>NW_027361717.1:15877500-17127500 GCF_039654945.1 Dendrobates tinctorius
ATGATGGATGGGAATTCATGAATCACAAGTACAAACTGGTGAAACATCCAAACACAAAATTCTGGGGGCAAAACAGGGTACACACATCCAGGGGCAAACTACCGAGCGTGAACTGCTGGGGCGAAAAATCCGGGGGTGAACTGCCGGGGGTGAAAAATCTGGGGATGAAAAATCCAGGGGTGAACTGCTGGGGGCGAAACATCCAGGGGTGAACTGCTGAGGGTGAAAAATCCAGGGGCAAACTGCTGGGGGCGAAACATCCGAGGGCGAACTGCCGGGGCGAAACATCCAGGGGCGAACTGCTGGGGGCGAAATATCCAGGGGGGCGAACTGCTGGGGGCGAAACATCCAGGGGTGAAACATCCGAGGGCGAATTGCTGGGGGTGAAACATCCGGGGGGCGAACTGCTGGGGGCGAGACATCTGGGGGCGAAACATCCGGGGGCGAACTGCTGGGTGTCACGCTCACGCCTTGGCTGAATGGCGCGAGCCGGGGGTTGTGGCCCCACTGTGCCACAGACCAGACTACCCTGGAAGGGGCGTGACTGCGACAGCTACCTTGGTCTTCACTGGAGCCTCTGATGGTGAGGTCAGGCTTGTGCGGCAGGTAGCTGCCGGGTGCCACTCCAGGGTGGTGTCTGGCTGTGGCTGCTGATCCCACTCGGGAACAGGACACCTGGACAGGTGCGAGTGACAAGCAGGCTGTGACACTGGGCAAGCAGGCACGGCTTGGTACACTGGCAGGCAGGCACGGCTTGGAGACACGGCTTAGAGACACTGGGCAAGTGGGCACGGCTTGGAGACACTGGGCAAGCGGGCACGGCTTGGAGACACTGGACACGGCTTGGAGACACTGGGCAAGCGGACATGGCTTGGAGACACTGGGCAAGCGGACACGGCTTGGAGACACTGGACACGGCTTGGAGACACTGGGCAAGCGGACACGACTTGGAGACACAGGGCAAGCGGACACGACTTGGAGACACAGGGCAAGCAGGAGTGGTATATGAGAGAACAGGTTTGGACCTGTTTACACAGGAGATGCAGGTATGGATATAGGCAGGAAGGTGTGGTATATGAGAGAACAGGTTTGGACCTGTTCACACAGGAGATGCAGGTATGAATATAGGCAGGAAGGAGTGGTATATGAGAGAACAGGTTTGGACCTGTTCACACAGGAGATGTAGGTAGGCAGATCCGCAGGAGTGCGGAGCAGGCAGAGCCGCAGGAGTGCGGAGCACAGATAAAACTGCGAGGGTACAGATGCACACACAGGGAGGACACAAGGAAAGACACGGCAGAGAAGGAACCACAAACAAGGAGACTGACAGACAGAGGTAAGACTGAGTTCAGACAGAGACACAGGGGCAAAGACACAAGGACCAGGATATTCTGAGAAAGAGCACGGACAATGTACAGGGAACAAGACTCAAGGGCCAGGATATTCTGTCTCCTGGCAGGCGGACAAGGTACAAAGCGAGACAGAGTATTCCTACAGAGAAGGAGATACACAGAACAGGGCCTGGCTAGTTCAGTAGCAAAGCGCTAACTGAGTTTAGACATTGCACAGGCAATGTTTCAGTGGGAGTGGTGAAACTAAATAGTCAAGGGCTCCAGGTGATTGGTCAGGGACAGATTACCCAGGTGCACCCAGACTGCATAAGAACCAGAGAGTTCAGGCGCCACCCCCCTATACACACAGTCAGGAAACATGGAGAGCAAGCAAGAGAACAAGAGGCATAGCACATGGAGCTCAGGGCTGGCAACAGACAGATTTCACAGCATGGCTTGAAGCAGAAAGTAAGTTGGTGTGCGGAGGATGGGAGGCCATGCAGTGACGCCAGCAAGGTTGTTACACTGGGGGTGAAAAATCCAGGGGCGAACTGCTGGGGGCGAAACATCCAGGGGTGAAAAATCCAGGGGCGAAACATCCGGGGGCAAACTGCTGGGGGTGAAACATCCGGGGGCGAACTGCTGGGGGCGAAAAATCTGGGGACAACCTGCTGGGGGGCGAAACATCCAGGGGGTGAACTGCTGGGGGTGAAACATCCGCGGGCGAACTGCCAGGGCGAAACAGCCGGGGACGAACTGCTGGGGGCGAAACATCCAGGGGCGAACTGCTGGGGGCGAAACATCCAGGGGCGAAACATCCGGGGGCGAACAGCTGGGGGCGAAACATCCGGGGGGCGAACTGCTGGGGGCAAAAAATCCAGGGGCGAAACATCCGGGGGCGAACTGCTGGGGGCGAGACATCCGGGGGCGAACTGCTGGGGGCGAAACATCCGGGGCGAACTGCTGGGAGTGAAAAATCCGGGGGCCAACTGCTGGGGGTGAAAAATCCAGGGGCGAAAAATCCAGGGGCGAAACATCCGGGGGCAAACTGCTGGGGGCGAAACATCCGGGGGCGAAAAATCTGGGGGCGAACAGCCGGGGGCGAACTGCTGGAGGCAAAATGCTGAGGGCGAAATGTGCGGGGGCGAATACTCCTGGGGCGAAATGATAGGGGCGAAATATCACTGGGGGCGAACTGCTGGGGGCACATTGCTGGGGGCGAACTGCTGTGGGCGAAACTTCCTAAAACCGTTTTTGCCCCCCCGGCTAAAAAAAATCTGCCCCCAGCCACCCCAGAATAGGCGCATCTACTGTATAAGATGCAGCTTTTCTGGCAGTTAGCCTCTCTATTCCCATAGCCCTGTAGTGGTGGCTAATGGGTTAAAAATAATGGGTTAATGTCACCTTGCTATTGGAAGGTGACATTAAGCTGGGTTAATAATGGAAAGATGTCAATAAAACACCTCTCCATTATTAACCCTAGAATAGTATATGGTTAAAAAAAATACACACAAATTCTTTTAATGAAATAATCACACCAAGTTTTTGACCAAATTTATTCATCTGCTAATCCAAAAAAACGCCATGCATCTGTAAAAAAAGTAAAATAAAAAAACAACAATATACATACCTCTCCACCGTTCAGTCAGGTCCCCTGCTGCAATCCATCAGAAGGGGGTTAACTAGTTTACAACGGGATCGGTGCTAAAGCGACTGGCCCAGCTGTAAACCACTGCCGAATGAATTAATTAATCTCTGCGCAGCCTCCCCAGCTGACCAGAGATGAACTAATAAGCGTGGGAAAGTTTCTGAACTTTTTCCCACTCTCATCAGTTCACCGGAGGTCAGCCAGGGGACTCCGCGCAGCCTCACTGACTTTTGTAGTCATTCTTGACAGCAGCATTGAAGGGGTTAAGCGACTACAGGTGTTTCGTTAGTAAAATTGTACTGATAGGTTCACTTTAGGTAGAGACAGACATAGGAATGGTGTAATATGTTGTTAATCCTAGCAAGTGTAGCGTTTAGGTTCTGATTGGGTTCAAATTTTAACCCCTTTGTGATCATTAATGTACTAATCCATCCATATACACTGGGCCCCTATAACCATGGACGGAATAGTATGTCATACGTGATCAGCCACGCTCACTGTTAGGAATGGCAGAAAGCACTAAATAAAAATAATAATAAAGTGCGTTCGCCGCTCGGGGTCCACCGTGCAGTAGGTGATGTAACCGCTGCTAAGTGGTGGCAGGAGCTAAATGGCGATAATGCGCACAGGGTTAAACTCTACCCAGGTGCGCAGAGCAATCTCAGTTAAGTCACTGAGATGCAAAAATAAACACAAAAGACTGAGCCTGTTGAGGACACAGTACTCAGTATAAATACACACACGGTATCCGGTTGCAGGAGTAGCCCAAGACGGTGGCACTACGTCCGTCTAGACCTACTATGTGTGTGGCGTCGCAGCTGCAGACGCTAAGGTGTGCTGCTACTGCAGCGCGGCATGGAAACTGCCGCTAAACGACAATGCTATGACGCAAGCGCAATGTCGGACGCTAGCAGCTGTGGATGTTGCAACAGAGGAGCACTGTCGCTGATTCTAACTCAGTCCCTAACCACATACGTAATATCAGAGGGAAGGGGTTTCATAATGAGTCATTCACCAGAATCATGCATCCATCCTCATACACACAGCAGCTAGTAAGTCTATACTAGCGCATGGCGGAACAGCCATGCGTGCCTTTTATAGCAGCCGGGACCTTCTTCAAGCCTCCAGATATCTGAGATGGACCAATGAGATCTGGAGCGGGACCTGAGCACATGACTCCCCATGAGCATGCTCAGTAGGAGGACAGAAGGACTTAGCCTCAGGAGAGATTTACTGCAAGGCAATCTCCTCTGCAATCTCTTCTGCAGTAGATAAAGAGAAGGAGACTGCAGAATGTGAGGCACTGGATCCCTGCGGAATAAACGCAGAAATCCGACTCCTAACACTCACGATAGCTCCCATAATAACCTGATGTCGTTATGACGACATCCGGGTTACCAGAGCTCAAAGACTTCCTGTTATGCGCACCATTAAAATAAAAAACAAGCCAAAAAAACAATGCTTTATCATCATACCGACGAACAAAAAGTGAAATAACACGCGATCAAAAAGACAGATATTAATAAACGTGGTACTGTTAAAAATGTCATCTTGTCCCGCAAAAAACAAGCTGCCACACAGTGTCATCAGCAAAAACATAAAAAAGTTATAGCTCTCAGAATAAAGTGATGCAAAAATAATTATTTTTTCTATAAAATAGTTTTTATTGTATAAAAGCGCCAAAACATAAAAAAATATAAATGAGGTATCACTGTCATCATACTGACCCAAAGAATAAAACTGCTTTATTAAGTTTACCACAAGCAGAACAGTGTAAACGCCCCCCCAAAAAAATTTATGAATTGCTGGTTTTTGCTCATTCTGCCTCCCAAAAATGAGAGTAAAAAGCGATCAAAAAAAACATCAACTCGTCCGGCAAAAAACAAGACCTCACAAGATTCTGTGGGCCAAAATATGGAAATATTATAGCTCTCAAAATGTGGTAATCTAAAAACTATTTTTTGCAATAAAAAGCGTCTTTTAGCATATGACAGCTGCCAAACATAAAAAAACACTATAAATAGTAAATCAAACAATCAAACCCCCCTATATCACCCCCTTAGCTAGAGAAAGATAATACAATTAAAAAAAATGTATTTATTTCCACTTTCCCGTCAAGGTTAGGGTTAGGGTTGGGTTGGGGTTAGGGTTAGGGTTGGGACTAAAGTTAGGTTTAGGGTTGGGGCTAAAGTTAGGGTTAGGGTTGGGGCTAAAGTTAGGTTTAGGGTTGGAGCTAAAGTTAGGGACATCAGGGGCTTTCCAAGCGCGACATGGCATCTGATCTCAATTCCAGCCAATTTTGCATTGAAAAGTCAAACTGCGCTCCTTCCCTTCTGAGCTCTGCCATGAGCCCAAACAGTGGTTTACCTGCATATGTGGGGTATCAGCGTACTTAGGACAAATTGTACAACAACTTTTGGTGTACAATTTCTCCTGTTATCTTTGGTAAAATAAAACAAATTGAATCTTAAGTAAATTTTTTGTGAAAGAAAGTTAAATGTTTATTTTTTTAAACTTTACAAAAATTCCTGTGAAGCACCTGAATGGTTAATAAACTTCTTGAATATGGTTTTGAGCACCTTGAGTGGTGCAGTTTTTAGAATGTTGTCACTTTTGGATATTTTCTATCATATAGACCCCTCAAAATGACTTCAAATGTGATGTGGTCCCTAAAAATAAAATGGTGTTGTAAAAATGAGAAATCGCTGGTCAACTTTTAACCCTTATAACTTCCTAACAAAAAAAAAAATTTGGTTCCAATATTGTGCTGATGTAAAGTAGACATGTGGGAAATGTTACTTATTAACTATTTTGTGTGACATAAAACTCTGATTTAAGGGCATGAAAATTCAAAGTTGGAAAATTGCAAAATTTTCAAAATTTTCGCCAAATTTCCATTTTCTTCACAAATAAATGCAAGTTATAGCAAAGAAATTTTACCACTAGCATGAAGTACAATATGTCACGAGAAAACATTGTCGGAATCACCGGGATCCATGGAAGCGTTCCAGAGTTATTACCTCATAAAGGGACAGTGGTCAGAATTGTAAAAATTGGTTGGTCATTAACTTGCAAACCACCCTAGGGGGTAAAGGGGTTAAAAAACTTAGGGCATGTAAAAATTCAGTGGCATCTATTGCTTAGATAGGTGTAATAATGTCAGACTTTGTAAATTTGTGCTATTATCATACTAAAATAACTCAAAAGAGACAACTTTAAAAATTTGACATGGGTTTCTAGGATTTGCTATAATCTACAGTGAAGGTGTCTTTTGTTAAAAGACAAAAAAATTATTATTCCAGTCCTGACCTTATATTTTACAGGTTTATGCTGTTTGTTTTTTTAACTAATTTCTCTCCAGGTATAAAAGGGTTAAGTAACTAGGCAAACTCATTATACTAATGGCCTCGATCTTTTCCTGTTGTGGTTCATTTCAACAGGTGCTGCATAAACTTTATTGATTTCATGAGCCACACAGCGAAGCTAAAATATACCGCTAATAACCCAGGATTTCTCACTCTGGTACCCAGGGTGCTTTTCATTCAGTAATAATGAGCCAATCAGAAGGAAGCACAACTCTCTGATGCCCTTTGGAAGTCACAGATATAGGCAGTTATTTTTGGAAAGTAAAGTTCAGCGGTAATTAAAGGTACAGGCTGACCTACTATAAGCCAAACACTGCGCAAACTACTTACCAGTAAATTAAGAATACAAAACTTCAGAAAATGCAATAATTTAAACATGTAGATAAAACGTGGCAACATAGCAGAAGAATAGCTTAATTAATGTTCCTTATCCGTATATTTTTTGTGAAGGTCACCAGGTTTAATTTCAACTGGACTGTTTTACAGCATACACTTCTCAACATTGAAATTGCAACACTAGGAAGGAAAAGCCGTGGAGTCACGTAAAAAACAAGAAGGATAGATATAAACAATATTCAAATGATAAAATAATGGAAACTATACTTTCAAAGCATCTCAATTTGTTCTTAATACAATAAAATCAAAAAAGGGATGCTTAGTGGTAGTAGCGTGTCTGTAGTACTTAGGTGAAATTACAGTGTGGGGTCGAATAGAAGTAATATCTGTCATGCTAGTGCAGTGCAGTGTAGCGCACCCTCCACCAGGGGGTGCTGGTGAGTGAAGAGAGGTTGCACACAAAGCGTAGCAACACTTAGCAGCAGCACAAGTGCCACCAGGTTGTGAAAGAGTGGTCAGACGAGCCGAGTCAGAAACAGTCATGAGCAGAAGTACCAGAGGTCACAGCAGTACACATGGTCAGAAACAAGCCAGGGGATCAGCAATGGTCAGAATCGGATAAGACAAAAATAAAAGACAGAAGCAGGTCCAAATGCAAGCCAAGTCAAAACCAGGTAGTCAACAATTTACAGGGAAACACTGAGTCAGGACAGACAGAAGGAATAAACAGTCAGATACATATGCCGAAGGCAGAACTATAGCTGACACCACCTGCAGGATGCATCAGAGCTAAATAGCAAACCTGAAACCAGACTGAGGCTGAGAAAAGTTAATCCCTGAAATGACCAATATCCCTGTGACCAAGAATCCGGACATGAGTGATAATATGTGGACAGTCAGAAAAATACAAGGAGAAAGAGCAAAAACCCAACCATGCAGTCCAAAATATTGTAAAGAGAAAAATCAATTTATTAAGTTAATCAGGTAAAAATAAAAGGACAAACCGCAATAAATTAAGCAACATGTCTTCAGCGCTGCTGGTGGTGTCTTGACAAATAAGTGCAGCCATCTGTTCCCTGAAAGTGTAGACCGCCTAACTTTCATCAAGATGAACAAGTCATGGACTTTTGCACCCCAATCGCAGACTGTACAGACTAGGTGATATTGTGTTTTTAGTGCCTGCTGTGGCTATTCTCGTGACAGTTATTCTACTTTGTTGGCTCTCATTTTTTAAAATGTGAAAACTCCAGGTTTGGTGTCCATCTGCTGGATTAGGTGTAGTGAAAGACCTGTTGGTCTCTATTATATTATTGCTACTGTGGTGAAATTGGTTCCACTTCTGTGGTGTAAGGCCCTCATTTCTTTAACCCATTTCTGACATCGGGCATAATAGTACACTGATGTTGGACTCCCTCCCTTTGATGTGTGCTCCAGCGGTGAGCCCACATCTTTCCTGGGACAGATCAGCTGTTTTGAACAGTTGACATGAGCCTGCAATAGCCACAGATGGAATCATGATCCACCCACAGCTACTAGATAAATGCCAAAGTCAAACGCTGACAGCTGCATTTAAATGACGCTTCCTGCTGTTAGATTCCTGCAGCTGCACAGTGGGAATCCAGAGTCATACATCCAGCAGTCTCCCATTCCTTTCCGACCGCTCAGGGACCTGCACAGCAATCTCAGCGATCCAGGCGCCCTGCTCAGACCAGCTCTCTGGGTCTGGATGTTGCTGCCACCTCAGGACCACGAATGATAGTGCAACCTGCTTTGCAGGAAACCACTCCAGAGGCTAAGTCCTCTTGCCGCGCTACAGGGCATGCCCACAAGACGATCTCAAAGTGGAGATCGGGGGTCACGTGCTCAGGTCCTTGTCCTGATCCGATTGGCCCACCTCAGAGGTCTGGAAGGTCCCAGAAGCACATGGCTATAAAAGGCCCGAATGGCAGCTCGCCCATGGGCTAGTATAGACTATACTTGCTATGTGTGAATGGTGATAGATGTATGATTCTGGTGACTGACTCATTTGAAACCCCTTCACTCTGATATTATGTATGTGGTTAAGGAATTAATGTTATAGTCAGCGCCAGTCAGTGGCAAGCCATATGCCACAGTGCATACTGCACTGCTACACTAGTGTCCGATAGTGTTATGCCTAACGGCACTGTCGTACAGCGGCAGTAGTTACCGCCGCACTGCAGTTAGCAGCACTCACCGGCGTCCGCGGTAGCGACGCCGCACGAACGGTAGGTCAAGATGGACACCGACCTCTGCCTTGGGCCGTGTCCTGTGACCATATACCGTGTGTGCAAGCCAGCTGAGACCAGTGAAGCTAACAGGCTCGGCGTTTATGCTTTATTTATACTAAAGCACCTCTGTGAGCTTAACAGAGTCCGCTCTGCGCACCTCGGGTGACGTTTAACCCGAGCACAGTTTACCGCCATATAGTGAGTCTGCCATTACTCAGCAGCGGTTGTTACACCTACTGCACGGTGGACCCCGGGCGGCGAACGCATTTCCTATTATTTATATTTAGTGTGTTCCGCCGTCCCTAACATTACACTAGCGCCAGGGTCTGGCTAGTAATGGCGGACCTGCAGCAGCTGCAGTGGTACATTTGGCAGCTGGAGAGCAGGTTGGCGGCTATCGAGAGCTCCACCTCAGCTGCAAATGCTATGGCAGCCGCTGCTCAGGCAGTCGCAGAAGCTGTCTCATGCATGCCCACACTCACGCCTATGCCGACAATATCTTGCCTCCCGCTCCACAACAAGTTTTCGGGTGACAGCGCCACCTGTAGGGGAATCGGGAGTCAGTGCTCTATCCAGCTTGACTTACTGGCTGCACAGTTCCCTACAGAGTGGGCTAAGGTGGGGTTTATTGTTTCTCTTTTATCTGGCAGGGCATTAGAGTGGAATACGCCATTGTGGGAGCGCGATGATCCCGTGGTTCAGGGGGCTGCTCAGTTCCTCGCGGCTCTGAAGCAGGTATTTTTGGGACCATGGATCACGCACGACACTTCTCTCCAATTATTGGCCCTAACACAGGGGTTTCTCTCGGTCAGCCATTATGCCGTCCGATTCCGAACATTGGCTTCCGAACTAGAGTGGCCCGATAATGCACTCATCCCTGTGTTTTGGAGAGGGTTAGCAGAGCATGTCAAAGATGCTCTAGCAACCAGAGAGGTCCCAACAAGTCTGGAGGAAGTGATTGCCATCTTCACCCTCATTGATTTCCGATTTACGGAGCACAGGCTGGAACGTGCGCAATCCAGACGAAGGGTTAATTTGGCTCCCACCTTCACTGAGCCGCTAAGGCCTCTTTCACACATCAGGTTTTCTGCTTCAGGCGCGATCCGGCGCTTTTGACTAAAACCGGATCCGTCGAAATGCAATGCCGGATCTGGTTTCCCCCCCATTGACTTGCATTAGAGCCGGATCGAGCCGGATGGCCATGCGTTTCATCCGATTTTCGCCGGATCCGGCAATGTGACGCGATCCGGCGTCTGGAAAAAACGGTGGCTGTAACGTTTTTTGTATCCGTCGAAAAAGCCGGACACGCCGGATCCGGCGCGTCCGGCTTTTTCATACAATGAAAGCCTATGAGCGCCGCAATGCGCCGGATCCGGTTTCTTTGGTCTGAGCATGCTCAGTAGCTCTGCCCACAGGACATAGAATCATAGAATCATAGAATGGTAGAGTTGGAAGGGACCTCCTGGGCCATCTGGTCCAACCCCCTGCTCAAAGCAGGATTCGCTAAATCATCCCAGTCAGATGTCTGTCCAGCCTCTGTTTGAAGACTTCCATTGAAGGAGAACTCACCACTTCTCGTGGCAGCTTGTTCCACTCATTGATCACTCTAACTGTCAAAAAGTTTTTTCTAAAATCTAATCTGTGTCTCTTCCCATTCAGTTTCATCCCATTGCTTCTAGTCTTTCCTTGTGCAAATGAGAATAAAGTTGATCCTTCTACAATGTGACAGCCCTTTAGATATTTGTAGACAGCTATTAAGTCTCCTCTCAGTCTTCTCTTTTGCAAACTAAACATTCCCAAATCCTGCAACCTTTCCTCATAAGACAGGGTTTGCAGACCGGTCACCATTCTGGTCGCTCTTTTCTGAACTTGCTCCAGTTTGTTGATGTCTTTTTTAAAATGTGGTGCCCAAAACTGGACACAATATTCCAGATGAGGTCTGACCAAAGAGGAGTAGAGGGAAATAATGACTTCACGGGATCCAGACTGTATGCTTCTGTTAATACATCCTAGAATTGCATTTGCCTTTTTTGCTGCTGCATCACACTGTTGACTCATATTCAGTCTGTGATCTATTAGTATACCCAAGTCTTTTTCACATGTGCTGTCACTTAGCCCTATTCCTCCCATTCTATATATGCTTTTTTCATTTTTATTGCCCAGATGTAGTACTTTGCATTTCTCCCTGTTAAAAACCATTCTGTTAGTTGCTGCCCACTTCTCCAGTTTATTTATATCTTTTTGAATCCTCTCTCTCTCTTCTCTAGTATTAGCTATCCCTCCTAGCTTTGTGTCATCAGCAAATTTAATCAGTTTACCCTCAATTCCTTCATCTAAATCATTGATAAAGATGTTGAACAATACAGGGCCCAGGACAGAGCCCTGTGGTACCCCACTTGAGACATTCTTCCAACTGGATGTGCAGCCATTTACGACCACTCTTTGGGTCCGATCACTAAGCCAGTTATGAATCCACCTAACAGTTGCCTTGTCCATTCCATACTTAGTCATTTTTTCAATAAGGATTGTATGAGAGACTTTGTCAAATGCTTTGCTGAAGTCAAGATATATTATATCTACAGCATTTCCTTGATCCACCCAATCAGTGATACCGTCATAGAAGGAAATTAAGTTAGTCTGACATGACTTATTAGCTACAAACCCATGCTGACTCTGTTTAATCACTTCATTCTTATCCAGGCATTGACATACATGTTGTTTAATAATTTGTTCAAAGATCTTTCCTGGTATAGAAGTCAGACTCACCGGCCTATAGTTGCCTGGGTCCACCTTCTTCCCCTTTTTGAAGATAGGAACAACATTTGCTCTTCTCCAGTCTTCTGGCACTTCTCCTGTTCTCCAAGAATTTTCAAAGATTATGGAGAGGGGTTCAAAAATTTCTTCTGCTATCTCCTTCAGTACTCTGGGGTGTAATTCATCTGGACCTGGAGACTTGAATTCATTTAGGTTAGCTAAGTGTTTCCTCACTATCTTTCTGTTTATAGATATCCTGGATTCTTCTACTCCCTTAATAGGACAGTGAATAACAGTTGATGTTACATTTCCTTTCTGAGAGAAAAAAGATGCAAAATTGGAATTTAAAAGTTCAGCCTTCTCAACATCCTGTCTTACCATTTCATCATTTTCATTCTGTAAAAATCCTATAGCATCTTTGACTTTTCTTTTACTTTTGACATATCCCCAAAATCCTTTATTATTGCTTTTGACATCTCTTGCAAGCCTCAATTCATTTTCAGCTTTAGATAATCTGATTTGTGCCCTGCTGGTTCTGCAGACAGCATTATATTCTTCTTTAGATATGCCTCCCTCTTTCCATTTTATAAACATTTTTTTCTTCCTTTTTAGCATGTGCTTAAGTTCTGTGTTCATCCATCCTGGTTTCCTTAAATGCTTCCTATTCTTCCCTCTTTTCGGAATTGTTAACAACTGTGCTTTGAGAATTTCATTTTTCAAGATTTCCCATCCTTCCTGGACATTTTTGTCTTTAAGGATATCCAGCCATTGGATCCCTCCAATTCTCTTTCTGAATCCCTTAAAATCTGCCTTTCTGAAATCTAACCTTGACGTCTGAGTCTTCACAGGTCTTCCGCCTCTAGTTATCCAAAATTCTAAAATAGCATGGTCGCTACCTCCTAGGGTCCCAGCCACTTTTACCTCCTCAACCATTTCCTCCCTGTTTATAAGGATTAGATCCAAGGTAGCAGTTCCCCTTGTTTTCTCCCTTACCTTTTGGAAAATAAAGTTGTCAGCAAGAGAGGATAAGAATTTCCTTGACCTGTTAGTTTTGCCTGAGAGAGATTCCCAACAAATGTCTGGATAGTTGAAATCTCCCATGACAACTATGTCATATTTTTTGGAGAACTTGGCCATTTGATGCATAAAGAGTTCATCCATATCTTCAGCTTGCACAGGCGGCCTGTAGTAAATGCCTACAATGGTGTCCTTTCCATTGTTCTGTCCTTGTATTCTTACCCAAACAGTTTCCACAGAACTCCCAGTCTCTGAAGCTTCAATCTCTGTGCAGATATACGCGTTTCTAACATACAATGCGACACCCCCTCCTCGTTTATCAAGTCTGTTTCTTGCAAATAAGTTGTATCCTTCTAGTCTTGTATTCCAATCATGTGTATTGTCCCACCAAGTTTCAGTGATTCCAATGACATCATATTTCTTTTCCTGTGTTAGTAGTTCCAATTCTCCTTGTTTGTTGCCCATGCTTTGTGCATTAGTATAGAAACATTTTAGTTTGTGATTGGTTTCTCTTTCTCCAATATTTGTATTAATTAGATTCTTTCGTCTTTGTCCTTCCTTTCCACTTCTAATAGCAGAGTTCTCAATAGCATTTGTCAGGTGTATGGCTTTTTCTGACCTTTTGCTTCCCTTCCCATGTTGTTCTAGTTTAAAGCTCTCCTAACAAGTGTAGCAAGGCGACTTCCAAATACATGCTTTCCAGTCTTCGTAAGGTGCACCCCATCTCTAGCAAGTAGTCCATCGTATAAGTAGTTCATTCCGTGATCCAGAAATCCAAATCGTTGCTGACGGCACCATCGACGTAGCCAGTTGTTCACCTGCAGAATCTTATTCCACCTCCTTGTTCCATGGCCATCCACTGGGAGGATGGAAGAGAAGACCACCTGAGCTCCCAGTTCTTTCACTTTCTTGCCTAAGTCTTCAAAGTCTCTGCAGATGGTTTCCAGGTCGTTTCTTGCGGTGTCATTTGTCCCCACATGTAGTAGCAGGAATGGGTAGTCATCTGTAGGTCTGAAGAGTCCTGATATCCTGTCAGACACATCTTTAATTTTTGCACCTGGAAGACAGCACATTTCTCTTGAAGTTATATCCGGTCTGCAGATAGCGGCCTCTGTTCCTCTCAACAGGGAATCCCCCATGACCACCACTCTCCGTTTCTTCTTCACAACATTTTTCTTTCTCCATCCAGGAGGACTCTGAAGGCGTATAAGGTTGCTGTTTGTTGGCAAAGTCTTATCCTGATGTATTTCTTCATCGTTTTCCTGCGTGAGAGCCTGGTACTGGTTTCTGAGCGGTATGGGTGCTGACTGCCTCCTGATCCTCCTGCTTCTCTGGGTCACATGTCTCCATTCCTCTGTTTCTTCAGGTGCACTTCGAATTTCTTCTCTTTCTGTAACATGAAGAGATAATTCTGCTCTGTCCAAGAACTCTTCACCTTCCTTAATGATCTTCAACGTAGCTAACCTCTCTTCGAGATTTTGCAACTTTTCCTCCAACAGGGACACAAGCTTGCATTTGTGGCATGTGAAGTTTTGCTTTTCCACAGGTAAATCTGTGAACATGTAGCAAGAAATGCAGCTCACCAAATGGCTCCTGGCCTCTTCCATCTTGAGATTTCTTAAAAACAATGAAAGATGAGGTTTTTCCAATTTCCTCTTTTCAGCTGCAACAGCCAAAACCCAGTGATCGTTGAGCTCGCGGAGACTCTTCACTTATCCCAGAAGGCACTGGGAATATGCAAATGATCTCCTCAAGACTCTTCCCCTGGTTTTCCGATTTCCTCTTTTCAGCTGCAACAGCCAAAACCCAGTGATAGTTGAGCTCGCGGAGACTCTTCACTTATCCCAGAAGGCACTGGGAATATGCAAATGATCTCCTCAAGACTCTTCCCCTGGTTTTCCGATTTCCTCTTTTCAGCTGCAACGGCCAAAACCCAGTGATCGTTGAGCTCGCGGAGACTCTTCACTTATCCCAGAAGGCACTGGGAATATGCAAATGATCTCCTCAAGATTCTTCCCCTGGTTTTCCGATTTCCTCTTTTCAGCTGCAACGGCCAAAACCCAGTGATCGTTGAGCTCGCGGAGACTCTTCACTTATCCCAGAAGGCACTGGGAATATGCAAATGATCTCCTCAAGACTCTTCCCATATATAAAAGCAAGACAATGGGACCCTCAGCCACACCCAACATGCCACCCAAGCCAAGAACCAGGAGCAGGAGAAGGCAGCAGACATCTGCAGCAGCAGCACCATCAGCACCACCCCAAATGGAGCAGCATGCTGAACAACGGGAGGGGAGTCCAGCAGCAGATGAGAGACGGTAATTATCAAATCCCCATTCCTCCAAACTAGGGCTATGGAATATCAAGATATTCATTGGCCCTTTGTTTCTCTTTATTCAACAGCCGCCCAATAGATGCAGCAGCAGCAGCAGCAATGGCAGCAGCAGAAACACCACCCACAGGCATGGAGTGTGGCCACCAGGAAGACAGCACATCATCTTCTGGGAGCCCTCCCTCGCATCGTCAGCGTTTGACGGTAAGTTTTTATTTCCAAAATCCATCATCTCTGTAATATATGTGTATTCATTGCCTTTTATTTCAAAACAGGAATCACAAGATGAAGAGGAGCTCCCAGAAGAAGAAGGAAGGGGTGGACAGACACTTGGAGTGGGCTCACAATTGGTAAGTTTTTTGCATCAAACGCAGAAACACAACATCACACTACACACAACACATAGAAAACAATGTTCTGCAGACCACACACAGCAAACAAATGCCTACATCCAAAGACATAACATTTTTTGTTTTCTTCTCTAGTCTTCCCAATCTGGTGCTCGGCCAAGAGGTGCTCGCAGTGCCTCCCAGGGTCGTCGGCGACAGCAACGCGGCGGTCACCAGCGTGTAAGTATAAATATTTTTGCTTTGTTTTTTTTGCACTTTTTATTTCATTTCTTTTGTGGAGGCTAATTATGTTATTTTTGTCTTTTTCTTTAACAGCCTTCACAGCGTGCTCCCGACTCTGACGGTGAGGATGGAGGGATTGATATGGACCGCCTCATCGATCTCGTCAGAGAAAGGGAGCCGCTCTGGAATATGGCTGACCGACGCCACGCTGATCTGATCGTTACCCGACGACTTTGGGAGGAAATCTGTTCGCTCCTTGTGGACCGCTGGGAGGACCTCGAAGCTCGGGCCCAGATTAAAGAGCGTAAGTATATACAGTACCGGTTGCTTGATTTAAACCAGTGTTTCCCGAACTCCAGTCCTCGTGGTCCCCACGGATCATGTGTTCAGGATTTCTATTTACTTTGGAAATCCGGAAAACATGACCCCTGGGGACCATGAGGACTGGAGTTTGGGAAACACTGATGTTGTATACTAACCACTTTGTCCTTTCTCGTTTCAGGGGAGAGAATTGTGAAGCGGTGGCGGTCTGTGAGGGATCGTTTCAAGAAGGAGTTCAATAAAGAGATGCGGGCCCCGAGTGGATCTGGAGGACGCAGGAGCAAGTACAAGTACGCACGAGCCCTGTCGTTCCTCCGGGAGACAATGCTCACCAGAAGGTAAATATTACACACCACATGTGACAAAAAAATGTTTAGATGTAACTTTCTTTTTTCAGCCAGGGCCATACCATGTCACTATTTTAATTGTTTTTTTTTCTCTTTATTCCACAGCACGGTGAGCAGCACTCGGGAGCCTGCACGATTGGACCCTTCTGAGGCGATCCCTGAGGAGACCGGCACCGAGGGACACTTCGACCGCCCCGGTACATCTGCACCTTCCCAGCCTTCCCACACATTCGACCCATCTGTCCCATCCACCAGCACAGGAGCATCGTGGCCGCCTACATTACATGAAGCTGCTGGTGAGGAGATCGCTTTCCCTTTACCCCACCCTTCTGCCCCTGCCACCTCTAGTACACCTGCGGGTACTGGGCGGCAGCGGCAGAGGGGTCAGGAAAAGACTTATGCGCCAGAGTTCTTGCATCTGAATGCATCTTTCCAGAACTGTCTAAAAGTCTTGTCAGAGCAAATCTCCGCAGGCTATCAGCAGATCAACTCCAGCATTCTGGAGGTGAAGACACTTCTGCAAACCATGCATTCAGAAGCAAGATCTTCGCCAAACCACACCTCTTTCAGGTCTGTTGTGGAGCGCATGGAAACGCTCTCTCCTGCCCAGCAGATGCATGTAATGCATTCATGCCACGCTGCTCTCCAGCAAGTTACCTCCCAACCTCCTCCTCCCACCACAGTAGTTCCTCCACCTGCACCCCCTCCAGCCACTTTCCATCCTCCCCCTCCTATTACATCTACACCCCCTCCAGCCACTTTCCATCCTCCCCCTCCTATTACATCTACACCCCCTCAAGCCACTTTCCATCATCCCCCTCCTATTACATACCATCCACCTCCCCAGCACCATCCACTTCCCCAGCACCATCCACCTCCCCAGCACCAGCAACCTCCCCAGCACCAGCAACCTCCCCAGTACCAGCAACCTACCCAGTACCAGCAACCTCCCCAGTACCTGCAAACTCCCCAGTACCAGCAACCCCCCCAGTACCAGACATCTCCCCACTTCCAGCAACCTGCCCCGTACCAAACTCCTTCCCCATACAACTTGCCATCAACATCATCTGCTCCTACAGTCCCTGCCCAACCCTCCACTCCACCACCCACCACCTCTTCTGCTTCCCACATGTCCACCCATTCTGTAGTTTTTTCCACACCTTCACCTCTAACTGTTCCTTCCCCACCACGATCCCAGTCCTCTCTCCACACTCCCAGTGTCGTAGTGTCCCGCAGCCCCTACAGCAGTATTTCCACCACACACTACACAGATTTATAATGTGTGTATTTAAATAAAAATGACCAGTTTTATGGTTTCAAAGCTTTATTAAACAAGTTTATTAAAATTTTAAAAAAGTTTACTAAAAAAAACATTTTTCAATAAAAGTTAAATTATTTTACACTGGTTGTCTGTCATTTCTTTCTGCTGCGAAAAAGGTTAAATACAGGGTATTTAAAAGGTGAAATGGTATTCAAAACTAGGTATATAACTGTGGGTAAATTTTAGCTTTTTGCCACAGTTGTGTTCCTGGTTGTGTTTGAAGCAAAGTATTTCACCTAAAAAGTTGTGTTTATTGTTGGTGATTTCCTAACAATGTACACAACTTTTGTTAAAAGGTGAAATACTTTGCATAAAACACAACCAGGTACACACCTGTGGCCTAAAGCTAAAAATAGAGACCATGACAAGATAGCCAACTTTGGTTGGCAAAGGTATATACTGTTGGTACAGAAGGTACACAAGTTTGGTTGGGCACAAATCTTTCACACTCTGTCATCCTGCCAGTGTACTCTGCCTTGAGGTGACATAAAGTATAGTGCAAAATTGTCCCTCATTACTCAAACCGTCACAGAACTTCTAGTGGTAATGTCATGGTAATCTTGCAAGGTGGTTTCTTCAGAGGTGTCTTCAATGGAAATGGGTTCCTTGCAGATAACAAAATTGTGGAGTACCACGCACGCTTTGATCACCTCGTCCACAGTTTCTGTCTTGAGGTTGATCGCAGTCAATAGGACCCGCCATTTGGCTGTCAGAATACCAAAGGTACATTCAACCATTCTTCTTGCTCTTGTGAGGCGGTAATTAAAAATGCGTTTTGGTCTTGTCAATCCTCTGCTAGAGTACGGTTTCAAAAGGTGTTCTGACAGCTGGAAGGCTTCATCCCCTACACAGACAAATGGCATAGGTGGACCAGATGTTTGCGGCAGCGGTCTAGGTGGTGGGAACTGGAAGGTGTTTCCATACAGTTTACGCCCCATGGCAGACAGTTTGAAAACTTGAGAGTCATTGGAGCGGCCATAGGCCCCAATATCAACCGCAATAAATTTGTATTCCGCGTCAGCGATGGCCATGAGGACAATTGAAAAATATTTCTTGTAATTGAAATATTCCGATCCCGATCCAGCTGGCTTTACAATGCGGATATGTTTCCCGTCCACAGCGCCCAAGCAGTTGGGAAACTGACATATCTGTTGAAACTTGTCAGCAATTTCAATCCACCTCTCTGTTGTGGGCTCTGGTAAAAACTCTTCAGCTAAGGAGTCCCACAGTGCACGGCATGTGTACTTCACAATTCCAGATATGGTGGAAATCCCGAGTCTGTACTGGAAATGCAGTGACGAAAGGGATTCTCCAGTTGCAAGAAATCTGTGGGGAATTAAAAAACAATAAATTAGTTTTAAATCACAGCATTACATACCAAAACTGAGCTATAACACTTGGAGATACAAACTACCACCAACAAGATTGCAGTGAAAGTGTGCTCTGATGCGATCACATCCAATAAATGTGGCTTACCTTAAAGTCACCATCAGACGCTCTGTGGGTGAAACAGAGAAGCGGCAATAGGTGTCCGCTTTTCTTATGAGGTGTGCAATGCGCTCCACCAAGTAATCAAAATTCTCCATTTTCATCCTAACATATCCAAAAAATTTATCCGGGTTTCGTCGAAGGTCCATGCAGAGTGTAGAATAGACCCCACGCGTCATTCTCTTGGCTGTGATGGGGTGGATCCACAAACGTCGTCTACGATGCCTGATGCGCTGCTGTCTCGCTCTCTCCTTCTCCAGAACAATCACCCTCAACAATTTGCCTCCGCTATAAAATCCGCCAAATTCTTCAAAATATTTCCAATGACAACATCCATCTTCGCCAGTAACTTGCTCTTCTCTCCAACCTGCACTTTCTCCTCTACAACCTGTCAAAGAAGGGCTGTAGGAACATGCTATATATAGTTTTCCAGTAGCCAATCCCGTTCGGAAGGCCACAAGGGTCAATTTTAAAAACCGGATCCGGCGTAATCCGTCAAAAAACGGATAGAAAAATGGATGAACCGGATGAGACGGATCCGGTTTTGTCTGTCAAGAAAAAGACGGATCCGGCAGAAAACCGGATCCGTCACATCCGGTTTTACAAAACATTTGCCGGATCCGGCGTTCCGGCACGACGCCGGATCGCGCCTGACGCCGAAAACCTGAAGTGTGAAAGTAGCCTTAGATCTCCCGCTCAGGAGCTTACACCCTCCAAACCTATGGAGGTGTCTCACGCTGGCCCCAAGCCACGTCCGGTGCGAAGCTCCGCACATTGTTACCATGGCCGGCAGTTTGGTCACTCGGCTAGAACGTGTCCTCTGCGGTCAGTAAAACGATCACGTCCAGTGGTCGTAGGTGGTGGTCAGGCAAATATGAAACTCTTCTCCCAAACCGGTATTCCGAGGGACATTAGATAGCGGGGCCTCAACCTGGGAGGTAGAGGTTACCGTGGATTCCGGGCCTGAGGGGAACTTTATGTCCTCGACCTTCGCCCAGAAACATGCTGTTCCACTGGTGTTACTGCCCAAACCTCTGACCATCAGGGTGGTTAATGGTGCACCTTTACTATCTCAGGTGACCCACCAGACGGCCCCACTCAATCTCACCCTCTCATCGTGAGATTCTGTCCTTGTTCATTTTGCCACATGGCATCGACCAGGTGCTTCTCGGAGTTCCCTGCCTCCGCTGTCACTCCCCTCACATTGATTGCACTTCGGGGAATATACTGGGTTGGAGCAAGGACTGTGAGGGAATGTGTCTGAGGGGCAGTGTTCAGGTAGCTTCCAATGAAGTGCCCGCGGATCTCTCCGCGCTTCCTAAACCTTACCACCAGTACGTGGACGTCTTCTCTAAAAAATCTGCGGAAATGCTCCCGCCGCACCGTCCTTACGATTGCCCGATAGATCTTCTGCCAGGCATGGAACCTCCTAGAGGCTGTGTGTATCCGCTGTCACTCCCTGAGACCGAGGCTATGTCTCAATATATCCGGGAGAACCTGGCTAGAGGTTTTATCAGAAAGTCGGTGTCGCCAGCTGGTGCAGGGTTCTTCGTGCAGAAGAAGAGCGGAGAGTTACGTCCCTGCATTGACTACAGAGGTCTCAACGCCATAACAGTTAAAAACAAATACCCTCTCCCATTGATCTCTGAGCTATTTGACAGGTTGCGAGGGGCCCGGATCTTTACGAAATTAGATCTACGGGGGGCGTACAACCTGATCCGCATTTGCGAAGGAGACGAGTGAAAGACAGCCTTTAATACCAGGGATGGCCACTATGAATATCTGGTCATGCCCTTCGGCCTTTGTAATGCACCTGCTGTCTTCTAGGATTTCATCAGCGAAGTCTTCCACGATATGCTCTCCACCTCGGTGGTGGTCTATCTAGATGACATCCTCATCTTCTTGCCAGATTTGACCTCCCACTGGAGAGACGTCTGCAGGGTCTTCGACCATCTGCGAGCGAACTATCTTTTTGCCAAGCTGGAGAACTGCTAGTTTGAGCAGGAGTCCTTGCCGTTCCTAGGCTACATCATCTCGGTCCAGGGTTTGCTATGGATCCGGCCAAACTGCAAGCGGTAATGGACTGGCAGGAACCACACTCACTTAAAGTGGTGCAGCGCTTCCTGGGGTTCGTCAACTATTACCGCCAGTTCATACCTCACTTCTCCACACTGGTAGCTCCTTTGGTTGCTCTCACAAAGAAAGGAGCTAATCCTAATGCTTGGTCTGAACAGGTCTCCAAGGCCTTCTCATCTCTAAAATCCCATTTTGCAGGCGCTCCCATCTTACACTGCCCCGATGTGGATAAACTGTTTATCCTGGAGGTGGATGCCTCTTCCGTCGGTGCAGGAGCAGTCCTTTTCCAGAAGGATGCTCAAGGTCCGAAGCATCCCTGCTTCTTCTTCTCTAAGACCTTCTCACAGGCGGAGAAGAATTACTCCATCGGGGACAGGGAGCTGCTAGCAATGAAGTTGGCCATTTCCGAGTGGAGATATCTCCTGGAGGGAGCCCGGTTTCCCTTCCAGGTGTATACAGACCATAAAAATCTGGTCTATTTACAAACGGCTCAGGGCTTGAACTCTCGTCAAGCTAAGTGGTCGCTCTTCTTCTCCCGCTTCCACTTCACCTTGCACCATCTCTCTGGAGAGAAGAACGTCCATGCGGATGCTCTCTCGCGCTTGGTGGTCTCAGCGGAGGAAGGGGAGGCTGAGCCACAGCTAATTCTCCCTTTGGCGAGCTTTACGACCATGGCTCCAGTTGCTCTCGAGTCAGTGCCACCATGCAAGACTTTTGTGCCTCCTCAGCTACGGCCAGAGGTTCTCACCTGGGCACACGTGTCCAGGGTGGGTGGTCACATTGGCAATAAGCAGACCACAGAACTCCTGGCAAGGTCGTATTGGTGGCCGCACATGGCTCGAGACACTAAGGAATACATACAAGCATGCGTCTCGTATGCACGGAACAGGTCCTCTAGACAGAGGCCGGCTGGGTTATTGTACCCTCTGCCGGTGGCGGATAGACCTTGGGAGATGGTTGGCATGGATTTTGTGGTTGGCCTGCCCAAGTCTGGTGGCAGTACGGTCATCTGGGTGGTCACCGACCATTTTTCTAAAATGGTGCATCTGGTGCCACTGGTTACCTTCCGCTCATGGTCTTACCACACTGTTCATAAAATATGTATTCCATCTGCATGGCATGCCGGACAAAATTGTTAGTGATTGAGGTCCCCAGGTCACGTCCCGGTTTGGGAGGGAGCTCTGCAGCCTACTCAGCATTGAGCTAAACCTGTCCCCCGCTTACCATCCCGAGACAAACTGCTTGGTTGAGAGAGCCAACCAAACCTTGGTCACGTACCTGCAGCATTTAGTCTCTGCCAGGCTGGATGACTGGGCATCCTTGCTGCCATGTGCTGAATTTGCACTGAATAATGCAGTGACTGATTGCACTGGTCAGACGCCGTTCCTTCTAAATTACAGCCAACATCCACGCGTCCCTGTCTCGATGCCAATGTACTCCGCTGACTCCAAGGTGGCAGACTGGCAGTGGAGGCTCGTGACATTTGGGATCACACTCAAGATGCTAATCGTGTCTCTAAAGAAAGAATAAGGGCATCCGCCGACACACATTGGCGACCCGCTCCATCCTTTTCCCATGGCGACTTGTTGTGGTTCTCTGCTCAAAACATCAAGCTGCGGGCCAAGTCCACGCTGCAATACATTGGACCTTTTAAGGTTCTCGAGCGAATCAGCTCAGTGGTCTACCGCCTGGCTCTTCCTCCACATTTAGCCATTTCTGACGTTTTCCATGTGTCCCTTCTCAAACCTGTTCACATGGCCTGGTTCTCTGAGTCATCTGACTTGTCTTCAGATGAGTTTGAGGTTAACGCCATTGTGGGACGCAGGATTGTGCGTGGCAGAAAGTTTTATTTGGTGGATTGGAAGGGTCATGGTCCAGACCTGGGAGCCAGTGGAGAACATCCACGCTCCCCTCCTGATCGCGGCCTTTGAGCGTAGCGAGGCTCAGAGGGGGGGTAATGTTTGGCATTGGATTCCTGCAGCTGCACATCGGGAATCCAGAGCCATACATCCAGCGGTCTCCCATTCCTTTCCAACCGCTCAGGGACCTGCACAGCAATATCAGCGATCCAGGCGCCCTGCTCAAACCAGCTCTCTGGGTCTGGATGTTGTGTCCACCTCTGGACCAGCAATGGTAGTGCAACCTGCTTTGCAGGAAACCACTCCAGAGGCTAAGTCCTCTCGCCGCGCTACAGGGCATGCCCACGAGACGATCTCCCAGTGGAGATCGGGGGTCACGTGCTCAGGTCCTTGTCCTGATCCAATTGGCCCATCTCAGAGGTCTGGAAGGTCCCCGAAGCGCATGGCTATAAAAGGCCCGAATGGCCGCTCGCCCATGCGCTATTATAGACTATACTTGCTATGTGTGAATGGTGACGGATGTATGATTCTGGTGACTGACTCATTTGAAACCCCTTCCCTCTGATATTACGTATGTGGTTAGGGAATTAGTGTTAGGCCGGGGTCACACTGGCGAGGAATACGGCCGAGTGAGAGGCGCTAAAAGCACGCATTAGACATGGACAAATGATTCTCTATGGGGTCACTCGAACCAGGCATATATTTCTCATCCGTATTCTACGCTCCGTGCCAATCGCAGCATGCTGCGATTGTCAGCGTACTACGCCCGTAGTACGCCAATGCAAGTCTATGGGTGTGCAAAAAATACGGATTACACATGGACCAGACGTGTGACCTGCGAGCAATATGCATGTCTTTTGGCTGGTGACAGGAAATGGGCCAATCCATCATCAGGAAGCCTAGACATGCAAATGAGCTCAAAAAGCGCTCCAGACATCCCAGAAGTACGCCTCCACGGAGTACAGCAGCAGCATGGCGTCCACTTATAAATGTGGAAATGCTCATTGTCCTGGTGCAGGAGCGTCCCGAAATCTGGGACCAACGCGATGCCAATTATGCAAACCGGGCAAGAAAGGAGGCATCATGGAGGCGCATCTGTCACCAGTTGTACCATGACTTTGGTGACCGACCACGTGAGGAGCAGCATAAAATTCGTAAGTAAAAGGCAAAACATGAGTAACCTTAGCGCACAACAAAAAAGGAATATAGAATCAGCACCCCCCCTTCCTGTGCATGTACTTTTTGCCTCATGAGGCCGTTAGATTTGGATGTGACACGTGGATTCACACAGCCATAATTTGGGGTTAGGCCACAAGCTCCTCATCCTCCTAGACAAACCAATTATTAAGTGTAGCTAAAGAGACCCTGTATATCTGCCCAATTAGATATGCCACCATGGGTAGAAAGCACACCCCAGAAGGCCCCATGCCTAGACTACTGGTAGCAAATGTGACTTATCAAATATGTGAATTTGATAATATTTCCTGTCACATTGCAGTGGAAGATGTGATGAAATGCTGGCGAAGCATCCGGGACCAATACTGCCGGGAACGCCAGCAGCGGTCCAGGAGTGGGGATACGGGATACGTAAAAAGGAAATACATCTATTATGACCGGCTCTCCTTCCTCGCCCCAATTCTGGATCTGAGACCGTAAGTAGATACCTCACACCACATTACACAAATACTTTACAGGGCCAAAAATATTGATGTATTTTTGCCTCTGTTCTATTTCATAACAGAACTCAATCCAACCTTACGGATCGAGGAACGGCCTCAGAGACAGAGCCCATAATTGATCCTGTAGGGGATGAGGTGGCTGGCCCATCTTCTCCCCCTACAAGAAGGATGGCAGAAGATGAGGCATCACAGGACAACCCATTGGCTGCCCAACACACAACACCACCAGGACGGTCTGCTGCTGCCCCATCACCCATCCTGGATGAGCCGGGCAACTTGAGCAGCAGCCCAACTGGCCATATCAGGGGATCCCCACAGGCTGCTGTTACATCCTGGCGAACACGAAGAAGGCGCCAGGTCACTGTTCAAGAGAGCAGGACCAATGTGGACACAGGGGTGCTAAATTATTTATCAAGAGTAACTACAGATGATGGGGAGGAGGCCTACTCACGTAGCCTCACCCTTTATCTCTGTCCCCTTACCCGTGAGGTCAGGCTCCATATTAGGGGATGTTTTCAGATCCTGCTTGATGCAAGCACCCCCCCAATACCCCATATGAGCTTTTTGAATATCTGGAGAGGTGGCAGCTCTCCCCCAGAAATCTAATGCGCATGAGACCATCCACACAGATGCTTGCTCAAGCAGGGTCCGAACATCCTCTAATATGTGGGCCTACACCTCACCCCCTTCCTCCCACTACCCAACCTTCTATTCAGCAGCCACAAATGTCAGAGTCTAGCCAACCCCACCAATATGGCCACCTGTACTCACCCAGTGTTGGAGGCTGGTCCCAACCTGGTTGGGGACGATCTGGCTATCTTGGTGGGTATGAGCCACGTGCCTACCACAGCCAACAAGATGCCCCTCCCCATCATCATTACTCTGGCCAGTATCCCCAACAGTCCCAGGAGGCAGGACAATTCCCACATCATGGGCAACAGTATGGCTCCACACAGGGCGATGTTGGCCACAGTGTCCAGCAGCACCTACAGGCTGCTCTTCCACGTTCCCCATCCCCAACCTATGAGGATTTATAAGTCTGATGGCCGTAGATGTCCAGTGCGGTTTCACTGGTGCTCCAAATACAAAGGAAAAAACAGGTGTTCTCCATCACCAAACTTTGTTACAAAATTTAACATTCTAATTTTTTAACAATGTTTTCCAATCATATTAAGAATCCATCATGACAGGCAAGGCTACCTCACGCCTTTCAGACAGATATTACATGTGTGTACAAAAGAGAATATTTAAACGCGCTATACTGTAAAGTCAAAGGATGAAAATACACTACTCACTTGCTAATGCCTAGGAAAGGCGTGTTGGCCTTAGTGAAGTAGTCACTTTTTTTGCTAGGAATCTATAGTAACAAATCAAGGCGACCAGCCTTCAGAATATCACACTCTCTCTATGTCTTAACAAGTCAGTTTTGTTTTTTCATCTAAAAATTTGTCTACTATAGTTAACGTCTCTGTGTGATTTTTCAAAAACCCTGTCAGCATACTAACATACACTAACCAATGCAATGAAACAGTCATAGAATCATAAGGGGTTGAGTAATATATATTTAGACACACTTAAAGACACAGCATGCTCTTGCCAAGAAGTTGCCCCCTCAGGTGAGATAAAGTAATTAGTGAAAATATCACGCACTTTGAGGCCAGAGAGCGGTCTATGTTGAGGGTTCATAGGTGGTCTCACCCTGCGCACATTGTCCGGCCTACGCACAACACCATCAGAGGAGGAACAATCATGTATCCTGGTGAAGTTATGCAGAACCACACAGGCTTTCACAACTTCATTCACATTTTGTTCACTCAACTGAATGGCAGACTGGAGTATCCGCCATTTGGCACAAAGAATCCCAATGGAACACTCCACCAGTCGCCTAGCACGTGATAGGCGCAAGTTAAAAATTCTGCGCCTGTGGTCAATGTTGCGCCGGGGATATGGCCTCATGACATTGCGCGATAACTGAAACGCCTCATCTGCCACAAGGACATAAGGGACTGATTCTTCAGGGGAGCCTGGTAACTGGCGTGGTGGTGGTAGATCCAACTGGTTGGTGCGTAGCCGCCGAGCCATTATGGAAGTATTGAAGACTCTAGAGTCTCCCGTCCTTCCATAGGCCCCAATGTCAACAATTATAAAATTGTATTGAGGGTCTAGCAGAGCCAACAATACAACAGAAAAGTATTGTTTATAATTGAAGAATTGGGAGCCAGAGTTCGGCGGCTTACGCACCCGGATATGTTTGCCATCCAGGGCCCCAATACAATTTGGAAACTGGCAGTCCTCCTCAAAGTCCCTTGATATCCTCAACCAGTCTTCCATCCTGGGCTCGAGCATGACCACTTGATGGAGTCTTGTCCAGATTTCTGTACATGTAGACCTCACTATGCCTGAAATGGTTGATCTTCCAATGAGAAACTCGCTCCTCTGCAGATATCGCTTTGCGCATCCTTGTGTCCTGAAAGGTTATCCCAGGGCGCACTGTCTCCAAGAGTCGATCAAATGTGGAAATGCTCATGCGACAGTACTGGTAAAATTTCTCAGGATGCTCCCACAGAGAAGAATAGAGGCGGTGAAAATGACCTCTTGTGAGTCGTTGCCTCAAAAGTGGATGGACCCACATGCGTCTCCTCCTCCGCGGATCCACTATCACTGGGTATGGTTGCCCAAACCGCCATGACAAAAGCCAGTTGAAGAGAACCTGTTAAGTTGTATTGAATCTCAGACCCTCTGCCATGTTGCACAAAGAACACCAACACACCTCGTGAAAGCAAGCTCACAATTGGACAGAATGGAGGCAGCCACCTGTTTCTGAGTGTATAAATAGGGTGCAGGCTAATTATTTAAATTGTTAGCAGGCCTCAAAACCGTTAAATGTCCATTTTGCAAGGCTGCGAGAAAATCTCGCCATACAGATTACATACGGATGCAGACATGTGCAAAATATGCGACCGCATCTTGCTTACGGATGACCTACGGAGCACTATTTAGGGGTCATTCATCCGTATTACGCCTGTAATCTACGGACCGTATTTTGCGCAGGTTAATGTGACCCCAGCCTTATAGTCAGCGCCAGTCAGTGGCAAGTCGTAAGCCACAGTGCATACCGCACCGCTACACTAGCGTCCGATAGTGTTATGCCTCACGGCACTGTCGTGCCGCGGTAGCGACACCGCACGCATGGTAGGTCAAGATGGACACCGACCACTGCCTTGGGCCGTGTCCTGTGACCATATACCACGTGTGCAAGCCAGCTGAAATCTGTGAAGCTAACAGGCTCGGCGTTTATGCTTTACTTATACTAAAGCGCATCTGTGAGCTTAACAGAGTCCGCTCTGCGCACCTCGTGTGACATTTAACCCGAGCGCAGTATACCACCATATAGCGAGTCTGCCATTACTCAGCAGCGGTTGTTACACCTACTGCACGGTGGACCCCAGGCGGCGAACGCACTTCCTATTATTTATATTTAGTGCGTTCTGCCGTCCCTAACACCCGCAATCGTGCCGGAAATACGCACATCGGTGACCACGGGTCACCAGTGTGTCAGCATGAGAACCCGAGGTCTCCTGGAGGCCGCTATGGTTGTCAGTGCCGGACTACTGAGAGCACCACCCAGTAGTCGGCGCTCATAGCAAGTCATCAATTCTACTACATAGTGGTGATCTGACCACCGCCTCTATGTAGCAGAGTCGAACTGGCTATGGCATCTTCTAGACTCCTATGGAGACTATTGAAGCATGCCAAAAGTTAAAAAAAAGTGTTAGAAAATATAAAAAAATAAAAAATATAAGTTCAAATCATCCCCCTTTCACCCTATTCAAAATAAAACAAAAAAAAATAAAATCAAACATACACATATTTGGTATCGCCGTGTTCAGAATCACCTGATCTATCATTAAAAAAACCCGCCAGAATTACTTTTTTTGGTTGCCGCAACATGGCATTAAAATGCAATAATGAGTGATCAAAAGATTGTATCTGTAGAAAAATGGTATCATTAAAAATGTCAGCCTGGCATGCAAAAAATACGCCCTCACCCAACCCGAGATTATGAAAAATGTTGACGCTATGGGTCTCGGAAAATGGCGCAATTTTTAATTTATTTTTTTGCACAGTTTGGAATTTTTTTCACCACATATATAAAAAAGAACCTAGATATATTTGGTGTCTGTGAACTCGTAATGACCTGGAGAATCATAATGTAGGTCAGTTTTAGTATTTAGTGAACTTAGCAAAAAAGCCAAACAAGTGTGTTATTGCATTTTTTTGCAATTTCACCACACTTGGAATTTTTTTTCCTGTTTTCTAGTACACAACATGGTAAAACCAATGGTACTAGCCTTAAATTTTTCTGACCATGGTAGTCTACAAAACTGATATTTATGCCACCAGAGTGTAGCACTGCATGAAAGCAGGTAGAGGTGTTGCATGAGGTATCAGGGCTCCCAGCAAACAAGGTCCACACTGATCCCTCACCCACCTTGTCTTACTGTGATGTTCAATTGAAAGCTGTAAATGCTGTCCCAGACTCCGATACCTCATGCCTGGCTGATTGCTGCAGTGCCATGCTACAATTTGTACTGTGGGTGAACCAAGGCCACTTTCCTGTTGTCTGTCCCTCATTTGATGTGTTTTGGCAGCACTTGGAGCCGTTCTAAAGTGTTGTGCATGCGTTTGTTTTTGCCTCCCATTGAGGTGAATGACATTCAGTTATGTTCGGCGAATATTCGACGAATTAATTGGCAAATATTGCATATTTGGCGAAGATAATCCGTACTGAACATTGGAATATTCGCTCAGCTCTTCTCATAATACACACCTCAGCTGTTGGAGAACCCCATGTTTGATGCCTTAGCTGATGCAGAACCTTATATTAGATACTGCAGCTGCTGCAGAAACTCATATTAGATAACTCAGCTACTGCTGAACCTCATTAGATACTTAGATACTTCAATTGCTGAAAAACCTCATAATACATACCTCATCTGCTGCAGGATCTCATAAATACACCTCAGCTGCTGCAGAACCTCATAATAGACACCACAGCTGCTGCAGAACCTCATATTTGATACCTTAGCTGATGTAGAACCTCATATTGGATAAGTCAGCTACTGCAGAACCTCATTAGATACTTCAACTGATATAGAACCTCATAATACATACCTCAGCTGCTGCAGAACATCATATTAGATACTACAGCTGCTTAAGAACTTTATATTAGATACCTCAGCTGCTGCACAACCTCATATTAGATACCTGAGCTGCTGCAAAATCGCATATACATGCCTCAGCTGCTGCAGAACCTCATACTAGGCACCTCAGCTGTTACAGAACCTCATATTGGATACTTCAGCTGCTGCAGAACCTCATTAAATACACATAATATACACCTCAGCGGCTGAAGAACATCATTATACACGCCTCAGCTACTGCAGATTCTTTTAATACACACTTCAGCTGTACAACTTCATAATACACACCTCACCTGCTGTAGAACATCATAATAAACACTGCCACTGCTGCAGAACATCAAAATACACACCTCCGCTGCTGCAGAAAATCATAATACACACCCCAGTTGCTGCAGATCATAATACATACCTCAGCTGCTGCAGAACCTCATAGTACACATCTCAGTTGCTTCAGGACCTCCTTAATACACCTCAGCTATTGCAGTAGTTCATAATACACACCTCAGCGTCTGCACAACCTCATAACACACTTCAGCTACTGCTCCGCTCACCATCCAGGGGGCTCTTCTCTGCACTTACTCCAGTTTTTCAATGTTTTCTTACAATGGGGGATAATTTCTTCATGTGATCTAGACTCTATGCTTCTCTTAATATATCCCAGATCTGTTTTTGCCTTTTTTGCTGCTGCTTCACACTGTTGACTCATGTGCAGTCTGTAATCTATTAGTGTCCCCAAGTCTTTTTCACACATGCTATTGCTTAGTTCTATTCATTCCATTCTGTAGATGTAATTTTCATTTTTCTTGCCCAGATGTAGAATCTTGCATTTCTCACTGTTAAATGCCAATCTATTAGTCGCTGCCCATTGCTCAAGCTTATCTAAAACTATTTTGATTAATAGAAACCTTAGATGCTAACATTGCATAGAATGTATTTTACTTCACATTAAACTATTGCAAGTGATGTGCAGAGAGCAGTGATGTTATGTAAAGCATGAGGCTTCCAATGATATTTTGCCACAAGATAAGGAACCTGACAGCAGATTCCTACTGCATGACACAATGGGCAGTAGGAATGAGATATTGGCTCTATTATTGCAGTCGTGTATGTTTTATTCCCTCCCCCACTGCATCTAGCTCACTTTCTGATTTTGAACCAGTCACAGAAGAAGAAGTAAGCAGGCTCCTTGCATCTTCTCGCCCAACTACTTGCACCAGTGACTAGAGTTGAGCGATACCGTCCGATACTTCAAAGTATCGTATCGGATGGTATCGGCCGATCTTTAAAAAAAGTATCGGTATCGCCGATTCCGATACCGGAAGTCCCATTCAAGTCTATGGGACTTCCGGTATCGGAATAAGAAAAACCCTTTCCTGCCCTTGTACAGCCTCTCTGGGGTCTGTACGGGCCTTTCGGGGGGCTGTGCCGGCCTGCCAGGGGGTCTGTGCAGGCTCCGGTGGTCTGTGCCGGCCTGCCGGTGGTCTGTGCAGGCTCCGGGGGGCTGTGCCGGCCTGCCGGGGGGCTGTGCAGGCTCCGGGGGGCTGTGCCGGCCTGCCGGGGGGCTGTGCCGGCCTGCCGGGGGGCTGTGCAGGCTCCGGGGGGCTGTGCCGGCCTGCCGGGGGGCTGTGCCGGCCTGCCGGTGGTCTGTGCAGGCTCCGGGGGTCTGTGCAGGCATCGTCCGATGGGACTACAAGTCCCATCGGGCGATGCCTGCTACCATGACAGTGATTGACACATTAGCCAATGATGGGACAGTAGTAGTCCCATCATCCGGCTAATGTGTTAAATGTAAAAAAAAAAAAAAAAAAAAAATTACATGCTACATACATACAACATGCATACTACATACATGCTACATTCATACTACATACTACATACATGCTACATTCATACTACATAAATACTACATGCAACATACATACTACATATATACTACATGCATGCTACATACATACTGCATGCTACATACATACCACATATATACTACATACATACTACATGCATGCTACATGCTACATACATAACACATATATACTACATGCATGCTACATACATACTACATGCTACATACTACATATATACTACATGCATGCTACATACTACATGCTACATACATACTACATGCATGCTACATACTACATGCTACATACATACTACATGCATGCTACATACATACTACATACATACTACATATATACTACATGCATGCTACATACATACTACATACATACTACATATATACTACATGCATGCTACATACTACATGCTACATACATACTACATATATACTACATTCATACTACATACTACATATATACTACATACATACTACATACATACTACATACATACTACATGCATGCTACATACATACTACATGCATGCTACATACATACCACATACATACTACATGCTACATACATACCACATATATACTACATACATACAATACATTCATACAATACATACATAGACATACAGTACATATAACATAGAGTAACATACTTACCAATACTTGTCACATTGTTCCCCGAAGCCATTGTCTATTCCGGGATAAATATTAACATAACAAACCACAAAAATACTCACCCACGATCCGAAGCAGTCCACGAGTGTGTCCCACGACGATCTTGGGTAGAGAACTGCAGCATCAGATGATGCTGCCGTTCTCTACGGGCTGCAGGAATCCAATGACGGAAGGTAGGTATCCTTCCGCACTGTATTCCTCCGCCACTTAAAAAAAAAAAAGTCCCTAGTCTCACTTTATGCCATTGCTGTGTGGGAAATTCCCACACAGCAATGGCATAAAGTGAGACTAGGGACTTTTTTTTTTTTAAGTGGCGGAGGAATACAGTGCGGAAGGATACCTACCTTCCGTCATTGGATTCCTGCAGCCCGTAGAGAACGGCAGCATCATCTGATGCTGCAGTTCTCTACCCAAGATCGTCGTGGGACACACTCGTGGACTGCTTCGGATCGTGGGTGAGTATTTTTGTGGTTTGTTATGTTAATATTTATCCCGGAATAGACAATGGCTTCGGGGAACAATGTGACAAGTATTGGTAAGTATGTTACTCTATGTTATATGTACTGTATGTCTATGTATGTATTGTATGAATGTATTGTATGTATGTAGTATATATGTGGTATGTATGTAGCATGTAGTATGTATGTAGTATGTATGTAGCATGCATGTAGTATGTATGTAGCATGCATGTAGCATGCATGTAGCATGCATGTAGTATGTATGTAGTATGTATGTAGCATGTATGTAGCATGTATGTAGCATGCAGTATGTATGTAGTATATATGTAGTATGTATGTAGTATATATGTAGTATGTAGTATGTATGTAGCATGCATGTAGTATATATGTAGTATGTATGTAGCATGCATGTAGTATGTATGTAGCATGTAGTATATATGTAGCATGCAGCATGTATGTAGTATGTATGTAGTATATATGTAGTATGCATGTAGTATGTATGTAGTATGTATGTAGCATGCAGTATGTATGTAGCATGTATGTAGTATGTATGTAGTATATATGTAGTATGTATGTAGCATGCATGTAGTATGTATGTAGTATGTATGTAGCATGCAGTATGTAGCATGTATGTAGTATGTATGTAGTATGTATGTATGTAGTATGTATGTAGCATGCAGTATGTATGTAGCATGTATGTAGTATGTATGTAGTATATATGTAGTATGTATGTAGTATGTATGTAGTATGTATGTAGCATGCAGTATGTATGTAGCATGTATGTAGTATGTATGTAGTATATATGTAGCATGCATGTAGTATGTATGTAGCATGCATGTAGTATTTTTTTTTTTTTTTAACATTTAACACATTAGCCGGATGATGGGACTACTACTGTCCCATCATTGGCTAATGTGTCAATCACTGTCATGGTAGCAGGCATCGCCCGATGGGACTTGTAGTCCCATCGGACGATGCTTGCACAGACCCCCGGACATCAGCACAGCCCCCCGGCAGGCCGGCACAGCCCCCCGGCAGGCCGGTACAGACCCCCACAGGGTGCACAGACCACCGGCAGGCCGGCACAGCCCCCGGCAGGCCGGTACAGACCCCGGGCAGTCCACACAGCCCCCCGGCAGGCCGGCACAGCCCCCCGGCAGGCCGGCAGAGACCCCCGGAAGGCCCGAAATGACGGCGCATCATGATGCGCACACACCGCGCATCATGATGACGTCAGGCCGTCAATCAACTGAACTTCCGATTCCGATGCCGAATTCCGATATTGAAAAAATATCGGAAGTCGGTATCGGAATTCCGATACAGCAAGTATCGGCCGATACCCGATACTTGCGGTATCGGAATGCTCAACACTACCAGTGACCCATTTCCATCACATCTACTCCAGTCCCTTTCCCCTGCTGTCACCCCTCACCTAACTAAAATATTTAACCTCTCTCTCTCCTCTGGTATTTTTCCCTCCTCATTTAAGCATGCCATCGTATTGTACATCCACTACTTAAAAAAACATCCCTCGACCAAAACTGTGCCGCTAACTATAGACCTGTCTCTAATCTTCCCTTCATCTCTAAACTCCTGGAACGCCTGGTCCACTCCCGTCTTATCCGCTATGTCTCAGAAAACTCTGTTCTCGACCCTCTCCAATCCGGTTTCCGCTCTTTACACTCCACTGAAACTGCCCTCACTAAAGTCTCTAATGATCTGCTAACAGCTAAATCAAATGGTCATTACTCAATGCTAATTCTCTTGGATCTCTCTGCAGCATTCGACACTGTGGATCATCAGCTCCTCCTCACTATGCTCCGTTCCATTGGCCTCAAGGACACCGTTCTCTCCTGGTTCTCCTCCTATCTCTCCGACCGCTCCTTTACTGTATCTTTTGCCGGTTCCTCCTCCTCTCACCGTCCCCTTACTGTTGGGGTCCCCCAAGGATCGGTTCTAGGCCCCCTCCTCTTCTCCTTGTACACTGCCCCTATTGGTCAAACAATCAGTAGATTTGGTTTCCAGTACCATCTCTATGCTGATTGTAATGTATAATAATTAGATCTGTCTCTTTAAGCAAGCCAGACTTATGGGACTTGGAGGGTGGAGACAAGAGGGATGAGAAGGGAAGTTTCAGTTTCACTTCTGAGTAGCATGGGAATGCAAGTGTTATGCTGTGTGCTGGAGGACGAAGAATAAAACATATCTAAAGTTTAATACCTTGAATTCTTCATAACGTGTGGATATTACAACTGGCGACGAGGATGGGATATAATCACCTACTGCTGTGAGTACAGACTATATTTTACCGCTTCACACGCCAGCACCACTGAGAGACTCTATCATGGCTGACTACTTACACACATTCCCACAATTTGATATGACTGATGTCATTAATCTCTCCCATAACTGGAGAAAATGGCTAAACAGATTTGAGAATTTCCTAGAAGCCATGGACATAAAGGAGGAGAAAAGAAAGAGAGCTTTGCTCCTGCATTGTGCAGGCACAGGAGTCTATGACATATACAGTACGTTACCTGCAGCAGAAACAGACACATACAGCAACTGCACTAAAGCTCTCACTGGCTACTTCAACCCCAAACAGAACATCAGATATGAAAGATATAAATTCAGGATTGCCAAGCAGCTTCCAGAAGAGTCCATAGACACTTATGTCACACGGCTGAAAGAGTTAGCACATGGATGTGCCTTTACAGATGTAGATGATGAAATCCTAACTCAAATAATTGTCACCTGCTCGTCTAATAACCTAAGGCGTAAGGCTCTGCAGCAGGATATCTCTCTACATGATTTGCTCAAAATGGCCCGTGCTATAGAAATAGCAGATCATCAGGCTACCGTAATGGAGAATGGGGATAAATTACATGTGCATAATCTCAAACAGAAAAATTTACCAGACAAACAAGCCCAGAAACAGAAGAAATGTTATAGATGTGGACAGGATTTCCCTCACCACCAGAATAAATGTCCAGCTATGGGACAAACCTGCAGTAAATCTGGAAAAGGGAATCATTTTGCAGCTGTTTGCAAATCAGCGCACTACAAGCCTCCGCTGCCTATGACAAAATCTGCAGATGTAAAAGTGATAAATCATGACACAGAAGAAATGTCTGCGACTGAGAACTATGTGTTCACTACCTCTGTCACTGGTTCAGTACAGTCTCCCTGTGTTACACTCTCAATCTGCAACACTGACATTACCTTTACAATAGATACAGGAGCTTCAGTGGATATCATAGATGGCACTACATATGAACAATTGAAAACAAGGCCAGTCTTACAACAAGTGCAGACTAAAATCTTTCCTTATGGATCTAAAACACCTCTAGCTATAATGGGACAATTTGATGCTGAAATTAGATATAAAGAAAACAGGCAGAAAACCACTTTCCACACATTACAAGGATCGGGAGGATGTCTTCTCAGCTATCACACTGCCTTGGAGCTAGGGCTCATCCAGATTATTCATACCATAACTGACCCTGCGGATATGGATGTACAAACTATGGTGAACAGTAGAGTTGAGCGACTTTTGGTTTTTTAGGGTCGCGTTTCGTTTCGTGAAACCAGACTTTTCCAAAAGTCGGGTCGAGCAAGATCGTCCGATTATAGGGAAAAGTCGGGCACGAAACCCAATGTAAGTCAATGGGGAATAAAAGTCGGCAGTGAGAGGAGGACAGGAAACACACCTACAGTGCCCATTTGAATGCCAAAAGCATCAATTCTTCTTACTTAAGCTTGTCAACCTTAATTAACTTCATAATACAAGTTACGCACTGAAAAATAGGGGTTATTTGGCTAAATTTGTGGGGGGGGAGGGCTGGCTGCAGGTTTTCATGTGCCCTGGGCGAAAGAGCGCCCTTTAACACATACCACAACTCATCATGCTCCGATACGGCAGAGAAATTGCGGTATAGTACAATGAAAAATACCTCACTTTTTACATCTCATGACGAGGCCCATCTATTTCTCCATACAAAATCAATGGTCCCATATAATGTTTGAAACAGTATATGATGAGCTCCACATAATGCTACAGTATATGTTGGTCCCCATGGATGAAGCTCCACTGTCTTATGGGCCCAAATAATGCTCCAAACATAATGGGCCCCATTTCTAATGCTCTAGTGTATAATGGGCCCTGTAAATGCTGCTCCAGTGTCTGATGTCCACCTTTGGAATGTTCCAGTGTATGGTGGGCCCCATCTATCATTCTCCAGAGTATAGTGCCCCCCAAAAATTGCTGTCCCAACATTGAAAACAATCAAATAAGTCTCCTCGCTAGGGAATCCCTGTACTTGTCTGGACAGGTGCTGTAGCTTGCTTAACAGCTCGCCAGCCGTTCTCACGCCCAGTATGGATTGCACGTGATTGCACAAAGGTTAGAAAGGGTGCCGTATCCCTGGATAACATGTATGGATAGCGTACACATTCAAAATATATGTCTATACAGCATGAGGCAGGCTCAGACGGTGTTAGGCCCAGTATGGATTGCACGTCATTGCACAAAGGTTAGAAAGGGTACCGTATCCCCGGATAACATGTATGGATAGCGTACACATTCAAAATATATGTCTATACAGCATGAGGCAGGCTCAGACGGTGTTAGGCCCAGTATGGATTGCACGTCATTGCACAAAGGTTAGAAAGGGTACCGTATCCCCGGATAACATGTATGGATAGCGTACACATTCAAAATATATGTCTATACAGCATGAGGCAGGCTCAGACGGTGTTAGGCCCAGTATGGATTGCACGTCATTGCACAAAGGTTAGAAAGGGTACCGTATCCCCGGATAACATGTATGGATAGCGTACACATTCAAAATATATGTCTATACAGCATGAGGCAGGCTCAGACGGTGATAGGCCCAGTATGGATTGCACGTCATTGCACAAAGGTTAGAAAGGGTACCGTATCCCCGGATAACATGTATGGATAGCGTACACATTCAAAATATATGTCTATACAGCATGAGGCAGGCTCAGACGGTGTTAGGCCCAGTATGGATTGCACGTCATTGCACAAAGGTTAGAAAGGGTACCGTATCCCCGGATAACATGTATGGATAGCGTACACATTCAAAATATATGTCTATACAGCATGAGGCAGGCTCAGACGGTGTTAGGCCCAGTATGGATCGCACGTCATTGCACAAAGGTTAGAAAGGGTACCGTATCCCCGGATAACATGTATGGATAGCGTACACATTCAAAATATATGTCTATACAGCGTGAGGCAGGGTCAGACGGTGTTAGGCCCAGTATGGATTGCACGTCATTGCACAAAGGTTAGAAAGGGTACCGTATCCCCGGATAACATGTATGGATAGCGTACACATTCAAAATATATGTCTATACAGCATGAGCCAGGCTCAGACGGTGTTAGGTCCAGTATGGATTGCACGTGATTGCACAAAGGTTAGAAGGGGTACCGTATCCCCGGATAACATGTATGGATAGCGTACACATTCAAAATATATGTCTATACAGCATGAGGCAGGCTCAGACGGTGTTAGGCCCAGTATGGATTGCACGTCATTGCACAAAGGTTAGAAGGGGTACCGTATCCCCGGATAACATGTATGGATAGCGTACACATTCAAAATATATGTCTATACAGCATGAGGCAGGCTCAGACGGTGTTAGGCCCAGTATGGATTGCACGTCATTGCACAAAGGTTAGAAAGGGTACCGTATCCCCGGATAACATGTATGGATAGTGTACACATTCAAAATATATGTCTATACAGCATGAGGCAGGCTCAGATGGTGTTAGGCCCAGTATGGATTGCACGTCATTGCACAAAGGTTAGAAAGGGTACCGTATCCCCGGATAACATGTATGGATAGCGTACACATTCAAAATATATGTCTATACAGCATGAGGCAGGCTCAGACGGTGTTAGGCCCAGTATGGATTGCACGTCATTGCACAAAGGTTAGAAAGGGTACCGTATCCCCGGATAACATGTATGGATAGCGTACACATTCAAAATATATGTCTATACAGCATGAGGCAGGCTCAGACGGTGTTAGGCCCAGTATGGATTGCACGTCATTGCACAAAGGTTAGAAAGGGTACCGTATCCCCGGATAACATGTATGGATAGCGTACACATTCAAAATATATGTCTATACAGCATGAGGCAGGCTCAGACGGTGATAGGCCCAGTATGGATTGCACGTCATTGCACAAAGGTTAGAAAGGGTACCGTATCCCCGGATAACATGTATGGATAGCGTACACATTCAAAATATATGTCTATACAGCATGAGGCAGGCTCAGACGGTGTTAGGCCCAATATGGATTGCACGTCATTGCACAAAGGTTAGAAAGGGTACCGTATCCCCGGATAACATGTATGGATAGCGTACACATTCAAAATATATGTCTATACAGCATGAGGCAGGCTCAGACGGTCTTAGGCCCAGTATGGATTGCACGTCATTGCACAAAGGTTAGAAAGGGTACCGTATCCCCGGATAACATGTATGGATAGCGTACACATTCAAAATATATGTCTATACAGCATGAGGCAGGCTCAGACGGTGTTAGGCCCAGTATGGATTGCACGTCATTGCACAAAGGTTAGAAAGGGTACCGTATCCCCGGATAACATGTATGGATAGCGTACACATTCAAAATATATGTCTATACAGCATGAGCCAGGCTCAGACGGTGTTAGGTCCAGTATGGATTGCACGTGATTGCACAAAGGTTAGAAGGGGTACCGTATCCCCGGATAACATGTATGGATAGCGTACACATTCAAAATATATGTCTATACAGCATGAGGCAGGCTCAGACGGTGTTAGGCCCAGTATGGATTGCACGTCATTGCACAAAGGTTAGAAGGGGTACCGTATCCCCGGATAACATGTATGGATAGCGTACACATTCAAAATATATGTCTATACAGCATGAGGCAGGCTCAGACGGTGTTAGGCCCAGTATGGATTGCACGTCATTGCACAAAGGTTAGAAAGGGTACCGTATCCCCGGATAACATGTATGGATAGCGTACACATTCAAAATATATGTCTATACAGCATGAGGCAGGCTCAGACGGTGTTAGGCCCAGTATGGATTGCACGTCATTGCACAAAGGTTAGAAGGGGTACCGTATCCCCGGATAACATGTATGGATAGCGTACACATTCAAAATATATGTCTATACAGCATGAGGCAGGCTCAGACGGTGTTAGGCCCAGTATGGATTGCACGTCATTGCACAAAGGTTAGAAGGGGTACCGTATCCCCGGATAACATGTATGGATAGCGTACACATTCAAAATATATGTCTATACAGCAGGAGGCAGGCTCAGACGGTGTTAGGCCCAGTATGGATTGCACGTCATTGCACAAAGGTTAGAAAGGGTACCGTATCCCCGGATAACATGTATGGATAGCGTACACATTCAAAATATATGTCTATACAGCATGAGGCAGGCTCAGACGGTGTTAGGCCCAGTATGGATTGCACGTCATTGCACAAAGGTTAGAAAGGGTACCGTATCCCCGGATAACATGTATGGATAGCGTACACATTCAAAATATAGGTCTATACAGCATGAGGCAGGCTCAGACGGTGTTGGGCCCAGTATGGATTGCACGTCATTGCACAAAGGTTAGAAGGGGTACCGTATCCCCGGATAACATGTATGGATAGCGTACACATTCAAAATATATGTCTATACAGCATGAGGCAGGCTCAGACGGTGTTAGGCCCAGTATGGATTGCACGTCATTGCACAAAGGTTAGAAAGGGTACCGTATCCCCGGATAACATGTATGGATAGCGTACACCTTCAAAATATATGTCTATACAGCATGAGGCAGGCTCAGACGGTGTTAGGCCCAGTATGGATTGCACGTCATTGCACAATGGTTAGAAAGGGTACCGTATCCCCGGATAACATGTATGGATAGCGTACACATTCAAAATATATGTCTATACAGCATGAGGCAGGCTCAGACGGTGTTAGGCCCAGTATGGATTGCACGTCATTGCACAAAGGTTAGAAGGGGTACCGTATCCCCGGATAACATGTATGGATAGCGTACACATTCAAAATATATGTCTATACAGCATGAGGCAGGCTCAGACGGTGTTAGGCCCAGTATGGATTGCACGTCATTGCACAAAGGTTAGAAAGGGTACCGTATCCCCGGATAACATGTATGGATAGTGTACACATTCAAAATATATGTCTATACAGCATGAGGCAGGCTCAGATGGTGTTAGGCCCAGTATGGATTGCACGTCATTGCACAAAGGTTAGAAAGGGTACCGTATCCCCGGATAACATGTATGGATAGCGTACACATTCAAAATATATGTCTATACAGCATGAGGCAGGCTCAGACGGTGTTAGGCCCAGTATGGATTGCACGTCATTGCACAAAGGTTAGAAAGGGTACCGTATCCCCGGATAACATGTATGGATAGCGTACACATTCAAAATATATGTCTATACAGCATGAGGCAGGCTCAGACGGTGTTAGGCCCAGTATGGATTGCACGTCATTGCACAAAGGTTAGAAAGGGTACCGTATCCCCGGATAACATGTATGGATAGCGTACACATTCAAAATATATGTCTATACAGCATGAGGCAGGCTCAGACGGTGATAGGCCCAGTATGGATTGCACGTCATTGCACAAAGGTTAGAAAGGGTACCGTATCCCCGGATAACATGTATGGATAGCGTACACATTCAAAATATATGTCTATACAGCATGAGGCAGGCTCAGACGGTGTTAGGCCCAATATGGATTGCACGTCATTGCACAAAGGTTAGAAAGGGTACCGTATCCCCGGATAACATGTATGGATAGCGTACACATTCAAAATATATGTCTATACAGCATGAGGCAGGCTCAGACGGTGTTAGGCCCAGTATGGATTGCACGTCATTGCACAAAGGTTAGAAAGGGTACCGTATCCCCGGATAACATGTATGGATAGCGTACACATTCAAAATATATGTCTATACAGCATGAGGCAGGCTCAGACGGTGTTAGGCCCAGTATGGATTGCACGTCATTGCACAAAGGTTAGAAGGGGTACCGTATCCCCGGATAACATGTATGGATAGCGTACACATTCAAATATATGTCTATACAGCATGAGGCAGGCTCAGACGGTGTTAGGCCCAGTATGGATTGCACGTCATTGCACAAAGGTTAGAAAGGGTACCGTATCCCCGGATAACATGTATGGATAGCGTACACATTCAAAATATATGTCTATACAGCATGAGGCAGGCTCAGACGGTGTTAGGCCCAGTATGGATTGCACGTAATTGCACAAAGGTTAGAAGGGGTACCGTATCCCCGGATAACATGTATGGATAGCGTACACATTCAAAATATATGTCTATACAGCATGAGGCAGGCTCAGACGGTGTTAGGCCCAGTATGGATTGCACGTCATTGCACAAAGGTTAGAAGGGGTACCGTATCCCCGGATAACATGTATGGATAGCGTACACATTCAAAATATATGTCTATACAGCAGGAGGCAGGCTCAGACGGTGTTAGGCCCAGTATGGATTGCACGTCATTGCACAAAGGTTAGAAAGGGTACCGTATCCCCGGATAACATGTATGGATAGCGTACACATTCAAAATATAGGTCTATACAGCATGAGGCAGGCTCAGACGGTGTTAGGCCCAGTATGGATTGCACGTCATTGCACAAAGGTTAGAAGGGGTACCGTATCCCCGGATAACATGTATGGATAGCGTACACATTCAAAATATATGTCTATACAGCATGAGGCAGGCTCAGACGGTGTTAGGCCCAGTATGGATTGCACGTCATTGCACAAAGGTTAGAAAGGGTACCGTATCCCCGGATAACATGTATGGATAGCGTACACATTCAAAATATATGTCTATACAGCATGAGGCAGGCTCAGACGGTGTTAGGCCCAGTATGGATTGCACGTCATTGCACAAAGGTTAGAAGGGGTACCGTATCCCCGGATAACATGTATGGATAGCGTACACATTCAAAATATATGTCTATACAGCATGAGGCAGGCTCAGACGGTGTTAGGCCCAGTATGGATTGCACGTCATTGCACAAAGGTTAGAAAGGGTACCGTATCCCCGGATAACATGTATGGATAGCGTACACATTCAAAATATATGTCTATACAGCATGAGGCAGGCTCAGACGGTGTTAGGCCCAGTATGGATTGCACGTCATTGCACAATGGTTAGAAAGGGTACCGTATCCCCGGATAACATGTATGGATAGCGTACACATTCAAAATATATGTCTATACAGCATGAGGCAGGCTCAGACGGTGTTAGGCCCAGTATGGATTGCACGTCATTGCACAAAGGTTAGAAGGGGTACCGTATCCCCGGATAACATGTATGGATAGCGTACACATTCAAAATATATGTCTATACAGCATGAGGCAGGCTCAGACGGTGTTAGGCCCAGTATGGATTGCACGTCATTGCACAAAGGTTAGAAAGGGTACCGTATCCCCGGATAACATGTATGGATAGCATACACATTCAAAATATATGTCTATACAGCATGAGGCAGGCTCAGACGGTGTTAGGCCCAGTATGGATTGCACGTCATTGCACAATGGTTATAAAGGGTACCGTATCCCCGGATAACATGTATGGATAGCGTACACATTCAAAATATATGTCTGTACAGCATGAGGCAGGCTCAGACGGTGTTAGGCCCAGTATGGATTGCACGTCATTGCACAAAGGTTAGAAAGGGTACCGTATCCCCGGATAACATGTATGGATATGCTTATGGCTGCCACAAAATTACGGCCGTTATCACTAACTACCTTGCCTGCCTCAAGATGTACACTGCCCAGCCATGACTCAGTTTGTCGCTTCAAGTACTCGGCCAGCACCTCGGCGGTGTGTCTGTCGCCCAAACACATCATCTGCAACACAGCCTGCTGACGCTTTCCACTAGCTGCTCGATAGGGGGACACATCATGTGCAACAGTGGCAGCTGCAGATGGAGTGCTCGTACGACTGCGCTCTGTGGACGAGCTTTCGCTTCTGGAGGAGGAGGAGGAGGGTCGAACGCCTACAGCCAACTGTTTCCTATACCGTGGGCTAGGCAGCACTGTCCCACCACCGATGTCCCCTGTGGACCCTGCATCCACCACATTAACCCAGTGCGCAGTGATGGACACGTAACGGCCCTGGCCATGCCGACTGGACCATGCATCAGTTGTGAGGTGCACCTTTCCGCTCACTGACTGCTTGAGTGCATGGACAATGCGGTCTTTCACATGATGGTGGGGTGCTGGGATGGCTTTGCGAGAGAAGAAGTGGCGACTGGGTAGGTCATAGTGTGGTATGGCATAGGCCATGAGTTTGCGGAAAGCTGTGCTTTCCACCAACCGAAAGGGCATCATCTCAAACGAGATTAGTTTGGCAATGTGGGCGTTCAAACCCAGTGTACGCGGATGAGAGACTGAGTACTTTCTTGACCTACTCATAGTGTCTGGGAGGGTGAGCTGGACTTGAGAGCTGCATATGGTGGAAGTAGCGGTGGACAGGGCGGACTGAGAGAGGGTTGATGATGGTGATGGAGTTGGTGTTCTTTCTGATGGCCTAGAATCAGTATTTCGTTGATATAACAGTGGGATTCCCTGACTGCTGTGGCCTTGCAACGACACCTCAACATTTGCTGCTGTGCTAACCGGTGGGCTTACAGTGGGGGAAACAATGTAGCGTTGCTGACTACCTTCGTTGTGATCAGTTGCACATGTGGCACTTGAGGTTTGGTGTTGTGTCCACGCTTGCAAGTGCATGCTGGTTAAATGTCTAAGCATGCAACTGGTATTCAAATTTTTCAGATTTTTCCCTTGGCTAAAGGTCTTTGCGCACTTCTTACAGATAACCTTGGCCTGATCATGAGGATTTTGTTCAAAAAAGTGCCACACTGCACTCTTCCTACTTTGGCAGACATTTTGCGGCCTAGCACGCTGTGATCTTTTGACCCTCTGGACAAGCTGTCCAGCAACTCTTTTGATGTTTGGAACCTGTCTTTGTAGTGCTCCGGGCCTGCCAGATAACAGCTGTTGCGATGTCGATGTCTGCTGTGGATGCTCCTCATCTGAGCTATTGGAAGCAGCACCCTCTTCCCCCAATGGATGCCAATCTGGGTCAACAACTGGGTCATCCATCACCTCCTCTTCTATGTCATGTGCACCTTCCTCTGTGTCACCGTGTATGGTGGTATAGTGTGCGGGAAGGGGCACCTGAGTCTCATCAGGGTCAGAATCTGGCTCTGTACACTGCGAGGACAATGTAGTGCTCTGAGTGAATGTACCAGCAGAATCATCCATCAGCGGCTGTGCATCAGTGCACTCCATGTCAGATTCATCTTGGCCTGGGTATTTCACCATTTCACTTGATAATCCAGGCATGGTATGTGAAAACAGCTCCATGGAGTAATCAGTAGTATGGCCTGCGTCATCCTTAAATCTTGGTTGGGGTGAAGGACACAAGGAAAGGTGTGGTTCATGAACATGAGCCTCCAATGACGACTCAGTGCTTTTACTTTTTACAACTGAAGAAGAGGAGGCGATAGAGCTGGAGGCTGAGTCAGCAATGTAAGACAAAAATTTTCCTGATGCTCTGCCTTTAAAAGCGGTTTGCCAACTCCTAGAAAACTAAGCGTTCGAGGCCTTATGTAGCCAGACGATGACGCAGGGTCAGCACCTCCTGCATTCGGTCCTATTTTGCTCTTGCCACTACCATCAGATCCACCACCAACACCATCATTACCAGCTGCCAACCCCCGCCCAATTCCACGGCCTCTTCCACCAGCCTTCCTCATTTTTGGTAGAAATGTAGACAAAATCCAACAAACTATATAGTAATGTAAAACAAGGTACAAGGTGTCTATAGGACAGGGGAGTTTTAGAATTTCTGCACACACTTGTGGACAGTGGACACTTGTGGATTGTGTGAGGCCCACTGATATCTGAGCGCTATGTGACACGCTCGATGGCACAGCTGCCTGTGACCAAAGTGACGAGAGGATAATGGAGATTTTGAATCTCTGCGCACACTTTTGGACAGTGGACACTTGTGGATTGTGTGAGACCCACTGATATCTGAGCGCTATGTGACACGCTCGATGGCACAGCTGCCTGTGACCAAAGTGACGAGAGGATAATGGAGATTTTGAATCTCTGCGTACACTTTTGGACACTGGACACTTGTGGATTGTGTGAGGCCCACTGATATCTGAGCGCTATGTGACACGCTCGATGGCACAGCTGCCTGTGACCAAAGTGACGAGAGGATAATGGAGATTTTGAATCTCTGCGTACACTTTTGGACACTGGACACTTGTGGATGGTGTGAGGCCCACTGATATCTGAGCGCTATGTGACACGCTCGATGGCACAGCTGCCTGTGACCAAAGTGACGAGAGGATAATGGAGATTTTGAATCTCTGCGTACACTTTTGGACACTGGACACTTGTGGATGGTGTGAGGCCCACTGATATCTGAGCGCTATGTGACACGCTCGATGGCACAGCTGCCTGTGACCAAAGTGACGAGAGGATAATGGAGATTTTGAATCTCTGCGTACACTTTTGGACACTGGACACTTGTGGATGGTGTGAGGCCCACTGATATCTGAGCGCTATGTGACACGCTCGATGGCACAGCTGCATGTGACCAAAGTGACGAGAGGATAATGGAGATTTTGAATCTCTGCGTACACTTTTGGACACTGGACACTTGTGGATGGTGTGAGGCCCACTGATATCTGAGCGCTATTTGACACGCTCGATGGCACAGCTGCCTGTGACCAAAGTGACGAGAGGATAATGGAGATTTTGAATCTCTGCGTACACTTTTGGACACTGGACACTTGTGGATTGTGTGAGGCCCACTGATATCTGAGCGCTATGTGACACGCTCGATGGCACAGCTGCCTGTGACCAAAGTGACGAGAGGATAATGGAGATTTTGAATCTCTGCGTACACTTTTGGACACTGGACACTTGTGGATGGTGTGAGGCCCACTGATATCTGAGCGCTATGTGACACGCTCGGTGGCACAGCTGCCTGTGACCAAAGTGACGAGAGGATAATGGAGATTTTGAATCTCTGCGTACACTTTTGGACACTGGACACTTGTGGATGGTGTGAGGCCCACTGATATCTGAGCGCTATGTGACACGCTCGATGGCACAGCTGCCTGTGACCAAAGTGACGAGAGGATAATGGAGATTTTGAATCTCTGCGTACACTTTTGGACACTGGACACTTGTGGATGGTGTGAGGCCCACTGATATCTGAGAGCTATGTGACACGCTCGATGGCACAGCTGCCTGTGACCAAAGTGACGAGAGGATAATGGAGATTTTGAATCTCTGCGTACACTTTTGGACACTGGACACTTGTGGATGGTGTGAGGCCCACTGATATCTGAGCGCTATGTGACACGCTCGATGGCACAGCTGCCTGTGACCAAAGTGACGAGAGGATAATGGAGATTTTGAATCTCTGCGTACACTTTTGGACACTGGACACTTGTGGATGGTGTGAGGCCCACTGATATCTGAGCGCTATGTGACACGCTCGATGGCACAGCTGCCTGTGACCAAAGTGACGAGAGGATAATGGAGATTTTGAATCTCTGCGTACACTTTTGGACACTGGACACTTGTGGATGGTGTGAGGCCCACTGATATCTGAGCGCTATGTGACACGCTCGATGGCACAGCTGCCTGTGACCAAAGTGACAAGAGGATAATGGAGATTTTGAATCTCTGCGTACACTTTTGGACACTGGACACTTGTGGATGGTGTGAGGCCCACTGATATCTGAGCGCTATGTGACACGCTCGATGGCACAGCTGCCTGTGACCAAAGTGACGAGAGGATAATGGAGATTTTGAATCTCTGCGTACACTTTTGGACACTGGACACTTGTGGATGGTGTGAGGCCCACTGATATCTGAGCGCTATGTGACACGCTCGATGGCACAGCTGCCTGTGACCAAAGTGACGAGAGGATAATGGAGATTTTGAATCTCTGCGTACACTTTTGGACACTGGACACTTGTGGATGGTGTGAGGCCCACTGATATCTGAGCGCTATGTGACACGCTCGATGGCACAGCTGCCTGTGACCAAAGTGACGAGAGGATAATGGAGATTTTGAATCTCTGCGTACACTTTTGGACACTGGACACTTGTGGATGGTGTTAGGCCCACTGATATCTGAGCGCTATGTGACACGCTCGATGGCACAGCTGCCTGTGACCAAAGTGACGAGAGGATAATGGAGATTTTGAATCTCTGCGTACACTTTTGGACACTGGACACTTGTGGATGGTGTGAGGCCCACTGATATCTGAGCGCTATGTGACTCGCTCGATGTCACAGCTGCCTGTGACCAAAGTGACGAGAGGATAAGGGAGATTGGATTGCTTTTAAAAAAGCAGTTTGCGGAGCAGTGGGTAAACAGCAATGCCAGCGTGTCAGGAAGCCTTAAAAGGCAGCCCAACAACCAACACCACTGATACACCACAATATAGCCTCCCCTTGCACTGCACACACAGTGACTTGTGTGTTGTGCAGGCCAAATCGCTAGCAGCAGAAGCAGTTTTTTTGTCTTCTTCCCTGCCTAACGCTCTCCCTACAGAATCAGCAGCAACCTCTCCCTATACTAAGATCGGCAGAAGTAAGATGGCGGTCGGCGTGCACGCCCTTTTATACCCCCTGTGACGCCCACCAAAGCAAGCCAATCACTTGCATGCCCTTCTGAAAGATGGTGGTGACCCGTGCCTATGTCATCACGTTGCCCACAGTGTCCGTGGATCCTGATTGGCTGAAAAAGAGCGCAAAACAAACTTTTGAAACGCGACTTTGGCGCTTAAGTCGCCGACCTCGTGGCCGACCTCATCCTAGGGTCGGGTTTCGTTTCATGAAACCCGACTTTGCCAAAAGTCGGCGACTTTTGAATTTTTTCGACCCGTTTCGCTCAACTCTAGTGAACAGCTTTCCCTCCCTATTTAGTGGTTTGGGAAAACTAAAGGACTCTCAAGTACACCTTCATGTGGATGACAATGTTCGTCCAGTAGCCCAGCCTCACAGGCGTATTCCATTTCACCTGAGACAGAAGGTAGAAAAGGAACTCCAATTGCTCATGGATGAGGACGTTATTGAAACTGTTACTGGTCCCACTCCGTGGGTCTCTCCACTTGTGGTAGTTCCAAAACCAAAGACTCCTGATCAAGTGAGACTGTGTGTTGACATGCGCCTGCCCAACACCGCTATCCAGAGGGAAAGACATATCTCACCTATGATTGATGACATTATTCATTTATTAAATGGAGCCACCGTCTTTTCAAAGCTCGACCTCAATAAGGGATATCATCAATTAGAACTGAGTCCAGAGTACCGATATTTGACCACATTTTCCACCCATGTGGGCCTCAGAAGATACAAAAGATTGACTTTTGGAGTCTGCTCAGCAGCAGAAATTTTTCAGGACGCAATAAGGAGTGTCATTCAACACAGCCCAAATGCCTTTAATTACAGTGATGACATATTGGTTTTTGGTAAAACTCAAGCTGAGCATAATCGTGCTCTATATGCTATCTTTGAATGCCTGCTTTCTGTTGGACTCACTTTAAACAAAGAGAAGTGCGAGTTTGACAAGGGTTCATTAGAATTCTATGGTCACATCTTCTCGGCAAAAGGAGTACAACCCGACCCCAAGAAAGTGGAAGCTATCAGAACAGCCTCAATTCCACAGGATGCTAGTGAAGTGCGTTCTTTCCTTGGAATGGCAAGTTACTGTGCTAGATATATTCCGAATTTTTCAACAATCAGCAATCCACTACGGGAACTTACAAAACAAAGTTGTATTTTTCAGTGGTCTCAAGTCTGTCAGGCCTCTTTTGAAACAATTAAAAATGAACTCTGCTCGACAACCACTATGGCTTATTTTGAGCCAGCTCTTCGAACTGAACTGATTGTGGACGCCAGTCACGTGGGACTGAGTGCTATTCTAGCGCAATACAAGTATAACAATCAAAATCCTCACATCATTTCTTATGCAAGTAAGAGCTTAACAAACACTGAAAGAAAATATTCTCAACCTGAAAAAGAAAGCTTGGCAGTTGTCTGGGGATGTGAACACTTTCACTTATTTCTCTATGGAGCTCCCTTCACCATTGTCACAGATCATCAAGCACTTCTTACAATTTTTGGAAATCCCAGAGCTAAAATGCCTGCACGAATTGAACGATGGGGCCTACGTCTACAGGACTACAACTATAAAATTGTTCACAAACCTGGAAAATACAGCAATCCGGCTGATTATCTTTCAAGACATCCTACTAATGATGATATACCTGTGCATTCCTCCATTGAAGAATACCTACGTTTTGTTACAGATCATGCCGTGCCAAAAGCACTTTCTCTTGATCAATTTATAAATGAAACAACAAAAGACAAGACACTCTGTGCCCTAATACAAATCATCCAAAATCGAAGGTGGCATGAAATTCAAAAAGAAAAATTTCCTGATTCTGAGATTAATCTGAAAGAGTTAAAACTATTCTCAAACGTACGTGAGGAATTATCAGTCACTGAAGAACACCTCATTCTTCGAGGTACCAAACTAGTTGTACCTAAGACTTTGCGTAACTTAGTCATACAGATAGCACATGAAGGTCATTTAGGAATTGTTGGCACAAAGAAGTTACTCAGAGAAAAAGTGTGGTTCCCAAATATGGATCACTTGGTGGAAGAAAAGATTAGACGCTGTTCTACTTGTCAATTAATCACTCCATCATCAAACTTAGAGCCATTACAAATGTCTCCGTTACCCACTGCTGTCTGGGAGGAAGTGGCAGTCGATATATATGGACCATTGCCAAATGGCCAATACATTCTCGTAACAATTGATGAATATTCTCGATACCCTGTCATTTCATTTATCTCTTCAACATCTGCTAATAATGTCATACCAGAGCTGGACGACATTTTCTCGGCATATGGTATTCCAAAAGTGGTCAAAACAGACAATGGACCTCCATTCAATGGACATGTGTTTACACAATTTTTTGAATACTTGGGATTCAATCACAGGAAAATCACACCTTGCTGGCCGCAAGCCAATGGAATTGTGGAACGTTTTATGCGCACTCTGGGGAAACGTATCAAGGCAGCGAGTCTGGAGCACATCCCACTGAAACAGTCATTATACAAATTCATGCGTAATTACCGCAATACGCCACACTCCACTACTAATGCTGCTCCAGCTCATTTAATGTTCAGCAGAACCCTGCGTATACGTCTCCCTGATGTGACCAGCCATCCCCGACCGAGTGACTCCTCAGTGAGATCCACAGATTTCTCCAACAAACAAGCCATGAAACGTTATGCAGACAGAAGGCGAAGGACACAGTCAAGTGCCATCGAAAGAGGGGATGTCGTGGTGGTACATCAAAGACCAACCAACAAGACCTCACCTGTATATGGTCCTGCAAAATATTATGTTACCAAAAGGAAAGGCAGCATGATCACAGCTGAACGAGATGGACACTCCATAACGCGAAATTCTTCATATTTTAAAGTCATACCGCAGAATGATGACAATGAACTCTCTTTGGTGGAAGATTTGGTATCTGATGGTGGAGAGGACCAACAAGAGGTAGCTGGTCCATCAACAATGAACTCTCTCAATGAGCCCAGACGTTATCCTACACGAGAGAGAAGAGCTCCATCGAGGCTTATTGAAGAAGTGTAACTACAGTTTTGTTTGTTTTTTTTTGTTGTTTGTTTCTCTGGTTTTAGAATTGAACAAATAAGACAAAACGGACATATGATTTCTTTGGACGTTTTCATGTTGTTGCATTTATCAGTAATATAGATTATTTATAAAAAAAAAAAAAAGAGGGGATGATGTAATGTATAATAATTAGATCTGTCTCTTTAAGCAAGCCAGACTTATGGGACTTGGAGGGTGGAGACAAGAGGGATGAGAAGGGAAGTTTCAGTTTCACTTCTGGTAGCATGGGAATGCAAGTGTTATGCTGTGTGCTGGAGGACGAAGAATAAAACATATCTAAAGTTTAATACCTTAAATTCTTCATAACGTGTGGATATTACACTGATGACACCCAATTATACGCTTCTTCTCCTGACATCACGCCAGCCTTTCTAGAAAACACCGGCGATTGTCTAAACGCTGTGTCTAATATCATGTCCTCACTATATCTGAAACTGAACCTGTCAAAGACTGAACTCCTGGTGTTTCCTCCCTCTACTAATGTACCTATACCCGACATTGCTATTTCTGTGTGTGGTTCCACTATTACTCCCCAGCAACAGGCCCGCTGTCTTGGGGTCATACTTGATTCCGAGCTTTCCTTTGCCCCCCACATTCGATCACTGGCTCGCTCTTGTCATCTGCACCTCAAAAACATTTCTAGAATTCGACCTTTTCTTACTTTTGACTCTGCAAAAACTCTTACTGTTTCTCTTATTCATTCTCGTCTCGACTATTGTAACTCTCTTCTAATCGGTCTTCCTCTTACCAAACTCTCCCCTCTCCAATCTGTCACTCCAAAATTCAGTATAAACTTATTACCCTCACCCACAAAGCCCTCCATGGCTCAGCACCACCCTACATCTCCTCCCTTGTTTCAGTATACCACCCTACTCACGCCCTCCCTTCTGCTGATGACCTGAGGTTTATCTAAACACTAGATTATGGCCCGATGCTATCGCATCGTGAGGATGCGATAGCATCACACCTCTTGCCATGTTAACCCTCAACACACACACTCCTCTCACCTTTCATCATCTCCACTCACTCTTTCACTCAACATACGACCCCTTCTCTCACTCCATCTCTCATACTCACGTCGTCACCGCCGCTGATCCACGATCCCCGACATCTTCTTCGGCCGGCGCCATCCTGGATCCAGACGTTGTCCACGCCGGCGACATGTTCTTGCGGCGACGCCATCTTGAGTATCGTGAAATCCCGCGATAGTCAAGATGGCGTCGCCGGAAGAACATGTCGCCGGTGTGGATGACGTCGGGATCCAAAATGGCGTCGGCAAAATCTTGCGAGTTTTTGCCGACGCCATTTTGGATCCCGACGTCGTCCTCGCCGGCAACATGTTCTTGCGGCGATGCCATCTTGAGTATCGCAGGATTTCGCGGATCCAAAATAGCGTCGCCGCAGGAACATGTCGCCGATGTGGATGCCGTCGGGATCCAAAATGGCGCCGGCGGAAGAAGATGTCGGGGATCGTGGATCAGCGGCGATGATGGCGTGAGTATAAGAGACGGAGTGAGAGAAAGGGTCGTATGTGGAGTGAAAGAGTGACTGGAGATGGTGAAAGGTGAGAGGACTGTGTGTGTTGAGGGTTAACATGGAAAGAGGTGTGCGGTGACGTCACCGGTTACAACTGGACGGAAGTTGTTACAACCGGAAGTTGCTTAGGGCATTTATTATTATAGATAAAACCGAGAAAATCACATTGTGCGCTTTTTAAATATTTAAATTTAATTTTATTACACGAAATAAGTATTTGATCAATCACCAACCAGCAATAATTTTGGCTCTCACAGACCTGTTAGTTTTTCTTTAAGAAGCCTCCTACTCTGCACTCATCACCTGTATTAATTGCACCTGCTTGAACTCTGTACATGTATAAAAGACACCATCGTGGCCAGGACCAAAGAGCTGTATAAGGACACCAGTGACAAAATTGTAGACCTACAAACACTTTTCCACATAACTGTGTGTGTGTGTATATATATATATATATATATATATATATATCCAACAATGTAGACCAGCTCACTCCTGTGAACCACCTGGAACCTCAGCTGACCTGGTTAACTCCGTTGTGCCCGGATCTGGATGTAGGAGTCCATCCATACAAATGTGAACAACGACAAAGCAAAGTCCAGCAATAACGTGAGCAATCCAGGATGCTTTTAAAAAATGTTTTCTTTTTATTCATAAATCCATTAAAATGCAATGGTCCAAGCAGTTCAAAACAGCAATAACGCAGGAAAGTCGTGCAGATAGGACTACGCTTTTCAGCGGTAGAACCCGCCTTCTTCACGGTCCAGAATCCCTGGACCGAAGAAAAATTTTTTTAACAGCATCCTGGATTGCTCACGTTATTGCTGGACTTTGCTTTGTCGTTGTTCATATATATATATATATATATATATTGCTCAAAAAAGTAAAGGGAACACTAAGGCCTGTTTCACACTTCCGTTTTTGACCATCAGTCAAAATCCGCCGTTTTTTTAAAAAAACGGATCCGCCATTTTTTTTTGCGGATCTGTTTTTTTCCCCATTGAGTTGCATTACCGGTGGATCTTGACGAATGGCCATCCGTTGTATCCGTTTTTTTCCGGATCCGCCAAATTTTTTGGACGGACCCTGCAACGTTTTTTTTTTGCTGCAGGATCCGCATGTTACATTGCGCATGCCAAGAGAAAGGAAGTCAGCAGGGTATTTAACCCTGAAATTCTTTCTGGCGGACGAAAAAAATTCTCTCTCTCTCGTCAAAAAAACGTATCCGGTGGCATCCGTTCACATCAGTTAGGAACGGATCAGGCTTTCCGCCTTTTTGGCGGATTTTGACTGACACAAAAAACTGAAGTGTGAAACAGGCCTTAAATAACAAAATGTAACTCCAAGTCAGTCAGTCACACTTCTGTGAAATCAACACTGATTGTGAATCAATTTCTTCTGAAATGATAGGAAGGTCACTGAGGCCCTCGTCTCACATAGTGAGATCGCTGTTGCATCACCGATTTTTGTGACTCAACAGTGACACATAGCGGCCCCCCCCCCTGCTGGATATCGCTGATCGTGCTCGAATGTCCTGGGCCATTTTTTGATTGCTGGTGTCCCGCTGGCCAGCATGCATCGCTGTGTTTGACAGTATATTGTTGAAACAAATTAGACTTTTGTCTGGGGGCCTTGCACCCATTGTGAGTAGTTGTTAAATGGTGCTGTTCTACAATTCCCTCTTTCAATATATACGTTCAAAGGGACAAGTACATTTTTTCTTGAAATATTTTTGTATTTTTAGCTTGGTTTTTCCTATTATTTTTAGGTGGACAATAGGTGTTACAACTATGGAGTCCGATGTTTTTTCATATTCTGCTGAAGAAGAGGAAAATATTCTGGTGTGCTGGAGGATAATGCATTTTTGAATACACCATCTACTGCAGATTTAAAATGCAAGTATGAAAATTACTCTTAAAGACTGGTAACGCTACAGCTACATCTGACCACTTTAGGACAATACTATAGAGCACAGAAAATAATGCGAGGTTTGCGATCTAATATAAGACACAATTTATTTTTAAATAATGTGACTTTCTGCTCTCGATTCAGTATGATATCTAATAAATATGCCATGGAAGTTATTCTTCTCAATATTGATTTTTTTTTTTTTACAACAAGAGATTCAAAAAGTATCTCCCAGACATTTTAGATATAAAGGAGAAGTTGAAATTACAACTAAAAACTGAGGATTGGGATGTCTTTAAGGACTCAACGTCTTACATATGGATCTAGAAGAGGTTAAATGCCACAAGTGGAACAGGAACAAGAGCGATTACCAGACTGGTCATTTATACAATTGGCAGAAGGAGGGAAATAGTACCTCTTGGAGTAGAAGAGACTGTAGACAAAAAATTGAAAAATGAAAATTTTAATAATTTCTCATATGTATATGATAATATTATTCCCCCTAGACTTCGATATGACGCAACAGGGGAGAAACAACGAAAAACGTGAGGAGGCAAGCGGTGTCGGAGACAGCAGAAAAGAGGAGCCGCAGGAAAACAAGGCACATCAACAGAGACAAGTAACAACATGGAAGAGAGAAATGAACTAATGGTAAATATACAGGTATCTGATAAAACACTAACACAAACTACAAGTGACTCGCCCTAATAAGGGCTCACATTTAGTTCATCTAAACATGTGAACTGGTTCCAAGTGGAATTAGATCTCCCAAATTGATTTGCAAATAATACTGTTGTTTCTATACCCTGTACCAGTGAGCTCAGTTTACAGCACATATTAATGGCCATAAAAGGCACCTTTACAACACCAGTAAGTGTTCCAGCGATCAGTGATCAAAACATTTATTGAGGCTGTATGTCATAACATAGTGGTGTTAAGGCGTGACACAAATAGATGCCCTAAATATCCAAATGTGACGCTTGATGAAACAAATGCGGTGCTGTCACCGTCATTGACAAGAGTACCTATATAAATTAAATTAAAAAACAACTGACTGATGAAGAGGTATATAAAAAAAGTATATAGGGATCCTAAATTTGAATTTTTGAATATACTAAAAAATATTTTGTCAGAAGCTGTGCAAAATAAAATTATTGAAAGAGATCTTTATAATTATCTTCTATTGGAAAATCCTAGCATGCCTGTCCTATATGTGCTGCCCAAGATACATAAATCCCTTGATAATCCACCGGGGTGACCCATTGTTTCACGTGTGGATTCTCTGACTAGTAGCTTTGGAGATTATTTGGATAAAATACTAAATGATCTTGATAAAAACTCATTGTCATACATATGTGATAATTCGGATTTTCTTTCTAAATTGCAAAATATGAAATTGGAGGGAGAGGTCACCCTTGCCTCATTTGATGCAGTTTCCTTGCACACCTCTATAGATAACAAGAGAGGAATTGAGTCAGTAAAACAGAGACCACTGTCTACTGGGTTCACAGATACCAGCCAACATTTTATAAAAAAACTTTTAGATTTCATCCTACATCATAATTATTTGGTAATGATTTTTTTAATACTGTAGAAGGGAGGACTGGGCTGCTGAAGCGCCGGGTCTGAAACTGCTGGGGAGAACCTCCTGTTCCTGGGGCAATGAGATTGCAGCCAGAGCTAGCCAGTATCCAGGGTGAAGGGGGTGTGGCAGTCAATGTGAGGTAAAATGGGACTTGTAGTCCCATCGGACGATACTGCACAGACCCCCACAGCCTGCTCAGACGCCCGGACAGTTGGTATAGACCACCGGCAGGCCGGCACAGCCCCCCAGCAGGCCGGTACAGATCCCCGCAGCCTGCACAGACTCCCGGACAGTCGGTACAGACCACCGGCAGGCCGGCACAGCCCCCTGACAGGCCGGTACAGACCCCCGGTAGTCCGCTCAGACCCCCGGACAGTCGGTACAGACCCATGGGCAGTTGGCACAGACCCCCGGCAGGCCGGTACAGAGCCCCGGGCAGTCGGCACAGACCCACGGCAGGCCGGAACAGACCCCCGGGCAGTCGGCATAGACCCCCCGGAAGGCTCGAACTGACCGCGCAGACCGCGCATCATGATGACGTCATTTCGGCAGCCAATCAGAGCCACAGCAGTGGCTCTTTGCATTATGGGAACTTCCGATTCCGATATCCGATATTGAAAAAATATCGGTACTCGGTATCGGAATTCCGATACAGCGAATATCGGCCGATACCCGATATTTGCAGTATCGGAATGCTCAACACTAGTAGTATGTTGAAGATGACTGGACCATCATTGTAAATACATCATTGTAAATACAAACCTGTGCTTTGTATTTCCCCCACCTCATTGTAGATTGTAAGCTCCCACGAGCAGGGTCGTCTTATTTCGCTTTAATTATTGTATTGTTAACGTTGTTACTTATGACTGTTGTGTTTGAAACTGTTCAACTGTAAAGCGCTGTGGAATATGTTGGCGCTATATAAATAAAGATTATTATTATTATTATTATTATTATGTATGTATGTATGTTGCATGCATGTGGTATATATGTAGTAAGCATGTAGTATATATGTAGTATATATGTATGTTGCATGCATGTAGTATATATGTATGTTGCATGCATGTAGTATATATGTATGTTGCATGAATGTAGTATATATGTGGTATATATGTAGTATGCATGTTGCATGCATGTGGTATATATGTAGTATGTATGTATGTTGCATGCATGTAGTATATATGTAGTACGCATGATGCATGCATTCAGTATTTATGTAGTATGTATGTTGCAAGCATGTAATATATATCTAGTATGTATGTTGCATGTAGTATATATGATGTATGTTGCATGCATGTAGTATATATGTAGTATGCATGTTGCATGTAATAGATATGTAGTATGCATGTTGCATGCATGTGGTATATATGTAGTATGTATGTATGTAGCATGTATGTAGCATGTATGTAGTATGTTTTTTTTTTTTTTTGTACATTCAACACATTAGCCGGATGATGGGACTACTACTGTCCCATCATTGGCTAATGTGTCAATCACCGTCATGGTAGCAGGCATCGCCCGATGGGACTTGTAGTCCCATCGGACGATCCTGTACAGACCCCCGCAGCCTGCACAGACCCCCGGACAGTCGGCACAGCCCCCCGGCAGGCCGGTACAGACCCCCGCAGCCTGCACAGACCCCCGGACAGTCGGTACAGACCACCGGCAGGCCAGCACAGCCCCCCGCAGCCTGCACAGACCCCCGGACAGTCGGTACAGACCACCGGCAGGCCGGCACAGCCCCCCGGAAGGCCGGTCCAGACCCCCGGCAGTCCGCGCACACCCCCGCGCAGTCGGCACAGACCCCCGGAAGGTCCGTACACCCCCCCGAGAGGCTGTACAAGGACAGAAAAGGGTTTTTCTTATTCCGATACCGGAAGTCCCATAGACTTGAATGGGACTTCCGGTATCGGAATCGGCGATACCCGATACTTTTTTCGTATCGGGCCGATACCATCCGATCCGATATTTTAGGGTATCGGATGGTATCGCTCAACACTAGTAACAAGGAAAAGAAACTACACAGATTACGCCTCAATTCAGGACTCTATACAAACAGATACAAAACAAAGCCAAAACCTGACAACTTGGACAACCACTCCATTCCAGACACAAAAGCATCTAACTGTGGCATCAATCTCTCAGATTATAAACCCAACAAAGTGGAAGTGGCCGTGCTTTCTAGAGGACTCTCATTTTGCCCCACTAAGGCCCTAAATAAAAATGAACTCTGCAGTGATATGGAACATTATTTCAGGAGACTGCAACTGAGAGAATATTTCAATGATACAGAAGATTAGGAAAACACTCAGACTGAAGGAAAAGGGATCCTAACAACCAAGAAGAGGTCAGCCTGGACACCTCCACCTGGATGCAACCCTCATTTGGATAAATACATAGACTCATTCAGACATTTGATAAAATCGATCATCATAGACACCAACAGGAGACAAGCATCCAACATCAGTGCCCAGGAGAGAAAGGCTATACAGTCTCTGAAAACCAACAAAGAAATCATCATTAAACCTGCTGACAAGGGAGGTGCAATAGTCATGATGAACACATCAGACTATATGAAGGAAGCAAAGAGACAACTTATGGACACACGCTACTACAGAAAATTGGAGTCGGATCCTACACAGGACTATCATAAGGAACTAAACAAGTTGGTATCTGGTTTGCCTGACGGATCCATAAGAGGCAATGACCTGATACCAGAGAGTCCAAGAATAGGGACATTCTACATGCTTCCCAAAATCCACAAATCTGGAAATTGAGGGAGGCCGATTATTTCATGTGTGAGCACCCTTACTGAGCAGGTATCTCGATGGGTAGAGGGTATTCTTAAACCCCTGGTAAAGGATACACCCAGCTACATTCAGGACACAACTGACCTATTGAATAAACTAGCAGCAATAGGTCCTCTACCAGAAGGAACCATCCTGGCCACCATGGATATGGAATCTTTGTACTCTAATATCCCACACCAGGATGGATTAAATGCCTGAAAATTCTTCATGTAAAAAACACAGGGAAAGATGCGCATTCTGTGGTGAAACTCACAAAATTTATCCTCACCAACAATTGCTTTGAATTTGACAACAAGATCTATTTACAGGAGACTGGCACAGCTATGGGAAGTAAAATCCCTTCACAGTATGCAAATCTTTTCATGGCTAAGCTTGAAAGCGACTTTTTGTCCTCATGTCCCATCAGGCCTCTGCCCTACTACCGCTTCATTGATGATATTTTAATCATCTGGACGGAGTCTGAGCAACAGCTGAAGACGTTCCACGAACAGTTTAATCAATTTCACTCCACCATCAGCTTAACACTCAACTATTCCAGCACTGAAATTAACTTTTTAGACACCATCATTAAGCTAAAGAAAAATGAAATAGAGACATCCCTGTATCAGAAGCCAATCGACCGTCCAACATACCTTAAATGGGACAGTTTCCATCCAAAACACATAAAAAAACTCTATTGTCAACAGCCAAGCCATCAGATACAATCGTATATGTTCCAACCCCATGGATAGAAACACCTTGGTCACCTCAGAAAGAAAATCTCAAGAATACTGTTGAGAAATATCAACTTTTTATTAAAGAAAGGAAGCATAAACGATTTGTTAGGGATTCAACAGAGTTCAGGGAAAAACGGGCATACCCTGCCCTTGCCCCGAGGGGTATTCCTGGTGACATCTCATCCTCAGATATTGAATCCTCCGATGCTGAAGGAGGTCCTAAATCATATACCTCTAGACCATACTTTAGAAACAAGGGACGTGGACGTAGGGGTAATTTCAGAAGATGGCAGGACACCGAGCGCTACTCTGTAAGGACCTTCCCCAAAAAGCCAGAAGCAAATTCTGTAGTAAATTCCCCCTCCTCTTCAGCTTGCTCTTCAGCCTCTTTTTTAGAAACCAGGGGCCTAGCACCATACAAATTACGGGAGTGGACAAGCAATCAAAAATGAGGGCTCTGTTTGATGGGGACAATGGTAATCAGATAATTAATTTGTCCTCATATAATTTGTCAGATATAGAAAAGAGGGTTCTTGAGCGGGGGTTATCTTTTGTTCCTACGACCAGGTTTGACCCATTTGTATGGGTTAAGGATATTAATCTATTTACACGAAAACTTAAGTGGAAAAATTTTTTTGCTTTGAATGATAAAAACAAATGTCAACAACTTGGGATAACGGAGGAGGAACTTCCTGATGTAATGCTTCTGGCTGATTTGTCTGAGGAAGGACAGAGAGATATTGGGGTGGGCCCTTTTTCTGATTTGAAACCAAAAAGTAAAAAGATGCCACCAATTGGTGATACTGGGAGTATTGATATTTTTCAACAGCTTGTCTCGGCAGAGATTTGTAAGATTGACTCCAAGAGAGATAGGGTTCCACCCAATCTCTCCTTCCGTGAGAGAAAGGCTCTGGAAGAACTTGGTGATAATGATCGGATTGTATTGAAGCCCTCTGATAAAGGGGGCAATACTGTTATCCTCAACAGAGACGATTATATTCAAATGTGTATGAGGATTCTCTCTGACAAATCAACGTATGAGCTGCTCAGGAGTGATCCGACGAAGGAGTATAGTCTGAAATTGTCAGTATTGCTCAAAAAGGCACTTGATCTTAAGTTGATCTCAATGAATGAGTTCAACTTCTTATTACCCAAGTGGCCAGTTACAGCTACGTTTTACTCCTTGCCTAAGATCCATAAGGGGTTCGATCCCCTTAAGGGTAGACCAATCGTTTCGGGGATCAATGCCCTTTGTCAGAATTCCAGCAGGTATTTGGATCAATTGTTGAGACCATTTGTGCTATCTCTCCCATCATATTTGCGAGATACTATGGACCTCCTTAATAAACTTGAAGGAATCACAGTGGACCCAGGTACGATACTGGCCTTTATTGATGTTGAGGCTTTGTATAGCAGCATTGGCCACACAGAAGGTCTAAAAGCTGTTGAACATTTTCTCAAGGGGAGGGGTATTCATTTTGGAGCACACAACAATTTCCTGCTGGAACTTCTTCAGTTTGTATTGTGTCATAATTTCTTCCTATTTAATGGGAGGTACTACCACCAGCTCAGGGGCACAGCGATGGGGAGCCCTTGTGCCCCTACCTATGCTAATTTGCTCCTGGGCTGGTGGGAGGACACTCAGGTCTTTGGGGACGAGGATGTCGTCTGGTCCCCTAGGATATTATTCTGGGGTCGGTACATTGACGACATCCTCGTCCTCTGGGCGGGGTGTGGAGAATCATTCAGATCCTTTGTTGATACCCTTAATAATAATGAGTTGGGTCTTTTCTTTACCCATGAGGTAGGTGGAGATCAGATCACATTCCTGGATGTCAATATTTCTATTTCTTCAGATGGCTTGCTTAAAACCAACCTGCACCGAAAACCAACCTCAACTAACAGTCTCTTAAGGTGGGAAAGTCATCATCCCCCCCCTCTTAAACGAGGTATACCAAGGGGTCTGTTCCTCAGAGTTCGGAGGAACTGCTCTGATTGGAATGATTTTGAAATGCAGTCGAGTGATTTATGGAGGAGGTTTAGGAGCAGGGGTTATCCAACAAGGGTGATTGAACCGGCCTTTAAGCATGCTAAACAAGTAAGCAGGACGTCATTGTTGACTCCGAGGGTAAGGGAGGACTCCAATGCAATCACTAGATTGATAGGTACCTTTGATGATGAATCCGGTAAAGTTATGAACATCTTGGAGAAGTATTGGTCTATCCTGAAAATGGATAATGACATACGTGACTGTATCACCCAGGGTCCATCAGTTACATTTAGGAAGGGTAGGTCAATAAGGGATCAGGTGGTAGGTAGCCACCTGGAACCTCAGAAGAGAGAGGAAACGTGGTTGCGGAACAGAGCAATTGGGACCTTTAGGTGCGGACACTGTAGCTTTTGCAAATATATCTGTGTATCCCATACTTTCTGTAGTGCCTATACAAAGAGGATTTATGAAATGAAAAGCTTTGCAAACTGTAAAACCACTGGAGTTGTTTATCTGTGTACTTGTACTTGCCCCCTTGACTATGTTGGCAAAACAAAGCGTGAATTACGTGTCCGCATAGGTGAACATTTGGGGGATATTAGACACAAAAGAGATACCCCCTTAGCCCGTCATGTCAATATGGTGCATGGAGGGGATGATAAACATATTAATTTTCGTGTTATAGAGAGAGTGCAGCCCGCGGTCAGACAGGGAGATTGGGATAATAGAATCTTACAGCGTGAGACACGCTGGATTTTTTGGCTTGAATCACAGAGTCCAAAAGGCCTTAATGAACAGCTAAATTTCAGTAGTTATCTATAATCAGTGTGTTTCACATTTTCCCAGCCAGCTCTTTATAGGGTTTTTGATAATTTGGTCGGTATATTATTACTATTGGAATTTTTTATTATTTTTCATTTATTCTATGTAGGGATACAATTATTCCACTCCATGCCTTTGAGGACTATTGTTATCTATTTTCTTAAAGTTTTGGGCGTTCTGAATAGTGAGGCTGTTGAATTGATCGGCCGCATATTGCTTGCGAGATATGATGTTTCTGTTGAGAGGGACGTATTGCCCTATTTTGTTTCAGGCACCATTTTGTGAATCCCTGTTTCTATCCGTGCTGTCTAGTGTTGAGCATTCCGATACCGCAAGTATCGGGTATCGGCCGATACTTGCTGTATCGGAATTCCGATACCGACTTCCGATATTTTTTCAATATCGGAATTCGGCATCGGAATCGGAAGTTCAGTTGATTGACGGCCTGACGTCATCATGATGCGCGGTGTGTGCGCATCATGATGCGCCGTCATTTCGGGCCTTCCGGGGGTCTCTGCCGGCCTGCCGGGGGGCTGTGCCGGCCTGCCGGGGGGCTGTGTGGACTGCCCGGGGTCTCTGCCGGCCTGCCGGGGGGCTGTGCCGGCCTGCCGGGGGGCTGTGCACCCTGTGGGGGTCTGTACCGGCCTGCCGGGGGGCTGTGCCGGCCTGCCGGGGGGCTGTGCTGATGTCCGGGGGTCTGTGCAAGCATCGTCCGATGGGACTACAAGTCCCATCGGGCGATGCCTGCTACCATGACAGTGATTGACACATTAGCCAATGATGGGACAGTAGTAGTCCCATCATCCGGCTAATGTGTTAAATGTTAAAAAAAAAAAAAAAAAAAAAAAAAAAAATACTACATACATACTACATGCTACATACATACTACATATATACTACATACATACTACATACATGCTACATACATACTACATGCATGCTACATACATACTACATACTGTATATACTACATACATACTGCATGCTACATACATACTACATACATACTACATGCATGCTACATATATACTACATGCTACATACATACCACATACATACTACATGCATGCTACATATATACTACATGCATGCTACATACATACTACATATATACTACATGCATGCTACATACATACTACATGCTACATGCATGCTACATACATACTACATACATGCTACATATATACTACATACATACTACATATATACTACATGCATGCTACATATATACTACATGCATGCTACATATATACTACATGCATGCTACATATATACTACATACATACTACATATATACTACATACATGCTACATACATACTACATACATACTACATATATACTACATGCATGCTACATATATACTACATGCTACATACATACCACATACATACTACATACATGCTACATATATACTACATGCATGCTACATACATACTACATATATACTACATGCATGCTACATACATACTACATGCTACATGCATGCTACATACATACTACATACATACTACATGCTACATACATACCACATATATACTACATACATACAATACATTCATACAATACATACATAGACATACAGTACATATAACATAGAGTAACATACTTACCAATACTTGTCACATTGTTCCCCGAAGCCATTGTCTTTCCGGAATAAATATTAACATAACAAACCACAAAAATACTCACCCACGATCCGAAGCAGTCCACGAGTGTGTCCCACGACGATCTTGGGTAGAGAACGGCAGCATCAGATGATGCTGCCGTTCTCTACGGGCTGCAGGAATCCAATGACGGAAGGTAGGTATCCTTCCGCACTGTATTCCTCCGCCACTTAAAAAAAAAAAAGTCCCTAGTCTCACTTTATGCCATTGCTGTGTGGGAAATTCCCACACAGCAATGGCATAAAGTGAGACTAGGGACTTTTTTTTTTTTTAAGTGGCGGAGGAATACAGTGCGGAAGGATACCTACCTTCCGTCATTGGATTCCTGCAGCCCGTAGAGAACGGCAGCATCAGCTGATGCTGCAGTTCTCTACCCAAGATCGTCGTGGGACACACTCGTGGACTGCTTCGGATCGTGGGTGAGTATTTTTGTGGTTTGTTATGTTAATATTTATTCCGTAGACGACAATGGCTTCGGGGAACAATGTGACAAGTATTGGTAAGTATGTTACTCTATGTTATATGTACTGTATGTCTATGTATGTATTGTATGAATGTATTGTATGTATGTAGTATATATGTGGTATGTATGTAGCATGTAGTATGTATGTAGTATGTATGTAGCATGCATGTAGCATGTAGTATGTATGTAGCATGCATGTAGTATATATGTAGTATGTATGTAGCATGCATGTAGTATATATGTAGCATGTATGTAGTATGTATGTGGTATGTATGTAGCATGTAGTATATATGTAGCATGCATGTAGTATATATGTAGTATGTATGTAGCATGTATGTAGTATATATGTAGTATGTATGTAGTATATATGTAGCATGCATGTAGTATATATGTAGTATGTATGTAGTATATATGTAGCATGCATGTAGTATATATGTAGTATGTATGTAGTATATATGTAGCATGTATGTAGTATGTATGTAGCATGCATGTAGCATGTAGTATGTATGTAGCATGCATGTAGTATATATGTAGTATGTATGTAGCATGCATGTAGTATATATGTAGCATGCATGTAGTATGTATGTGGTATGTATGTAGTATATATGTAGTATGTATGTAGTATATATGTAGCATGTATGTAGTATGTATGTAGCATGCATGTAGCATGTAGTATGTATGTAGCATGCATGTAGTATATATGTAGTATGTATGTAGCATGCATGTAGTATATATGTAGCATGCATGTAGTATATATGTAGTATGTATGTAGTATATATGTAGCATGTATGTAGTATGTATGTAGCATGCATGTAGCATGTAGTATGTATGTAGCATGCATGTAGTATATATGTAGTATGTATGTAGCATGCATGTAGTATATATGTAGTATGTATGTAGTATATATGTAGCATGTATGTAGTATGTATGTAGCATGCATGTAGCATGTAGTATGTATGTAGCATGCATGTAGTATATATGTAGTATGTATGTAGCATGCATGTAGTATATATGTAGTATGTATGTAGTATATATGTAGTATGTATGTTGCATGTAGTATGAATGTAGCATGTATGTAGTATGTATGTAGCATGCATGTAGCATGTAGTATGTATGTAGCATGCATGTAGTATATATGTAGTATGTATGTAGCATGCATGTAGTATATATGTAGCATGCATGTAGTATATATGTAGTATGTATGTTGCATGTAGTATGAATGTAGCATGTATGTAGTATGTAGTATGAATGTAGCATGTAATTTTTTTTTTTTTTTTTTTACATTTAACACATTAGCCGGATGATGGGACTACTACTGTCCCATCATTGGCTAATGTGTCAATCACTGTCATGGTAGCAGGCATCGCCCGATGGGACTTGTAGTCCCATCGGACGATGCCTGCACAGACCCCCGGAGCCTGCACAGACCACCGGCAGGCCGGCACAGCCCCCCGGCAGGCCGGCACAGCCCCCCGGCAGGCCGGCACAGCCCCCCGGAGCCTGCACAGACCACCGGCAGGCCGGCACAGACCACCGGAGCCTGCACAGACCCCCTGGCAGGCCGGCACAGCCCCCCGGCAGGCCGGCACAGCCCCCCGGCAGGCCGGCACAGCCCCCCGGAGCCTGCACAGACCACCGGCAGGCCGGCACAGACCACCGGAGCCTGCACAGACCCCCTGGCAGGCCGGCACAGCCCCCCGAAAGGCCCGTACAGACCCCAGAGAGGCTGTACAAGGGCAGGAAAGGGTTTTTCTTATTCCGATACCGGAAGTCCCATAGACTTGAATGGGACTTCCGGTATCGGAATCGGCGATACCGATACTTTTTTTAAAGATCGGCCGATACCATCCGATACGATACTTTGAAGTATCGGATGGTATCGCTCAACTCTAGTGCTGTCTAGTAAGGTGCGCGGCGTCTATGTTATCCAGGTAGCTGCTGCACAGCATGTCCGTCCTCAATATGATCCCTTCCGGTTTAGACCTCCATTTTGGATTTTGGTAACCGGAAGTGGGCGTTCTATATCGGCGCGGCATCTTTAAACAATGGCGGCGAACGCGCTTGGAGTAAAGCCGCACACTGTATTGTTCTCTCGGCCAGGGGTAATGAGACCCCACTTTTTGACCCCTGATGAACCCTCAGCGGATTAAGAGGGGGAAACGTGTCGGGTTTCCATATGCATCAAGTGGCTGATAAGTATAATGTTGTACATTATTTTTGGCAGATCCTGTGGTGGTACTATCTATTTAGATTTAGTCTACTGAGCAATTATGCTATGTGACTTTGCATGCATTGCTACTTGAATATTGGTGTACCACGCTGTATAATCAGAGATGAATATGGTAGCCTTATTATTTTTTACTGTATTTTTGTGAATTAGGGTGATTTTAGGCTAGTTTCACACTTGCTTCTTTTTGCAGCGCGTTTTTCCCGCAAAAAAACGCATTAAAAAAACGCATACAAATGCATACAAACGCTGCGTTTTTTTCAAGCATTTTTATGCGCATGCAGGAAAAAAACGCAACGTTTTTGTGCGTTTGTATGCGTTTTTTGTGCGTTTGCGTTTTTTTACAGATTTTGGAAAAACCCCACAAAAAAGAAAAAACAACCATTCAACAACACACAAGACCAATGGGACTGCATTGTGGGTGTGGTATGTTAATATATAGACCCTGTCTACAGTATTCTTCACATTTGCTTGATTCTTCTCGTGACCATGGATCTGCGCTGGAAGAGTTTTCACTTCAACTTGGATTTGGACATCGCGATGGCTCAGGCGTATGCAGTTGCTTGCCATGAACAAAGGAAGAGAGAGAGGCAGCGAAGACGGCGGCGTATGTGGATACATCCGATTGTTGAACTCCGGGATAGCCGTGGGGCATACCACACCCTCTACAGCGAGCTCCAGTCAAACCCGGAGAAATTTACAGATTATATCCGGATGTCCCACGAAAGTTTCATGGATTTGCTTGCTCGTGTCCAACAATCCATCCGGAGACAGGACACACAGCTCCGTCGTGCGATTCCTCCTGAGGAACGTCTACTGGTGACATTACGGTATGAAAAACCAAGGGGTGCGGTCTGATGTTTTTTTTTTAAATTTAGTATTCAAAACCTTGGGTAATTAGTTTTCGTGAATGTACTAATATTTTATTTTATAGTTTTTTAAAATAATATACATAAATATTAATTTTACTTCTTTGTCTGTTCACAGATTCCTGGCGACTGGAGAAACCCTATCTTCACTACACTTCCAGTACCGTATTGGAATCTCTACCTTGTCTGGAATTGTTGCTGACACCTGCCGGGCTCTCTGGAATGTTCTTTGTCCAGAATTTATGCCCCTGCCCACCGCTGAAAAGTGGATGGAAATTGCTGACAAATTCTGGACAGTATGCAATTTTCCCAACTGTTTGGGAGCTGTTGATGGTAAACACATACGGATCATCAAACCCCAAAGAACGGGATCTGAGTACTATAATTACAAAAAGTACTTTTCAATAGTACTCATTGCGATTGCGGATGCCGGATGTATGTTTGTAGCAGTGGACATTGGAGCATTTGGCCGTGGTAATGACTCACAGGCTTTTAAAAACTCAGACATGGGCCGGAGGTTGTATGGCAACCAATTTAATTTCCCTATGCCACGGCCTCTTCCTCACACCGAAGCTCCGCCACTGCCCTTTGTAATGGTTAGCGATGAGGCTTTTCAAATGTGCGGAAACTTACTGAAACCCTACTCCAGCCGGGACTTGGACCACACCAAAAAAATATTTAATTACAGGCTGACCAGGGCCAGAAGAACTGTCGAGTGTGCTTTTGGGATTCTTGTCTCCAGATGGCGAATTCTGGGCACGGCCATTAATCTTAAACTTGAAACAGTCGATGAGGTGGTGAAGGCCTGTGTGGTTCTACATAACTTTGTGATGGCTAAAGAGCACCCGACCTTTGAACTGGACGATGATGCTCCTAACCCATTGCCTGAATTCACTCAGCACACTCTCAGGTCATCCGTTGAAGTTGGCCAAATGAGGGACCAATTTGCGGCCTACTTTATTTCTGATGTAGGACGGGTGCACTGGCAAGATGAAATGGTGTAATGTTTTCGTTTGTTTATGGTAATAAAAAACCTTATTTGATTTCAATTACTGAGTGCACTATATTTTTTAAACTCCAATTAAATAAAAAACTTCCCATGTATAACTGAAATTTTTGATGTTCACACACCTGGGCAGGTAAATACACATACGAGTTAAAATGCAGCATTGCTAGTCTGCGTGAAATATATTGGAACGAGCAAAGCTGCAGGCCATGAATCAGGAAACCAAATTTTTCCAAGAGAAAATTGTGCAACCAGTTGAAAAAAAAGTATGTGATTTTCTCAAAACACAACCCTCAAAACCCAACCCCAATGAAAGTCAATGGTGAATACAAGTCAGCATTGAGTGGATGAATGTAATCTGCTCCATTCCAACTTACAAGTTATTACACTAGGCCTTGGAATAACTATACTAGGCCGTGGTATTTCAAATATGAGTATAGTAGGCCTTGGGCCTACTAGTATAGTCATATGTGAAATACCACGGCCTAGTATAGTCATACCAAGGCCTACTCGATTTTTACCAGCTAGGATCTTGTTTCACGAAAAACAAACTGTTGAAACTTGACAAGTTTCAACAGTTTGTTTTTCATGAAACCAGATTCTAGTTGGTAAAACTAGAGTTATTACACTAAGCCTTGGAATGACTACACTAGGCCGTGGTATTTCAAATATGAGTATAGTAGGCCTTGGGGCTAGTAGTATAGTAATATGTGAAATACCACGGCCTAGTATAGTCATACCAAGGCCTACTGTAATAACTCGATTTTTAACAACTAGCATCTTGTTCTACAAAAAACAAACTGGTGAAACTAGAAAGAAACTTATTTTTTAGACAAGTTTCAACAGTTTGTTTTTCATGAAACCAGATTCTAGTTGGTAAAACTAGAGTTATTACACTAGGCCTTGGAATGACTACACTAGGCCGTGGTATTTCAAATATGAGTATAGTAGGCCTTGGGGCTAGTAGTATAGTAATATGTGAAATACCACGGCCTAGTATAGTCATACCAAGGCCTACTGTAATAACTCGATTTTTAACAACTAGTATCTTGTTTCACAAAAAACAAACTGGTGAAACTAGAAAGAAACTTATTTTTTAGACAAGTTTCAACAGTTTGTTTTTCATGAAACCAGATCCAAGTTGGTAAAACTAGAGTTATTACACTAGGCCTTGGTATGACTATACTAGGCCGTGGTATTTCACATATGACTATACTAGGCCTTGGGTTGGTTTTTAACATGTATTTACCCATCAGTGTGTGTGAGCGGCGCAAACAACATTAATGAAACTTTTTAATGGTGAACCACAAATGTAAATTTATTTTTAATCAAAAAAAGTAAACCAAAAAATTATTTTTTACGGCGTTTGGGGGCAGATGGTTTCAATTTGGGGGTGTGCAGGGAATATGCAACACTTGCAGTTGAAGACGGTGTTTGAGGGGAAGGGGCAACAAAACTTGTGGGGGAAGGTAGTCCAGTTAAGGGAATTAAACTAGGAACACTTGGAGGAGAGGAAATCTGTTCAGGTACATTAGTTGTAATGGCATGTCTCCGTAGGCTTGTGTGCCTGGACCGACTTTGGCCCAATGCCCGCCTTGATAGATTTCGCCTTGAACTAGGAGCAAATATTGAGTGTAGGTCCCCCGTCTGCTGGTGTGGCTGCTGCTGCTGCTGAGGTGGCTGCTGCTGCTGCTGAGGTGGCGGCTGCTGCTGAGGTGGCTGCTGCTGCTGCTGAGGTGGCTGCTGCTGCTGCTGAGGTGGCTGCTGCTGAGGTGGCTGCTGCTGCTGAGGTGGCTGCTGCTGCTGCTCTTCGTTGGCAGTGCTCGTCCTTGCAGGAGGACTGGTGGCGGCAGTGATGGTCCAGGTTTGCAGAGTGGTGGTGGCAGGGCTACTACATGTTGTTGTAGTGGCAGGGCTGTTCCATGTTTGCCTAGTGGTGGCTGAGCTCCACGCATGCATGGGAGTGGCGGTGGTGCTCCAGACAGGAGCAGCGCTTGCAATGGTGGTGTCGGTGAAGTGACCAGCTGCACTCAGACTTGTGGTGGTGTAACGGTGGGTGTCCTGGCTTTGAATAGAGGTGTCCGTGCAGTGGTATGCAGCACAAGTCGGTAGTGAGGTGAAGCGAGTCAATGGTGGCACAGGTGGAAATGACACCACTGACTGCTGACCGTACCGATTATGCTGCATAGCCTGCAAGAAAGCATTGTTGCAGGCCTGCAGCACATTCAGCTGTTGCTCAGGACTAAGGTGTTCCGCCATGCCCTTTTCAATCTTACTAAAAAAATGGTGTGCTGGTCTGTTGAGGTCGGCCTCCAGACGGTCAAGGCGCTGTTCTACAGAATTGAAGCGGTGTTCAAAGTGGTTAAAACCACTTTCCATGAGTGCAAAACCGCTTTCAACTCTGTCGGACAGTGACTTGAGGCTGGAATTAAAGGCCTCGCTCAAATGCATAAACTCGGGCAAGACATTCCTGTCCAAGGCCCTCTGCCGCTGGCGGGTAGTGCCCACATAACCAGTGGCAGAGACCTGGGACAGGGGAACACCTGATGGCCCAGCTTCCTGGTCACCAGCTGTGTGTGTGGCTGACCTGCAAGGTGCTTCCTGGCTGTCGGATGGCTGGGACGGGTCAGAGGACGTCCGAGGAAGGACCGCTCCAGGGCCAGGTTGCAGGGTGCTGCTCCAGGTGCTGTGGAATAAAGGAAAATCATTACTACCATGCCTTTACAAGAAGCATCAGCTGTGGATTAGAAAAACACAGATTAATAAAAATAAAAACCCAAAATTTATAATACTTACGATCTCGTGGCAAGGACCGGTCTTAGGAACTGCAACGCGTGATAGTGACGGTATCTAGTTCTGGTCCTTGACGCAGATCCACTGTGAACCTGGCCCTCAGCACGAACATCACTGTTGAAGCGGTCCTTGATCGAACGCCAACGTGTTCGGACTTTGTCCACTGTTGTTAAAAAAAAAACAGTGCCGTCAAGGACAACAGTCACTGCGGCACAATATAGCAATACAATACTCAAAGCAGTCACTGTAGACCCCGATGACACTGTTGGGTTTCCTGCTAGAATACACCTAGCACGAAACCCAACAGTGCCGTCAAGGACAACAGTCACTGCGGCACAATGTAGCAATACAATACTCAAAGCAGTCACTGTAGACCCCGATGACACTGTTGGGTTTCCTGCTAGAATACACCTAGCACGAAACCCAACAGTGCCGTCAAGGACAACAGTCACTGCGGCACAATGTAGCAATACAATACTCAAAGCAGTCACTGTAGACCCCGATGACACTGTTGGGTTTCCTGCTAGAATACACCTAGCACGAAACCCAACAGTGCCATCAAGGACAACAGTCACTGCGGCACAATGTAGCAATACAATACTCAAAGCAGTCACTGTAGACCCCGATGACACTGTTGGGTTTCCTGCTAGAATACACCTAGCACGAAACCCAACAGTGCCGTCAAGGACAACAGTCACTGCGGCACAATGTAGCAATACAATACTCAAAGCAGTCACTGTAGACCCCGATGACACTGTTGGGTTTCCTGCTAGAATACACCTAGCACGAAACCCAACAGTGCCGTCAAGGACAACAGTCACTGCGGCACAATACAGAGCAGGGAAATACTCACTAAACGCCTTTTTGGAGGATGCTGTGGCGCTGTCCCAGCCATCCATCAACGCTGCGGCCACCTCATTCCATAGCCGCCGGGTCACCACAATGTCCTTGTGCAGCCGGTCACGGCTGTCCCACAACGGCGAACGCTCCTGGACCAGGCTGATGAGCTGCTCATTATCCAGGTAGACGTCTTCATCCCGTTGTGGAACCTAGACAAAACACATTCATTAGAATAATCAAATTTAAATTGAATAAAAAGTTACAAAAAAAGAAACATAAAAAAGAGTAAAAATAGAAGATAAAAAATAAAGAACATTACAAATCATTTGATACATACATTCCGTATCACCACCGGGACTTGGCTTCGCTGCTCCTGCTCTTCGCCCTCACTAGTCCCGTCCGCAGAAGATGATGATGACGATGTCTTAAAAAAGTAGAAAAAAACGTAAGAGATTTGGAGAAGCAGCAGATATACTTACCAGATGAACGAAAATAATCACCTCACGGTCTGCTTGCGCCAATTCCTGCCGCGATGGGGAATACTCGGATTCTGAAGACATACTGCATGTAAAAATAATAAAAATCATTAGTACATACATAATTTAAAAGGACAGGCATATAATGTAATATACTCACATTCTTCGCTGATATAAGATGGGTTCCTTGTTGACTGTCTGCTCTCCAATCTGTCAGTGTAGTAGTGGCAGAGTTTTGGCAGGCACCTCCTTTATATAGACTTTTTTTTTTTGACTTTAGAAGATTATAACTAGTCCAACAAGTGGACACTACCAAAAAAACGCAGCGCTAAAAAAACGCTTACATGCGCATGCCAGTGCGCACGTATGCGCATCCATAGGCTATAATGGCCATTTTTAGCGCAAAACGTGCGCATACGTGCGCATGCGCTTTTTTGCAGGGCCAAAAAATGCAACATGCTGCGTCTGGAAAATACAATCGCACACCCCAAAAAAACGCAGCGCATGAAAATCGCATACATGCGCATGCCAGCGCACAGGTATGCGCACCCATGTTAAATATAGGGGAAAAACGCATGCGCACGTATGCGTTTTTTTACAGCGCAAAAAAACGCAAATGTGAAACCAGCCTTACCCTCACTTGCAAGGTAATGGCTGCCGCATGTGCTATATAGCTTTTTTTTTTCACTGCCTCTAGTGTGCAATGTTTATTCAATGTGATGTGCTTTTTCTTGTAGCCGTTTTTTAATTTTGCTATCTGGTAATTGGGTCTGCCATTTGCAGCTTATTAGCATTTTTGTGACTACGAGATAAGTCCTTCTCTAAGCTGCCGGATATTAACCCCATTATATTTTTTTGACTCCGAGATAAGTCTTTTTGGGGTTCTTATACTATCAGAAATACTACGAGATAAGTTCATAGCAATTTAGTATTATCTATGAGACTATTTTTGTCTCTTTATTCTTTCGGTATTATAAGTTTGTGTGTGTTTCTTTTTTGTGTCCCTTTTTGTATATGCAGGGAGACGTAGGGGCTATTAGGGATACCGACGTTGAGCGTGGGCGCCATATCGTCTACAACTAGGGTGCCAACCTCCGCGGCTAGGAAGGGTGAAACTAGGGCTGACTAGGGTAACTTAGCCATTGGCCCATTATTTGAATACTGAAGAGAACTAAAAACAGTATTTTTTCTCCCTTCATTTTTTGTCCTCTACTACTCCTTCTTTTAGTCATTTTCACTAATGTTTTTAGTCATTGAATTAAAAGCTAAATTTTAGGGGTTATTCTTTTTGTGCTTCTGGTGTTATTATTGAATATATAATCCCACTGATTAATTTTGAGGTCTGTCTTTGATGAGTATGGCTGGGTTTTTGTCGGGACCCATTGACACAAATAAATGGCTGGATGATGCAAGAGAGGTTTTTTCTGAAGTAGAATCTGACTCTCTGTCTGCTTCGGGCTCTTCTCTCAAAACACTTTTTTCTGAATTATTGGAGGCATTTAAAGAGAATATTAAGTCTTGGTGGGAGGTACAATCTCTGGAAAATTATATTAAACAAAAGACTGTCCCGTGTGGTCTAAGGATACCTCTAATACCTGCTCCAAGGTGTAGGACTCCATCTTTACTTGTAAGGTGGGAGGAGGAGATTACTGCATCATCTGTACGGTTAATGCAGATATTATTAGACGAAGAGAAAATAACTCTAGAGAGGACTTCATTGAGGGTGAAGGAATTGACTGAGGCAACCCTTAAATTGAAAACAGCTGCTGATTTCGTAACAAGGGAAGAAAATCTCAAGAATACTGTTGAGAAATATCAACTTTTTATTAAAGAAAGGAAGCATAAACGATTTGTTAGGGATTCAACAGAGTTCAGGGAAAAACGGGCATACCCTGCCCTTGCCCCGAGGGGTATTCCTGGTGACATCTCATCCTCAGATATTGAATCCTCCGATGCTGAAGGAGGTCCTAAATCATATACCTCTAGACCATACTTTAGAAACAAGGGACGTGGACGTAGGGGTAATTTCAGAAGATGGCAGGACACCGAGCGCTACTCTGTAAGAACCTTCCCCAAAAAGCCAGAAGCAAATTCTGTAGTAAATTCCCCCTCCTCTTCAGCTTGCTCTTCAGCCTCTTTTTTAGAAACCAGGGGCCTAGCACCATACAAATTACGGGAGCGGACAAACAATCAAAAATGAGGGCTCTGTTTGATGGGGACAATGGTAATCAGATAATTAATTTGTCCTCATATAATTTGTCAGATATAGAAAAGAGGGTTCTTGAGCGGGGGTTATCTTTTGTTCCTACGACCAGGTTTGACCCATTTGTATGGGTTAAGGATATTAATCTATTTACACGAAAACTTAAGTGGAACAATTTTTTTGCTTTGAATGATAAAAACAAATGTCAACAACTTGGGATAACGGAGGAGGAACTTCCTGATGTAATGCTTCTGGCTGATTTGTCTGAGGAAGGACAGAGAGATATTGGGGTGGGCCGTTTTTCTGATTTGAAACCAAAAAGTAAAAAGATGCCACCAATTGGTGATACTGGGAGTATTGATATTTTTCAACAGCTTGTCTCGGCAGAGACTTGTAAGATTGACTCCAAGAGAGATAGGGTTCCACCCAATCTCTCCTTCCGTGAGAGAAAGGCTCTGGAAGAACTTGGTGATAATGATCGGATTGTATTGAAGCCCTCTGATAAAGGGGGCAATACTGTTATCCTCAACAGAGACGAATATATTCAAATGTGTATGAGGATTCTCTCTGACAAATCAACGTATGAGCTGCTCAGGAGTGATCCGACGAAGGAGTATAGTCTGAAATTGTCAGTATTGCTCAAAAAGGCACTTGATCTTAAGTTGTTCTCAAAGAATGAGTTCAACTTCTTATTACGCAAGTGGCCAGTTACAGCTACGTTTTACTCCTTGCCTAAGATCCATAAGGGGTTCGATCCCCTTAAGGGTAGACCAATCGTTTCGGGGATCGATGCCCTTTGTCAGAATTCCAGCAGGTATTTGGATCAATTGTTGAGACCATTTGTGCTATCTCTCCCATCATATTTGCGAGATACTATGGACCTCCTTAATAAACTTGAAGGAATCACAGTGGACCCAGGTACGATACTGGCCTCTATTGATGTTGAGGCTTTGTATAGCAGCATTGGCCACACAGAAGGTCTAAAAGCTGTTGAACATTTTCTCAAGGGGAGGGGTATTCACTTTGGAGCACACAACAATTTCCTGCTGGAACTTCTTCAATTTGTATTGTGTCATAATTTCTTCCTATTTAATGGGAGGTACTACCACCAGCTCAGGGGCACAGCGATGGGGAGCCCTTGTGCCTCTACCTATGCTAATTTTCTCCTGGGCTGGTGGGAGGACACTCAGGTCTTTGGGGACGAGGATGTCGTCTGGTCCCCTAGGATATTATTCTGGGGTCGGTACATTGACGACATCCTCTTCCTCTGGGCGGGGTGTGGAGAATCATTCAGATCCTTTGTTGATACCCTTAATAATAATGAGTTGGGTCTTTTCTTTACCCATGAGGTAGGTGGAGATCAGATCACATTCCTGGATGTCAATATTTCTATTTCTTCAGATGGCTTGCTTAAAACCAACCTGCACCGAAAACCAACCTCAACTAATAGTCTCTTAAGGTGGGAAAGTCATCATCCCCCCCTCTTAAACGAGGTATACCAAGGGGTCAGTTCCTCAGAGTTCGGAGGAACTGCTCTGATTGGAATGATTTTGAAATGCAGTCGAGTGATTTATGGAGGAGGTTTAGGAGCAGGGGTTATCCAACAAGGGTGATTGAACCGGCCTTTAAGCATGCTAAACAAGTAAGCAGGACGTCATTGTTGACTCCGAGGGTAAGGGAGGACTCCAATGCAATCACTAGATTGATAGGTACCTTTGATGATCAATCCGGTAAAGTTATGAACATCTTGGAGAAGTATTGGTCTATCCTGAAAATGGATAATGACATACGTGACTGTATCACCCAGGGTCCATCAGTTACATTTAGGAAGGGTAGGTCAATAAGGGATCAGGTGGTAGGTAGCCACCTGGAACCTCAGAAGAGAGAGGAAACGTGGTTGCGGAACAGAGCAATTGGGACCTTTAGGTGCGGACACTGTAGCTTTTGCAAATATATCTGTGTATCCCATACTTTCTGTAGTGCCTATATAAAGAGGATTTATGAAATGAAAAGCTTTGCAAACTGTAAAACCACTGGAGTTGTTTATCTGTGTACTTGTACTTGCCCCCTTGACTATGTTGGCAAAACAAAGCGTGAATTACGTGTCCGCATAGGTGAACATTTGGGGGATATTAGACACAAAAGAGATACCCCCTTAGCCCGTCATGTCAATATGGTGCATGGAGGGGATGATAAACATATTAATTTTCGTGTTATAGAGAGAGTGCAGCCCGCGGTCAGACAGGGAGATTGGGATAATAGAATCTTACAGCGTGAGACACGCTGGAATTTTTGGCTTGAATCACAGAGTCCAAAAGGCCTTAATGAACAGCTAAATTTCAGTAGTTATCTATAATCAGTGTGTTTCACATTTTCCCAGCCAGCTCTTTATAGGGTTTTTGATAATTTGGTCGGTATATTATTACTATTGGAATTTTTTATTATTTTTCATTTATTCTATGTAGGGATACAATTATTCCACTCCATGCCTTTGAGGACTATTGTTATCTATTTTCTTGAAGTTTTGGGCGTTCTGAATAGTGAGGCTGTTGAATTGATCGGCCGCATATTGCTTGCGAGATATGGTGTTTCTGTTGAGAGGGACGTATTGCCCTATTTTGTTTCAGGCACCATTTTGTGAATCCCTGTTTCTATCCGTGCTGTCTAGTAAGGTGCGAGGCGTCTATGTTATCCAGGTAGCTGCTGCACCGCATGTCCGTCCTCAATATGATCCCTTCCGGTTTAGACCTCCATTTTGGATTTTGGTAACCGGAAGTGGGCGTTCTATATCGGCGCGGCATCTTTAAACAATGGCGGCGAACGCGCTTGGAGTAAAGCCGCACACTGTATTGTTCTCTCGGCCAGGGGTAATGAGACCCCACTTTTTGACCCCTGATGAACCCTCAGTGGATTAAGAGGGGGAAACGCGTCGGGTTTCCATATGCATCAAGTGGCTGATAAGTATAATGTTGTACATTATTTTTGGCAGATCCTGCGGTGGTACTATCTATTTAGATTTAATCTACTGAGCAATTATGCTATGTGACTTTGCATGCATTGCTACTTGAATATTGGTGTACCACGCTGTATAATCAGAGATGAATATGGTAGCCTTATTATTTTTTACTGTATTTTTGTGAATTAGGGTGATTTTACCCTCACTTGCAAGGTAATGGCTGCCGCATGTGCTATATAGCTTTTTTTTTCCACTGCCTCTAGTGTGCAATGTTTATTCAATGTGATGTGCTTTTTCTTGTAGCCGTTTTTTAATTTTGCTATCTGGTAATTGGGTCTGCCATTTGCAGCTTATTAGCATTTTTGTGACTACGAGATAAGTCCTTCTCTAAGCTGCCGGATATTAACCCCATTATATTTTTTTGACTCCGAGATAAGTCTTTTTGGGGTTCTTATACTATCAGAAATACTACGAGATAAGTTCATAGCAATTTAGTATTATCTATGAGAATATTTTTGTCTCTTTATTCTTTCGGTATTATAAGTTTGTGTGTGTTTCTTTTTTGTGTCCCTTTTTGTATATGCAGGGAGACGTAGGGGCTATTAGGGATACCGACGTTGAGCGTGGGCGCCATATCGTCTACAACTAGGGTGCCAACCTCCGCGGCTAGGAAGGGTGAAACTAGGGCTGACTAGGGTAACTTAGCCATTGGCCCATTATTTGAATACTGAAGAGAACTAAAAACAGTATTTTTTCTCCCTTCATTTTTTGTCCTCTACTACTCCTTCTTTTAGTCATTTTCACTAATGTTTTTAGTCATTGAATTAAAGGCTAAATTTTAGGGGTTATTCTTTTTGTGCTTCTGGTGTTATTATTGAATATATAATCCCACTGATTAATTTTGAGGTCTGTCTTTGATGAGTATGGCTGGGTTTTTGTCGGGACCCATTGACACAAATAAATGCCTGGATGATGCAAGAGAGGTTTTTTCTGAAGTAGAATCTGACTCTCTGTCTGCTTCGGGCTCTTCTCTCAAAACACTTTTTTCTGAATTATTGGAGGCATTTAAAGAGAATATTAAGTCTTGGTGGGAGGTACAATCTCTGGAAAATTATATTAAACCAAAGATTGTCCCGCGTGGTCTAAGGATACCTCTAATACCTGCTCCAAGGTGTAGGACTCCATCTTTACTTATAAGGTGGGAGGAGGATATTACTGCATCATCTGTACGGTTAATGCAGATATTATTAGACGAAGAGAAAATAACTCTAGAGAGGACTTCATTGAGGGTGAAGGAATTGACTGAGGCAACACTTAATTTGAAAACAGCTGCTGATTTCGTAACAAGGGAAGAAAATCTCAAGAATACTGTTGAGAAATATCAACTTTTTATTAAAGAAAGGAAGCATAAACGATTTGTTAGGGATTCAACAGAGTTCAGGGAAAAACGGGCATACCCTGCCCTTGCCCCGAGGGGTATTCCTGGTGACATCTCATCCTCAGATATTGAATCCTCCGATGCTGAAGGAGGTCCTAAATCATATACCTCTAGACCATACTTTAGAAACAAGGGACGTGGACGTAGGGGTAATTTCAGAAGATGGCAGGACACCGAGCGCTACTCTGTAAGGACCTTCCCCAAAAAGCCAGAAGCAAATTCTGTAGTAAATTCCCCCTCCTCTTCAGCTTGCTCTTCAGCCTCTTTTTTAGAAACCAGGGGCCTAGCACCATACAAATTACGGGAGCGGACAAACAATCAAAAATGAGAGCTCTGTTTGATGGGGACAATGGTAATCAGATAATTAATTTGTCCTCATATAATTTGTCAGATATAGAAAAGAGGGTTCTTGAGCGGGGGTTATCTTTTGTTCCTACGACCAGGTTTGACCCATTTGTATGGGTTAAGGATATTAATCTATTTACACGAAAACTTAAGTGGAACAATTTTTTTGCTTTGAATGATAAAAACAAATGTCAACAACTTGGGATAACGGAGGAGGAACTTCCTGATGTAATGCTTCTGGCTGATTTGTCTGAGGAAGGACAGAGAGATATTGGGGTGGGCCGTTTTTCTGATTTGAAACCAAAAAGTAAAAAGATGCCACCAATTGGTGATACTGGGAGTATTGATATTTTTCAACAGCTTGTCTCGGCAGAGACTTGTAAGATTGACTCCAAGAGAGATAGGGTTCCACCCAATCTCTCCTTCCGTGAGAGAAAGGCTCTGGAAGAACTTGGTGATAATGATCGGATTGTATTGAAGCCCTCTGATAAAGGGGGCAATACTGTTATCCTCAACAGAGACGAATATATTCAAATGTGTATGAGGATTCTCTCTGACAAATCAACGTATGAGCTGCTCAGGAGTGATCCGACGAAGGAGTATAGTCTGAAATTGTCAGTATTGCTCAAAAAGGCACTTGATCTTAAGTTGATCTCAAAGAATGAGTTCAACTTCTTATTACCCAAGTGGCCAGTTACAGCTACGTTTTACTCCTTGCCTAAGACCCATAAGGGGTTCGATCCCCTTAAGGGTAGACCAATCGTTTCGGGGATCGATGCCCTTTGTCAGAATTCCAGCAGGTATTTGGATCAATTGTTGAGACCATTTGTGCTATCTCTCCCATCATTTTTGCGAGATACTATGGACCTCCTTAATAAACTTGAAGGAATCACAGTGGACCCAGGTACGATACTGGCCTCTATTGATGTTGAGGCTTTGTATAGCAGCATTGGCCACACAGAAGGTCTAAAAGCTGTTGAACATTTTCTCAAGGGGAGGGGTATTCACTTTGGAGCACACAACAATTTCCTGCTGGAACTTCTTCAATTTGTATTGTGTCATAATTTCTTCCTATTTAATGGGAGGTACTACCACCAGCTCAGGGGCACAGCGATGGGGAGCCCTTGTGCCCCTACCTATGCTAATTTGCTCCTGGGCTTGTGGGAGGACACTCAGGTCTTTGGGGACGAGGATGTCGTCTGGTCCCCTAGGATATCATTCTGGGGTCGGTACATTGACGACATCCTCGTCCTCTGGGCGGGGTGTGGAGAATCATTCAGATCCTTTGTTGATACCCTTAATAATAATGAGTTGGGTCTTTTCTTTACCCATGAGGTAGGTGGAGATCAGATCACATTCCTGGATGTCAATATTTCTATTTCTTCAGATGGCTTGCTTAAAACCAACCTGCACCGAAAACCAACCTCAACTAACAGTCTCTTAAGGTGGGAAAGTCATCATCCCCCCCCTCTTAAACGAGGTATACCAAGGGGTCAGTTCCTCAGAGTTCGGAGGAACTGCTCTGATTGGAATGATTTTGAAATGCAGTCGAGTGATTTATGGAGGAGGTTTAGGAGCAGGGGTTATCCAACAAGGGTGATTGAACCGGCCTTTAAGCATGCTAAACAAGTAAGCAGGACGTCATTGTTGACTCCGAGGGTAAGGGAGGACTCCAATGCAATCACTAGATTGATAGGTACCTTTGATGATCAATCCGGTAAAGTTATGAACATCTTGGAGAAGTATTGGTCTATCCTGAAAATGGATAATGACATACGTGACTGTATCACCCAGGGTCCATCAGTTACATTTAGGAAGGGTAGGTCAATAAGGGATCAGGTGGTAGGTAGCCACCTGGAACCTCAGAAGAGAGAGGAAACGTGGTTGCGGAACAGAGCAATTGGGACCTTTAGGTGCGGACACTGTAGCTTTTGCAAATATATCTGTGTATCCCATACTTTCTGTAGTGCCTATACAAAGAGGATTTATGAAATGAAAAGCTTTGCAAACTGTAAAACCACTGGAGTTGTTTATCTGTGTACTTGTACTTGCCCCCTTGACTATGTTGGCAAAACAAAGCGTGAATTACGTGTCCACATAGGTGAACATTTGGGGGATATTAGACACAAAAGAGATACCCCCTTAGCCCGTCATGTCAATATGGTGCATGGAGGGGATGATAAACATATTAATTTTCGTGTTATAGAGAGAGTGCAGCCCGCGGTCAGACAGGGAGATTGGGATAATAGAATCTTACAGCGTGAGACACGCTGGATTTTTTGGCTTGAATCACAGAGTCCAAAAGGCCTTAATGAACAGCTAAATTTCAGTAGTTATCTATAATCAGTGTGTTTCACATTTTCCCTGCCAGCTCTTTATAGGGTTTTTGATAATTTGGTCGGTATATTATTACTATTGGAATTTTTTATTATTTTTCATTTATTCTATGTAGGGATACAATTATTCCACTCCATGCCTTTGAGGACTATTGTTATCTATTTTCTTGAAGTTTTGGGCGTTCTGAATAGTGAGGCTGTTGAATTGATCGGCCGCATATTGCTTGCGAGATATGGTGTTTCTGTTGAGAGGGACGTATTGCCCTATTTTGTTTCAGGCACCATTTTGTGAATCCCTGTTTCTATCCGTGCTGTCTAGTAAGGTGCGAGGCGTCTATGTTATCCAGGTAGCTGCTGCACCGCATGTCCGTCCTCAATATGATCCCTTCCGGTTTAGACCTCCATTTTGGATTTTGGTAACCGGAAGTGGGCGTTCTATATCGGCGCGGCATCTTTAAACAATGGCGGCGAACGCGCTTGGAGTAAAGCCGCACACTGTATTGTTCTCTCGGCCAGGGGTAATGAGACCCCACTTTTTGACCCCTGATGAACCCTCAGTGGATTAAGAGGGGGAAACGCGTCAGGTTTCCATATGCATCAAGTGGCTGATAAGTATAATGTTGTACATTATTTTTGGCAGATCCTGCGGTGGTACTATCTATTTAGATTTAATCTACTGAGCAATTATGCTATGTGACTTTGCATGCATTGCTACTTGAATATTGGTGTACCACGCTGTATAATCAGAGATGAATATGGTAGCCTTATTATTTTTTACTGTATTTTTGTGAATTAGGGTGATTTTACCCTCACTTGCAAGGTAATGGCTGCCGCATGTGCTATATAGCTTTTTTTTTCCACTGCCTCTAGTGTGCAATGTTTATTCAATGTGATGTGCTTTTTCTTGTAGCCGTTTTTTAATTTTGCTATCTGGTAATTGGGTCTGCCATTTGCAGCTTATTAGCATTTTTGTGACTACGAGATAAGTCCTTCTCTAAGCTGCCGGATATTAACCCCATTATATTTTTTTGACTCCGAGATAAGTCTTTTTGGGGTTCTTATACTATCAGAAATACTACGAGATAAGTTCATAGCAATTTAGTATTATCTATGAGAATATTTTTGTCTCTTTATTCTTTCGGTATTATAAGTTTGTGTGTGTTTCTTTTTTGTGTCCCTTTTTGTATATGCAGGGAGACGTAGGGGCTATTAGGGATACCGACGTTGAGCGTGGGCGCCATATCGTCTACAACTAGGGTGCCAACCTCCGCGGCTAGGAAGGGTGAAACTAGGGCTGACTAGGGTAACTTAGCCATTGGCCCATTATTTGAATACTGAAGAGAACTAAAAACAGTATTTTTTCTCCCTTCATTTTTTGTCCTCTACTACTCCTTCTTTTAGTCATTTTCACTAATGTTTTTAGTCATTGAATTAAAGGCTAAATTTTAGGGGTTATTCTTTTTGTGCTTCTGGTGTTATTATTGAATATATAATCCCACTGATTAATTTTGAGGTCTGTCTTTGATGAGTATGGCTGGGTTTTTGTCGGGACCCATTGACACAAATAAATGCCTGGATGATGCAAGAGAGGTTTTTTCTGAAGTAGAATCTGACTCTCTGTCTGCTTCGGGCTCTTCTCTCAAAACACTTTTTTCTGAATTATTGGAGGCATTTAAAGAGAATATTAAGTCTTGGTGGGAGGTACAATCTCTGGAAAATTATATTAAACCAAAGATTGTCCCGCGTGGTCTAAGGATACCTCTAATACCTGCTCCAAGGTGTAGGACTCCATCTTTACTTATAAGGTGGGAGGAGGATATTACTGCATCATCTGTACGGTTAATGCAGATATTATTAGACGAAGAGAAAATAACTCTAGAGAGGACTTCATTGAGGGTGAAGGAATTGACTGAGGCAACACTTAATTTGAAAACAGCTGCTGATTTCGTAACAAGGGAAGAAAATCTCAAGAATACTGTTGAGAAATATCAACTTTTTATTAAAGAAAGGAAGCATAAACGATTTGTTAGGGATTCAACAGAGTTCAGGGAAAAACGGGCATACCCTGCCCTTGCCCCGAGGGGTATTCCTGGTGACATCTCATCCTCAGATATTGAATCCTCCGATGCTGAAGGAGGTCCTAAATCATATACCTCTAGACCATACTTTAGAAACAAGGGACGTGGACGTAGGGGTAATTTCAGAAGATGGCAGGACACCGAGCGCTACTCTGTAAGGACCTTCCCCAAAAAGCCAGAAGCAAATTCTGTAGTAAATTCCCCCTCCTCTTCAGCTTGCTCTTCAGCCTCTTTTTTAGAAACCAGGGGCCTAGCACCATACAAATTACGGGAGCGGACAAACAATCAAAAATGAGGGCTCTGTTTGATGGGGACAATGGTAATCAGATAATTAATTTGTCCTCATATAATTTGTCAGATATAGAAAAGAGGGTTCTTGAGCGGGGGTTATCTTTTGTTCCTACGACCAGGTTTGACCCATTTGTATGGGTTAAGGATATTAATCTATTTACACGAAAACTTAAGTGGAACAATTTTTTTGCTTTGAATGATAAAAACAAATGTCAACAACTTGGGATAACGGAGGAGGAACTTCCTGATGTAATGCTTCTGGCTGATTTGTCTGAGGAAGGACAGAGAGATATTGGGGTGGGCCGTTTTTCTGATTTGAAACCAAAAAGTAAAAAGATGCCACCAATTGGTGATACTGGGAGTATTGATATTTTTCAACAGCTTGTCTCGGCAGAGACTTGTAAGATTGACTCCAAGAGAGATAGGGTTCCACCCAATCTCTCCTTCCGTGAGAGAAAGGCTCTGGAAGAACTTGGTGATAATGATCGGATTGTATTGAAGCCCTCTGATAAAGGGGGCAATACTGTTATCCTCAACAGAGACGAATATATTCAAATGTGTATGAGGATTCTCTCTGACAAATCAACGTATGAGCTGCTCAGGAGTGATCCGACGAAGGAGTATAGTCTGAAATTGTCAGTATTGCTCAAAAAGGCACTTGATCTTAAGTTGATCTCAAAGAATGAGTTCAACTTCTTATTACCCAAGTGGCCAGTTACAGCTACGTTTTACTCCTTGCCTAAGACCCATAAGGGGTTCGATCCCCTTAAGGGTAGACCAATCGTTTCGGGGATCGATGCCCTTTGTCAGAATTCCAGCAGGTATTTGGATCAATTGTTGAGACCATTTGTGCTATCTCTCCCATCATTTTTGCGAGATACTATGGACCTCCTTAATAAACTTGAAGGAATCACAGTGGACCCAGGTACGATACTGGCCTCTATTGATGTTGAGGCTTTGTATAGCAGCATTGGCCACACAGAAGGTCTAAAAGCTGTTGAACATTTTCTCAAGGGGAGGGGTATTCACTTTGGAGCACACAACAATTTCCTGCTGGAACTTCTTCAATTTGTATTGTGTCATAATTTCTTCCTATTTAATGGGAGGTACTACCACCAGCTCAGGGGCACAGCGATGGGGAGCCCTTGTGCCCCTACCTATGCTAATTTGCTCCTGGGCTTGTGGGAGGACACTCAGGTCTTTGGGGACGAGGATGTCGTCTGGTCCCCTAGGATATCATTCTGGGGTCGGTACATTGACGACATCCTCGTCCTCTGGGCGGGGTGTGGAGAATCATTCAGATCCTTTGTTGATACCCTTAATAATAATGAGTTGGGTCTTTTCTTTACCCATGAGGTAGGTGGAGATCAGATCACATTCCTGGATGTCAATATTTCTATTTCTTCAGATGGCTTGCTTAAAACCAACCTGCACCGAAAACCAACCTCAACTAACAGTCTCTTAAGGTGGGAAAGTCATCATCCCCCCCCTCTTAAACGAGGTATACCAAGGGGTCAGTTCCTCAGAGTTCGGAGGAACTGCTCTGATTGGAATGATTTTGAAATGCAGTCGAGTGATTTATGGAGGAGGTTTAGGAGCAGGGGTTATCCAACAAGGGTGATTGAACCGGCCTTTAAGCATGCTAAACAAGTAAGCAGGACGTCATTGTTGACTCCGAGGGTAAGGGAGGACTCCAATGCAATCACTAGATTGATAGGTACCTTTGATGATCAATCCGGTAAAGTTATGAACATCTTGGAGAAGTATTGGTCTATCCTGAAAATGGATAATGACATACGTGACTGTATCACCCAGGGTCCATCAGTTACATTTAGGAAGGGTAGGTCAATAAGGGATCAGGTGGTAGGTAGCCACCTGGAACCTCAGAAGAGAGAGGAAACGTGGTTGCGGAACAGAGCAATTGGGACCTTTAGGTGCGGACACTGTAGCTTTTGCAAATATATCTGTGTATCCCATACTTTCTGTAGTGCCTATACAAAGAGGATTTATGAAATGAAAAGCTTTGCAAACTGTAAAACCACTGGAGTTGTTTATCTGTGTACTTGTACTTGCCCCCTTGACTATGTTGGCAAAACAAAGCGTGAATTACGTGTCCACATAGGTGAACATTTGGGGGATATTAGACACAAAAGAGATACCCCCTTAGCCCGTCATGTCAATATGGTGCATGGAGGGGATGATAAACATATTAATTTTCGTGTTATAGAGAGAGTGCAGCCCGCGGTCAGACAGGGAGATTGGGATAATAGAATCTTACAGCGTGAGACACGCTGGATTTTTTGGCTTGAATCACAGAGTCCAAAAGGCCTTAATGAACAGCTAAATTTCAGTAGTTATCTATAATCAGTGTGTTTCACATTTTCCCTGCCAGCTCTTTATAGGGTTTTTGATAATTTGGTCGGTATATTATTACTATTGGAATTTTTTATTATTTTTCATTTATTCTATGTAGGGATACAATTATTCCACTCCATGCCTTTGAGGACTATTGTTATCTATTTTCTTGAAGTTTTGGGCGTTCTGAATAGTGAGGCTGTTGAATTGATCGGCCGCATATTGCTTGCGAGATATGGTGTTTCTGTTGAGAGGGACGTATTGCCCTATTTTGTTTCAGGCACCATTTTGTGAATCCCTGTTTCTATCCGTGCTGTCTAGTAAGGTGCGCGGCGTCTATGTTATCCAAGTAGCTGCTGCACCGCATGTCCGTCCTCAATATGATCCCTTCCGGTTTAGACCTCCATTTTGGATTTTGGTAACCGGAAGTGGGCGTTCTATATCGGCGCGGCATCTTTAAACAATGGCGGCGAACGCGCTTGGAGTAAAGCCGCACACTGTATTGTTCTCTCGGCCAGGGGTAATGAGACCCCACTTTTTGACCCCTGATGAACCCTCAGCGGATTAAGAGGGGGAAACGTGTCGGGTTTCCATATGCATCAAGTGGCTGATAAGTATAATGTTGTACATTATTTTTGGCAGATCCTGCGGTGGTACTATCTATTTAGATTTAATCTACTGAGCAATTATGCTATGTGACTTTGCATGCATTGCTACTTGAATATTGGTGTACCACGCTGTATAATCAGAGATGAATATGGTAGCCTTATTATTTTTTACTGTATTTTTGTGAATTAGGGTGATTTTACCCTCACTTGCAAGGTAATGGCTGCCGAATGTGCTATATAGGCTTTTTTTTTTTCACTGCCTCTAGTGTGCAATGTTTATTCAATGTGATGTGCTTTTTCTTGTAGCCATTTTTTAATTTTGCTATCTGGTAATTGGGTCTGCCATTTGCAGCTTATTAGCTTTTTTGTGACTACGAGATAAGTCCTTCTCTAAGCTGCCGGATATTAACCCCATTATATTTTTTTGACTCCGAGATAAGTCTTTTTGGGGTTCTTATACTATCAGAAATACTACGAGATAAGTTCATAGCAATTTAGTATTATCTATGAGACTATTTTTGTCTCTTTATTCTTTCGGTATTATAAGTTTGTGTGTGTTTCTTTTTTGTGTCCCTTTTTGTATATGCAGGGAGACGTAGGGGCTATTAGGGATACCGACGTTGAGCGGGGGCGCCATATCGTCTACAACTAGGGTGCTAACCTCCGCGGCTAGGAAGGGTGAAACTAGGGCTGACTAGGGTAACTTAGCCATTGGCCCATTATTTGAATACTGAAGAGAATTCAATTCAGTATTTTTTCTCCCTTCATTTTTTGTCCTCTACTACTCCTTCTTTTAGTCATTTTCACTAATGTTTTTAGTCATTGAATTAAAAGCTAAATTTTAGGGGTTATTCTTTTTGTGCTTCTGGTGTTATCACCTCAGAAAGACCTTTTTGAATCAGGGCTACAATCCAAAAACAATTGAAAACCAAATTACAAGAGCCACCAGAATGTCAAGGAATCACCTGCCACATTACAAAGCTAAAGAAGAAAATAACCGGGTGCCTCTAGTGGTCACCTACAATCCAAATCTGGAGGTGCTAAGGGGAGCTGCATGGAAATTACAACCTTTACTGCAGAAAGATGCCCGATTACAATCCATATTTCCAGACCCCCCACTGCTGTGTTTTAGGCAGCCCCCAAATTTAAGAAGTATAATGGTCAGATGCTCCCTGTCCTCCCCAACAGCTGCAGGAACCTTTCCTTGCAACCTGAAAAAATGAAAAACCTGTCTATTTATAATGACCACGGACAAGATAAAGATCCCCAACTCACATCAGGACTACAAGATCCCAGGTACTTTCAGCTGCATCACATCTAATGTGGTGTACTTAATTATTTGTACTAAATGTCCAACTGGGGGTCTGTTTGTGGGGGAGACAGGGCAAAAACTGAGAACAAGGATGAATTCTCATCGTCACACAATAAGAGAAAAAAGAATGGATCTACATTTTTGTATCCCTGGACATAGCATGATGGACATTAAATTACTTGTGTTAAAAGGTAACTTCAAGTCTCAGAGAGAGAAGAATCTCGGAGTACAAATTTATGAAAGCTTTCGACACATTCAGTGCAGGAATGAATGTGTCGCATGGTTTTATGTCTTTTTGCATCAATTAAGGAATTTGCTCTTCAGACCTTCTGGGGTCATCACAACACAGAAGTAGACCCCATTAGAGGGCAATAAAACTTTCAGGCTCCTTATCTATGAACTGCTCCAATATTTATGTTTAACCCTCTCCCACAATGACAATTCTGCTTCACATCACTTGTCTTATCAATTGTGTTATTGCTGTGCTGTCTTGTGTATAAATATGTGATTCTTCAGATGTTGTATTAGTCTAGCCTGATGAAGAGACCAGAGTAGTCTCGAAACCTTGCAATTTGTTACCTTTTGTTTCAGTTAGACATTAAAAGTTATCAAATACTGAGGACTCTCAATTCTAAATATTCTTCTATTTAGTTAACCAACTTTTATCTAGTTTTACTTCTGTACCCTCTGTTAACCCTGCTATCTCCCTGTGAGGATTTAATTAAATGTAGTTGATCCCTGTTACTGCATCCCAGCACCTGCTTATTACATTTTGCGCAGTCAGCAGGATGCAGTCTGGGGATACAAATGCTGCAGACCAGTCCACTATGGGTATTACCAGAATCATAGAATCATAGAGTTGGAAGGGACCTCCTGGGCCATCTGGTCCAACCCCCTGCTCAAAGCAGGATTCGCTAAATCATCCCAGACAGATATCTGTCCAGCCTCTGTTTGAAGACTTCTATTCAAGGAGAACTCACTACCTTTCGTGGCAGCCTGTTCCACTCATTGATCACTCTAACTGTCAAAAAGTTTTTTCTAATATCTAATTTGTGTCTCCTCCCATTCCGTTTCATCCCATTGCTTCTAGTCTTTCCTTGTGCAAATGAGAATAAAGATGATCCTTCTGCAATATGACAGCCCTTGAGATATTTGTAGACAGTTATTAAGTCTCTCAGTCTTCTCTTTTGCAGGCTAAACATTCCCAAATCCTGCAACCTTTCCTCATAAGACAGGGTTTGCAGACCGGATACCATTCTGGTCGCTCATTTCTCAACTTGCTCCAGTTTGTTGATGTCTTTTTTAAAATGTGGTGCCCAAAACTGGACACAGTATTCCAGATTAGGTCTGACCAAAGAGGAGTAGAGGGCAATAATGACTTCACGTGATCTAGACTGTAAACTTCTGTTAATACATCCTAGAATTGCATTTACCTTTTTTGGTGCTGCATCACACTATTGCATATTCAGTCTGTGATCTATTAGTATACCCCATGTCTTTTTCACATGTGCTGTTGCTTAGCCCTATCCCTCCCATTCTGTATATGCTTTTTTCATTTTTATTGCCCAGATGTAGTATTTTGCATTTTTCCCAGTTAAAAACCATTCTGTTAGTTGCTGCCCACTTCTCCATTTTATTATTATCTTTTTGAATCCTCTCTCTTCTCTAGTATTAGCTATCCCTCCTAGCTTTGTGTCATCAGCAAATTTAATCAGTTTACCCTCAATTCCTTCATCTAAATCATTGATAAAGATGTTGAACAATACAGGGCCCAGGACAGAGCCCTGTGGTACCCCACTTGAGACATTCTTCCAACTGGATGTGCAGCCATTTACAACCACTCTTTGGGTCCGATCACTAAGCCAGTTATGAATCCACCTACAGTTGCCTTGTCCATTCCATACTTAGTCATTTTTTTCAATAAGGATTGTGTGAGATACTTTGTCAAATGCTTTGCTGAAGTCAAGATATACTATATCTACAGCATTTCCCTGATCCACCCAATTAGTGATTCTGTCATAGAAGAAAATTAAGTTAGTCTGACATGACTTATTAGTTACAAACCCTTGCTGACTCGGTTTAATCACTTCATTCTCATCCAGGTACTTACATACATGTTGTTTAATAATTTGTTCAAACATCTTTCCTGGTATAGAAGTCAGACTCACCGGCCTATAGTTGCCTGGGTCCACCTTCTTCCCCTTTTTGAAGATAGGAACAACACTTGCTCTTCTCCAGTCTTCTGGGACTTCTCCTGTTCTCCATGAATTTTCAAAGATTATGGAGAGTGGTTCAAAAATTTCTTCTGCTATCTCCTTCAATACTCTGGGGTGTAATTCATCTGGAGCTGGAGACTTGAATTCATTTAGGTTAGCTAAGTGTTTCCTCAGTATATTTCTGTTTATATATATCCTGGATTCTTCTATTCCCTTAATAGGACAGTGAAGAATAGTTGATGTTACAATTCCTTTCTGAGAGAAAACAGATGCAAAATAGGAATTTAAAAGTTCAGCCTTCTCTACATCCTGTCTTACCATTTCATCATTTTCATCCTGTAAAAATCCTATAGCATCTTTGACTTTTCTTTTACTTTTGACATATCCCCAAAATCCTTTATTATTGCTTTTGACGTCTCTTGCATGCCTCAATTCATTGTCAGCTTTAGTAATCTGATTCGTGCCCTGCAGGTTCTGCAGACAGCATTATATTCTTCTTTAGATATGCCTCCCTCTTTCCATTTTATAAACATTTCTTTCTTCCTTTTTAGCATGTGCTTAAGTTCTGTGTTCATCCATCCTCGTTTCCTTAAATGCTTCCTATCCTTCCCTCTTCGGAATTGTTAACGATTGTGCTTTGAGAATTTCCTTTTTCAAGATTTCCCATCCTTCCTGGACATTTTTGTCCTTAAGGATATCCAGCCATTGGATCCCTCCAATTCTCTTTCTGAATCCCTTAAAATCTGCCTTTCTGAAATCTAACCTTGACGTCTGAGTCTTCACAGGTCTTCCTCCTCTAGTTATCCAAAATTCTAAAATAGGTCCAGTTTGCTGTTGGGGCAATGCTCATTAATCTCCCTAAGTTCATGGGACATAACATGATGTTGTGGGACTGGACTGGACTGAAGGGGTCATGAGCATGCTGTGAATGCACCCTATGGCCCCTGCGTTACAGGCACAGATAGCGTTAATGGCACTAGGCAGGAGACCCAGTGTTCTGTGATGTTCTGCTCTTCACATGAGCGGGATATGTTTGAAAAAGTGATCCAGATTTTGGAGGAGATGCTCGGGGACCCCACTAACGTTGGAGTGTTGCACATGCATTTATTTTGCCGCATCAAGCGAGAAGGGGTGACGATCACACAATATATCAATGCATTGCAAGAGGTGCATGTGCACGTTACAAAAAGGGAAGATGTGGGAATCATGGGAGTGGGGACCCCTGATTGCATTTTGAGGGATCAGTTTGTGTCGGGTCTTAGGGTTTCACTGTTGAAACAGGCATTGCAAGAACACTTGCGTGTTAGCCCATGTATGACCTTAGAGGTGGGTGTAGAGGCATGCGTAGGAGAGCAATAACAGGGGGTGACGGCCCTGGCAGAGATGGTCGTAGCTATGAAGTACCTACTCCACCTACAGAAGAGCTGGAGTGGGCCAGAGAGATATGGAAAGAGATACAAGAGATGTACAGAAAATGGACAGTCTCAGGAGAGACCCTGTTCCGGCTCAAGGACAACCAAGGGAAGATTCCTCAATCCAAGACCGAAATGATACAGGATCTCGCCTTTCTACCAGGCCTCATCAGGGAGTGAGACATCTTGGTGCTGAAGGAAGAATGACATTTTAAAATTGTGGTAAGACTGGACATTATGCTCGAGGCTGTGCCAGCCAGAGATGGCCCCCACCAAGGCCGCCATTAAACTATTAGGCTCCGTGGCTGAGGAAAGCAGCCTGGAGCCGGGAAAATGGAAGAAGGGGAAGGAAGTCCCGAAAATATAGTTTCTGTGAGCCCTACAGTCTGGGCCAAAGTGAATGGGCAGGCTGTTCACTGCTCGATCGACACCAGGTCACAAGTGACTACTTTGTTGCAAGCCTACTTCAGACAACACTTTCCAGAGGTCTCGCGGTCAGAGTGGGGACCAGTAATAAGACTAACAGCGGCCAATCGGTGGCCAATTCCGGTAGTAGGAGAGGTCTGGATGGAGATTAAAGTATGAGGGAAGGATGTAAGATGCAAGGGGGTCATGTTGGTCACAGGAGATGGCGGTCATGGACCCTTAATGACTCTGGGGATGAACGTGCTGAAGGAGATGGGACAACTACTGATTAGTGAGCCTTAGGGACTTTCTTGAACCAATGGAGCCTACGAACCCCCCACAACAGAAGGTGTTTTAGAAGCTAGTCCAAGGAGCTCAAGCCCAGGAATCATCAGAAGACGGAAGAGTCTTGGGAAAGGTGATGTGCCAGGGGCTGCATAGATTACTTTACTGCCTGGCCAGACAGTGCTCAATTTTCTAGTGTGAGCTTGCACTCCTCTGGATGGATTGGAGGTGCAAATCGAGCTAGCAGCAATGGACCAAATACCCCCTGGATTGCTCGTCACTCGAACACTAGCCACAGTTCAAGACAGCAATGTTGTAGTGCGGTGTGCCAACCTTGGGACAGAAAGTATCACCCTTCTACCCAAGAGTGAGATGGCCCAAATCCTGGGCATGCCGGAGAAGCTAATGCCACCCGAAATAGTACAACTGGCCGTTGTGTGAGGGGATCCCTGTACTCTAGCAGTCACAGCCACATTGGAGTCTCTGCCTGGCAGCCAAAAAGAAGGTTGTAGAATTTTAGAGTGGATGTGGGCAGAATTGACGGAACTGTCACCTCAACAAGTGCAGCAAGTTTAGAACGTACAGGAGGGCTATCTGAAAGTTTTTGCCCGCTATGAAGATGACTTTGATTGCACTCAGACCGTCACTCATGAGTTTCCAACCGGGAGTGCCACAGCAATCAGAGATATCGCCAAATAAACCCCCCAGATGTACAAGGAGGTAAAGGCGATGCTGGCTCATATGCTCCAAAGTGGAGTAATACGTGAGAGTCAGAATCCATGAGTGGCTCCCATTGGGCTAGTCTGAAAAAAAGACGGGGCTCTGCAGTTCCATGTCGATTATACACGACTGAACGCCTGCACTGTGCGGGGCTCTTATCCATTACCCAGAATTGAGGAATCCCTCTCTGCCCTGCAACTGGCAAAGTATTTTTCTTCTCTTGATCTGGCCAGTGGTTACTGGCAGGTGCCAACGGCAGAACATGACCAGCTGAAAACAGCATTTGTATTGCTCATGGGACTCTTTTAGTTCAATTGCATGCCCTTTCTGACTAATGCTCCAGAGATGTACCAGCGCTTAATGTAGCGATGTTTGGAAGATTTGAATTTTGAGGCTACTTTGATCTACCTTGATGACATCACTGTCTATGCGCCCACCTTTGAAGAGAACCTACAGCAACTAGAACAAGTGCTGGTTACAGAATCATGGCCTGAAGGTGAAGACACAGAAATGTCATCTTTTCCATAAGCAAATTGAGTATTGGGGAGACCGGCAAGAGGAAGTCTTTCGAGCCTTGAAAATGGCCCTCAGTGAGGACCCCATACTCGCTTAAGCTGATTTTTCACAGCCATTCATCCTTCACACTGAGGGAAGTCTATATGGCCTGGGAGCAGTCATATCACATGTACAAGAAGAAAAAGAACAGGTGATAGCCTACGAGAGCCGGTCTCTGCATGATTCAGAGCAAAATCTGGCCAATTATAACTCTTTCAAGTTGGAGCTGCTGGCCCTGGTATAGGCCATCACTGAGAAGATAACAGAGTACTTATCTGGATCAGAGGTTCTGGTGAGGACAGACAACCCCTTAGCCCACCTTGAGAATGCAAAGCTAGGGGACCTGGAGCAATGATGGATGGCCTGCATGGCGAAGAATCGGTGCAAGATTGTCTACCAGGCCAAGGCCTAGAATACTCATGCTGACGCACTCTCCAGGATGACACACAAATGTCCTGGCCATGAACCACATGAGGAGCTTGAGGCAAAAGAGATTCCTGGATTCTGAAACCTGTATACCTCGGTGGTGATGCAGGGACAGATCGAGAAGGAGACTAAAGATCAGGTCCTAGGATCGTCCCAAGATGACTGGATCCAACTCCAACAAATGGACAAAGAGACTGCCCAGCTACGACAGTGGGTGGCATTGAAACAACTTCCTAGTCTGAGGGAGAGGAATGCGCTGTCTTCAGGTGCCCTGGGACAATGGGAAAAACTCTGCTTGAGACATGGATTGGTTGTATCAGAAAGTACAGCTGTTGTGAGAAGAGGGAGTCACTTGGAAAGTAGTACTCCCTGAGAAGTTGATCAAGATTGTGGCTACAGAGGCTCATGAGTGGGAGCTCACTTTGGTGCAGAGAAAATGTTCCAGTGGCTACAGAAATTGGTGTATTACCCATGACTGAGGAATGCAGTGGAAGATGCGTGTCAATAATGCAGAAGCTGTGAGCTGGCTAGTCCCCAGAACAGCGGGCCCCAACACAGACCATTATGACTTCCACCCCTTTGGAGGTATTGATGATTGACTACCTGACTGTAGGACCAGGGCATCTTGGCTACGAACATTGTCTAGTGATGACCGATCACTTCAGCAAGTTTGCTGTGGTAACTCCAACTAGAGATCAGACCACCAAATCAGCTGCATAGGCTATCTGTTGAGATTTCATCCGTGTGTATTGCTGCCCAGAAAATATCCACTCTGATCAAGGCGCCTGCTTCCAAGGACGAGTTATGGAAGAACTGCACGTTTTTACCGGATTGGGAAGTCCAGAACTAATCCCTACAACCCTCAAGGGAATGGGACCTGTGAACGCTTCAATCAAACATTAATCCAGATGTTATGTACTTTGAAAGAAGACCGAAAGATACGGTGGCCTGATTTTGTAGCAGAGTTGGTGTGGGTGTACAACAACCAAGTGCACAGCATGACCGAGTTCACGCCATACACCTTGTTGTTCAGACGAAAAGGACAAGAGATTACGGAGCTGGAACTGGACGCAGAGGATGACTACCCATGGATGGGGGTGTCTTCTTGGGTTAAGGAACACTGGCACCAATTTCAGACTCTTTGTTGACTGGTGCAGACAAAGTTTCAGGAACTTAAGCACCATGAGGCACCACCTATTCGAGGGACAGCTCTGAGACCCGGGGACCAAGTCTTGGTCCAGAATAAGCGGCCCTGGGGAAAATTGGAAAGTCGGTGGGAGTGACTGCACACTGAGTGATATGACAGGTTGGTCCCAATGGTCCTGTGTATGAAGTTCAGCCTGAACAGGAGAGGGACGCACCCACTAGAATAGTCCATCGTAGTGTCAAAGGAACCCAAAAGTGGGGAAAAGTTGAAAAAAAACGGAGGTGTTCCCAGCTCCAGTCCCTGACTTTGATGAAGAAAGGATGTTAGCTCCATGCCCAAGCCTCAATGATGTTCCACCTACCCCCCCCGGGGATGAACATTGAGTCGCCCATGCTGGAAATTGCCCAACAAGTCAGAACATCCCCTTACCGCCCACAAGTCAGCCTGAACTACTCCAGTCAGAGTGAACCACAGCTGGAGCGTCTCCCGCCCGCTATGAGCAAGATCAGTTTATCTGTCAGAGAATTATCCAAGAAGTTAAGAGGTGTGAACGACTGGTGAAGAAACTCTTACCTGTGGAATGGCAAGCTAAACGAAAGCAGGGATGTAGAAGGGAACACCATGCTGTTACGGCTGCTGAAGCATCGGGTCCGGAACTGCTGAGGTGGAACCTTCTGCTCCTGGGGTGAACGAGAATGCAGCCAGCGAGACAGTAATCAGGGTGAAGGGGCTTGGCCAGTCAGTATGAGGTAAAATGGCTTGCGCTGTCTTCCCACCAGCATCGCAGTACGAATGTCTCGGGTGTCAGCTGACATGCAGAGAAATGCACGCCGAGAAAAGCATTGCAGTGCAGCACTTTAGGTCATGATGGCTGCTCAAGGAGACGCGCGCCGAGAGTAATCTTGTGGAGAGTTCTACTCTCTTACTCCACAGATATATGGACTATGGGCTCAGTGGGCAAAATCGGAGACCGCCCGCTACCGCCAGAAGAAGGACCGTGTGTTAGGCGATGATGCCAGCAGACTTTACACCGAACACCACCGGCACTCTGCTACCCACAGGGCCTTCAGAGATTGACAGGCTGTGGAGTCTCGATAAGTGAAACCGTTAACAAGAAACTGTTTGGTTATCAAGTTTTTATTTAGTTTTATCTTTGTACTCTTTGTTTACCCTGCTATCTCCCTGTGATGAGTTTTCCCACTGTTAAATAATTAAATATAGTTGATCCCTGCTCTGCAGCATTTGTGTTACTGCATCCCAGCACCTGCTTATTACAATACAACAATGTGGAACTGCGATGTGGTCAATATAAACCCCGCATATGCAAACAGGTTGTGGTGTGGTGGAGGTACATAGATGACATCTTTCTCTTGTGGATGGGCACACAGGTGGAACTAAATGATTTCTATGTATATTTAAACTAGATTGATGAGACCATTAAATTCATGTTACTTAGTTCCAAAGATAAAATGCAGTTTCTGGATGTTCTTGTCTCACAGAACAGTGGAAACTAAAAACTTCCCTTTATGTTAAGCCTATGGATTTTAACGATATGTTGAGGTACGATAGTCATCATCCTATACGAACTGTACAAGCATAATAAAATCAGTTAGTGAGGAGAAAAATGAGAATAGAATGCCATTGGTTACAACCTATGGAAATGAAAGTGATCAAGTTTCAAAAATTATTAAAAACCATTGGAAGATGCCTGGCAATTGCTTGACTAATATACCTTAATTTAAAATTCCTCCAATATTTTCAAATATATGGGCAAAAAATATTAAAGAGATGTTTGTGCATTCAGACATTGGGGCATACAAAACTACAACTCAAACTTATATTACTGGAAAAGGCAGGAAGGATTTTTGTCTTTCTAAAACTGCTTTTAAATTTCTTTTTTATTCATTCATTACGAGACCAATATGAATATGGAGTTTTTCTATTCTCATCAAAATATAAATATATAGGAATCTCTCAAAAGATATATTCTTATTCACAGAAAGGGTTTGATCGTAAACTATTCCAGTGCACCACACTCCAACCTATTACCCTAAAATCCGTGGATGTATCCAGTGATGGGGAAACCCATAGATTAGTGGTGTGGGTCTGCTGACATAAAGTAATGTCAAAAAGAACTATCTCTATTCCCTATCTATAACCTGTAAAACAATAGGACGAAGTTGCCAGTATGTTATCCCATCTTTAATATGGTGTTAGAAAAGGGATAAGACGAATACTGGAGTACATTTAAGTGAGGATTCCCTGTTTGAAAATGGTGACCATGATGTCGATGAGTATAGTGCATAGGCCTAACTTTGCTGTAATGAGAATGTTCTTCCCCATTGGTCAGCCCCCCCAAAAAATACGCACACCACATGGTGCACATGCGGAGTGGAGAGCACAGGACACCGAGGACAGAGCGGTAACATTCATAATTTCTTCTGATTATAATTATTGTTGGGTGAGTCATTTTTCCAAACAAAGGTCTTCACCTGGGAGCAGTTAAAACAATTTAAGGCACAAGGTACTTTATTTGCATATGAGAACACACAACTGTACTTGATTTTTGAGAAAGGTTCTACAGATGCATCTCACAAAATTAGAATATCATCAAAAAGTTAATTTATTTCAGTTCTTCAAAACAAAAAGTGAAACTCATATATTAGAGTCATTCCAAAAAGAGCGATGTATTTCACGTGTTTATTACTGTTAATGTTGATGATTATGGCTTACAGCCAAAGAAAAGACATCTCAGTAAATTAGAATACTTTATAACACCAGCTTGAAAAAATGATTTTAAAATCCAAAATGTTGGCCTACTGAAATGTATATTCAGTAAATGCACTCAGTACTTGGTCGGGGCTCCTTTTACATCAATATAATTCTCAATGGGTCAAAATTTGGGAGGTGTTGGCCAAACATTGGCCGATACTTCTTGCTGATCCTATTTTGCGGCAGTACCTACCTTCTCAACCTTCATTAAAGGGAATCTGTCACCCCTTTTTTGAGATATCATATAATGATATCATTCAATTGTGTGCCACGTAAGGATTCTCTTAGTACTTTTACTCCTCCCTGACCCCGCGCCTTTCATGCATAAATACCTTTTTTATATCGGTTCAGATGTATATAAACTGCCACTGTTCGGTCCGATGGGCGCGGCTTATTCACCTGCTCCCCCCCTCCCTGTCTCGCTCTACACAAGAAGAAATGCATAGAGCAAGACAGGAAGGGGGAGCAGTTGAATAAGCCCCGCCCAGCGGACCGGACAGTGGCAGTTTATATACATCTGAACCGATATAAAAAAGGTATTTATGCATGAAAGGTGCGGGGTCAGGGGGGAGTAAACGTACTAAGAGAATCCTTATGTGACACACAATTAAATTATATCATTATATGATATCTCAAAAAAGGGGTGACATATTCCCTTTAACAGGTAAGAGATCTCATAACTCGAGGGATCACTTGGTGAGGAGCTATTTTGTTCCACGTGTTCCACCCCCCATTCTGCCTACAGCCTCTGTGCCTCATTACTAGGCCATGTGGAAAATGTGTGGCATGTCCCAATGGTGTCCATGCCGATGACTTTATTTCTTCTGATGGTCGTAATTTTATCATCACTCATGCCATCACATGTTCGACAACTATGGTTGTTTATTATGCGTCTTGTCCATGTAACAAAATTTATGTAGGTCTCACTACATGGGCTTTTAAGGTCTGAACATGTGATCATGTTCATGACATAATAGCTGCAGCCAAGGAGGATGATGTTGAATCCCTAAAAATTATTCGCTGTCATTTTAAGGTATACCACTCTTGTGACTCATACTCATCAGATTTTATGGTTAGGGGGATAGATCGCATCGTTTCTAATCTTCGGGGTGGTAACTTAGGTCGCTTATTAGCACAGAGAGAATCGTACTGGATTTCGAGGCTTCGCACTTTGCATCCCCACGGCCTCAATGAGTCATTAAGTTTTGCCCCTTTCCTTCGATTATGCTGCTCTATGTGTTTTTAACAGGCATCTTTTACACAATTTTTTATAATTACATTGTCTTTAATTTTTCTTGATTGTCATTTTGTTTGTTTTATTTTAGTGTTGGCTCCGTATGTTTCATGTCCCAACTTGGGGTGTCCTTTATGTTAACGGATCTGCGCCGTTTGTGGATTCTAACCAGCACCTTGTCTTGGACGAGATATATTATATCAGTTCATTATGCACTTATATATTTTTTAATTTATTGTATCTCTATTATATATTTTTTATAGATTTAGCTTATTATTGTAAATATTGCACAACCACTTGCACCTTTACAGTGCTTTTTGCATCATTGAATGGATAATTATACAATTTTGGAATCACTTTTATTATATTATGTATTGTATGTATTTATATATGTAGCACAGTGCTGTCTTCATGTAACTAATTGCATTACTGCAGGGGTATTAAGTTTTTTCTTACCACTCATAGTTTTTTTATGTATTTTGGCACTTATTCGCTCAACATAGACATATATATATATATATATATACTCTTTCATAAGTGTTTATTACTGAATTCTGTTTATATACTATTGATTCAGGTGTTTAATCCTTACCTGCCAGTGCTCATGTGCTTTGGCGTCTGGTTGCTTGGCACTGCTGATGGCGTCTTTCCCCGGCCTGGCGGTGTCAACCTCCATTGCTCCGCTCACGTGGTGTTGCGTGGGCATTGCTGTGTGATGTGGAGCTTCCCGGCTGGTGACGCCTTCAGTGGTGCCCGCCTCCGGTCTTGACTGACGTCATATGCGCCATTCTTAGGCAGTGTCAGTATTTTTTCTAACAACTAATCGGATTGGACCCCTGCTACACTTAAGGCCCTGACTGCTCTTGGATGCCACTCCCCAGAAGAAGCCACGATGCTGAAACGCACGTAGGGGTGGGTGGCACCACAGAGTATCAGGTAACATTTCAGGTCTTTAATACACTTTTGAATCATATTTCGCTCTGCATTTTATATCCATGTTTTGTTACACAGCCTTCTTGGACTTCTTGCTGTATGTATTTATGTATATGGACCACATTGTTGGTTTTATGTATATTGCACTAGTATTTACACTTTAGAGCAGTATATAGTGTCCCTAGTACTAACCTGTATGTTTACCTGACTCTTATTGTGGTTCCACCCTTTTGGTCCTAAACTGTCACATCCCTAATTACATTTATTCACATGTCTTTGGTATTTTCTTTTTCAATAAAGTATTATATGTTTTATTATCTTGGTTCTTTTGGTGCTTTTTTTTTGTATGATTTCTAAATTATTCTGCACTGAACCTTTACTTTTTTGCATTGTTGCACCCTTTTACTGATTAGATATTGTTTTTGTTGTGGGTGCTGGGCTGATTATAGGTTATTGTATCAAAGTGTCAGATTTTCAGTGTTGTCACATGAAAAGATATAATAAAATATTTGCAAAAAATATATACTTTAATGACATACTGTATATTTACAGCACATAAATGAACGCACCCCTTTGATAAGTAAGATTTTAGTACATATACATTATGTATGTTTTATGTATAAATTTAACTAAGACCCCAAGTGATTTTCTTTGAAATTTCAGCACTACTGATTTCTTTTACCATTATGACTTTTTTGTAGCTTCTTCATTAGTTTCAGAGTCAGAAATTACAGTGTGCGACCTTTACAGTTGGCCATTTGTCATAGTTTGTCTACAGGGGACTAAAGGTACAATAGACATTTTAAGAATGTATTTAATTGTTTAATTGAAGGGGAAATGTTCCCAAATTATAAAGCAGTTTTCAAATATGTACCAGCTATTGTTTGACAGAAGATGGCAGCACAATCTAATTATTTCTCCATATTTTTCTCTATCACTTTTCATCATCTGTAGTCTACACTAGGGATGAACAAATTTGCTAGTAAACTAGAAAAAAGTGACAAACACCATTATGAAATTTGCACCTGCAAAAATCCTGTTGGGGGTTAAAGCTACTATGATAACTGCTCATACTATTTTGGTTCATTGGCTGGTGAAACATAAAATGTGAATTCTTGTGTGAAACATTGAGCACCTGTGAAGAGAGGCGTGCAGGTGCAGCATGGAATCCACAAAAGGCAAGTGCGTATGGAGTTACTAAACGTCCCAGAAATAAGAACTGCGTTCTGCACATTATTCAAGAAGTTACATTTGGGGGTATTGCTGGCTGCTGTGAATATTTCCTTTACTCTAAGCAACTTCAAATTCCGATATGGGATTTCTTCAATATGGTTACGGCGATTTCCAACATTATATATACTGTGACGTTTTGCATCTATCTATAATACTAGCTCAAATATAGGATCCAATTGCAATAATATATTCAGTTCAGTGTTTGTACAGCAGTGACATCTGTAATGAATACATAATATTATCTGACCCAGAACTGGTGCTGTAAAGAAAAGCTTTCCTGGTCTGCACAGTCCCTCACCTCCTCCAGGTTGCCCAGATTTTTTGCTTTCCGGCTTATGCCATTTGCTATGTGACTTTCCTCTTTCTCTATCTGTGTGTGTGTGTGTATTTATATATATATATATATATATATATATATATATATACACACATACACTGGCATACACTGTGCATTACCCACTATTGGAATACTATTGAGGGTCTTTTTTGTGCCCTTATTTGTGGTCCCTTATATCATTAGGATGCCATGCTGTATAACAATGGTAAACAGATGATTCGGGTTGTTTTTTTATTCCATCTATCACCAGACTGTGAACATGTACAGTACTTACTAGACGTATTCAGTAGCTGTCACGATTCTACCACTCACTATGCTATGTCCTGGATGCAATGAGTGATAGCGCAGCTGACTTATCATGGCAGAGAAGTGCTGTTTTTTCTTCCAGGTAACTTCCATTCTGGGTGATTACCTGGCTATTTAGCTGGCTTTTAGTGTCTGATTATTGCCAGTCATAGCTTTACCTTGGTGGTTTTTATGTGCCTTATTTTTAAGTGCTCCATTTCTGATCTTTTGATGCCTGATCTGGGACCTTGCCTTTGACCACCAGTTTGCCTGGCCTCTTTGTCTTGATCAATAACACCTTCCTGGAATTCTGACCTTGGACTGTGACCAGGGCCACCATCAGGGCATTACTGCCCTGACTGGCGTATGGGGCCCGATCAGCAGAGGGGGCCCGCATCAGGCTCTGTCACCTCTACCAATCGGGCCCCACTGTCCCGTCCCCAGCGGCAGGATTCTGCCGATCAGCTAACTGAATCTGCGTCCCAGGACGCAGGTTCAGTTACTCTATTGCTGTGCGGGCGCGCACGACAATAGCTAAAGCTGCCAGCCAATCAGCGGCTGGCGGCTGACGTCATTGTCAGTTGCCAGCGAGTGCACGCTTTCAGGTGAAGATCGCTCACCGCTGGAGCGCGGGAAGGTAAGAGGAAAGATTTTTTTTTAAAATTAGTATTAAAAGTAGCAAGCCGAGCCAAGCAGGATGGAGACAGGGCAGGATGGAGACAGGGCAGGATGGAGACAGGGCAGGATGGAGACGGGGCAGGATGGAGACGGGGCAGGATGGAGATGGGGCAGGATGGAGACAGGGCAGGATGGAGAGGGGGCATGATTGAAGACACTGGGGGCATGATTGAAGACACTGGGGGCATGATTGGAGACACTGGGGGCATGATTGGAGACACAGGGGCAGGATTGGAGACACAGAGGCAGGATTGGATACAAAGGGGGCAGAATGGAGGCACAGGGGGCATGATTGGAGACACATGGGGCAGGATTGCAGTCAAGTGGCAGGATTGGAGTGATGTATTTATTTTATTTTTTGAGTATACTGTTTTAAATGGGGGGGCGGTCCTGTTACTGTGTAGAGTGATACTATGTTGCCCTTTTTCTTCATGTGGTGTAATGTAGAAGTTGGGAAAAAGGCTGTGATTGTACAGTGAAAATGCACCCTTAAGGCCAGGCACCTTTAGGCTATGTGCACATGTTGCGGAACTCCCACGGACGTTACCGCGAGAATTCCGGAATTCCATTCAACGGGAAAATTGCATTTTAAATTCCTGCGATTTTCCTGCGGAAAAACTAGCGTTTTGCAAGTGTAATTAGCTTGCAGAATGCTAGCATTTTCCAAGCGATCTGTAGCATCGCTTGGAAACTGATTGACAGGTTAGTCACACTCGTCAAACATAGTGTTTGACGAGTGTGACAAACTTTTTACTATTGAGGTTGCCTATGCAGCATCAATAGTAAAAGATCTAATGTTAAAAATAATTAAAAAAATTGGGTTATATTCACCTTCCGGTGTCCCGTGCAGCGTCCCCAGGCCTCCACAATGCTCCGACAGGTCCCGTTCCCAGTGATACATTGCGGCAATGACCTTTGATGTCGCGATCTCGATTGCAAGATGCGACATCAGCAAAGGTCATCGCAATGCATCACTGGGAACGGGAGCTGCCGCGTGTAGTGCTGAAGCCTGGGGACGCTGCGCGGGACGCTGGAAGGTGAATATGACCTGATTTTTTTATTTTAATTCTATTTTTTACAGGGATATGGTACCCAGAGCCCAGAGGACAGTCTCTTCTCCTTTGGACCGTGGGTACCATCCGCAAATGTTCTGCTTACTTTTAGCATGGTGGGCACAGCCACATGCGGAAAGTAAGCAGAACAATGCATTCCTATGTGGACGGAATCGCCGCTATTCTGCAAATTAATGAGCATGCTGCGGATTTTTCCACGATGCGATTCCACCGTAGGAAAATCCACAGCATTAGCACAGCATTGCAGAATCCCATAGGATTGCATGGGATGCTGTTTTTCGCGGCAAAATCGCTCAGTAAAAACCGCCGCGAAAATGCAAAAAAAAAACGCGACATGTGAACGCAGCCTTATTGTTGACATCTTTGATTGTGTTATTAATGATTTGGGAACTCCTGAATGTTCGGGCTGGCGGGTTCGGACGAACATTTAAAAAAAGATGAATGTGGACCAGAACATCCGTTGTTTGCCGCATGCAGATGACAGCACGTCAAACACAAGATTATTATCACTGGACAGAGTGTTGCGGCTCGCAAGCTGTCAGACGACAGCTTGAGCAAGCAGCTATGACCTTAGATAAAATGTTTACCGTCGTTCACAGAGGCGTCGGCTGAAGTGAGTGCTTCTCCCATCAGCCTACACCTGTTGTCACTGATGAGAGAAGGTGCAGCTGATTTGAGTATGACATGAGCTTTATTAGTATTGGTTATCAAGAATCAAGAATGGAATCCATCCTGGTGCTTTGTCCAGCTCTTCCTACTTGCCCTGTGGCGGTGACAAGTGAGGTAATATTTGTGGGTTGATGTTGCCTTTGTATTGTCAGGTAATATCAAGCCCAGCAGTTAGTAATGGAAAGGCATCTATAACACGCCTTTCCATTACTAACCCCCTAGTCATATTGTAAGTAAAAAAAATCCAGAGCAAAGTTCTTAATTTTAAATTAAAATTCACACCCTGTTTTACAAATTTATTTCAAAATAGCAAACAAAGTTATACTCAGCTTATGCCCATTCCATTGAAACCCTTGTCATATGTAAGAAACAGAAAATTATAAAAAAACATGATAATCACCTCATGCCCAATCCATTGAAGCTATTGATAACCCCTCTATTCTTGGCAATTCTTGATAAAGCTGACAGATGTAGGTTGCAGCCCGCAGCTGCCAGCTTTGCTTGTGCTGGTTATGAAAAATATGACAGACCCCAAGTCATTTTGTTATATTTATTTATAGCACAGGCTGATGAATACTCCCACCAGCATCACCTGCTCTCTCCCTTATCAGCCACAGCAGACAAAGGCTGATGGGAGTAGTACTCACATCAGCTCATGCCTCTGTGACCGGTGGTAAACTTTTCAACTCTGTCACAGCTGCTTACGCGCATTGTAATCAGGCAGCATGGGAACTGCAGCACTCTGACCAGTGGTTAGTGGCGGATTATAATGAGGTCAATTTGGGCAGTTGCCCCGGGCCCAGTGGGGTTAAGGGGCCCACAGCCCAGGCCAGTAAATTGCCCCATTATAATCCGCCACCGCGCAGGGCCGGATTATAGGCAGGGCAGGCGGGGCTTCAGCCCCGGGGCCCCCACCACAAGAGCTTCTAAGGGGGCCCCCACCACATTCCTGCTGGCTGCTGCAATGGCACTCCATCTTCTCCCCACCTAAAAGTGAGTGACCGTGGGGGCGGCATTATGTGCTCTGCTACCAGCAGCATCTACAAATAGCCTGAACGCTGATGCTGCTGGTAGCGTGCAAAGGCTTGTGATGAGATCACAGGAGGTAAGGTGTCAGGGCCCCCGATCATGTGACCCCTGTCTCCTCCCCTCCTGTGACCTCATCACAGGTCCTGTGCGCACAGCACAGAGCACTGAGAGCAGCCATGTATGTGGAGTGGGGCTCTGCGGGTGGAGGTCGGTGCTGGAGGCTCCATTATTCTCTATGTGGAGTGCGGCTCTGCGGGTGGAGGTCGGTGCTGGAGGCTCCATTATTCTCTATGTGGAGTGCGGCTCTGTGGGTGGAGGTCAGTGCTGGAGGCTCCATTATTCTCTATGTGGAGTGCGGGTGGAGGTCGGTGCTGGAGGCTCCATTATTCTCTATGTGGAGTGTGGCTCTGCGGGTGGAGGTCGGTGCTGGAGGCTCCATTATTCTCTATGTGGAGTGCGGCTCTGCGGGTGGAGGTCGGTGCTGGAGGCTCCATTATTCTCTATGTGGAGTGGGGCTCTGCAGGTGGAGGTCGGTGCTGGAGGCTCCATTATTCTCTGTGGAGTGCGGCTCTGCGGGTGGAGGTAGGTGCTGGAGGCTCCATTATTCTCTATGCGGAGTGCGGCTCTGCGGGTGGAGGTCGGTGCTGGAGGCCCCATTATTCTCTATGTGGAGTGCGGGTGGAGGTCGGTGCTGGAGGCTCCATTATTCTCTATGTGGAGTGCGGCTCTGCGGGTGGAGGTCAGTGCTGGAGGCCCCATTATTCTCTATGTGGAGTGCGGCTCTGCGGGTGGAGGTCGGTGCTGGAGGCTCCATTATTCTCTATGTAGAGTGTGGCTCTGCGGGTGGAGGTCGGTGCTGGAGGCCCCATTATTCTCTATGTAGAGTGTGGCTCTACGATTCGTGACCCCCGTCACGTGACGAGGGGGGCCCACAGAGTCTGAACTGCCCCGGGCCCTGGCTACCCTTAATCCACCCCTGCCAGTGGTAATAATCTTACTGTCAATCAAAGCCACCGGTGTTTCTCACATTGTCTGCAAATGACAGTGTCGGAAACACTCTATATTTGTGATGCTGAACCTGAACAGTAACACAGAGTTCCTGGAGAAGTCCATGTTTGGGGTCCGTGTCTGAACAGTAGGTGTTTGGTATGTACCCCGAACTTCAATGTTTTGGTTCACCCATCACTAGTTGTTGGTATTCCTTTCTTCTTCATCTGGTATTATTGTCATGATGATTTTTCACAGCTAATGCTTATCTCTGTAGTTTTCTTTCTTCTTTTGCCTTTTGCAGCACATCACTGCAGAGTGATCTTAAAATAAAAGTATCATTATAATGCTACCTAAATGAAAATATTCACCCAACCCAAAACAATTTGCCCTCACTTTGCTACCTATCCAAAAAATAACTTAGAAATTATTACTCTTATTATACTGTATATGGCTTCCACACTATCCTCTCCTATAAAATATTCCAACCACACCTTCTAATCATATATATATTATAAACTCTTCACCATTTGCCATTGTTAACTATGACTGTTACACAGCCAACTTAGAAACTTCAACCACTATACTGTCCGACCATATGAATTATACCCATCAAACCTTCCTCCCTTATTATCTATGATCTCTACATTGTCCCCTCATGCTTCCCCCTCTTCACACTGTATTTCGCATGCTGACCCTCTTCACACTGATCCCACCTTGCTATCCACTCACCATACTACTGTAAGCCCATCGTTCCCATCATGTGGTGCCATGTCCATACCAAGACTCTCATGTTGCTCCATCTTCATACTGAGTTCCCCATGCTGTTCTCACTTCATACTGAGCCCCTATATTTCCCCACTCCCCATACTAAGCTTCCTATGTTACCCATTCTGCATACTTAGCCTCCTATGTTGGTTTCTGCCCCCTTAAGTCCACCCATACTGCTACTTCTCTAAACCAAAACCTCTATGATACACCATCTCCATACTAATCCTTTCATCTTGCACAATCTTTATCCCGATTCCCCCTGCTGCCTCTTCTCTATACTGAGCCACCATGCACTCCCACTTTCCATACTAATAAACTATTGTGCCCTTTCTTCATACTTAGCCCCCCATGTTGGCTGCTGCCCCTTCTCCATACTAAACACACTCATACTGCCACTTCTCCATACTGAGCCCCCATACTGCTCCTCCATACTGAGCTCTTCATGATTTCCTTTCTCCATACTGCACCTTTCATCTTGCCTCATTTTCATACTTATTCCCCTGTGCTGCTTCTTCCCAACACTTAGTCCTTCATGTTGGCTGTTGCCCCTTCTCCATGAAAAGCTTCCCAAGATTTATCTTTACTGTTGCTACCCTCTCTCCATACTGAGCACAGTTTAGTTGGTGTTGTTGAGACTTGATTAGACTTTTCATATGATTGGGCTGTAAATATTCCTGATATTAAATGCTTTCAAAAAGACAGGGAAAGTAGGAAATAAGGAGTATGTATTGTGAGAATCATGTGGGAGTAGTGGATGAGGGCAGGTATATCTCGCCCAGATTCCTTTCCTATGTGGCCTAGTCTGGTCAGTACCGCACCTGCTTACTAATGGATAATGGGAGGTGGATATAAAAGGATGCCAGGTGGTTGTGTGAGTGTCTCAGCCTGGGAACACAGAGAGCCTGTCTGTGTGAGAGACACACGTGAGTGGAAGCAGTGCCCACTGCAACTGTGGTTTGGCTGGACGGGAGAAGCCCGCCAGTTGGTAGTTAGGTTGTCCATTGTTTAGTTAGTGCCGGACAGGCAAGGATTTGTTTTATGTTTTATTTCCTTTTGCATTGCTTTCACCGTTAATAAACCTGACCCAGGGTCAGTTATACCCGACTCCCAGCTCTGCGCCTGAGTTTCATGCTGAATGCACGTGACCTTTGACCCCAGCAAAGGCGATCCCGAAGTGTTTTATCACATTGTGGTGGAGAACGCGGGCATCACATTGCAAGCATGAGCATGGAGGACATGGTGAAAGCGCTGGTACAGTCCACCGCCGTCCAGCAAGAAGCTAATCGGGTGATGACGGCCCAGCTGAAGGAGTTGGTGGACATGACAGTTACCGATCGTTCGCTTCTCCAGCAGGTGGCGCAGCGCTTGGCAAGCTTACCTGAGGTTAACCTGGAAGCCGAGTCGAGAGTGATTCACGTGAGTCGGTACTGGCAGAAGATGACGACAGAAGATGACATCGAGGCATACCTGACTACGTTTGAACGGATGGCGTTGTGAGAAAAATGGCCGAAGGCAAGATGGGCCGGCCTGATTGCCCCGTTTCTTTCCGGTGAGGCCCAAAAGGCTTATTATGACTTAGAGCCTGAAGCTGCGCAGGACTTTGACAAACTGAAAGCCGAGATCTTGGCCCGGCTGGGAGTGACGACCACTGTCCGTGCACAGAGAGTGCATCAATGGACTTATCAGCCGGATAAACCACCGCGGTCACAGATGTTCGACCTGATCCACGTGACGAAGAAGTGGCTACAACCCGAGGTGCTGACAGCGCCAGAGATAATCCAGAGAGTCGTCATGGACAAGTACCTGAGAGCTCTACCGCCAGCCCTGAGGAAGTGGGTAAGCCATGGAAATCCTACGACGGCAGATCAACTGGTGGATCTGGTTGAACGTTACTCCGTGGCGGAAGGACTCCGAGACGACGTTACCCCACCTCGTTCTTCATCATCTCCACGTGGAACCGGTAAGACTGTTCCAGGGAGTAGGGGAGATGGAAAAATCCCTAAGACAGTGGGGGAGGAAAACGGGACTGCCCGCACTGCGGGGCCGAGAGTAACGAACTATGGTCTAAGCAAGGGGTGTTTCCGCTGCCAAGAGATGGGACATATTGCTGCGAACTGTCCGGTCACTACTGAACCCATGCAGTGCGACGTCACAGACTCTAAAAACCGCATGTCTATGGTTGCACGGGTAGTGAGTGTGAATGCCGGTCAAAAGGATGTGGAAAGACACTTGTGTGATTTAACTGTTGATGGCAAAAATGTGGTGGCATTGTTAGACTCGGGAAGTGTGGTGACTCTGGTGAAGGCCAGTCTGGTGTCAGCCCCGACTGGACCATCAGACAAATTTTCTGTAACGTGTGTGCATGGAGACACCTGTTCGTACCTCACCACGGTCATATGCATTACAACTTCCTATGGGTCTGTGCAACATAAAGTGGGACTCGTCCCGGCGTTATTGCATGATGTTATCCTGGGCCGGGATTTTCCCCACTTCTGGCAATTGTGAGAGAATCAGTTGATGCCTTCGGGTAATAGTGTACATGATTCTTCTCCCAGGGCGCGTGTGGGTCCCGAACCCCGGGAAGAGGTCTCCCCGGAAGACTCGGGGGAAGAGTCTGCGGGAAATGACCTGCAGTTACCGTTTTCAGTCATGGCGGGTGATACGGAGGAAACCGGGGAAGAGGAGGAGGCTGACAGCCATCCACCTCCCCGTTTGCCGGATTTAGAAGTTCAGAAAGATGACTTCCAAAGCGAGCAAATAAAGGATCCTACCCTTTCTCAGGCTAGGACAAATGTAAAAGTGATAAATGGGGTACCCGTAGAACCTGGCTCTAGGCTGGCATATCCTTACATGGTTCTGGAGAATGATTTACTCTATCAGATAGAGAAAAAGGGGGAAGATACGGTGCAACTATTAGTCGTGCCAAAACCCTACCGGCGGCAGGTGCTGGACCTGGCCCACGGACATGTGATGGGAGGTCACCTGGGAGTCCAGAAAACCACCGAAAGGATATTACACTGTTTTGTTTGGCCAGGCATGCATCACGATATCCGTGTATATTGTGAGTCTTGTCCTGACTGCCAAGCCTCTGCACCTAAGCCCCGGTTCTGTAGCCCTTTGGTACCCCTACCTATTATTGAAGTCCCGTTTGAGAGGATTGGGATGGATTTAGTTGGGCCCCTTCCACGGTCTGCACGTGGACACCAACATATCCTGGTCATCTTGGATTATGCCACTCGTTACCCGGAGGCCATCCCTTTGCGTAACACGGCCACCAAGACGATTGCCAAGGAACTGGTGCATGTGTTTAGTCGGGTCGGCATACCAAAACAGATACTCACCGACCAGGGGACCCCCTTTATGTCCAGGGTAATGAAGGAGCTCTGCCGATTGTTACAAATCGAACCGTTACGCACATCCGTGTATCACCCTCAAACAGACGGGTTGGTCGAACGGTTCAATAAAACTCTGAAGCAGATGCTGAGAAAGGTGATAGACAAGGATGGGAAGAACTGGGACTATTTACTTCCGTATTTGCTTTTTGCCATCAGGGAAGTACCCCAGTCTTCCACGGGATTCTCGCCTTTCGAGTTATTGTACGCCCGACGTCCTCGCGGACTGTTAGACGTTGCAAAAGAAACCTGGGAGGGTCAGGTCACTCCATTTAAAACAGTGATAGATCACGTCACACAAATGCAGGACCGTAATGCGGCTGTTATGCCTATCGTTAAAGAACACATGATACAGGCTCAAGGAGCCCAAAAAAGAATCTATGATAGGGGCGCCAAGATCCGTACGTTTGCACCCGGAGATAGGGTGTTGATCCTGGTCCCCACGGTGGACAGTAAGTTCCTGGCAAAGTGGCAGGGCCCCTTTGAGCTCAAGGAAAGAGTTGGTGAAGTAAACTACAAAGTATACCAGGCAGGTAAACGGAAACCTGAACAGATTTATCATGTAAATCTGATAAAGCCCTGGAAGGATCCGTCTGCCTTGTCAGCGGAGCTGGCCCGTCCTGTCTGCTCGCATACCGTACCGGAGGTACGGGTTGCAGAGACTCTCTCGGAGCGGCAAAAGACTGAGGTCAGGCAATTTCTACTTCACAACCAAAAGTTTTTCTCAGAAAAACCCGGGCAGACTACGCTAATAAAACATGACATCGTAACGGAACCTGGTGTCACAGTTCACGCAAAGCCCTACCGAATCCCGGAAGCGCGCCGTGAAGCCGTTTCCCGAGAAGTGAAGGCAATGTTAGAGTTAGGTGTCATTGAGGAATCGCACAGTGCTTGGTCCAGCCCGTTTGTGCTAATTCCTAAACCGGACGGCACCATCCGGTTCTGCAATGACTTCAGGAAACTGAATGCGGTCTCAAAATTTGATGCCTACCCCATGCTCCGGGTCGACGAGTTAATAGATCGGTTAGGAAAAGCCCGGTATATTACGACCCTAGACCTAACAAAGGGGTATTGGCAGATCCCTCTGATGGAGGCTGCCAGAGAAAAGACAGCATTTGCTACCCCAGAAGGTCTATTTCAGTATGTGTATATGCCATTTGGACTGCACGGAGCACCGGCGACCTTCCAGAGACTGATGGATCAAGTCCTGAGGCCACATAGGCAGTACGCTTCGGCCTATTTGGACAACATTGTCATTTACAGCTTGGACTGGGAGACTCATCTCCACAAAGTACAAGCTGTGATTGACGACCTGTGGGAGGCAGGTCTAACCGCGAACCCCAAGAAATGTCACATCGGGCTAGAAGAAGCCCGGTATTTGGGGTATGTAATTGGGATGGGTGTTGTTAAACCCCAGGTTGATAAGATTCAGGCGGTTCAGGACTGGCCACAACCTGTCAACAAGAAGCAGGTGCAAGCCTTCCTGGGGATCGCCGGTTATTATCGCCGGTTCATACCCAATTTTGCAGCCATCGCTACCCCCCTGGCGGATCTTACAAAAGGGAAAGACTCCGTCATGATTAAATGGAGTTTAGCGGCTGAAGAAGCCTTCCATAGCCTAAAACGGGCACTTTGCTCTCAGCCCGTACTGGTGACTCTGGACTTCCGCAGTGAGTTTGTGGTACAAACGGATGCCTCTGATACCGGTATCGGGGCCGTACTCTCACAAGTGAGGGACGGAGTGGAACACCCAGTCCTCTATCTCAGCAGGAAGCTGAATAAACACGAGCAAAGGTATGCAGTCGTAGAAAAAGAGTGCCTCGCCATTAAGTGGGCTCTAGAGGCCCTCAAATATTACCTGGTGGGCCGAAAGTTCAGGCTGATCACTGACCATGCCCCTCTCAAGTGGATGCACTTGAACAAGGAACGGAATATCCGGGTGACCCCGTGGTTCCTTGCCCTGCAGGCCTACACTTTTACGGTGGAGCACCGCCCAGGAGTACAGATGGGAAACGCAGATGCCCTGTCCCGAGTGCACTGTTTGGCGGGTGTCATTGCTCGACCGGAGTGGTCTGAGCAGAGGGGGGGATATGTGAGAATCATGTGGGAATAGTGGATGAGGGCAGGTATATCTCGCCCAGATTCCTTTCCTATGTGGCCTAGTCTGGTCAGTATCGCACCAGCTTACTAATGGATAATGGGAGGTGGATATAAAAGGATGCCAGGTGGTTGTGTGAGTGTCTCAGCCTGGGAACACAGAGAGCCTGTCTGTGTGAGAGACACACGTGAGTGGAAGCAGTGCCCACTGCAACTGTGGTTTGGCTGGACGGGAGAAGCCCGCCAGTTGGTAGTTAGGTTGTCCATTGTTTAGTTAGTGCCGGACAGGCAAGGATTTGTTTTATGTTTTATTTCCTTTTGCATTGCTTTCACCGTTAATAAACCTGACCCAGGGTCAGTTATACCCGACTCCCAGCTCTGCGCCTGAGTTTCATGCTGAATGCACGTGACCTTTGACCCCAGCAAAGGCGATCCCGGAATGTTTTAACACAGTATGTTAATAGTGATATGAAAACGAATGTGACAGAGTAAATTGGAGAAAAAGATTGTGAGAAAGCTGAAACTTTGAATCTGGAATTACAAATATAAAGACTGAAAAACATATTCTTAGCATATTCTGCAGAACTCCCTTCCCTCCAACTTGACTGTTAAGCTGGAAGGTGAGCAACATAATGAAATAGTGTGGGCTGCACAGGCTGGTGCAGTAGTGGTTATGGGAGGTTTTGACTACCCAGATATTGATTGGGGACTTAGTTCAGCTTCAGAAAAGAGAGAAGACTTAAAGAGAAAACTTAATGAGATGAAATACAGAGGAATCACCAAAAGATGCAAACCATTAATTAGCCTTAAAAACAGAAAGGCCAGGTTAAACTTTGCCAAAAAACATTGAAAGAAGGCAGCACAGTTTTGGAAAAGTATTCCTTGGACAGATGAAAATAAGATCAACCTGTATCAGAATGATGAGAATAAGAAAATGTTGGAATATGTTTGGTGCAACAACTCCATTTCTGTCTATGAGAGATTAGTTACTAGATATGTGTGCTGTTCATAAAGTTAGAACAGAAAAAAAATCCCAGAGGCTCACACAGGGAGAGCAGGTGACTGTATTTCCTGTGTCTGTGTATGAGAAAAGCAGCCTGCCGTAGATGCTGCACAGATAGAGGCACACATATGATTTATTCCTGATCTATTAGGCTTATCATATACTGTTCATGATTGTTCCTGAATAAAGAAGTTCTATTGTCATATGCTTGGAAAGTATTCTGAATAATCCGTTGCCAACACAGAACCCCAGAGTAACACATCAACAGAAGCTCAGGGCAAAAGCAGCACAGATGTCCACTAGCAGCAATCCTGTCAAGTTCTCAGTGCCAAGCCTCACTAATCAGAGCTACCAGTCCTGGAAATTCAAGGTGAAGATGATGCTCATAAGAGAAGGTATGTGAAAATATAGTCAAGAACTGTTGCGGCAGCGGAAAATGCTTAAAAAAATATAAATAAGCGTGTTCGCCGCCCGGGGTCCACCGTGCGGCAGATGGAAAGACCGCTGCTAACAGAGGCAGAGCACTTCGGTGGTAGTGTGCACTGGGTATAACTGCACCCAATATGCACTGAGGCAAGCTCTGTTCACACACAGAGCTGCACGCACAGAGTATACAATAACGCTGAGTCTGTTCTATGTCACAGACGGACAGCAACACAGATACGGTATTTAAGGTCACAGGAGTAGCCTTAAACCGCAGGACTACTCCATCTAGACCTACCGTAACAAAAGATGCAGAATGTCGCAACTGCGAACGTCCGACAGACAGCAACCGCAGCGCGGTGTGCACGGAGCCACAGAGGAGACACCGCAAACTCGCTGGCGCGATGCAGGACACTAGCTGCTGGAAAAGTATAGCTGGAGCGCGCTGACGCTAGCGCTGCTATTGGCGGCTGCCCAATCACTCACACAATCGTAATATCAGAGGAAAGGGGTTTCATAATAAGTCAGTCACCAGTCCAAGCATCCATCACCATACGTACAGCAGCAGTATGAAAATACTAGCGCATGGCATAACGGCCATGCGCACTTTTTATAGCGTACAGGACCTGCCAGAAATCTCCAATGAGAGCTAGTCCCTTGAGCATGCTCAGAAGCTGAGACAAAGGACTTAGCCTCTGGAGACAAATGTGTGAATCTGGATTCCCGCATAGGCATTATAGAACCCAGATTCCTAACATTACCCCCCTCCTAGGGCCCCCTCCTCCCTGAACCCTCCGGTCCACCAACCTGTGCCCGACAGACGTACAGGTCTCAGACTCGTCAAAAGGCGAGCCTGATGTCCCGGTAGGTGAAACCGAAAAGCGGGACACACGTACGGTATCAGGAGAGGGCCAGATCGCCAGGTCTCAGGAGGGATACCCGGGAGACAAAGGGAGTTTTAGGAGATGGCCGCAGTGTAACGACGGGTGTAGCCACACTCCGTTCGGGAAGACTATCCTGAGCACATAGGGTGCATGCCCGAATAAATTTCTTTATGTCCCGAGCCCTGTGTGGCCACCAATACGCACCGGCCAAAGACTTCGTGGTCTGCATATAGCCACGATGGCCGGCCGCATTGGGCGCGTGTGCCCACGCGAGGACTTTAGGCCGCTGGCAAGGAGGGACAAAGGTATCGCTTACCGGCTCACAGTCAGAGCATTGCGGGAGACTGTCTTCCTGGGAAGCAGCTAGTAGGTGGTGACAACCGCATACAGGCTCTTGAACCGGACATGTCTCAGACATGGCGCGAGACACCTCCATGGGCTCGGGTGGCGGAACCTCTGGTTCAGACACCTCCAGAGGCTCAAAAAATTTGGGAGCCGGAGTACCTCTCCGTTTGGAGTGTGCTCGCTCCAAACCACGCTCCGAAAAACGGAGGTCAATCCGCGAGGAGATTGATATTAACTCCTCGAGATTGGTAGGAATTTCTCTCGTGGAGAGGGCATCCTTTACATGCTCCGCTAATCCCCTCCAGAATACAGGAATTAGAGCCTTGTCGGACCACTACAACTCAGACGCCAGTGTCTGAAAATGGACGGCGTGTTGACTGACCCAGAGTGATCCTTGGGACAAGGCGAGCAATTGCAGAGAGGTATCATGTGTAACCCGTGGGCCCAGAAACACCTGCCTGATAGAGTTAACAAATTAGCTGTGGTCCAGATATCCGGGTCACCACGCTCCCATAATGGCGTGGCCCATACCAGCGCCTTGCCCGACAGTAGGGATATAATAAAGGCCACCTTGGCCCGCTCTGTAGGGATTTGCGCAGCCAGCAGCTCTAGGTGAATCGAGCACTGGCTGATAAAACCTCTACAGGAGGCGCAATCCCCAGAATATTTTTCGGGTAACGGGAAGCGGGTAACTGTCGGTGCAAGGGCGGACTTGGACATACGCCCAACCGTGTCCGTAAGTGCTTGGACAGCAGCATCTGTGGCCTGCGAAGCTGCGAGAGCTCTCTCAAGGGTAGCAAGATGAGCCTCGAGCTGACAGACAAGCTGTAACAGCTGCTGCTGATCTGCCATCTTTAGCCAGACCCTGGCGCTAGTATTATGTTACGGCGGCGGAACACGCTTAAAAAAATATAAATAAGCGTGTTCGCTGCCCGGGGTCCACCGTGCGGCAGATGGAAAGACCGCTGCTAACAGAGGCAGTGCACTATGGCGGTAGTGTGCACTGGGTATAACTGCACCCAATATGCACTGAGGCAAGCTCTGTTCACACACAGAGCTGCACGCACAGAGTATACAATAACGCTGAGTCTGTTCTATGTCACAGACTGACAGCAGCACAGATACGGTATTTAAGGTCACAGGAGTAGCAGGACTACTCCGTCTAGACCTACCGTAACAAAAGATGCAGAACGTCGCAACTGTGAGCGTCCGACAGACTGCAACCGCAGCGCGGTGTGCACAGAGCCACAGAGAAGACACCGCAAACTCGCTGGCGCGATGCAGGACGCTAGCTGCTGGAAAAGTATAGCTGGAGCGCGCTGACGCTAGCGCTGCTACTGGCGGCTGCCCAATCACTCACACAATCGTAATATCAGAGGAAAGGGGTTTCATAATAAGTCAGTCACCAGTCCAAGCATCCATCACCATACGTACAGCAGCAGTATGAAAATACTAGCGCATGGCATAGTGGTCATGCGCACTTTTTATAGCGTACGGGACCTGCCGGAAATCTTCAGAGCCCTGAGTATAACCAATCAAATCAGGAGCAGGACCTGAGCACCTGACTCCTGAACTCCAATGAGAGCTAGTCCTGTGAGCATGCTCAGAAGCTGGGACAAAGGACTTAGCCTCTGGAGACAAATGTGTGAATCTGGATTCCCGCATAGGCATTATAGAACCCAGATTCCTAACAGGAACAAGTGCCTCATCCATTATCAGATGATTGGATAGAGAAGGATCAGAAAGCACAAAGCACTATCTCCCTCTGTGTAGATGATAATCACATTGTGCTTATACGCAAGTGTGCAACTGTAAAGGAGATGTGGGATAGGATACAGAAAGTGCATGAAAGATCAAATGTCAACAATAAGCTTTACATCTTGAGAATGCTGTATCAGTCTAAGCTAAGTGATGGAAAGAATATGCAGGATTATATAAGAAACACCCTATAGATTGTGGAGTGTATCAGTGGTATTGGAGAAGAAATTAAAGAATTTCATGTTGCTGCACTTTTACTAACTGGTCTTCCAGAAAGTTATGACACACTTGTGACTGCACTAGAAGCACGGCCAGATAATGAGCTTACACGAGAGTATGTTAAAGGCAAACTTGTGGATGAATTCAAGAGAAAAATGGAGCATGTAAGCAGCAGTAATGAATCCAGAGCAGAAACAGCATTAAAGATACAGGATTACCCTAAATATAAGAGCAATGTAAGAGAAACTTGTGAATGTTTTGTCTGTAAAAAGCCCGGCCACCTTAAAGCAGATGGCAGAATTTGGAAAGCAAGAATGAGTCAGCTTAAAAGCAGATCAGTCACCAAAGGGTTAAAACAGCTGTAAAAGAAGATTCTGCATGTGTTGAAGCTGCATTTAATGCCAGTACAAGTCCATTTGCAAAGTATATATGGTGTATAGATTCTCATGCAAGCAGCCATATGACAAATAACAAGGATTTCTTCACTATCCATAAAAAAGCTAATCAGAAAAGGTGATCTTAGCTAATAATCACTATGTGACTTCAGCTGGAGTAGGAGACAGCTACCTCCACTGTCCAGTTTCCTCAGTACAAAGCAGAAAGATCACAATAAAGGATGTTCTCTATGTTCCTAGCCTTGAAAGCAATCTTCTGTCAGTAAAGATGCTCACGCAAAAGGGGAATGTAGTTACTTTTAAAGATAACAGCTGCATCATCTCAAAGAAGGGTCCGACTCTTGCTGAAGGAAAAATCCAAGATAAACTTTATCAGCTAAAATGCAAAGAAAGAGTTTACAGTGCTAGACAAGATCTACAAAAGAACTGCATCCATGTATGGCAGAGACGTCTTGGGCACAGAGACGCAGAAACTGTACTGAAGCTGGCTCAACTTGCAAATGGTATTGAAATCAACCAGTATAGTCAATTCATGAAGTGCACTACCTGTCTTAAAGTGATAATGTCCAGAAAATCCTTTCCTAAAATAAGCACCACTAGATCTGCACAGCCACTGGATCAGATACATCCAGATGTATGTGGTCCAATGAGTGTTTAAACTCTTAGCAAGAAGAGATATTTTCTCACATTTATTGATGACTACTCCAGATAAACAGTCGCCTACCTGCTTCTCAGTAAGGATGAAGTTCTACAGAAACTTGAAGAATATGTTGCTGTAGTGTTTAACAAATTTGAAAGAATGCCAAAAGCCTTGCGTGCAGATAATGGAACCAAATATACAAGTGCTAAGGTGCAAACCATTTTGAAAATGGATGGAATCGTGTTCCAGACTACCATTCCATACAACCCAGAACAAAATAGTATTGCAGAGAGAAAGAACCGTACTCTCTGTGAAAGTGGAAGAAGTATGTTATTTGATGCGAATCTTCCTACAACGTATAGGAGAGAAGCCATCATGACAGCTTGCTATCTTCAAAATAGAGTGACAGGTAAAGCCACAAATAAAACTCCATATGAGCTATGGAACTGCAAGAAGCCTAGCCTGAAGTACCTCAGGATATTTGGAAGCAAAAAGTTTGTGTATGTTCCCAAAGAAAAATGTTCCAAGTAGGAATCACATGCAAAGTAAGGAGTCCCGGTGGGCTATAGCAAAACTCAAAAGGGATACAGAATCATCTTTATTCTCAATTGCACAAGGAAAGACTAGAAGCAATGGGATGAAACTGAATGGGAGGAGACACAGATTAGATATTAGAAAAAACTTCTTGACAGTTAGGATGATCAATGATTGGAACAGGTTGCCACGAGAGGCGGTGAGTTCTTCTTCAATAGAAGTCTTCAAGCAGAGGCAGGACAGACATCTGACTGGGATGATTTAGTGAATCCTGCTTTGAGCAGGGGGTTGGACCAAGAGATCCCTTCCAACTCTACCATTCTATGATTCTATGAATCCTGCACCCAGAGACCAACACAGTAACAAAGCAGAGATGTAGTGATCGATGAAAACTCTGTATCGCTCAAATTCCATGAAGTTACACCAGTTAATTAATCTAAGACACAAGAATCTCAATCACCAAACTCAGATGCCGAAAAGGAAAACATTGGTGTGGATAAACTCTGGAGCCATCAAGGAAGACACAGAAGATTCAAGTAGCCTGCTGTAGATGCTGCACGGATAGAGACACACAAATGATTTCTTCCTGATCTATTAAGCTTATCATACTGTATATTATTCCTGTTTGTTCCTGAATAAAGAATCTCTGCTGTCACACGCTTGGAGAGTATCATGAATAATCCGCTGCCAACATGTAATGACCAGAATGCTGATGTCAGTGATCAGCCACTCAAAAGTTAATGTGAAGTAGATTTTGAGAACTTGTTTGTGCAGCATGCAGCCAGTGCTGCAACAAAACTTAAAATGATAGGAAGTATATGCATAAAGAAAATTTTTTATTTGTGTTGAATATTCAAAGTACAATAGTTTTTCAGCTGGCAGCTGCAGATGCCTCATAAAATCCTTGCTATAGCTTGTTAGGGTGGTTTATTACCATCCATTGGTGTAGGTATATAGATTAAAGGGAAATGGGAGAAGTGCATTTTATTAGCTAGTCAACCTATCAATCCGTCTGCCCCCTCTAATATTAGTGAAAGGTATAAATAAGTATTATAAACTATATCAGACATACAGTACACCTGATGAAGGCTGGATAGTAGAAATGCATTGTGATTTATATTTCTTTCTACATTCTCTTACATTTCCTTATTGGAAGCTTTCTATCAATAAGGCCTCTTTCACACTTCCGTTTTTGACAATCAGTCAAAATCCGCCAATTTTGAAAAAAAAACGGATCCGCCATTTTTCTTTGCGGATCCGTTTTTTTCCCCATTGACTTTCATTATTGGCGGATCCTGACTGATTGCCGTCCGTTGCATCCGTTTTTTTGAGGATCCGCCACAATGTTAGTGTCCGTCAACATCCTCAAAGATTTCCAAACGGAGCTTGCAACGTTTTTTTGGCCGGCGGATCCTCCAGACACTGAATTAACCCCAAAATCTGTCTGGTGCCGGACAAGAACGCTTAAAAAAACTCTTAAAAAATGCATTCCCATGCTATTCTATGGGATTCCGCAGTTGCTGTGCCAATGCTGCGGATTTTTTCGCTGCGGAATTGCATAGCTGTAAGATATGCAGCACGTCCATTAATTCTGCAGAATCGCGATTCTGCCACCATAGGATTGCATTAAAACACTCACTTTACGCATGTAGCTATGCCCACCATGTGTAAAGTGAGCACTTCATGTTCAGATTGTACCCAGGGTCTAGAGGAGAGGAGACTCTCCTCCATGCCCTGTGTACCATATTCCAGTAAAAAATAGAATTAAATTAAAAAATCAGGATAAACTTACCCTCTATCGACCCCTGGAGTACTCCAGGTCCTCATTGGCGCTGGCGGCAACTTCCCTTGCCAGGGATGCATTGCGCGAATGACCTCTGATGAAGTAGAGGTCTCGCGAGAGATGCGATTAGATGATGCCCTAGACCCACATGCAGTCAAGGTCATCTGAGTTATGTGGGCATTTCGGCGGAAAAAGTGGTGGTCATGCTGCCCCAGGTGCACAGCAAATAAGCGATCAGGGTGTAAAAGCGCTGAGGTTTGTTTTGGTTTCTCAACCTGCTGCTGCTAGTTTGTCTGTTCTGTAGCGTGACCTCTGCCTTCTCATTTCCTACCTCATATGCAATATACCCAAAAAGTGGAACTCCATCTTGCATATGCTGGAAAGACTATGTGAGCAGCAGTAGACGACAGTGAAGTTTCAGCGGCAGCGCACACAGCTGAGTTACTCTACGGAACAACACCATTTTCCCACCAATGAGTGGGCATTCATGTGGGATGTGTGTGCCATGTTGTGCTGCTTCAAATACTCCACCAACATGGCCAACACTGATTATGTCATCATCAGCATTACTATACCACTTATATGCCTGTTGGATAAAACAATTCAGGCCATAATGGAAGAAGTGGTGACATAGGAGGAAAACGAGCAGGGATAATTCACACTGTTATCACATCTGTAATTCACACATGGCTAAAAGGGTGGGTTACTGTCCCAACAGTGGGCAGGGTTTAGTTTGGGAGATTGATGAAGAGGAGGAGGAATGACCATGTAAACATTAGGGTGACACTCCAAGCAGCTCACAGGCATCATTGGAGCATGACTGGAAGGATACAGAGGAGTACCAAGATGATACACCTCCCACCGAGGACAGCTTCTTGTTGCCCCTGGACACCCTGGCACACAAGAGCATATACATGCTGCTGTGTCTGCGCAATGACCAACAAGTTGCCTGTATTATTTACTCTGCAGATAACTCTGTGGCCACCCTGCTGAATCCCCGTTACAAGAACAACGTACCATAATTACTTCCATCACTGGATTTGGAATACAAACTGCGTTAATACAAGCACAAGCTTGTAGAGAAACTACTAATGGTTTTCCCACTTGAAAGTGGAGCTCAGTGGAAGAACAAGGCCAAGGTGGAGGAGGAAGTCGCCTGAGCAGCTGGGGCTTCGCCATCACCTTGAAAGGCAGGGTTAACCTGGCCAAAATGTGGCAAAACTTTATGAGCATGCACAACATCTGGCACCACCATCTAATATGGCCCCTATTAGCAGGAGGCGGAGTTCCAACAATGTGGTGGAAGAGTATGTGTCCACACATCTCCACGTACTAACTGATGGATCTGCCTCGTTTAACTTCTGGGTCTCCAAATTGAACACAAGGTCTGAACTTCCCCTTTATGCCTTGGAGCGTCTGACCATCCCTGCGGCAAGTGTACTGTTGGAATGTGTGTTAAGCAGGGTAGGGGGTGTGATCACAGACAGGCGCATCCACCTGTCCACATGCAACATGGAGAAGCTAACATTCCATAAAATGAACCAGGTACTGATCCCATAGGACTTGTCTATACCTTGTCCATACCACTAGTATTCAACTCTATCTGCCATTTGTCCCATTTGGGTGCCTACTCCCCACATAAACAAAAAATTGTGTTGGCTACCTCTTACACCTACACAGTCACGTCCACGTCCTCCTCCATTTTGACCTCCGCCCCCTGGTTGTAGCTTGTTATTTTACTTTGGGTTCATTATTTTAAGTCCGTTCCTTAAAAAAAAAAAAAAAAATATATATATATATATATATATGCGCACACACACACACACACACACAGAGTGGTGGATTACTCCTCCCTTGCCTCTTCCACCTACAATACCATGTACACCTCTTCTTCCACATGGACCTAGACTTCTTGGTTCTAGATTGCTAGTTATGGATTTGTTAATTCTAGTTTGTTTAAAATCATTTCCATAAAAAAATGAAATAGAAAAAAATGAAAAAAGAGAAAACAATGTTTGATTACTCCTCCCTTGGCTCTTCCACCTATCCTACCACATCCATCTCCTTCTCAATCTTCTCCCCACTTGGACCTCCACCTCCTTGTTCAAACATTAATATTATTTTTATTTATTTTTCTATTATTTTAAGTCATTTCACTATCCAAATTTTTTTTGAGGGCACTTGACTCTTACCCCCATTTAGCTTTCTTTTGCAGCCTCCCAGCCCTTACTATGACATTACAGCCATTTCAAATCACCAACGTTCAGGTCGTCATTGACTTCTATTGGGTTAGGGTTTGAGGTCAAGTTCGGATACTGAACCAAACTTTTAACTCTAGTTTGACAAACCCAAACAGCCACATGTCCGCTCATCCCTAATTATGGTGTATTTATTTTCACTTTACACTGTTTTATTTTCTGCATGTGTATATTTGCACAGCCATGAACATCAGCTCTAATCATAAGATCTTCATTAATGATTACTTTAAATTACAGCAAACTCTTGCTTACTTGATATCACATTCAGATGTGGACAGTATTCAGTGCATGCGGTAAGGAATGTGTATCTGTAGGGCTTTATTATTGATACATTAAACCATTACATTTACCATCTCATATGCAGTGATTATACACCATACATGTGTATAGTTTCGGGTAATTATACTTACATGGAGCTTTTAGGTGATTGTAATGTTTTCGAGCAGATGTTTTCATTTAACAGTCAGATATAATTGTAATTGTGCTTTTATGAAATCAGAAAGGAAACACATTGTAAAAGACCATTAACACTAGCACAATTAAACAGCAGATTGACTGGAATCTAAAATCCTGACACGTTCAGGGCATTCAATGAGAAAACTGATACAGTGTGTTGATATACCGTACACAAACACAACTAATATCATAAATGGATGAAATTTGTGAGTTACTGAAATATGGGTCAAATAACATGCCAGCTAAGGTCATGAATGACAAGAGAACATTTGAAGACAAAAGAGGATATGTGCCATAGGTAAAGTGCTCATGCTGTAAGCAGAGGTTGAGTGAGATAGAAATGGTACCTGCTGAACTCACATTAAAGGACTCTACTCGAGAAGAAATTCAATTGCTGGTAAAACCTCGATGAATGTCAAAACACAAAGATCTGACTAACAAACCCGCTAGTTGCACTAAAAAAACTTTACTGATTCTGATCTGCACATGTGGAGGCAATCTTTTTCTAAAATGTAATGCATTAGAACACACCAATACTTGAGATGTTTTAAGTACTGCAAGAGAATTTTGTAATGAAAGAGTTGAGCTAATATATTTGAGTGGAATTTAATTCTGGACAGCACGGTGGCTCAGTGGCTAGCACTATAGCCTGGTAGCTCTCCAGTTCAAATCAGACCAAGGAAACCATCTGCAAGGAGATTGTATGTTCTCTTCATGTTTGATTGGCTTTCTTCTGGGTTGTCCGGTTTCCTCTCACTTTCCAAATATTTACTGATAATAATAATAATAATAATATTTATTTTTATATAGCGCTAACATATTCCGCAGCGCTTTACAGTTTTTGCACACACATCATCACTGTCCCTGATGGGGCTCACAATCTAAATTCCCTATTAGTATGTCTTTAGAATGTGGGAGAGGAAACCGGAGTACCCGGAGGAAACCCACGCAAACACAGGGAGAACATACAAACTCCTTGCAGATGTTGTCCTTGGTGGGATTCGAACCCAGGACCCCAGCGCTGCAAGGCTGCAGCGCTAACCACTGAGCCACCGTGCCGCCCTGATAAGGAATTTAGATTGTGAGCCCCATTGGTGACAGTGATGATCATATCCATAAAGTGCTATTCAATTAATTGAGTGATACAAGTGAGTAAAAATAAATAAATTCTGCTCCAATGTTAGAAAAATTTGAATCACCATATTTTTATGTAATTCGCTTCCGCACTAATTCAGTGAAACGGTAGGTGGTGGCTGCCATTTTGCTGAACAGTAAAGAGGAATAAAAAGGTTAAAAAAATTACTTATACTCATCTTGCCACTTACCTCTTCGGCCTCGCTGCTTCTTATCGTCACCCATTCTGTCCCCTTATCATGTAGTCTGATCACTGACTTGAGTGTTGAATCATCAGGCCTCACATGGTAGGATGAGACTGCCAACTCTGATGAGATCCAAGACGGTTCTTTGCTTGAGTGTGCAGGATCACGGCACAGATTGTGAAGTCATGACAGTATTATGTTTTGCGCACTTGGATAAAATCACCACAGACCACATCAGAGCCAGAAGTCCTCGGCCTAGTTTAAAGAGGCCTTGTGATTCAGCAATTGTGGTGGTAATTAGAAGATACAACAAGAACTGAAGAGGTGATGATGAAAAGCAGAGAGGCCAGAGACGTGAGCAGTAAGGTCATTCTTTTTTTTAATCTTTTTTACATTTTTTTATGCACTAGCATCTGGAAACACCCCAGAGCATAGTAAGTGACATTCAACTTGTGGAGGAAAACTTCCCTGCAAATCACATTTCCAGGGAAAATCCATGTAAACAGTTGTATTTGAATATTGTCTAATCTGCTCATCTTGACTCAGTAGTGGAGTTGTGTATTTTAATATGAGTGGTCTTTCTTGACTTTTTACCATTATTTCTGCTACACTATGTGTCAGTAATGGAACTATCCAAGGTGCTGATATTGTCAAAGTCATAGGTTTTAAACTAAAGAATTTCTAAAAGTTCAAACAAGACTTAGATCAGCATAACCACCATTAACTTACCATCAATAATGCTGATATATATGTTAACCCTTTTGTAAGCAATTCATTTTTCTCTCCTGACTGATTTTATGACCATTTAATCTTTTTATAAATAATGAAGTCGCTGACTCGCTTGTAAATAAAAGATACAGACCTGTTAGATAATAGACTGTGGTGATTCACAAGACATAATAAATAGATATATATTATTTATTTTCAGTTTAACCTTCTCAAGATAAAAAAAAGTACTTATGTTAGTTTGTCAATCAATACAAATGAGAAAAATATGCCCTTTCAAACCCTGGAGAATAAGTATATACAGTATACACTATATTATGGAGTCCGAAAAAGCAGCTGTTAAATCACCCTCTAAAAGTGAGATTCTAATCTTATTGATCACATTTCTATAGTGACACGGTGTAAGAATCCTGAGACGAGCTGTATTGTATGGAAACATGGTAAGAAAAGGAGTCCATGGGAAAACAATCACAGACCCTTCTTTCCAGGGTGACACAGCTTTCAATGGCCCAATGTGGCAGAGGTTCCAAAAAAACAATCAAAAGTCATAACAGAGAATCTGAACTTGGCATCATGTCACATTTCAGCATCTCATCATTCAGCACAAAGGCAGACATTATTTGTAAGATGGTGTTATCCATAACTTGAAAGATTAAGTCTGCCGGAATCTCAAGAAAGTTAATACCTTATTGCTGGACATTAATTTAATTAAATATTTGTACCTACTGTGTTGCCCTTTTTCATCATTTCTCATTTGGAGAGCATATGTATATAATGGTGGTTGTCTGTTAGTGACAATTGAATGGATTTCGAAATAATATTTTTTGTAGATTGCATTTTTGAGGTTTTTAATACTGAATGGAATAAAATTGATGGCTTTATTGATACATATTGGGTTACCTTCTCTAAGCACAATTTGTCCTTTGTACACGATGATAAATCATAAACTGTAAGCCATGCTTTGAGATCTCCCAGAAGCAAAGCATAATAAAAAGATGGGCTTTCAGGCACTACAGCATCAACTGCTCCAGAGACGACTGAAGAAAAAAACTGACTTGGCCCCATACGATCATTTTGACACATATTGCCATGCGTTGTGCATCCCCATGCAAATAACTTCTTCCTCTGAAGACTTCACCTCCTCGTCATACCAGTCTGGTTACCAGGTTTTTTTCCACCACAGAATAATTATCATCATCATCTTAATCGTCATCCCTGTTTCAATTGACAGGTCTCAAATCGACATTTACCCAGGCTCAGATTGCTACTATTACTGACTATTGCAACTAGAGTTGAGCGAAACGGGTCAGTCAAATTCATAAGTCGCCAACTTTCGCTGAAGTCGGGTTTCATGAAACGAATCCCGACCATAGCGTGAGGTCGGCCGTGAGGTCGGCGACCAGAGCGCCAAAGTCGCGTTTCAAATGATGCTTCCAGCACTCTTTTTCAGCCAATAATGGAGGATGCACACTGTGGGCAACACGATGACATGGGCATCGGTCACTACCATCTTTGAGAAGGGCATGCAAGTGATTGGCTTGCTTTGTGTGGCGTCACAGAGGCTAAAAAAAGGGCGTGCACGCCGACCGCCATCTTAATTCTGCTGCTATTAGCATTAGGGAGAGGTTGCAGCTGCTGATTCTGAATAAGGGAGAGCATTAGGCAGGGAAGAGGAACCAAAAAAAACTGCTTCTGCTTTTAGCGATTTCCACTGTACAACACAACAGTTTGTGTGCAGTGACAGGGGAGGATATATTTTTGTGCATCAGCTCTGTTGGTTATGAGGCTGCCTTATAAGGCTCCCTGATAGCTGCATTGCTGTTTGCACACTGCTGTGCAAACTGCTTTATTAAAAGCAAAAATAATTTTCTTCCTCTTTTCTGCACAGTTACCAAGCGTTCATTTTTCCACACTTTTATGTGCAGCAGTCCTGCTTATTAGGCTGCCTGCGTCCATACTTGGACTGAGAGCATCATTGTTAGCCTCCTAAAATCTCTAGGGAGATTCAAATTCTCCGCAATACTATATACACCTTGTGCCTGGTCATACACCATCCAATTTCAGCCTATTAAATTGAGGTGTAATCTATATTGGGCCTGAGATAATAGTTCAGCCTCCTAAAATCTCTAGGGAGATTCAAATTCTCCCCAATACTATATACACACCTTGTACTTTGTCATACACCAGCCAATTTCAGCCTGTTAAATTGAGGTGTAATCTAAATTGGGCCGGAGATAATAGTTCAGCCTCATAAAATCTCTAGGGAGATTCAAATTCTCCCCAATACTATATACACCTTGTACTTTGTCATACACCAGCCAATTTCAGCCTGTTAAATTGAGGTGTAATCTATAGTGGGCCTGAGATAATAGTTCAGCCTCCTAAAAGTTTCTAGGGAGAGTCCAATTCTCCCCAATACTACATGCACATTGTACTTTGTCATACACCAGCCAATTTCAGCCTGTTAAATTGAAGTGTAATCTATATTGGGCCTGAGATAATAGTTCAGCCTCATAAAATCTCTAGGGAGATTCAAATTCTCCACAATACTATATACACCTTGTACTTTGTCATACACCAGCCAATTTCAGCCTGTTAAATTGAGGTGTAATCTATAGTGGGCCTGAGATAATAGTTCAGCCTCCTAAAATCTCTAGGGAGATTCAAATTCTCCACAATACTATTTACACCTTGTACTTTGTCACACAACAGCCAATTTCAGCCTGTTAAATTGAGGTGTAATCTATAGTGGGCCTGAGATAATAGTTCAGCCTCATAAAATCTCTAGGGAGATTCAAATTCTCCACAATACTACTTACACCTTGTACTTTGTCATACACCAGCCAATTTCAGCCTGTTAAATTGAGGTGTAATCTATATTGGGCCGGAGATAATAGTTCAGCCTCCTAAAATCTCTAGGGAGAATCAAATTCGACACAATACTATATACACCTTGTACTTTGTCATACACCAGCCAATTTCAGCCTGTTAAATTGAGGCGTAATCTATATTGGGCCGGAGATAATAGTTCAGCCTCATAAAATCTCTAGGGAGATTACAATTCTCCACAATACTATATACACCTTGTACTTTGTCATACATCAGCCAATTTCAGCCTGTTAAATTGAGGTGTAATCTATATTGGGCCTGAGATAATAGTTCAGCCTCCTAAAATCTCTAGGGAGATTCAAATTCTCCCCAATACTATATACACCTTGTACTTTGTCATACACAAGCCAAGTTCAGCCTGTTAAATTGAGATGTAATCTATATTGGGCCTGAGATAATAGTTCAGCCTCCTAAAATCTCTAGGGAGCGTCCTATTCTCCCCAATACCATATACACCTTGTACCTTGTTTTACAGTACCATAAAGCTGGTGGTATTTTGGGTACATTTTTCAAAAAATGAGGAAGTATGATGGAAGAGGCTGTGGAAGTGGGCGGGGGTTGCCAGCTGGTACTGATGGTGGTGGGGGTGGTGGTACATCTGCTGGTAGTGGCAAAAGCACAATAGTACCTAAGGCAGGAGGTGTTGAGCCTGCATCATCGTCTGGCTCCACAAGGCCTCGAAGGCTCCCTTTTCTTGGAGTAGGTAAACCGCTTTTAAAGCCAGAGCTTCAGGAACAAGTTTTGGCTTACATTGCTGACACAGCCTCCAGCTCTATCGCCTCCTCTTCTGAAGTTTCAAAAAATAAAATCACTTAGTCATCAGTGGAGGCTCCTGGTCAGGAACAACACCTTTCCTTGTGTTCTTCACTCCTACCAAAAGTGAAGGATGCAGCAGGCCACACTACAGATTACTCCATGGAGCTCTTTTCACATTCCATGCCTGGGTTATCAAGTCAAATCATGAATTCCCCAGTCCAAGATGAATCGGACATGGAGTGCACTGATGCACAGCCACTGCTAGATTTTTCTGCTGGTACATTCACTCAGCACTACATTGTCCTCGCAGTGTACTGAGCCAGAATCTGAACCTGATGAAACTCAGGTGCCCCTTCCCGCATACTATACCACTTTACACGGTGACACAGAGGAAGGTGCACATGAAATTGAAGAGGTGATTGATGACTCAGTTGTTGACCCAGATTGGCATCTATTGGGGGAAGAGGGTGCCGCTGCCATTAGCTCAGAAGAGGAGGAGGAGGATCCGCAGCAGGCATCGACATCACCACAGCTGTTATCTGGTAGGCCCATAGCAGTCTAAAAATGGTTTACAAAAACCCAAAGAGTTGCAGGACAGCTTGGCCAGATGGTCAAATTAGCACAGCGTGCAAGGCCTCAAAATGTCTTCCATAGTAGGAAGAGTGCAGTGTGGCACTTTTTTAAGCAAAATCCTAATGAGCAGTCAAAGGTTATCTGTAAGAAGTGCGCAAAGACCTTTAGCCGAGGGAAAAATCTGAGAAATTTGAATACCAGTTGCATGCTTAGAAATTTAACCACCAAGCACTTGCAAGCATGAACGGACTACCAAACCTCACGTACCACATGTGTACCTGCTCCGAATGAAGGTAGTCAGCAGTGCTACATTGCTTCTCCCACTGTAAGCCCACCGGTTAGCACACCACCAGCAGCAAATGTTGAGGTGTCGTCGCAAGGCCAAAGCAGTCAGGGAATCAGAATGTTATTGCTTTGAAAGACTGAATCTAGGCCATCAGCAAGACCACCAACACCATCACCATCACCAACCCTCTCTCAGTCCGCCATGTCCACCGCTAGTTCCACCATATGCAGCTCTCAAGTCCAGCTCACCCTACCAGAGGCTCTCAGTAGGACAAGAAAGTACTCATCCACTCATCCGCGTACACAGTGTTTGAACACCCACATTGCCAAACTAATCTCGTTAGAGATGATGCCCTACCGGTTGGTTGAAAGCGAAGCTTTCCACGAGCTCATGGCCTATGCAGTACCACACTATGACCTACCCAGTCGGCAATTATTTTCTCGAAAAACAATCCCAGCCCTCCACCTCCATGTGAAAGACCGCATTGTCCATGCACTCAAGCAATCAGTGAGTGGAAAGGTGCACCTCACAATGCATGGTCCAGTAGGCATGGCCAGGGCCGTTACGTGTCCATCACTGCGCACTGGTTATTGTGGTGGATGCAGGGTCCACAGGGGACAGCGGCGGTGGGACAGTGCTGCCTAGCCCATGGTATAGGAAACAGTTGGCTGTAGGCGTTCGACCCTCCTCTTCCTCCAGAAGTGAAAGTTGGTCCACAGAGCACAGTTGCACGAGCACTCAATCCGCAACTGCCAGTGTTGCACACGAGGTGTCCCACTATCGAACAGCTAGTGGTAAGCGTCAGCAGGCTGTGTTGAAGATTGTCATGATCCAGATTGGATCTGACAGAGTAAATGCACAAAGTAACCTTTTTGTTGTAGTTTTCCCCCCAGTGGCCATTAGGGTCATTACTCTCTGGTTACCTTAGTTATGGCACGTGATTATATAACAGGTGTGATTGCTCTATAAAAGAGCATCAGGTGTGTTAATCACGGTTGGTGATAAGTTCCTCATTTGCAAGCAAGTCTGGGTAAAGAATGGAGCTGAAGGAGAGTCACGGGCAGCCAAGTCAGAGTGCTGGAGTAGCAGCTATGGTGTCTGCAAGGAGGGCTCGCATTGCTTGGTGGAGTGGCAGCTATGGTATAGAGCTGCACTCAGAATGCTGGACTCGGTTGCGGAAAGCTGGACTCAAAATGTTGGACTCTTTGGCAGAAGAGCTGGACTCATTTGCTGGTCTCTGTTTCTGGATGGCTGCACGCAGGTGTGGACTCTGTTTGCTCCAAGGCTGCACTATGGTGCTGAGAAGTTTCGTTGCTGGACAGTGCACCCAGATGTTGGACTCAGTGGAGGAAAAGCTGGATGCAGGTAGTGGGCTCTGTTGCTGGGAGCGTAAGCAACTGAGCAAAGCTAAGTGGTGTTCCCCTGTTATGTCATTTTTCCTTATGTGTGTTTAGTGCAGTGGTGGGATTAGTTTCCACACCGACCAATTCCCTACCGAGGGTTTAGGTGCAGGGCGAGTCAGGGTTTTTAGGTTCCTCATCGGTGCCCGGTGTGGAACTGGCCTAAGGAACGTTAGGAGTGTAGAGACACTGACTCAGGGGAGTGCAGGAGGTCTCCACTTCCCCGCTCCCTATCGCAGGACCACCATTGTTATTGTTACCCAGGTTTTCCCTATTCCCTTTGTCTTATTGTATTAGTTACCGGCCTGCGGGCCGCATCACATAGGACAATTACACATGCCGCGTCCTCTTGTATCAGTTCCGGCCTACTGGCCGTGTCACTCAGGACGGGGAACGTGACAAAGATGATGTGTTTGGGCGACAACAGACACACCGCGGAGGTACTGGCCGACTACTTGCAGCGACAAACTGAGTAATGGCTGGGCATTCTACATCTTGAGGTAGGAAAGGAAGTTAGTGATAACGGCCAGAATTTTGAGGCAGCCATAGCCCTTTCAAAACTCAAACACATACCTTGCCTGGCTCTCACCTTGAATCTGGTGGTGCAGTGCTTCCCCAATAATTATCCAGAGTTAACAGCCCTGCTCCATAAGGTGCGAAGACATCCGCCGGTCGCCCGTACACTCCAGTCGTAGGCAGAAGCTGCAGCGATTGCTCCACCTTCCAAAGGACCGCCTAATTATCGACGTTGCAACAAGGTGGAACTCCACCCTGCACATGGTTCAGAGGCTGTGCGAACAGAGGCAGGCTGTAATGCATTTGTGGGAGGATACACGGGCAGGCAGTTTCAGGCAGACATGGAGTTGTCTGGTGTGCAGTGGTCGAAGCTGAAAGACCTCTGCAAAGTCCTTCAGTGTTTTGAGGAATGCACATGGCTGGTAAGCACAGATGACGCCATCATGAGCATCCCACTTATGCATCTGCTCATGCAAACTTAGACGCACATTAAGGAGCAGGCGTCTGCAGCCGAGGAGGAAGAGGAGGAGGGAAGCCTTGATGACAGTCAGCCATTGTCTGCTCAGGGAACTATCCTGGACGAGGTGGAGGAAGAAGAGGAAGAGGAGGAGGAGGATGATGGGCATGATTATTTAGGGGAGGATGCTTCTCAGGGGCAAGAGAAAATGTTGGCATGGCAAGGTCAGGTACGGGGTTTATGCATGACTGGAGGGATGTTGATTGCCAGAAAGTGCTCCTCTACCCAGCACTCACAGTGCATCATTGACACCTAGAACATTTGCCCACATGTGTGATTATGCCTTGCAGATCCTAAAAAGGGACCCCCGCATTGCCAAAATGATGAACGATGATGACTACTGGTTGGCCAGCATCCTGGATCCATGCTATAAAGGCAAATTCCAAAACATCATGCCACAGGAGAAGCTAGAGCTAATATTGTCTAACAAACAAGCAACTCTGGTAAACCGTTTGTTTGAGGCATTCCCAGCACACAGCGGCAGTAATGGTTCTCCCACGAGCCGTAGGGGGCAACATGGAAGAGGTGTTTGTGGTGCACACAGCCGAAGTGGCGTTGGACACAGGGGTTTCATGACCATGTTGTGGACTGATTTTTCAAGTACCGCTCACGCGACTGGTAATACTGCATCGATTGAAAGTGACAGGAGACAGCAGTTGTCAACTGTGGTTACAAACTACTTCTCCTCCCATATCGATGTTCTCCCTCACATGTCATTCCCCTTTGACTATTGGGCCTGTAAACTGTACACCTGGCCTGAATTGGCACAATATGCCTTACAGGAGCTCGCTTGCCCTGCTGCTAGTTTGCTATCCGAAAGAGTCTTCAGTGCTGCTGGATCAATCCTTACAGAAAAAAGGACCCATCTGTCGACCCAAAATGTTGATGATCTAACCTTCATTAAAATGAACCATGCATGGGTTTCAAAGGATTTTGTCCCACCTTCCCCTGCTGACACGTAGGTTGTCAGAAAAATGGCTTGCTTTTGTCCTCCTCTTCCTCGGACTTATCCAATTCCTCCATTTTCAGCTGCTGAATGTCCAACATCAACATATGCCATTTTATCAACCTCCCTAACTGGACTGCCTCCCCCCCAGGGCCTGGGTCACCATCTAGCGCACGCACCCATGCGAGTGCCGTTGCCCTAGACAGGTGGGTGGGCCCATTCTTGGGCAACGGCACTGGCACAGGGTCCTCATAGTACAATCAAGTGTCTCTGACGGTGGGGGTGCACACCCGCCTTCAGACACACTGGCGTACTATGAGGGGCCCTGTGCCAGTACCGCCGCCCATGAGTGGGCCCCCCCTGCTTGCTCAGGGCCCCAGCACTAGCAATACTTACCTCTCCCTGCTCCGCCATTATGTAGTCTGGGCTGTTAAATCCTTCACTGGGACTGCCAATACAAATTTGGTGAAATGATAGATGATGGTTAAGACATAGCTATGCCCTGTCCTGAAGAGCTCTATATTCAGATAATCAATGGCTTCCATTACTTATGGACGTCGACTCACAATGAGATGCAGTGGTGTTTTATCATCAGCTTTCACGGTTTTCCTACTCACAGACGTGTGACATTCCTGCCCACATTTTTAAATGTGTCCTCTCATGCCAATCCAATAGAATCACCTACGGCCTGTGGCTTCTGTCTTTTGCACTCCAAAGTTACCTGACAGATCATGATAGGCAGTGATGACAATATCTACATCTCTCCCCGTGATCACAATTTGATGGAGATGAGTAACGGTGATGGGATCCACGGTACTGCGACACAGCAAACCTTTCTTCACAAGAACTGTTTTCGCTGTCTCTACAGACAAAGTAATTGAGGGTCAGCATCGCCTCTGAGAATTCTACCGGGAGTTTTTCGCGTGATTAGTAATTCCAAAATTTCTGCAATCACTCGACTTTCCGTCTGTACTTGTATCCATCTCGTTTCCTCATGCGGAGAGTCTGGACTGTCTTACTGAGACTGAAATATATATGAAGATTGAAAAATACCCCAACAACGTATACTGGTGTACGGTTCGAATACATTACCCTTTTTCTACTTTTTAGATTCTTGTCTAATCCATACTGAGGCAGTGAGTGTCTTTGTCGGACTACGAAAATATACACGGACATTTTTAATGTTTTAACTATGCTATATATACCTGGTATCCAGTGATACTGTATCCTTTCTCAACTTTCTACAATCTTGTTGAATCCATACTGTGCCTGAGACCGTCTGAGTCTGCCTCCTGATATATAGACATAGATTTTTAATGTGGAAACTATGCTACATATATACCTGTTATCTGGTGATACAGTACCCTTTCTCAACTTTCAACAATCTTGTCGAATCCATACTGGGCCTGAGACAGTCTGAGTCTGCCTCCTGATTAGAGATGAGTGGTAGAGATGAGCGACTTTGCCTTTTTTCGGGTCAAGTCGGGTTTCGTGAAACCCGACTTTCGCAAAAGTTGGGTCGAACAAAATCTGCCGATTATCGTGAAATGTCGAAGGCCAACTGAAACACGAAACCCAATGCAAGTCAATGGGGAAGCAAAGTCGGCAGGGAGTGGAGGACAGGAAACACACCTGCAGTGCCCTTTTGAATGCCGAAAACATCAATTCTGTTTACTGAAGCTTTTCAACTAGGGATGGGCGAATCCTGAAATACTCGGAATCGCTAGACTCTAACGAGTCCGACTCGGAAACTCGCTACTCGTTGCGAGTCTAGCGAGTCCAATGTTAATGAATGGGGATGCGAGTATTGCAGCGATTCCTGTGCTGCCATTTTTTTTGTTCCGCTTACTTCCCGCATGTGGCTGTGCACACCATGCGGAAAGTAAGCAGAACAATTGCGGATGGTACCCACGGTCCGGAGGAAAGGAGACTGTCCTCCGGGCTTTGGGTACCATATCCCTGTAAAAAATAGAATTTAAAAATAAAAAATGGTGTTATTCTTACCCTCCGACATCCCGCGCAGCCTTCCCGCCTCTCCACGCATCCGTTCCCAGTAGTCCTTTGCGAAAATGCCCGCAATGGCGTCCGTTCTCGCGGGATCGCGAAGTCTCGCGGTCATTCGCGCGACGTCATCGCGAATTACAGCGAGACATCGCGATCCCGCGAGAACGGACGTCATCGCGGGCATTTTCGCAAAGGATTACTGGGAACGCATGCTTAGAGAGGCGGGAAGGCTGCGCGGGACGTCGGAGGGTAAGAATAACACCATTTTTAATTTTTTTTTACATTCTATCTTTTACTACTGAGGACGCATAGGCGGCCTCAGTAGTAAAAAGTTGGTCACACTTGTCAAACACTATGTTTGACGAGTGTGACCAACCTGTCAATCAGTTCTCCAAGCGATGCTACAGATCGCTTGGAAAACGCTAGCATTTTGCAAGCTAAATACGCTTGCAAATCGCTAGTTTTCCGCGGGAAAATCGCGGGAATTTAAAATGCGATTTTCCCGCGGAATGGAATTGCGGAATTCTCGCGGTAATTTCCGCGAGAGTTCCGGTACGTGTGCACTTAGCCTTATTTGCATTGGTCTCGTTACTGTGCGAGTAATCGCTTGGAAACTCGCAGAGTACCGACTCCTGCGAGTCCCCTACTACTCGCAGAGTAACGAGTCCTAACGAGTAGATTCGCCCATCCCTATTTTCAACCTTAATTTACTTCATAATACTAGTTACGCACTGAAAAATGGGGGTTATTTGGCTAAATTTGTGGGGGGGTAGGGCTGGCTCCAGGTTTTCATGTGTCCTGGGCCAAAGAGCGTCCCTTTAACACATACCACAACTCATGATGCTCCGATACCGCAGAGAAATAGCGGCATAGTACAATGAAAAATACTTCACTATTTACATCTCATGACTGATATCCATTTTTAATAGCTCCAAAAACGGACAGTATATTACTCCATACAATATTATGGCCACCGTATAGTGCGTTATGCAGAGTAATGAGGCCCATATATTTCTCCATACAGAATCATTGGTCCCATATAATGTTCAATACAGTATATGATGAGCTCTACATAATGTTACAGTATATGTTGGTCCCCATGGATGAAGATCCACTGTTTTATGGGCCCAAATAATGCTCAATACATAATGGGCCCCATTTCTAATGCTCTAGTGTATAATGTGCCCTGTAAATGCTGCTCAAGTGTCTGATGTCCACCTTTGGAATGCTCCAGTGTATGGTGGGCCCCATATATCATTCTCCAGAGTATAGTGCTCCCCAAAAATTGCTGTCCCAACATTGAAAACAATTAAATAAGTCTCCTCGCTATGGAATCCCTGTACTAGTCTGGACTCCTCGTCATCCCCATCATCCATCTCACTGCACTTGGCTGTTTAGGCAGAGGGCGTACAGACGTGATGTCATTGCGCTCTCTGATCAGACTATCACTGTCAGCAAACGCGGAAGATGTCATGGCGGTGGAGCAGGGAAAGGTAAGTATTTCAACTTTGCAAGTGCTGTGATCCTGAGCAAGCAGTGGGCCCACTCGTTGGCGACGGCAGTGGCACAGGGCCCCTCTAATAGTACGGCGGTGTGTGCGGTGTGTCTGATGGCGGGAGGGGGTGGGCCCTGGGCCCTCCCACTGGCAGAGACACTTTTGCGTACTATGAGGGGCCCTGTGCCAGTGCCATCGCCCATGAGTATGCCCCCACCAGCTCAAGGAACCTGCACTTTCATCTGCACCTTCCTCTTTGTCACCGTGTAAAGTGGTATAGTATGCGGGAAGGGGAACCTGAGTTTCCTCTGGGTCAGGTTCTGGCTGTGTAGAGTGTGAGAGGAATGTAGTGGTCTGGGTCAATGTACCAGCAGAATCATCAAGCAGTGGCTGGGCATCAGTGCACTTGTGGCGTCCCCAGGAGTACGGTCGCCACAGTGGCACTACCTTCCTCCTAGGGAGTGTGATGTCATGCTTGGGAGCAACAAAGGATCTCTCTAGTAGTTAAACCAACACACAACACATTTCCCACTCCACGCCAGCAGGGAGACCTCTGAACATGACTGCTGAGGAGCTGCTCTCTGTGGTCGGGAGGAGGTAAGTTAGGCCATTCTGTGCAGGGAAGGGGAAGTGTGTGGATGTGAGAAGGGGAGCTGGAGGATGAGCAGAGTTAAGGCTCACTCCTAGCTGGAGCGCTTGGTCCGGATTCCGGTCTCCGAGTTTGTAGGGACACTGACGTTCCTGCAGCAGAATCCGGAGGAAGTAGTAGCTGTAAATGCTCTGTACCCAACTGAGGCTCGGAGGCCCCAGCATCGACGTGTGTGAGCTAGAAGGAAAAGGCTATGGCTGCAAGTCATACGAGAAAGTTCCAAAAGAGAGTCAACAGGGGGAACTTCATTGAACTCAGCACTGCGAGTACCTCAGACAAGCACTAGAACGGAGGCCACACTAATTATCTGCAGAGACAGAAATCCAAATTGACTTCCAGGCCGACCAACTCCTTCTCCATTTGTACTCTGGGTCCTGGACAGCACCTACCAAGTACAGGTAAAGGAACTGCACGACTGTGTCTGTCATCTTTCTCCTGCGCCTGGTGCACGGCTCAGCTACATCCTCCACTGCACACCATCTCCCAACTCTTTCATCTGCCCTGCGACTATGGCCCTACCTGTGCAGGTCTTCTACACCTTAGCTGCACCACAACATCTGTCCCACAGAAGCGACACTGCAGCGCTGGTCAATCTAATCAGAAACCAGAGGTGGCGTCACGTATCATTCACCTATAAACGTAATTCACCCCTTTGCATGGTTGCATGGACGCCCAGGGCCACGGAACGGGTCACCACCACCGTGACACATCCCTGTGAGACATCGGCCCAGTAACGATTAACCCCACTGCACTGGCTGGCCACCCACACTCCATGTCAGATTCATCTTGTACTGGGAAATTCACGATTTGACTTGATAACCCAGGCATGGTATGATAGAAAGAGCTACACGGACTAATGTGAAGTGTGGCCTGCTGCCTCATTCAGTTTGGGTGGGGGTGCAGGACACAAGGAAAGGGGTTCTTCCTGACCAGGAGCCAGCACTTGACCACTCAGTGCTTGCATTTTTTGAAACTTCAGAAGAGGCGGGCATATTTGATGGAGTCTGTTTCGGCAATGTAAGCCAAAACTAGTTCCTCATGCTCCGCCTTTAAAAGCAGTTAACCTACTCCCAGAAAAGGTATCATTCCAAGTGTTCTGAATATGTTGGTCCCCATGGATGAAGCTCCACTGTCTTATGGGCCCAAATAATGCTCCAAACATAATGGGCCCCATTTCTAATGCTCTAGTGTATAATGGGCCCTGTAAATGCTGCTCCAGTGTCTAATGTCCACCTTTGGAATGTTCCAGTGTATGGTGGGCCCCATCTATCATTCTCCAGAGTATAGTGCTCCCCAAAAATTGCTGTCCCAACATTGAAAACAATGAAATAAGTCTCCTCGCTAGGGAATCCCTGTACTAGTCTGGACTCCTCGTCGTCCCCATCTTCCATCTCACTGCACAATATTTCAACCTTGCAAGTGCTGTGATCCTGAGCAAGCAAGGGGGGCCCACTCATTGGCGACGGCACTGGCACAGGGCCCCTGATAGTACGGTGGTGTGTCTGACGGCGGGTAGGCCGAACCTGCACTTTCATCTGCAGCTTCCTCTTTGTCACCGTGTAAGATGGAACTGTATATGGGAAGGGTAACCTGAGATTCATCAGGGTCAGATTCAGGCCGTGTAGCGTGCGAGGGGAATGTAGTGGTCTGGGTCAATGTACCAGCAGATTCATCGAGCAGTGGCTGGGCATCAGTGCACTTGTGTTGCCCCCAGGAGTACGGTCACCACAGTGGCATTACCTTCCTCCTAGGGAGTGTGATGTTATGCTTGGGAGCAACGAAGGATCTCTTTAGCAGGTTAACTGATTGGGCGGCGTTATTCCCACGAGTCACGACCCTCCAAACAGCGTTCATGAAGGCAAAGTATTTGTTTTACGTGAGCAGTATGGTTGCAAAGCTGAACCTTAAAGGAAAGTCCAGAAGGTCACCACCAGGAGTGGAGCCTACGGCGTAATTTGACTCAACATGGGCAACCTCAACCATCCAGCAACAAAAAAGATGCACACATTGCAAGCTTAATTCCGTTAACGAACGAGACTCTGTCATGCCCCGCGGTCCGAGTCCGGCTTACTAGAGGGACACGCGAGGCTCTGGCACGTGAGATTGGCCAATAACTGGTGTGTCATGCCCTTACATGTCCGTGGCTGCATGTGCGCTACACTGAAAAGGCCAGCGTTTGTCGCTTACAGGTACAGATAACCCGCTGAACAACGTTAGTGATGGGGATCTGGGATTACAATTATTACCCGCAAACGATGATTTCCCAGTAAGTGCAGGTCAACCGCAGTTCCGGAATTAAGCCTAACCGTCATTCCTGAAAAAATGAAAAGCTTACGTGTGCAAACCACAGGTGCTGTAGCTTGCTTAACAGCTCGCCAGACGTTCTCAGGCCCAATATGGATTACACGTGATTGCACAAAGGTGAGAAAGGGTACCGTATCCCCGGATAACATGTATGGATAGCATAGTGTACACATTCAAAATATATGTCTATAGATCAGGAGGCAGGCTCAAACGGTGTCAGGCCCAGTATGGATTACACGTGATTGCACAAAGGTGAGAAAGGGTACCGTATTCCCGGATAACATGTATGGATAGCATAGTGTACACATTCAAAATATATGTCTATAGATCAGGAGGCAGGCTCAAACGGTGTCAGGCCCAGTATGGATTACACGTGATTGCACAAAGATGAGAAAGGGTACCGTATTCCCGGATAACATGTATGGATAGCATAGTGTACACATTCAAAATATATGTCTATAGATCAGGAGGCCGGCTCAGACGGTGTCAGGCCCAGTATGGATTTGACGTCCCAGAATACACAGCGGAGGAGCAGGGAGAGGTAAAGATTGCAAATGCTGGGGCCCTGCCCAAGCAAGGGGGGCCCACTCGTGGGTGTCGGTACTGGCACTGGGCCCCTCATAGCACAGCGGTGTGTCTGACGGTGGGTGTGCACCACCACCGTCAGAGACACTTGATTGCACTATGAGGGACCCTGTGCAAGGGCCCGCGCCCAATAGTCGGCCTACCCACCTGTCCAGGGCAATGGCACTCGCACGGTTTCGTGCGCTAGGTGGTGTCCCCGGCCATGAGGGGGGGGGAGGCAGCACAGTTAGGGAGTTTTAGAAAGTGGCATATGTTGATGTTGGACATTCAGCTGATGCAAAAGGCGAAATTGTTCAAGTACCAGGAAGAGGAGGACCAAAGCAAGCCATTTTTCTGTCACCCTATGTGTCATCAGGGGAAGGTGGGACAAAATCCTTGGAAACCCATGCATTGATCATTTTAATGAAGGTTAGATCATCCACATTTTGGGTTGACAGACGGGTCCTTTTTTCTGTCAGGATTGATCCAGCTGCACTGAAGACTCTTTCCGATAGCACACTTGCAGCAGGGCAAGCGAGCTCCTGTAAGGCATATTGTGCCAATTCAGGCCAGGTGTACAGTTTAGTGGCCCAATAGTCAAAGGGGAATGACCTGTGTGGGAGAACATCGATATGGGAGGAAAAGTAGTTTGTAACCATAGTTGACAACTGCTGTCTCCTGTCACTTTCCATCGATGCAGTATTACCAGTTGTGTGAGCGGTACTTGAAAAATCAGTCCACAACATTGTCATGAAACCCCTGTCTCCAACACCACTTCTGCTGCGTGCACCACAAACACCTCTGCCAAGCTGCCCCGGCCCGTACGGCTCATGTGAGAACCATCACCGCTGCTGTGTGCTGGGAATGCCTCAACCAACCGGTTTACCAGAGTTGCTTGTTTATTAGCCAATATTAGGTCATGGTTCTCGTGTGGCATGATGTTTTGGAATTTGCCTTTATAGCGTGGATCCAGGATGCTGGCCAACCAGTAGTCGTCATCGTTCATCATTTTGGCAATGCGGGGCTCCCTTTTTAGGATCTGCAAGGCATAATCTGACATGTGGGCCAATGTTCCCGGTGTCAATGATGCACTGCGAGTGCTGATTGGAGGAGCACTTTCTGGCAAATCCACATCCCTCCAGTCACGCACAAACCCTGTACCAGACCTTGCCACGCCAACATTTTCACTTGCCCCACGAGATGCATCCTCCTCCCCTAAGTAATCATCCCCATCATCATCCTCCTCCTCCTCTTCCTCTTCTTCCTCCACCTCGTCCAGGAGAGGTCCCTGAGCAGACAATGGCTGAATGTCATCAAGGATTCCCTCCTCCTCTTCCTCCTCGTCCACATTGGCTGCAGACGCCTGCTCCTTAAGGTGCGTCAAAGTTTGCATGAGCAGACGCATAAGTGGGATGCTCATGTTTAGGATGGCGTCGTCTGCGCTTACCAGCCGTGTGCATTCCTCAAAACACTGAAGGACTTTACAGAGGTCTTTCAGCTTCAACCACTGCACACCTGTCAACTCCATGTCTGCTCTCAAAGTCCCTGGCCGTGTATCCTCCCACAAATGCATTATGGCCTGCCTCTGTTCGCACAGCCGCTCAACCATGTGCAGGGTGGAGTTCCACCTTGTTGCAATGTCAATATTGAGGCGTTGGTTGGGAAGGTGGAGCAATCGCTGCAGCTTCTGCATACGAATGGAGTGTACAGGCGACCGGCAGATGTGCGCGCACAGTCTTCGCACCTTCTGGAGCAGGGCTGTTAACTCCGGATAATTGTTGAGGAAGCACTGCACCACCAGGTTCAAGGTATGAGCCAAGCAAGGTATGTGGCTGAGTTTTGAAAGGGCTATGGCTGCCACAAAATTACGGGCGTTATCACTAACTACCTTGCCTGCCTCAAGATATATACTGCCCAGCCATGACTCAGTTTGTCACTGAAAGTACTCGGTCAGCACCTCCGCGGTGTGTCTGTCGCCCAAACACATCATCTGCAACACAGCCTGCTGACACTTTCCACTAGCTGCTCGATAGGGGGACACCTTGTGTGCAACAGTGGCAGCTGCAGATGGAGTGCTCGTACGACTGTGCTCTGTGGATGAGCTTTCGCTTCTGAAGGAGGAGGAGGAGGAGGGTCGAAAGCCTACAGCCAACTGTTTCCTATACCGTGGGCTAGGCAGCACTGTCCCACCACCGCTGTCCCCTGTGGACCCTGCATCCACCACATTAACCCTGTGCGCAGTGATGGACACGTAACGGCCCTGGCCATGCCGACTGGACCATGCATCTGTTGTGAGGTGCACCTTTCCACTCACTGACTGCTTGAGTGCATGGACAATGCTGTCTTTCACATGATGGTGGAGGGATGGGATGGCTTTGCGAGAGAAGAAGTGGCGACTGAGTAGGTCATAGCGTGGTACTGCATAGGCCATGAGTTCGCGGAAAGCTGCCCCGATGGGGCATCATCTCTAACGAGATTAGTTTGGCAATGTGGGCGTTCAAACCCAGTGTACGCGGATGAGAGACTGAGTACTTTCTTGACCTACTCATAGTCTCTGGTAGAGTGAGCTGGACTTGAGAGCTGCATATGGTGGAACTAGCGGTGGAAAGGGCGGACTGAGAGAGGGTTGATGATGGTGATGGAGTTGGTGTTCTTTCTGATGGCCTAGATTCAGTATTTCGTTGATATAACAGTGGGATTCCCTGACTGCTTTGGCCTTGCAACGACACCTCAACATTTGCTGCTGTGCTAACCGGTGGGCTTACAGTGGGGGAAACAATGTAGCATTGCTGACTACCTTCTTTGTGATCAGTTGCACATGTGGTACTTGAGGTTTGGTGTTGTGTCCACGCTTGCAAGTGCATGCTGGTTAAATGTCTAAGCATGCAACTGGTATTCAAATTTTTCAGATTTTTCCCTCGGCTAAAGGTCTTTGCACACTTCTTACAGATAACCTTGGCCTGATCATGAGGATTTTGGTCAAAAAAGTGCCACACTGCACTCTTCCTACTTTGGAAGACATTTTGCGGCCTAGCACGCTGTGCTATTTTGACCGTATGGACAAGCTGTCCAGCATCTCCTTTGATTTTTGGAACCTGTCTTTGGAGTGCTCCGGGCCTGCCAGATAACAGCTGTTGCGATGTCGATGTCTGCTGTGGATGCTCCTCCTCATCTGAGCTATTGGAAGCAGCACCCTCTTCCCTCAATGGATGCCAATCTGGGTCAACAACTGGGTCATCCATCACCTCCTCTTCAATGTCATGTGCACCTTCCTCTGTATCACTGTGTATGGTGGTATAGTATGTGGGAAGGGGCACCTGAGTGTCATCAGGGTAAGAATCTGGCTCATTACACTGTGAGGACAATGTAGTGCTCTGACTGAATGTACCAGCAGAATCATCTATCAGTGGCTGTGCATCAGTGCACTCCATGTCAGATTCATCTTGGCCTGGGTAATTCACCATTTCACTTGATAACCCAGGCATGGTATGTGAAAACAGCTCCATGGAGTAATCAGTTGTATGGCCTGCGCCATCCTTCAATCTTGGTTGTGGTGAAGGACACAAGGAACGGTGTGGTTCATGAACATGAGCCTCCAATGACGACTCAGTGCTTTTATTTTTTACAACTTCAGAAGAGGAGGCGATAGAGCTGGAGGCTGAGTCAGCAATGTAAGCCAAAACTTTTTCCTGATGCTCTGGCTTTAAAAGCGGTTTGCCAACTCCTAGAAAACTAAGCCTTCGAGGCCTTGTGGAGCCAGACGATGATGCAGGCTCAACACCTCCTGCATTCGGTCCTATTTTGCTTTTGCCACTACCATCAGATCCACCACCAACACCATCATTACCAGCTGACAACCCCCGCCCAATTCCATGGCCTCTTCCACCAGCCTTCCTCATTTTTGGTAAAAATTTACACAAAATCCCACAAACTATATAGTAATGTAAAACAAGGTACAAGGTGTATATAGGACAGGGGAGATGTCAAATTTCTGAACACACTTGTGGACACTGTTGGATTGTGTGAGGCCCAGTTAATATCACACCGATAGGTCACAGGCTCAATGTCGCAGGTGTGAAAAATGTCACTATAGGACAGGGGAGATGTGGAATTTCTGAACACACTTGTGGACACTGTTGCATGAAGCCCAGTTAATATCACAGCGCTATGTCACAGGCTCAATGTCGCAGGTGTGAAAAATGTCACTATAGGACAGGGGAGATGTAGAATTTCTGAACACACATGTGGACACTGTTGGATTGTGTGAGGCCCAGTTAATATCACAACGCTATGTCACAGGCTCAATGTCGTAGGTGTGAAAAATGTCACAATAGGACAGGGGAGATGTAGAATTTCTGAACACACTTGTGGACACTGTTGGATTGTGTGAGGCCCAGTGAATATCACACCGCTATGTCACAGGCAGAAATTGGCTAGTGTATGACAAACTACAAGGTGTATATAGAATTGGGTAGAATAGGAATCTCCCTCGAGTGTAGGTCTTTAAGAACGGAACATGTCCTCGACTTATTCTTACAGAGTCACACACAGATAGCGTCGCTGTGGCCGTGATAACAGCCGTTACACGGTACTGAGAGAGGAGCGTGCACGTACACGGCTGTCCGGTGTCCGTAAAATTGTCAAGCTCCGTGTTTTTTAAGTATACAGACTGACACACGCTGTCTCTCTATAGTTTTGAATGTGATCAAACAGCAAATCTGCTTAACTGTTTGAAAAGCAGACAAAACTAGAAGGTGGAGGTCTGTAAGAACGGAACATGTCCTCGACTTATTCTTACAGAGTCACACACAGATAGCTTCACTGTGGCCGTGATAACAGCCATTACACGGTACTGTGTGAGGAGCATACACCGCTGTATGGTGTGAAAAAATGCACGCTCAGTACCTCACCAGGGCAAAAAAAAAATTTGGATTGCTTTTAAAAAAGCAGTTTGCAGAGCAGTGGGAAAACAGCAATGCAGCTATCAGGAAGCCTTATAAGGCAGCCTAACAAACAACACAGCTCATCCAGCAAAATATAGCCTCCACTTGCACTGCACACACAGTGACTGGTGTGTTGTACAGGCAAAATCGCTAGCAGCAGAAGCAGTTTTTGGTGTCTTCTTCCCTGCCTAACGCTCTCCCTACTTAATCAGCAGCAGCAGCAGCAGCTCTCTCTATTCTGAGATCAGCATGAGTAACATGGCGGTCGGCGTGCACGCCCTTTTATACCCCCTGTGACGCCCCCCAAAGCAAGCCAATCACTTGCATGCCCTTCTCAAAGATGGTGGTGACCCCTGCGTATGTCATCACGTTGCCCACAGTGTCTGTGGATCCTGATTGGCTGAAAAAGGGCGGAAAACTTACTTTTGAAATGCGACTTTGGCGCTAAAGTCGCTGAGCTCGTGGCCGACCTCACCCTAGGGTCGGGTTTCGTTTCATGAAACCCGACTTTACCAAAAGTCGGCGACTTTTGAAATTTTTGACCCATTTCGCTCAACTCTACTCCTGATATATAGACGTACATTGTTAATGTTTAAACTATGCTATATATAACTGCTATCTGATGATACTGTACACTTTGTCTACTTTTATATTCTTGTCTAATCCATACTGAGCCTGTGAGCGTCTCTGAGTGACTGATGAAATATATATGGAGATTGACAATTATCCTTTGACTGAATAGAGCTGTACATTTCTGATACAGTGCCATATATCTGATGTTATTTTGTGTCTATTTTGTGCAAAATGTTGAAGTTTGGTGGAAGAGGCCGCGGACGTGGGCGCAAGGGGGCCAGCTGGTGATGATGGTGGTGGTGCATCTGCTGGTAGTGGCTAAAGCACAATAGCAACTAAGGCAGGAGGTGTTGAGCCTGCGTCATTGTCTGGCTTCTGACGGAAGTTTATCCCATGAAGAGGAATTCCTAGATTTATGCAATCACTAGAATTTATGTCAGTAATTGTATGCAAATCATTTCCTATTGCAGAGAGTCTGGACTGTCTTACTGAGACATAAATATATATGCAGATTTAAAAATACCACCAAAAGTGTATACTGGTGTACGCCTCAAATACATTTCCTTTTTTCTACTTTTTAGATTGTTGTCTAATCCATACTGAGAACATGGAGATTTTAAATATTTAAACTATGCTATATATACCTGCTATCCAGTGATAATGTACCCTTTCTCAACTTTGTACAAGCTGGTCAAATCCATACTGGGCCTGAGACCGTCTGAGCCTGCCTCCTGATCTATAGACATAGGTTTTTAATGTGTAAACTATGCTATACATACCTGTAATCCGGTGATACTTTACCCTTTCTCACCTTTGTCCAATCACGTCTAATCCATACTGGGCCTGAGACCGTATGAGCCTGCCTCCTGATATATAGACCTACGTTTTTAATGTGTAAACTATGCTATACATATCTGTTATCCTGTGATACGGTACCCTTTCTCACCTTTGTCCAATCACGTCTAGTCCATACTGGGACTGAGACCGTCTGAGCCTGCCTCCTGATATATAGACATAGGTTTTTAATGTGTAAACTATGCTACATACTTTATATACGTGTTACCCGATGAAACTGTACCCTTTATCAACTTTCTAGAATCTTGCCGAATCCATACTGGGCCTGAGAACGGCTGCCGAGTTGTTAAGCAAGCTACAGCAACTGTGGGTTGGACACGTAATTTTTTTGCATTTTTTCAGGAATGCCGGTTAGGCCTAATTCAGGAATTGTGGTTGACCTGCACTTACTGGGAAATCATCGTTCGCGGGGAATAATTGGAATCACAGATCCCCATAACTAATGGTGTTCTGCTGGTTATCTGCACCTGTAAGCGACAAAAGCTGGTCCTTTCAGTGTAGCGCGCATGCAGCCCCGGACATGTAGCGCCATGATAGACCATGATAGTGCCAGAGCCTCGCGTATCCCTCCAGTAAGCTTGACGTGTACCGCGGGGGCATGCCGGAGTCTCAATCGTTAACAGAATAAAGCTGACAAATTGCTAGCACAACTACAAACAGACATGCCACACCACACACACAATCGACAAAGCTTTCAATATGTGCATCTTTTCTTGAGGTGGCATGATTGTGGTTTCCCGGGTGGAGTCCAATTAAGACGCAGGCTCCACTCCTGGTGGTGCCCTTTTGGACATTCCTTTAAGGTTCAGCTTTGCAATCATACTGCCCCCGGAAAGCAGACACCTTGCCTTCATGGACGCTGTTTGGAGGTTCATGGGAATAACGCCGCCCGATCGCCAGTTGGCATAATTTATTGGTGGGAAGTCCGACGGTATATGATCGTGTTCGATTTCAGAATTTTTTTTTTTTGGCTGGTATTTTACATTTTTATTCCAGCCTTTCTTGACTTCATAAGGGAATGACAAGCCTATATCTGTGTCTCCTCCACCTCCTCCTTTTACTCCTCCACTTCTTTTCTAAATGTAGTTGCTCTTTTCCATATGTAATTTTTGTCTTCTGAGCATTTTCTCTGCTTTGGGACACCTTTTAAGGTGTTTTGTAATTGTTTTCTATGTGTTTGCATGTGCTTGTGTTTGCCTGCCATTGTTTTCAATGGGGTTCGATGAACATTCAACGAACTTGCCTCCTGAGTGATGAACCAAAACACTAGCGTGGTGGCTCAACACTACTCCTGATTAGAGTTGAGCGACTTTTGCTTTTTTAGGGTCGAGTTTCGTTTCATGAAACCCGACTTTTTCAAAAGTCGGGTTGAGCAAAATCGGCCGACTATAGGGAAAAGTCGGGGGTCCGACCGAAACACGAAACCCAATGTAAGTCAATGGGGAATTAAAGTCGGCAGTGAGAGGAGGACAGGAAACACACCTTGTCAACCTTAATTAACTTCATAATACTAGTTACGCACTGAAAAATGGGCGTTATTTGGCTAAAGTTGTGGGGGGGTAGAGCTGGCTCCAGGTTTTCATGTGCCCTGGGCAAAAGAGCGCCCCTTTAACACATACCACAACTCATGATGCTCCGATACGGCAGAGAAATAGCGGTATAGTACAATGAAAAATACTTCACTTTTTACATCTCATGACGAGGCCCATCTATTTCTCACGCCTCATACAGCCGTGCGCCAAAAATTGAGGCATTTTAGGCCTAAATTCCCTTTTTGGACCAGTCTGTCACTCTCGTTATATCCAGCAGTCTTTTGCATCCACCAAAAAACAAATAAGCATACCGTATATACTCGTATATAAGCCGACCCGAGTATAAGCCGACCCCCCTAATTTTGCCACAAAAAACTGGGAAAACTTATTGACTCGCGTATAACCCTAGGGTGGAAAATGCAGCAGCTACTGGTAAATTTCAAAAATAGAAATAGATACCAATAAAAGTAAAATTAATTGAGACATCAGTAGGTTAAATGTTTTGAAAATCCATATTGAATCAGGAGCCCCATATAATGATCCATACAGTTCATGATGGCCCCATAAGATGCTCCATACAAAATACACCACATATAATGTTGCACAAAGGTTAATAATGGCCAAATAAGATGCTCCATAGAAAATACACCCCATATAATGCTGCACAAAGGTTAATAATGGCCCCATAAGATGCTCCATATATATCTGTAATATACAGCAGTAGCAGACAGTAATGGAATGGACCCTCTTGCTGCCACATACAATGCCTGCCTAGCACTGATATCTATATACCCACATATACTGCTTCCATGCCTAGCACTGATATCTATAGGCCCATATATATATAGAGCTACATACACTGCCTGCCTACATAACACTGATATCAATATGCTTCTTAATTAGTCCTTGGAAGCTGGATTTGTGTATTCAGTAATAGTATACCAACTAGAGTTGAGCGAAATGGGTCAAAAAATTTCAAATGTCGCCGACTTTTGGCAAAGTCGGGTTTCATGAAACGAAACCCGACCCTAGGATGAGGTCGGCGACTTACGCGCCAAAGTCGCGATTCAAAAGTTTGTTTTGCGCTCTTTTTCAGCCAATCAGGATCCACGGACACTGTGGGCAACGTGATGACATAGGCAGGGGTCACCACCATCTTTCAGAAGGGCATGCAAGTGATTGGCTTGCTTTGGGGGGCGTCACAGGGGGTATAAAAGGGCGTGCACGCCGACCGCCATGTTACTCATGCTGATCTCAGAATAGGGAGAGCTGCTGCTGATTTTGTAGGGAAGCGTTAGGCAGGGAAGAAGACACCAAAAACTGCTTCTGCTGCTAGCGATTTTGCCTGTACAACACACCAGTCACTGTGTGTGCAGTGCAAGGGGAGGCTATATAGTGGTGTATCAGTGGTGTTGGTTGTTGGGCTGCCTTCTAAGGCTTCCTGACATTCCTGCATTGCTGTTTACCCACTGCTCCGCAAACTGCTTTTTTAAAAGCAATCCCAATTTTTTTTTTTGTCCTGCTGAGAAGAAAAAAAAACTGCTTCTGCTGCTAGCGATTTTGCCTGTAAAACACACCAGCCACTGTGTGTGCAGTGCAAGGGGAGGCTATATAGTGGTGTATCAGTGGTGTTGCTTGTTGGGCTGCCTTCTAAGGCTTCCTGACATTCCTGCATTGCTGTTTACCCACTGCTCCGCAAACTACTTTTTTAAAAGCAATCCCAATTTTTTTTTTGTCCTGCTGAGAAGAAAAAAAAACTGCTTCTGCTGCTAGCGATTTTGCCTGTACAACACATCAGTCACTGTGTGTGCAGTGCAAGGGGAGGCTATATAGTGGTGTATCAGTGGTGTTGGTTGTTGGGCTGCCTTCTAAGGCTTCCTGACATTCCTGCATTGCTGTTTACCCACTGCTCCGCAAACTGCTTTTTTAAAAGCAATCCCAATTTTTTTTTTTGTCCTGCTGAGAAGAAAAAAAAACTGCTTCTGCTGCTAGCGATTTTGCCTGTACAACACATCAGTCACTGTGTGTGCAGTGCAAGGGGAGGCTATATAGTGGTGTATCAGTGGTGTTGGTTGTTGGGCTGCCTTCTAAGGTTTCCTGACATTCCTGCATTGCTGTTTACCCACTGCTCCGCAAACTGCTTTTTTAAAAGCAATCCCAATTTTTTTTTTTGTCCGGCTGAGAAGAAAAAAAAACTGCTTCTGCTGCTAGCGATTTTGCCTGTACAACACATCAGTCACTGTGTGTGCAGTGCAAGGGGAGGCTATATAGTGGTGTATCAGTGGTGTTGGTTGTTGGGCTGCCTTCTAAGGCTTCCTGACATTCCTGCATTGCTGTTTACCCACTGCTCCGCAAACTGCTTTTTTAAAAGCAATCCCAATTTTTTTTTTGTCCTGCTGAGGTACTGAGTGTGCATTTTTTCACACCATACAGCGGTGTACGCTCCTCACACAGTACCGTGTAACGGCTGTTATCACAGCCACAGTGAAGCTATCAGTGTGTCACTCTGTGAGAATAAAACGAGGACATGTTCCGTTCTTACAGACCTGCACTCTAGGGAGATTCCTATTCTGCCCAATTCTACATACACCTTGTAGTTTGTGATACACTAGCCAATTTCTGCCTGTGACATAGCGCTGTGATATTCAGTAGGCCTCACACAATCCATAAGTGTCCAGTGTCCACAAGTGTCTGCTGAAATTCAAAATCTCCCTTATCCTCTAGTCACTTTTGTCACAGCTGTGCCATCGAGCCTGTGACATAGCGCTCAGATATCAGTGGGCCTCACACAATCCAAAAGTGTCCAGTGTCCACAAGTGTCTGCTGAAATTCAAAATATCCCTTATCCTCTAGTCACTTTGGTCACAGCTGTGCCATCGAGCCTGTGACATAGCGCTCAGATATCAGTGGGCCTCACACAATCCAAAAGTGTCCAGTGTCCACAAGTGTCTGCAGAAATTCAAAATCTCCCTTATCCTCTCGTCACTTTTGTCACAGCTGTGCCATCGAGCCTGTCACATAGCGCTCAGATATTCATTGGGCCTCACACAATCCAAAAGTGTCCAGTGTCCACAAGTGTCTGCAGAAATTCAAAATCTCCCTTATCCTCTCGTCACTTTTGTCACAGCTGTGCCATCGAGCCTGTCACATAGCGCTCAGATATTCATTGGGCCTCACACAATCCAAAAGTGTCCAGTGTCCACAAGTGTCTGCTGAAATTCAAAATCTCACTTATCCTCTAGTCACTTTGGTCACAGCTGTGCCGTCGAGCCTGTCACATAGCGCTCAGATATTCATTGGGCCTCACACAATCCAAAAGTGTCCAGTGTCCACAAGTGTCTGCTGAAATTCAAAATCTCCCTTATCCTCTAGTCACTTTTGTCACAGCTGTGCCATCGAGCCTGTGACAGAGCGCTCAGATATTCAGTGGGCCTCACACAATCCAAAAGTGTCCAGTGTCCACAAGTGTGTGCAGAAATTAAAAATCTCCCTTATCCTCTAGTCACTTTGGTCACAGCTGTGCCATCGAGCCTGTGACAAAGCGCTCAGATATTCAGTGGGCCTCACACAATCCAAAAGTGTCCAGTGTCCACAAGTGTGTGCAGAAATTCAAAATCTCCCTTATCCTCTAGTCACTTTGGTCACAGCTGTGCCATCGAACCTGTGACAGAGCGCTCAGATATTCAGTGGGCCTCACACAATCCAAAAGTGTCCAGTGTCTACAAGTGTCTGCAGAAATTCAAAATCTCCCCTGTCCTATAGACACCTTGTACCTTGTTTTACATTACTATATAGTTTGTTGGATTTTGTCTACATTTCTACCAAAAATGAGGAAGGCTGGTGGAAGAGGCCGTGGAATTGGGCGGGGGTTGGCAGCTGGTAATGATGGTGTTGGTGGTGGATCTGATGGTAGTGGCAAGAGCAAAATAGGACCGAATGCAGGAGGTGTTGAGCCTGCGTCATCGTCTGGCTACATAAGGCCTCGAACGCTTAGTTTTCTAGGAGTTGGCAAACCGCTTTTAAAGCCAGGAAAAAGTTTTGTCTTACATTGCTGACTCAGCCTCCAGCTCTATCGCCTCCTCTTCTTCAGTTGTAAAAAGTAAAAGCACTGAGTCGTCATTGGAGGCTCATGTTCATGAACCACACCTTTCCTTGTGTCCTTCACCCCAACCATGATTGAAGGATGACGCAGGCCATACTACTGATTACTCCATGGAGCTGTTTTCACATACCATGCCTGGATTATCAAGTGAAATGGTGAATTACCCTGGCCAAAATGAATCTGACATGGAGTGCACTGATGCACAGCCGCTGATGGATGATTCTGCTGGTACATTCACTCAGAGCACTACATTGTCCTCGCAGTGTACAGAGCCAGATTCTGACCCTGATGAGACTCAGGTGCCCCTTCCCGCACACTATACCACCATACACGGTGACACAGAGGAAGGTGCACATGACATAGAAGAGGAGGTGATGGATGACCCAGTTGTTGACCCAGATTGGCATCCATTGGGGAAGAGGGTGCTGCTTCCAATAGCTCAGATGAGGAGCATCCACAGCAGACATCGACATCGCAACAGCTGTTATCTGGCAGGCCCGGAGCACTCCAAAGACAGGTTCCAAACATCAAAAGAGTTGCTGGACAGCTTGTCCAGAGGGTCAAAAGATCACAGCGTGCTAGGCCGCAAAATGTCTGCCAAAGTAGGAAGAGTGCAGTGTGGCACTTTTTTGAACAAAATCCTCATGATCAGGCCAAGGTTATCTGTAAGAAGTGCGCAAAGACCTTTAGCCGAGGGAAAAATCTGAAAAATTTGAATACCAGTTGCATGCTTAGACATTTAACCAGCATGCACTTGCAAGCGTGGACACAACACCAAACCTCAAGTGCCACATGTGCAACTGATCACAACGAAGGTAGTCAGCAACGCTACATTGTTTCCCCCACTGTAAGCCCACCGGTTAGCACAGCAGCAAATGTTGAGGTGTCGTTGCAAGGCCACAGAAGTCAGGGAATCCCACTGTTATATCAACGAAAGACTGATTCTAGGCCATCAGAAAGAAGACCAACTCCATCACCATCATCAACCCTCTCTCAGTCCGCCCTGTCCACCGCTACTTCCACCATATGCAGCTCTCAAGTCCATCTCACCCTCCCAGACACTATGAGTAGGTCAAGAAAGTACTCAGTCTCTCATCCGCGTACACTGGGTTTGAACGCCCACATTGCCACATCGTTTGAGATGATGGCCTTTCGGTTGGTGGAAAGCGCAGCTTTCCGCGAACTCATGGCCTATGCAGTACCACGCTATGAAAACCAAAAGCAAAACACAAAACAAATATCCTGGAATAAAAAAGTAAAAAAATATATTGCAAAAATTGCATGAAGGTAGTAATAATAGTAATAATAAGGGTATTTAGTTAACATAATTTTGATCAAAATAATGTAGAAGCCATCCCGCCACGTCACGGCAACCAAGTGGAAAGGTTTTAAATACAAGAGTTAAGACTGTCCTACAAGGGTTGCCGTGACGTGGCGGGATGGCTTCTACATTATTTTGATCAAAATTATGTTAACTAAATACCCTTATTATTACTATTATTACTACCTTCATGCAATTTTTGCAATATATTTTTTTACTTTTTTAATTTTTTATTCCAGGATATTTGTTTTGTGTTTTGCTTTTGGTTTTCTCTGTGTAAAGGTCATGTGTTCATATGCAATTACATTTTGCATGCACATTAATTTACTTTTTCTGCTCAGACCCAGTTTCTCATTTGTTTCATTGTGCATTCTGTGCATATAAGGGTGTGACCGCCCTGTTTCTGAGTTGGAAAATCCATCCTGTCTGGCCTATACTATTACTGGTGGTTCAGTCCCTCTGTCCTTATTCACATTTACGTCACTTGACAAGTGGAAAGGTTTTAAATACAAGAGTTAGGACTGTCCCACAAGGGTTGCCGTGACGTGGCGGGATGGTTTCTACATTATTTTGATCAAAATTATGTTAACTAAATACCCTTATTATTACTATTATTACTACCTTCATGCAATTTTTGCAATATATTTTTTTACTTTTTTATTCCAGGATATTTGTTTTGTGTTTTGCTTTTGGTTTTCTCTGTGTAAAGGTCATGTGTTCATATGCAATTACATTTTGCATGCACATTAATTTACTTTTTCTGCTCAGACCCAGTTTCTCATTTAGTACCACGCTATGACCTACCCAGTCGCCACTTCTTCTCTCGCAAAGCCATCCCAGCCCTCCACCATCATGTGAAAGACCGCATTGTCCATGCACTCAAGCAGTCAGTGAGCGGAAAGGTGCACCTCACAACTGATGCATGGTCCAGTCAGCATGGCCAGGGCCGTTACGTGTCCATCACTGTGCACTGGGTTAATGTGGTGGATGCAGGGTCCACAGGGGACAGCGGTGGTGGGACAGTGCTGCCTAGCCCACGGTATAGGAAACAGTTGGCTGTAGACGTTCGACCCTCCTCCTCCTCCTCCAGAAGCGAAAGCTCGTCCACAGAGCGCAGTCGTACGAGCACTCCATCTGCAGCTGCCACTGTTGCACACGAGGTGTCCCCCTATCGAGCAGCTAGTGGAAAGCGTCAGCAGGCAGTGTTGCAGATGATATGTTTGGGCGACAGACACACCGCCGAGGTGCTGGCCGAGTACTTTCAGCGACAAACTGAGTCATGGCTGGGCAGTGTACATCTTGAGGCAGGCAAGGTAGTTAGTGATAACGGGCGTAATTTTGTGGCAGCCATAGCCCTTTCAAAACTCAGCCACATACCTTGCTTGGCTCACACCTTGAACCTGGTGGTGCAGTGCTTCCTCAAAAATTATCCGGAGTTAACAGCCCTGCTCCAGAAGGTGCGAAGACTGTGCGCGCACATCTGCCGGTCGCCTGTACACTCCGTTCGTATGCAGAAGCTGCAGCGATTGCTCCACCTTCCCAACCACCGCCTCATTATCGACATTGCAACAAGGTGGAACTCCACCCTGCACATGGTGGAGCGGCTGTGCGAGCAGAGGCAGGCCATAATGCATTTGTGGGAGGATACACGGCCAGGCACTTTGAGAGCAGACATGGAGTTGACCGGTGTGCAGTGGTCGAAGCTGAAAGACCTCTGTAAAGTCCTTCAGTGTTTTGAGGAATGCACACGGCTGGTAAGTGCAGACGACGCCATCCTAAGCATGAGCATCCCACTTATGCGTCTGCTCATGCAAACTTTGACGCACCTTAAGCAGCAGGCTTCTGCAGCCAATGTTGATGAGGAGGAAGAGGAGGAGGGAATCCTTGATGACATTCAGCCATTGTCTGCTCAGGGACCTCTCCTGGATGAGGTGGAGGAAGAAGAGGAGGAGGAGGATGATGGGGATGATTACTTAGGGGAGGAGGATGCATCTCGTGGGGCAAGTGAAAATGTTGGCATGGCAAGGTCTGGTACAGGGTTTGTGTGTGACTGGAGGGATGTGGATTTGCCAGAAAGTGCTCCTCCAACCAGCACTCGCAGTGCATCATTGACACCGGGAACATTGGCCCACATGTCAGATTATGCCTTGCAGATCCTAAAAAGGGACCCCCGCATTGCCAAAATGATGAACGATGACGACTACTGGTTGGCCAGCTTCCTGGATCCACGCTATAAAGGCAATTTACAAAACATCATGCCACAGGAGAACCTTGACCTAATATTGGCTAATAAACAAGCAACTCTGGTAAATCGGTTGCTTGAGGCATTCCCAGCACACAGCAGCGGTGATGGTTCTCACACGAGCCGTACGGGCCGGGGGCAGCTTGGCAGAGGTGTTCGTGGTGCACACAGCAGAAGTGGCGTTGGAGACAGGGGTTTCATGACAATGTTGTGGACTGATTTTTCAAGTACCGCTCACACAACTGGTAATACAGCATCAATGGAAAGTGACAGGAGACAGCAGTTGTCAACTATGGTTACAAATTACTTTTCCTCCCATATCGATGTTCTCCCACACAGGTCATTCCCCTTTGACTATTGGGCCGCTAAACTGGACACCTGGCCTGAATTGGCACAATATGCCTTACAGGAGCTCGCTTGCCCAGCTGCAAGTGTGCTATCGGAAAGAGTCTTCAGTGCAGCTGGATCAATCCTGACAGAAAAAAGGACCCGTCTGTCAACCCAAAATGTGGATGATCTAACCTTCATTAAAATGAACCACGCATGGGTTTCCAAGGATTTTGTCCCACCTTCCCCTGATGACACATGGGGTGACAGAAAAATGGCTTGCTTTGGTCCACCTCTTCCTGGGACTTGACCTATTTCACCTTTTGCATCAGCTTAATGTCCAACATCAACATATGCCACTTTCTAAAACTCCCTAACTGTGCTGCCTCCCCCCCCCATGGCCGGGGTCTCCACCTAGCGCACGACACCGTGCGAGTGCCGTTGCCCTGGACAGGTGGGTAGGCCGACTCTTGGGCGCGGGCACTGGCAAAGGGTCCTTCATAATGCAATCAAGTGTCTCTGACGGTGGTGGTGCACACCCGCCGTCAGACACACCGCCGTACTATGAGGGGCCCAGTGCCAGTACCGACGCCCACGAGAGGGCCCCCCTTGCTTGGGCAGGGCCCCAGCATTTGCAATCTTTACCTCTCCCTGCTCCTCCGCTGTGTAGTCTGGGCCGTCAAATCCATACTGTGCCTGACACCGTCTGAGCCTGCCTCCTGATGTATAGACATATATTTTGAATGTGTACGCTATCCATACATGTTATCCGGGGATACGGTACCCTTTCTAACCTTTGTGCAATCACGTGCAATCCATACTGGGCCTAACACCATCTGAGCCTGCCTCCTGATGTATAGACATATATTTTGAATGTGTACGCTATCCATACATGTTATCCGGGGATACGGTACCCTTTCTAACCTTTGTGCAATCACGTGCAATCCATACTGGGCCTAACACCGTCTGAGCCTGCCTCCTGATGTATAGACATATATTTTGAATGTGTACGCTATCCATACATATTATCCGGGGATACGGTACCCTTTCTAACCTTTGTGCAATCACGTGCAATCCATACTGGGCCTAACACCGTCTGAGCCTGCCTCCTGATGTATAGACATGTATTTTGAATGTGTACGCTATCCATACATGTTATCCGGGGAAACGGTACCCTTTCTAACCTTTGTGCAATCACGTGCAATCCATACTGGGCCTAACACCGTCTGAGCCTGCCTCCTGATGTATAGACATATATTTTCAATGTGTACGCTATCCATACATGTTATCTGGGGATACGGTACCCTTTCTAACCTTTGTGCAATCACGTGCAATCCATACTGGGCCTAACACCGTCTGAGCCTGCCTCCTGATGTATAGACATATATTTTGAATGTGTACGCTATCCATACATGTTACCTGGGGATACGGTACCCTTTCTCACCTTTGTGCAATCACGTGCAATCCATACTGGGCCTAACACCGTCTGAGCCTGCCTCCTGATGTATAGACATATATTTTGAATGTGTACGCTATCCATACATGTTATCTGGGGATACGGTACCCTTTCTAACCTTTGTGCAATCACGTGCAATCCATACTGGGCCTAACACCGTCTGAGCCTGCCTCCTGATGTATAGACATATATTTTCAATGTGTACTCTATCCATACATGTTATCCGGGGATACGGTACCCTTTCTAACCTTTGTGCAATCACGTGCAATCCATACTGGGCCTAACACCGTCTGAGCCTGCCTCCTGATGTATAGACATATTTTGAATGTGTACGCTATCCATACATGTTATCCGGGGATACGGTACCCTTTCTAACCTTTGTGCAATCACGTGCAATCCATACTGGGCCTAACACCGTCTGAGCCTGCCTCCTGATGTATAGACATATATTTTGAATGTGTACGCTATCCATACATGTTACCTGGGGATACGGTACCCTTTCTCACCTTTGTGCAATCACGTGTAATCCATACTGGGCGTGAGAACGGCTGGCGAGCTGTTAAGCAAGCTACAGCACCTGTGGTTTGCACACGTAAGTTTTTCATTTTTTCAGGAATGACGGTTAGGCCTAATTCCGGAACTGCGGTTGACCTGCACTTACTGGGAAATCATTGTTCGCGGGTAATAATTGTAATCAGTGATCCCCATCACTAACGTTGTTCAGCGGGTTATCTGCACCTGTAAGCGACAAACGCTGGCCTTTTCAGTGTAGCGCACATGCAGCCATGGACATGTAAGGGCATGCTCCAGTGTTATTGGGGTTCAGTAACGTCAGCTGATCCCCTGCTGTGTGTCCGGCAATTTCTCCTGATCTGTCCACATTCACACTACTACAGATATTAAACTTGCTCCAATTAGGCCTCTGTGTTATGAATGGGTCACCGAGGAGAAAAAAGCAAAACAAGCTAAGCCATAGAAAACCATAGCGGTTGGTAACTATGCAGATTGCAGATCCCTGATCTTACCACACAACTAGCAGCAGCCGTGGAGCGTGTCTACGATGTTCCTAGACGCCTCATCACGGCCGGAGGACTAAATAAGCCTAAAGCAAGAAAAGGGAAAACTAACTGCCCCAGAGCAGACCCCAAAGGAATAGATAGCCCCCACACATGTATTGATGGTGAAACAAGATGAAGGCACAAACACAGGCAGGAAAATAGGCTGAGCAAATGATGGGGCCCAAACTAACTAGACAGGAAAGGAAAGACACTGTCTGCAACCTGCAAAAAACCCTACAAAAATAATGTCCAACACTTCTGATAGCAAAATTAACCCTGAAGTCACTAGACTTCTCCCACTATATCAGCACTCTGAAATATTCTGAGACAGAGCAAAAAGAGACCGAACTAGTAAGGGACAAAAAGCCGATAGGCAAAATACTAATAAATAAGAGTGGAAATTCAGCTCAACCCCCAGCCGGGGCTGGCAGACCACACAAAAAACTGAATAGACCAACAAAATCAAGTGTGAACATTAGCAGAAAAGCTTAGCTTTAGATGACTGGAACAGAGCTGAAAACCAAGAGCTGACAAGCCAGAAGGAATCTCCAGCAACTGAATAGGGCGTCGGCAGTCTTAAATCCAATCTGAGAATCCTGAGATCCAATCGTCATCCTCATTCTCAGGTGGCAGATCTCCACCGATCAAACCAGCCGCACCACCTCCCGTCACCACCAGAGGGAGTCCAGAAGGGGAGCTCACAACTGGTGAACCAGAGAATGAACTCACAACACCTCTGGCTAAACTCTGTTTCTACTGTAATCCCTGGGCTCCAACACCACCAGTTGCTGCTCAGAAGTGTCTTTGGCACGGGTACTGCCTCCTGTCCAGCCTGGTTCTAGCATGCCAGCTGTTTCCGGGTAGTGTCAACATCACTTTGCCTCCAATACTGTTGTGTTGCGGTCGGGTTAGCCGACTCTATGGTGCCTGCAGTTTAGGTGCTTCCTATATGGGCTGCGGGATCTGGCAAAGAAGGCTGGTTCCGTAGTGCCAATAGGACAAGCTCCCCCTGTAGGACTGTGGGTTTCGGTAACTCTGGCCGGCTCGCGGCCTTGCAACTTTTTTTTTCATGTGTACCTTCTGCTGCCTATCTGAGTTCCAGTACCATTAGCTGGTTCTTTGGAATTCAATCTTGAATATGTCCCCCTCGGTTCCAGTAACGTCAGCTGTTTCCAGGAAGAGCCTTTGGCTTAGGTGCCTCCTTCTCGGTATCCGAGTTCCACCAACGTCTGCTGGTCCTTGGTGGTGCTTTCTGGCACAGGTACCTCCTGCTTAGTAACCAGGTTCCAGTACCATCAGCTGGTCCTCGGTAGTTCCATTGGCTCATATACCTTCGGCTACCCATCCAAGTTCCAGTACCATCCACTTGTTCTCAGCAGTTCCTCATCCTTCTTGTACCTTTTGCTACATTTCCAAGTTCAAGCTTTTTGAAATGGTTTTTGGTAATCTCTCTGGATCTCCCTGACGACGACCCTGAAGATCACCCAGAAGAAGACAGCGACCCCGAAAACGACGACCCTGGAGACGACGACCCTGAAGACCACCCCGAAGAAGACCAAGAAGATGACCCTGAAGAGGATGATGAAGGAGAATGTGTGGGAGAAGTAAAAAAGAAGGTGAAGAGCATGGAAGTAGTGAAACATAAATATCTGACAAAATATAAAAATGCTTAACATAGTCAATATCTTTGTAACTCCGAAAAAATTAATTCCTGCTATTCCATTTGATTGGGCTAAACCTCTATGCCTTTAATGTCTCCTTCACCTCCCCCAATGCATTCTACATTATTCTTAGTTGTTTTCCTTCATGTAGAATTAACCTACAAGGAAATTAAGGGTTTATTTTCATTCCGATATTTGTGTCCCATTGACTTGCATTGGTTTCCGGTATCGGAATCGGCGATATCCAATATTTTTGGGGTATTGGTCCGATCCAATCCGATATCGGAAGGTATCGCTCAACACTAATTAAGAGCACATGAATTTTCACAATAGGTTTATTACCTAGTGCCACATATTTGGTACAGTACGGTACTGTCATGATCCAGGACGGGGTTTCGCTTTGACCCATCCTGGTCAGACTAGGGGTTAATTGTTTTGCCTCTCTCTGGCAGAGGGCGGCTATATAATGCTCACTAGACCTAGGTCCGGTGTCAGTTATACTCCTGCCCTCGGCTGAGTTAGTTGACCTCTTGTGTACGTGTGTCTTGTGCTTGATAACTTGTTGCTTGTTTGGTTGTGATCCGGTTCTGTCCCTGTTACGAGTTTTGCCTGCCCCTCTTGTACCGCACCGCTCTCTCGTGTATGACTCTCTGCTTGTGACTCGACTACTCTCTGCTCGTCCCTTTGGTACCGCACCACCCTCTTGTGTATGACCTTTGGCTTTGTCTGACCTCCCGTCTGTTTATCCCTCCTGTACCTCTTTTGCCCGTACTGTGTATGAACTCCGTTTTGCCTGACTCTGAGTTTTTTATCTTCTCTGAAAGCTGGACGCTAAGCCCCGCCCCCTTGCAGTCACATGACCGAAGGTCCTGTGCCGGTTTGCTAACCTTCAGTCTTCAGGTCCTGTGCATCTGTACTTTCTGGCTGTTCCTGTCCCCAGGGGTCCCTACAGTGCGGGTGAGTCCCTGCTCAGCGGAGGCTGTACGCCGGCGCTGTCAGGATCCTGATAGGTACGTCACATACCCCATTGGGAATACTTACCTTCTTTTTTCCTCCTCTTGTTATCAGTCCTAGGCTTGATTGAGCGTGATTTCTGGTTAGGTTTGACTGCATTTAATGATGCTGCTATATGTATGACCATATCCTATGTACATACCTTGTTTCTGTTCATTTTTTGTTAATTGGATTATTTTTTATGTTTTTTATGTTTATTTATCTTCTATGTCTATGCATTTGATTTTGTAGTAACTGAAGAAGGTCAAAATTTGACCAAAACGTTTTTTTACGTACTACAATAAATATTCTTCTGAATATCCTAAAGTTGAGTGCTAAGTTTATAACTTATAACTACTTGTTTTGGGAACCTAACCTTTAGCACCATTACTTAAGTTGTGCTCACGGTGTTTTTCCTTCCTCCTGCTTTATGGACACTTCAGAAAAATAGCACATTAAATTGGAAATCCTAACATCCATCTAGTCAGAGTAACCTGTACTTTGGCTTTACCAGCATCCACAATTTCAATGGTTAATAAGACACAAACTTTTCCCTGCAAGAGTCAAACTTAACAATTTTATCAAAAGTTTTAGAGGTTTCCTAACAGATTTCTATAAGAAGTGTTATGTTTGTGCTCAGTAGAATAACAGTTTTCAATGTTAAACTATTTACAACTACCATTACTGATTTTTTCTGTTTTTTCTCGTTTGGCATAAAATGTATACTGTTTGATATTCCTGTTTCCTAAGAACTAAGTGGTTATAGAGGGAGACAAGGTCACCCAAGCTTCCCAAACAGCCATCATTACTTCATATAGCCAAATTCTACAATTCCTACCATGTTTTTAATGTGTCAGTCAATTGGGGATAAGTGTGCAAAAAAATCTTTATTCCTTATGCTCAGTATATGCTAATCACTTAGTTTTAGTCTAGAGGAGCATCATTTCAGCCTGAAAAAATGGGCTTCAGAAGCGGAGTTTGATTGATGTCCTCCACACTTGCAGATGTCATCCTGGTTCTGTCATACTTGAACCGTGAGAAGGGTAGAATCAGATGCGTTGGCTTTTTTCATATCTGCTTAATTTTTCCACTTATTATTATTATTATTATTATTACAATCTATTATATTATTTCTAAACACTGTTTTTCAGTGATTCCTTTGTATCCCCGTTCATACTGCACCCACACACACAAGTGATACACCATTTGAAAGGTAAACTTGCCCACTTCAGCAAGAAAATAGCCAAGCAAACCACACATCCACGATTTGATCACAAAATACAGTTTAAACATTAATTTTCAAAAACCTGCTGTAAGGAAAAATGACCTGCAGGTGGCACCACAGTAGCCCAAAGCACACTACCACAAAGCTGTTTACAGACATCACAAACAAACCAAAACATTTGCCTTGGGGTCTTCCAACTTGCCCAAGTGTTTGCCCAGCCTATTTCAGGCACATTAGAGGATTGCACACTTCACTGCAGGTGAGGCACATATGCAAACAGATTTGTAAACATGCACTGCTTTTTCACTGATTACTTCGCCCCACTCACACAAATGATACACCATTTCCAAGGTAAATTTGCTCCCTTCAGCAAGAAAAGAGCCACACAAACCACACATTCACGATTTTATCACTAAGTACAGTTTAAACATTCATTTTCATAAACCTGCAGAAAGACACAATGACCTGCAGGTGGCACCTCAACTGGCAGACCTTTTTTGGCCTCTACTTATCAAGTCAATTTATTGCATTAACAATCTACATATATAAATACCTGTCTGTGTTCATCAGCTCATGAAATACATTTACATTTGACCAGCTTGCTTTTTCTGAAATTGCCTGCTCCCCCGACGACCAATGTGCGAAAATGTTGCACGGGCCAAGCTAATTATTATTATTATTTATTATTGCATTAATGTTTTTTTGCTCTCTCTATAGAATATAAATTGTCAGCTAATTTGATCCTATACATTGGGGTCAAATAAAAATAACTGTCAGCTAAATACTTACATATTCTCTGTATTTTGATGCCTTTTTCGCATAGTAGAAGTTGCTATCCAGAACATCTGGTCAACCATATTGAGACAAAAAACACCCTTCCCGCATTATTTTAAGGACAGAATAATAAGGAATGTGGACTTGCTGTGATGAAAAGGAGTTTATGGCAAAAGAACTGTTATTAGACTATGCTACTTTAGCGCTTGGCTCTGTGTCCTCCTCCTTCGGCACCCAGCTCCCCCTGCTTTGCTGCACATTTGCTTATCACAATAATCTGGCATGCACCACTGATGTCCCACTCTTAGGCCTTTTAGCCCAGATCTGCAGGCATCACTAGTGTTGAGCATTCCGATGCTGCAAATATCGGGTATCGGCCGATATTCGCTGTATCGGAGTTCCGATACTGAGTTCCAATATTTTTACAATATTGAATACAGGAATCGGAAGTTCACATAATGCAATGAGCCAGTTGTGCTAGCCATTTTAACTAATGGCATGGCTGTGATTGGCTGCTGAAATGATGTCATCATGATGCACGATCTGTGCGGGCCTGCCAGGGGTCTGTGCGGGCTTCCGGGGGTCTGTGCGGGCCTGCCGGGGGTCTGTATGGGCCTGCCGGGGGTCTGTGCGAGCCTGCCGGGGGTCTGTGTGGGCTGCCGGGGGTCTGTGCGAGCTGCCGGGGGTCTGTGCGGGCCTGCCGGGGGTCTGTGCGGGCTGCCGGGGGTCTGTGTGGGCCTGCCGGGGGTCTGTGCGGGCTGCTGGGGGTCTGTGCGGGCCTGTCGGGGGTCTGTGCGGGCCTGCCAGGGGTTGTGTGTGTGCAGGCATCGTCCAATGGGACTACAAGTCCCATCGGGCTATGCCTGCTACAATGACAGTAATTGACACATTAGCCAATGATGAGACAGTAGTAGTCCCATCATCCGGCTAATGTGTTGAATGTAAAAAAAAAAAAAACATACATACTACATACTACATACATACTACATATATACAACATACATACATACTACATCTACATACATACTTCATATATACTACATTCATACAGCATACATACATACTACATAATACATACATACTACATATATACTACATTCATACACACATACATACATACTACATACTAAATACATACTACATGTATACTACATTCATACAGCATACATACATACTACATAATACATACATACTACATATATACTACATTCATACAACATACATACTACATACATACAACATGCTACATACATACAATATACATACTACATACATACTGCATACTGCATACAATACATACATATAGACAAACAGTACATATAACATAAAGTACATACTCACCATCACTTGTCACTTTGATCCCCAAAGCCAGTGACATCTGTAAAAAATATTAAAATAACAAACAACCAATATACTCCCTGATCCACAAAAATCCACAAGTGTCCCACCACGATCTCCTGCAGTGCATCACTGAGAGGTTACTATAGTTCACTGGTCTCACTTTATGGCAAAAGCTGCGTGGGATCTTTCTCACACAGCAATGCCAAAAGTGAGACTAGGGACTATTTTTTACAGTGGCGGAGGAATACAGTGCGGAAGGATACCTACCTCCCGTCAATGTATTCCTGGAGCCTCTAGAGAGCGGTCGCATCAGCTGATGCTGCTGTTCTCCACGAGAGATCGTCTTGGGACACTCGTGGATTTCTGCGGATCAGGGAGTATATTGGTTGTTTGTTATTTTAATATTTTTTACAGACGATACTGGATCGGGGATCAAAGTGACAAGTGATTTGTACTGTATGTCTATATGTATGTATTGTATGAATGTATGAATGTATTGTATGTAGTATGTATGTAGTATGTATGTAGTATGCATGTAGCATGTTGTATGTATGTTGTATGTATGTAGTATGTATGCTGTGTGAATGTAGAATATATGTAGTATGTATGTAGTATGTATGTATGTTGTATGAATGTAGCATATATGTAGTATGTATGTAGTTTGTAGTATGTATGTATGTTGCATGAATGTAGTATATATGTAGTATGTATGTATGTTGTATGAATGTAGTATATATGTAGTATGTATGTATGTTGTATGAATGTAGTATATATGTAGTATGTATGTAGTATGTATGTATGTATGTTGTATGAATGTAGTATATATGTAGTATGTATGTTGCATGAATGTAGTATATATGTAGTATGTATGTATGTTGTATGAATGTAGTATATATGTAGTATGTATGTAGTATGTATGTTGTATGAATGTAGTATGTATGTATTATGTAGTATGTAGTATGAATGTAGTATATATGAAGTATGTATGTAGTATGTATGTATGTTTTATATATGTTGCATGTATGTAGTATGTATGTTTTTTTTGTTTTTTTTTACATTCAACACATTAGCCGGATGATGGGACTACTACTGTCCCATCATTGGCTAATGTGTCAATCACTGTCACTGTAGCAGGCATAGCCCGATGGGACTTGCAGTCCCATCGGACGATGCCTGCACACACACACAACCCCCGGCAGGCCCACACAGACCCCCGGCAGGCCTGCACAGACCCACGGCAGCCCGTACAGACCCCCGGCAGGCCCGTACAGACCCCCGGCAGACCCGCATAGACCCCCGGCAGCCCACACAGACCCCCGGCAGGCCCGCACAGACCCCCGGCAGACCCGCACAGACCCCCGGCAGGCCCGTACAGACCCCCAGAAGGCCCGCACAGACCCCCGGCAGCTCGCACAGACCCCCGGCTGGCCTGCACAGACCCCCGGGAGGCCCGCACAGACCCCCGAGAGGCCCGTACAGACCCTGCCCGCACACACACAAGCACAGTCTCCGCCCACGCACCGCCCACACTCTTCCCCCCTCCCGAACTGGATGTGCAAGGAAAGAAAGGGTTTATTTTCATTCCAATATTTGTGCCCCATTGACTTGCATGGTTTTCCGGTATCGGAATCGGCGATACCCGATATTTTTGGGGTATCGGTCCGATCCAATCCGATCCGATATTTCCTGATATCGGAAGGTATCGCTCAACACTAGGCATCACACTACCTCAGTGTTCAGGTAGTTTGGCATTCATTGCTATCACACAGCTGAGCTCTGCCATTCCCATCATGTGTTGACAGATGCAATTCTGCCGAACATCTGAGTTCTGCAATTTTTTTAAAGAATGTCTTCAGGCAAACTAAGTTCTGCTGTTTCACTCTGCTCTACTAACTTGATTTAACCCTCTACTGGTGAGGTGGGGTTTTTGTCACGCAACTGGTGATGTAGGGTTTCCTATACCCCAGTGTTTAGAAATCTCTTATTTTTACAGAAAATGCAAAGATCACGTTTGTTTTAATCGTTTTCTTATTGGCGATTGATTCCACATGTGTATAACAAATTTTTAACACCCACAAGTATTCGAAAATGTAATACTTTGATGGTTCAATCACAGGGCATTATGAAACATGACTTTTAAGATAATGTAAATAATGAGTTGTGATGTGGGGTTCAGCAAGGCCAAGACAGCACTTAGCGACAGCTAGCTCTTGTCAGGAACACCGCACTGCACTTGCTCACTGAGCCAGTGCATGTGTCCTGAGTACAAAAACAGTGCTCAAAGATACCTGTGGAGCGGGGCAGTAGCGGTGACAATGCGTGCTTCAGACTATCAGGACCTGAAGCACGTGACTGCTGGGGGCGTGACCTAAACTCCACAAAGCTAGGAGCTGCAGGGAAACTCCTAGAAAGGTAACTACGGGACAAGTTACCAAGGGGCATAGACAGGGACGTAAACCAGATCAAGCCGGGTCAAAGCACGCGATAGTAGGACAGTACCAAAGGGTTAGACAGAGCGAATAGTCAGGACGTAGCAATAGATCAGAAAACCAGAATGGGCAATGGACGGTACAATAGGGACAAACTGTAACGGAGTAAAATAGCCAAGCCAGGAGGTCAGAACCGGAGAAGACAATAGTACCAAAATGAGAGACGGAGTACAGAGTGAGGGGACAGACCGGGTCATACACGGGAATCAAACAAGCAATGCAGTGTTATGAATGAGTCACCGGAGTAGGAAAAAACAAAAATACAAGCTAAGTCCAGAAAACCGGAGAGGTTGGTAGCTAGCGGATTGCAGACCCCTGATCCTATTCACAACAACTAACAGTAGTCATGGGGTGTTCCTACGGTGGTCCTAGACACCTCGTTCACAGCCGGAGAACTAAATAAACCTAAAGAAAGAAAGGGGAAATCTAAACTGCCCCAGAGCAGACCCCAAAGCAATAAACAGCCCCCAACATGTATTGATGGTGAAAACAGATGAAAACACAAACACAGACAGAAAGACAGGCTGAGCAAACGATGGGGCCCTCACTAACTAGATAGTACAGGAAAGAAAAGCAAGGGAATCCTAGTCTGGAGTGAGTATAAATACCCCTCCCAGATCCAAAGAGAGGCCGGCAAAAGTTAATCTTGTGAGAACAGGACATTAACCATGTCCTAACCATGACAGCTCTGTTATGCGTGGCCAGAAGAGAGAGGCCTTGACGACATCCTGTTGACAAGGAAATGTGTGGAAGCTAGTGAGACACATATCCTCATACCAGCATTTTTCAATGAATGGCAGCCGAACAAAAATTCCCTGCGGTGTGGCAAACCCCACCTCAGCAGTTGAGGGTTAAGTGTGTCTCCAAGCAAACCCAGTTCTACAATTCCACTGGGCTCTGCTGTATTGTTTCAAGTGAGTCTCCTGACAAATCCAGCTCTGTGATCCAGCCCTACATGCTCGCCAGTGTATATATAACTCAATCAGCTCCAGGTGCAGTCCAGCTTATCCAGATTTGCCATTCTCTTATGTTGCTCTAAGTGCTTGAGTGTAGAGATGAGCAACTTTGCTTTTTATCGGGTTGAGTCGGGTTTCATGAAACACGACTTTCGCAAAAGTCTGGTCGAACGAAATCGGCCGATTATCGTGAAAAGTCGAAGGCCGACTGAAACACAAAACCCAATGCAAGTCAATGGGGAAGAAAAGTCGGCAGTGAGTGAAGGACAGGAAACACACCTACAGTGCCCATTTTAATGACAAAATCATCAATTGTTATTACTTAAGCTTGTCAACCTTAATTTACTTTCTAATAATAGTTACGCATTGAAAACTGGGGGCTATTTGGCTAAAGTTGTGGGGGGGTAGGGCTGGCTCCAGATTTTCATGGGCCCAGGGCAAAAGAGTGGCACTGGGCTCCTTTAACACATGCCACAATTCATGATCCTCTGATACGGCAGAGAAATAGCGGTACAGTACAATGAAAAATCCTTCACTTCTTACATCACATGACTGATATCCATTTTAAATTCTCCAATAGCTCCAAAAGCAGACAGTATATTACTCCATACAGTATTATGGCCACCGCATAGTGCACCATACAGAGTAATGAGGCCCATATATTTCTCCATACAGAATCATTGGTCCCATATAATGTTCGATACAGTATATGATGAGCTCCACATAATGCTACAGTATATGTTGGTCCCCATGGATGAAGCTCCACTGTCTTATGGGCCCAAATAATGCTCCTTATATAATGGGCCCCATTTCTAATGCTCCAGGGTATAATGGGCCCTGTAAATGCTGCTCCAGTGTGTGATGTCCCCCATTTGGAAAGCTCCAGCATATGATGGGCCTCACGGACGATGCTCTAGTGTGCGATTGGTCCAAATAATGCTCCATATATAATCTGCCCTATTTACAATGCTCCAGTATATGATGGGCCCCATGGATGATGCTCAAGTGTCTTATGGGCCCAAATAATGCTCCATATATAATGGGCCCCATTTTGAATGCTCCAGTGTATAATGGGCCCTGTAAATGCTGCTCCAGTGTCTGATGTCCACCTTTGGAATGCTCCAGTATATGGTGGGCCTCATATATCATTCTCCAGAGTATAGTGCTCCGCAAAAATAGCTGTCCCTACCTTTAAAACAATTGAATAAGTCTCCTTACTAGGGAATCCCTGTACTCTGGACTCCTTGTCGTCCCCATCTTCCATCTCTTCGCACTTGGACTGTTTAGGCAGAGGGCGTACAGACGTGATGTCATCGCGCTCTCTGACCAGAATGTCACTGTCAGGAAATGCGGAAGACATCAAGGCGGTGGAGCAGGGAGAGGTAAGTATTTCAACTTTGCAAGTGCTGTGATCCTGAGCAAGCAGGGGGGACCCCTTGTTGGCGACAGCACTGGCACAGGGCCCCTCATAGTATGGCGGTGTGTCTGACACTTTTGCGTACTATGAGGGGCCCTGTGCCAGTGCCGTCGCCCATGAGTTTGCCCCCCCTCCTTCTCAAGGAACCTGCACTTTCATCTGGACTTTCCTCTTTGTCACCGTGTAAGGTGGTATAGTATGCGGGAATGGGAACCTGAGTTTCATCAGGGTCAGATTCTGGCTGTGTAGAGTGAGAGGAGAATGTAGTGGTCTGGGTCAATGTACCAGCAGAATCATCTAGCAGTGGCTGGGCATCAGTGCACTTGTGGCGCTCCCTGGAGTACGGTCGTCACAGTGGCATTACCTTCCTCCTAGGGAGTGTGATGTCATGCTTGGGAGCAATGAAGGATCTCTCTAGCAGTTAAACCAACACACAACACAGTTCCCACTCCAGGCCAGCAGGGAGAGCTCTGAACCTGACTGCTGAGGAGCTGCTCTCTGTGGTCGGGAGGAGGGAAATTAGGGCAGTCTGTGAAGGGAAAGGGAAGTGTGTGGACGTGAGAAGGGGAGCTGGAGGATGAGCAGAGTTAAGGCTCACTCCTAGCTGGAGCGCATGGTCCGGATTCCGGTCTCCGAGTTTGTAGGGACACTGGCGGTCCTGCAGCAGAAACCAGAGGAAGTAGCAGCTGTAAATGCTTTGTTAACAACTAAGGCTCGGAGGCCCCAGCAGCGATGTGTGTGAGCCAGAAGGAAAAGGCTACGGCGGCCTGACATACGAGAAAGTTCCAAAAGAGAGTCAACAGGGGGAACTTCAGTGAACTCAGTACTGCGAGTTCCTCAGATAAGCGCTAGAACAGAGGCCACACTATCTATCTGCAGAGAGAGAATTCCTAATTTGCTTCCAGGCTGATCAACTCCTTCTCCATCTGTACTCTGGGTCCTGGACGGCACTTACCAAGTACAAGTAAAGGAACTGCACGACTGTGTCTGTCATCTTTCTCCTGCGCCTGGCTCACGGCTCTGCTACATCCTTCACTGCACATCATCTACCAACTCTTTCATCTGCCCTGCGACTACGGCCCTACCTGTGCAGCGCTTCTACATCTTAGCTGCACCACAACATCTGTCCCAGAGAAGCGACACTGCAGCGCTGGTCAATCTGATCAATAACCACAGGTGGCGTCACGTATCATTCACCTATAAACGTTATTCACCCCTTTGCATGGATGCCCAGGGCCATGGACCGGGTCACCACCACCGTGACACATCCTTCTGAGAAACCGGCCCGGTACCGATTAACCCCACTGCCCTGGCTGGCCACCCACACTCCATGTCAGATTCATCTTGAACTGGGGAATTCACGATTTGACTTGATAACCCAGGCATGGTATGTGAGAAAGAGCTACATGGACTAATGTGAAGTGTGGCCTGCTGCATCATTCACTTTTGGTGGGGGTGAAGGACACAAGGAAAGGGGTTCTTCCTGACCAGGAGCCAGCACTTGATGACTCAGTGCTTGCATTTTTTGAAACTTCAGAAGAGGAGGGCATATTATCTGGAGTCTATTTCAGCAATGTGAGCCAAAACCAGTTCCTGATGCTCCGGCTTTAAAAGCGGTTAACCTACTCCCAGAAAAGGTAGCCTTCCAGGCCTTCCGGAGCCAGACCATGACGCAGGCTCAACACCTCCTGCCTTACGTGCTATTGTGTTTTTGCCACTACCAACAGATGCACCACCACCATCAGTACCAGCTGGCAACCCCCGCCCACTTCCACGGCCTCTTCTACCATACTTCCTCCTTTTTGGGAAAATGTACCCAAAATTCCACCAGCTATATGGTACTGTAATACAAGGTACAAGGTGTATATAGTATTGGGGAGAATTTGAATCTCCCTAGAGATTTTAGGAGGCTCAACAATTATCTCTGGCCCACAATAGATTACACCTCAATTGAACAGGCTGAAATTGGCTGGTGTATGACAAGGTACAAGGTGTATAAAGTATTGGGGAGAATTTGAATCTCCCTAGAGATTTTAGGAGGCTGAACTATTATCTCAGGCCCACTATAAATTACACCTCAATTTAACAGGCTGAAATATGCTGGTGTATGACAAGGTACAAGGTGTATATAGTATTGGGGAGAATTTGAATCTCCCTAGAGATTTTAGGAGGCTGTCAATGATGCTCTCAGTCCAAGTGTGGCAGCAGGCAGCCTAATAAGCAGGACTGCTGCACACATTGGTGTTGGAAAATGAATGCTTGGTAACTGTGCAGAAAAGAGGAAGAAAAGTATTTTTGCTTTTAAAAAAGCAGTTTGCACAGCAGTGTGAAAACAGCAATGCAGCTATCAGGGAGCCTTATAAGGCAGCCTAATAACCAACAGAGCTGATGCACAATAAATATAACCTCCCCTGTCACTGCACCCAAACTGATGTGTTGTACAGTGAAAATCGCTAACAGCAGAAGCAGTTTTTTTGGTCTTCTTCCCTGCCTAATGCTCTCCCTTATTCAGAATCAGCAGCAGCACCTCTCCCTATGCTAAGATCGGCAGAAGTAAGATGTGGTCGGCGTGCACGCCCTTTTATAGCCCCTGTGACTCCACACAAAGCAAGCCAATCACTTGCATGCCCTTCTCAAAGATGGTGGTGACCGATGCCTATGTCATCACGTTGCCCACAGTGTGCGTTCTCCATCATTGGCTGAAAAAGGGCGCTGGAAGCATCTTTTGAAACGCGACTTTGGCGCTCTGGTCGCCGACCTCATGGCCGACCTCACGCTATGGTCTGGTTTCGTTTCATGAAACCCGACTTTAGCGAAAGTCGGCGACTTGTAATATGTGTGTTAGGTGGGCACCACAATATTTAACACATGAATGACTTAGCTGGGTGCAGCACAGTGCCAAAGATACCAAGGAAAAAAAAAAGAAATAGAAGCACAGAAAAAGCGCACTCACAGCCAGATGTAGATATGCAAAAAGGACTTTTATTAATCAAACAAATGCCAGGAAGGCCAAATACATGATAAAAACAATTAAAAAACACCAAAATGGAGAGGGTGGGCAGGTGGAATAAGAGCATGCATAATGTAAATAAAGTATACAAGACATGATGTAACAAGTAATATTAAATCTCAACAATGCTCTTTTCTCCCAGCAAGTGTGACAGTTGATATATTGGATTACTTAATTTATTTATTTGTCTCTTATCTCCAAAAGAAGGTCCAAACTATAGCCAATATATAATATATGATTTCACAATAAACTGAACAATTATGCCAAGTGGACCTGAATCTTAATACACAAGAGGCAATGTGCCTGATACACATATGTTGGTGAAAAGAGACAATGTCGGCGACTTATGAATTTGACCGACCCGTTTCGCTCAACTCTACTTGAGAGCATATCCAACTGTGCTGTTAAACATAGCTCTAAGTTGCTGTCAAACATTTCAAACTCAGCTGTCCCATACTGCACCAATGTCTCTGGTAAATGCTGCATATCCAGATTTATGGCTTAGGCCAGGATCACACATGAGAGGAATATGGCCGAGTCTCGCATGTTAATACTCGGCACTGCCGCCAGCACTCTGGAGCGAAGCGTGCAGCCGCATAGCAATACATGTAGCCGCACGTTCCGCTCCTGAGTGCCTGTGGCAGTGCCGGGTATTAACATGCAAGACTCGGACGTATTCCTCGCATGTGTGATCCTGGCGTTAGAGAATCCATCTCACTATTTGAACCTTCACATGAATAAAATGAGTACTTTCCCCTTTGTCACAGATTGAGGAGTAATATAAACATATCTTCAATCTTGCCTTGCCATACTTAGTGATCTTGCAGAATAGTAGAATGGTCAATAAATCTCTTGCCATGTTATAAAAAACATGACTCTACCGACTCTATCCTAGTCTACACAGTAAAGCTGAAATGTGAATGCAATGCTGGTGTGTGTAATATTATTTTATATGGTTGCACTAAGATATAAAAACATCAAACAATATGTTTTAAAAGACATTGTGATAAAAAACTGGATTTAAAGAAAAGGCCATTTTCTGAAATTACATTGCATTTAAAGAGGTTTAAGCAACTTGCAATAAGCGCAGCACTTTTCAAAAATGACATTTCCGAGAAAGCAAAATATATTTATTGGATAAATAAATAGAATCATACTAAAGAAGTTCTCGCAGCCTTGAAATTGTGTGTACAAAATCATTCAGGAAGAGTCTAAGGAATAAAATGTTTCCAGTCTTAAAGGATACAATTTTAGCAAGAGAAAATAAAATAAGAAGCGAGAGGTGATTTACTTTGGTTGACTATGAATGAAATGTAGGAAAGTTCTAGATAGACCTGACTTCCTCAATTTGCTTTCTTTAGAATTTGGAACTGTAAATTTATTTTCACTTTAAAAAAAAACGTACCAAGATTGCTTTTTTTTACTATAACAATTGCTTACAATGGAATATATCAGTAAACAGCAACATAAAGCATTAGGGATGCGTGCTGGGTCTCTAAAATAGGAAGGTGTTCAAACATTTCTTGTGCACAGATGTTCTGGAATGATTGAATCTAACTTTGTGAAGTTCTTTTTTTTCTTGAAATTGAGTCTTGAACTGAAGGTCCTAATAACTTTAAAAGCACATTCCAAATAAAGCAGTTAGGTAATTCAGTAGAAACTTTGGCAAATGAAAGAACGTGAACTAATGACCAACCCTTGCAACAAAATACTGGGGCAAGGTCTCACCGCTTTCCCACACAACCAACATTAAATATCTTGTTTTCTGCTCCTGGTAACTTCACAAAAAAAAAAATGAGCCTACATTTTCCTGAACCAAGTTCAAATTGTCAGTTTCCACCGTTTTTTGCTGTGGTAGAATGCAATATTTTTGCCACAATTTTTTTTAAAAAAGAGACAATGAAATGTGTCAAATTTGCTTAAATGTGAGTGGGTGACCAATTTTATTTAAAGTCATGGGAGCTATCATAAAAGTTAGAAAACTATCTATAAAACAGTGTGGGCTCCTTCTATCTACAGTCATACAGATTATTGATTAATAGAGGAAATTCAAAACCTTTGCTATCTTCCCAAGTAGTGTTTGACCAACAAAAGTCACTTCAAGAGCAAAGAGTATCATCTGTGAAGTCACAAAGGAACTCAAAGTAACCCTGTAATTTGGGCCAAAACCATAGGTAACATCAATCAAAGCCTGGCTTTACTGCTGTAACCAGGTAAATTATTCTGTTAGGCATCGGATACCTGCCACTGCACAGCAGGAATCCAGAGCCTTGCACCCAGCGGTCTCCCATTCTTCTTCAGCCGCAATGGAGTCTGCTCAGCAGATTCATCGGTCCCGGCGCTCTGCCCAGGCAAACACCGTGGGTTTGCTTGCTGCTGCCACCTCTGGCACAGCTATGACAATGCATGCTGCTCAGCAGCAAGATTCTCCAGGGGCTAAGTCCTCATGTCGGGCCACTGAGCATGCCCGTGGAGTGATCTCCCATTGGAGATCGAGGGTCACGTGCTCAGGTCCTGCTCGTGTTCGGATTGGCCCATCCGAGAAGCCAGGAATGTCCCAGACGCCCGTGGCTATAAAAGGTTCACATGACCGCTTGCCCATGCGCTAGGATAGACTGTATTTACAGACTATGTGGTGTGAGTGATGTTTGCACGTATGAATGTCTCTGGTGCATGACTCATTAAGAAACCCCTACCCTTGGTACGCATGTGTTGTGCAGCCTAGCCTGCTAGTGCGCAGGCTTAGGCGTAGGTAGGTCTGAGTTTGAGTCAGGCATCAGGCCTCACCAGGGACTTGGCACGCCTCAGTGCACGTGCTCCATAGCCAGCGTCTATAGCGGCGCTCACGGCAGCGACGCCGCGCATTCAGTGGGCCTAGAAGGACTCTAACCCCGTGTCCTTGGGGTAGAGTTTTGTGGCCGTACACTGGGCGCTCTTTTGGCCGGGCACTGTCAGCTAAACAGGCTCCGGCATCTACGTTCAACAGTGGTGCGGCTCTGTGCAGTAACAGAGTTCACCCTGTTCACATTGGGTGACGTAACCCACATGTGACTGGTTTCACACCACTTAAATTCTTCCGCCATTACTTAGCAGCTGTGTACCACCTCTGCACGGTGGACCCCGGGCTGTGAATGCACCAACTATTATTTTATAATTTGGTGCGTTCCGCCAGCCCTAACATTTTCTCTGAAAGGCTTCAATGTTTCAGAAAAAATATGCTTTAAAGATCTGGCTGAAGACCATAAGTAGACTAGTCTGACTCTAGTCCCTGATGCCTTTTTTCAGCTTTGCTGGAAGTGCCAGGACAGAGCCAGGCTAGTCTCATCTTTGGCCATGATCCATCTTTATTTCCAGTGCTGCTGTTCTGGTGCTTTGTGTTGCTTCTATACACTCTATCAGAGATTTGCCTGTAGCATTGTCTTAGACAGGACATTATGCTGAGACTGTGTTTAAAGCTGGGCCACAAGTGGGAGGGGTTTAGGTAAAGTTACAGAGGCTGTGCTCACTGCTGGCTCGCAGCCCATCATATGGGCTGATGGAAAAATGTAGTCTAAAGGGAACAGAGGATTGTGAAGAGGAAGTTCTGCCTGCGACTGAAGAGCTGATGCAGGGGCACAGGAAGACATAAAATGATATGAAAATTGACAGGAAAGATATGATCTATGAGCATTATCCTTAGACATTTGCTACAAAAACAGTAACTGAGTTATGATAGTGAGCAAGTGGTCCAAACAGTGATTTGTAGTAGACTTAAAATCTGTGAATGGGTTAAAATGTTGGTTTGCTATGAATGTTAAAGTTCTGTTCATAAAACTCATACAAACTGGTAATAAGAAACCATTTGAAATGTAAAAGAAATCTAACAATTTATTCTACAGAATAAAGGTGTCTTATTTAATTAACACGAGAGAGCGAACCTAGGAAATATGAATAATACCCATTAAGTAGATGAAAATTGTCAGAGAGAGAAAAAGGAAATTAAACTGAGAAAGGAATTCGAAACATGTAAAAACAGGGGGAGCACTGGGAGCATTTGAAAAATATTTTGCACTTCAAAATGCATCTTAGACTGAGGACTTCAAGGCTACACGGAAATCTGTAAAAAAATAAAAGATGCTATTTAAAGATCCCAGAGTAAATAAATATTGAAAAAGTTCTTTAAGCCTAAAGCAGAATTTCTGACACCTTTTATCCTTTCATCGTCATTTGGAGCAGAATGACAGCAGTGATAGGTTCTGACCTGAAACACTCATTCAGATCCCATAGATACAAGAGGGTCATCTTGTGGTTTGGAGGTGTTGAGAGGGGGGGGAGAGCTAATGCATTATGTTTGGAGTCTAAAACGGCATGCAAGGTGACATTGGAAAAATGTCAAGAGCGCTTCTACGGATACACGTTGTATCAGCTCAGTCTGATCCTTTCCTCACTTTTAAAGCGGAAGAAATTTTAGCCTTAGGAAGGTATCACATAAAACTCTGTGTTGTGCAAATCTGCTTTGAGTGCCTTGAAACTCCCGGATGGCAAAGGCAGATGATAGTAGAAGGAAATGGTACAAGATTCCACCTCAATAAGCAGTTTATTTCCCCTTCACAAAGCTGTAATTGTATGTAGTATGTAGAAAGCATATCTCCATCATAGTTTTTTCTCATCACACTAATTCTACCGGCACAAACTTTATAATAGTGCATTGAAAGTCTCAGTAGAGAAATATAACAGCACTTATTGTTGACATTATTATGCATTATTACAGTCCAATGCTATATAAAACAGTGGGGGTGTTATAAATAGTAATAGTAATGCATAATTTACAAGTAATATTAATTAGTGTTCTCTATTTCAAAAAGCCTGGTTTTATGTTAAGCTGATTACGGTGTATTCCACCAATTGTAACTGTTGAGGAACCTTACAGAAAGTCTGAGGCAGATAATTTAAGAAAAACTGAAACACTTAAGAGGTTCTAGTAAAATTTCCACTTATTACTAAATCAAGCAATTATAGACAAGCTTATTAATTTGCACTCTCCATGCAAGCACCGTAAACCTTCTCTGATGCTTAGAAGTGGATTAGTGAGTTTATAAAATTAGAATTTTTTTCATGTCCTTTTTTTAGCCTTTACTTTCCCTGAAAATCGAATGATTTCTGATTGTTGGTATCAACCAATAAAACTGAATGAAATAGGTAACGCAATATTGGAATTAGTTTTCATACGCCCATATTTATAGTTTAAACTGCTCCTTTAAACACTTCACACCATAGCCATTTTTCATTTTATTGTTTTAGTTTTTACCTCCCCTTCTCCCAAGAGCCATAACTTTTTTTAATATTTCAATCACTGTTGCCATAAGGGGCTTGTTTACTATTGGATGACTTGTACTTTTAAATGACACCATTAATTCTACCATATAATGTACTGGAAAACTGGAAAAATATTCCAAGTCGCTTCTTTCCATTCTTCCAACCATGATGTCTTTCTCTAACAATTGCTTTTTTTGTATGATGGGTCCAAAGAAGGCAAGGTCATAGCTTGGTGATGCTTGTTTTGAGTGATCTGTTTGGTTTAATTTCTTTGTTCTTCTTGCCATCCATCGTATTGATAAAATTCTTCTCCTACACCACATTTTGAAGACACTGATTATTCTTCTGTCTTGTTTTTTATCATCCAGGCGTCACATCCGTATGTCATCAAAGAACAAAACAATCTGTGTGTGAGCGATGTCTTCAGTGCCAGTAAAATGTTCATCAATTTGAAGACCTTGTCCATTAACTTCTTTGCTGATTTGACCACAGCTATTCTTCTATTGATTTTCAGTCTCGTCACTGTATCTTGAATGATTATCAATCCAAGGAGGTTGAAGTCCTTTACAACTTTCAGTTCTTCAACATCCATCTAAAATGTTTCCAGGCTGTATCTGGCAGTAGTCAGTATCTTTGTCCTCTTGGTGTTGAGTAGCAGTCCCATGTTCAAGCTTTACATTTTCAAACTTCGTAATAAGTCCTTCTTCCCATCTTTGCTTGTTGCTACCAATGTTGTATCGTGTTGTGTCTTCTGTGTATGTAAGATTGCTGATTATTCATCCAGCAGTTTTGACTATTTTTTATTTTTTGGCAAATCCAGCCTTCCTGACAATAGCTTCTGCCTATAAATTGAAGCGAAATGGTGACAGGATGCAGCCTTGTCTGAAGCCTCGCTCTAATTTGAACAATGTTGTGTCGCCATGTTCTGTTCAGACTGTTGCCTTCTAGTCAATGTAAAGATTTATAATGAGGCTGATCAGATGATTAATGACCACCCATATTTTTCATAGTATTCCAAAGTTTCTGGTGATCAAATAGTTGAAAGCTTTGCTGTAGACGATGAAGCAAAAATAAATCTCCTAGCATTCTTTGGCCTTTTCCACTTTCCAGCTAATGTTAGTAACCACATCATTTGAAAACTACATTAAAATACTAAAATATAAAATGCATAAGAAAAGATCGAATTATAATGGGTAGAAAAAATTTACAAATACAAACAGGTAGGCTGGCAGAGAAATATAACAAAGATTTAAGGGTTTAAGGCTAGGCCGGAGCATGGGGAAGTGGATTTGCCCATGGCTAATTAAATGAACGAGTTCTTCAACAGATTTACCAACACATGTGCTGCATCATCAGGAATGAGGGATAGAGCTGAGGAACGATCGGCAGCATTGACTTTGGGTGATGAACTGTCTGCTTTCACTTTCTCCCCAAGTGATGTGAGGAAACAGTTTCATAAACTAGTCATTGGCAAAGCAGCTGGGCCTAATGGCCTCAGTCCACGTGTCCTAAAAGTGTGTGCAAACCAACTATGTAGTGTCTTTCAGCTCCTGTTTAACAGGAGCCTACAATCTCAGAGAAAACCAGTGCTGTGGAAGACCACCTGCCTGGTGCCGTTTCCCAAGATCACCTTTCCAACTTCGCTACACGACTATCGTCCAGTGGCCTTAACATCGCATGCTATGAAGTCGTTGGAGAGAATAATACTTACCTACTTGCGCCGAGGGTGAGGGCCTACACTGATCCCCTGCAGTTTGCGTACCAGCAGAGATTGGGGGTGGATGATGCTGTAGTGTCTCTGCTACATACAATACATTCATTCTTGGACAATGATGGAACTGCAGTGTGCGCCATGTTCTTTGACTTCTCTAGTGCTTTCAATACCTTACAGCTGCTCTTATTATGAAATAAGTTGACTGATATGGCAGTGGATGAGGAGATGGTGAACTGGATAAGCGACTACCTGACGGACAGGCCGCAGTTTGTAAGAATGGGGGAGGTGGTATCTGGCAGTGTACAGAGCAGTGTGGGAGCCCCTCAAGGTACAGTGCTGTCACCCTTCCTCTTCACATTGTATACAGCTGACTTTCAGTATAAATCCGATTTCTGTCACCTCCAAAAATTCTCAGATGACTCAATGATTGTAGGAGGGCATTGTAGGGGACTGGTGTGAAGAGGAATATAGAATGGTGGTTTCTGACTTTGTGGATTGGTGCTGGACTAATTGTCTAGAACTAAATGTAAAGAAAACCAAGGAGATTGTGGTGAGTTATATAAGGAAAAAAAGATGACTACTTACCGATCACTATTGCTGGCCAGGAGGTGGAGGTGGTTGAGACCTACAAATATTTGGGGGTTCACCTTGACAGCAAACTTGATTGGAGGTGTCATACAGAGAAGATTCACAAGAAGGGAATGAGCAGACTGTACTTTCTGCGGAAGTTCGGGTCGTTCAGTGTGTGCAGTAAAATGCTGGAAATGTTCTACCAGTCTATTGCAGCAAGCGCCAACTTTTTTGCTATTATTTGCTGGGGCAGTAGTGTGCGAGTAGTTGATGCCAATAAGCTCAACAAACTTATGAAGAAGGCAAGGGTGGCTGTTGGTCTCCATCTTGACTCTTTTGAGGAGGTATTGGAAGATAGGATTCAAAAGAAGTGCAAGGCTATAATGAACAATAATACACACCCGCTATGCGGGCTGTTCTTGAATCAGAAGAGCACATTCAGCAGCCGTCTAATCCTACTAAGGTGCAAGAAGGAGAAATTCAGGAAATCGTTTGTGCCTACTGCTATGGGGATGTGTAACAATTCACTAAGGCTACTTTCACACATCAGGTTTTCGGCGTCAGGCGCGATCCGGCGTCGTGCCGGAACGCCGGATCCGGCAAATGTTTAGTAAAACCGGATGTGACGGATCCGGTTTTCTGCCGGATCCGTCTTTTTCTTGACAGACAAAACCGGATCCGTCTCATCCGGTTCATCCGTTTTTCTATCCGTTTTTCGACGGATTACGCCGGATCCGGTTTTTAAAATTGACCCTTGTGGCCTTCCGAACGGGATTGGCTACTGGAAAACTATATATAGCATGTTCCTACAGCCCTTCTTTGACAGGTTGTAGAGGAGAAAGTGCAGGTTGGAGAGAAGAGCAAGTTTACTGGCGAAGATGGATGTTGTCATTGGAAATATTTTGAAGAATTTGGCGGATTTTACAGCGGAGGCAAATCATTTGAGGGTGATTGTTCTGGAGAAGGAGAGAGCGAGACAGCAGCGCATCAGGCATCGTAGACGACGTTTGTGGATCCACCCCATCACAGCCAAGAGAATGACGCGTGGGGTCTATTCTACACTATGCATGGACCTTCGACGAAACCCGGATACATTTTTTGGATATGTTAGGATGAAAATGGAGAATTTTGATTACTTGGTGGAGCGCATTGCACACCTCATAAGAAAAGCGGACACCTATTGCCGCTTCTCCGTTTCACCCGCAGAGCGTCTGATGGTGACTTTAAGGTAAGCCACATTTATTGGATATGATCGCATCAGAGCACACTTTCACTGCAATCTTGTTGGTGGTAATTTGTATCTCCAAGTGTTAGGTCAGTTTTGGTATAATGCTGTGATTTAAAACTAATTTATTGTTTGTTAATTCCCCACAGATTTCTTGCAACTGGAGAATCACTTTCGTCACTGCATTTCCAGTACAGACTCGGGATTTCCACCATATCTGGAATTGTGAAGTACACATGCCGTGCACTGTGGGACTCCTTAGCTGAAGAGTTTTTACCAGAGCCCACAACAGAGAGGTGGATTGAAATTGCTGACAAGTTTCAACAGATATGTCAGTTTCCAAACTGCTTGGGCGCTGTGGACGGGAAACATATCCGCATTGTAAAGCCAGCTGGATCTGGATCGGAATATTTCAATTACAAGAAATATTTTTCAATTGTCCTCATGGCCATCGCTGACGCGGAATACAAATTTATTGCTGTTGATATTGGGGCCTATGGCCGCTCCAATGACTCTCAAGTTTTCAAACTGTCTGCCATGGGGCGTAAACTGTATGGAAACACCTTCCAGTTCCCATCACCTAGACCGCTGCCGCAAACATCTGGTCCACCTATGCCATTTGTCTGTGTAGGGGATGAAGCCTTCCAGCTGTCAGAACACCTTTTGAAACCGTACTCTAGCAGAGGATTGACAAGACCAAAACGCATTTTTAATTACCGCCTCACAAGAGCAAGAAGAATGGTTGAATGTACCTTTGGTATTCTGACAGCCAAATGGCGGGTCCTATTGACTGCGATCAACCTCAAGACAGAAACTGTGGACGAGGTGATCAAAGCGTGCGTGGTACTCCACAATTTTGTTATATGCAAGGAACCCATTTCCATTGAGGACACCTCTGAAGAAACCACCTTGCAAGATTACCATGACATTACCACTAGAAGTTCTGTGACGGTTTCAGTAATGAGGGACAATTTTGCACTATACTTTATGTCACCTCAAGGCAGAGTACACTGGCAGGATGACAGAGTGTGAAAGATTTGTGCCCCAAACTTGTGTACCTTCTGTACCAACAGTATATACCTTTGCCAACCAAAGTTGGCTATCTTGTCATGGTCTCTATTTTTAGCTTTAGGCCACAGGTGTGTACCTGGTTGTGTTTTATGCAAAGTATTTCACCTTTTAACAAAAGTTGTGTACATTGTTAGGAAATCACCAACAATAAACACAACTTTTTAGGTGAAATACTTTGCTTCAAACACAACCAGGAACACAACTGTGGCAAAAAGCTAAAATTTACCCACAGTTATATACCTAGTTTTGAATACCATTTCACCTTTTAAATACCCTGTATTTAACCTTTTTCGCCGCAGAAAGAAATGACAGACAACCAGTGTAAAATAATTTAACTTTTATTGAAAAATGTTTTTTTTAGTAAACTTTTTAAAATTTTAATAAACATGTTTAATAAAAATTTGAAACTATAAAACTGAAACCATAAAACTGGTCATTTTTATTTAAAAACACACATTATAATTCTGTGTAGTGTGTGGTGGAAATACTGCTGTAGGGGCTGCGGGACACTTCGACACTGGGAGTGTGGAGAGAGGACTGGGATCGTTGTGGGGAAGGAACAGTTAGAGGTGAAGGTGTGGAAAAAACTACAGAATGGGTGGACATGTGGGAAGCAGAAGAGGTGGTGGGTGGTGGAGTGGAGGGTTGGGCAGGGACTGTAGGAGCAGATGATGTTGATGGCAAGTTGTATGGGGAAGGAGTTTGGTACGGGGCAGGTTGCTGGAAGTGGGGAGATGTCTGGTACGGGGCAGGTTGCTGGAAGTGGGGAGATGTCTGGTACGAGGCAGGTTGCTGGAAGTGGGGAGATGTCTGGTACGGGGCAGGTTGCTGGAAGTGGGGAGATGTCTGGTACGGGGCAGGTTGCTGGAAGTGGGGAGATGTCTGGTACTGGGGAGGTTGCTGGTACTGGGGAGTTTGCAGGTACTGTGGAGGTTGCTGGTACTGGTGAGGTTGCTGGTGCTGGGGAGGTGGCTGGTGCTGGGGAGGTGGCTGGTGCTGGGGAGGTGGCTGGTGCTGGGGAGGTGGCTGGTGCTGGGGAGGTGGATGGTGCTGGGGAGGTGGATGGTGCTGGGGAGGTGGATGGTATGTAATAGGAGGGGGAGGATGGAAAGTGGCTGGAGGTGGATGGTATGTAATAGGAGGGGGAGGATGGAAAGTGGCTGGAGGGGGTGTAGATGTAATAGGAGGGGGAGGATGGAAAGTAGCTGGAGGGGGTGCAGGTGGAGGAACTACTGTGGTGGGAGGAGGAGGAGGAGGTTGGGAGGTAACTTGCTGGAGAGCAGCGTGGCATGAATGCATTACATGCATCTGCTGGGCAGGAGAGAGCGTTTCCATGCGCTCCACAACAGACCTGAAAAAGGTGTGGTTTGGCGAAGATCTTGCTTCTGAATGCATGGTTTGCAGAAGTGTCTTCACCTCCAGAATGCTGGAGTTGATCTGCTGATAGCCTGCGGAGATTTGCTCTGACAAGACTTTTAGACAGTTCTGGAAAGATGCATTCAGATGCAAGAACTCTGGCGCATAAGTCTTTTCCTGACCCCTCTGCCGCTGCCGCCCAGTACCCGCAGGTGTACTAGAGGTGGCAGGGGCAGAAGGGTGGGGTAAAGGGAAAGCGATCTCCTCACCAGCAGCTTCATGTAATGTAGGCGGCCACGATGCTCCTGTGCTGGTGGATGGGACAGATGGGTCGAATGTGTGGGAAGGCTGGGAAGGTGCAGATGTACCGGGGCAGTCGAAGTGTCCCTCGGTGCCGGTCTCCTCAGGGATCGCCTCAGAAGGGTCCAATCGTGCAGGCTCCCGAGTGCTGCTCACCGTGCTGTGGAATAAAGAGAAAAAAAACAATTAAAATACTGACATGGTATGGCCCTGGCTGAAAAAAAAATTTACATCTAACATTTTTTTTCACATGTGGTGTGTAATATTTACCTTCTGGTGACCATTGTTTCCCGGAGGAACGACAGGGCTTCTGCGTACTTGTACTTGCTCCTGCGTCCTCCAGATCCACTCGGGGCCCGCATCTCTTTATTGAACTCCTTCTTGAAACGATCCCTCACAGACCGCCACCGATTCACAATTCTGTTCCCTGAAACGAGAAAGGAGTGGTTAGTATACAACATCAGTGTTTCCCAAACTCCAGTCCTCATGGTCCCCAGGGGTCATGTTTTCAGGATTTCCATAGTAAATAGAAATCCTGAACACATGATCCGTGGGGACCACGAGGACTGGAGTTCGGGAAACACTGGTTTACATCAAGCAACCGGTACTGTATATACTTACGCTCTGTAATCTGGGCCCGAACATCGAGGTCCTCCCAGCGGCCCACAAGGAGCGAACAGATTTCCTCCCAGAGTCGTCGGGTAACGATCAGGTCAGCGTGGCGGCGGTCAGCCATATTCCAGAGCGGCTCCCTTTCTCTGACAAGATCGATGAGGCGGTCCATATCAATCCCTCCATCCTCAACGTCAGAGTCGGGAGCACGCTGTGAAGGCTGTTAAAGAAAAAGACAAAAATAACATAATTAGCCTCCACAAAAGAAATGAAATAAAAAGTGCAAAAAAACAAAGCAAAAATATTTATACTTACACGCTGGTGACCGCCGCGTTGCTGTCGCCGACCACCCTGGGAGGCACTGCGAGCACCTCTTGGCCAAGCACCAGATTGGGAAGACTAGAGAAGAAAACAAAAAAAGTTATGTCTTTGGATGTAGGCATTTGTTTGCTGTGTGTGGTCTGCAGAACATTGTTTTCTATGTGTTGTGTGTAGTGTGATGTTGTGTTTCTGCGTTTGATGCAAAAAACTTACCAATTGTGAGCCCACTCCAGGTGTCTGTCCACCCCTTCCTTCTTCTGGGAGCTCCTCTTCATCTTGTGATTCCTGTTTTGAAATAAAAGGCCATGAATAGACATATATTACAGAGAAGATGGATTTTGGAAATAAAAACTTACCGTCAAACACTGACGATGCGAGGGAGGGCTCCCAGAAGATGATGTGCTGTCTTCTTGGTGGCCATACTCCATGCCTGTGGGTGGTGTTGAAGCTGCTGCCATTGCTGCTGCTGCTGCTGCATCTATTGGGCGGCTGTTGAATAAAGAGAAACAAAGGGCCAATGAATATCTTGATATTCAATAGCCCTAGTTTGGAGGAATTGGTTATTTGATAATTACCGTCTCTCCTCTGCTGCTGGCCTCCCCTCCTCAGCATGTTCTATTTGCTGCTCCATTTGGGGTGGTGGTGGTGCGGATGGTGCTGCAGTGGTCTCCTGCCTTCTCCTGCACCTGGTTGCTGTCTTGGGTGGCATGTTGGGTGTGGCTGTGGGTCCCACTGTCTTGCTTTTATATATGTCTTGTGGGCAGAGCTACTGAGCATGCTCAGACCAAAAAACCGGATCCGGCCGCCGGATCAGGCTTTCGCCAGATCCGGCGCATTGCGGCGCTCATAGGCTTTCATTGTGTGAAAAAGCCGGACGCGCCGGATCCGGCGTGTCCGGCTTTTTCGCCGGAGACAAAAAACGTTACAGTAGACGTTTTTTCCAGACGCCGGATCGCGACACATTGCGACACATTGCCGGATCCGGCGATAACCGGATGAAACGCATGGCCATCCGGCGCGATCTGGCGCAAATGCAAGTCAATGGGGGGGAAACCGGATCCGGCATTGCATTTCGCCGGATCCGGTTTCTGTCAAAAGCGCCGGATCGCGCCTGACGGCGAAAACCTGATGTGTGAGAGAGGCCTTAGGGTGAGAGATGGCTATGACCTAGGAATGTATAACAATTCACTAAGAGTGAAAGATGGCTATGACCTAGGGCTGGCGCACTAATGTAAAGGATCCGAGACTTGTGTATCTTTGTTTGTTACGTATTGTGGTTAGTCATGAGCAGGATCTGTGTCTAGTAATTACTCTATGTAATGCTGTTTGTAATGTAATGTATTAATGCTGTTCGTAATGTTTTGTTTATATTGCTGTTGTAACGCTGCTGTGATACCATAATTTCCCTCGGGATCAATAAAGGGTATCGTATCGTATCGTAGATTGATAATAGATGTCAAGACTTTCATAAATGGTATACATAGAGAATCAATAATCAAATGAAAATTAAACATGAATGGAACAAAAGAATATGTAAACTTCAAAGCATAAGTAGCAAACCTACAGTTAAGTTAGCCAGGAAACAAGACGCCTGCCACAAATGACAAGTGTTTCGCATTTCACATGTGCTTTGTCAGGGTGTGTAGTCTAAATGAAACAGTTTACTAAATTCAAACAATTTGCAATTTGATTTATGCTGATTTAACCCCTTTACCCCAAGGGTGGTTTACATGTTAATGACCGGGCCAATTTTTACTATTCTGACCACTGTCCCTTTATGAGGTAATAACTCTTGAATGCTTCCATTTATCCTGGTGGATCTGACCCTGTTTTCTCAAGACATATTGTACTTCAGGGTAGTGGTAAAAATTTTTTGATATAGCTTCTGTTTATTTGTGAAAAAATTGGAAATTTGGTGAATATTTCGCAATTTTCCAAATTCGAATTTTTATGCCCTTATATCACAGAGATATGTCACAAGAAAAACTTAAAAAGTAACAGTTCCCACATGTCTACTTTACATCAGTGCAATTTTGGTACCAAAATTTTTTTTTCATTAGGAAGTTATAAGGGTTAAAATTGATCAGCGATTTATCATTTTGACAGCAAAATTTACAAACCCATTTTTTTTAGGGACCACATCACACTTGAAGTCACTTTAAGGGGGTCTATATGATAGAAAATACCCAAAAGTGACATAATTCTAAAACCTGCACCCCTGAAGGTGCTCAAAACCACATTCAATAAGTTTATTAACCCTTCAGGTGCTTCACAGGAATTTTTGAAATGTTTAAAACAAATTAACATTTACATTTTTTTCACAAAAAAATTATTTCAGATCCAATTTGTTTTATTTTACCAAGGCTAGCAGGAGAAACTGGACAGCAAAAGTTGTTGTACAATTTGCTCTGAATACGCTGATACTCCATATATACAGGTAAACCACTGTTTGTGTGCCTGGCAGAGCTCAGAAGGGAAGAAGCGCTGTTTGACTTTTCAATGCAAAATTGGCTGGAATTGAGATCGGACGCCATGTCACATTTGAAGAGCCCCTGATGTGCCTATACAGTGGAAGCCCACCACAAGTGATGCCATTTTGGAGAGTAGAACCCCAAAGGAACTTATATAGATGTGTGGTGAGCACTTTGATACCCCAAGTGCTTCACAGAAGTTTAAAATGTAGAGACGCAAAAATAAAAAATCATATTTTTTTCTCAAAAATGATCTTTTCACCATCAATTTTTTATTTTCCAAAGAGTAACAGGAGAAATTGGTCTCCAAAAGTTGTGCAATTTGTCCTGAGTATGCTGATACCCTATATGTTGGGGTAAACCACAGTTTGGTACATGGCAGAGCTCGGAAGGCAATGAGCGCCGTTTGACATTTCAGTGCAAAATTGGCTGGAATTGAGATCAGATGCCATGTCACGTTTGGAGAGCCCCTGATGTGCCTAAACAGTGGAATCCCCCCAATTCTAACTCCAACCCTAACCCCAACAAACACACCCCTAACTCTAATCCCAACACTAACCATAACCCGAACCGCAAACCTAACCCTAACACACCCCTATCCCTAATCCCAACCCTAACCCTAATCCTAACTTTAACCCCAACCCTAACCATAACTTTAGCCCCAGCCCTAACCCTTACTTTAGCCGCAACCCTAACCCTAACTTTAACCCCAACCCTAACTCTAACTTTAGGCCCAACCCTAACCCTCACCCCAAGCCTAACCCTAATTAGAAAATGGAAATAAATACATTTTTTTAATTTATTATTTTTCACTAACTAAGGGGGTGATAAAGGGGGTTTGATTTACTATTTATAGCAGGTTTATATAGTGGGTTTTTATGTTTGGCAGCTGTCACACACTAAAAGATGCTTTTTATTGCAAAAAATAGTTTTTGCATCACCACATTTTGAGAGCTATAATTTTTCCATATTTTGGCCCACTAAGTCATGTGAGGTTTTCTTTTTTGCGGGATGAGTTGACATTTTTATTGGTACCATTTTCGGGCACAGGACATATTTTGTTCACTTTTTATTATGATTTTTGGGATGCAGAATGAAAAAAAACAGCAATTCATAAAAATTTTTTGGGTGGGGCATTTATACCATTCCATGTGTAGTAAAATTGATAAAGCAGTTTTATTCTTTGGATCAGTACGATTACAGCAATACCTGATTTATATTTTTTATGTTTTGGCGCTTTTATGAAATAAAAACTATTTTATATAAAAAATAATTATTTTTGCATCGCTTGATTCTGAGAGCTATAACTTTTTTATTTTTCCAGTGATAGAGCTATGTGGTGGCTCCTTTTTTGTGAGAAAAGATTATGTTTTCAGCGGTACCATGTTTATTTATATCCGTCTTATTGTTGATCGCATGTTATTGCACTTTTTGTTCGGCTGTATGATGATAAAGCATTGTTTTTTATTTATTTTTTTACAGTGTTCACTGAAGGGGTTAACTAGTGGGACAGTGTTATATGTCAGGTCGTTACGGACGCAGTGATACTAAATATGTGTACTTTTATTTTTTTATTATTTACATAAAGCAATATATTTATTGGAACAATATTTATTTATGTTTTCTTTATTTAGGAATTTAAAAAAATATATTTTTACACAGTATAATTTTTTTTACTTTTTTACATTGTTCCAGGCTGGGACATCACTGTATAATGTCAGATCGCTAATCTGACACGTTGCACAGCACTGTATCAGATCAACGATCTGACAGGCAGTGAAGGAGGCTTTCTCAGGTCCTGCTCTCAGCAGTCACTGAGAAGCCACCTCCCTGAAGGACCCGGAAGGACCCCGTGGCCATCTTGCATCCAGGGGTCTGCAGGCAGGGAGAACCTCAGAACAATGCGATCACAACGCATTGTTCTGAAGGTCTGAGGGAAGCACGCAAGGAGCCCCCTCCCTACACGACGCTTCTCTATGCCGCCTGAATGCTGCGATCTTGTTTGATTGCAGTGTTCCGGGGGTTATAGTCCCAGGAGCGGTCCGTAACCTCTCCTGGCACTTGGTGCCGGGTGTCAGCTGTGAGAATCAGCTGACACCAGGCCGCGATTAGCCCCGCTCCAGGTCTATACTATTGGTTCATCATGTTACCTATACTGTACTACTGCCAGTGATTGCATTGTTGGCACTACACAGTCAGACATCTTTGCCTGCTGAGTCATAATTTTTACCATGCAACTTTTGTCTTTGCCACTGCACAGACACACCAGCCACAGATCTCCCGACTGCCAACTGTGATTTAAAGTTCTGTTCTGTACTTTTTCTTTCAAGGTTATTGGCTTACACTGCCAGACATTTCCTTGTCTGCTTATATTATTTTTCTATCATACGGCTTCGGCTACTATGAATACAAAGTCATGGCCAGCCACACATCTTACTGCTACCTAGCTGTATTTTATATTGCTATACCCCAGTGGTGGAGAACATATGGCATGTGTACCAGAGAGGGCACGGAGAGCCCTCCCTATGGGCTTGCACACCGTCACCTCACAACTACCGCCTGTAAGAAAAGTTCTGCACAAGGGATGGGGTAGCAGGGCAGTCTGGCGGTGCAGTTCACGGTGAACACCAGGGGCATTGCTAGGCTCTTTGATTCCAGGCTTGTGCCCTGAATTAGAAGTGCACTGCCCAGAATCTCTTGCTCTGCCTGTTTCTATTTTAAATCAAGTTTATTTTATTGTAACGTACAGTGTATGCGTCTCAGGCACCAAAACAGCACTACCTTCTTTAGCCAAGCTTGGTGCAGAACCAGATTCCCTGTCTGCTTGGCTCCTCCTCCTGGTTAGTACAGCCTCCCGCAGCTGCAGCCCGGCTCTATTTAGTACAAGCAATCGCATGATGGCAGCTTCTAGTCTTCCATAGAGACTATTAAAGCAAGTAAAAAAAATATATTTTAAAAAATATAAAAAATAAAAAATATATAAAAGTTCAAATCACCCCCCATTCGCCCCATTCAAAATAAAGCAATAAAAAAATCAAATATGCACATATTTGGTATCGCCGCGTTCAGAATCGCACGATCTATCAGTATATAAAAATAATTCATCCAATTGGTAAACGGCGTAGCAAGAAAATAATCTGAATGCCAGAATTTTGTTTTTTTGGTCACTGCAACATTGCAATAAGATGCAATAACGAGCAATCAAAAGATCGTATACACAACAAAATGGTATCAATAAAAACGTCAGATCAGCATGCAAAAAATAAGCCCTTTCCTGGACCAGAACCCGAAAAATGTAGACGATACGGGTCTCAGAAAATGTCAACTTTTTTTTATTTACAAACTTTGGAATTTTTTTTAACCACTTAAATAAAAAAGAACATAGACATGTTTGGTGTTTGTGAACTTGTAATAACCTGGAGAATCATAATGGCAGGTCAGTTTTAGCATTTATTGAACATGGTAAAAAAAAATCTAAAAAACAATTGTGGAATTGCACAATTTTTGCAATTTCACCAAATTTTTGTAATTTTACCATTTTCCAGTACATGATATGGTAAACTCAAGTGTGCCATTCAAAATTACAACTTCCTCTGCAAAAAGAAGCTGTCACATAGCCATATTGACGGAAAAACATAAAAGTTATGGCTGTGGGAAAAATGGAAATGCAAAAACAGAAATACCCCTGGCACTTAAGGGATAAAGAGGAAAATTTGTCTCAGTGAGAAAATTCAAATTTCAAAAGATTCGCTCAACTCTAATATTTTGCTTTCTAAATTGCTTGCTTCAGGTTATACTATAGCATTGCCATTTTAAGATATTTGACTTTGACAGTGATTTTTTTATTTCTTCTGTATATGCAGTGGGTACGGAAAGTATTCAGACCCCTTTAAATTTTTGTATCATTGCATCCATTTGGTAAATTCAAAAATTTCATTTTTTTCTCATTAAAGTACACTGTGCACCCCATCTTGACTAAAAAAAACCCAGAAATGTAGAAATTTTTGCAAATTTATTAAAAAAGAAAAACTGAAGTATCACATGGTCATAAGTATTCAGTCCCTTTGCTCAGACACTCATATTTATAGTCACATACTATCCATTTCCATGTGATCCTCTTCGAGATGGTTCTACGTCTTCATTGGAGTCCAGCCGTGTTTAATTAAACTGAAAGGACTTGATTTGTAAAGGCACACACCTGTCTATATAAAACCTCACAGCTCACCGTGCATGTCAGACCAAATGAGAATCATGAGATCAAAGGAACTGGCCAAGGAGCTCAGAGAAGAAATTGTGGCAATTCACATATCTGACCAAGGTTACAAAAGAATTTCTGCTGTACTCAAAGTTCCTAAGAGCACAGTGGCCTTCATAATCTTTAAATGGAAGAAGTTTAGGACCACCAGAAGTCTTCCTAGACTTGGCCATCCAGCCAAACTGAGCAATCGTGGGAGAAGAGCCTTGGTGAGAGAGAGATAAAGAAGAACCCCAAGATCTTGTGGCTGAGCTCCACAGATGCAGTAGGGAGATGGGAGAAAGTTCCACAAAGTCAACTATCACTGTAGTCCTCCACCAGTATGCCATTTATGGCAGAGTGGCCCAATGGAAGCTTCTCCTCAGTGCAAGACATATGAAAGCCCACGCAGAGTTTGCAAAAAACACATGAATGACTCCGAGACCATGAGACATACGTTTCTCTGATCTGATGAGATGAAGATAGAACTTTTTGGTGATAATTCTAAGCAGTATGTGTGGAGAAAACCAGGCACTGCTCATCACCTGCCCAATCACAATCCCAACAGTGAAACATGGTGGTGGTAGCATCATGCTATCGTTTTTTTTCAGCTGTAATGACAGAATGACTGGTTGCAATTGAAGGAAACAGTACAAAGATATCCTGGATCAAAACCTCTTCCAGAGTACTCTGGACCTCAGACTTGGCCAAAGTTTCACCTTCCCACAAGCCAATGACCCTAAGCACACAGCTAAAATAACAAAGGAGTGGCTTCAAACAACTCTGTGACCATTCTTGACTGGCCCAGCCAGAGCCCTGACCTAAACCCAATTGAGCATCTCTGGAGTGACCTGAAAATGGCTGTCCACTAATGTTCACCATCGATCCTGATGTAATTGGAGAGGATCCCCAAATCCAGGTGTGAAAAACTTGTTGCATCATTCCCAAGAAGACTCATGGCTGTACTAGCTCAAAAGGGTGTTTCCACTCAATACTGAGCAAAGGGTCTGAATACTTATGACCATGTGATATTTCAGTTTTTCTTTTTTAATAAATTTGCAAAAATTTCTACTCTTTTTCAGTCAAGATGGGTTGCAGAGTGTACATTAATGTGAAATAGAAATAAAATAACTTTTTTCAATTTACCAACTGGCTGCAATGAAACAAAGAGTGAAAAGTTTAAAGGGGTCTGAATACTTTCTGTACCTACTGTATTGTTGTATACTTTAATCAGTTTTTTAGCATAGCAAATATATAGAAAAATACTGATTGCTATTTAAAAAACATAGATTAAATATGTAATACTTATTAATATATACTTTTTATCAAATACGCTTGGATTGTGCTATTTCTGCCATCTTCTTCTGGTTTTAGTGTGACGCCCAGGAGACCATAGAATACCCAGCACCGGATCGGTGGTGTCCTTGCTTCACCTCTGGGGAATGTCACGGGTGGCTTGACCCGGTGCTGTGGCCTCAGGCGATGCACAGTGCAAAAGGGGGTATTATGAGGGGACTTGAAGAGCACGGGCACTTACTTGCTCAGCAGCGGATTCTCTCAGCGGTAATGCTCCCGATCTTGGGTAGATGGCTACTGTCCAAATGAAAGTCTGAGACACTGGAAACGGTTAACCAGTTTACTTCAACAAATAGGGGGTTACAATAAGTCCCGTCACCGGAGTCTGTATGGGAACTTTTGGGTTACTCTGGCCCTGCCGGGGCTTTTACCTCCTATTTTGCGCTGTTTCTATGTGGCCCTGCTGCTGTGTGTGAACTGGCTGCCGGCCCAATCTGTCCTCTCCGGGTCTTGAATCAACGGACAACTCGAGTCCTTTCCTTTTCTTACCCCCTCCGGAAGTACCGCTGAACTCTACATCTGTTACTGCGTCTGACCCTAGTGAGGCTGGTATCACCTCACGTTTTCCGGTTGCTGTATTATATATAATGAATGCAGCCACAGATCCGGTATCCATCTCTGTGCCTGTTCTGGGTAGTAATTAGTGCTACCCGGTTCTTAAAATGTCCTCTTTCTCTGTCCCTTTTTCCTCAGACCGGTGTTCTGTTGGCCCTGAAATTGTCAGTCAGTCCTTCAGGAGCCTGATACTGCTCCTCACACTCTGACCCTTCAGATCTGAACTCCTGGGAATAACTGACTGCTTTTCCTCCGGTCAGAATTGATATAGGGGAGTCTCTGGAGCTCCCCCTTCTGGCCGGAGGTGGTAATGCAGTGTTCCTATTCTTGTTTGTGTCTTGTGTCAGTAACTCTGTGGTGATCCCACTTTTGTGGCAAATACCCCTAGGGGTGCCACATTAGCATCTCTACTTCTGCTTTTTTTTCCAGACACAGGCTATTTCAGAGACACATTTTAACTGAGGCAGTTAGCTCTCTGTCTGAGTTTCATAACTACAGATTTCAACACTTGAGTCTAGCTTACCTTGTGAACCAAACTTATCCCCGATCTCTTATTATAAATTAAGGAACACAGACCTTACCTGACACAAAACAGGCTGTAGTACTTAGAATGCTTTCGGAAAACGTTGATAAGCTGGATCTGTGCACTTGGAGTAATTTTAGTAGCCAAGCAGTTCTTTGCTGCTAATAGTCATCTCAGTTTAGAAGTAGTGTATCGCACTGTGGTTTTACAAAATCTTAGAGTCTAAACATATTGTTAGGATTGGTGGATTGCACTAAAATAAATATAAAATAAAGGGCAATCGCAACTCGGGGTCCACAGTGCAGAAATGAACCTGTTGCTAGTGAGAATAATGATGGAACAAAACAGCGAGCGTTACCAAACGCCACACAGTGTGAATGGAACACAGAGTACCAAGCTCAGTTACTTCACAGAGAGGTACTGCCCTAAGAATGCTAAGAACTAAAAACCCTGTTAATGTCACAGGGATGTTAACACGTGGATGTGACACTAGATAAAATACCCTCTCACCTTCACTGAGAGGAAAAATAAGGGTTGAGCTTGCTCTATAGCAGAAAGTTGCTAACGGCACACATGAAACAGAGGCTAGCAACCCCTGTCCTGACGCTGTTGAGTTTGTGCCCGACGGCACCCTAAGCATTTAGCAGACTAGAGTCTCAGGTGTTGAGCAATGGGAACGAAACCGCATAAGTGTGTTACCTGCCAGCCAATGTCTTGACACACTGATAGCAAAACCGCAGAGGAAATGCTAGTCTAAGAGGGTCAGATTCCTTGTAGGATTGCTTGGGCCTGACACTCATAATGTGGTGGTGCACCCTCTTGCTGGAAAAAATCAGGGAACGTGGCATCTTCAGTGCATAAAGCGGGGCAACACATCATCATGTAGCAAATTCAGATATCCATTGCCATTGAGGTTTCCATTGATAAAGAATGGCCCCACTATCTTTGTGCCAAATATATCACACCATACCATCAATTATGGGTGTCAGGTCCGAGCATTCCTACATGAACAGTTTCCTGGAAAGTGGATTGGTCGTCATGGGCCACTTGAATGGCCACCAAGGTCTCCCGTTCTGACCCCCTTAGACTTTTATCTTGGGGGTCATCTGAAGGCAATTGTCTATGCTGTGAAGATACGAGATGTGCAGCATCTGAAACAATGGATACTGGAAGCCTGTGCTAGCATTTCTTCTGCAGTGTTGCTATCAGTGTGTCAAGAGTGGGATAAGAGGGTTGCATTGACAATCCAACACAATGGGCAGCACTTTGAACACATTTTAAAAGTGGTCATAAACTTGTAAATAACTCATGAAAGAATAAAGTTACGTTAAAACCAAGCACATAATTGTTTTAATTGTTTTTCTTGTGAAATTTTCAATAAGTTTGATGTCACATGACCCTTTTCCCATTGAAAAAAAATAATTTGGATCCAAAATGGCCAAATTCAAAATGGCCGCCATGGCCACCACCCATCTTGAAAAGTTTCCCCTCCCATATACTAATGTGCCACCAACAGGAAGTTGATATCACCAACCATTCCCATTTTATTTAGGTGTATCTATATAAATAGCCCACACTGTAGATGTGTGGTGAGCTTTCTTGAATCCCCAGGTGCCTCACAAAAGTTTATAATGTTGAGCCATGGAAAAAAATAATCACATTTTTCTCAGAAATTTTAGTCCCAATTTTGTTTACCTTAACAAGAGTAGCACGAGGAAATGAACACAAATCTTGTTTTGCAATTTCTCCTGAGTAAGTCGATACCCCATGTATGGAAGAAAACTACTACTTGTGTGCATGGCAGGGCTCGGAAGGGAGGGAGTGCCATTTTACTTTAAGAAAGCAAAATTGGCCTGAATCATTAGCAGAAAGCCATGTCGTATTTGGAGAGCCTCTGATGTGCCAAAAAAGTGGAAATCCCCCACAAGTTAACTCATTTAAAATGATAGACTCCTCAAGTAATATATCTAGATGTGTGGTAAGCAACTTGAACCCCCAGGTAATTCACAGAAGTTTATAATGTAGAGCTGTGAAATAAAAAAAATCACATTTTTCCCCAAAAATATTTTTTTACCCCAATTTTTTTTATTTTCACAAAGCTAACAGAAAGGAATAAGCGTTCAGATTTTACTGCATTGGTTTAAGAGTGCCAAGTGACATTGGCAGTGAACCTGAGGTGCAGAACAGCAGAGCCCTCCTTAAGTGACCCCAGTTTACAAACTACACCTCTCAGTTAATTCATCTAGGGGTGCAGTGATCTTTGATACCAAACGTGTCACACAATTTTATATCATTGGGCAGCGAAGAAAAAATATTTACAGTATTACCACCAAAATATTGTTTTAGCTCAAGATTTTATACTTTCACACTGGGAAATGGGTAAAAATTTGTCCCACAATTTCTGCTGAATGTAGAAATACTCCATATGTGATTGTACAGTACTGCTTAGCCATAAGGCAAAACTCTGGAGGAACGGAGTTCTATTTTCTTCCTGAAGTGCAGATTTTCCTTTAATAAGTTGCGGGCTCCTTATACATAGCCCCTAATTGCTAGAAAAGCAGAATCCACCATTTTGGAAACTATACCCCTTTTGGAAAATATCTACAGGTGTAGTGATGATTTTGAATCCATGGGTGTTTTCCAGAAGCAAGCAGCAGTGGATTTTGCTGAGTGAAAGTTAAAAGCTGCCATTAGAGATGAGCGAGTAGTGAAGTATTCGGACTCGCTGTACTCTTTACGAGTACCTCCTAATACTCGGGTACTTGTAACGAGTCCAATGTAAGTCTATGGGAAATGAGAGTAATTGGCTGTGTGTGTGCTGGGCTGGGCGGGGACTGTGCGAAGACTGTGCTGGGCTGTGCAGGACTGTGCTGGCCTGTGTGCGACTGTGCTGGGCTGTGCAGGTACTGTGCAGGGACTGTGCTGGGCTGTGCAGGACTGTTGGGCTGTGCGGGGACTGTGCAGGGCTGTGCGGGACTATGCTGCGCTGTGTGGGGACTGTGCTTGGCTGTGTGGGGACTGTGCTGGACTTTGTGGGGACTGTGTGGGGACTGTGCTGGGCTGTGCGGGACTGTGTTGGGCTATGTGGGACTGTGCTAGACTGTGCGGGACTGTGCTGGCTGTGTGGGGACTGTGCCGGGCTGTGCAGTACTATTCCGGGCTGTGCGGGGACTGTGCTGGCTGTGTGGGACTGTGCTGGGACTGTAACAGGCTGTGCGGGACTATGACGGGCTGTGCGGGACTGTGCTGGCTGTGCAGGACTGTGCTGGGCTGTGCGGGGGCTGTGCGGGGACTGTGCGGGGACTGTACTGGGCTGTGCGGGGACTGTGCAGGCTGTGCCGAATATTGCGAGGTGAGTAGTGAAATACTCGCCAGGATTCGAGTACCGCAAATACCGCATTACTAGCCGAGTACCGAATCCTAACGAGTATACTCGCTCATCCCTAAGTATCATGAATTCACATCAAACCTCCGAGGAATCCACTCACTATAATGATGTAGCAGAGTTACTCATGACTCCGTCTGGAGTCCTGGAGCTTTCCTGTGTCATGGTTTGATCAGGGTTCTTGCCCTGCACTCACAGGGTTAAGTGTACGTGGCCTCTTTCTGGATCTGAGAGGGGTATTTATACTCATTCTTTACCTGGGTTCTCTGTCAGCTATGCTGTTATTCTGGCTGTGTGTCTGAAGCCCCTGGTGTGCTTGTACATTGCATTGCTTGTTTGCTTCCCGTGTATGACCCGGTCCGTCCCCTCACTCTGTAGTCCGTCTCTCGTTTTGGTACTATTGTCTTTTCCGGTTCTGACCTCCTGGCTTGGCTATTGTTACTCCGTTACAGTTTGTCCCTATTGTACTGTCTATTGTCTGTTCTGGTTTTCTGATCTATTGCTACGTCCCGACTATCCATTTTGTCTAACCCTTTGGTACTGTCGTGCGATCTCGTGCTTTGACCTCGGCTTGATCTGATTTCTGTCTCTGTCTATGCCCCTTGGTAACTTTGTCCAGTAGTTACCTTTCTAGGAGTTTCCCTGCAGCTCCTAGCTCTGTGGAGCTTAAACCATGCCCCCAGCAGTCACGTGCTTCAGGTCCTGTGAGCCTGGAGCATGCATCGTCACCACTGCTGTCCTGCTCCGCAGGTATCTTTGTGCACAGTTTTTGTACTCAGGACACGCGCACTGGCTCAGTGAGCAAGTGCAGTGCGGTGTTCCTGACATCCTGATTTTGAGACATGCAATTAACTTTTTCTGACAGCAGTTTTATGCACACCTAAAAAGACTAACTCCACTGAATCACATGTCAGACGGCATCCACAGTGTCACCATTTGACTCATTATAGGGAATCTTCCATTGAGGGTTCTGTCTGCATCACATATTTCAGAGATTTACACGGAAACCCCAATGTAAGCGCTCAGCGTAGAGCACAGGATAAATGTGCGCTGAGCCTTACTGCGATCTTTGAGAATGAAAAAATAAACAGCAGGTGAAGCATTGGTTTAATTTATTTTTTACGCTTTTCCTCACGTGGCATAAGTGATTAGATAATTTTATTTTTTGGGTCAGTGCAATTATAGCAATACCAGATTTATATTTCTTTTATGTTTGGCTGCTGTCACTCTCTAAAAGATGATTTGTATTCATATTTTGATAGCTATAATGTTTACATATTTTGGCAGACAGATTCATGTGATCAAGTGTTTTTGCAGGACGAGTTGAAATTTTTATTGGTACAATTTCGTGCAAATGTCTTTTTTTGATCACTTTCAATTATGATATTTGTGAGGCAAAGTAAACAAAAGTACGCAATTCAGGAATTGCTTTTTTTAGTGCTGTTCCATGTGTGATAAAATTGATAAAGTAGCTTTTTTCAGTGTCGGACTGGGGTGCCAAGGGCCCAACAGTAACATTGACATTGGGAGCCCACTTTTCACCTGCATACAAATATTACATGACCCTGGTTCACAAATTTACCTATATTGCTATATAATAATAAACTGGGTAGTTTGGTTAATGAATGATGAGATGCTGCTTTTTTTTCTGTACAGAGAGAATCAAGTGAATTATGACAAGTACTGCCCATATAGTGGGGTTGGGGCCCAGATCTGCACAGGGGCCCACCGAGGGATTCCCCTGTTACCCTGTGGGCCAGTACGAGCCTGGCTTTATTCCTCGGGTCAGTACAATTACAGCAATACCATTTTTTTTTATGTTTTGCAGTTTTATTTTTTAAAATATTTTTTATAGTATGGGACATCAACTTCCACTGAATGATTGCTAATCTAATACTTTGCACTTTGAGAAAGTGTGTCCGCTCATGCTCTGAGCAGAAGCTTAGAGGCCACCATCCCTGGGTGATCCTGTGGCCATCTTTCAGCCTGGGGTCACCATGGAGATCATCAGCAAAATGCAGTGGGATGAGAGAGAGCTTGCCCCTCTTGCGAGGCCCATCGATGTCACTGTCACTATCTCAGCGGCATCAGAAGGGTTAAACAACTGCTATCAGTGCCTGCACCGATCTTGAGCGTTGCTGCAGGGTGTCAACTCTCATATAGTGCTGACACTCGCATCTGATCATGGTGGTGCTTTGGTGGTTTGGGGGAACACCGCTCCTGCAGCTCCATGCATATACAGTGAATGTTTGGAAGGGATTAAATGGGTTTTCCAGTACTCTGATGACAAATTGTAATCACTCCAAATAACTGCAGACTCCAAAAGGGCCCTTTACACATAGCAATATCGCTAAAGCGTCATCGATTTTGTGACGCAGCAGCAATATCACTAGCGATAACGCTACATGTGATACTCACCTCCGACCGGCTGCCCCGCTGGTTGTCGGTGATAGCGCGAAGTCGGCCTAGTCCATTTCTCGTTGTCAGCTTCCTGCTGGCGGCGATGAGCGAGCCATGGACGCGGGCGGAAGAAGATATCATCGCTGCGTCTGAAGGTAAGTATCGACCGCCGACCGCTGCTGCATCGCTAGTGAGATCTGCCTGTTTGGCAGCTCACTAGCGACCATTTAGAGATGCACCAGCGATCCTGATCGGGTCATCATGGTCGGGATCGCTGGTGCATCGCTAAATGTAACGGGGCCTTAAATTCTTACATCTTGCACACCGCATGCTGTTAGAATTTTCCAGTATTGCCAGTGAGAGTGGGAAGTCTCATGACCACAAATATGTCAATTGCACACACTTGCCAACTAGACTGCTTGCCATCACTTAATACAATGAGGCCCCCAAAATGCAAATTACATACTTTTGGTCACGTGACTGTCCTGTCTTGCCAGTAACACAGCAGAATCCTGACAGCTTGCTGTGTGCATGCTGTAATGATTCAGAAGTCTTCAGTCACAGAGTGACTGCAGAATTTCATCAAAAGATCAGACAACCCCTTTAACAATTAAAATATAGCAACTTGATATACTGTGCCCAGTGTTACACCCATATGTTTTTTGTTTTCTAGCTGTTTTATTACCAGTGCATAGCATTGAATTTATAGATGTATTTTTTCACTTCGTTCTCAATATCAATCCTAACTATACTTGAATGTGTTTCTGCTTATTCAGGTGTAAAGCTTCCTTTGGTTTAGTGTAATTAGGAAACATTGAACACGAGTGCACTATCTTTACTGTTCCATTGGAGACCGATTGAAATGGTTTGCAAAGTAGTGTGGTGAATGGGATCAGCAGGAAGCAAGAGAGGCCATTACAATGAGCAAAATAATGTCTTTTATTCAGGTACTTAAAGTTTGAAAGGCATAAGAAATACAGTGGGGAAAATAAGTGTTTGATACACTGATGATTTTGTAAGTTTTGCAACATGCAAAGAATGGCGAGGTCTCTAATTTTTATCATCGATACACTTCAACTGTGAGAGACAGAATAGAAAAAAAATCCAGAAAACCACATTGTATGATTTTTACATAATTAATTTGAATTTTGTTGTATGAAATAGGCATTTGATACAATAGAATAACAGAACTAGATATTAGTACAGAAAACTTTGTTTGCAGAGCTCAGACGTTTCCTGTAGTTCTTGACTACGCTTGCACACACTGCAGCAGGGATTTTGGCCCACTCCTCTAAACAGATATTCTCCAGATGTTTCAGATTTCGGGGCTGTTGCTGGGCAACATTGAGATTCAGCTCCCTCCAAAGACTTTCTATTGGGTTCAGGTCTGGAGACTGGCTAGGCCACTCCAGGACCTTGAAATGCTTCTTACAGAGCCACTCCTTAGCTTCCCTGGCTGTGTGTTTTGGGTCATTGTCATGCTGAAGACCCAGCCATGACCCATCTTCAATGTTCTTAATGGGGGAAGGAAGTTGTTGGCCAAAATTTGATATATCACAAAACAATCACTGACCTCAGGGAGACCAGTCAAAGAAAACACTGCGGCAGCCAGCAAAGGCGCTCAATCAGTGAAATCCTAGGTGCATTGCTCCCTGGGAAATACAAATATGCAAATAAAGTCTGTGGAGCCTCATTTAAGGCTGGAGTCACACTAGCGAAAAAATCGGACAAATGCAATTCGATAAAAAATCGCATTGCATTCATCCCAATGTTATTCTATGGGGCAGCTCCCATCATCCGATTTTTTTTCGGAACATTTCCTCAGACTGGGACAAACGCAGCATGCTGCGATTGTCACCGATTTTCGGATCGGACTCGCCAATGCAAGTCAATGGGTGCGATTAAAAATCGGATTACAAACGGACCACAAGTGTGACTTGCGATAAAATCACAAGACTTCTCCAGGTCAACAGGAAAGAGCATCAGGCATTGGCATTGGATGTCAATTTGATGCTTAGATGCGAATAAAATCGGTTCATCGCCGGAAATTCGGATGGCAAACGGATCCCTGGACAAGAAACCAATGTGCAATTTCGTACCGTAAAAATCGGACCGATTTTTTAATCATTGTGTGTGACTCCAGCCTAAGAGTCTCAAACAAGGGACTAGCCAAGTCTTCCTCCAGGAAAGGACCCAGCCAAGCAGTGGCTCCTTTCGGAAACCACCATTACCACCATATTAAGTAGCCCTTTATGTCAATATCCAGCTCTTTACGAGTTTACAGATATGACAAGGGAAATACCAAGGCCAGATATCCATCCACAGACAACTGTTTCAGGGTGTTGCCCCTCATCAGTGTGGAGTAGGATTCTGGCTAGGTGGCAGCAATGCCTAGTAGACCAACATCACGAAACAATCACTGACCTCAGGGAGACCAGTCAAAGAAAACACTGCGGCAGCCAGCAAAGGCGATCAATCAGTGAAATCCTAGGTGCATTGCTCCCTGGGAAATACGAATATGCAAATAAAGTCTGTGGAGCCTCATTTAAGAGTCTCAAACATGGGACTAGCCAGATCTTCCTCCAGGGAAGGACCCAGCCAAGGAGTGGCTCCTTTCGGAAATCACCATTACCACCATATTAAGTGGCCCTTTAAGTCAATATCCAGCTCTTTATGAGTTTACAGATATGACAAGGGAAATATAAAGGCCAGGTATCCATCCACAGACAGCTGTTTCGGGGTGTTGCCCCTCATCAGTGTGGAGTAGGATTCTGGCTAGGTGGCAGCAATGCCTAGTAGACCAACATCACGCAACAATCACTGACCTCAGGGAGACCAGTCAAAGAAAACACTGCGGCAGCCGGCAAAGGCGCTCAATCAGTGAAATCCTAGGTGCATTGCTCCCTGGGAAATACGAATATGCAAATAAAGTCCATGGAGCCTCATTTAAGAGTCTCCCGTGTTTGAGACTCTTAAATGAGGCTCCACGGACTTTATTTGCAAAATTTGATATATGACCTCATCCATCCTCCATTCAATATGGTGCAAGTATTCTTTCCCCTTTGCAGGAAAGCAGCACTAAAGTTTGATGTTTCTCCCGCCGTGAACACCAGCCACTGTTGGGATGTGTTCTTGGAGTTATACTCAACCTTCTTCTTCCTCCAAACACATTGAGTGGAGTTGGTACCAAAAAGTTCTATTTTGGTCTCATCTGACCACATGACCTTCTCAAATGCCTCCTCTGGATCATCCAGATGGTCATTGGCAAACTTCAAACATGCCTGGATATGTGTTAGTTTGAGCAGGGGGACCTTGCATTGCAGGATTTTAATCCACGACGGCGTAGTGTGTTGCTAACAGTAATATTTGAGACTTTTGTCCCATCTCCGTTCAGGTCATTGACCAGATCCTTCCATGAAGTTCTGGGCTGATTCGTGACACATGTCTTTTATACAGGTAATGAGTCCACACAGGTGTATTTAATACAAGTAATGAGTGCAGAGTAGGAGGGCTTCATAAAGAAAAACTAACAGGTCTGTGAGCCAGAATTCTTGTGGTTGGTAGGTGATCAAATACTTATTTCTTTCAATAAAATGCAATTTGATTATTTAAACTTCATACAATGTGATTTTCTGTTTTTTATTTTTAGATTTTGTCTCTCAAAGTTCAAGTGTATCAATGCTAAAAATTACAGACCTCTCCATTCTTTGTAGGTGGGAAAACTTGCAAAATCAGCAGTGTATTAAATACTTATTTTACCCACTGTAAATGGCATCAGACTACATGGTATTCACAGATTGTTACCATCTCACACTCACATGAATCCATTTTAACAAAATCCATGTTCACTACTTCCTCTGCATCTGGTGCAGCAGCTACCTTTCCAGATGCTATGGTGAGCTATATACTTACGACTATAAATGCTCTATACTAGGCTGACAATGCCGACAGTAGACTTAAGACCAATAATAGCTCTGCTCCACTGTTGTTTCCAAATATACTCCTGTTTGGGCCTCTCCCGTCTTCCTACTAAGCTGTACTCATTTCTAGGATAATTCTTCTGCCACTCTTTCTGGATTCCTCTTTAGGTAAAATCTGCTTTCTGTCTGGCTGATGCTCACTGTGCTGTACCTACAGGCAATCTAGTGTACTCGGCTTCTAGAACAGCCGCTTATACTGCTGAAGTCCATCCATGAGCTATCAACTCATTGCTAACGGTTTTCTTAAAGGGAACCCGTCACCCCCCAGGTGTTTTTAACTAAAAGAGCCACCTTGTGCAGCACTAATGCTGCATTCTGTCAAGGTGGCTATTTTAGCTGGTGTCCCTTCCATCGCTGAAAGAATTGTTTTTGATAATTTGTCACTCATACCTCTAGTTTGTCCGGGGGGCAGGTCTTTCCCCCTGAACAGAAACGCCTCCCCGCCATCAGTCATTTCCTCCGTTCATCTGGGCACCGCCTCCTCAGCGTTCAGTTATTTACCCAGCGCCTGTGCCGTAATCTTGTTTCTTGGGCATGCACCGTTAGCGCTGCCCGTCAACTGACATCATATGATGTCTTCCTTCTCACGCCTGCGTTGACGCGTTGCCCGAGATCCCGCCCTGCAGTCTCTTCTGATTTATTCACACTGCGGGGTGGGATCTCGGGCCGCGCATCCACGCTGGAGCAAGAAGGAAGACATCAGAATGCAGAGCCACCAACTCTATTAGTGCTGCATAAGGTGGCTCTTTTAGTTAAAAACGCCCGGGGGGGGGGGTGACAGGTTCCCTTTAACTTCTACAGCTACTATTAGTTTTCCCAATACAGTTTATAAATCAATGCAGCAACTCAAAAATGCACAACATAACATCACATTTATTACAACATCATCAGGGAGCGATGATCACTCTTCCACTCTCTTACATGGATTCCACTATTTCTAGGTTGTTGTATTTAGACTGTAACACTTGTCCTTTTGCATGCTGAATAAGCGTCTCTTGATAAGACTGCTGAAGAGCATGGCTTTTCATTTTCATCCAGGTGGATAATCTAATCAGATTCATAATTAGGCAGAAGGCTGGTCTAACTCATTTAGAGATGAAGTTGTCTTCTCAATGTTATGTGTGATGGCTGTTCGTTGTGCTAATCATCGGCTCCTAATAATATCACTCATTGTGTATATATTCAAACTATTGCAAAATAGAAAAGGAGAGAAAGAAAATCTATATAGCTTTTGCATATAATCTACAATATAAAAATATTGATAGTGTACTGTGTGACTGGAGCCCAACCTTAAAAATGCCTTTTCTTAGAATCCCCCCTTCAAATACTCCATTAAAATCTGCTCATTTGTCCTCATCTGTAATGAATCCAGTTTTGTTTTTTGCTTTTTTTTTTAAATTGACTCTGTTACAAAGGGAGCAAAAATTGATGTAAAATGAATAATTTCTTATGATCCATTTTCCATAGACTTCAAAGTAAAAAAAAAAAAAAATAGGTCCACCCACTATTCATTTTTTTGATCATACTAAAAAGTTGTGCTGACTATGTTTTATGATCCAGCTTAAAAAAATATAGCAGCTGAAAAGGAGGCAAATGTAAGATATTTTCGAACACAATCCCATTCAGTTATTCAGATCTAATGAAAAATGGTTCTTGCCAAAGTATGGAGTGCGATATAAGATACCATACTTGAATCTAAAGTGTTAGGCCACGTGCACACTGTAGCAATGCCATGTAGGCTAGGGTTAAATCCTAGCTCTGCAGGCTTTGATTAGCACACCTTGCTAGCTATGCATATAAACAAGCTATGTGCTCATCTAAATTAGTCTGCTGGGGAAGCTGACCAAAATTGGTAATTATGGCACTCCTATGGATGTAGAAAACTTGGCACTCAGGTAACTGTTGTAAACAGATATTTGCTTGTGTGCAGGCAATCCAAAAATAAAGGCGATGTTTTGGTTCTTGCAGTGTGGACAGGGTTACAAGCAGAAATTAATGCTCATGATCAGCAGCACATGGTGCTTGTGGGGAAGTTGAGTAGACTGGATGTGTCTTGAAGTTAAAGAGAGAAACAAGCAAAAATCTCTATGAGAAGAGTCTGCACAGGCCAAGTGCACCAAACTGCAAGTACATTGTGTTAAGTCTGCGGCCGAGGACACAGCCCAGCCAACGCCTCCACGTTGCCAGACCACGACGACGTGGGGCGAGCATCCCAGGTGGGAACGGAATGTGGACCCATTGGCCCACATAGGGGACCTGGACCTACCCAGACTAGCTAGGGAAGGGCAGCGAGCAGGGTCTGTGGCAGCTGAGCATGTGGACAAGATGGCGACATGCAGAACTAGATGACACTGCACAAATTCAGGTAAGAAGAAACAAAGTTAACTTAAATGAGTCACAGTACATAAACAGAACATAACAATGCCAGGCTTCTGATTCCACACATCAGGGAAGGGTACACATCTCAGGTATGAAGCAGGCGGTCATCACGGGTAGATGCAGTCCAGGGTCATCTGGCAAGGGCATACTAGCAGAACCTCTCTCTCGGACCTCAGGCTTAGCACAGGCACAGCAGGAGAACAACATCAGACACCAACCTTGGAAAGACGCCAGACGATGGAAGAAGGTCATCACGGGTTGATGCAGTCCAGGGTCATCTGGCATGGGCATACTAGGAGGGCCTCTCTCTCAGGCCTCAGGCGTAGCACAGGCTCAGCAGGAGAACATCAGACACTGACCTTGGACAGACGTCAGACGATGGCAGGGGGTCATCACGGGTTGATGCGGTCCAGGATCATCTGACAAGGGCATACTGGGAGGGCCTCTCTCTCAGGCCTCAGGTGTAGTACAAGCTCAGCAGGAGAACATCAGACATTGACCTAGGACTGACATCATCACTGGCAGGACGCGGACAGCACAGGATCAAGAACCCTGGTGTGGCAAGTCAGGTCATCGGCTGGTCAGATACAGGCAGAGCCCATCCAACTCTGGAACACAGACTGGACCACCAGGACCACAGTCCCGATGTCTGGACACAGGCTGGACAACCAGGACCTCAGGCTAGGCATCAGGACACGAGCTGAACATCGGGAAACGGGCTGGACATCGGGACACAGGCTGGACATCGGGACACAGGCTGGACATCGAGACACAGGCTGGACATAGGTAAGCGGTCGTCAGATTCCTGACATAGGTTCGACCCTCAGGCATTAGTCAGTGATCGTCAGGCTCCTGGCACCAGATAGCGGACGCCAGATTCTGGACATCGGACACGACATCCAGGCACAAAGCAGCAGTAGGCAGGCTCCGAGCACCAGACAGCGGTCGCCGGACTCCTGACATCAGGCACAATCTCAAGGCACCAGGTAGTGATCATCAGGCTCCAGTCACCTGGCAGCAGTCACCAGGCTGTGGTCATCAAGCTCCGGACATGGGACCTAGGAAGGAACTCAAGCGGGATGGTGCAAGCACCGCTGGATTGGACCGGAGCCGGACAGAGCTAGCCCCACATGACAAGCAGAGCACACCATAGTAGATGCTCAGAAAAAACACTGGACTCCATCTTCAAAAGACGAACCCAGGTTTGTTCACAGGACACCAGTTACAAGGTACTCACAGTTAATGGGTACATGGTTCTAGACACAGAAGGACTTCAGGAGCAAAACACAGCAGGAATCAAGACAAAAACTTTCATACCAATACATAGACAAGACAGGTCCAGAGACAAAAGACATCAGCTTTCCTAGAACTCATCGCAAGCAGAACAGAAGCTGAACACAAAACACACATGGCAAGGTTCAGGAACTTAATGCAAAGCTCTGGCAACGCCAAACATGAAAGAGGAACTTAATATAGGAGCTGCCCCTCAGCAATAGGCTGGGGACAGAAATTCAAGTGCACACACTAACCCTAATAAAAGCAGGGAAGGTGTGGCCGTGCGCACCTTAAACACAGACAGAAACCATTACAGCACAATCAGCAGAAGAACTGAGGCTTAATACACCAGGCAGCGGCTGCAAGTCAGGACACGTGGAAAGTCATGCACCAGCTGCAGAGGATTTTGCAACCTGCGGATAGCTTCCACAGCGGCAGCCAGGGATCACACATGCGGATGGTCATGCAGCAGAGCAAAGAAATCACAACACATGTACGGCTACACAGCAGAGCAGGGAACTGAGCAGCATCCATACAGATATCAGACAACTGTATCCCAGCTAATTAGGGGGAAAGGAGCAAAGGTTTAAAGCAGAGACATGCAGAGTAATGCCAGAGAAACAAGTACAAACACACCAGCGTTGCACAGTGTTTGCTTTGGATGACATTAATCTTGTTTGACCTAACTGGGTGTAGCTCAGTGGTGTCTGAAGTAGTCAGGGTGTATACTGTTTAGGTGACGCCAGTACAAGGGTAGAGATTTATGTTTATGATTTTTGTTTTGGAGCTGTGAAACCTGTGGAAAGCAACAAAAACTGCACATGTTTGGACCAAAACGGCATTACCTGTGTGAACGCTACCTAATGCCTACCAGAGAGAGTGAATCCCTACAATACATTGAGCATATGGTGAGTATTTTAAATCAGTATCTGTAAGCCAAAACCAGGAATGGTTAAAAAATTCAGAAGTGGTAACGTGTTTCTGTTATACTTTTCTTCTTATTGTTCCACTCCTGGTTTTGGCTTACAAATACTGAGGTGAAAAACTCACCAAATACTCAACGTGTGCACATGGCCTCAGTGTTGTTATTTTTGACAACAGTACTGTGAGGGTGTTGCAGATGGGGCCTACAGGGTCCTAGCTGGGAAGCCATATGCCATGGAGAGTCAGGTGTCAGGTACCCAGGTGGTTAAAAATGTATATGTGAGATTGAAATGAGAAGGTACGCTTCAAGCTACGTAAAGTAGCTTGAAGTGTACCTTCTCATTTCAATCTCAGGCATGTCTTAAGAAAGTTATTCAAGAAAACAATCAGCCATGGATTTACACAACTTAGGAGGTTGTGTAGACCGTCCTATTGTCTCTCTAGCAGCCAAAGTTAAACATAAATTATAGCAGATGCTGTTCAAGTGATATATATATATCTTTATGGCATATTAACTGACAAGCTTGGGCAGATATTAAAGAGTGTCACTACTCTAGGACCTTTCACTCTCTTACTGGACTCAAATTTTCAAAAAATTATATTAATAATTCTTTATTTCCAATAAAAGTACTTTAGCCTTATTAGGTGGTAGGATTGGCAGAACGCACCAAATAAGAAATTATAATAAGGTGCATTCGCAACCTAGGGTTCACTGTGTGGTGATGGAGAAACTGTAGCTAGCACAATGGTGCAGCAAGGCTGTGAGAAAACACTTAAAGCACAAGTACCAAGCTCTGTTACACCACAGAGCGGTACTATGAAGCAAAGCAAAAAGGATTATACCCTGTGAGACTGCACAGGCATATAGAAAAATACTAATTGGGGTCCCTATAACTTAATCCACCATGGAAGACTAAGCTGGTGGTTGACCCTGCTGACACACGGTGTGCTGTAGCACGTACGCCTGAGGATGCCTGATGCAAATGCTAAGTTCAAGCAGGTGTTCCCACCCTACACTGCCTGTCAAGACCAACACTTGCAGTGCTATTAGCAGCACACAGGGTGGTAAAGTAGCCATCAACACACCAAACACACATGATACTAGTGCACAGGCATGCACCATTGAGGGCTTTTTATACCTTGCTCAAGTCCAGACAGACAGGATCTTGCCTGTGGACCAATCTGAAGCTGCCACATCACCAGAGCACCTGACGTCCGAGCACCAATGGGAAGGCACTATATTATGGACATGCTCAGTAGGGTGAAATCTGGACTTAAGCTCCAGAGCACAGCACTGCACGTGTAAACTAGTAGTCACCAAAGGCTTAGCTGGAGGGCTAGCAGTAACTACACATGCAGTACAAGCCTGGGTAAGGAGCTGGGACCAAGGTCTGTGCTGAACAGTTATCCCAGTGGCTGAGCCTGAATGGGAGACCACAGCACCAGACAAGGCTTGAGATCCATCTTGTGCAGCGGGAGAATAATGGTGCCTAAAATTACATCTACGAGATCAATTTACTAATATATTCTGTGTTTGAAATCTGCTGACAGATCTGCTTTAAGAGTAAAGTGTTTTGGCAGCATTTTTGTATGCAAATTAAAGGGAATCTGTCACCTTATTTTTGGCCTATAAGCTGTGGCCACCGCCATAAGGGGCTTATCTACAACATTCTGTAATGCTGTAGATAAGCCCCGGATGTAGCCTGAAAGATAAGAAAAACAAGTTAGATTACACTCACCGGGGGTCTGGGGCGGGTGTTGTGGGTGTTACGGTCCGGTCCGGGTCCTCCCATCTTCATGCGATGACGTCCCCCTTCTTACTACTGCCTCGGCTCCTGCGCATGCATGCTTTCTCTGCCCTGTTGGGGGCATAGTAAAGAACTGCAGTGCGCAGGTGCCGGACCTCTCTTTCCAGATGCCTGCAGTACTTTACTTTGCTTTGCCCTCAACAGGACAGATAAAGTATGCCTGCACCAGAGCCGCAGCAGAAGTAAGAAGGAGGACATCATCTCTAGAAGATGGGAGGCGCCGGACCGAACCGCGACACCCATCGGACCTGACCGGATCACAGGGTGAGTATTATCAAACTCGTTTTTCTTATCTTTCAGGTTACATCCGGGGCTTATCTACAGGCCCCTTATAGCTGTGGCCGCAGCTTATAGGCCAAAAATGGGGTGACAGATTCCCTTTAAAAGCTGCTTTTTACAGTACTACCAAAAGCTATGAGATTTCAGAAATATCATGCACATATTTGCTTTTTTTATTTTCCTGACTGAATTTCAGATGTATAACATTTTTTAAAATCTGCAGCATGTCAATCCTTCCAGTGCTTTTGCAGCATATTTTCCATCCATAGAAAGGATTGAGAAAGTGAAAAACGCTGAAAAAAAACGCAATAAATGTTTGGTGAATAAAACTAACTTTATTAAACATATATTGTAGAAAAAGAGCATATGTATGTAATCCGCACCCCAAAAATGTTTACAAAAAAATGAGACAAAAATGCAAAGAAAACGCCGCAAAAACACCACAAAGCATATTTTAGAGAGCAGGTTTTGGCTGCAGAATCAAAATGCAACAAAGGTGTAGTGTGTGAACAGAGCCTAAAAGTTTCTGTATGCCAGTCATAAATTTATATAAAACTTGGATGAATAGGTCCTAAAACTTACTGAATCAAACTTTAGCAGCAATAATTAATGTACCCTTACTATATGTCCCTGGTACAGACTTCTGTTAATCCAACACAGAAAAATAATTATGAATACAAATTCATTTAACCCAAAATCTGTTTTGTAAGAAAGATGCGGGTACAAAAAAAAATTTCCCAGCAGTTTGGATTCAGACACAACGTCTTCCCACAGAATGCAAATGTTTTGCTTGGTTGAAATGAGCGTGCCGGTGAGAGGAGATGTTAGCATGCAGCTCCCATCTCTCTGTCTGCTCCTTGAGTCAACGGGTTTAATTTGTCCTGCTCAGACTGGGCTGGCAGATTGTGAGCATACAGGATTCAATCAGACAGGCGTTCACACAGACACAGCATCATCCTTCACAAGAGAGCAGCCGTCATCACATCCCGCATTCACTTTATCAAGAGAATAGAGGAATTAACATGCAACGGATGAGGTCTCCTCTATAAACAGGCTGTTACTCTCTCTGAGAACAGCTAACAGCACTGTTTTACCAGGGACAACGTACAGGGAAGAGAAATGCTTTATTACAGCACAAGCGAATTCTATTTCAGCAAAGAATTAGGATTGCACTTGAAGGATAGACGAAATGGGGGTCTACGGAGCTGGAGGAGGAGCTGCAATAGCAGCGGTCAGCAGTGGTATAATGAATTAGCATGGTATACAGTGGATACAGAAAGTATTCACACCCCAATTTTTCACTCTTTGTTTCATTGCAGCCATTTGGTAAATTAAAAAAAGTTCATTTTTTTCTCATAAGGCCGGGATCACACACAGCGAGATACGGCTGAGTCTCGCAGGTTAAAACCAAGCTCTGGCGCCTGCACTCTGGAGCGGAGCATGCAGCCGCACAGCAATACATGGAGCTGAACGCTCTGCTCCGGAGTGACGGGACAAGAGATTGGTTTTAACCTGCGAGACTCGGCCGTATCTCGGTGTAGTGTGACTCCGGCCTTAATGTTCACTCTGCATCACATCTTGACTAAAAAAAAACAAAAATGTACAAATGTTTGCAAATTTATTAAAAAAGATAAACTGAAATATACCATGGTCATAAGTATTCAGACCCTTTGCTCAGACATTCATATTTAAGTCACATGCTGTCCATTTCCTTGTGATCCTCTTTTTGATGGTTCTACTCCTTCACTGAAGTCCAGCTGTCTTTAATTAAACTGATAGGACTTGATTTGTAAAGGCACACACCTGTGTGTATAAGACCTCACAGCTCACAGTGCATGTCAGACCAAATGAGAATCACGAGGTCAAAGGAACAAGCCAAGGAGCTTAGAGAGAGAATTGTGGCAAGGCACAGATCTGGCTAAAGCCCCCATTACACATAGCGATATCGCTAGCAATATCGCTATGTCAGATACTTACCTCCGACCGGCTCCACCGCTGCTCATCGCTGGTCGCGCGAGAATGTCCTGGATCATTTCTCGTCGGGCGCTTCCTGCTGGGCTTCCTGTGGCGCCGACGAGCGACGCGTGGATGCGGGCGGGAGGACGTCTGGATCGCCGCGTCTGACAGGTAAGTAATGACCCCCGACCCCTGCTATGTTGCTGGTGAGATCTGCCTGTGTGGCAGCGCACTAGCGACCACTTAGCGATGCACCAGCGATCCATATCGTTGTCGGGATCGCTGGTGCATCGCTAAGTGTAACGGTACCCTAAGGTTAAAAAACAATTTCTGCAGTACTCAAGGTTCCTAAGAGCAAAGTGGCCTCCATAATCTGTAAATGGAAGAAGTTTAGTACCACCAGAAGTCTTCCTAGACCTGGCAGTCCAGCCAAACTGAGCAATCGTGGGAGAAGAGTCTTGGTGAGTGAGGTAAAGAAGAACCCCAAGGTCACTGTGGTTGAGCTCCACAGATGCAATAGGGGGATGGGAGAAAGTTCCACAAAGTCAACTAACATGGCAGCCCTCCACCAGTTGGGCCTTTAAGGTAGAGTGGCCTGATGGATGCCTCTCCTCAGTGGAAGACAAATGAAAGCCCGCGTAGTATTTGCTAAAAAACACATGAAGGATTTCCAGACTATGAGAAATAAGATTCTCTGGTCAAATGAGACGAAGATATAACTTTTTTAATTCTAAGCGGTATGTGTGGAGAAAACCAGGCACTGCTCATCACCTGCTCAATACAATCAAAACAGTGAAACATGGTGGTGGCAGCATCATGCTATGGGGGTGTTTTTCAGCTGCAGGGACAGGATGACTGGTTGCAATTGAATAAAACATGAATGCGGCCAAGTATAGAGATATCCTGGATGAAAACCTCTTCCAGAGTGCTCTGGACCTCAGACATGGCCGAAGGTTCACCTTCCAACAAGCCAATGACCCTAAGCACACAGCTAAAATAACAAAGTAACAAGGAAGTGGCTTCAGAACAACTCTGTGACCATTCTTGACTGACCCAGCCAGAGTCCTAACCTAAACCCAATTGATCATCTCTAGAGAGACCTGAAAATGGCTGTCCACCAACGTTCACAATCCAACCTGACGGTACTGGAGAGGATCTGCAAGGAAGAATGGCAGAGGATCCCCAAATCCAGGTGTGAAAAACTTGTTGCATGATTCCCATGAAGATTCATGGCTGTACTAGCTCAAAAGGATGCTTTTACTCAATACTGAGCAAAAGGTCTGAATACTTTAGTAATATTTCAGTTTTTCTGTTTTTAATAAATTTGCAAAAATTACTACATTTCTGTATTTTTCAGTCAAGATGGGGTAGAGAGTGTACATTAATGAGAAAAAAAATTAACTTTTTTGAATTTACCAAATGTATGCAATGAAACAAAGAGTGAAAAATTTAAAGGGTCTGAATACTTTCCGTACCCACTGTAGAAGCAACAGATATTAAAGATATCCAATTCTTTTAAACTGATTGTCTTAATCTTTCGATAAGCCACCAAAATTAGGTGGGTGAGTGCCTATTAAAAGAGTTGTCAGAAGTGATGAACCAACCAGTCTAATTTTGGTGACCACGAAGAAAATGGTGGATTAGGGAGCCGAAGGTTTCGTGCTCCACCATTCAGCCAGTGCCTGTGAGTCTGAGACATCACCACATTGCACCTGCATTGTGAAGCCTCAGTTTTCACACTGAACAGACCAGAGGAGCCCTGGGGAAATGGAGTAAGATGTGTGATGTTTTTCTTTTTTTTATGTCCGTAATTGTGGGCCCTCTCATACTGTGTAAGGGGTAGGTTGTGGGGGACTTCATGATAAGTGGGGCACGGTTGGACCATTATACTGAATGGGGTGCTGAATTTGAGAGCATCAAATTCAATAATGACCATGAATGGGGTTTTATCCGTGAGAACACTAAGGGGCTTCAATAGGGGCATAATTACTATGTACATGCTGTAATTCATATCTCTCTCCAGATTTAATTAAATTTAAAAATATGACCCCCTCCTGCTCGGTCCAATATTTATTTATTTTATTTTTTGACTGGAGAGCTCCAACTAATTTTTTTTTACAGTAGGTTCCCATGAATTTTATGTATGCATCTGGACAGAACTTCTAAATACTTGTTCAAACAGACATAAACGAGCCAGGGCATAGAAACACACATGTATGATTGGATGTAAATCAGTTGAGTGTGTCGCCAATACATACAAACTATGCACTTTTTCTAAATAGAAAAAATATATTTTCCAAACAGTTTGGTGAGTGACATATTTTACTTAGGCCTGTTTCACACATCAGTTTTTCACCATCAGTCAAAATCCCCCAAAATTTGAAAATGGCGGATCCGCTTTTCTTGTGGCGGATCCGCCGTTTTTTTCCATTGAGATACATTAGTGGCCGATTTTGGCGGATGGTCGTCCTTTACGTCCGCTATTCGGTGGACCTGCCAGATTTTTGGCGGATGCTGTCTGAGGTGAACGGACTTTGCACCTTTTTTTGGCGCCGTCAAAATGGCGGGAGACGGCGGATCCGCCGTCATCCGACATTTGATAGACTGGCCGCCTATGGGCGGCGGATCCGCCGGGATCCGCTATTTAGCGGAATCCGCCGGTGGAATCCGCTTTTTCGCACTGAGCATGCTCAGAAAAAAAAGATACTTTTCCAGACAGTCCAAAAACTATATAAAGGTGGGCTAATAAATCATTGGGCCCAGACATCCGGCACCAGCCACACAGAGAAGACAGAGAAGATAGAGAAGATAGAGACAGAGCCTGCCAGCCAGCCAACAACTGCCCAGCAGCAAGATCCCTGCAACCACAAGCCAGGAGCAAGAAGAGCACTTGACCAGCACCAAGCCATGACCGAGAGGCCTGCCAGTGCCAGCCAGCACCAACAGCCTGCCAGCAAAGCCTGCAATTGTGTGAGTATAAAACTTATTTGTGTGTGTGTGTATGTGTATGTATGTGGTGTATGTGTTTCACCTGCCTGTGTGTGTGTGGCCTGGCTGTGTATTGCCTGCCTGTGTGTGTGTGTGTGTGTGTGTGTGTGTGTCCGTGGCCTCCAAGAGTTGCGTGTTTGTGTGTGTGTATTTTTATTATGTTTTTTTTTCATACTTTAAATTTTTTTCTGTTGCATCTTTACTGCATTTTATTTTCATACTACTGTAATTTTATTTGCTTATTTGCAATTCTGCTGTGAATGTGTTGTTTATTGTATGTGGTGTAACTGTGGTATTGTATGCGGTGTTGTATTTTGTATGGATTTTTTTATTTTTCATTTATTGTGGTATTTAAAATAAAGAGCAGGGTAGCTCCTACTTGTGAAAAAAATAATTAAAATAAAAAAAAAATAGTAAAAACTGTGTATAAAAACTGTCCGTAGTATTATTTTAAAACCAGGTAAAATTAAGTATTTTTATAAATTCAAAAAAGGTAACATTAAGTGTTGGTGTTTGGTATACAAGTGTGGTTATACTCTCAGTGAGAGATTTTCAGGGAATTTACACACATGCAATCACTTAAAAGTGTGGTAATACTCTCAGTGAGAGATTGTCAGGGAATTTACACACATGCAATCACAATCACGTAAAAGTGTGGTAATACTCTCAGTGAGAGATTGTCAGGGAATTTACACACGTGCAATCACTTTAAAGTGTGGGTATAGTTTCAGTTACACATTTTCAGGGAATTATACACATTCAATCACAGTGTGGTTACCCTCTCAGTGAGAGATTGTCAGGGAATTACACACATGCAATCACTTAAAAGTGTGGGTATACTGTCAGTGAGAGATTGTAAGGGAATTACACCCATTAAATACCAATGAAGAGTTTGTTTATGTTATTAAAACTTTATTTATACTTGCAGATCAGTTCAGGAATTCCACCGCAGCAAACCCACCAGACCGCAGCAGAACCCCAAACTGCAGCAGAGCAGCATAGGAAAATACTTTCGTTTTCCCAGTAAGTATAAAGACCTGAAAGCTTTTGTTATCCTTTGTATAGTAGCTTAACAAGTGTTTTTATACTTGCAGATCAGTTCAGGAAGGACTGCAGAACCACCAGGCTGCAGCAGCCCCTCCAGGCATCAGCAGACCCGCAAGACCGCAGCAAACCCACAAGCTACACCGAAGCAATAATGACTTCTTCTGGGTGCTACCCCTCACATCATCAGCGAACTGAGGTTATATAAATAATGTTTTTTTTTTACACGATTTTTTTTAACAATATATGCATGTCTTATGTTTTCACAGGATGCTGAATCTGAGGAGCTTCCAGGAGGAGACATGGAGGGTGGAGAAATGCAAGGAGGGGGCACGCAGAGTATAAATTTAGCAGATACAAAAACTCACATACATACATACATAATGCTACAGCCAACACAAACATTCATCACAGCACACACAATAACTACGCATCCATCCAAACAAAAACTTTTTTTTTTTTTACAGGCTTCACAAGCCGGTGCCTGCACAAGAGCGACTCCCAGGACATCCCAGCTTCGTCGAGGTGATGCCTCTGGTGGTCGGCGAACAGTAAATAACCCTTTATTTGGGTGATTGATTAATGAACCTCATGTGTTTGAATTTAATATTCCTTTTTTTTTTTTTTTCTTCACAGGTTTCACAGCATGCTTCCCATAGACCTGTGGAAGACTCTCTTATAATAGATGTGGACGCCCTCATCGAGGTTGTGCAACCACGGGAGCCGCTGTGGAACATGGCAAACTGTTTCCATGCCGACCAACCACCCGACGGCTATGGGATGAGGTGTGTTCGGAGGTAGTAGAGAACTGGGAGGAGCTCGATGCGAGGGCCAGGGATTTTGTGCGTAAGTATTCCAATTTTAGTAACTTATATTACAGCATTTGAAGTGTTGAATACTAACCACTTTTTTATTTTCTTCATACGGTGGCGGTCACACAGGGATCGCTTCAAGAGGGGCTTCAACAAGGAGATGCAGGCCCCGAGTGGATCGAGAGGACGCAGGAGCACTCCATATAAACATTACAGAGCCCTGTCGTTCCTCTGGTCGACGATGGTGAGCAGAAGGTAAATATTCCACGCACTATTTCTGTAGTACAAATGTTGACATATTTAACCTAATTTTTTTTTTCAGCAATGCCAAATGAAATATCAATATACTAATATATTTTTTTTTCTCTTTTCTAGCACCATCTGCAGCAATCAGGAGCCTGCTTCTGATTTGCCTCACTCTGGAGGGATCCCTTAGGAGACCGCCACCGGGAACCACATTGAGGTATCCGACCCCTCTGTACCTTCCCTCTTGTCTCGTCCCTCTATCCCATCCACCAGCACTGGAGCAAGGGGCAGTCTTCATCACATGAAGCTGCAGGTGACTATTTATAGTTCCCTTTACCCCATCCCTCTGACACTGCCGCAACATCTCGACCAACTTTTGGTTCTGGACAGCTGCGTCTGGGAGATCAGGAAAGGATGACCTTGTCTGACTGTTTGAATCTGAATTCAACCGTTCAGAATGCTTTCCATATTTTGGGGCAACAGTTAACTTCTGGGTTGAACATGATCAAGTTATATGGAGCGGATGAATTCAGAGTCAAACCAGATGCCGAAACATATTTTTTTTCATTCAGTTGTCCGGCAAATGGAAGGTTTAAATACTCACCTGCAGATGCATGTGTTGCAAGCCTGTCACAATGCTCTAGTTACTGCAGTATCCGAAGCATCCCATTCTACCCTTGCACCTATTCCATCACCTCATTCCACGTCCATCTTCCTACCACCATCCATCCTCCTACCACCATCCATCCTCCTACCATTCCTTCTCCTTTCTCTAGTTCCCCATTCCATTCTTCCCAGTACCTTGCTTCCCCATTGCATTATAGCCCAATGCCCTCACTATACTCACCCCCACACACACTTTCAATGTTCCCACAAGCATCCTCTGTTCAACTCCCATCCCAACCTCATGTTTTCAACCCCCATTCCACTTCTGATCCTCACCAACTCCGTTCCCAGTCCTCCACCCCCCCTCGATGTGGTCAACCCTGTTAACCCCTCCAATGATGTCTCCACCCAACAATACCAGCATCTCTAATTTTCTCAAATTTTTTTTAAAATAACAGTATCTAATTTTGAAAAAAATTGCTACAATAAATATGTTTTTGTTTCAAAAGAATTTTATTGTGTAGTTTAATTTTTTTCTTTAGTGTAAACACTTCTTGGTAAAGGTTGAAAGTACACCGGTGGTGTACAGGTAAAAAAAGCAAAACACTTGGTAAAGTTTGAAAGTACACCGGTGGTGTACTGGTACAAATACACAACACTTGGTAAAGTTTCAAAGTACACCAGTGGTGTGCAGGTACAAATACACAACACTTGGTAAAGTTTCAAAGTAAACCAGTGGTGTACAGGTAAAAAAACACAACACTTGGTAAAGTTTCAAAGTACACCGGTGGTGTACAGGTAAAAAAACACAACACTTGGTAAAGTTTCAAAGTACACCGGTGGTGTACAGGTACAAATACACAACACTTGGTAAAGTTTCAAAGTACACCAGTGGTGTACAGGTACAAATACACAACACTTGGTAAAGTTTCAAAGTACACCAGTGGTGTACAAGTAGAAAAACACAACACTGGGAAAACTTTCAAAGTACACCTGTGGTGTACGGGTACAAATACACAACACTGTTATTACCCACAATTGGTGTAAAGGTATCAAAACTATGAAAGAAAAAAGGAAAAATTACAAAAATTTTCCTTATCCAAAAAAGGAACCTTGGTATAAAATAAAAAAAAATAAAAAAAATTATACCTTGTCATCTTGCCAGTCAACTCTTCCTTCTGGTGACAGAAAATAATCCGCAAATGTGTCCCTCATTCTTGACACTGACACAGTACTCCGAACACTTGTCTGCTGATAATCCCACAAGGTGGTTTCACAAACATTTTCTTCCACGGAAACAGGTTCCATTGAAATGACAAAATTGTGCAGGATGACACATGCCTTCACCACATCATCCAAAGTCTCAGTTTTCATTTTAATGGCAGCTAACTGCACTCTCCATTTTGCAGTTAAAATCCCAAAAGCGCACTCCACCACTCTTCGCGCTCTTGTCAATCGACAGTTAAAGATTTTTTTGGTGTGTGTCAATCCATGACTTCCATAGGGCTTCAGAAGATGTTTTGAGAGTTGAAAAGCATTGTTTCCAACACATACAAATGGCATTGGTGGGCCTGTTGTTCCAGGGAGTGGTCTTGGAGGTGGGAATTCAAAATTGTCTCCATACAAACGACGGCCCATTGCGGACATCTTGAATATCTGCGACTCATTAGATCGACCATACTCACCAATGTCGACCGCAATAAATTTGCATTCTGAGTCTGCAATGGCCATCAATACAATGGAGAAGAATTTCTTGTAGTTGAAAAATTCTGATCCAGATCCAATGGGTTTCACAATCCTTATATGCTTCCCATCAACTGCACCAACACAATTCGGAAACTGGCAGATTTCTTGAAAGTTGTCCGCAATCTCCAGCCACCTTTCCTGTGTTGGCTGTGGGATGTACTCCTCGTGTAGACAATCCCACAATGCCCGGCAGGTCTTTTAGACTATTCCAGAGATTGTCAATATCCCAAGCCGGAACTGGTAATGGAGGGAGGTGAAGGATTCTCCAGTTGCCAGGAATCTGTGAAAAAAAGGGTAAAAAGTAAAATTAATGCAAACTTCAAGCCATAAAATGACAATAAAAGTCAGCAGAATCTGAAAACTTTTAAAAAATAGATAACTTACCGAAGGGTCACCATCAAACGCTCGGCCGGTGATATAGAAAAGCGCATGTAGGTGTCCCTTCTCTGAATTTGTGCTCCAACACGCTCCACCAAAATCTCAAACAAGTCCTGTCTCATGCGCACATAATTCAAGAACTTGTCCGGGTTATCCCTCAATTCCAGATAAAGTGTTGAAAACACGGAAAGGGTAAACCTATGTGCATTGATAGGATGTATCCACTGCCGTCTCTTCCTCTGATGCAGGATTCGCAGTCTTCTTTTCTCCCTCTGCAGAGCAATCATTGCCAAACGATTGCATTAAAAATCAAATTCCACACAGAGGGTGTTAATATTCGCTATTACTCCTTCCATCTCTGCCACTAGCTCTACAACCTTTCAAAGATATTGTTTTACAACACCATAGATATAGTTTTCCCTAGTTTCCAGGATCCAATCACATTTGGGAGCATTTTCCAAGAGCCAATCATATTTGGGAGCCTCCCATTTGGAAGGTGTGTAAAAACAGTTCCGTCAGAAAACGGACCCAACGGATAGAAAAAATGGATGCAAGCGGATGGAACGGATCCGGTTTTTGACGGATCCATACACAAATCCGTAAAGCGGATCCGTCAAAAAACTTATCCGTACCATCCGCTTGCATCCGTTTTTACACATTTTTTAGCGGATCCGCCATTTTCACTTTTTTGGCGGATTTTGACTGATTTGAAAAAACTGATGTGTGAAACAGGCCTTATGCATTAGAGCCAATAAATATAGTATACATGTAACTGTGGTCCTTTCAATTTTTCATTGTATGATAATTTAAAAGTTATAATTTAGTGACAATCCCTGTAAAAAAGGTCAGTGTAACGTACATCCGCGAATCTGGGCTGCAGTAGGGACAGCACCCCGAGACCCTTAACCCCTATACAGGGATCTGGGATTGTAGCAAGGCCCAGTGTTGTGAGTTCATTTTCCCCTTCACTACTGAGGCCAGAGGAACTCCCTCTTCTGGTAAAGAAAGGTAATGAGCCTGATTATCAAACACCTGAGCCTAATGATGATAACTGGCTAAGTGGAGTTACTGACTGGATATAAGGCTGCCAACGCCCTTCTGCCCTGCGGGTGATTTCTCTGTGGGATCCTTGGAGACCAGTCTGAATTCCTGCTCTTCTAAAGCTGTTTTCTGCTCGGCTTTTTGCATTTGTGCTTTGACTTTGTTTAGCTTTGTTTTTCTGGATTTCTGCCATTCCCTGCTGGGGTGAGCTGAATTCCTTTAGCTCTGTCTTCTGAAAATACATGAGTACCAAAGCTGCACGAGAGGTGTCGCCACCTGTTGAACAAATGTCTGAACCTATGCAATGTGATAGAGTTTTGTCCAGGGAGCAGCGTCAGGAGTTCAGAAGGCGTAATAAGTTGTGTTTTTTCTGTGGAGATGCCTCGCATATTATTTCTGTCTGTCCTAAACGAGAGAAACGCTTTGCACACACGTTTTCTGTTGGTGGTGTTCAACCTAAGTTTCTTCTGGCTATTACGCTGATCTGCTCCCTGTCCACATTTTCCACCAAGGCTTTTGTGGATTCGGGAGCAGCCCTAAACCTAATGGACTTGGATTTTGCTAAACGTTGTGGATTTCCGATGACACCTCTGCAGATGCCTATCCCTTTGATGGGGATTGATGCTACTCCTTTGGCTAAAAATAAACCTCAGTTTTGGACCCAGGTGGTAATGCGGGTCGCCCCAGACCATCAAGAAAATTGCAGATTTTTGGTGTTGCATAATCTGCATGATACTATTGTTCTGGGGTTTCCCTGGTTACAAATTCATAATCCAGTTTTGGATTGGAAATCTGTGTCTGTGGTGAGTTGGGGTTGTCGGTGTGCCTTTAGTGAGGCTCCGGTGTTTTCCACCTCTCCTCAGTCGCATGATGTTCCTGATCATTTGGCGGACTTTTATGATGTATTTAGTGAGAATGAGTCTGCGTCTCTGCCTCCCCATAGGAGTTATGACTGTGCAATTGAACTGAGCCCGGGGTGTAAATTTCCCAAGGGTCGGCTCTTCAATTTATCTGTACCCGAGCACGAGGCTATGCGATCCTATATTAAGGAGGCGTTGGAGAAGGGTCATATTAGACCATCCTCGTCACCCTTAGGTGCCGGTTTTTTTTTTGTAGCCAAAAAGGATGGATCATTAAGACCTTGTATTGATTATCGTGCCCTCAACAAAATTACTGTTAAATATCAGTATCCGTTACCCCTGATTTCTGATCTATTCTCCAGAGTTAAAGGTTCTTGCTGGTTTACCAAGCTTGACCTCAGGGGGGCGTACAATCTTATTCGCATTAAGCATGGGGATGAATGGAAGACGGCGTTTAATACTCCGGAGGGACATTTTGAGTACCTGGTGATGCCTTTTGGGCTCACTAATGCCCCTTCTCTCTTCCAGGGCTTCATGAACGATATTTTCCGAGATTTTGACGATAAATTTTTGATTATCTATCTGGATGATATTTTGATCTTCTCCAAGGATTGCTCATGTGGAACATATTCGGACTGTGTTCCGGAGATCTTGAGGGAGAATTCCCTGTATGTCAAAGGATCTAAATGCCTTTTTGGAGTACAGAGGATTTCTTTTTTGGGATTTATTTTGTCCCCGTCAACTATTGAAATGGACCCGGCCAAGGTACAGGCCATTTACGATTGGGTTCAGCCCACTTCTTTGAAGGCCCTCCAGAAGTTTTTGGGTTTTGCTAATTTTTATCGGAAATTTATAGCAAAATTTTCTAGTATTGCCAAGCCATTGACTGATTTGACTAAGAAGGGTGCTGATGTGTTAAATTGGTCTCCGGAGGCTGTTTCTTCCTTTCAGGAGCTGAAGCGAAGATTCACCTCCGCCCCGGTTTTGCGGCAACCTGATGTCTCACTTCCATTCCAGGTAGAGGTGGATACTTCTGAGATTGGTGCAGGAGCTGTTTTGTCCCAAAAGGATCCTGTAACATCTAAAATGAATCCCTGTGCTTTCTTTTCCCGAACGTTCTCTCCATCTGAACGTAACTATGATGTGGGGAATCGGGAACTGTTGGCCATGAAATGGGCATTTGAGGAGTGGAGACATTGGTTGGAGGGAGCTAAACATCAAGTCGTGGTCCTCACTGACCACAAGAATTTGATTTACCTAGAGTCGGCTAAGCGCTTGAACCCTAGACAGGCTAGGTGGGCCTTGTTTTTTACACGTTTTGATTTTGTGGTTTCTTTTCTTCCTGGAACTAAGAATGTTAAGGCAGACGCCCTCTCTAGGAGCTTCTTTGCTGATTCTCCTGTGGTGACCAAGCCTGCTACCATCTTAGGCGAAGGGGTAGTTCTTTCTGCCATCTCGCCCGATTTGAGACGTGCTCTGGAAGAGTTCCAGGAGGACAAACCTGAGCGTTGTCCCAGTGGAAAGTTGTATGTTCCTGACCAGTGGAAGAAGCGAGTGATGTCTGAAGTTCATTGCTCTGCTTTGGCTGGTCATCCAGGTATTTTTGGTACTAGAGATCTGGTGAGTCGGTCTTTTTGGTGGCCCTCCTTGTCTCATGATGTCAGGAATTTTGTGCAGTCCTGTGGGACGTGCTCCCGGTCTAAATCGTGTTCTCGCTCTAGTGGGTTGTTGATGCCTTTGCCTGTCCCCAAGAGGCCATGGACCCATATTTCAATGGATTTCATCTCTGATATGCCTGTCTCTCAAAGGATGACTGGTATTTGGGTGATTTGTGATAGGTTCTCTAAGATGGTTCATCTTGTACCACTCCCTAAGTTGCCGTCTTCCTCTGAGTTGGTGCCCCTGTTTTTGCAACAGGTGGTCCGCTTGCACGGGATTCCTGAGAACATTGTATCTGACAGAGGAGTTCAGTTTGTGTCTAGATTTTGGAGAACTTTCTGTTCCAAGCTGGGAATTCAGTTGTCCTTCTCCTCTGCTTTTCACCCTCAGACCAATGGGCAGACAGAGAGAACAAACCAGACCTTGGAGTCGTATTTGAGATGTTTTATTTCCGCTGATCAGGATGATTGGGTTTCATTTTTGCCCTTGGCCGAATTTGCTTTAAATAATAGAGCTAGTTCTGCCACTTTGATGTCACCTTTTTTTTGTAACTTTGGCTTTCATCTTCGATTTTCTTCAGGGCAGGTGGAGCCCTCTGCCTGCCCAGGTGTTGACACTGTGGTGGAGAGAATGCACCAGATCTGGGACCAAGTGGTGGATAAGTTATCTCTCTCCCAGGAAAAGGCCCAGCGGTTTTCCAACCGACATAGGACCATTGGTCCCCAGTTTAAGGTTGGTGATATGGTGTGGTTATCATCAAAAAATATTGCTATGAAGGTGGCTTCTCCTAAGTTTAAGCCTAGATTTATTGGACCTTACAAGATTTTGGAGATTATTAATCCAGTCTCTTTTCGTTTGTCTCTTCCTGTCACATTTAAAATCCATAATGTGTTCCATAAATCTTTGTTGAAAAGGTTTGTTGAACCTGTTGTTCCGGGGGTGGCACCTCCAGACCCTGTATTTGTTGAAGGTAACATGGAATATGAGGTAGAGGAAGTACTGGATTCCCGTCTGGCTAGACGGAGACTCCAGTATTTGGTTAAGTGGAAGGGTTATGGTCAGGAGGATAATTCCTGGGTCTCTGCCTCTGATATTCATGCCAAAAGATTGGTGCGTGCCTTTCATCGGGCTCACCCTGATCGCCCTGGTGGCGTGGTTGAGGGTTCGATGACCCCTCCTCAAGGGGGAGGTACTGTTGTGAGTTCATTTTCCCCTTCACTACTGAGGCCAGAGGAACTCCCTCTTCTGGTAAAGAAAGGTAGTGAGCCTGATTATCAAACACCTGAGCCTAATGATGATAACTGGCTGAGTGGAGTTACTGACTGGATATAAGGCTGCCAACGCCCTTCTGCCCTGCGGGTGATTTCTCTGTGGGATCCTTGGAGACCAGTCTGAATTCCTGCTCTTCTGAAGCTGTTTTCTGCTCTGCTTTTTGCATTTGTGCTTTGACTTTGTTTTGCTTTGTTTTTCTGGATTTCTGCCATTCCCTGCTGGGGTGAGCTGAATTCCTTTAGCTCTGTCTTCTGAAAATACCTGAGTGCTGATATAGTTTTTGAAGCCTAGCTGCTTCAGGGTCTTTTTCCATATCAGCTTGTTGGCTTATGTCTTTGATAGGGTGTTGGCAGATTGCAGACAGCAACCTTCCTTTCCTGTTCTGTTTAGTTAGCTTGGGCCCCATCGTTTGCTCAGCCTATCTTTCTATCTGTGTGAGTGTTTTTTCATCTTGCTTCACCGTCATTATATGTTGGGGGCTGCCTTTTGCTTTGGGGTCTGCTCTGGGGCAGTTTAGATTTCCTTTTCTGTCTTTAGGTTATTTAGCTTTCCGGCTGTGATCGAGGGGTCTAGGGCACCGTAGGAACCCCCCACAGCTACTGCTAGTTGTGTTGATAGGTTCAGGGGTCTGCAATCTGATAGTTGCCAACTTCTCTGGTTTTCTGGACGTAGCTTATATTTTTGTGTCTGCCTCCTACGGTGACTCAATCATAACAGCCCAGGGTGTGGCTGTCTAGAGGAGCAGTGGACCAGAGCAGGACGGTCGCCAAAGGAAAAAGACATGGAGCCAAAAAACGTGGCCAGAAATTGGGAGAGCAGCGGAGGTACAGAATCGGCAGGCAGTGGCAGAGTGGACAGTCCAGGCCAAGGTCACAAAAATGAAGAGTGGCAAAGGTACAAAAATGGCAGGCAGTAGCAGAGTCAAATATCCAGGCCAAGGTCACAAACCAGGAGAGCAGCAAAGGTACAAAAATGGCAGGCAGTAGCAGACTCGAATATCCAGGCCAAGGTCACAAACCAGGAGAGTAGCAGAAGTACAAAATCGTCAGGCAGTAGAGGGGTCAGAATTCCAGGCTGAGGTCAGAGTCAAGCAATAGCAAATCACACCGTAGCACACAGGGGAACCAAGAATATATCCGGCGGCTTGCAAGACCAGTCCCAAGGTATTTGAGGGATCTGGTCAGCCTTCACAGGTTCCCGGACGGATGGTGATGCACCAACCCCTTCATGACTGACAGAGGAGCGGAGCCTGTGTCCACCAGATGCCTGCGCAGGAGCCCCTTCTCTGTTGCCGCCATCACTCGGGGCGAACCACGGCGCCTCCCAGTGGCCGAGGCAGGAACAGCAGGCCCCGAGTCAGACGGCGACGTGACAGTCCGGGGCCTCCTGGTGGCCGAGGTTGGGACAGCAGGCCCAGAGTCTCACGATAATGTGACAGTCCGGCGCCTCCTAGTGGCCGAGGCCGGGACAGCAGGCCCCGAGTCTCACGGCGACGTGACAGTCAGGGCTCGATGAATATTTCAATGCAAATTCTCATCAAATTGTCTAACATTCTACATCTAGGGGAATGTATGGCGTTTTTGCAACCCCAATCACGGTCACCAAAAAAAACTATACTGTATATGGATTTATATACACACTTTGAAATAAAAAGTTAAGAAACATATATATGAAGTAAATTAAGAGAAAAAAATAGCCTAATTGTTTAAGACTGACCCTCATGCAGATCCTCATGAACATCCGAGACCTATCTTTGGTAGAAATAAAGTATGTGTGCCAAGCTTGGTTTTCATGACATGGACTTAACTTGCAAATACATATCGATTTCGCCACAGGCAAATCTTCATGCAGGGAGGACATACCATTGGTGCAACCTGTGCTGCTTCATAGGAAGCCAAGAGGTAAGGGGGCATTTCCTCCTCTAAAGCTGAAAGCAGCTTCTGTCATGGACGCATAAAAGGTATATTATTGTGAGATATTGGACAGGAATAGCCCAATATATCGTTTTTGCTCAGAGGCCCTATTCAGTCTGTGTCTGACACTGCGTTTAACAAATGACTGGACCATAACTTTCACAACAATATTTTTTAGACCTTGAAAATAATATATTTTTCATAAAAATACAGTGTGGTTGGAAACCTGTTTAAGGGAAAGTTTCTCCCCTTAGACAAACCAAATATATATTGTTCTGCCTTCATACACGTTGACACAGTGTGCACGCTAGCATACAGCATAAACCACCTTCTATCTTCCAAAATAAGCAAACTGTTCTCTGTAGTCTAACTTGTTTATTGGTGAAGAGTATAGAACATGCGGTAAAACTATAAAGAATACAAACGACATGGGTAAGTATTGGGCAGATGATCACACAGCTAACACAATTACAGGAAGTATACAGTGTGATGCAAACTTTACATAGAAACACACAGGTGTCTATTTACATCTACTGAGCACTAGCTGCTATACAGTTAATAACAATTATTATAATTGGTGAGTTCTCCTTCAATGGAAGTCTTCAAACAGAGGCTGGACAGACATCTGACTGGGATGATTTAGCGAATCCTGCTTTGAGCAGGGGGTTGGACCAGATGGCCCAGGAGGTCCCTTCCAACTCTACGATTCTATGATTCTATGATTCTATGATTCTATCTCTGTACAACACTGCATTGCAAGAAAAGATATTAATCTTACCAGATATGCTTTACCCGGATAATGAACTGAAGTAGGGGAGTTACAGGAGGACAAGTAAACAACATGCGTCCTATGAAATACACAGAAGAAAATGGCATCTCCCTCATCCCAGAATACATTTCTTCAATCTCACAATGTATCACTCTGTTAAAGACACAGTCTGTAAAGCTATTTAAGACACAGCTGTAAATTCAGCCAACACTAGATTGTGCTAACTAAACCAGCACATAATGCAAACATATTTTTCCTATATTCAGAGGGAAGAACATATATACTTTAATGATCTTCCTTATAAGTTAGACAAGCTGTGCCTCAGTTTCTATATAACAAAATGTTTGAATTTTTACTGCAATTATTTCATCACTTTGAACCTAACCAAGATGCAGTAGTCAGATGTAAAATGTGCAGATCACACTTAGGCTATGTGCACATGCTGCAGTTTTTGCTACGGTTCCGCTGCGGTTTCGGCCATGCGGAAACCCTGGAGCGGTCTGCTGCAAAGTAATCTTCTCTGCAGTAGATAGACAGCAGGAGACCGCAGAATGTGAGGTTCTGGATTCCTGCAGAGCAGACGCAGAAACCTGACGTCTAACATTACCCCCCCTCCTAGGGCCCCCTCCCCTCTGAGCCGTTCAATCCACCACCTTGTGCCCATCAGAGGCATAGGCCTCAGACTCGTCTGAAGGCAAGTCTGAAGTCCCGGTAGGTGACACCGAAAACCGGGGCACGTGGAAGGTATCAGAGGTGACAAGATCACCAGATTTAAGAAGGGACGCGTGGGAGACAACGGGAGCGGCAAAACCTCCCGGAGCATAAGTTGAAGTGGAACTCCGCAGTGTGTCGGCAGACGTCTCCACTCTCTGTTTAAGGAGGCTAACCCGAGCACAAGAGGCGCATGCCTGAATATATTTTTTAATGTCCCGAGCCCTGTGCGGCCACCAATAAGACCCTGCCAGGAGTTTTGTGGTCTGCATGTAGCCACAGTGACCACCCGCCCTGGACGCGTGTGCCCACGCGAGAACCTTCGGTGGAAGCGGGGGGGACAAAGGTCTTGCCGGGCGGCACAGAGTTTGGCCATTGCGGGGCCTCATTATCCTGGGGAACAGTGTGTTGACAATGGTAACCACAAATGGAGTTTTGTGCGGGACACGCCTCGAGAGCGGTGCGAGACACCTACATGGGCTCTGGGAATGGAGTGTCTGGCTCGGATGGTTCCAGAGGCTCAAAACAGTTGGGAGCCGAGGTAATCTTCCGTTTGGATTGAGCACGCTCCAGGCCGCGCTCCGAAAAACGGAGATCAATGCGTGTGGAAATGTCAATCAGCTCTTCCAAACTTGCAGGAACCTCTCTGGTAGATAGAGCTCCTTAAAATGCTCCGCCAAACCTCTCCAAAACACAGGGATGAGGGCTTTGTCAGACCACTCCAGCTCGGAAGCCAGTGTCCGAAAACGAACGGCATACTGACTAACCGAGAGGGATCCCTGAGTCAAAGCAAGTAGCTGAAGAGAGGAGTCGTGCGTGACGTGTGGTCCCAGGACGACCTGCTTAATAGCTGTTAAAAACTGAGCAGCGGTCCGAATCTCTGGGTCACCACGCTCCCATAGTGACGTAGCCCACTCCAACGCCTTGCCCTACAGAAGGGAAACAATAAACCCCACCTTGACCCGTTCCACAGGGAATCACGCAGTCAGTAGCGCCAGCTGGATAGAGCACTGGCTGACGAAACCCCTACAGGAGGCGCCATCGCCAGAAAATTTATCGGGCAACGAGAGGCGGGTAACTGTTGGCGCGTGGGAACACGTGGACATACGTGAAGCCATGTCTGCGATTGCCTGTACAGCAGCTTCAGTGGATTTTGCAGCTGAGATAGCACTCTCAAGAGTAGCCAATTGGCCCTCCAGCTGCCGAGTATACTGTAATAGTTGCTGCTGTTCTGCCATCACTAGCCAGACCCTGGCACTAGAATAATGTTAGGAACGGTGGAACGCACTAAATAAAAATAAATAATAAAGTGCGTTCGCCGCTCGGGGTCCACCGTGCAGTAGATGTTACATCGCTGCTAGGTAATGACAGACAAGCAATATGGTGGTATAATGTGCACTGGTTAGACTTCACCCGAAGTGCGCAAAGCGGGCTCTGTTCACACACAGAGATGCCGCAACATAAACATACAAAAACACTGAGCCTGTTAGTATCTTCATTGCCTGATGAAGAAGTGGTATACACTTTGAAACGCGTTGGGAAATAAACGGTTAATCTTTCTCATAACCTGGATAAGTGAATTTGTCTTGCAGCGCACTGAAGTCCATGAATTTACTCCAAAGAATCTGAAGTTTTACGGTCACAGAGTTGACCTTTGGACGTGCAGCAAGCTGACTACGGATCTTATATGCCTGAACCTCTCCTGGAAAGGGTGAGTAGATTCTAATTTATTCTTCCAACAATAACCCGGATAAGACCCTATTGCGCTTTTTGTTCCTTTAGTTTGATTGCATTGAGGCTTTAGATAAATGCACACACGGTATCAGGTCACAGGAGTAGGACCTAAGACAGAGGAGCTGCGTCCGTCTAGACCTACCGTGTGTGCGGCGTCGCTACTGCGAGCGCCAAGAAGGGCTGCAACTGCAGCGCAGTGTAGGACACTGCCGCAGGACGACACAGCTAAAAAGTAGGCACAATGTCAGACGCTACCACAGAGGTGCGGTGTGCACAGTGGCCAAAGGCTTGCCACCGACTGGCGCTGACTGCTGAACTAATTCCCTATCCACATGCATAATATCAGAGGGAAGGGGTTTCTTAATAAGTCAGTCACCAGAATCATACATCCGTCACCATTCACACATAGCAAGTATAGTCTATACTAGCGCATGGCCGAACGGTCATGCATGCTTTTTATAGCTGTGCGGGACCTTCCAGATCTCCGAGATGGACCAATGAGATCTGGAGCAGGACCTGGGCACATGACTCCCGATCTCCAATGGGAGATCATCTCATGAGCATGCCTAGTATGAGCACAGAGGAACTTAGTCTCTGGAGCAGTCTGCTGCAAAGTAATCTTCTTTGCAGTAGAAAGACAGCAGGAGACCGCAGAATGTGAGGCTCTGGATTCCTGCAGAGCAGATGCAGAAACCTGACGCCCAACACTATGACTCAATCTGACAGAATGTCCCTTACCAAGTAAACTGATTGCATCTGTATATCATGACTGATAATGACAGAAGTGATCTGATTGTTTGCTATGTTTCTTACAATTTTTTCATGTCAGTTTCCATGCTTATGAAGAATTAGCTAAAAAGCTTTAATGGTAAAACAGACCTTCTGGGTTGCTTTTTTGAGGTTTAGTCCCAGACTGTATTCGTTATTCAGTTCTTAACAAGAGATGTAACTTGAAGCATCTAGGCCCTGATGCAAAATCTGCAACATGGAACTCCACATGAAGTGTATAAGAGACAACATAACAGCTAGTCTCCACCTACCAGCTCAGAGACAACTGAAAATTAGAGATAAATCCTGCAAAGTGTAAAAGTATTGAAAAATACAGTATACCACTCCTTTAATACCAATAAATAGTGTTATAACTTATCAACATACATTTGACAGCTTAAACTGAGAAGTTTGGTATGCTTTAAAAAGTAACTAATCTTGTTTTTCTTTTTTATGTAGGAAATGTCATTTTTTTAATTATTGGATGGATACTTGGCCTTGGTATTTCCATTGTCATATCTGTAAACTTGTAAAGAGCTGGATATTGACTTAAAGGGCCACTTATTATGGTGGTAATGGTGGTTTCCGAAAGGAGCCACCCCTTGGCTGGGTCCTTCCCTGGAGGAAGATCTGGCAAGCCCCATGTTTGAGACTCTTAAATGAGGCTCCACGGACTTTATTTGCATATTCGTAGATCCCAGGGAGCATTGCACCTAGGATTTCACTGATTGAGCTCCTTTGCCGGCTGCCGCAGTGTTTTCTTTGACTGGTCTCCCTGAGGTCAGTGATTGTTTCGTGATGTTAGTCTACTAGGCATTGCTCCCACCTAGCCAGAATCCTACTCCACATTGATGAGGGGCAACACCCTGAAACAGCTATCTGTGGATGGATGCCTGGCCTTGGTATTTCAATTGTCATATCTGTAAACTCTTAAAGAGCTGGATATTGACTTAAAGGGCCACTTATTATGGTGGTAATGGTGGTTTCCGAAAGGAGCCACCCCTTGGCTGGGTCCTTCCCTGGAGGAAGATCTGGCTAGTCCCGTGTTTGAGATTCTTAAATGAGGCTCCACGGACTTTATTTGCATATTTGTATTTCCCAGGGAGCATTGCACCTAGTAGTTCACTGATTGAGCGCTTTTGCCAGCTGCTGCAGTGTTTTCTTTGACTGGTCTCCCAGAGGTCAGTGATTGTTTCGTGATTTTTTAATTATTGTAGTAGGGTTAATGCCTCTATAGTACATCATGCTGAAAATTAGTGGGTTAATATATTTGCTTTTTTATGCTTACAAGTAATGAGGACATTAGTTGTTCAAGCTACATTGCTGGGGGATATCCATATTTCATACCTAATTAATCAGTATTCGGATCTCCCTCCTCTGAGTACAGGTAAAGTAGAGCAAAGTTTACCCGGTGTGACTGCACTCTCCCTTGTGTAGAAAAGAACACATTAAAGCCACAGTGAGGGTTGTGCAAGATCAGCATCTTTTTCAGAGTTAGGCTACGTTCACACGTAGCGGAACTCTCGCGGAAGTTACCGCGAAATTTCCAGAATTCCATTCCGCGGGAAAATCGCATTTTAATTTCCCGTGATTTTCCCGCTGAAAAGCTAGCAATTTGCAAGCATAATTAGCTTGCAGAATGCTAGCATTTTCCAAGCGATCTGGAGCATCGCTTGGAGAACTGATTGACACACTCATCATACACAGTGTTTGACAAGTGTGACCAACTTTTTACTACTGATGCTGCCTATGCAGCATCAGTAGTAAAAGATAGGATGTAAAAAAATAATAAAAAAAATAAAAAATATTGTTATTCTCACCTTCCGGCGTCCCGCACAGCCTTCCCGCCTCTCTCCACGCTCCCAGCATCTTTCGGTCCCAGTAATCCTTTGCGCGAATGACCGCGAGACGTCGCCCTCCCGCGACGTCATCGCGAATGACAGCGAGACGCCGTGCTCCCGCGAGACCGCAACGTCATCGCAGTCATTCTCGCAAAGGATTGCTGGAACCGGAAGATGTCGGGAGCATGGAGAGAGGCGGGAATATTTTTTATTTTAATTCTATTTTTTACAGTGATATGGTACCCACAGCCGTGGGTACCATCCTCAAATGTTCTGCTTACTTTTCGCATGGTGGGCACAGCCACACGCGGAAAGTAAGCAGAACAATGCATTCCTATGGGTGCGGGATCGCCGCGATTCTGCTAAATTAATGAGCATGCTGCGCTTTTTACAGTGAAGCGATTCCACCATGGAAAAAAAACGCAGCATTAGCACAGCATTGCAGAATCCCATGGGAATGCATGGGATGCTTATTTTTCACGGCAAAATCGCGCGTTTAAAACCGCCGCGAAGAAATCGTGACGTGTGAACGCAGCCTGACACTTTAAAAAGTTCCAGCTTGATTTTTACATGTTGAGGAAAAATTATGCAGTATCATGGAAGTCTGAAAGAGCTTGGGGCATAGCAAGACACACAATGATTCTGTCTCCCAAAAATCCACATAGCTGAGAGAACTTAAGGAGCTGCTATAGTATGCAGTAACATTTTAGAATGTCACTGCAGAATATTATGCAGACAACCATGAACTTTTATATCTATGGGGAGTCTTTATACATGACCTTTCACCAAATTTTTCATGTTGAACTAGATATACAGTGTATAAGTGACTGCACAGTGGAATAATATTGTTTGCTCTTTTTTATTTCATTTTGCCTCTCCATTACAAAAATATTAGCAATCAAAGTATTTGAAACCTAATGACTTAACGTTTGTTGATTGGATGTTATCAAAGAGTTTTCACTGGGGGAGAGTACTTTTTCTCCCTGGTTGATACTGACTAAGCAGGCAGCAGCACAGCAGAAATAGAGCACGCTCCATCGTAGCTTAAAGTAGGTTTTCAGTGTGTGACATGTAATGTTACAGCCCTCATCTCCTGGTCTAACCTTCTGCATGAGTCAGTGTGGGGGAGGAGAAGCACAGCTGAGCTTAGTTGTGTCACATTACAAACACTTCTATTAGCTCTCCTCCTCTCTTAGCAATATCACCTCGACAGTAGTGCACCCTCCCACACTGACTGTCCAGATACGTAACAGTGATCATAGTAATGTTTGTTGTGCTCGGCTCGTACTCATTCTGCAGTGAGATCAGAGCAGGGTGTCTGTAATGTCTCACAAAGGCGTAGCCCAGAAAAAAATTATCTTTTGTGAGATGTAATGACAACCTGATCTCACAACAGAGAGATTACAAGTTACTTGAAAACAGAAGACCTAAATGTGAACACATCTCCCACACTTTGAAACTACTAAGCTATGGACGGGACATGTTCATCTTTTTCTAGTTTGATGCTGCCCACTTATGCCCCTACAGTGAGAAGAAGTACACGCTCCAGTGGACATAAAATAAGTTAACTCATTAGGTGCCAAACATATATTTTAATACAAATATAACTTAAGTGGAGAGGCAAAAAATATATATATTTAATTCTGCTATGCTGCCACTATTACAGTGCCTTGCAAAAGTATTCTGTCCCCTGGAACTTTTCAACTTTTTCCCAAATATCATGCTTCAAACATGAAGATACCAAATGAAAATTTTTGGTGAAGAATCAACAACAAGTGGGACACAATTGTGAAGTTGAACGAAATTTATTGGTTCTTTTAAATTTTTGTGGAAATTTAAAACCTGAAAAGTGGGGCGTGCAATATTATTCCGCCCCTTTACTTTCAATGCAGCAAACTCACTCCAGAAGTTCATTGTGGCTTCCTATTAAATGTACAGATGTTTCAAGTTCTACTAGAAATAATAAATACAAAAGCTCTTACTGACTTCAGGACATGCTAACTATCAAGCAAAGACCCATCATGATGTATCTAGAATGGCGCCATATCTTTAATTTAATTTCAAAGGTTTAAACGTTGCTTTGCCTTTTGATCCCGTGTATCCCATGCTTGGCTGTATCACCTTTGTGTTTGACTTCATGATTTATTTTTTCAAGGCATTTGCTTTTTTTTTCTTATAAATGAGATGAATATGCCAGGAACAGATCTGCCATGAATATGCCGTGTCGGAAAATTAATGAGGCATTAAACAGAAAGTGATGATGACAGTGTTCCCGGTGCACAGAGATTGTATTTCTTAGAACAGTATCAGTTACGGAGAGTGGGAATCTCCAGTATAACAGGAGAAGAGATTAATGCTGGAGATGAGAAGCTGCTAAATCGGGGACTTAATTATATCTTGTCAGAACAACGAGAGAAGAGCAGTTCATTACTCTACCACGTTACCCTATTAACAGTACCTACACCTTTTTATTTGCATATCTTCTTGCTCTTTGCTTAAACCTTAATATAGTCACTATGGAAATGTCTTTATAAAGTTCAGATACAATGGAACTGACTTGCAGAGAGGATTATCAGCGCTCTTCAATATAAACCTATGTGAGTTTTTATAGTTTTTTTTCAGACTAGTGTCACTTGTTTACTTTTCTTTCATTGAATTATTCACGTAGTTCATGAATTTTGTGCAAAAGCAAAATGACTGATTATCTTCATCTTAAACTTCATTTTGGACTTTTTACCATAAAACATTGTATATTCCGATAAAATGGTGTAAAACGAGCGCAAATTTTTTTTAATATACATAAAATCACTCCTGGAATGAGGCGGGAAATTTCTTAAACGACATTTTAAGGGAAAACAGAACGAACAACCTAAAAAGAAAAGAAAATATTTTTCTCACAATTGTACTAGACTTTCTTTGAAATTTTTTAAATAATTCAGTAAAATAAATTGTATAATGGATGGTGTCATTCATAACTGCAACTCATCTTACAAAAAAACCTTATACCGTTTAAACGGAAAATAAAGAAAATTTAAAGAACTTTGAAGATGGAGAGGAGAAAACAAAAATGCAAAAATGATAAATTCTTGGGTTGTTAAAAGGTTAAAGAAAGAATTTTCTTCCTTTAAAAATGGCTGTAAGTAGAAAATATACACCGGAAGAGAAACATTATATTTATTTTAGTGACAGAGCATTTGTTTCTATTCTGTTTTGTCTGCCTTGTTTGCAAAAGTGAATTTGCATTTAGGTTACATCTTCAGCTTCTATGCTTACCCATATGTCTGCATGGTAAAAGACTAGACAATAAATCATGTGTAGTTTGATCTTGAAGTCATACTCCCTTCCATCTGTCCCTTACGTCTTGAATGCAAACTGTTGAAGCAGTGGCAGTATAAATTAACTATTTTTATTGTTTGCAGAAACAGCATAAAGCATAGAATCAGACATAAATATAAACCTCTAAGTTATGTAATGGCAATGACTACAGTTTAATGTATCTATTAAATTTGAAATTGCCAACTTAGCCGAATTTTTTCAAAAAAATTCATTTGCGGCATATAAATTCTCATGAATCTCAAAACTGAAAGACTTGTAAGTGCTTAGATAGTATACGTGGGGGAGAGAAAAAAAGGGAACTCTACTGACCAAAAAAGCATAACACACTACAGAAGACAGCGAGAGAGGATGCTGTTGACCAAAAGAGCTTGAATTCTACAGAGGAGAAAGAGGACCTTGCTGACCATGAGAGCTCATAGCTCTCTACAGGAGACAGAGAGGACACTGTAGACAATAAGAGCTTACTTATTATAGAATTAATTAATTACGCCCCCGGAAGAAGCTAGTGCGAAATGAGCATTGGGGTGGAGGAGGCCACGCCATTCAGTGTCACAGATGCCCGATCACATTAGGTAGATAAGCACTGGGTTTATTATTATTATTTTTTCAGGCTACCTGGCTAACTCTGATTAAAAACATATGTGACATGCACAAGTGTGAACAAGTCAGTCAGATAGTGTTCACGCCACCCACTGGCTGAAACACAACAAGAAAACACAAAATGACAAATTTGCAAAAATACTCTGCAGTAAAAAATATGACAGTAATCAGCAAGTGCTGGATATCAAATACAGGGTATTTAGTCGATACATTTTTTGCAAAAAATGTATAGCAAGCTGCTCCACCACGTCATGGTAACCCTTCACAGAGCAGTCCCTATCTAATGTATTTAAAACCTGGACATGTGAACAGTGTCTAAATGAACAGGATACAGACAGGCGCCCCAGTATGGGCTCGTGGTGCAAGGCAGCTCATTTATGTGCATGTCACACAAGAGAGGAGTGGGGTCTCCCAAACCATGCTAAGCAAGGAAAAAATGGATTAAAAACATATGTGACATGCACAAGTGTGAACAAGTCGGTCAGACAGTGTTCACACCACCCACTGGCTGAGACACAACAAGAAAACACAAAATGACAAATTTGCAAAAATACTCTCAAGTAAAAAATATGACAGTAATCAGCAAGTGCTGGATAACAAATACAGGGTATTTAGTCGATACATTTTTTGCAAAAAATGTCTAGCAAGCTGCTCCACCACGTCACGGTAACCCTTCACGGAGCAGTCCCTATCTAATGCATTTAAAGCCTGAACATGTGAACAGTGTCTAAATGAACAGGATACAGACAGGCGCCCCCCAGTATGGGCTTGCACCACGAGTCCATACTGGGGGGCACCTGTCTATATCCTGTTCATTTAGACACTGTTCACATGTTCAGGTTTTAAATACATTAGATAGGGACTGCTCCATGAAGGGTTACCGTGACGTGGTGGAGCAGCTTGCTAGACATTTTTTGCAAAAAATGTATTGACTAAATACCCTGTATTTGTTATCCAGCACTTGCTGATTACTGTCATATTTTTTACTGTAGAGTATTTTTGCAAATTTGTCATTTTGTGTTTTCTTGTTGTGTTTCTACCTGGCTAACTCTATGGTCTTCTACAGGCTTGATATCCTTGTTGATAAGTACATAATTTATATGGTGATATTGAAACTGCAGGCACAATACTATCTGAATCTCCTTTACCTTCATATTAGGAATAGAGTACATGTCACTCCGACTTTGAGGTGCACGGAAAAGGATATCACTCCTCAAAACGTATAGTATAAGAAATTCCGGCACTCAAAAGAAGTATATGCAGAAGAAATTTATTTGTACAAAAGATTCTCCCAAAATCATGTGACGTTTCAGTCTACAACTCAGACCTTCATCAGACTAGAGGTATGGAGATATGTGTGAGCATAGAAAGTCCATGGAAGGCAGCCACGATAAGTGGCGCCCCAGCCCCCCTGCCAGCGCTGCGTACACGCTTGACTATGTGCCACAGGGACTTTCTCCCTTTGTCCCAAGACCTTGATCTCCTCCCCCAAAAAAGGAGAATATTGCAACTTATCGTGGCTGCCTTCCATGGACTTCATGTAGCATCTTGAATTTACACATTAAGTTGCATACAATATAATTTCAGTTGTGCACTGGAAATATGCTAACAATGCTGTACAATATGTATCTGAAAAAGACAAAGAAAAAGTAGAGCATAACTTTTACAGCCATATCCCTGCTATATGTTTCCTTGGTGATGACTGTATTGCAAAATCTTTATTTGTGATAAAAAAATATCCAGTATTCATTTACTTCTTCCTTTATTCATTTCATGCATAAGCTGTGTTAACGTGTTATACTATCTGCTATTATAGTGAGCTAAATGAGAGACTAAACAAATGATGTTCAGAAATCAGATTGAATACCAAATAGACTATTGATGAACAAGGTCTTTCATCCAAACAGGCAAAACACCATAGACTGATTCTGTTCTTGACCCATTGTCACCATTCTGTGGGTAAATTGATCTGAGAATCTAATTTGTTTGGAAAGCACCTATGGACTTTTACAGCATGATTCGTTTTCTGCATTTGTTCAGTAATTAATTTTCACTTGCCAAGACCACTGGATAAGAGCAGGAGATAACAGGAAAGTGATTTTATATTTGCTTTTAGCATCAGGTTTATCCGGATATTCTGGAATGAGTTAAAATATGCCACGTAGTGATGAGCGAGTATACTCGTTGCTCAGGTTTCCCCGAGCATGCTTGGGTGTACTCCGAGTATTTTGGCGTACTCGGAGATTTTATTGTTTGTTGACACAGCTGCATGATTTGTGGCTACTTGACAGCCTGAATATATGTGTGGAATTCCTAACAAACAGGCAATCCCCACATGTATTCAGGCTGTCAAGAAGCCACAAATCATGCAGCTGCGGTGACAGAAACTAAATCTTCGAGCACGCCAAAATACTCGAAGACCACCCGAGCATGCTCGCTCATTACTAATGCCATTTTCTTCCCTGAAATAGTTCAGAGCCGATCTGTAACAGATCAATTCTCAGTTTCTATTTGTGGACTGTATAATAAATCTTTACTCTTGGCAAAATTTAATTTAAAAATTCCCTATAAGAATGTATCTACCAGAGTTGAGCAAATATTTCAATGTTCGGTTCAGATTGCAACATTCGCCGATTAATTCATTGAATATTCGCCGAACATAACCGAATGCTTTTCAGTTCAATGGGAGGAAAAAACAAATGCATGCACAACACATGGGTGAGGGATCGGTTTAGGACCCCTTTGCTGGGAGGCCTGATACCATATGCAGCACCTCTACCTGCTTTTATGCTGAGCCACACTCAGATGGCATAAATATCAATTTTGTAGACTACCATGGTCAGACAAATTTAAGGATAGTATCATGGGTAGTTGAGTCCAAGGAAGTGGAGGCCTGACGGTGTCGGAGGCCTACTACTACAGGCAACACGCATTAAGAAGACCCAACAAGGAGTGTTCACATTTCCAAGAATTATTGGCAGACACCACCAATGTGACATCAATTTTGCCACAGTAGAAATAAAATAATAGGCACTGACAGGTTTTCCATTACACCCAACCCAACAGATGGACACCCAACCAGGAGTGTTCACATTTAAACAAATCATAGAATCATAGAATTGTAGAGATGGAAGGGACCTCCTGGGCCATCTGGTCCAAACCCCTGCTCAAAGCAAGATTCGCTAAATCATCCCAGACAGAAGTCTGTCCAGCCTCTGTTTGAAGACTTCTATTGAATGAGAACGCACCACCTCTCATCTGTTCCACTCATTGATCACTCTAACTGTCAAAGATTTTTCTAATATCTAATCTGTGTCTCCTCCCATTCAGTTTCATCCCATTGTTTCTAGTCTTTCCTTGTGCAAAAGAGAATAAAGATGATCCTTCTATAATGTGACATCCCTTGAGATATTTGTAGACAGCTACTAAGTCTCCTCTCAGTCTTCTCTTCTGCAAGCTAAACATTCCCAAATCCTGCAACCTTTCCTCATAAGACAGGGTTTGCAGACCGGTCAACATTCTGGTCACTCTTTTCTGAACTTGCTCCAGTTTGTTGATGTATTTTTTAAAATGTGGCGCCCAAAATTCCAGATGAGGTCTGACCAAAGAGGAGTAGAGGTCAATAATGACTTCACGTGATCTAGACTGCATGCTTCTGTTAATACATCCTAGAATTGAATTTACCTTTTTTGCTGCTGCTTCACACTGTTGACTCATATTCAGTCTGTGATCTATTAGTATACCCAAGTCTTTTTCACATGTGCTGTTGCTTAGCCCTATTCCTCCCATTCTGTATATGCTTTTTTCATTTTTATTGCCCAGATGTAGTACTTTGCATTTTTCCCTGTTAAAAACCATTCTGTTAGTTGCTGCCCACTTCTCCAGTTTATTTATATCTTTTTGAATCCTCTCTCTTTCTTCTCTAGTATTAGCAATCCATCCTAGCTTTGTGTCATCAGCTAACTTAATCAGTTTACCCTCAATTCCTTCATCTAAATCATTGATAAAGATGTTGAACAATACAGGGCCCAGGACAGAGCCCTGTGGTACCCCACTTGAGACATTCTTCCAACTGGATGTGCAGCCATTTGCGACCACTCTTTGGGTCCGATCACTAAGCCAGTTATGAATCCACCTAACAGTTGCCTTGTCCATTCCATACTTAGTCATTTTTTCAATAAGGATTGTATGAGATACTTTGTCAAATGCTTTGCTGAAGTCAAGATATACTATATCTACAGCATTTCCTTGATCCACCCAATCAGTGATTCCGTCATAGAAGGAAATTAAGATAGTCTGACATGACTTATTAGTTACAAACCCATGCTGACTCTGTTTAATCACTTCATTCTTATCCAGGTACTTACATACATGTTGTTTAATAATTTGTTCAAAGATCTTTCCTAGTATAGAAGTCAGACTCTCCGGCCTATAGTTGCTTGGGTCCACTTTCTTCCCCTTTTTGAAGATAGAAAGAACATTTGCTCTTCTCCAGTCTTCTGGGACTTCTCCTGTTCTACAAGAATTTTCAAAGATCATGGAGAGGGGTTCAGAAATATCTTCTGCTATCTCCTTCAGTACTCTGGGGTGTAATTAATCTGGACCTAGAAACCTGAATTCATTTAGGTTAGCTAAGTGTTTCCTCACTATCTTTCTGTTTATAGATATCCTGGATTCTTCTATTCCCTTAATAGGACAGTGAATAACAGTTGATGTTACATTTCCTTTCTGAGAGGAAACAGATGCAAAATAGGAATTTAAAAGTTTGGCCTTCTCAACATCCTGTCTTACAAGTTCATCATTTTTATCCTATAAAAATCCTAAAGCATCTTTGACTTTTCTTTTACTTTTGACACATTCCCCAAAATCCTTTATTATTACTTTTGACCTCTCTTGCAAGCCTTAATTCATTGTCAGCTTTAGATAATCTGATTTGTGCCCTGCAAGTTCTGCAGACAGCGCTATATTCTTCTTTAGATATGCCTCCCTCTTTCCATTTTATAAACATTTCTTTCTTTGATTTTAGCATGTGCTTAAGTTCTGTGTTCATCCATCCTGGTTTCCTTAAATGCTTCCTATTCTTCCCTCTTTTTGGAATTGTTAACAATTGTGCTTTGAGAATTTCATTTTTCAAGATTTCCCATCCTTCCTGGACATTTTTGTCCTTAAGGATATCCAGCCATTGGATCCCTCCAATTCTCTTTCTGAATCCCTTAAAATCTGCCTTTCTGAAATCTAACCTTGATGTCTGAGTCTTCACAGGTCTTCCTCCTCTAGTTATCCAAAATTCTAAAATAGCATAGTCGCTACCTCCTAGGGTCCCAGCCACTTTTACCTTCTCAACCATTTCCTCCCTGTTAATAAGGATTAGATCCAAGGTAGCAGTTCCCTTTGTTTTCTCCCCTACCTTTTGGAAGATAAAGTTGTCAGCAAGAGAGGATAAGAATTTCCTTGACCTGTTAGTTTCGCCTGAGAGAGATTCCCAACAAATGTGAGGATAGTTGAATTCTCCCATGACTAGTGTTGAGCATTCCGATACCGCAAATATCGGGTATCTGCCGATATTCACGGTATCGGAATTCTGATACTGAGTTCCGATACTTTTAGCATATCGAATACCGGAATTGGAGGTTCTCATAATGTTATGAGCCAGTTTGATTTGATTCAGCCAATCAGGAATCCTAAGAAGTGTGGGCACATCCTGTTAGGCATGTAGACATGTTAACTAATGGCATGGCTGTGATTGGCTGCTGAAATGATGTCATGATGCAGTATAAAAGCCACCGCCGCCATTTAGGGTTCACTCTGCTGTGAATTCAGTTAGGGACAGGCTGCTGTTCAAGACTCTGAGGGACAGTTAGAGATAGCGATTTTCTAAATAATATTGTGCTTTACCCAGGCTACATTATCAATCAGTGTAGCTTTCTTTTGCTTTGCAGCGGTGTTCACAGCTGTCTGCAAGGTCTGTGTGAGTGCAGCTCACGCTGTGTAGTGTGTCCTGCAGCCACCTCTGGTTGTAGGCCGCTCAGCGTGCGTCACTGCCTCATACATATTTTTCTTTTATTGCTGCTAATTTTTCATTCTCCTATTAGTGTGCATCCCTCCGCATCCATATACATTGGTTGCAAACACTATAGGAGTAGACAGCGGAGCCTTTTTGCAGCCTTTCAGTGCTAGTGCCCAGTTATCTGCACTGTTCACGGCTGTCTTAGAGGTCTCTGTGTGTGAGTGCAGCTCACGTTGTAGTGCGTTCTGCAGCCACCTCTGGTTATAGTCCGCTCAGCGTGCATCACTGCCTCATACATAGTCCTTTTTTTGTTTTATTGCAGCTCATTTATCCTGATTTTTTTCTCCTATTAGTGTGCTTCCATCCGTATCCATCTACATTGGTTGGTTGCAAACACTATATAGGAGTAGAGTAGATAGAGGAGCCTTTTTTCTGGCTTGTGCCCTGCAGCTGCAGCCAGATTAGTATTAGCCTTTTTTCTGGAGCCTCATCTATTGCATTGTAGGTTACCTTCCTGCATTGTAATAGCTCCAAAAAGTTTGTGATACTATCGCTTTCACATCTTTGGTCACATCCATTTTGTTTTTTTGAAAAAAAAAACACGTACATAAAGTTCACCAAACACTCCACTTGACAGTTGTGTAGGCCACATTAGCTCATATTAAAGTGTAGTCCACACACTTTATAAAATTAGTGTTTCTTATACCTGTTAGCAGCTGTTCAGGAATAAGCACACTAAGCCCCCCCTTTGTTCTTTTCTGCCTATCTTTATCAGTCTACCAAGATGAAGAAGGCAGGGAGTAAGGCACGTGGTCGTGGGTGTGGAGCTGCAGCAGGGAGAAGACGTGGGGATTCAGCAGGGAGAGGACGTGGGGATTCTGTGCCTGCTGCAAGCACCAGTGACTCAGCATCCCCCAGTTTTACCAGGCAACAGTCCTTTATGCGCAGCTTTGTAGGACCTCGCCATACCTCACTGCTGCGGGACGAACAAATTGAAGCCGCTGTCGGATGGATGGCAGCTAACGCATCGACTTCAATGACTTCAATGACTTCCACATCCTCTCAGGGCACTGAAGTGGAACCATCTGTCTCTTCACCACCTGCCAAATTGCCCAGGCAGTCAGAGAGCCTTGTACAGGAGCCATCTCATTCTCTACTTCTGTTCTCTGAATCTGTTGGCTTGGAAAGAGGGAGGCAGCCAAGCAGTATTCTAGAATGTGAAGAAGAGGGAGTATGCAGTGATGCGCAACTGCTTTGTCCCTCTGAATCTGAAGAGGCGGGTGGGCCAGTGAATATGGTCAGCACACCTCAGTACGCATCAGATGATGAGACTCAGGTGCCACTTTCTGGTGCATACGGTGCTGCCAACACTACCCAGGAGAAGCAGGTGTTTGAAGAGGGGAGTGTAGATGATGAGGTCCTTGACCCATCATGGCGTGAGGAACAGGAGGAACAGGAAGGTGGTGGGAGCAGCTCTGTGGAAGAGATTCCCTGAATGGCCAAAACAGGAGGGAGAGGGAGGGGCAGACTTAGTTGCCTGTAGCCTCCACTTCGGCACCCGTTAGGCGCATTCCTTGCAGTGCGTGGTCCTTTTTTGACACTGTTGCAGATGACATTTGCTTTGTCAAATGCAAGCTGTGTCATCAGAAAGTCAAAAGAGGGAAAAGTGTCAGCAACCTCAATACCACAAATATGTGGAAACATGTGCGGACCAAGCACGTGGTGGAGTTACAAACACACACTGAAGACGTAGGCCAACCTACAGCACCACATACCACCTCTTCAGCTCATGTTGTAGCCTCTTCCTCCAGCTCACACACAGCTGGTTCGGCTTCCTCACAGGATCGCCATGGAAGAACCTCTGGCACTGTTGTCCAGAGACCCAGTGACATTCCACCCACAGCACCACATTCCCGTTCATTCTCACGCTCCCAGGCCTCTCTACAGCCATCGGTAGCACAGGCATGGGAGAAAAAGCAGCCATACTCGGCAAACCATTACCGAGCACAGGCTCTGAATGCTGGCATTGTAAAATTACTGGCCCTTGAAATGCTCTCATTCAGGCTGGTGGAGACTGACACCTTCCTGAACTTCATGGCATTGGCAGTCCCACTGTTAGGGTCGGCGGAACGCACCAGATATAAATAATAGGAGGTGCGTTTACCGCCCGGGGTCCACCATGCGGTAGATGGTAAGACCGCTGCTGGACAATGGCAGACGCACCAGAAGGTGAAGTACTGCTCTCGGGTCAACGTCACCCGAACGCTAAGAGCGGCTCTGTTCAGACACAGAGTAACTTGGCAGTAATAAATATAAAGCCGCTGGCCCTGTTAGCTTCACAGGAAGCTCAGCGGGTGGTGTTGCAGCAGCAACCGCCAATAGATGCTGCTACCGCAGCGCAGCAATAACTAAAGCCGCAGGCATCGGTACTGGAGAACCGGGCATCGACGGACGCTAGTGTAGGTGCGGAAAGCACAGTGGTGTGTAGCTTGCCACACCTGGAGCTGACTAACCCAACACACAGTCACCAATCTTATTATCCAAGGGAAGGGGTTTCATAATAAGTCAGTCACCAGTCCATGCATCCATTACCATACACACCACACAGCATAACATGCTACACTAGCGCATGGCCGAGCCGCCATGCAGGCTTTTTATAGCCATGCGCTTCCGGGACCTTCCAGTACCCTGGAAAGGGCCAATCAGATCCGACGCAGGACCTGAGAATGTGACCCCTGCTCTCCAGTGAGAGGTCACCATGCGGGCATGCCCAGTAGCACGGCACGAGGACTTAGCCTCTGGAGCGGTTCCCTGCAGAACAGGTTGAGCTACCATTGCTGCACCAGAGGTGGCAGCAACATCAAGGCTGTCAGAGCAAGTCTGAGCAGCATGCCTGGCTCGCCATGATTGCTGAGGAGCACCCGGAGCAGTCGGAGGAGAATGGGAGACCGCTGGATGTCTGGCTCTGGATTCCCACTGTGCAGTGTCAGGAATCCTACGCCCAACACCAACAATACACCGTGCCCATCCGCTTTTATTTCAGCAGGCAAGCCGTCCCTGTCCTGCAAAAGCATGTGGAGGGAAAAATTAAACATGCGCTACTAAACGCCATCAGTAGCAAGGTCCACCTGACCACCGATGCGTGGACCAGTAACAATGGACACGGACGATACCTTTCCCTCACTGCCCAGTGGGTCAGTGTTGTGGAGCTGGGTATCTTGAGAGTGGCGTTGTACGTGTTCTGCCAACTCCAAGGATTGCAGGAATCCAGTCTGTACACATTGACTCCTCCTCATACTCCAGTTCCTTAGAATCAGCGCTGCAGGAGCCTGTTACGACCGATATGAGCACAGCCGTGGCCAAACGTCAAGAGGCCATACTGAAATTAATTTCTTTGGGGAATCGAAGCCACACAGCGCAGGAGCTCTGGAATGCCATCAAGCAGGAGAGCGACCTGTGGTTTGTGCCAGCGAATCTCCAGCCAAGCTTGGTGACAATGGCCGAAATCTGGTGGCAACTTTGGGCCTAGGCAACCTCACTCACATCCCATGTCTGGCACATGTGCTCAACTTGGTCGTGCATAGCTTTCTAAGGGACTATCCGGATCTTGATGCACTGCTGCACAAGGTCCGCATAGAGTGCGCTCACTTGCGGCATTCCAGCATGGCAAGATCGCGCATTGCAGCTCTGCAGCGCTGATTACGCCTTCCGGAACATCGCATCATATGTGACCTACCCACCAGGTGGAATTGAACATTACATATGTTGGAGCGGGGAGCGGTTGTGTGAGCAGAAGGCAGCAGTAATGGAGTACCAGCTGCATCAGGTGCAAACAAGTCGCACTGTGCGCCAGTCACACTTCAGCACCACTGAGTGGGCCTCTATGAAGGACATCTGCCTCGTTTTGCGTGCCTTCGATGATTCCACGTGGATGGCGAGTGCAGATGATGCACTAGTCAGCATGACTGTCCCCCTTATCTGCCTGCTTCAAAAATCACTGCAAGCACTAAGGGATGAGGTTTTGGAAGAGGTGGAGGATGAGGAGTCCCAAATGCCATCTGCTTCTGGACAGTCTGTGCTACGTGGTTCCTCACAAAGGCCTAGGCAGGGGACACTTTGTGAGGAGGATGAGGAGGAGTCGATGGAGGAGGAAGACATCTCTCCAGAGGAGGGAGGTACACAATACTCTAGTAGTCAGAATGTACAGCGAGGATGGGGTGATGCAGAGCAGGCAGAGATGACGCCTCAAGCAAGGGACAGCGTTTGTTGGCCAGTTGGCAGTCTGCGGCACATGGTTGATTTCATGCTGCAGTGCCTGAGAAACGACCGCCGCATTGCCCACATTCTCAACACGGCTGATTATTGGGTTTACACCCTCCTAGATCCTCGCTATTGGGACAACTTACAAAGCCTCATAACTAGAGTTGAGCGACTTTGCCTTTTTTTGGGTCGAGTCGGGTGTCATGAAACCCGACTTTCGCAAAAGTCGGGTCGAACGAAATCGGCCGATTTTTGTGAAAAGTCGTAGGCCGACTGAAACACGAAACCCAATGCAAGTCAATGGGGAAGCAAAGTCGGCAGGGAGTGGAGGCTAGGAAACAAACCAACTGTGCCCTTTTGAATGCCAAAAATATCAAATCTTATTACTGAAGCTTTTCAACCTTAATTTACTTCATAATACTAGTTACGCACTGAAAAATGGTGGTTATTTGGCTAAATTTGTGGGGGGGTAGGGCTGGCTCCAGGTTTTCATGTGCCCTGGGCCAAAGAGTGCCCCTTTAACACATACCACAACTCATGATGCTCCGATACGGCAGAGAAATAGCGGTATAGTACAATGAAAAATACTTCACTTTTTACATCTCATGACTGATATCCATTTTAAATTCTCCAATAGCTCCAAAAACGGACAGTATCTTACTCCATACAGTATTATAGCCACCGCATAGTGCGCTATACAGAGTAATGAGGCCCATATATTTCACCATACAGAATCATTGGTCCCATATAATGTTTGAAACAGTATATAATGAGCTCCACATAATGCTACAGTATATGTTGGTCCCCATGGATGAAGCTGCACTGTCTTATGGGCCCAAATAATGCTCTATATATAATGGGCCCCATTTCTAATGCTCTAGTGTATAATGGGCCCTGTAAATGCTGCTCCAGTGTCTGATGTCCACCTTTGGAATGCTCCAGTGTATGGTGGGCCCCATATATCATTCTCCAGAGTATAGTGCTCCCCAAAAATTGTTGTCCCAACATTGAAAACAATTAAGTCTCCTCAAATAAGTCTCCTCGCTAGGCAATCCCTGTACTTGTCTGGGCATACAGGCGTGATGTCATTGCACTCTCTGATCAGAATATCACTGTCAGGAAACGCTGAAGACGTCATGGCGGTGGAGCAGGGAGAGGTAAGTATTTCAACTTTGCAAGTGCTGTGATCCAGAGCAAGCAGGGGGGGCCCACTCGTTGGCGATGGCACTGACACAGGGCCCCTCATAGTATGGCGGTGTGTCTGAAGGCGGGTGGACCGAACCTGCACTTTCAGCTGCACCTTCCCTTTTGTCACCGTGTAAGGTGGTACAGTATATGCGAAGGGTAACCTGAATTTCATCTGGGTCACATTCAGGCTGTGTAGAGTGCGAGGGGAATGTAGTGGTCTGGGTCAATGTACCAGCAGAATCATCTAGCAGTGGCTGGGCCTCAGTGCACTTGTGGTGCCCCCAGGAGTATCGTTGCCACAGTGGCATTACCTTCCTCCTAGGGAGTGTGATGTCATGCTTGGGAGCAACGAAGGATCTCTCTAGCAGTTAAACCAACACACAACACATTTCCCACTCCAGGCCAGCAGGGAGACCTCTGAACCTGACTGCTGAGGAGCTGCTGTCTGTGGTCGGGAGGAGGTAAGTTAGGTCAGTCTGTGAAGGGAAGGGGAAGTGTGTGGACGTGGGAAGGGGAGTTGGAGGATGAGCAGAGTTAAGGCTCACTCCTAGCTTGAGCGCATTGTCCGGATTCCGGTCTCCGAGTTTGTAGGGACACTGACATTCCTGCAGAAGAAACCGGAGGAAGTAGCAGCTGTAAATGCTCTGTACCCAACTAAGGCTCGGAGGCCCCAGCAGCGACATGTGGGAGCCAGAAGGAAAAGGCTACGGCTGCCTGCCATACGAGAAAGTTCCAAGAGAGAGTAAACAGGGGGAACTTCATTGAACTCAGCACTGCGAGTACCTCAGATAAGCAATAGAACGGAGGCCACTCTAACTCTCTGCAGAGAGAGAATTCCAAATTGGCTTCCAGGCTGACCAACTCCTTCTCCATCTGTAGTCTGGGTCCTGGACGGCACTTACCAAGTACAGGTGAAGGAACTGCACGACTGTGTCTGTCCTCTTTCTCCTGCGCATGGCGCACAGCTCTGCTACATCCTGCACTGCACACCATCTACCAACTCTTTCATGTGCCCTGCGACAATGGCCATACCTGTGCAGGGCTTCTACATCTTAGCTGCACCACAACTTCTTTCCCAGAGAAGCGCCACTGCAGCGCTGGTCAATCTACTCAGAAACCACAGGTGGCATCACGTATCATTCACCTATAAACGTAATTCACCCCTTTGCATGGACGCCCAGGGCCACGGAACGGGTCACCACCACTGTGACACATCCCAGGGAGACACTGTCCAGGTACCGATTAACCCCACTGCACTGCCTGGCCACTCACACTCCATGTCAGATTCATCTTGGACTGGGGAATTCACGATTTGACTTGATAACCCATGCATGGTATGATAGAAAGAGCTACATGGACTAATGCGAAGTGTGGCCTGCTGCATCATTCACTTTGGGTGGGTGTGCAGGAGACAAGGAAAGGGGTTCTTCCTGACCAGGAGCCAGCACTTGAAGACTCAGTCCTTGCATTTTTTGAAACTTCAGAAGAGGAGGGCATATTTGCTGGAGTCTGTTTCGGCAATGTAAGCCCAAACCAGTTACTCATGCTCCGGCTTTAAAAACGGTTAACCTACTCCCAGAAAAGGTAGCCGTCCAGGCGTTCCTTAGACAGACCATGACGCAGGCTCAACACCTCCTGCCTTAGCTGCTATTGTGCTTTTGCCACTACCAGCAGATGCACCACCACCATCAGCACCAGCTGGCCCCACCATGCCCACATCCGCGGCCTCTTCCACCAAACTTCCAAATTTAGCACAAAATAGACACAAAATAACATCACATATATGGTACTGTATCAGAAGCATACAGCTCTATTCAGTCAAAGGATAATTGTCAATCTCCATATATATTCCATCAGTCACACAGAGACACTCCCAGGCTCAGTATGGATTAGACAAGAATATAAAAAGTAGACAAAGTGTACAGTATCATCAGATAGCAGGTATATATAGCATAGTTTAAACATTAACAATGTACGTCTATATATCATGAGTAGTGTTGAGCCACCCCGCTAGTGTTTTGGCTCGTCGCACAGGAGGCAAGTTCGTCGAATGTTCGTCAAACCACACTGAAAACAATGGCAGGCAAACACAAACACATACTAACACATAGAAAACAATTACAAAACACCTTAAAAGGTGTCCCAAAGCCGACAAAATGCTCAGAAGCCAAAAATAACATATGGAAAAGGGCAGCTACATTTACAAAAAAGGTGGAGGAGTAAAAGGAGGTGGTGGAGGAGACACAGATCTAGGCTTGTCATGCCCTTATGAAGTCAAGAAAGTCTGGATTAAAAATGTAAAAACCAAACCCAAAAAAACAAAATCTGAAAACGAACACGATCATATACCGTCGTACTTCCCACCAATAAATTATGGCAACTGGCGATCGGGCGGCGTTATTCCCATGAACCTCAAAACAGCGTCCATGAAGCCAAAGTGTTTGCTTTCCGGGGGCAGTATGATTGCAAAGCTGAACCTTAAAGGAATGTCCAAAAGGGCATCACCAGGAGTGGAGCCTGCGGCTTAATTGGACTCCACCCGGGAAACCACAACCATGCCACCTCAAAAAAAGATGCACACATTGAAAGCTTTGTCGATTGTGTGTGTGGTGTGGTATGTCCGTTTGTAGTTGTCCTAGCGATTTGTCCGCTTTATTCCGTTAACGAACGAGACTCCGGCATGCCCCTGCAGTACTCGTAAAGCTTACTAGAGGGATACGCGAGGCTCTGGCACGCGCGATCGAGCAATAACAGGGCTATCATGGCCTTCCATGTCCGGGGCTACATGCGCGCTACACTGAAAGGACCATCTTTTGTCGCTTACAGGTGCAGATAAGCCGCTGAACACCGTTAGACATGGGGATCTGGTATTCCAATAATTTGCCGTGAACGATGATTTCCCAGTAAGTGCAGGTCAACAGCAATTCTTGATTTCGGCCTAACCGCCATTCCAGAAAAAATGCAAAACATTACGTGTCCAAACCACAGGTGCTGTAGCTTGGTTAACAGCTCTGCAGGCGTTCTCAGGCCCAGTATGGATTCTACAAGATTCAAGAAAGTTGATAAACGGTACAGTTTCACCGGATAACACATATATATGTTGCATAGTTTACACATTAAAAACCTATGTGTATCGATCAGGAGGCAGGCTCAGATGGTCTCAGGCCCAGTATGGATTAGACCAGATTGTACAAAGTTGAGATAGGGTACATTATCACTGGATAGCAGGCATATAGAGCATAGTTTAAACATTTAAAATCTCCGTGTTCTCTGCATGGATTACACAACAATCTAAAAACTAGAAAAAAGGAAATGTATTTCAAGCGTACACCATGATACACTTTTGGTGGTATTTTTAAATCTTCATTTATATTTCTGTCTCAGTAAGACAGCCCAGACTCTCTGCAATAGGAAATTAGATGCATACAATTATTTACCTAAAGTCTAGTGATTGCAGAAATCTACGAATTACTATTCATGGGAACAACTTCCGTCACAATTCTCAGAGGCGATGCTGACCCTCAATTAATTAGTGTGTGGACACAGCAAAAACCTTTCTTTGTGAAGAAAGTGTTGCTGTATCGCAGTACCGTTGATCCCATCGCCGTTACTCAAATCCATCCAATTTTGATCACAGGGAGAGATGTAAACATGGTGCTCACTGCCTATCATGATCTGTCACGTAACTTTGGAGTGCAAAACACAGAAGCCACAGGCCGTAGGCGATTCAATTGGATTGGCATGAGAGGGAGGGCACATTTAAAAATGTGCGCTGGAATGTCACATGTATGTGGGCAGGAAAACTGTTAAAGCTGATGAGAAACCACCACTGCATCTCATTGTGAGTCGACGTCCATAAGAAAAGGAAGCCATTGATTATCTGAAGCTGAATCCCGGCCAGCGGGACAGGGCATAGCTATGTCTTAACCATCATCTTCTATCAGTTCACCAAATTTGAAGTGCCAGTCCCAGTGATGGAATTGACAGCCCAGACTACATAGCGGAGGAGCAGGGAGAGGTAAACATTGCAAATGCTGGGGCCCTGCCCAAGCAAGGGGGGCCCACTCGTCGGCGTCGGCACTGGCACTGGGCCCCTCAAAGTACAGCGGTGTGTCTGATGGTGGGTGTGCACCACCACCGTCAGAGACACTTGATTGCACTATGAGGGACCTGTGCCAGTGCCCGCGCCCACGAGTCGGCCCACCCACCCATCCAGGGCAATGGCACTCGCACGGTTGCGTGCGCTCGGTGGTGACCCCGGCCATTGAGGGGAGGAGGCTGCCCAGTTAGGGAGGTTTACAAAATGGCATATGTTGATGTGGGACATTCACCTGCTGCTAAAGGCAAAATTGGTTAAGTCCCAGGAACAGGCGGACCAAAGAAAACAATTTTTCTGGCAACCTATGTGTCATCAGGGTAAGGTGTGACAAAATCCTTGGAAACCCATGCATAGTTCATTTTAATGAAGGTTAGATCATCCACATTTTGGGTCAACAGATGGGTCCTTTTTTCTGTCAGTATTGATCCAGCAGCACTGAAGACTCTTTCTCATAGCACACTTGCAGCTGGGCATGTGAGCTCATGTACGGCATATTGTGCCAATTCAGGCCAGGTGTCCAGTTTAGCTGCCCAATAGTCAAATGGGAATGACCTGTGAGGGAGAACATCGATATGGGAGGAAAAGTAGTTTGTAACCTGTCACTTTCAATCGAAGCAGTTTTACCAGTCGTGTGAACGGGACTTGAAAAACCAGTCCACAACATGGTCATGAAACCCCTCTCTCCAACGCCACTTCCGATGTGTCCACCACCAACACCGCTTCTAAGTTGCCCCCGGCCCCTACGGCTCGTGTGAGAACCATCACCGCTGCTGTGTGCTGGGAATGCCTCAACCAACCGGTTTACCAGAGTAGCTTGTTTGTTAGCCAATATTAGGTCAAGGTTCTCCTGAGGCATGATGTTTTGGAATTTGCCTTTATAGCATGGATCCAGGATGCTGGCCAACCAATAGTCATCATCGTTCATCATTTTGGCAATGTGGGAGTCCCTTTTTAGGATCTGCAAGGCATAATCTGACATGTGGGCCAATGTTCCCGGTGTCAATGATGCACTGCGAGTGCTGGGTGGAGGAGCACTTTCTGGCAAATCCACATCCCTCCAGTCACGCACAAACCCTGTACCAGATCTTGCAAAGCCAACATTTTCTCTTGCCCCAAGAGAAGCATCCTCCCCTAAATAACCATCCCCATAATCATCCTCCTCCTCTTCCTCTTCTTCCTCCACCTCGTCCATGACAGTTCCCTGACCAGACAATGGCTGACTGTCATCAAGGCTTCCCTCCACCTCTTCCTCCTCATCAACCTCGGCTGCAGACGCCTGCTCCTTAATGTGCATCAAAGTTTGCATGAGCAGACGCATAAGTGGGATGCTCATGCTTATGATGGTGTCATCTGCGCTTACCAGCCGTGTGCATTCCTCAAAACACTGAAGGACTTTACAGAGGTCTTTCAGCTTCGACCACTGTACACCTGTCAAATCCATGTCTGCCCTCAAAGTGCCTGCCCGTGTATCCTCTCACAAATGCATTACGGCCTGCCTTTGTTCACACAGCCGCTCAACCATGTGCAGGGTGGAGTTACACCTTGTTGCAACGTCGATAATTAGGCGGTGCTTGGGAAGGTGGAGCAATCGCTGCAGCTTCTGCATGCGACTGGAGTGTACCGGTGACCGGCGGATGTGCGAGCACAGTCTTCGAACCTTAAGGAGCAGGCCTGTTAAATCCGGATAATTAGTGAGGAAGCACTGCACCACCAGGTTCAAGGTGTGAGCCAAACAAGGTATGTGTCTGAAAGGGCTATGGCTGCCACAAAATTCAGGCCGTTATCACTGACTACCTTGCCTTCCTCAAAATGTAGACTGCCCATCCATGACTCAGTTTGTCGCTGAAAGTAGTCGGCCAGTACCTCTGCGGTGTGTCTGTCGCCCAAACACATCATCTGCAACACAGCCTGCTGACGCTTTCCACTAGCTGATCGATAGGGGGACACCTCGTTTGAAACACTATCAACTGTGGATGCAGTGCTCGTGCGTCTGCGCTCTGTGGACTAGCTTTCGAATTCTGGAGGAGGAGGAGGAGGGTCGAACGCCTACAGCCAACTGTTTCCTATACCGTGGGCTAGGCAGCACTGTGCCACCACCGCTGTCCCCTGTGGACCCTGCATCCACCACATTAACCCAGTGCGCAGTGATGGACACATAACGGCCCTGGCCATGCCTACTGGACAATGCATCAGTTGTGAGGTGAACCTTTCCACTCACTGACAGCTTGAGTGCATGGACAATGCGGTCTTTCACATGAAGGTGGAGGGCTGGGATGGCTTTGCGAGAAAAGAAGTGATGACTGGGTAGTTCATAGCGTGGAACTGCGTAGGCCATTAGTTCGCAGAAAGCTGCGCTTTCAACCAACCAATAGGGCATCATCTCTAACGAGATTAGTTTGGCAATGTGGGTGTTCAAAGCCAGTGTACGCGGATGAGAGGATGAGTACTTTTTTGTCCTACTCATAGTCTCTGGTAGGGTGAGCTGGACTTGAGAGCTGGATATGGTGGAAGTAGCGGTGGACATGGCGGACTGAGAGAGGGTTGATGATGGTGATGGAGTTGGTGTTCTTTCTGATGGCCTAGAATCAGTCTTTCGTTGCAATAACAGTTTGATTCCCTGAATGATTTGCCCTTGCGACGACAACTCAACATTTGCTGCTGGTGGTGTGCTAACCGGTGGACTTACAGTGGGGGAAACAATGTTGCGTTGCTGACTACCTTCTTTGGGAGCAGTAGCACATGTGGTACGTGAGTTTTGGTAGTCCATCCACGCTTGCAAGTGCATGGTGGTTAAATGTCTTAGCATGCAACTGGTATTCAAATTTCTCAGATTTTTCCCTCGGCTAAAGGTCTTTGCGCACTTCTTACAGATTACCTTTGCCTGATCATTAGAATTTTGTTCAAAAAAGTGTCACACTGCACTCTTCCTACTAGAGAAGACAGTTTGAGGCCTTGCACGCTGTGCTTTTTTGACCATCTGGCCATGCTGTCCTGCAATTTTTTTGGTTTTTGTAACCCGTTTTTGGACTGCTCCGGGCCTGCCAGATAGCAACTGTTGCGATGTCGATGCCCGCTGCTGATGCTCCTCCTCTTCTTCTGATCTATTGGCAGCGGCACACTCTACCCCCAATGGATGCCAATCTGGGTCAACAACTGGGTCATCCATCACCTCCTCTTCAATGTCATGTGCACCTTCCTCTGTGTCACCGTGTATGGTGGTATAGTATGCGGGAGGGGGCAACTGAGTTTCATCAGGGTCAGATTCTGGCTCAGTACACTGCGAGGACAATGTAGTGCTCTGAGTGAATGTACCAGCAGATAAATCTAGCAGTGGCTGTGGATCAGTGCACTCCATGTCAGATTCATCTTGGCCTGGGTATTTCACGATTTGACTTGATAACCCAGGCATGGTATGTGAAAACAGCTCCATGGAGTAATCTGTAGTGTGGCCTACCGCATCCTTCAATTTTGGTAGGGGTGAAGGACACAAGGAAAGGTGTGGTTCATGACCATGAGCCTCCAATGACTACTCAGTGCTTTTATTTTTTAAAACTTCAGAAGAGGAGGTGATAGAGCTGGAGGCTGAGTCAGCAATGTAAGCCAAAACTTGTTCTTGAAGCTCTGGCTTTAGAAGCGGTTTACCTACTCCCAGAAAAGGGAGCCTTCGAGGCTTTGTGGAGCCAGACGATGACGCAGCCTCAGCACCTCCAGTATTAGGTGCTATTTTGCTTTTGCCACTACCAGCAGATCCACCACCAACACCAACACCATCATTACCAGCTGCCAACCCCCGCCCACTTCCATGGACTCTTCCACCACACTTCCTCATTTTTTGGAAAAATTTACCCAAATTTACACCAACTCTCTGGTACTGTAAAACAAGGTACCAGGTGTATATAGTACTGTGGAGTATTGGAATGTCTCTACACTTCAGGAGACTGTGGGATTCAGTCAGGCCCTGCTTATTTAACACCACAATATGACAGGCAGATTCTCTATGCTGTTAGAAGGGTGTATATAGGACTGTGTAGAATTGGAATGTCTCTACACTTCAGGACGCTGTGGGATTCAGTCAGGCCCTGTATATTTAACACCGCAATATGACAGGCAGATTCTCTATGCTGTTAGAAAGGTGTATGTCATATCCGCCATGTCCGCCATGTCTGCCATGTCTGTTTTGTCTCAAGAACTCCTGGAGCGATGTGCATGCGCATATCTTGTCTGCTATCCTGCATGTTCCCTAGAGCAGTGTGCACACTCACCTCATGTCAGAGCTGCAGGATGCCTGCGTTTCTGCTGTCTTCTGTGATCTTCTCATCATGTCTGGAGTCTCTGGTCAGGTGTCCCTGTCTGGATCCTGCACTGTCTGGTTCTGCAATCATCTCGTCATGTCTGGAACGCTGATCATGTGACCTTTCCTAGGATCCTGCACTGTCTGGTTCTGCAATCATCTCGTCATGTCTGGAACGCTGATCATGTGACCTTTCCTAGGATCTTGCACTGTCTGGTTTGGTAATCAGCTTGTCATGTCTAGAACTCTGATCATGTGACCTGTCTAGGTTCAAGCACTGATTCTGCAGTCGTCTCGTCATGTCTGGAACTCCAATCATGTGAATACGCTCTGTTATCCTGTGGATCTGAACCCGGAAGTGCTCCCCTGGTCCTGACCTGGAAGAGAAGGTGCTATGCCCTATATCAGGCCACCCCTTCCTATGCTCAGGGCCTGAGTATTGTGTGGTGTCCCTGCATGGCTGCTTGGTCTGTGGGGCGCTCCCTCTATTCTGTGCCCTTGCACTCTGCTCTGTCCTGCGTCTCTGCACATGCTCCGTGCTCGTATTCCATCTCTTGTCTTGTGCCATGTCTCGTGTTGTCTCTCGTGCCATGTTTTGTCCCTGCTTTGCTTTGCCTTGTAGTCCTTGTTTGCTCTGATTCTGTTCCTCGTGTCATGTCTCGCTCTGCTTTGTGGCTTCAGGTACCCTGCCTCTGTCTCTGTCCCTGGCGTGTCTCTACACGTGCAGGCCTCCGCTCTGAACCTGTCCCTGGTGTGTCTCTACACATGCAGGCCTCTTCTCTGACCCTGTCCCTGGCGTGTCTCTACACGTGCAGGCCTCGCTCTGTACCCTGTCTAGTCCCAAGGTCCTTCCTTGGCCCGGCTCTGAGCTTCGGCCTACGCTCCGCTGCTAGACTGTCCCTGGCGTGTCTCTACACGTGCAGGCCTCGCTCTGAACCTCTCCCTGGCATGTCTCTACACGTGCAGCCTCGCTCTGTATTCTGTCTAGTCCCAAGGTTCTTCCTTGGCCCGGCTCTGTGTTTCGGACTACACTCCGCTGCTAGACTGTCCCTGTCCCTGGCAAGCTCTTTGCATGCACAGGTCTCTGCCTCGTTCTTTGTATTGTCCCTGATGTTTCGTGCGCCCTTGCACTTTTCGCACCAGGCTTTGCCATACCGTCTGTACGCGTCTCTGTCCTTTGTCTTTGCCTAGCCCTGCATTGTGGCTCCATGCCTCCGTGCACGTGCCTGGTCACCTGTGCCTACCTGGTGTGCCTCAGCCGTGCCGCCTCTAGTTGTGCTCGCCTGTGTGCCCCAGCCGTGCCCTGTCCAGTGCTATAGTGGTCTGGCTGTGTGGCCCCGCAGCAGTGCCGCCTCTAGGCGTGCCCACTTGCAACTGCCATCGTCAGTACTACTTGCCGGTGCTCCCCAGCCATGGTCTCTGTGCTTCCTTGCACTCACGCTGGTTCTCGCACTGTGCCTTTTCGTGCTACTCTTGCACAAAGCCTTTGTCTCTTTTGCTCTTCTCTGTACCTCTAGTTTGCCTGCCGGATTCCATAACCTGCCGACCGCTGCCAGAGGTCCAGACCTAGATGACTGCGGCCTGATGTCCGGAGCTGATGTCTGTTGCCAGATTCCTGGACCCTGTCGGTCGATGCCAGCATTTGGATTCCGATGCCACCATACTCTGTGCTTCTCCCTGGCATGCCCCTTGGCATGCGCAGGCTACCGTCCTGTGAACCTGATCCGTCCCTGGCATGCCCCTCGGCATGCGCAGGTCTCTCTTGTGAACCTGATCCTGGCGTGTCCGTTGACACGCACCATGTCACTAACTCTCTTGTTTCCTTGCATGGAACCCTGGCTAACTTCTGGATGTCCGGATCCTGCCGATCACCCTCTGAGCTACAGACCCTGATGCCCTGGTTGATCGTGGACTGTTGTCCGGAGTCCGATGTCCGTGTACCATCTGCACGTTCCATGCCTGGACCTCGGCGTGCCATTGCACGCACCCTGTTTCATGAACTCTGTGTGTTCACGTTTGCTCCTGTTGCACCCTGAAAAGTTCCACAAGTCTTGGACCTCGGCGTGCTCTTGCACGCACCTTGTCTTATGTTCTGTGTGTTCACGTTTTGCACCTGTTGTACCTGAAGTCTTCCTTAATGAAGTTTCTTTGAAGTAATGACTTGTCTTGCCTAGTCTTGTTTCCCTGAGCCGGTCGTCTGGTCCAGCTGCCATGGTGGCTCACCCCCTTGGTCTTGCCCCTGACACTCCCTGTATAGGGGGTGGTTCTCATTAGGTCATCTCGCCCTAGGAGGGTGGGTGCCACGGCCCAGAGGGTCCACTCTTTCTAAGAAGAACGACTCAGCGTAAGCTGACACTCATCACAGTGTATAGAGGACTGTGGATAATTGGAATGTCTCTACACTTCAGGACACTGTGGGATTCAGTCAGGCCCTGTTTATTTAACACCACAATATGACAGGCAGATTCTCTATGCTGTTAGAAGGGTGTATAGAGGACTGCATAGAATTGGAATGTCTCTACACTTCAGGACACTGTGGGATTCAGCCATCCCCTGTTTAACACCGCAATGCGACCGGCAGAAATTGCCTAGTGTATGACAAACTACAAGGTGTATATAGAATTGGGCAGAACTGGAATCTCCCTACAGTGTAGGTCTGTAAGAACGGAACAACTCCTCGACTTATCCTTACAGAGTCACACACAGATAGCTTCACTGTGGCCGTGATAACAGCCGTTACACGGTACTGAGAGAGGAGCGTACACCGCTGTAAGGTGTGAAAAATGAATGCTCAGTAACTCACAGGGACAAAACAATAAAATCTGGATTGCTTTGAAAAAAGCAGTTTGCTCAGCAGTGGGCACACAGCAATGCAGCCTAATAACCAACAGAGCTGATGCACCAAAATATAGCCTCCTGTTATGATTGAGTCACCGTAGGAGGCAAAAACAGAAATGCTAGCTAAGTCCAGAAAACCAGAGAAGTTGGCAGCTATCGGATTGCAGACCCCTGAACCTATCAACACAACTAGCAGTAGCCGTGGGGGGTTCCTACGATGCCCTAGACCCCTCGATAACAGCCGGAGAATTAAATAGGCCTAAAGAAAGAAAGGGGAAATCTAAACTGCCCCAGAGCAGACCCCAAAGCAATAGGCAGCCCCCAATATATAATGACGGTGAAGCAAGATGAAAATACTAACACAGACAGAAAGATAGACTGAGCAAAGAGGGGCCCAAGCTAACTAAATAGAAAAGGACAGGAAGGCTGCTGTCTGCAATCCGTGAAAAACCCTATGAAAATCAGAGCCAACAGACTGACAGTGAAAAAGGCCCTGAAGACGCTAGGCTTCAAAAAAGCTATGTCAGTACTCAGGAATATACTGAAGACAGAGCTACAGGCAAAAGGAGATTCAGCTCACCCCAGCAGGGAATGGCAGAATACTGAAAAGCAAGGAAAACAAAAAACAAAACAAAAAGCTAACAGGCAAAACAGAAACTTAGCTTTAGAGGAGCAGGAATCAGACTGGTGTCCTAGAAGTCCACAGAGAAATCACCCGCAGGGCAGAAGGGTGTCGGCAGCCTTATATCCAGTCCGTGACTCCACTCAGCCAGTCATCCTCATTAGACTCAGGTGCCTGATAATCAGGCTCATTACCTTCCTTTACCAGAATAGGGAGTTCACCAGACCCCAGTGATGAAGGGGAAAATGAACTCACAACAGCCTCCCCTTGCACTGCACAGTGACTGGTGTGTTGTACAGGCAAAATCGCTAGCAGCAGAATCAGTTTTTGGTATGTTCTTCCCTGCCTAACACTCTCCCTACAGAATCAGAAGCAACTCTCCCTATTCTGAGATCAGCATGAGTAACATGGCGGTCAGCGTCCCCGCCCTTTTATACCCCCGTGACATCCCACAAAGCAAGCCAATCACTTGCATGCCCTTCTCCAAGATGGTGGTGACCCCTGCCTATGTCATCACATTGCCCACAGTGTCCGTTCTTCCTGATTGGCAGCAAAAAGGGCGCTCAAGCATCTTTTGAAATACGTCTTTGGCGCTAAAGTCGCTGACCTCGTGGCCGACCTCACGCTAAGGTTGGGTTTCGTTTCATGAAACCTGACTTTGGCAAAAGTCAATTTTTTCGACCCGTTTCGCTCAACTCTACTCATAACGCCGTTGAACCGGAAGCGTAAAATGCGGGAGTACCAAGACACACTGGTGCATTCCATCATGTTCACCATTTCACCCGAGAGTAGTGCTGCTAGTGCTTTACAAAGCAGCTCTGTGTGTTGAGGCAGTGGAGGAAGCTCTGCACAAAGAGGGAGCAGAGGCAGCGCCTCAGTACAGGTCAAGACCAGTATGGCCCAAATGTGGCAAAGTTTTGTGTGCCCGCCACAAATGTCTACACCATCACAGATGGCTCCAGTCAGCAGGAGGCAACGTTTCCATCAGATGGTGACAGACTACATGTCTTGCCCTGTCAGTGTACTCCCAGACGGCTCTTCCACCTTCAAGTTTTGGGTCTCTAAGATGGATACATGGCCAGAGCTTAGCCAGTATGCATAGGAGGTACTTGCTTGCCCTGCTGCCAGTGTATTATCAAAACGCGTCTTTAGTGCCGCAGGTGGTGTACTAACAGACCGTCGCACGCGACTATCCTCCGATAACGTTGACTGGCTTAATTTTCTGAAAATGAACAAGGCCTGGATCTCACCAGAATTTGCCAGTCCTCTTCCAGAATAAATAATTGGTTGGCAACAGTATCCAGGTCTCCTGTTGTGTTCATGCTTCTACCACCTGAACTGTAATCCCTGGGCTCCAACACCGCCAGTTGTTGCTCAGAAGTGCCGTCTGCACAGAAAAAAACACTAGCTCCTGTGTTAGTGGGGTTCAATAATGCCAGCTGCTCCCCTGCTGTGTGTCTGGCAATGTCTACTGCTGCCTCCACATTCAGACTACTACGGATTTTTAACCGTGCTCCAATTAGGCCACAGGCTCCACTGTCTCTAGTATTTACCCTGGCAACACCGCCAGTTGCTGCTCAGAATTGCCGTCTGCACAATCAACACTTGTTCCTTTGTTACTGGGGCTCTGTAACGTCAGTTGATCCCCTGATGTCTGTCTGGCAATGTCTCCTGCTCTGTCCACATTCCCATTACTAGTAGATGAAATTAGGCCTCAGCCTACACCATGATTGATCCTGGGCTTCAACACAGCCAGTTGTTGCTCAGAAGTGCCATCTGCACAGAACAAAACACTAGCTCCTGTGTTAGTGGGGTTCAGTAACGTCAGCTGCTCCCCTGCTGTGTGTCCGGCAATATCTCCTGCTCCCTCCAAAATCACACTACATCAGATTTTAAACTTGCTCCAAGTAGGCCTCAGCCTACACCATGATTGATCCTGGGCTTCATCACAGCCAGTTGTTGCTCAGAAGTGCCGTCTGCACAGAAAAAAACACTAGCTCCTGTGTTAATGGGTTTCAGAAACGTCAGCTGCTCCCCTGCTGCGTGTCCAGCAATATCTCCTGCTCCCTCCAAAATCACACTGCATCAGATTTTAAACTTGCTCAAAGTAGGCCTCAGCCTACACTATGATTGATCCTGGGCTTCATCACAGCCAGTTGTTGCTCAGAAGTGCCGCCTGCACAGAAAAAAACACTAGCTGCTGTGTTAGTGGTTTTCAGTAATTCCAGCTGCTCCCCTACTGTGTGTCCGGCAATGTCTACTGCTGCCTCCACATTCAGACTACTACTGATTTTTAACCATGCTCCAATTAGGTCTCTGGCTGCACTGTCTCTAGTATTTACACTGGCCTCCAACACCTTCATCACTGACAGTTGCTGCTCAGAAGTGCCATCTGCACAGAGAAAAACACATGCTCCAGTGTTAGTGGGGTTCAGTAATGCCAGCTGCTCCCCTGCTGTGTGTACGGCAATATCTTTTGCTGCCTCCACATTCAAACTACATCACATATAAAACTTGCTGAAAATAAGCCTCAGCCTGCGCCATGATTGACCCTGGGCTTCAACACAGCCAGTTGTTGCTAAGAAGTGCCGTCTGTACAGAGAAAAACACATGCTCCAGTGTTACAGTGTTAGTAGGGTTCAGTAATGCCAGCTGCTCCCCTGCTGTGTGTACGGCAATATCTCCTGCTGCCTCCACATTCAAACTACATCACATATAAAACTTGCTGCAATTAAGCCTCAGCCTGCTCCATGATTGACCCTGGTCTCCAACATCGCCAGTTGTTGCTTGGAAGTGCCGTCTGCACAGAGAAAAACACATGCTCCAGTGTTAGTGGGGTTCTGTAATGCCAGCTGCTCCCCTGCTGTGTGTACGGCAATATCTCCTGCTGCCTCCACATTCAAACTACATCACATATAATACTTGCTGCATTAGGCCTCAGCCTGCTCCATGATTGACCCTGGGCTCCAACATCGCCAGTTGTTGCTCGGAAGTGCCGTCTGCACAGAGAAAAACACATGCTCCGGTGTTAGTGGGGTTCAGTAATGCCAGCTGCTCCCCTTCTGTGTGTACGGCAATATCTCCTGCTGCCTCCACATTCAAACTACATCACATATAAAACTTGCTGCAATTAAGCCTCAGCCTGCTCCATGATTGACCCTGGGGTATAACATCACCAGTTGTTGCTCAGAAGTGCCATCTGCACAGAGAAAAACACATGCTCCAGTGCTAGTGGCGTTCAGTAATGCCAGCTGCTCCCCTGCTGTGTGTACGGCAATATCTCCTGCTGCCTCCACATTCACACTACTACTGATTTTAAACGTGCTCCAATTAGGTCTCTGGCTCCACTCTGTCTCTAGTATGTACCCTGGCCTCAAACACCGCCAGTTGCTGCTCAGAAGTGCCATCTGCACAATCAACACTTGTTCCAGTGTTACTGGGGTTCAGTAATGTCAGCTGATCCCCTGATGTGTGTCCGGCAATGTCTCCTGCTCTGTCCACATTCCCACTACTAATAGGTGCCTCCTTGTCGGTATCCGAGTTCCAGCAACGTCTGCTGGTCCTTGGTAGTGCTTTCTAGCACAGGTACCTCCTGCTTAGTAACCGTGTTCCATCACCGTCAGCTGGTCCACGGTTGTGCCATTGGCTCTTGTTCCTTCTGCTGCCCCTCCAGGTTCCAGCACCGTCAGCTGGTCCTCGCTAGTTCCATTAGCTCTTGCAGCTTCTGCTACCCATCCGGGTTCCAGCACCGTCAGCTGGTTCTCAGCAATGCCTTTGGCTGAGGTGCCTCCTTCTCGGTATCCGAGTTCCAGCAACGTCTGCTGGTCCTTGGTAGTGCTTTGTAGCACAGGTACCTCCTGCTTAGTAACCGTGTTCCAGCACTGTCAGCAGGTCCACGGTTGTGCCATTGGCTCTTGTTCCTTCTGCTTCCCCTCCGGTTTCCAGCACCGTCGGCTGGTTCTCGGCAGTGTCTTTGGCACGGGTACTCCCTCCTGCCCAGCCTGATTCCAGCACGCCTGCTGTTTCCGGGTAGTGTCAATGTCACTTTGCCACCAATACGTTGTCCTGTCGTGCTGCGGTCGGGTTAGCCGAGTCTATGGTGCCTGCAGTTTAGGTGCTTCCTATGTGGGCTGTGGGTTCTGGTAATAAAGGCTGGTTCCGTAGTGCCAATAGGACAAGGACCCCCTGTGAGGACTGTGGGTTTTGGTAACTGCGGCCGGCTCGCGGCCTTGCAACTTTGTTTTTCATGGGTACCTTCTGCTACCCATCCGGGTTCCAGCACCGTCAGCTGGTTCTCGGCAGTGCCTTTGGCTGAGGTGCCTCCTTCTCGGTATCCGAGTTCCAGCAATGTCTGCTGGTCCTTGGTAGTGCATTCTAGCACAGGTACCTCCTGCTTAGTAACTGTGTTCCAACACCGTCAGCAGGTCCACAGTTGTGCCATTGGCTCTTGTTCCTTCTGCTGCCCCTCCAGGTTCCAGCACCATTGGCTGGTTCTTGGCAGTTTCTTTGGCACGGGTACTCCCTCCTGCCCAACCTGGTTCCAGCACGCCTGCTGTTTCCGGGTAGTGTCAACATCATTTTGCCACCAATATTTTCTCCTGTCGTGTTGCGGTTGGGTTAGCCGAGTCTATGGTGCCTGCAGTTTAGGTGCTTCCTATGTGGGCTGCGGGTTCTGGTAATAAAGGCTGGTTCCTTAGTGCCAATAGGACAAGCACCCCCTGTAAGGACTGTAGGTTTCGGTAACTGCAGCCGGCTCGCGGCCTTGCAACTTTGTTTTTCATGGGTACCTTCTGCTACCCATCCGGGTTCCAGCACCGTCAGCTGGTTCTCGGCAGTACCTTTGGCTGAGGTCCCTGCATCTCTGTATCCGAGTTCCAGCAACGTCTGCTGGTCCTTGGTAGTGCTTTCTAGCACATGTACCTCCTGCTTAGTAACAAGGTTCCAGTACCATCAGCTGGTCCTCAGTAGTGCCATTGGCTCTTGTTCCTTCTGCTACCCATCCGGGTTCCAGTACCGTCAGCTGGTTCTCGGCAGTTCCTCAGCCTTCTTGTACCTTCTGCTACTTTTCCAAGTTCAAGCTTTTGGAAATGGTTTTTGGTTATCACTCTTGATCTCCCTGACGACGACCCTGAAGACGACGACCCTGAAGACCACCCCGAAGAAGACGACGACCACGAAAACGATGACCCTGAAGATGATGACCCGGAAGACCACCCCGAAGAAGACCAAAAAGATGGCCCTGAAGAAGATGACCAAAAGAACAAAGAACATGAAGACAACCACCAAGATACAGAACAACAAGAGACAGAAGACCAAGAAGCGGATGAACAAAAAGCAGAAGAACCAAAAGCAGAAGAACATTAAGCATAAGACTAAAAATCAGAGCAAAAGATATTATCTAAATTATAAGCAGAAGAAGACTAAGCAGTGTATGGGGGTGAGTTCGTTCCTCCTCGTGGTGCCCATGGAAAATGCCTGCTGCTGCAGGCCAAACTGAACGCGGCCAAATCCTGTTGTAAATCTTTTGTGACAGGCAGAACGGAAGGTGTAATCTTCAAACTTTTATAGATAACAACTACAGGAATGCCTGTCACAAATAAGAATATGATGAAGACGAAGAATAGGAAGAAGATGAAGAAGTAGAATATGAAGAAGAATAATAGTTGAATAAGACGAATATGAATAATGTACGAAAAAAGAATAATAGGAAGAAGGTGAAGAAGAAGTTGATGAAAAAGATGCTGCTGCTGCTGAGGATCATGAAGGAGACAGTGTGGGAGAAGTAAAAAAGAAGGTGAAGAGCATGGAAGTTGTGAAACATACACATCTGACAAAATATAAAAAAGGTTAACATAGTCAATATCTTTGTAACTCCGAATGTCTTTAAAAAAAAATGTTATTCCTGCTATTCCATTTGATTGGGCTAAACCTCTATGCCTTTAATGTCTCCACCCCCTCCCCCAATACATTCTACATTATTCTTAGTTGTTTTTCTTCATGTAGAATTAACCTACAAGGAAAGCAAGGGTTTCTTTTAATTCCGATATTTCTGTCCCATTGACTTGCATTGGTTTCCGGTATCGGAATTGGCGATACCCGATACTTTTTGGGTATCGGTCCGATCCAATCCTATCCGATATTTCACGATATCGGATGGTATCGCTCAACACTACCCCATGCCAACTATGTCATATTTTTGGGAGAACTTGGCCATTTGATGCATAAAGAGTTCATCCATATCTTCAGCTTGCAGAGGCGGCCTGTAGTAAATGCCTACAATGGTGTCATTTCCATTGTTCTGTCCTTGTATTCTTTACCAAAACAGTTTCCACAGAACTCCCAGTCTCTGAAGCTTCAATCTCTGTGCAGATATACGCTTTTCTAACATACAATGCAACACCTCCTCCTCATTTATCAAGTCTGTTTCATAAGTTGTATCCTTCTAGCCTTGTATTCCAATCATGTGTATTGTCCCACCAAGTTTCAGTGATGCCAATAACATCATCGTTCTTTTCCTGCTTTAGTAGTTCCAATTCTCCTTGTTTGGTGCCCATGCTTTGTGCATTAGTATAGAAACATTTTAGTTTGCGATTGATTTCTCGTTCTCCAATATTTTTATCATTTAGATTCTTTTGTCTTTGTTCTTCCTTTCCACTTCTAATAGCATAGTTCTCAATAGCATTTGTCAGGTGTATGGCTTTTTCTGGCCTTTTGCGGGCCTTACACCACAGAAGTGGCATCAATTTCATGATAGTAGAAACAGTATAATAGTGACCATTAGGTCTTTCTCTAAACCCAATTCAGCAGATGGACATCCAACCAGGAGTGTTCACATTTCCAAAAATTACTGGCAGACACCAAAAAAGTGAAACAATTTCACCACAGTAGAAATTGTATAATAGGGACTGACAGGTTTTCCACTACACCCAGTCCAGCAGATGGACACCCAACCAGGAGTGTTCACATTTTAAAAAATGAGGGCATGACACCACCGAAGTGGAATAACTGTCATGAGAATAGGAATAGTATAGTTAGGGCCGAGACATCTTCCACTACAGCTAACCCAGCAGATGTAGACCAATCATGAATGTTGACATTTCCACAAATTTGTGTTAACATTAGCAGCAGCAGCCACAGCAGGCACCGAAGCCACACTAAAGATATCACAGGGTGACGTTACGTGACATTAATGCATCATAGTAAAAAATGCAATATCACCTACTCTGTACAGTCTGCGATTGAGGAGCAAAAGTCCATGGAGATCCATGACTTGTTCATCTTGATGAATGTTAGGCGGTCTTCACTTTCAGGGGAGAGACAGCAGTGCTTATCCATCAGGACACCACCAGCAGCGCTAAAGACACGTTCTGAGAAAGCGCTGGCTGACAGGCATGATAAAACCTGATATCATCATGATATCATCAGTCCCAGCGGATCTGCATGCAGCGTTGGCCTAACATTTCACGAACTATTCATATAAACCATTACATTAAACCACCATTACTTGGGCGCCCAGGGCCACGGACCGGGTCACCGCCACCGCGACATATCCCCCTGACACCGGCCAGGTACCGAGTACCCCACAGTCCTGGGAGGACGACCCAACTTGGCGTCACGAACAGGATGACAAGACGCGATGCCATCGGGTTCTGTGCGCCTACGATTTGTTGGACTTTGAACTTTTGAAAATGTGTAGAAGACCCAATTTAATAGACTGTGACATTAGCATCAAAAATGGCCGCTGGTGCGGAGAAGAAAGGCGTGAAGAGATGGGAGGTCCTAAGAAAAGACCGCGAACGGTATTGGGCCTTCCCTGCCTGAATTACTATGTGACAGCTACATGGCACACCCCCCGAGGGGTTCATATACTTGCTTGGTATGGAGGCGCTGGAAGAAGACGCCGCCCCCAGAAGGAGGGGCAGAAGAAGCCAGTGGCGGGAAAGGGGCCGAGGCAGGAAGAAGAATGCCAGAACGCCATTTTGGAAAGAGAGGGAAGGAGTCCTGTGGACCGCGGGGAAACGGATCTCCCTGGCGCCATGGCTGAAGTCTCCGACCCCGTCTCCGGAATGAACTGCCAGCAGCTGGAAGACGAAATTGCTGAGCTGACCACCCATCTGCGGCTGAGACAAGAAGCCTTGGAGAAGCTGAAACAGCAGCACGACCCGGAGGGGCCTACACCTGCGGTACCCTCTCCATTGGTACCCGCCGCTGCCGCACCGGACTGTCCCCGGGCAGAGCTGATCTACACCTCCACCCTGTCCATACGGCTGAGTGCCGTCTGCCCGGAGGAGTTACCGGAGGACCCGGAAGCGAAAACTGAGCCCCGCCTGGACCTGACGCGGCTGCGCAGGTCCCCGCAGAGACCCCTGCAGACCCGGAGCCACCATCTGCTCCACCACCACCGGTATTCGGGCCTGCTCTTCCGGTGGATGTTGCAGCAGCTGCTCATCGCCTCAAGCCTGCACCGGAGCAGAGGCTGCATCGCCAGGAGGCCCCAGGTACGTCAGATGTCCTTCTACCTGGGAAGGCCCTGGGGTGTACCACGGTTGCAGTTGCTGGCCTGGTCGTGCTGGATCTGGTCTGGGACCGGGAGACCAGTCCCCGGGGGGGAGCACCAGAACCCCTGACGGTGGCACCGCAGTACAAGACCCGCTTGGAGCAGTCCCGGGAGGAACGGGAGGACGAAGAGAAATGGGCAAAGTGCCAAGCTAACATCCGGCAGCTGGCAGCTGAATATCGAGAGAGGGAACAGAGAAGGATGTCTGTGCTGTGCCCTGATCTAGACCGCAAGGAGAAAGCCCGTGCTGGTCATTTTGGTCCCCGGGATTCAGCAGGATGGGGCCAGGTTCTTAATGTTAACCAGGAGCGGGGGTTCGGGTTTATCTCTGACCCCAAACGGATCTCCGACCTATTCTTTAGCCGGAGAGATGTGGAGTCTCATCTGAGCAAGGGACACCCCGCCCGGAACCTGCACCCAGGGGACTATGTGACTTTCACTCGGCATGAGGGGCTCAGAGGGTCGTATGCCCTGAATATCCACCGTATACCGGAGGAGTTTATTGAGAGCTACCGGCAGAAGCAACCTGCTACTCCTCAACCCACAGTCATCCCCAAAGCCATGTGGGTGTCTGCTCCCAGGGAACCAGCTGCCTCTGCACCAGCCCGGCAGCAGAAAGTACAACAGGTCGCCAACTTCACCCCTTGGGAAGAATACCTGCGGATGGCCAACGAGTACCTCACTCCTGGTAGCAGTTCAAATTCAGCTTCCAGAACCCCAGGAGGGGACCACAATTAGTCTACTTAATAAATAATCAGGTTACCCAGGAGGGTTCATTTGCACCAGTTGTGCCTTTTTCTATTTTTGTTGATCATAATCGTTTTTTTCTGTTTACACTTTGTTGCCTAGTTCTTGATTGGCAGCGTTTTCTTCATTTGGAACTGAGGAGATCATGAACGCTGTATGATCCAAAACTCTCTTGTAAATAGTTTGCACCTCTTTAGGTGATCTCTCTTGGTTTTACATAAGGACACTTTGCGAAGATAATGTTTTGCATAGACACTTTTCGAAGATGATGTCTACCTCAAAGAAAAGGACACTGCAAGAAATCCCAGCTGGGAGCGGTGTCCAGCACTTACAAGAATCTTTGAATGTTTTACTACAAAGTATTTGATAATGTGTTTTATAAGAGTATTAGTAACTGAGAAATAGCTTTTATAGAAAATTAGGAATGTTGATATAGATATCAGCGATCTGAATAAAGAATTGAAAGTGACAGGTGACAGACCAGGTATATGCGGTCAGCGTCTTGCGTCTAGAAGAGAAAAATACTAAAGAAATGTGTTACAGAGAATAGCACTTTGAATTGAGAATTGCACTTAGAATTAAAAATTTTAGATAGTTAAATAAGGACTGTTGGTAAAGTTCAAGATTGAGTACCTCCTATAATAGGAAGTTTAGTATAAGAAAAGTTTGTTCTGCATTACAAAATTTTTGTATGTTTCTTTGCTGTCAACTCTGTTTACCTTGCAGCCCGTGGACATGCTTTGTTTAAGGGGGGGTATGTGGCACCCCTGAGGCTCAGTCGCCACCAAGGTACTGTACCTTCTCCTAAGGTGTAGTGCCCCACCATCCAGGTAAGGTGGGAACTCCTGACCACACTCCAACACCTGCATTCCACACAACAGGGTAGTTCAGCACAACCACATAGCGGGTCACCTCTTCTCCTAGATTCTCTGGGAGCACCCTTGGTGGTTACCTGCTTGGAACACTGGACATGCTGGGAGGTGGGTGGAGTTAGATATATAAAAGAGGGGAAAGTGTAGAATTACAGGTCAGTCGTAGGAGGTCAGTCTGACGGGAGGTCAGTCGGGAGAGTCTGAGGACTGGTCTGAGAGGAAGGATATCCCTGGAAGAGGGATAGAAGAAGGAGTGCTGCAGCTGCCTCAGTGATCTGAGCCAGCTGGCACGGGAAAGGGAAGAGAAGGAAAAAGACGTAGAACTGTAATCTAGGCTTCCATACGAGAGAAGGAGTAGAGAGAACAGAGAGGACGTGGGTTGGACGAGGAACCCTGCCTATAAGTTCTCAGCGCAAGGCCGGGGCCCGGTCCACGAGGTTGTATGGACAGTTATGGTTCTGCAGCAGATGCCGGTGGAGTAGTTGGCTGTAAATGCACTACTCCCAACTAAGACTTGAGGGCACAACAGCAACACAGATAGAGAGCCGGGAGTGAGGCATCCCCGAAGCAGGCTACAGCTGTCTGCCGTGCAAGTAGAGTTCTAGGAACATCTGTCAGGAGGCATTCCAGGGTAACTAAGTACTGGAGTGCTTCCCACTTAAAGGCGCATTGGAGGAGTTGTTCAGAAAGGCACATGTTGGCGGAGTGTTGGAAGGGAGCATTCCATCTTGCCTGGAGGTTGGGTGAGTCTCTGCCCCAGAGGACACGGTATGGAGGCAGGCACCTGTGTGCACTACGAACTGTGAGTAAAGCTTTGGAACTACAGGCCTTGGTGTCCTTCGCTTATTCTCGCACCAACACAAACAGCACTGCTACATCTGAAGTATCAGCATCTACACTGCCTGCCCAACTCCTCCAACATTGTATCTACACTGCCCTGGGACTACAGCTCCACCTGTGGGGAGCTACACCATCTTTGCTGCACCATATCATCAGTCCCAGCGGATCTGCATGCAGCGTTGGCCTTACATCTCACTTGCCAAACACCGCAGGTGGCATCACGAACTATTCATATAAACCATTACATTAAACCACCATTACTTGGGCGCCCAGGGCCACAGACCGGGTCACTGCCGCCGCGACACATCCCCCTGACACCGGCCCGGTACCGAGTACCCCACAGCTCTGGGAGGGCGACCCAGAATTCCATCGTATCAGCACATAGCATATGAACCTGTTAACTGGCATGGAAAAAGATGTCTGTATTGCTGCAAGTCGATGACCAGAGGGGTGGGAACAGCAGAAATGAGCACACAGCTTACGTGCTTTCTGGAGCAGCACACTCAGGCCAGGATAGTGGCGGAGAAAACACTGTACTACCAGTTTAAGGACATGAGCCATGCAAGGCACATGTGTGAGCTGGCCACAACTCTTCAGCTGTATGACTGCGATCTCCAAGGCATATCAATTTTAATATAACCTGATTGCGGTGAGCCCTGGCTGTGCAGTATGGAGGTGGTGGGGATTCTTTCTGCACTGTGGGAATGCATGTCTTGTTAAGGCAGAGGTTGAGGGCACAAGTGGAGGCCCTAGAGGAGATAGAGGAGGCAGAAGCAATGGAGGAAGTGTTAAATGTAGATGCTTGTCCTGCAAGCCTTGGGGATTCCCAGACTTGTGTAGAAGCACCTATCCCCACAGCCACCAGAGTCACCCAGCGCCCAGTCAGCGAGATGTAACTCCCTTGGTCATGCTTACTTGTCCAAGTTTCTGTGGTGAAATTTACCCTGGCAGAGATTTTGTCAAGGAACGGGTGATGTTGTCTGTGACATGCTGGATTAGCGCAGGCGCAGCTTTCTTAGAAAAGTAATGGCCACTGGGTAATTGGTACTGGTGGACTGTCACAGCCATCAGCTTTCAGAAACCGTCTGTATCTACCTGACGGAAAGGCAGTGTTTCCATGGCCAACAGATTGGAGATGGTGGAGTTCAACCTCTTAGCTTTGTCATGCATAGGAGGAAACAATCTTTTAAGCTACCACAACTACAGAACTGTGGGCTGGCTGCAGTGCTAAGAAAGGGCTGAGTATGGTGAACCGGACAAATTACTGGACCGTGGCAGAGGTGTAGGTGGAGATGCTATGGTGGATCGAGAAAATTGTGGTGTGCTCGTTCTATGAGATTGGTCAAAAACAGCAGGCATGTCCACTTCCGATACAGGTGAAGATGGGTTCTCAGTCAGCATAACTGGAGTGGGTAAAGAACCAGAGGTTATGCGGTTGAAGACCTGCAGCTCAGTAGTTGGCACGGTAATAGAGGATAAGGAAGAAGCAGCAGATGCAATTGATGGGGCAGCTGATGGTTGTTGAGATCTACTGGTCTACATTTTTGAGCAGTGGGATTCCCACAGTAAAGCGTGTTGATTGAGCATGAGGAGGTTCATACATGTACTAGTCAAATTATTGGACTTTTTACCTTGACTCAGTTTTTTATTGCAAAGTTGGCAGATTGCGTGAGTTGACTCATCCTTTGCAGTGTCTAAAAAGTTCCAGGCTAGGTAAATCTTGCCACCCATGTGAGCTGTAGACCTAGGGACACTGCTGGCCACAGGCACAACTGTGACTGAGGATGCATTGTTCGTTGTGACTGCATCACTACATGTCTGCGAAGTATGGCGCAATGTAACCTCCTCAACTTCCTCCTCAGATGACCTACTCAGCTGTGTGCCTCCATGTTCATGCCAACTGGGATCTAACACCTCATCATCATCATACTCTGTGTTATCACATTCCTCACCCTTGGAGTCACCATCCTCCTCTTCTTGCCTTGACAGCACAGTACAGTCCTCGTCAGCCTCAGATATCTGAGTCTCATCAGGATCATCTCTCCCCCAAGTGTTAACTTCTGATGACAAGGGTCAAGATGCTGTTGGACTTTATTTTGTCCTGCCCTGAATCCAGGCTAGAAAAAATTTGGGCATCAGTGCAGATTTCCTCCTCTTGACTCTGCAAAGTTTGAGTACACTTCTGATGAATATGGCATACAATGTGTTAACAACTCTTCAGACTCATCCATCTGTGGTTCCGTACAGTCAGTTGAATAGTTGGATAGTTGGAACGCTGGGGGAAGCAAGAGGAATTTGGGTGCCACATCTGTGGAATGTACTGGGTGTGATGTTGAGGTGGAGGAAGAGGAAGAGAGGCCACTTGAAGTTGCACTTGCCATCCACTTGAGTACATGCTCTTTCTAGGTATCATCGACAAGGCGTACCACTGTGTGTCTGCCAAAGAACGGTAGTGGTGTTGTTAGGAACGGCGGAACGCACTAAATAAAAATAATAATAAAGTGCGTTCACCTCTCGGGGTCCACCATGCAGTAGATGATATGACTGCTGCTAGGTAATGACACAGGAGCAATATGGCGGTATAATGCGCACGGGTTTAACTTCACCCAAAGTGCGCAGAGTGGTCTCTGTTCACATACAGAGACACCGCAACAAAACATACAAAAACGCTGAGCCTGTTAGTGTCACAGGCCTCAGGTAAATGCACACACGGTATCAGGTCACAGGAGCAGGATCTAAGACAGAGGAGCTGCGTCCGTCTAGACCTACCATGTGTGCGGTGTCACTACTGCGAGCGCCAAGAAGGACTGCAACTGCAGCGCGGCGTAGGACACTGCCGCTCGACCACAAAGCTAGAAAAAAGCGCAATGTCGGATGCTAGTGTAGAGGTGCGGTGTGCACAGTGGCCTAAGGCTTGCCACTGACTGGCACTGACTGCTAAACTAATTCCCTATCCACATGCGTAATATCAGAGGGAAGGGGTTTTATAATGAGTCAGTCACCAGAAACATACATCCGTCACCATTCACACATAGCAAGTACAGTCTATACTAGCGCATGGCGGAACGGCCATGCGCGCTTTTTATAGCCGTGCGGGATCTTCCAGATCTCCGAGATGGACCAATGAGATCTGGAACAGGACCTTGGCACATGACTCCCGATCTCCAATGGGAGGTCATCTCGTGAGCATGCCCAGTAGGAATACAGAGGGACTTAGTCTCTGGAACGGTCTGCTGCAAAGTAATCTCCTCTGCAGTAGAAAGACAGCAGGAGACTACAGAATGTGAAGCTCTGGATTCCTGCAGAGCAGACGCAGAAACCTGACGCCTAACAGGTGTAGCCTGTTCCGTAACATAAGTTGTCAGGTGTTTTTGCATAGGTGACGTTGCTTCACTAGTGCTTTTGCAAACATTACCACCTTCCTCACATACACCTTGAACACCAAGCCTAACTCTCCTTCCACCATGGCCTTGCTTTCTCCCAGTCATGTTGCTCAGATGGTGTGAGCACAGTATTAGCAACAAAAAATTATTAGATTTTAAACTCTGAAACACCTCTGAAAACAGCTGAATTTCAGTGACAGTAAATTCCAAGTTGAAATATGGTGTGCTGTATGGTGTTAGTCACAGAAAAAAGAATGGAAAAAAGAAGTTATGCTACAAACAATTTGACAATCAGGTCCCCTACTGTATGACACTGGGAACAGAAGAATTTTTTTGTGACTTCTGGATCAGGCCTCTATAACACGCTAGATGCTACAAACTATTTTAAAGTCAGGTCACCTACTGTATGACGTTAACAACAGAAGATTTGTTTTTGTGGCCTCTGGATCAGGCCTCTACAGCTTAATTTCAACCCAACCAAATGACAAAGTGTGGTACGGCGGGTTGTCTAACTTTTTGCAACTGAAAAATTATAATTTTTTTTAATGTGCATTAGGTCTGCAGTCAGATTCATATCACCACAGCACTAAATGACAACGTGGGTTACTGTAGGCAATTTCACATTTAGCAACAGAAAAAAAATATAACTTTTTTTTAATGTGCCTTAAGTCTGCAACAGTTTGATATCACCACAGCACTAAGTGACAACGTGGGACACAGCAGGCTGTTTCACACTTAGCTTATGAAAAAATATTAATTAGATTGCTATAATCGTGCATGGAGCACAATGGAAGCAGTGCATTTGTAGGACATGTGCCCTGCTGGCTTTGTCTGTGGACCTCAGCAATGACAAAAAAATGCTGAAAGGTAAATTTAACAGCCACACTGGACGCTAGCTTTCTACACTATCTGACTGATATACAACCGCCTAGCTAATTACTGTAGCCAAAATGTGGGATACAGCAGGCTTTTTCATATTTAGCTAGTGAAAAAATACTAATTTCAATGCTATACTCATGCATGGAGCATAATAGAACTAGTGCACAACATGGGCCCTGCTGGCTTTCTTTGTAGACCACAGTAATGTCCAAAAAAGAAACAAAGTGCTGGAAGGTAAATTTAACAGCCACTCTCTGGCTACACTATCTGACTCATATACAACCGCCTAACTAACTAGCTAAAATGTTGCTGTTAACAGTGCCAGCATCAGGAGCAGTCTCTCTGCGCTGTTACAGTGTCAAAATGCAGTTAAAACAAGATGTCCAATATTTATATGGAGAGGGACATGTGATTTCAGCAGCCAATGACACAAACTGTTGTGTCAGGACATTGTGGGTGTTTCCTGCGCCCTGATTGGCTAGCTGCAATGTTCACACATAAAGTTAGGAAAAAAAAATGACTGAGATCTGCAAACCCCCTCCCTTCATCAAGCACGTGCCAAACGCTCATGATACACAACCATTAGCGTCACTGAAGTGCTGAAAATACTATTGTGGCAACGCAAATATTTTCCCACACTTTTACCGAATGTTACCGATTTTTACCGATCTTATAAAATTTTGCTTGTGTTTCCGATTATGAATCCGAATGTGCCATATTCGTGCTGAACTTATGGTTGGCGATGGTTTTCTGAACAAATTCGCTTATCACTAGTATCTAGCACTTTAATGAAAATTGTTATTGTGCCTATGTACTTATATATTTGACAGTCTTGCGATAAGATGAAAATTGATTTGCTGTACATCTATTTTTTGGAAAAATTTGTCACAACTGGTGAATTTGAATGTTAAAAGATTTGATTATCTCAAGCAATCATATCAAATGTTGATTTGATTTAGTTTTCTCTTGGTTAATCATACACCTTAGTATAATCCTACAAAATCCCTCACGATGTGTAGAAAAATAGATGCTGTTTAGAACACACAAGACATTCACATCAAATGTTGCTGTAATTTCTGTATGGGCAACTTGAATCAGGTGACAGGTTCTCTTTTACTCTAAATACCCTACTATTGCATTTGGCCTGAGGTTTCTTGATGAGACCACACCACATTAAAACGTTGTCTCATCATCTTATCACAATAGTACATGAATAATTGTGATATTGCATCAATACATCATCTTCAGTGGAACTGATGAAAATGAAGCGGATAAATCCTTCAGTCTCCTAAACAATTTTGATAGAAGAAACAAATTTATTGTGCTACAACATCACAACATAATGAATATAATCAAAAATGAGGATGCAAATCACTCAACGCCAGTTAGATGTTCAAAAAAGAATAAGTTCAATATAAACCGATTGGTTTCGCAACTGTTTCATCTACAAACCGACAACACTATCTCTATCACATGGCTCCTGTAAAAACGACATGACTGGTAAGAAGAGACATAGTGCACATCCACCAAGTCTCAAAGTAAAATAGAACGGTTGAATAACTACACTCACAAAGGTAGCATAAAAGGCGCCTTCATTAAGAAGCAGTAGACACAAACATCCATAGACGACCCCATCATGGCGACACTAGTCAGATAGACCCACGATATAGCTTTCGTCTTCTTAAATTGGTACTATTGCAAATTGCATGTAAATATAAGCAACTTTGCAATGTGCTACTTATTGAAAATATTTGCTATTTTCAAGAATGAAGGGTTATTTAATTTTATGACTTATTGCTCATTGCCATTACTACTGGCCACTGCTGCAGTCTATTGGTGGTGGCTGGTCTCCTAGTTAAGAAGCTAGGCAAGCTAAGCTAACTAAGCACTTACAGTATCTTTTCTATTGAGATTGCAAGAGCCAAATCCTGGATCCAGACAGCTTCAGTGGCCAGATCTCCTCCAATGCTGCAGATAAAGCTAGAGTGAACAGTCACTCACCATGTGAGGATTAGGAGTGCACTGTTTCCCGACAAACAGGAAGCTGGGAGACATGTGAGTAGTGCCACCCATGATGATTAAACATCAGAAAACCTACTTCAGTGATGAACTTAATTTGGATTTTCTTTCCACAAAAAATAGCTATTACCTATTCAAATGATTTGTGATAAATGTATAAACATGGAAACACTACTGCGGAAACTATTAGTAAGTACCAGAATAGGACTTCCAAATCCCACTTCCTCTTTACTGCATGACTGCAATGAGGAGCATTTCAAGGTTTTTTTTAGTTTTAAGGTTGAAAGAAGGCACATATTCATTGAGTTCAAGCTATTACCTGACATGTTGATCCAGAGGAACACCTACATCCCATGAGGCAGATGCTAATTGCCCCATATTAGGGGGAAAATTTCTTCTCAACTCCACATACAGCAATCAGACTAGTAATCTGGATTAACCCCTTCCTGACATCAGACGTACTATCCCGTCCATGGGACCCGGGCCCCTATGCCCATGGACGGGATAGTACGTCTAGCGTGATCAGCGGCGCCCACGTGGCGAGCGCCGCTGATCGCGGCTGGGTGTCAGCTGATTATCACAGCTGACACCCGGCACTATGTGTCAGGGGCGGTCACGGACCGCCCCCGACACGTTAACCCCTTGCACACCGCGATCAAACATGATCGCGGTGTACCGGGAGTTAAAGGGAAGCATCGGCAGGGAGGGGGCTCCCTCCGTGCTTCCCTGAGCCCCCCACGGCAGCGCAATGTGCAGCGCTGCTGCTGGGGACTCCTTTCCTCCAGGCCCCCGGATCCAAGATGGCGACGGGGCCTTCGGGGGGCCTGGAGGAAGCTGGCTTCCTCAGTGCCTGCAAAGCACAGGCATGAGGAAGCCTTGTGCACTGCCTGTGACAGATCGCTGATCTGTCACAGTGATCTGTGATGTGACAGATCAGTGATCTGTGATGTGACAGATCAGCGATCTGTCACAGGACAGTGATGTCCCACCTGGGACTATGTAATAAAGTAAAAAAAATTAAAAAAAAAGTGTAAAAATAATTTTAAAAAAATCGCCAAATAAATTAGTAAAAAAAAAAAATATATTCCCCAATAAATTCATTTTTTGAAAATAAAAAAACCCCAAAACAATAAAAGTACACATATTAGGTATTGCCGCGTCCGTAACGACCCGCCCTATAAAACTGTCCCATTAGTTAACCCCTTTAGTGAACCCCTTAAAAAATAAAAATAAAAAACGAAGCAAAAAATAATGATTTATTATCATACCGCCAAACAAAAAGTGTAATAACGCGCGATCAAAAAGACGCATATAAATATCCATGGTACCGCTGAAAACGTCATCTTGTCCCGCAAAAAACGAGCCATGACACAGCATCATCAGCGAAAAAATAAAAAGTTATAGCTCGCAGAATAAAGCGATGCAAAAATAATTATTTTTTATATAAAATAGTTTTCATTGCATAAAACCGACAAAACATAAAAAAATGACCTAAATGAGGTATCGCTGTAACCATACTGACCCGAAGAATAAAACCGCTTTATCAATTTTACCGCACGCGGAATGGTGTAAAAAACTCCCCCAAAAGAAATTCATGAAACGCTGGTTTTTGTTCATTCTGCGTCCCAAAAATCGGAATAAAAAGCGATAAAAAAAGTCACGTGCCCGAAAATGGTACCAATAAAAACGTCAACTCGTCCCGCCAAAAATAAGACCTAACATGACTCAGTGGGTCAAATTACGGAAAAAATTATAGCTCTCAATATGTGGTGATGCAAAAACTATTTTTACAATAAAAAGCGTCTTTTAGCGTGCGACAGCTGCCAAAAAGAAAAACCGCCATAAATAGTAAATCAAACCCCCCGTTATCACCCCCTTAGTTAGGGAAAAATAATAAAATTAAAAAAATGTATTTATTTCCATTTTTCCATTAGGGCTAGGGCTAGGGTTAGGGCTAGGGTTAGGGCTTGGATTAGGGCTGAGATTAGGGTTAGGGGTGTGTTGGGGTTCAGGTTGGAGTTAGAATTGGGGGTTTCCACTGTTTGGGCACATCAGGGGCTCTCCAAATGCAACATTGCGTCTGATCTCAATTCCAGCCAATTCTGAGTTGAAAAAGTCATATGGTGCTCCTTCCCTTCCAAGCTCTGCCATGCGCCCAAACAGTGTTTTACCCCCACATGTAGGGTATCAGCCTACTCAGGACAAATTGCAAAACAATTTTTGGGGTTCAATTTCTCCTGTTACCCTTAGGAAAATAAAAAATTGGGGGAAAAAATATCATTTTTGTGGAAAAAAATGATTTTTTTATTTTCACGTCCGAGCGTTATAAACTTCTGTGAAGCACTTGGGGGTTCAAAGTGCTCACCACACATCTAGATAAGTTCTGTGGGGGGGTCTAGTGTCCAAAATGGGGTCACTTGTTGGGAGTTTCAATAGTTTAGGTACATCAGGGGCTCTCCAAACGCACATGACACACGCAGACCATTCCATCAATGTCTGCATTCCACTGCTTCCCTTCCGAGCCCCGACGTGTGTCCATACAGTAGTTTTCTCCCACATATGGGGTGTCAGCGTACTCAGAACAAATTGGACAACAACTTTTGGGGTCCAATTTCTCCTGTTACCCTTGGGAAAATAAAAAATTGGGGAATAATTGATCATGTTTGTGGAAAAAATATGATTTTTTTATTTTCATGCCCTGGCATTATAAACTTCTGTGAAGCACTTGGGGGTTCAAAGTGCTCACCTCACATCTAGATAAGTTCCTTAGGGGGTCTAGTTTTCAAAATGGGGTCATTTGTGGGGAGTTTCCACTGATTAGGTACATTAGGGGCTCTTCAAAGGCAACATGACACCCGCAGACCATTCCATCAATGTCTGCATTCCAAAACGTCACTACTTCCCTTCCGATCCCCGACATGTTCCCATACAGTAGTTTTCTCCCACATATGGGGTATCAGCATACTCAGGACAAATTGGACAACAACTTTTGGGGTCCAATTTCTCCTGTTACCCTTGGGAAAATAAAAAAAATGGTGACTAAAAGATCATGTTTGTGGAAAAAATACAAATTTTTTATTTTCACGCCCGGGCGTTATAAACTTCTGTGAAGCACTGGGGGGTTCAAAGTGCTCACCACACATCTAGATAAGTTCCTTGGGGGGTCTAGTTTCCAAAATGGTGTCATTTGTGGGGGTTTCCACTGTTTAGGTACATCAGGGGTTTTCCAATCGCGACATGGTGTCCGATCTCAATTCCAGCCAAAAACATCAAATGGCGCTGCTTCCCTTCCGAGCTCTGCCATGCGCCCAAATAGTGGTTTAGCCCCACATGTGGGGTATCAGCGTACTCAGGACAAATTGCACAATAACTTTTAGGGTGCTGTTACCCTTGGAAAAAAAAGAATTGAGGGTGAAAAGATCATTTTTGTGGAAAAAATATGATTTTTTAATTGTACGGCTTTCTGTTATAAACTTCTGTGAAGCCCTTGGGGGTTCAAAGTTCTCACCACACATCTAGATAAGTTCCTTAGGGGGTCTAGTTTCCAAAATGGTGTCATTTGTGGGGGGTTTCCACTGTTTTGGTACATCAGGGGTTTTCCAATCGCGACATGGTGTCCGATCTCAATTCCAGCCAAAAACGTCAAATGGCGCTGCTTCCCTTCCGAGCTCTGCCATGCGCCCACATAGTGGTTTACCCCCACATGTGGGGTATCAGCGTACTCAGGAAAAATTGCACAATAACTTTTAGGGTGCTGTTACCCTTGGAAAAATAAGAATTGAGGGTGAAAAGATCATTTTTGTGGAAAAAATATGATTTTTTAATTGTACGGCTTTATGTTATAAACTTCTGTGAAGCCCTTGGGGGTTCAAAGTTCTCACCACACATCTAGATAAGTTCCTTAGGGGGTCTAGTTTCCAAAATGGTGTCATTTGTGGGGGGTTTCCACTCTTTTGGTACATCAGGGGTTTTCCAATCGCGACATGATGTCCGATCTCAATTCCAGCCAAAAACGTCAAATGGCATTGCTTCCCTTCCGAGCTCTGCCATGCGCCCAAATAGTAGTTTACCCCCACATGTGGGGTATCAGCATACTCAGGACAAATTGCACAATAACTTTTAGGGTCCTGTTACCCTTGGGAAAATAAAAATTGGGGTGAAAAGATCATTTTTGTGGAAAAAATATGATTTTTTAATTGTACCGCTGTACGTTATAAACTTCTGTAAAGCCCTTGTGGGTTCAAAGTTCTCACCACATATCTAGATAAGTTCCTTGGGGGGTCTAGTTTCCAAAATGGGGTCACTTGTAGGGGTTTTCCACTGTTTAGGTACATCAGGGACTCTCCAAACGTGACATGGCGTCCGATTTGAATTCCAGCCAATTTTGCATTGAAAAAGTCAAACGGCGCTCCTTCCATTCTGAGCTCTGCCATGCGCCGAAACAGTCGTTCCCCCCCACAAATCAGGTATCAGCGTACTCAGGACAAATTGCACAATAACTTTTGCAGTCCAATTTCTCCTGTTACCCTTGGTAAAATAAAAAAAATTGAACCTGAAGTATTTTTTTTGTGAAAAAAAGTTAGATGTTCATTTTTTTTTAAATATTCAAAAAAATTCCTGTGACGCACCTAAAGGGTTAATAAACTTCTTGAATGTGGTTTTGAGCACCTTAAGGGGTGCAGTTTTTAGAATGGTGTCACTTTTGGGTATTTTCTATCATACAGACCCCGCAAAGTGGCTTCAAATGTGATGTGGTCCTAAAAATAAAATGGTGTTGTAAAAATGAGAAATCGCTGGTCAACTTTTAACCCTTATAACTTCCTAACAAAAAAAAATTTTGGTTCCAAAATTGTGCTGATGTAAAGTAAACATGTGGGAAATGTTAGTTATCATGTTTTTTGTGTGCCGTATCTCTGTGATTTAAGGGCATAAAAATTCAAATTTGGAAAATTGCGAAATTTTCAAAATTTTTGCCAAATTTCCGTTTTTTTCACAAATAAACGCAAGTTATTTGAATGAAATTTTACCACTAACATGAAGTACAATATGTCACGAGAAAACAATGTCAGAATCACCGGGATCCATAGAAGCGTTCCAGAGTTATGACCTCATAAAGGTACAGTGGTCAGAATTGTAAAAATTGGCCCGGTCATGAACGTGCAAACCACCCTTGGGGGTGAAGGGGTTAATGTCCCATCAGAGAATCTAGTGTCTAATAACCTAAAATCCAACAAAATTTCAAGGCAAAAGTGCACATAAACTAGAATGGCAGAGTAAATAATAAACCGACATTAATCCAAACTGTCAATGCCCAAATAGACAAATCTGAAATTAGGACAACTAACAACGAAAAAGAAACCTAAGGAATGTCCAATGTTCAAATTAAGACAATATTTATTGTAAGAAGCAACCCCCCCCTTTGGTATTTTGTTTCCACCCCTCCTTATGGTTTTTGCTTCTTACAATAAATAATGTTTTAATTTGAACATTAGACATTCTTTCGGTTTCTTTTTTGTTGTTAATTTTTCTAATAACCTGTAATATATTTTTCAAGGAAGACATTCGGGCCCTCCGTGTACTTTTCTAGTGAATGAAGTAATAATCCAGAATTTATGAAAGTGATTAAAAAGTCTATTGCCGTGCATTTTGCTTTTATAAGACAGTGCCTATTAGTATTGGAAACAAATAGGTAATCAGATAAATAGGAAAAATATTGAATTGCGAGTCATTTACTCCTGGAGAAGATAAAAAGAAACAGCATTGGGGTGCACTCAGTCTGCTATTACTTTTTTGATACTCGTAAATGTACTCCTGTTGACTGAATTTGCTTTATTGCTTAATCTTCACTACTTGGGGTGTTACTGTTTCCACTTGATTGCTGTGTATGGGTATATATATATATATATATACTGTATATATATATATATATATATATACACTAGCTGAAGAGCCCGGCGTTGCCTGGGCTTAGTAACCAACTGTGGTTAGTTATAGCAAATTATAATGATTATATTGCACATAAAAACCGTGCATCTAATCCTCTCCTGTGTGATACTGACTGCTGAGCCATGTATCTAATTCTATTATGTGTGATACTGTCTGCTGAGCTGCATATCTAATACTATCCTGTGTGATACTGACTGCTGAGCTGTGTATCTAATCCTATCACGTGTGTTACTGACTGCTCAGCCGTGTATCTAATCCTATCCTGTGTGATACTGACTGCTGAGCCGTGTATCTAATCCTATCCTGTGTGATACTGACTGCTGATCTGTGTATCTAATCCTATCCTGTGTGATACTGACTGCTGAGCCGTGTATCTAATCATATCCTGTGTGATACTGACTGCTGAGCCGTGTATCTAATCCTATCCTGTGTGATACTGACTGCTGAGCCGTGTATCTAATACTATCCTGTGTGATACTGACTGCTGAGCTCTGTACCTAATCCTATCCTGTGTGATACTGACTGCTGAGCCGTGTATCTAATCCTATCCTGTGTGATACTGACTGCTGAGCTGTGTATCTAATCCTATCCTGTGTGATACTGACTGCTGAGCTGTGTATCTAATCCTATCCTGTGTGATACTGACTGCTGAGCCGTGTATCTAATCCTATCCTGTGACACTGACTGCTGAGCTGTGTATCTAATCCTATCCTGTGTGATACTGACTGCTGAGCCGTGTATCTAATCCTATTCTGTGTGATACTGTCTGCTGAGCTGCATATCTAATACTATCCTGTGTGATACTGACTGCTGAGCTGCGTATCTAATACTATCCTGTGTGATACTGACTGCTGAGCTGTGTATCTAATCCTATTATGTGTGATACTGTCTGCTGAGCCATGTATCTAATGCTATTCTGTGTGATACTGTCTGCTGAGAATACTATCCTGTGTGATACTGACTGCTGAGCTGTGTACCTAATCGTATCATGTGTGTTACTGACTGCTCAGCCGTGTATCTATTCCTATCCTGTGTGATACTGACTGCTGAGCTGTGTATCTAATCCTATCCTGTGTGATACTGACTGCTGAGCTGTGTATCTAATCCTATCCTGTGTGATACTGACTGCTGACCTGTGTATCTAATCCTATCCTGTGTGATACTGACTGCTGAGCAGTGTATCTAATCCTATTCTGTGAGATACTGACTGCTGAGCTGCGTATCTAATCTTATCCTGTGTGATACTGACTGCTGTGCCATGTATCTAATCCTATTCTGTGTGATACTGTCTGCTGAGCTGCGTATCTAATACTATCCTGTGTGATACTGACTGCTGAGCTGTGTATCTAATCCTATCCTGTGTGATACTGTCTGCTGAGCTGAGTATCTAATCCTATCCTGTGTGATACTGACTGCTGAGCCGTGTATCTAATCCTATTCTGTGTGATACTGTCTGCTGAGCTGCGTATCTAATACTATCCTGTGTGATACTGACTGCTGAGCTGCATATCTAATACTATCCTGTGTGATACTGAATGCTGAGCTGTGCATCTAATCTTATTCTGTGTGATACTGTCTGCTGAGCTGAGTATCTAATCCTATCCTGTGTGATACTGACTGCTGAGCCGTGTATCTAATCCTCTCCTGTGTGATACTGACTGCTGAGCCGTGTATCTAATCCTCTCCTGTGTGATACTGACTGCTGAGCTGTGTATCTAATCCTATCCTGTGTGATACTGACTGCTGAGCCGTGTATCTAATCCTATCCTGTGTGATACTGGGCTCCCCCTGCAGTCTTTGTCAGAGGGTGGTCTGAGTTGGCACGGTAATAAATTGTGCTATTTCCAGCTTTACAGAAGGACAATACCACCATAGAAATGATAAGAATAATAGGCCTCAGTTACCACAACTGTCTACCACGGAAACTGTTACTGATAGCAACAAATCACAGCTCATTTTTCATCTTTTAAACAGCTCTGGGACAGCTTGGCGAGTTTTGAGTGGTGACTTTTGTGTTTCAACTTTTATGTGGCGAGGTTAGTGTATGTGTGGTGAAATGTGTGCTGAGGGTGGTATATGTGTTGAAGCACATGGTAGTGTGTGGCGCATTTTGTGTGTGTTCATATCCCCGTGTGTGGTGAGTATCCCATGTCAGGGCCCCACCTTAGCAACTGTACGGTATATACTGTTTGGCGCCATCGCTCTCATTCTTTAAGTCCCCCTTGTTCACATCTGGCAGCTGTCAATTTGCCTCCAACACTTTTCCTTTCACTTTTTCCCCATTATGTAGATAGGGGCAAAATTGTTTGGTGAATTGGAATGCATGGGGTTAAAATTTCACCTCACAAAATAGCCTATGACGCTCTCGGGGTCCAGACGTGTGACTGTGCCAAATTTTGTGGCTGTAGCTGCGACGGTGCAGATGCCATTACATACATATACACTTTTTCCCCATTATGTAGATAGGGACAAAATTGTTTGGTGAACTGGAACTCGCAGGGTTAAAATTTTGCCTCACAACATAGCCTATGACGCTCTCGGGGTCCAGACATGTGACTGTGCCAAATTTTGTGGCTGTAGCTGCGACGGTGCGGATGCCAATCCCGGACATACAACACATACATACATTGAGCTTTATATAATATATATATATATATGAATGAACATTTACAAGTATCAAAAAGTAATAGCAGACAGAGTGCACCCCAACAATGTTTCATATTTATCTTCTTCAGGAGTACAGGACTCGCAATTCAATATTTTTCCTATTTATCTGATTACCTGATGAGTATTCGGCTTAGGGAATTATTTGTTATACATTCGTTTTATTGTTCTTTTATCTAATTCTGAGGGAGTAATTAGACATATGTGGGAACTCTCTGTAGTAATCTATTTATTTGTTATGTGGATATGATTTATTATAATGATCATCTGGTTCAATTCTTTTATGTATTGGGATATTGTACTGGATCAATGAGTAGGCCGGTATCATATCGTCCTGTTTTTATCATTTTTGTGTCTGCAATAGTGTTGATTTGATTTGCTGTATTCTCATTGATTTGTAGGTTTTCCAAGATGTTAGATGGCGGTATCATTTACTATAGTCTGGCTTCTTTGGGGCTGATAAAATATTGAACAGGCTGCAATAAAATGTAATGGTACGGCATCCGAATTAAGGATAAACATAAGGATAAAGATAATTGAGTGTTATCAGTGGAAGAAAATTATCAAAAAACAGAATATACTAATGTTCAGGACATCGCTCTTTATAAAATTCTCCTAGAGCTTTCCAAAGTGGTATTAAAAAGCTGTTTTATTGCATCTGATCTTTAAGAGAATCCTAATTCCATTTTAATATCAGCCATTTATATGCTGCAATGTTCTCCGGAATAAAAATGAAACATTGTAATTAAAAGGATTGTTTTTGTCCACACTTTGATTATCATTATAAATTGTGGCAAATTTGTCTTTCTCTAATAAACTAAGAAAACAGATGGTGACTGAGTCAATTGTGATTCCTCTTATTAATTTTATGGGTATGTGCACACGGCGCCTTATATACAGTACGTACCCACTGAGATTTTATGAAAAAGACACTTCCGGAAAACGCCGACAGTGTTTTTCCTGAAGTGTTTTTCTTGGAATCCTTTCTGATTTCTTTTGCAGCGACTTTACAACTTGAATTTTTTTAAAACTGGAAACCGCCTGCACTCGGGACTGGAGTGTGCGGCTGCGTGTATTTCTATGCAGCCGCACACTCCGATCCGAGTGCCAGTAGCGCCGGGTATTGATGCGAGAGACTCGCGTGAGTTTCTCACATCACACTCGCAAGTGTGACCCCGGCCTTACACAAATAAGATGTTGGAGATCCTGCGTCTGCGTGTTTCAAACAGGCAATCCCTGCAGGTGTTGCGGTTGTCCAAGACCCACGAGACACGCAGCCACTGGGTCTTGAACATATTTTTCGAGCACGCCGAAGACACTCCGTTAGATCTTGAGCATGATAACACCTTATCCGAGGATGGTCACTCACTTCACTTTTTATGCATATGTTCATTATCTTTGGTGTTCTTTCAGCACTTTTCAGGTGGATACAAGGCGCAATCCACCCGAAAGACGTCATGCTCACATGTCATTAGTGCGTTTTAATGATTTCATTATTCATCCTCCAAAATCAAGGGTACACAATATTTGTCAGGCCAATGATATGGAAATCAAATCCAATTACATTCATCTAGATATCTACAGTACATCAGTTTTAAAAAAAATTGCAATTTAACCCCATTTCCGACCAGTCGATTTTCTGTTTTAGTGCTTATGGTTTTTCTTACCCATATTCCAAGAGCCAAAACATTTTTATTTTTGTATCAACATAGTGTTGTGAAAGCTTGCTTTTTTGCAGGATCCGGATCCGGCTTTTCCCCCCATAGACTAGTATTATCGCCGCATTGCGCCTGATGGCCATGCGGCGTGTCCGGCTTTTGCCGGAAACGGCAAAAAATCCCTGTCCAGCGTCTGCAAAAAACGTTCCCTGCAACGTTTTTTGACAGCGCTGGACCGCTTTTTTCCACTGCGCATGCCCGAAGTCTCTCTCGCCCTCTCCCTCTCCTGCACCGTCTCTGGCCTCAACAGATGATCCGGCGGGCTGTGATTTCTACCGGATCAGGTTTGACAACTTTTCGCCGCAGCCTGCCGGATTTAAAAATCTGAAGTCTGAAAGTAGCCTAAAGAGGGAGCAAAGAGTCATGGAAATTGTAATTTGTGGCTCAATGTTAGATCTTCAGAATGCCTAGAGATTATATGTGTGATGGAAAAGAAAACTAAAAAAAAACACCAATTTCTGAGAGGAACTACAACATACTTGATTGCTAGAGATGTTGCATCTCAAAGAAAATCTCTTTAATTAAGATGTTGACCTGTCGTCTATTAAAAATAAATGGGAATCACTTAAATGAGGCTAACATATACTACAGTATACAGTCACACAGTGATTGCTTCAATGAGGAAACCGGGCTGAAGACAAACTATTACTTAACAGCAAAAAAAAGACAAAACAAAATGTTCCGAACCTACTGTCTGGCTCATTTAGACAGACTGCTGGTAGCACAATACAGTGGGGTCTCATTAGATAGCAACTTAGAAGGTAGAACAAACCACATACAAAAATATAGCACAAAGTTATTTCTCAAGAACACAGAAATAGCCTGAAGGTAGAGGACCCAGTGGCTGAGAAGGCAAATCCATGGGATTGAATCTTCACACAGACGTTGGACTGTGCTAATAATAAATATTTTAAACATTTGTAATACGTTGATAAAAGGGGCAATTTCCTCTGGAGGTAAAATATAAGGCTTAGAAAGGCATTCCTGATCAAATTCTTCAAAATAATCTCAACTTCCAACAAAGTTTGGTACATAAAGTAGAAGGAGGTATTTGAACGAGAGCAAGGAACTCTCGATATTACATACAGAGAATATGAAGATGTCATGGTTAGGACATGGTTAATGTCCTGTTCTGACAGGGTTAACATTGCCGGCCTCTCTTTGGATCTGGGAGGGGTATTTATGCTCACTCCATACTGGCATTCTCTGTCAGTTATACTGCTATTCTGGTGTGTCTGACCCCTGGTGTGTGTGTACTCTGCATTGTTTGTTTGCTTCCCGTGTATGACCCGGCTTGTTCCTTCACTCTGTACTCCGTCTCTCGTTTTTGGTGCCATTGCCTTTTCTGGTTCTGACCTCCTGGCTTGGCTATCGTTACTCCGTTACAGTTTACCCCTATTGTACCGTCTAATACCTGTTCTGGTTTTCTGATCTATTGCTACGTCCTGACTATTCTTTCTGTCTAAGCCCTTTGGTACTGTCCTGCTATCTCGTGCTTTGACCCGGCTTGATCTGGTGTCTGTCTCTGTCTATGCTCCTTGGTAACATTGTCCTGTAGTTACCCTTCTAGGAGTTTCCCTGCAGCTCCTAGCTCTGTGGAGCTTAGGCCACGCCCCCAGCAGTCACGTGATTCAGGTCCTGGAGCATGCATTGTCACCACTGCTGCTCGCTCCGCAGGTATCTTTGTGCACAGTCTTTGTACTCAGGACACGCGCCCTGGCTCAGTGAGCAAGTGCAGTGCGGTGTTCCTGACAGAAGAGTTAGCCAGAGCGGGAAGTGATGTCAGAGAGGGGTGTAACATTTTGGTAATTTTTGTGGTGCAGTCCAAGAACATGGAGCATGTAGTAGTTGTTATTGACTGTGCTTAAATGATAAAGAATCTATTGTGTGCAGAATGTAAAAGAAGTGTCATCCCTTGCATGTCAAATGCCCTTAGTAGATCAATGTCACATAAAATGAAAATTGCATCATATAGCTAACCAAATGGTTAACTGTAATAAGCTTACAGTGGATAAAAATACAGATGTACAAAGTCAATCTTTAGACAGAAACCAATGTTTACCTTCAATAGACTCAATTAATCAAAGTCATTATGGTTAAGTGAAAAACTCTTGGAAAATTTACAACACAGAGTTATGTAAAAATGTTGTGCCCTTTGACATTCACTCAACAATTCACTTGGCATGGTGATGCCTCAGCATCAAATTCGATATGCTAGAAATTTTTCCCTCAGTCTGGTCCAAAATCTTGAGTTAAAGCTATGGTCTATGGCCCTTATTCATCAAGACTAGCCTTGTTCATTTGCGGTTTCAATGAAGTGGAGAGTTGGAATACAACGCTCCTGTATGCGTCTTATTGAATCAGGAGCGTCTTAAAAGTGGCATGCGCTTCCATGTGCTGAACTGGAACACGATTTGAGGGATAAAGTCGTGAATTTCAGAAGCAGGTACTACCACTTCTCGTCCCACCCCAGTTCTACCTATTTTCATGTAGCTAGCAAAAACTGCAGTGACAATCCCTAATGTCGCAAATTATTAGCACAACACCATGTTGTGCTAACATTTTGCACAGTTTAAGCCATTTTACGCCAGATGTTGTGACGAATTGGGGAATCTATTCTGATCTTAAGTAATGCTAGGTCGCTTATTTCTTAACAAGTCAAGCATTGAGAAAAAATGGATTTAAATCACACTGAGCTGCAATTGTGTTGTGTAATACATCTAGACTTTTGTAAATTAGGGAAGAGAACATACTAAATAGCAAACATGAGCTTCTTAAAGTGTATCTATCTGTAAAATTAATAACAGAGAATTCTCTGGTCTTAGGCTACTTTCACACATCAGGTTTTCGGCGTCAGGCGCGATCCGGCGTCGTGCCGGAACTCCGGATCCGGCAAATGTTGCGTAAAACCGGATGTGACGGATCCGGTTTTCTGCCGGATCCGTCTTTTTCTTGACAGACAAAACCGGATCCGTCTCATCCAGTTCATCCGTTTTTCTATCCGTTTTTCGACGGATTACGCCGGATCCGGTTTTTAAAATTGACCCTTGTGGCCTTCCGAACGGGATTGGCTACTGGAAAACTATATATAGCATGTTCCTACAGCCCTTCTTTGACAGGTTGTAGAGGAGAAAGTGCAGGTTGGAGAGAAGAGCAAGTTACTGGCGAAGATGGATGTTGTCATTGGAAATATTTTGAAGAATTTGGCGGATTTTATAGCGGAGGCGAATCGTTTGAGGGTGATTGTTCTGGAGAAGGAGAGAGCGAGACAGCAGCGCATCAGGCATCGTAGACGACGTTTGTGGATCCACCCCATCACAGCCAAGAGAATGACGCGTGGGGTCTATTCTACACTCTGCATGGACCTTCGACGAAACCCGGATAAATTTTTTGGATATGTTAGGATGAAAATGGAGAATTTTGATTACTTGGTGGAGCGCATTGCACACCTCATAAGAAAAGCGGACACCTATTGCCGCTTCTCTGTTTCACCCGCAGAGCGTCTGATGGTGACTTTAAGGTAAGCCACATTTATTGGATATGCTCGCATCAGAGCACACTTTCACTGCAATCTTGTTGGTGGTAGTTTGTATCTCCAAGTGTTATAGGTCAGTTTTGGTATGTAATGCTGTGATTTAAAACTAATTTATTGTTTTTTAATTCCCCACAGATTTCTTGCAACTGGAGAATCCCTTTCGTCACTGCATTTCCAGTACAGACTCGGGATTTCCACCATATCTGGAATTGTGAAGTACACATGCCGTGCACTGTGGGACTCCTTAGCTGAAGAGTTTTTACCAGAGCCCACAACAGAGAGGTGGATTGAAATTGCTGACAAGTTTCAACAGATATGTCAGTTTCCCAACTGCTTGGGCGCTGTGGACGGGAAACATATCCGCATTGTAAAGCCAGCTGGATCGGGATCGGAATATTTCAATTACAAGAAATATTTTTCAATTGTCCTCATGGCCATCGCTGACGCGGAATACAAATTTATTGCGGTTGATATTGGGGCCTATGGCCGCTCCAATGACTCTCAAGTTTGCAAACTGTCTGCCATGGGGCGTAAACTGTATGGAAACACCTTCCAGTTCCCACCACCTAGACCGCTGCCGCAAACATCTGGTCCACCTATGCCATTTGTCTGTGTAGGGGATGAAGCCTTCCAGCTGTCAGAACACCTTTTGAAACCGTACTCTAGCAGAGGATTGACAAGACCAAAACGCATTTTTAATTACTGCCTCACAAGAGCAAGAAGAATGGTTGAATGTACCTTTGGTATTCTGACAGCCAAATGGCGGGTCCTATTGACTGCGATCAACCTCAAGACAGAAACTGTGGACGAGGTGATCAAAGCGTGCGTGGTACTCCACAATTTTGTTATCTGCAAGGAACCCATTTCCATTGAGGACACCTCTGAAGAAACCACCTTGCAAGATTACCATGACATTACCACTAGAAGTTCTGTGACGGTTTCAGTAATGAGGGACAATTTTGCAATATACTTTATGTCACCTCAAGGCAGAGTACACTGGCAGGATGACAGAGTGTGAAAGATTTGTGCCCTAACCAAACTTGTGTACCTTCTGGACCAACAGTATATACCTTTGCCAACCAAAGTTGGCTATCTTGTCATGGTCTTACTATTTTTAGCTTTAGGCCACAGGTGTGTACCTGGTTGTGTTTTATGCAAAGTATTTCACCTTTTAACAAAAGTTGTGTACATTGTTAGGAAATCACCAACAATAAACACAACTTTTTAGGTGAAATACTTTGCTTCAAACACAACCAGGAACACAACTGTGGCAAAAAGCTAAAATTTACCCACAGTTATGTACCTAGTTTTGAATACCATTTCACCTTTTAAATACCCTGTATTTAACCTTTTTCACCGCAGAAAGAAATGACAGACAACCAGTGTAAAATAATTTAACTTTTATTGAAAAATGTTTTTTTTAGTAAACTTTTTTAAAATTTTAATAAACTTGTTTAATAAAGCTTTGAAACCATAAAACTGGTCATTTTTATTTAAATACACACATTATAAATCTGTGTAGTGTGTGGTGGAAATACTGCTGGAGGGGCTGCGGGACACTTCGACACTGGGAGTGTGGAGAGAGGACTGGGATCGTGGTGGGGAAGGAACAGTTAGAGGTGAAGGTGTGGAAAAAACTACAGAATGGGTGGACATGTGGGAAGCAGAAGAGGTGGTGGGTGGTGGAGTGGAGGGTTGGGCAGGGACTGTAGGAGCAGATGATGTTGATGGCAAGTTGTATGGGGAAGGAGTTTGGTACGGGGCAGGTTGCTGGAAGTGGGGAGATGTCTGGTACGGGGCAGGTTGCTGGAAGTGGGGAGATGTCTGGTATGGGGCAGGTTGCTGGAAGTGGGGAGATGTCTGGTACGGGGCAGGTTGCTGGAAGTGGGGAGATGTCTGGTACTGGGGAGGTTGCTGGTACTGGGGAGTTTGCAGGTACTGGGGAGGTTGCTGGTACTGGGGAGGTTGCTGGTACTGTGGAGGTTGCTGGTACTGGGGAGGTTGCTGGTGCTGGGGAGGTGGATGGTGCTGGGGAGGTTGCTGGTGCTGGGGAGGTGGATGGTGCTGGGGAGGTGGATGGTATGTAATAGGAGGGGGAGGATGGAAAGTGGCTGGAGGGGGTGTAGATGTAATAGGAGGGGGAGGATGGAAAGTGGCTGGAGGGGGTGTAGATGCAATAGGAGGGGGAGGATGGAAAGTGGCTGGAGGGGGTGCAGGTGGAGGAACTACTGTGGTGGGAGGAGGAGGTTGGGAGGTAACTTGCTGGAGAGCAGCGTGGCATGAATGCATTACATGCATCTGCTGGGCAGGAGAGAGCGTTTCCATGCGCTCCACAACAGACCTGAAAAAGGTGTGGTTTGGCGAAGATCTTGCTTCTGAATGCATGGTTTTCAGAAGTGTCTTCACCTCCAGAATGCTGGAGTTGATCTGCTGATAGCCTGCGGATATTTGCTCTGACAAGACTTTTAGACAGTTCTGGAAAGATGCATTCAGATGCAAGAACTCTGGCGCATAAGTCTTTTCCTGACCCCTCTGCCGCTGCCGCCCAGTACCTGCAGGTGTACTAGAGGTGGCAGGGGCAGAAGGGTGGGGTAAAGGGAAAGCGATCTCCTCACCAGCAGCTTCATGTAATGTAGGCGGCCACGATGCTCCTGTGCTGGTGGATGGGACAGATGGGTCGAATGTGTGGGAAGGCTGGGAAGGTGCAGATGTACCGGGGCGGTCGAAGTGTCCCTCGGTGCCGGTCTTCTCAGGGATCGCCTCAGAAGGGTCCAATCGTGCAGGCTCCCGAGTGCTGCTCACCGTGCTGTGGAATAAAGAGAAAAAAAAACAATTAAAATACTGACATGGTATGGCCCTGGCTGAAAAAAAAAATTTGCATCTAACATTTTTTTTCACATGTGGTGTGTAATATTTACCTTCTAGTGACCATTGTTTCCCAGAGGAACGACAGGGCTTCTGCGTACTTGTACTTTCTCCTGCGTCCTCCAGATCCACTCGGGGCCCGCATCTCTTTATTGAACTCCTTCTTGAAACGATCCCTCACAGACCGCCACCGATTCACAATTCTGTTCCCTGAAACGAGAAAGGACAAAGTGGTTAGTATACAACATCAGTGTTTCCCAAACTCCAGTCCTCATGGTCCCCAGGGGTCATGTTTTCAGGATTTCCATAGTAAATAGAAATCCTGAACACATGATCCGTGGGGACCACGAGGACTGAAGTTCGGGAAACACTGGTTTACATCAAGCAACCGGTACTGTATATACTTACGCTCTTTAATCTGGGCCCGAACATCGAGGTCCTCCCAGCGGCCCACAAGGAGCGAACAGATTTCCTCCCAGAGTCGTCGGGTAACGATAAGGTCAGCGTGGCGGCGGTCAGCCATATTCCAGAGCGGCTCCCTTTCTCTGACGAGATCGATGAGGTGGTCCATCGAGTCCTCCATCCTCACCGTCCGAGTCGGGAGCACGCTGTGAAGGCTGTTAAAGAAAAAGACAAAAATAACATAATTAGCCTCCACAAAAGAAATGAAATAAAAAGTGCAAAAAAACAAAGCAAAAATATTTATACTTACACGCTGGTGACCGCCGCGTTGCTGTCGCCGACGACCCTGGGAGGCACTGCGAGGACCTCTTGGCCGAGCACCAGATTGGGAAGACTAGAGAAGAAAACAAAAAATGTTATGTCTTTGGATGTAGGCATTTGTTTGCTGTGTGTGGTCTGCAGAACATTGTTTTCTATGTGTTGTGTGTAGTGTGATGTTGTGTTTCTGCGTTTGATGCAAAAAACTTACCAATTGTGAGCCCACTCCAGGTGTCTGTCCACCCCTTCCTTCTTCTTCTGGGAGCTCCTCTTCATCTTGTGAATCCTGTTTTGAAATAAAAGGCAATGAATAGACATATATTACAGAGATGATGGATTTTGGAAATAAAAACTTACCGTCAAACGCTGACGATGCGAGGGAGGGCTCCCAGAAGATGATGTGCTGTCTTCCTGGTGGCCACACTCCATGCCTGTGGGTGGTGTTCCAGCTGCTGCCATTGCTGCTGCTGCTGCTGCATCTATTGGGCGGCTGTTGAATAAAGAGAAACAAAGGGCCAATGAATATCTTGATATTCAATAGCCCTAGTTTGGAGGAATGGGGGATTTGATAATTACCGTCTCTCATCTGCTGCTGGCCTCCCCTCCTCAGCATGTTCCATTTGCTGCTCCATTTGGGGTGGTGGTGGTGCTGATGGTGCTGCAGTGGTCTCCTGCCTTCTCCTGCTGCGCTTGGTTGCTTTCTTGGGTGGCATGTTGGGTGTGGCTGTGGGTCCCACTGTCTTGCTTTTATATATGTCTTGTGGGCAGAGCTACTGAGCATGCTCAGACCAAAAAAACCGGATCCGGCGCATTGCAGCGCTCATAGGCTTTCATTGTGTGAAAAAGCCGGACGCGCCGGATCCGGCGTGTCCGGCTTTTACGCCGGAGACAAAAAACGTTACAGTAGCCGTTTTTTCCAGACGCCGGATCGCGACACATTGCCGGATCCGGCGAAAACCGGATGAAATGCATGGCCATCCGGCGCGATCCGGAGCAAATGCAAGTCAATGGGGGGGAAACCGGATCCGGCATTGCATTTCGCCGGATCCGGTTTCTGTCAAAAGCGCCGGATCGCGCCTGACGGCGAAAACCTGATGTGTGAAAGAGGCCTAACTCCAGGAAAATCAGCATTTTTCTTATATACAAATGAGCTGTTAAGATCTCTGAGCTGGATCTGCATGAGAATCTGCCTCTAGAGCTTTTTTAAATGAAAGGGGACGTTATTAGTGTGAGACATGTAATGACTGACAGTCTGGTTTCCTGATCTCACTGCAGAGCTGTGTATCATTATAACTGTTGTATAACTATATAAATATTACTGTATTAAACACAACTGTAGGTTCCTCTCAGCTACCATCTCACAGGCTGTCAGTGTTGCAACACAGGAGTGCTGTGAGAACTGCAAAAATGTGTTTGTAAGAAGACAAAGTTCAGTTCTACGATTGTGTGTTAATTACATGGGTCACTCTGGTAATGCCTCCTTTCATTTATAATAATCTCCCGAGACAGATTCTCAGAGAGATCTACAGTTGTGGCCAAAAGTATTGACACCCCTGCAATTCTGTCCGATAATACTCAGTTTCTTCCTGAAAATGATTGCAAACACAAATTCTTTGGTATTATTATCTTCATTTAATTTGTCTTAAATGAAAAAACACAAAAGAGATTGAAGCAAAAAGCAAAACATTGATCATTTCACACAAAACTCCAAAAATGGGCCAGACAAAAATATTGGCACCCTCAGCCTAATACTTGGTTGCACAACCTTTAGCCAAAATAACTGCGACCAACCACTTCCGGTAACCATCAATGAGTTTCTTACAATGCTCTGCTGGAATTTTAGACCATTCTTCTTTGGCAAACTGCTCCAGATCCCTGATATTTGAAGGGTGCCTTCTCCAAACTGCCATTTTTAGATGTCTCCACAGGTGTTCTATGGGATTCAGGTCTGGACTCACTGCTGACAACCATTTTCTAGTGCTTTTTGAAGTGTGTTTTGGGTCATTGTCCTCCTGGAAGACCCATGACCTCTGAGGGAGACCCAGCTTTCTCACAATGGGCCCTACATTATGCTGCAAAATTTGTTGGTAGTCTTCTGACTTCATAATGCCATACACATGGTCAAGCAGTCCGGTGCCAGAGGCAGCAAAGCAACCCCAAACCATCAGGGAACCTCCGCCATGTTTGACTGTAGGGACCGTGTTTTTTTCTTTGAATGCCTTTTTTTTCTCCTGTAAACTCTATGTTGATGCCTTTGCCCAAAAAGCTCTATTTTTATCTCATCTGACCAGAGAACATTCTTCCAAAACGTTTTAGGCTTTTTCAGGTAAGTTTTGGCAAACTCCAGCCTGGCTTTTTTATGTCTCTGGGTAAGAAGTGGGGTCTTCCTGGGTCATCTACCATATAGTCCCTTTTCATTCAGATGCCAACGGATAGTACGAGTTGACACTGTTGTACCCTCGGACTGCAGGGCAGCTTGAACTTGTTTGAATGTTAGTCGAGGTTCTTTATCCAACATTCGCACAATCTTGCATTGAAATCTCTTGTCAATTTTTCTTTTCCGTCTACATCTAGGGAGGTTAGCCACAGTGCCATGGGCTTTAAACTTCTTGATGACACTGCGCACGGTAGACACAGGAACATTCAGGTCTTTGGAGATGGACTTGTAGCCTTGAGATTGCTCATGCTTCCTCACAATTTGGTTTCTCAAGTCCTCAGACAGTTCTTTGGTCTTCTTTCTTTTCTCCATGCTCAATGTGGAACACACAAGGACACAGGACAGAGGTTGAGTCAACTTTAATCCATGTCAACTGGCTGCAAGTGTGATTTAGTTATTGCCAACACCTGTTAGGTGCCACAGGTAAGTTACAGGTGCTGTTAATTACACAAATTAGAGAAGCATCACATGATTTTTCGAACAGTACCAATACTTTTGTCCACCCTCTTTTTTATGTTTGGTGTGGAATTATATCCAATTTGGCTTTAGGACAATTCTTTTTGTGTTTTTTCATTTAAGACAAATTAAATGAAGATAATAATACCAAAGAATTTGTGTTTGCAATCATTTTCGGGAAGAAACTGAGTATTATCTGACAGAATTGCAGGGGTGTCAATACTTTTGGCCACAACTGTATGTCCAGCCTATAAACCATAGCTCATAAACATATAAAAAATGTGAATTTCTCTGGAATAAAACACTAGATTGCAGACTTGTAGGTATCACTTTATTCAACTTTTTTTTATAAACTACAGTACATGCCCCTTTAGGTGGCTTAGAAAAGTTGATCTAACTGACAGATTCAGTTCAAGATATTTTTATAGAAGGCTATCGGGTTTTCAGGTCTCAAATTCATTAATATGGACAACAGCATTTTTTAAATGAGAGGCAAAATAATTAGACTGGTTTCACATTTGCGTCTGTGTGAGCAGCATTTTATCCGCGTCATCTTTAACATGGTGTCCGCAGGGACATGTGTTTGCATCAGTTCGCATGCGTCTGAGTACGCATGCATCGTTTCTCGGTGTACGGCGGGGTCCAGCGAATGCAACATGTTGCATTTTTTTGAAGCTGCAAAAATCCGTCAAATATGCACAGTCACACGCATGCGGATGAGTGCGTCAAAAAATGCATTGCTGTCTATAGAAACACATGCGTATGCAAAGCCATGCGTATGCACATGCGTTCAATACACATGCGGAATTTTAATGAGTTGGTCCAGGAAGTGATTTAACCACCTGCTAATTGATATTTCTATAAAAGGAAGTGTGGACACTGCAAGGCAATAACTCTATGGACTCTGGACGATAGCACAAGACTGGCTATGTAAGTGTAGAACCTTTTAAAAATGTCTGTCTCTCTCACTGTTCTTTGTACTTTGTACTAATTTTTTTTTCTGTCACTTTTAGACTTGTCGACGCTCCAGGTGCATTGGTTGTTCTCCTGGTGCAGCGGTTTTCTCCTGGCTGCCTCCTGGTGCTTCTCTCTGTCCTGGTAAGAACAACACTGTCTATGCAAGTATAGAAGCTTTGAAAATGTCTGTCTCTCTCAATGCTTTTTCTGTTCTTTGTAGACTGGTCAACTCTCCTGGTGCTGAGGTTGTCTCCTGGTGCTGCCGTCACCAACCCCTCTTGATCGCAGTAATCCACTCTCTCGACACCCGCCTGTGTGATGACAGCTTGAAACTTAGGGACAATGCTATTCCTTCTGCATTCTCCTCTTCTTCTGGGACCACCATCTCCCGCAGGCTATTCAAAGTCTGCTCCAGCATATACAGTGGGGAAAAAAAGTATTTAGTCAGTCAGCAATAGTGCAAGTTCCACCACTTAAAAAGATGAGAGGCGTCTGTAATTTACATCATAGGTAGACCTCAACTATGGGAGACAAACTGAGAAAAAAAAATCCAGAAAATCACATTGTCTGTTTTTTTTTTCATTTTATTTGCATATTATGGTGGAAAAAAAGTATTTGGTCAGAAACAAGCAATCAAGATTTCTGGCTCTCACAGACCTGTAACTTCTTCTTTAAGAGTCTCCTCTTTCCTCCACTCATTACCTGTAGTAATGGCACCTGTTTAAACTTGTTATCAGTATAAAAAGACACCTGTGCACACCCTCAAACAGTCTGACTCCAAACTCCACTATGGTGAAGACCAAAGAGCTGTCAAAGGACACCAGAAACAAAATTGTAGCCCTGCACCAGGCTGGGAAGACTGAATCTGCAATAGCCAACCAGCTTGGAGTGAAGAAATCAACTGTGGGAGCAATAATTAGAAAATGGAAGACATACAAGACCACTGATAATCTCCCTCGATCTGGTGCTCCACGCAAAATCCCACCCCGTGGGGTCAGAATGATCACAAGAACGGTGAGCAAAAATCCCAGAACCACGCGGGGGGACCTAGTGAATGAACTTCAGAGAGCTGGGACAAATGTAACAAGGCCTACCATAAGTAACACACTACGCCACCATGGACTCAGATCCTGCAGTGCCAGACGTGTCTCACTGCTTAAGCCTGTACATGTCCAGGCCCATCTGAAGTTTGCTAGAGAGCATTTGGATGATCCAGAGGAGTTTTGGGAGAATGTCCTATGGTCTGATGAAACCAAACTGGAACTGTTTGGTAGAAACACAACTTGTCGTGTTTGGAGGAAAAAGAATACTGAGTTGCATCCATCAAACACCATACCTACTGTAAAGCATGGTGGTGGAAACATCATGCTTTTGGGCTGTTTCTCTGCAAAGGGGCCAGGACGACTGATCCGGGGACATGAAAGAATGAATGGGGCCATGTATCGTGAGATTTTGAGTGCAAACCTCCTTCCATCAGCAAGGGCATTGAAGATGAAACGTGGCTGGGTCTTTCAACATGACAATGATCCAAAGCACACCGCCAGGGCAACGAAGGAGTGGCTTCGTAAGAAGCATTTCAAGGTCCTGGAGTGGCCTAGCCAGTCTCCAGATCTCAACCCTATAGAAAACCTTTGGAGGGAGTTGAAAGTCCATGTTGCCAAGCGAAAAGCCAAAAACATCACTGCTCTAGAGGAGATCTGCATGGAGGAATGGGCCAACATACCAACAACAGTGTGTGGCAACCTTGTGAAGACTTACAGAAAACGTTTGACCTCTGTCATTGCCAACAAAGGATATATCACAAAGTATTGAGATGAAATTTTGTTTCTGACCAAATACTTATTTTCCACCATAATATGCAAATAAAATGAAAAAAAACTGACAATGTGATTTTCTGGATTTTTTTTTCTCAGTTTGTCTCCCATAGTTGAGGTCTACCTATGATGTAAATTACAGACGCCTCTCATCTTTTTAAGTGGTGGAACTTGCACTATTGCTGACTGACTAAATACTTTTTTCCCCACTGTAGATGACCAAAATAGTGATGCTGATTATGGCATCGTCAGCACTAACCATATTAGTAACAGAAGGGTGCAGAGGTCCTTAATCTCTGCCCACTCCATAAACGTGATATGCGTCATGTTCGTACTATGTTGGCCCAGGCTATACGACATCACATATTGCGTCAAGGCAGAGTGGAATTCCACCATGTCGGCACATGGCATATAAACCTGTTAACTGGTATGGGCAAAGACCTCTGTATGGATGCAAGTTGACCTGAGGGGTGCGAACGGAGGAAATGAGCACAAAGCTTCTGTGCTTTCTGGAGCAACTCCCCCAGGCCAGGTTAGTGGCAGAGAAATTGCTGTACCACTATGATGAGGACGTGACCCATGCAAGGCATGTCTGCGAGGCTTCCCTGGCATAGCGCCTACACCAGGTTTGCTCCATTATCACACACAGCCTTCCCTGGCTCTAGGTTCAGGAGAGAAAACCACTGCTCTAGCTCGGCCTGGATAGCTGTCCACAACTCTTGAATGTGTGACTGATCTACAAGTCATATTAATTTAAACACTGTCTGATTATGTTGAGACATGGATGCATAATACAGGGGTGGGGGGTGCCAGTATTCGAACCCAGTGGCTTTTGTGCACCAGGTGGCAGTTTTTCCCTCTGAGCTATTCAGCTCCTTGTACATTTCCTTCCTAACCCAGATCCAAGTACCCGTGTTGTTTCTAATTGTCTCCTCCCTGAGCTCCTGACTGGCTCCACCCTAATTGAACACCCAACTTAAACCTGGCATTGTACTTCCTTCATTGTGAGATTATTGAGCTACTGGCCTTTAGTCAAGCTTCCTATCATCTGCTCATCCTGTAAACTACATTGCTGCTCCTGAGAACTGACCCCTGGCTATTCCTTACTACACTCCCTGCCCCTGTTCAGCACACACGCATGTTCAGTAGCTCCCGGCTCCGGTAGTGATACAGATGAAGTTCCCTCCTCTATTAGCTGGAAAAAACAAAAATGGAAAGCGCACATAGGGTGTATTGTCTTGAAGAACCACAATAGCAAGCAAGCCCAATCAGTTAGACTCACCTGCTGAAGTTGTGTGAGTCACAACAAACTGGGAAACACTCATAAAGGTCTGGTCGTCGCTGGTATCCCGCTGGTAGTAAATGAAACAAATCCAAAGTGGAAAAAAAAAAAAAAGAGCCGGACTGAATAAACCGCGCTGACCAGGAAAAAATGCACCTTCGGCAGTCCTATAATAAAAAACTTCTTTAATAAGCCTACGCGTTTCATGGCAAAACCAGCCACTTCATCAGGGCATCTGATGAAGTTGCTGGTTTTGCCACGAAACACGTAGGCTTATTAAAGAAGTTTTTTATTATATGGACTGCCGAAGGTGCGTTTTTTTCTGGTCAGCGCGGTTTATTCAGCCCGTCTCTTTTTTTTTTTTCCACTTTGGATTTGTTTCATCTCCTCTATCAGCAGGACTCGTCTCCCCTCCCTTCACTAGTTAGTCCCCTCCTCTTCTCCAGGGCCAGTCTTTCTCGACTATGTTAGTTTCTCCAGGTCCCTGCCTACTGATCTGGTCAATTCCGAATATGATTGTGTGGTTGCAGACTTGGTAAGACCAGGATGGGGTTTTGAGTGCGGCATCTACATTAAGTGGAGCTGTGCAATAGCACTACCAGATACCATTACCATTCCAGTCATGGGGGACATGAAGACTCTAGACTTTGATGATCTTCTTGCTGCTTTTGATATCCCTGATGCTTCAAGTTTGGATGCCAAGGAAGCTATCCAAGCAACAAATGATGAATTAGGCTGGTTTCACATTAGCGTGTCTGTGCATAGCGTATGATCTGCATGGATCTGCATACCTCATGCGTACATATATTTAACATTGTGTATGCAGGGTCATGTGTTCGCATCAGTTTGCATGCGAATGCGTTCACATGCGTCATTTTGCGGTGTGTGGCAATGTCCGGTTACGCAACATGCTTCATTTTTGAGGCATCAATTATGTGCAATCATGCGCATGCAGATGAGTGCATCAAAACAATGCACTACCGTCTATGGGAACGCTTTGGTATGCAAGGACATGCGTACACATGCATTCGATACGCATGCATACTTCAGAAAGAGCAGGTCCAGAACGTGTTAAATTAAACATTGTTTTTATTTTTGTTAATAAAAAATTCTGTTTTTTCACAATCCCTGACTCCCTGTATAACATTATAGGTACATTTTACTTATTAGTGGCTTAAACCATTTTGTCTTGCCATGCCACACATCCAATAACCAAAACAAAAGAGGCAGCAAATGTATCCCTCATTTGCGCAACTTCCACTGTAGTCCTCAGAGGGTGACCTGGGTAATCCTGCGATGTGGTAGTAACAGGTTCCTGAGGTTCTAAGTGGTGTCGCTCTTTCACCAGTATGTAATTGTGCAGAACAACACACACTTTCACAACCTCATCAATTGTCTCAATTTTTAGATTGATGGCTGCTCCCAAAATGTGACATTTAGATACCAGCAATCCAAAGGCACACTACACAATTCTTTGTGCCCTCGTCAGTCGGTAGTTGTAAATCCTTTCATTGTGATTCAATTCCCGACTTGAGTATGGTTTTATGAGGTTGGCACACACTTGAAACGCCTCATCCTCAAACACAAAAAACGGCATTGGCGGTCCTTCAGTGTTCGGAAGAGGTTGTGGCTGTGGAAAATTGAAATTATTCCCATACAAACGTTGGCCCATGTCAAAGTTTTTGAAAGTCTATGAATCATTTCCTCATCCAAATGAGCCAACATCCATGGTGACAAATCGATAGTCAGCATCTGCAATCACCATAAAAACTATCAAAAAGTATTTTTTGTAATTGAAATACTCAGATCCACTTCCAGCAGGTTTCATAATCCGAATGTGTTTGCTGTCCACAGCCCCCAAACATAGTAACATAGTAACATAGTTTTGAAGGCTGAAGGAAGACCTTATGTCCATCTAATTCAGCCTATTTTTAGTGCAGCCGTTTGCATTGTTGTTCCTGGGGAAGGCAAATAACCCACAGAGTAGAAGCCAATTTTCTCTATAGGGAAAAAAATTCCTTCCCCTAAGCTGGGTCAACCATCTACCTATAATATTTGTGGTAGTGGTGGTTTGGAAAATTACAAATGTCCTGGAATTTTGCAGCATTTTCCAGCCAGAATACAGTTGTGGATTTGGGGAGGAATTCTTCACGCAGAATGTCACATAAAGCATGGCAGGTGTCTCCAACAATCCCAGAAATTGTGGACACTCCAATCCGGAATTGAAAATTTAGAGATGATAAAGTCTCTCCGGTAGCCAGGAATCTGGGGAACAGGAAATGGGGAAAAAATCAGTACATGGCTTTTAGCGCAATCATATTAATGACAGATGTTTCTTTTTCAAAATTGCGTACCTCTGGGTCACCAACAGACGTTCCTCAGCAGGAATTGCTCGACGTAGCTGTGTGTCCTGCCTGGTGATGGATCCTTGGACACGTAGCAGCAAGTCATGGAAGCTCTGTTCCGACATTCTCGTGTACTTGAAAAACTTCTCAGGGTTTTCACGCAGCTCTATGTACAATGAGTGGTTGGTTCCATGGCTCACTTCACTTCAACGATGGGGTGTTGCCAATAGCGATGACGACATCTTCTCTGACTTTCTCTTCTTTCTTCTTCACAAGCCACTGCAAAGGCAACAGCCAATTTCAATGTCAAATCAAATCAAGATTAAGAATGAAGCTCTCCACGCTAAGATCCATCTTGCAGCTGGAAACAGTGGTAAAAGATGAGTATTTAATCAGTGCAGTGTGTCTATATAGAAATCCCATGAGACACCCCCATTGGGTGGCTGGTGTAAAGGAAATTCTACTGGAAAAGCATTGGAAATATCGAAAGCATGTGTATAAACAACGCAAACGCATATACAACCGCATGCGCATGCAGATTTTTTGGGGCATGATGCAGATAAAAACGCTGCATAAACATGCGTTTGCGCAATCAGATGATACACTGTGCACAGAAACGCTAATGTGAACCTAGCCTAAGAAAACCATTTCAAACCATCAGGAATGTGTTGGAGAATCTGTCTTTGGACCAGTCTGTTTCTGTCCCTGATGTTCCAGCAGTTAGGGTTATTGTGAAAAACACCAGCCGACAGGAGTAATTTGAGGCATCTGAAAAGAGTGAAAATCTCAATAGTCCAGCTGTATTGTTGAATGGTTTTCATTGCCCTGAAGTAGGCCCTGATCTTTACGCTGTTGGACAAGACTATGGAAAATTTGAACAAGGATTCATCAACGGGGACAACTCACGGAGCTAAACAGAAAAAATAGATGCACAATGCAGAACTTTTGCCAACTTTTACCCAGTTTAGCCCTATTTCTAGCCCTGAGCCAGAAGATTCAAAAGATATTTCTCTTAACAAGCAGAAGGAAGCAGAATCTCTGTACTTTCCACAGCCTTCTGATAGGGAATTCAGTGACCGAGGGGCTTCTCATATATATATATAACTTATGCTAGAAATATATATATATATATATATATATATATATATATATATTTCTAGCATAAGTTAATCTACGGCTGGATAATTCTCTTACCTCTTACCTTTGTGCTTCTCATGATTCAAACAGCTGGGAGCTGCACCCAAATGAATATTGACTTTACATGGCTAATATGAGTTCAGTTCTAGAAATAGTCGGATCAATGTAGATAACGGGGCTATAAACCTCATTAGGAGAAGCTAATTGCATGGACATTAGGGTCTTGTATGACAAACACCTGTCCACCTTTTCATTTGATTGATAAATCACCTCATGAATAGTAATAATGACCTTATTTGTAATAGACAGCTGACATATGCATGATAGGATATTTCACTGTAATAAATAATTTCAATAACAAGTCCAGACATGCGTACAGCATACAGTAGAGACGACATAATGTGTAACGCCCCTCAGCAGGGTATATAAGAAGCTGGACCTGTTTGGTTAAACCATGTTACTTTTTATTCAGATACTTGTGTCTGTGTTCATTTGTCTATCACCTTACTCGCTTGAAAACATCCAATTTGGCAGCTGTCCAATATACTCTGAGGGTCTCACATGACGAGACCACCCAAATCTAACACTTCCAAGTACAATCCTGAAGAAGAATGCATGGTCAATTCTCTTAGAAAGCCCTCAGAACCACAGCTGAGTATGTTTGATGAATAATGTAATAAAGAGCAGAAATTTCACTGCATGGAAGCAGATAAGGCAATAATCTGAGCAAACCCGAGGTATGGAAAAAAACAGCAACTTGTTTGGTTCGTCTTTGCCTTTTAGGGATGCTCAGGACAGCGGCAGTTCTCCGGATAAAGTGTTTTCCAGTACAGGAGACTCTTTCAGTGATGTAGCAGGTACATCAACTCTGTCTTCATCTGTGCCACCTAGGCAGCGGATTAAACCTGTTCTTTCTAAATTATCATCTTGTGTAGCTGCTTTGGTGGCCTTGCAGGCTAAAAAAGTTGTGGTGGTCTCTAAGGAGGAATCTTTAAATCCTTCTAAAGATGTTGATCTTTCTTTTAAGAAGGGGTTTAGGATGCAGAACCACCAAATATATGCCCCAGATTCTACTCGACTTGAAGTCCTCAAACTTGTCCATGATTCTAAACTTGTAGGGCATAATGGAGTCATGAAAACACAAGAACAGTTTTGTTCTTTTTCATGGCCTAATTGTAGGAAGGAAGTGATAAAATATGATTCCTCCTGTTTAACATGTGCAAAGAGAATGATGCCACAATCTTCTTCTCTAGCACTCCTTCAACCTCTTCCAGTTCAATCCAGGTCTTCAGGGTCAATTTCAATTAATTTTTATTGTGGACCTACCTCCATCTAAAGAAATGACTGTTATCCTTGTTGCAGTAGGTCGGCTAACAAGGATGGCCCATTTTATTCCAACTTAAGGGATTCCTACCACTGAACAAGCCACAGAATAAAAAGTCAAGCAGATATTTAGGCTGCATGGAATATCTGACAATGTAATTTCTGATAGAGGTGTTCAGTTTACATCAAGAGTTTGGAAAAGCTTCTGTACAGCTTTAGGAGTTACTGTCAATTTGTCTACTGCCTTTCACCCACAATCAAATAGAACAGTACCTGCACTGCTTTATTTCTTACCTCCAGGATGACTGGGTAGACTATTTACCAACAGCAGAATTTTGCATATAATAACTCCAAACACAGTTTTACATCCCAAAATCTATTTTTTGCTACCTGTGGCTTGCATCAAGTATTAATTTTTAATCTTCCATTTAAAACTTCTGTTCCTGCTAGTACAACTAGACTTACAGAGTTGCAGAAAGTTCAGAAGGAACTAACTGAGATGCTAAAAAAAAGCCCAAGAAGATTGCAAAGAAGCAGCAGATAAACATCTCAAAGCCCCTCCTACCCTTCAAGTCATGAGTCAAGGTTTGGCTTTGTAAAAAAAAAAAAAGAAAATTAACATACCATCTTGTAAATTGGGTCCAAAATTCATAGGACCTTTTTAAATTTCTGCACAAATTAACCCAGTTGCTTTCCGTTTAAGACTTCCTAACAGTCTGAAAATTCAACCTCTGTTCCATGTATCCTTGCTCAAGCCATTCAGTGAGAAACCGTTTCCAGGTAGTACTCAGACACTTCCACCACTAGAAAAAGTCCATGGTGAAGAGGAGTACATGGTATGTAACATTCAGGACTCTAGAAAATTCAGAGGAAGACTACAATATTTGGTGCAATGGTGCAACGGACCAGAAGATAATTCAAGGGAGCTGGAGGGCACCATTCATGCACCCAGACTTACAAGAGCTTTTCATCAGAGACATCCAGAGAAGAATGTGTCTGAGATATCCAAAGGCCATCCTGGAAGGAGGGGAGTACTGTCAGGATTCAAAACCAGCAGCTTTTGTGCACCAGGCTGCAGCTCTACCCACTGATATATTCAGCTCGCTGGACATTTCCTTGCTAACCCAGATACAAGTACCTGTGTTGTTCCTGATTGGCTCCACCCTAATAGCACACCCTACTTAAACCTGGCATTGTACTTCCTTGCTTGTGAGATTATTGCACAACTAGCATTTGTCAAACTTCGTTTCACCTGCTGAGCCTGTAAACTACATTGCTGTTCCTATGTACTGTCCCCTGGCTATTCCAGACTACACTACCTGCCGGTGCTGCCCCTAGTTATAATACCACTACTCCAATCAACGTCAATCCATAACAGAGGGATTCTATCTGCACTGTTGGAACGCGTGTCTAATTAGATGTTGAGGGCACAGGTGGAGACCTCACAGGAGGTGGAGGAGCCAGAAGCAGTGGAGGAACAGTTAGATACAGAGTTTGTACTGCAAGCTTTGGGGATTCAAAGACTTGTGGAGCAGCCCCTTGACTGCCTGCTCCCGCAGCCACCAGAGTTACCCAGTGCCCAGTCAGCGAGATGTAATGTCCTAGGCCATGCTTATGTGGCGCCCCTGAGGCTCAGTCGCCACAGAGGTACTGCACCTTCTCCTAAGGTGTGGTGCCCTACCATACAGGTAAGTTGGAGGCTCCTGACCACGCTCCGACACTCGCACCCCACACAATAGAGTAGTTCAGCATAACCACATTGCGGCTCTTTGCTTAGAGAGAGGCAGAGCACCTTTTGTGGTTCCCTGCTTGGAACACTAGACGTGCTGGGAGGTGGGTGGAGTTCAGAGTATATATATGAGCGGGATGATTTAGGATGACAGGTCAGTCTGACAGGAGGTCAGTGAGAGAGGAAGCCACTCGGGAGGAGTGAGGATCCCTGAAAGAGGGATGGAGGAAGGAGTGCTGCAGCTGCCTCAGTCATCTGAGCAAGCTGGCATGGGAAAGGAAAGAAGGAAAAGGACATTGAGCTGAAGCCTGAGCTTCCATAGGAGGGAAAAGACAAGTACGGAATGTAGGAGTAAAAGGGAACACAGAGGACGTGGGTTAGAGGAAGAACCCTGCCTAGAAGTTCTAAGCGCAAGGCCGGGGCCCGGTCCCCGAGGTTGTATGGACACTAATGGTTCTGCAGCAGACACCGGTGGAGTAGTGGGCTGTAAATGCACTACTCCCATCTAAGACTTGAGGGCAGAACAGCAACATAGATAGAGAGCCGGGACTCAGGAGAGAGGAGTCCCCGAAGCAGGCTACAGCTGTCTGCCATGCAAGTAGAGTTCTTGGGAACATCTGTCAGGAGGAACTTGTCATGTCGGACGCTATTCACACCACAGCATCCGGCAGGCAGCGGTAGTTCCATCTCCGTCCACTATAGCCTCAGTGGCGCCGGCTTGATTTTACTCAGGTTATCGGGGGTTAATCTAGCTGGAAATCAGGTGGGATGTTTGGTCACGCCCACGGTCTTTAAATAGTCGTGCTGGCCTGTGGGCGTCGCCGATTATAGCTTGTGTTTTATGCCAAGTGGTTCCGGTCTGGAGAGGAGGTGTTGGAGAGAGAAATTCATATCTGGTGTCGTATGATCCGTTGATACCTTTTCGCCTTCCCTTGGCCGAGTTCGCATTAAATAATCACCGCCAAGAATCATCGGGAGAGTCTCCGTTCTTTTGTGTTTATGGGCACCATCCTCAATTTTGTACCTTGCGTCAGGGGGGCTCTGGGGGCGTCCCAGAGGAGGACCGGTTAGAAGTTCAACTATCATCGGTCTGGAGGAGTGTGAAACAGCGATTGCTGAGCATGAATGCAAGGTACAAACGTGTGGCTGACGCTAGACGCGTGCAAGGTCCGGACCTGTGTGTGGGTGATTGGGTGTGGTTAGCAATTCCATCATTGAAATTGGGTCCAAGGTTTATTGGCCCTTTTAAGATTGCTGCCATCATTAACCCAGTTGCTTATCGGTTGGACCTTCCTGCGGTATACAAGATACCCAACGTGTTTCACAGGGCTTTATTGAAAAAGGTGGTAGGCTCTGTGGACACGACGCCGATGCCACCTCCAGTCATGGTGGATGGCAATTTAGAGTTTGAAGTCTCCAAGGTGGTGGACTCTCGAGTACTGTGCCGTTCTCTTCAGTATTTGGTACACTGGCGGGGGTATGGTCCGGAGAAGAGGTCTTGGGTACCAGCCTCGGACATACATGCGGATCGGCTGGTCAGTTTCTTTCACCACCGTCATCCGGACAAGCCGGGTCCTATGAGTCTTGAGGGCCCTGGGGTCCCTCGTAGAAGATGGGGTACTGTCATGTCAGATGCTATTCACACCACAGCGTCCGGCAGGCAGCGGTAGTTCCATCTCCGTCCACTATAGCCTCAGTGGCGCCGGCTTGATTTTACTCAGGTTATCGGGGGTTAATCTAGCTGGAAATCAGGTGGGATGTTTGGTCACGCCCACAGTCTTTAAATAGTCGTGCTGGCCTGTGGGCGTCGCTGATTATAGCTTGTGTTTTATGCCAAGTGGTTCCGGTCTGGAGAGGAGGTGTTGGAGAGAGAAATTCATATCTGGTGTCGTATGATCCGTTGTTACCTTTTCGCCTTCCTATATTTGTGTTTTGTTTTGCCCTGTTCACATTACGGTATTGTCCTGTGTGTATGCGGCGCTGTGCGGTTTAAGTTCTCCCTGTCTGTCATTACTGTGTGGGCTTTGGTGGTTTGACAACTTACTGGGTGTAGGGTGGAGGGTTCAGCTTAGGGCTGAGCAGGAGATAAGGAAAGGTTGGAGGCTCAGGCATTTGCACCATTAGCAAAAACCCTGGGTTGAGGGTCAGACAGGGTTTTCCCTAGTTGGAGGGACTCCGCAGGGGCTCCGGGTATTTCAGCCTCCTTTGACCTAAGCCCCGCATAACAGAACTCCAGTGTAACACAGTACTAGGAGATCTTCACACTTAAAGTGCTACAGAGGAGACGTTCAGAAAAGGCACATAAGTTGGCGGGGTGTGGAAGGGAGCATTCCATCTTGCCTGGAGGTTAACTGAGTCCCTGACCCGGAGGACATGGCACAGAAGCGGGCACTACAGACTGTGAGTAAAGCTTTGGACTCCATACCCTGGTGTCCTCCAATCCTTCCTGCGTCTGTCTGCCTGACACTGCTACATCCCCTGCGCCAGACACTACATCACCTAAGTGTCTCCACATTTACACTGCCCTGGGACTACAGCCCTGCCTGTGGAGGGCTATACCATCATTGCTGCACCACACAATCTGTCCCGGAGGATCTGCATGCAGCGTCGGCTTAACACCTCCCTTGCCGAACACCACAGGTGGCGTCACAAACTATTCATCTAACTACATTCCACCATTCGCATCTTCCGATTACTTTGGCTCCCAGGGCCACGGTCCGGGTCACCGCCGCTGTGAAACATCCCACCGACACCGGCCCGGTACCGAGTACCCCACAGCCCTGGGAGGGCGACCGAACTTGGCGTCACGAACAGGATGACGAGACCCGATACCATCGGGTTCTGTGCGCCTAAGATTTGTTGGACTTAAAAGTTTTGAGAATGTGCAGAAGACTCAATTTAATAGACTGTGAAATGAACATTAAAAATGGCAGTTGGCGTGGAGAATAAGGGAGTGAAGAGATGGGAGGTACTAGGAAAAGACAGAGAAGAGTCTTGGGCCTCCCCTGCCTGAATTCCTTTGTAACAGCAACATGGCCCACTCCCCGAGGGGTTCATATACTGGCTTGGTATTGAGGCGCTGGAAGAAGACGCCGCCCCCAGAAGGAGGGGCAGAAGCCAGTGGCGCGAAAGGGGCCGAGAGAGGAGGGAGAAGAACGCCAGAATGTCATGTTGGATAGAGAGGGAAGGAGGCCTGCAGAGCGCGGGGAAGTGGATCTCCCCGGCACCATGGCTGAAGGCTTCAACCCTGTTGCAAAGATGAACCGTCAGCAGCTGGAGGACGAAATCGCCCGGCTGACCCAATGTTTGTGGCTGAGGCAGGAGGCCTTGTGGAGGCTGAACTGGCAGCACGCCCAGGAAGGGCCTACATCTGCGGTGACCGCCGCCGCTGCACCAGAGCTTCCCCAGGCAGATTCAGTGGAGCCTGCCGTAGCTTCGCCGGCAGCATCCGAAGCCCCTTTGCTGCCGCCACAAGAAGAATTATATGAAGCCCCGTGAGCTGAAGCGGAGGAGAAGGCGCTCCCGCCTGGACCTGACGCGGGTGCGCAGGTCCCTATAGAGACCCCCCGCGGATCCGGAGCCATCGGTAGTTCCACCGTCGTCCCCGGTGTTCCACCAAGCAGCGTCCACTGCCGCTATGCCTGCATCGGAGCAGGGACCAGCACTAAAAATTTGCACTAACTCTCGTGACCCAGGAGGGTTTATTTGCACCGTTGTGCCTTTTGTTTTATTTTTGACCATCATGGTTCAGTTTTGGTTTTTCCCAGTGTTGCCTTGTGTTGTTGGCAGCCTTCCTAGTGAACTAGCGATCATGAATTTGGATTGATCCAAAAACTTTTACATGTAAATAGTTACACCTCTTTAGGTGCCCTCTCTTGGTTTTACATATGGACACTTTGCGAAGATTACGTCTACCTCATTTGGAGCATGACTCCAATCAAAGGACACTGCAAGAGATCCCGGCTGGGAGCGGTATCCAGCACTTACAAGAATTATTGTTGAAAGTTTTAATGTGAAGTATTTGATAATGTGTCTTATGATAGCTTTTATATAGAATTAGGAATGTTTTTGATACAGAGATGAGAGATTTGAATAAAGAATTGGAAATGTATATGGTGAACCAGGCATCACGGTTGTCACTTGAAAGAAAGTAGAAAATGTGCACTAGAGAGAGAAAAGAAAATGTGTACTAGAGATGGAAACATGAAGAATACTGAAGTGATAGAGAGTAACGGATAATAGCACTTTGAATTAAGTGTGGTATGGAAAAATTGCACTTTTTGACTTAGAATTTTAGGTAGTTAATTAATAACAGTTTGCAACATTCAAGAATGAGTGCCTCTCACATTGGGAAGTTTAGTATAAGAAATGTTTATTGAACATTGTAAAATTTGTATGTTCCTGTACTGTCAACTTTGCTTACCTTGCAGCCTGCGGACGTGCTGTGTTTAACGGGGGGTATGTGGCGCCCCTGAGGCTCAGTCGCCACAGAGGTACTGCACCTTCTCCTAAGGTGTGGTGCCCCACCATCCAGGTAAGTTGGAGGCTCCTGACAGCGCTCCAACACTCGCACCCCACACAATAGAGTAGTTCAGCATAACCACATTGCGGCTCTTTGCTTAGAGAGAGGCAGAGCACCTTTGGTGGTTCCCTGCTTGGAACACTTGATGAGCTGGGAGGTGGGTGGAGTTCAGAGTATATATATGAGCGGGATGGTTTAGGATGACAGGTCAGTCTGACAGGAGGTCAGTGAGAGAGGAAGCCACTCGGGAGGAGTGGGGATCCCTGGAAGAGGGGTGGAGGAAGGAGTGCTGCAGCTGCCTCAGTGATCTGAGCCAGCTGGCACGGGAAAGGAAAGAAGGAGAAGGACATTGAGCTGAAGCCTGAGCTTCCATAGAAGGGAAAAGACAAGTACGGAACGTAGGAGTAAAAGGGAACACAGAGGACGTGGGTTAAAGGAAGAACCCTGCCTAGAAGTTCTAAGCGCAAGGCCGAGGCCCAGTCCGCGAGGTTGTATGGACACTAATGGTTCTGCAGCAGACACTGGTGGAGTAGTGGGCTGTAAATGCACTACTCCCATCTAAGACTTGAGGGCACAACAGCAACATGGATAGAGAGCCGGGACTCAGGAGAGAGGAGTCCCCGAAGCAGGCTACAGCTGTCTGCCATGCAAGTAGAGTTCTTGGGAACATCTGTCAGCAGGAACTCCAGTGTAACATAGTACAAGGAGATCTTCACACTTAAGGCGCTACAGAGGAGACGTTCAGAAAAGGCACATAAGTTGGCGGAGTGTGGAAGGGAGCATTCCATCTTGCCTAGAGGTTGACTGAGTCCCTGACCCGGAGGACACGGCACAGAAGAGGGCACTACAGACTGTGAGTAAAGCTTTGGGACTACATGCCCCGGTGTCCTCCAGTACTTCCTGCGTCCGTCCACCTGACACTGCTACATTCCCTGCGCCAGACACTACATCACCTATGTGTCTCCACATCTACACTGCCCTGGGACTACAGCCCTGCCTGTGGAGGGCTATACCATCATTGCTGCACCACACCATCTGTCCCGGAGGATCTGCATGCAGCGTCGGCTTAACACCTCCCTTGCCGAACACCACAGGTGGCGTCACAAACTATTCATCTAAATACATTCCACCATTCACATCTTCCAATTACTTGGACACCCAGGGCCACGGTCCGGGTCACCGCCGCTGTGACACATCCCACCGACACCCGCCCGGGACTGAGTACCCCACAGCCCTGGGAGGGCGACCCACTTATTCGTCTAAGTGTCTGTGCTGAAATGCACTCTGGCAGACATAGATTTAGTCAAGGAAGGGGTGATGTCTGTGACATACTGGTGTAGTGCAGGCACAGGTTTCTTAGAAAAATAATGGTGACTGGGCAATTGGTATTGGGGGACTGAGACCGCCATCTGCTATCAGAAACCGTTTGTATCTACCAGGCGGAAAGGCAGCATTTCCGTGACAAACACATTAGAGATGGTGGAGTACAGCCTATTAGCTTTGTCATGCGTAGTAGGAAACAATCTTTTATGTGACCACAAATACGGTACCATGGGCTGACTGCAGGGCTGAGAGAGGGCAGAGAATGGTGAACCAGACAAACTGCTGGACCATGAGAGAGGTGCAGGTGGAAATGTTAAGGTTGTTTGAGAAAGTTGTGGTGTGCTCAGTTTCTGAGATCTGTCAAAAACATGTCTGCTTCCCTTACAGATAATGGTGGGCTCTCAGTCAGGAGTGGGTAAAAAACCTGAGGTTCTGCGGTCGAAGACCTGCATCTCAATAGCTAGCACAGTAACAGAGGAGGAGAAAAATGCAGCACATACAATATATGGGGCGGCTGATGGTTGTTGAGGTCCGCTGGTCTGGATTTTTGCACAGTGGGATTCCCACAGTAATGCATGTTGATTGCGCATTTGAAGGTTCATATATGTAGTAGTCAAATTATTGCACTTTTTACCTCAACTCAGTATTTTTTTAAAACATGGCAGATTACGTGAGTTGGCTCATCCTTTGTAGTGTCAAAAAGGCCCAGGCAAGGCAATACTTGAAACCCCCGCAAGCTGCAGACGCTACTGGTCACAGTAGCTTTCTGGCATGGGTAAGGATGGACTTTGGCTATATAGTATATACCATACAATGAGTTACTGCACACTGATCGTTACTGAGCAGAATTGCTGATGTTGTGTCAGTGTTAGTACTGGTACATGTTGTTCAGTGTGATGTTGTGGGATGATTAATCTCTAACCCTCTCCCTTACTCTGGCCTGTCTTTACCGTTTGCATACATGCATGTTAATTGGTATATTATGCTGCTGTTTATTGCACTATGCACTTTAGCGATTTATGTATGTTTACATGCCTACTTACATTCATTTTGACACCCTCCATGGCATTATGGTTGTATCATTGCCCGCTTGTTCCTTATTATGCTAATTTTTAGCCTTTGATTTTTTTGATATTAATATCATTGTTACACTTAATAAAGACAATTTGCACTTTTACGGAAGCTTGTCTTTTGATTACTAAAATCTTTTTGGAGTATATTGTTGTTAATGGGATCAAATAAGCTCTCTGTTTCTTAGATGGTTCTCATTATTGTTTGAGAGTATCCTATAGGTAGAGTATGTATATCGTTACCCAATTTTTCCCATATGTTTATATACAGTTGTGGCTGAGGATGCATTGCTTTTCGTGGCTACATCGCTATTTGTCTGAGACATATGGCACAACGCAACCTTCTCGTCTTCCTCCTCAGATGACCTACTCAGCTTTGTGACACTATGTTCACAACTGGGATCTAACACCTCATCATCATCCTCTCTGTTATCACATTCGTCGCCTTTGGAGTCACCCTCCTCCTCTTCGTGCCCTGACAGCACAGTACAGTCCGTGTGAGCCTCAGATATCTAGATATCTGAATTTCATCAGGATCACCTCTCCCCCATGGGTTAACGTCTGATGACGAGGGTCAAGATGCTGTTCGGACCGTACTTTGTCCTGTCCCTGATCAAAGCTAATAAAAATTTGGGCGTCGGTGAAGATTTCCTCCTCTTGACTGTGCGAAGCTTATGAGTACGCTTCTGATTAACATGGCATAGAATCTATAAACAGCTATTCAGACTCACCCATCTGTGGTTCTGTACAGTCAGTTGAACGGTTGGATAGATGGGACTTGGGAGGAAGCAAGGGGAATTTGGGTGCCACATCTGTGAACTGTACTGGGTGTGATGTTGAGGTTGAGGAAAAGGAGGAGAGACCACTTGAAGCTACACTTGCCATCCACTCGAGTACATGCTCTTTCTGGGCATCGTCGACAAGGCGTACCGCTGTGTGTCTAACAAAAACAAGGTAGCGGTGTAGCCTGTCAGTAACGTAAGTTGTCAGTTGTCTTTGCATAGGACGTGACTTTGCTTCACTAGTGCTTACACAAACATTACCACCTACCCCAAATACACCTGATTCCCCTTCCACCACGGCATTGCTATTTCCCAGTCATGTTGCTCAGATAGTGTTGTAGGAGCACAGTATTAGCAACATAAAATTAGATTTTAAACTCTGCATAGGCCTCTGCAAACAGCTGAATTTCAGGGACAGTAAATTCCAAGTAGAAATATGACATGCTTAGGGATGAGCGAGTAGTGAAGTATTCGGACTCACTGTACTCGTTACGAGTACCTCCTAATACTCGGGTACTCATAATAACGAGTAGCGAGTCCAATGTAAGTCTATGGGAAATGCGAGTAATGGGCGGGAACTGTGCGAAGACTGTGCTGGGCTGTGCGGGACTGTGCTGGCCTGTGCTGAGCTGTGCAGGTACTGTGCGGGGATTGTGCCGGGCTGTGTGGGACTGTGCTGGGCTGTTCAGGTACTGTGCCGGGACTGTGCTGGGCTGTGCGGCACTGTGCTGGGCTGTGCAAGTACTGTGTGGGGACTGTGCCGGGCTATGCAGGTACTGTGCGGGGACTGTGCTGGCCTGTGTGGGACTGTGCTGGGCTGTGCAGGTACTGTGCGGTGATTGTGCTGGGCTGTGTGGGACTGTGCTGGGCTGTTCAGGTACTGTGCCGGGCTGTGCGGCACTGTGCTGGGCTGTGCAAGTACTGTGTGGGGACTGTGTCGGGCTGTGCAGGTACTGTGCGGGGACTGTGCTGGCCTGTGCGGGACTGTGCTGGCCTGTGCAGGTACTGTGCGGGCTGTGCCGAATATTGCAAGGCGAGTAGTGAAATATTTGGCAGGATTCGAGTACCGCATTACTCGCCGAGTACCGAATCCTAAAGAGTATAGTCGCTCATCCCTAGGCATGCTGCATGGTGTTAGTCACAGAAAAAAGAATTGTGAATGAGGCCTTTATGACAAAAGAAGTTATGCTACAAACAATTCAGTCAGATCGATTACTTTATGATGTTAAGAACAGAAGAATTTATTTATGACCTATGGATCGGGCCTCTATAACACACTAGATGCTACAAACTATTTTAAAGTCAGGTTCCTTACTGTATGATGTTAAGAATAGAAGAATTTTTTGCGACCTATGGACCAGGCCTCTATAACACACTAGAAGATACAAAATATTTTAAAGTCAGGTCCCCTACTGTATGACACTAGGGACAGAATAATTTTTTGTGGCCTATGGATCAGGCCTCTGGGGAATTGAAGCTGTGTGGAGCTGACCGTGGAGCAGAGCGCTGACAAGAAGGATGCCAGAGTCCTTGGCTGGGCGGTTGCTGTATGCCCTGAAAGTCGAATCTGGAGGGTAGGGGACTGCAAACTCCCTGACCACACCAAACACCTGGAGGCGCCCCAGCAGAACGAGAGCCTGGGACTGACAGTGAAAAGGCAGTGTCCGTGATAGGCTCATGCTGTCTGCCATACAGGTTAAAACCAGCATGCAGGAGAGGGCCGCAGCTTAGCTACAGGCAACAGGGACTCGAAAAAAGAGCGCAGCAGGAAGGTCCCAACACCTCCTGGCAGGGTAGACCCCCTGAATGCCAGCCGGACTCTTTCTGTCATCTGTAAATGGTACCCCGGATTGCATTTTCATCTACCAAGAAGTAAAAGGTAAAGAAAACTGTACTTCTCTGTGTCCCCTACTTATTCTCTGCACAACAACGTTCACCACCACCTGGACAGCCAAAAATATTTGCCCTGGGGCTTTGCTCTACCCGATGGGAGCTGTACCATCTTTGCTGCGCCACCATCGTCCCCAGTGGTCCTGAACTGTAGCATCGGCCACCCATTGCTGAACACCATGGGTGGCGTCATGACTCAATACCTTATAACTATCCCACATTCTATGACATGGCCATGGCCAAAGAAACGGATCATGGCCCCATGACCTCCCCCAAAGAACTGTCCAGCCTAATTCGGAGTAACCCCGGCCCTGGGGGACGTGTCATAGTCACCAAGTATTAAAACTTTCTGTGTAAGTAAACAACATGACACTTCACACTAGGCTTGGACTTCCAGCTCTCATTAGACCCAGGACATGTCCATGCATAGGTGCACAAGGTCACTGCGCATATCATGATGAAATGTTGCCATGGCCTTGACTTGCACCTCTTCAGAAATCTTCGGCCTCATCAGTGTCAGAAGTCTAGCCTAGCCTGAAGAGGTAGAGACAAGAGATGCATATAGTACTAGATGGGAACAATGAAAGCCGAGGAGCTAAACACGTAAGTAAAGGGAAGCAAAAGTAATTTTTTTTTTAATTTTACTTTTAATATGCTCTGGATCCTGTAGACACAATCTGGACAATCCCAGTGGGCAGTCCTTTCAAAAAGCCACAGAGGAGCACACCCTGTTCTTCTGTGCTAGCACTGATGGTCAATTCTAGTCTCCCTATCTGGCCTTAGTGCATAGCACTAGACAGCGGTAATAGATAATAAGGAATAAATTCTTGGACTTTAAGTGCGCTGCCAGACAAATTCCATAACCACACAAGGTTAAAAAAGTTAACCCTTTAATCCCTACGCGTTTCGAAGCATAATGCTTCATCTTCAGGGGTTGACACATGAATACAGAGAGCTGTCATTGCATTTATACATACAAGATTCAAATTTGGCGCCTTCAAAGACACGAGGTGCGCCGCAAAGGTCAAAGATCAAAGTAATTCAAGCGTCTTGAAGAGTTCATAAAGGTTAAACATTCCATAATTAAAAAACAAATAAATCTTTATTATATTTTGCAGATAAAAGAAGAAAAAGAAGGGGAAAAAAAGAAAAAATAATAAAAAAATGAAGAAAAGGGGAAGAAAATGAACCCACGACGTGAGGGCAAGAAAAAGGATCAAAGTCCAGCAGACACACCACTACACCAAGGAGAGTGCTTGAATTTAAAAAGGAATTATAATCCAACAATCGGAATAAATCTCTGAAATAAATATGTGTAAGAATGATAATTAAATGATACATACATATGTATGATTAAAAATACGTTAAAAGGAATTTAGTATATAAATAATAAATAAACGAAAAATAAAAAATAAAATTACAAAATGTGTCACCATTATTTTATTTCAAATTCCATGAGAGATCAGTGGCGTGGGTCAATGGGCAAAAAACCACGTGCAGAAGAAACCAAGATCGCTCACCGCCCAAGGCAGAAGGAGAAAAAGAAAAACAAAAAAAAGCAACAATACTATAAAGGATTAAGTACATATAATAAAGATTTATTTGTTTTTTAATTATGGAATGTTTAACCTTTATGAACTCTTCAAGACGCTTTAATTACTTTGATCTTTGACCTTTGCGGAGCACCTCGTGTCTTTGAAGGCGCCAAATTTGAATCTTGTATGTATAAATGCAATGACAGCTCTCTGTATTCATGTGTCAACCCCTGAAGAAGAAGCATTATGCTTCGAAACATGTAGGGATTAAAGGGTTAACTTTTTTAACCTTGTGTGGTTATGGAATTTGTCTGGCAGCGCACTTAAAGTCCAAGAATTTATTCCTTATTATCTGTGATGCAGTTCCGCTGTGGACCGTTGGACGTGCAGCAGGCTGACATACTATACAGGCTTTACTTTCTCCTTGAGAAGGTGAGTATAATACTTTCAGTATTTGTACATTTTACCCGGATAAGACCCTATTGCACTCTTGTTTCAACCTTTTAGTGAATACAATTTCTAGACAGCGGTAATATGAGACCATGATTTCTTCACTGCAGCTATGTAAGTAAAGAAAGTTTAAAAAAATACAGATTTGTTGGATTTTTTTGTTGGATAAATCTTCCAAAGTTCAATATTTTGTGAAAGTTCAGATAAAAATTGAACATTATGAGCTTGGCAAAATTTAATGTCTTTTCCTTTCAACATGGTTTTCCAAATTAGAGGAAAATTGCCTACATTGAAGAAACAACATAAATTGATGAAAGAAAGCAATCATTCTTCTGCTCCTCTTTATCCACCATTTGGATGCTCCCAGCTGGTCATTACTATGCTGTCTTTTGTTGATGACAATGTGGCACCCCTAGGGGTATTTGCTACAAAAGTGGGATCACCACAGAGTTACGGACACAAGACACAAGCAAGAATAGGAACACTGCATTACCACCTCCGGCCAGAAGGGGGAGCTCCAGAGACTCCCCTATATCAATTTTGACCTGAGGAAAAGTAGTCAGTTATTACCAGGAGTTCAGATCTGGAGGGTCAGAGTGTGAGGAGCAGTATCAGGCTCCTGAAGGACTGACTGACAATTTCAGGGCCAACAGAACACCGGTCTGAGGAAAAAGGGACAGAGAAAGAGGACATTTTAAGAACCGGGTAGCACTAATTACTACCCAAAACAGGCGCAGAGACGGATAACGGGTCCGTGGCTGCATTCATTATATATAATACAGCAACTGGAAAACGTGAGGTGATACCAGCCTCACTAGGGTCAGACGCAGCAACAGGTGTAGAGTTCAGCGGTACTCCCGGAGGGGGTAAGAAAAGGAAAGGACTCGAGTTGCCCGTTGAATCAAGACCCAGAGAGGACAGATTGGGCCGGCAGCCAGTTCACACACAGCAGTAGGGCCACACAGAAACAGCGCAAAATAGGAGGTAAAAGCCCCGGCAGGGCCAGAGTAACCCAAAAGTTCCCATACAGACTCCGGTGACGGGACTTATTGTAACCCCCTATTTGTTGAAGTAAACTGGTTAACCGTTTCCAGTGTCTCAGACTTTCATTTGGACAGTAGCCATCTACCCAAGATCGGGAGCATTACCGCTGAGAGAATCCGCTGCTGAACAAGTAAGTGCCCGTGCTCTTAAAGTCCCCTCATAATACCCCCTTTTGCACTGTGCATCGCCTGAGGCCACAGCACCGGGTCAAGCCACCCGTGACATTCCCCTGAGGTGAAGCAAGGACACCACCGATCCGGTGCTGGGTATTCCATGGTCTCCCGGGCGTCACAAATTGGCGTCACGAACAGGATTCACCGTGCCCGCTAACCGGGTATTGTGTGCCGTGATTTGAGCCAAAAATTGAGAAAATTCGGAAGAAAAAGACCTAAAATTGACTTTATTAGAGAAAAATTGCTTTCCCCATTGAGAATCATTGAATCTGACTTTTTCCATTGACTAACATGGAGTTAAAATGGCCGCCAGCCTCTGAGGTAAATACCTCATAACTGCCAGGGCGCGAGACTGCTGTTTGAACTGCCCCACAGCCTGAACCCTGATCTGACAGAAAAATTTCAGAATCCGCCATTACAGAGCGAGTGGCGAGCGGGAGGGAGCAAAAAGGGGTGTGTCATTGTGGGCGGCACTCAGCTGAGTGCTCTGACGCCAGAGGAAGGGGAAAACGAATCCGGCTGCACAGCGGAAAGATTCTACACTATCCCGACGGAAGCAGAGGACCGAAAGGGTCCAGATTAACTAAGGGGGCACAGAATGTCGCAGCACGGGGACGCTGAAGCACCCGGCGACGCAACTGCAGCTAAAGGGCAGAATGTAAACAAAGTGCCCGATGGTACAGCGGCGCAAGGAGCAGCGCTCATTATGCCGCTGCTGATGCCATATACCCCGGGCGCCCCGTGGCATCCGAGGTATGAAGGTAAGCCAAATACCCTCGATGATTTTAAGGAACAGATGCTGGCCCATTTCAACATATTCCCCATGCCAGAACAGCAGTGTGTTGGGTATCTGATAGCACAGTTAGGAGGCAATGCCAAGCGGGAAGTCACAGCATGGGCAGCTGACCTCAGAGACACTGTTGAACGTGTATTTGTTGGATTAAAAGCAGCATTTGAACCCACAGCCGGTGGAAAAGCTAAAGCACAATTCTTTAATTGCAAACAGAAAGCCAATGAGGGCGTGAGAGACTTTGCCTTAAACCTGCAGGAAGCCCTTAAAGCACTTACACTGGCTGAACCCATTTTTAACACCGGAGCTGATAAGCTGCTAAAAGATCAATTCTTTGAAGGACTGTACGCCCCTTCTCACAGGGGTCATGTGAGCATGCTGGCTTTTAAGGACCCTGAATTGACATTTGCCCAGTTAAAAGAGAGTGCTATACGTCTCCAGCTGGCAGAGGCACCTTGGGATCAGGATCCTGCGCACCCCATGGCAGAAGCATCTCAGCAACCGGGTGTACCAGTGACATCAGCTATGTCCGGGGCCAGTGCTAAGTCCCTGGAGCCCAGCACCAATGAGGCTCTTCAACAAAAGCTTGACTCTTTAACTGATGTTGTTGCTTCAATGGCTAAAACCATGCAGGAGATGAGAGGACCCCGGATGGAGTTGGCGAACCGTAGAGAGGATGTTCCATGGATGAGATCCCGGAGATACCCAACGTGGAGAGGACGACCCAGCGACCGCTACCAACCGGATGGACAGCCCATCTGCCGCCGTTGCCAGCAACCAGGCCACTTCGCACGAGATTGTGATTTAAACAAGGATCCCCTGGGAATGCGGGCCGCTTCACAGGAATGAACTTTCAAGGCCGAACACCTTGGCACGACAAGTACATCGGAGGACGTCCCTTTATCCCTATTGTGCTGGACGGAATCCCCCTCAACGCTTTGCTGGACACCGGTTCCCAGATTTCATCTATACCATATATCCTTTATAAGAGGTATTGGGCTGATGCAGATATTGATAAAGGACCCTCTGATGTTGAGCTAGATATATGGGCCAGTAATGGTAAGTTGGTACCGCAACTAGGATTCCGAGAGATGACTGTAAAGATTGGTAAAGTAGAATTGAAGAAACAGGGTATAATTGTTGTTGATGTTGACCGGCGGAACTGTGAACCAACTGTACTGATAGGAATGAATGTGTTAGAAAACTGCTTTTCCGAAGTTATTTCTGTCTAACAGCAAATTGTTGAAACTGCCCAATCCTGCCAGCAGAGAGTTCTCCGGAGGGAAATAAAAGTATTGATGCTAAAGCAACAGGTAGAGGTTGCAGGTGGAGAAATCGGCAGTGTGAGGGTAAGTGATCCAACGTCCATTGTAATCCCACCAAAAACAGAAATGCTGGTATGGTGTAGAGCAGCCATTGGTACGAAGGGACAAAATTATCAAGCCTTGGTAGAACCAGTGTACACTGACAGTAGGCCCACTATACTCACGGCAAGGGGGGTAGCCGAGGTACACCGGGGACGAGTGCCGGTACGGCTCTTGAACTGTGGAGAGGAAGAGGTCACCTTGCCAAGGTATGCTACAGTGGCAAAGCTATATACGGTTGACAACAATGCCATCACGACCATTGGGCCCTTAGAACCAACCTGTCAGGTGGAAGACAACAGCTCAGATGGAGAATTGGAGGATTGGTGCCAACAGCTGCACGTGGGCACAAATTCAACCCCTACCCATCAAAAACAAGGGGTGCATAGGCTAGTGATGGAATATAAACAGGTCTTCAGTAAACACCCATTGGACTTCGGACGGATAGAAGGGGTAGAACACACAATCCCCACTGGTGACCACCCACCAATAAAAGAAAGATATAGGCCCATACCGCCCGTTCACTACCAATGTGCAAAAGATATGCTCAGGGAGATGAAACAGGCCGGGGTAATAAGAGACAGCTGTAGCCCCTGGGCGGCCCCTCTAGTGATTGTTAAAAAGAAAGACGGAACCATGAAAATGTGCGTAGACTACCGGCAGATTAATAACATTACCCATAAAGACGCCTACCCCTTGCCTAGGATAGAAGAGTCCTTATCTGCTTTAAGATCTGCTAATTATTTTTCCACCCTAGACTTAACAAGTGGGTATTGGCAAGTCCCTGTGGCTGAGAGAGATAAAGAAAAGACAGCATTCACCACACCATGGGTCTCTGTGAATTCAATTGTATGCCGTCTGGACTCTGCAACGCACCCGGTACCTTTCAGCGGCTGATGAAATGCTGCCTCGGACACAAGAACTTTGAGACCGTCCTCCTGTACCTGGACGATGTGATCGTCTACTCAAAAACTTACGAACAACACTTACAAGACCTGGCAGAAGTATTCGAAGCCTTATCCAGATATGGCATGAAGATCAAGCCATCCAAATGTCACCTTCTCAAGCCAAAGGTACAGTACCTGGGACACGTTGTGAGTTCAGAGGGAGTAGCACCGGATCCTGAGAAAGTAACCGCAATAAGGGATTGGCCAAGGCCCACCAGTGTGAAAGAGGTGAGGCAATTCCTGGGACTGGTGGGCTACTATCGCAGATTCATAAGAGGGTTCACGAAGTTAGCAGCACCCCTATAAGACGTCCTGGTAGGGCAGACGAAGAAGCCTTCAAACCGAAATCCTCCTTTCCAGTGGAGTGATGAGAGGGAAGACTCCTTTGAGAAGCTAAAGAAGGCATTAACAGGAGAAGAGGTTCTAGCATACCCAGATTACCATCAACCCTTCATCCTCTACACAGATGCCAGTAATGTGGGACTAGGAGCCGTACTGTCTCAGAAGCAGGGAGGCAAGGAGAAAGTCATCGCCTTTGCAAGTAGGAAGCTCCGGCCTACTGAAAGAAATCCGGAAAATTACATCTCCTTCAAGTTGGAACTACTGGCAGTAGTTTGGGCTGTGACTGAGCGTTTCAAACACTATTTGGCCGCTGCAGAATTTACCGTCTATACTGACAACAACCCGTTGACCCACCTGGATACGGCTAAATTAGGTGCGTTAGAACAGCGATGGATAGCCCGGTTGTCCAATTACAACTTCGTGATCAAGTATAGAGCAGGCCGCAAGAATGGAAATGCCGATGCCCTATCCCGGATGCCACACTTGAGGGACGTGGAAGAAGAATCGGAAGAGCTTGAAGAGATTGAGCTACCAGCCTTCCATCATCCCAAGGCAAAACAGCATCAGTCAAGTACCTACCAGAAACAACAAGAGGTGAATTTTAACCCGTTGGCACACCATAGATGGGCTGACACACAAGATAGCAATCCGGCTGTGAAGTTGGTGAAAGAACTGTTGACTGAGCAAAGTGCATACCCCGATGAGAATGCTCCAGAAGAGACGCATCAACTCTGGAAGGAGAGAGGCAAAATGTTCTTGTACCAAGGGAAGCTCTGCAGAAGGTACACTAATCCAAAAACGCATGAATTGGTCTGGCAGATCATCGTGCCTAAACAAGATGTGAAAATGGTCCTAGAGGCTTACCACAATGGTGCCGGTCACTTCGGATGGAAAAAGCTCGAAGTACTCCTAAGAGAAAGATTTTATTGGGTCGGAATGAGAAAATCAATTGAACAATGGTGCAGAAACTGTGGCCCTTTTAACCTTAGAAGAAAAGATCAAAGGAACCAAACAGCACCGCTGCAGCCCATAATCACCAAGCAGCCTCTTGAACTTGTTGCCATAGACCACGTGAAGTTGACACCAAGCCGGTCCGGCTATGTTTATGCCTTGACCATTGTGGACCATTATTCACGCTTCTTGGTAGTAGTACCCGTAAAAGATCTGACAGCAAAAACAGCAGCCAAGGTGTTCCAAACATACTTTTGTAGACCCCATGGATACCCAGAACAGGTACTCACAGACCAAAGTACAGCCTTTGAATCAGAGATCTTCAGAGAATTTTGTAATATGTATGGTTGCAAAAAGATCCGGACGACGGCCTACCATCCACAAACAAATGGCTTATGCGAAAAGATGAACCATATTGTAATAGATCTACTGAAAACCTTACCAGAATCGGAAAGAAATCAGTGGCTGGAGAAATTGCCTGACTTGGTAGATCTATATAACCATGTCCCGATAAGCTCCAACAACTGCACCCCAGCTTACCTTATGTGTGCAAGACCCGGCCAACTACCAATCGATCTAGAAATGGGAATTCTGAAACCAGACGTAGACGTTCAAGACTCAAATTGGGATACCATATGGCAAAAGCAGTATCGCCAAGTACAAGAAAGTGTGGAAAGAAGCCTTCAGCAAACTAGAGAAAGACAAGAGCGAACTTTCAACCAGAATGCTCTAGCAACCCCATTAAAACCGGGTGACCAAGTGCTCAAGAGAAATCGACGTACCAATAAATTGGACAATCAGTGGGAAACCGTTCCCTATACAGTTTTACCAACAAGAGTGAACAACCCAAAAATGTGCCTTATCAGCAAAAACGGAGGACTAACATCAGTACTAGTGTCTAGAGACAATCTGAAACTATGTCCGGAAACATTGAAAGAGTCAGAAATTATCCAACCGGAACCAGAAGTCATTCAACCCATACAGGTTCAACCTGCTAAGGAAGAGGAAGAAGTGTATCATACCGCATTAGGAGACTTTCCTAAGACATGGCCAACCTACTATGGCTCAGTAATAGTTCCAGTGATGGCCTTTTACCCAACACCAGAACCTGTAGTACCAGAAGCCCCAAGACAAGAAGTTGACCCCGTACCACAAGAAGTCCCAAGAAAGGAAGAACAGATTCCTGGTCATGGTGATCCCATTCACGGTGGACTTGCCAACCCCATAATTGTGGAATTATCTTTAGCAGAACGGGCAGACACCATATTAGCAGTAGACCATAGTACGCCACCTGAAGAGACACCGTTATTACGTAGATCACAACGTAGTACTCAGGGTCAATTACCGGAAAGGTATACGGATTACCAAATGTGAATACCATTTATGAGAATTGAATATATGTTATGCCATTTATAGTTGAACAGAAAATCTAGCTTAGCCATTTGTTATCAGTTTGCAACGTTTAAGCCCAGTATCTACGGAGACTCTTCTGTATGAACTTCTTGCATATTCTTGAACTTTCTTTTTGAACTTTATCTTTAGACTCTGTGGGAAAAATGGAACTAAATTCCTGGACACTAATTGCAGTGCCTTTCCTAACAAATAAATAACCCTCAAGGATAGAACTGTATTAATGGACGATATTTGAAGTGACTTTTTACAGAACTCTATTTTTGATCTTTGAATGGTTTTTGTAACTTTTCATTTTAAGACTCTGTATATATTAGTTGTTATTTCAAATGTTTATTGTCCCACAGTCCCGGAGTACTGTTCTTAACTAAGGGGGAATGTGGCACCCCTAGGGGTATTTGCCACAAAAGTGGGATCACCACAGAGTTACTGACACAAGACACAAACAAGAATAGGAACACTGCATTACCACCTGCGGCCAGAAGGGGGAGCTCCAGAGACTCCCCTATATCAATTTTGACCTGAGGAAAAGTAGTCAGTTATTACCAGGAGTTCAGATCTGGAGGGTCAGAGTGTGAGGAGCAGTATCAGGCTCCTGAAGGACTGACTGACAATTTCAGGGCCAACAGAACACCGGTCTGAGGAAAAAGGGACAGAGAAAGAGGACATTTTAAGAACCGGATAGCACTAATTACTACCCAGAACAGGCACAGAGACGGATACCGGGTCCGTGGCTCCATTCATTATATATAATACAGTAACCGGAAAACGTGAGGTGATACCAGCCTCACTAGGGTCAGACGCAGCAACAGGTGTAGAGTTCAGCGGTACTCCCGGAGGGGGTAAGAAAAGGAAAGGACTCGAGTTGCCCGTTTAATCAAGACCCGGAGAGGACAGTTTGGCCCGGCAGCCAGTTCACACACAGCAGCAGGGCCACACAGAAACAGCGCAAAATAGGAGGTAAAAGCCCCGGCAGGGCCAGAGTAACCCAAAAGTTCCCATACAGACTCCGGTGACGGGAGTTATTGTAACCCCCTATTTGTTGAAGTAAACTGGCTAACCGTTTCCAGTGTCTCAGACTTTCATTTGGACAGTAGCCATCTACACAAGATAGGGAGCATTACCGCTGAGAGAATCCGCTGCTGAACAAGTAAGTGCCCGTGCTCTTCAAGTCCCCTCATAATACCCCCTTTTGCACTGTGCATCGCCTGAGGCCACAGCACCGGGTCAAGCCACCCGTGACATTCCCCTGAGGTGAAGCAAGGACACCACCGATGTGGTGCTGGGTATTCCATGGTCTCCCGGGCGTCACAAATACATCAACCAGTCTCAGCATCCTCAGACTGTACACTGAGGCCCGGGGTTAAGACTTTTGGGAATCTTCAGAGATGCAGTGGTATGGAAGACGTGGATTTACAAAGTAGCTTTAGTTTCTTTTATTTTATGTCATTTCTTCCATTTTTTCAATTTTCTTCTCATGTCAGAAAACCTCTAATTGGATTTTGTTAAGCACATGATGATGAGCGTTTACCTGATCATTCATGAATAGTGTTGAGCATTCCGGTACTGCAAATATCGGGTATCGGCCGATAGTCGCTGTATCGGAGTTCCGATACCGAGTTCCGATATTTTTACAATATCGAATACCGGAATCGGAAGTTCCCATAATGCAATGAGCCAGTTGTGTTAGCCATGTTAACTAATGGCATGGCTGTGATTGGCTGCTGAAATGATGTCATCATGATGCGCGGTCTGTGCGGGCCTGCCGGGGGTCTGTGCGGGCTGCCGGAGGTCTGTGCGGGCCTGCCGGGAGTCTGTGCGGGCTGCCGGGGGTCTGTGCGGACCTGCTGGGGGTCTGTACGGGCCTGCCGGGGTTCTGTGTGGGCTGCCGGGGGTCTGTGCGGGCCTGCCGGGGGTCTGTACGGGCCTGCCGAGGGTTGTGTGTGTGTGTGTGCAGGCATCGTCCGATGGGACGACAAGTCCCATCGGGCTATGCCTGCTACAATGACAGTGATTGACACATTAGCCAATGATGGGACAGTAGTAGTCCTATCATCCGGCTAATGTGTATAATGTAAAAAAAAAACAAAAAACATACATACATACATACTACATACATACTACTTATATACAACATTCATACAACATACATACATACTACATACATACTTCATATATACTACATTCATACAACATACATACATACTACATACATACTACATATATACTACATTCATACAGCATACATACATACTACATACTACATACATACTACATATATACTACATTCATACAACATACATACATACATACTACATACTACATACATACTACATTTATACAGCATACATACATAAATACATACTACATACTTACTACATACATACAACATACATACAACATGCTACATACATACAACATACATACTACATACATACTACATACAATGCATACATATAGACATACAGTACATATAACATAGACTACATACTCACCATCACTTGTCACTTTGATCCCCGAAGCCAGTGTCATCTCACTGTAAAAAATCTTAAAATAACAAACAACCAATATACTCCCTGATCCGCAGAAATCCACGAGTGTCCCACGACGATCTCCTGCAGTGCATCACTGAGAGGTTACTATAGTTCACTGGTCTCACTTTATAGCAAAAGCTGCGTGGGAACTTTCTCACACAGCAATGCCAAAAGTCTAGACTAGGGACTATTTTTTTTACAGTGGCGGAGGAATACAGTGCGGAAGGATACCTACCTCCCGTCATTGTATTCCTGGAGCCCCCAGAGAACGGTCGCATCAGCTGATGCTGCTGTTCTCCACGGGAGATCGTCGTGGGACACTTGTGGATTTCTGTGGATCAGGGAGTATATTGGTTGTTTGTTATGTTAATATTTTTTACAGATGACACTCGCTTCGGGGATCAAAGTGACAAGTGATGGTGAGTATGTACTCTATGTTATATGTACTGTATGTCTATATGTATGTATTGTATGAATGTATGTAGTTTGTATGTAGTATGTATGTAGTATGTATGTTGTATGTCTGTAGCATGTTTTATGTATGTTGTATGTATGTAGTTTGTATGTAGTACTGGATGTACTATGTATGTATGTTGTATGAATGTAGTATATATGTAGTATGTATGTATGTTGTATGTATGTTGTATGTTGTATGAATGTTGTATGAATGTAGTATATATGTAGTATGTATGTATGTTGTATGAATGTAGTATATATGTAGTATGTACTGTATGTAGTATGTAGTATTTATATATGCTGTATGAATGTAGTATGTATGCAGTATGTATGTATGTTATATGAATGTAGTATATTTGTAGTATGTATGTATTATGTAGTATGTATGTATGTTGTATGAATGTAGTATATATGTAGTATGTATGTATTATGTAGTATGTATGTATGTTGTATGAATGTAGTATATATGTAGTATGTATGTATGTATGTTGTATGAATGTTGTATATATGTACTATGTATGTAGTATGTATGTTTTTTTTTTACATTCAACACATTAGCCGGATGATTGGACTACTACTGTCCCATCATTGGCTAATGAGTCAATCACTGTCATTGTAGCAGGCATAGCCCGATGGGACTTGTAGTCCCATCGGACGATGCCTGCACACACGCAACCCCCAGCAGGCCCGCACAAACCCCCGGCAGGCCCGCACAGACCCCCGGCAGGCCTGCACAGACCCCCGGCAGGCCAGCACAGACCCCCGGCAGCCCGCACAGATCCCCGGCAGGCCCGTACAGACCCCCAGCAGGCCCGCACAGTCCCCCGGCAGGCCCGCACAGACCCCCAGCAGGCCCGCACAGACCTCCGGCAGGTCCGCACAGACCCCCGAGAGGCCCGTACAGACCCCGCCAGCACACACACACGCACAGTCTACACCCATGCACCGCCCACACTCTTCTCCCCTCCCGAACTGGATGTGCAAGGAAAGAAAGGGATTATTTTCATTCCGATATTTGTGCCCCATTGACTTGCATGGGTTTCCGGTATCAGAATCGGCAATACCCGATATTTTTGGGGTAGCGGTCCGATCGACTCCGATCCGATATTTCCCGATATCGTAAGGTATCGCTCAACACTATTCATGAAATCTTGAGAGATAGAAGATCCATCTGACAAGAAATCCAACAAGTCTTACAAGTAAGTACTGTAAGTAAAATACAAGCTATTACATGGCAGCAAGAGGTTGCTTTATGCTGTTTTCATCTTTTTTAGCAGTCGGATTTCATACTCTGATGAATTCTCTTGTAAATTTTGTACAAGTTACTAGGAATATTTGTTTCTTCTACCCGTACCTTCCCTGTTATGCTGTGGTTATACAAATATTAATAATTCATTTCATTCTCAAGGTTCAGTGTTTGCATTATTTGGCAATATTATTACTGGGTTTTTACATGTGTAATAAATTCAATGTTAACATAAATGTATAGAAGAACTAAAGCCAATTAAAAAAGTAATCACATGCATGTTAAACAAGAATGTACAGTAATGTACTAAGTTGAGCATGTACAAAATCCATAAGTAAGTTATGTGAAAAATTGTTTTATTGAAGACATGAGAATGTCTACCTGCATGGATCTGGCATCTTTGTCACTGAGTATATTCTGAATGTTTTAAATTAGAGATGAGCGACTTTGCCTTTTTTCGGGTCTAGTCGGGTTTCATGAAACCCGACTTTCGCAAAAGTCGGTTCGAACGAAATCGGCCGACTATAGGGAAAAGTCGGAGGCCGACTGAAACGCGAAACCCAACGCAAGTCAATGGGGAAGCAAAGTCGGCAGGGAGTGGAAGACAGTAAACACACCTACAGTGCCCATTTCAATGCCAAAAACATCAATTCTTATAACTGAAGTTTGTCAACTTTAATTTACTTCCTAATAATAGTTATGAATTGAAAACAGGGGGTTATTTGGCTAAAGTTGGGGGGGGGGGTTGGGCTGGCTCCAGGTTTTCGTGTGCCCTGGGCCAAAGAGTATCAGTGCGCCCCTTTAACACATACCACAACTCATGATGCTCCGATACGCCACAGAAATATAGGTATAGTAGAATGAAAAATACTTCACTGCTTACATGACATGACTGATCTATTTTAAATTGTACAATAGCTCAAAAACAGAACAGTATATTACTCCATACAGTGTTATGGCCACCACATTGTGCGCCATACAGAATAATGAGCCACATATATTTCTCCATACCAAATAATTAGTCACATATAATGTTCCATACAGTATCTGATGAGCTCCACATAATGCTTCATATACAATGGGCCCCATTTGTAATGCTCCAGTGTGTAATGGGCCCCTTAGATGCTGCTCCAGTGTCTGATCTGCCCCATTAACATTGCTCCAGTACATGATGGGCCTCATGGATTCATGGATGATGCTCCAGTGTATGATGGGCTCCAATAATGCTCCATATATAATGGGCCCCATTTGTAATGCTCCAGTGTATATTGTGCCCCTTAGATGCTGCTCCAGTGTCTGATCTGCCCCATTTACATTGCTCCAGTAAATGATGGGCCTCATGGATGATGCTCCAGTGTATGATGGGCTCCAATAATGGTCCATTTATAATGGGCCCCATTTGTAATGCTCCAGCGTATAATGTGCCCCTTCGATGCTGCTCCAGTGTCTGATCTACCCCATTTACATTGCTCCAGTACATGATGGGCCTCATGGATGATGCTCTAGTGTATCATGGGCCCTAATAATGCTCCATATATAATGGGCCCCATTTGTAATGCTACAGTGTATAATGGGCCTCTTAGATGCTGCTCCAGTGTCTGATCTGCCCCATTTACATTGCTCGAGTACATGATGGGCCCTATTTTTAATTAATCAAGGCTTGGTATGTGAAAAGAGCTCCATGGAGAAATCTGAGGTGTGTGCTTCCACATCCTTCACTTTTGGTGTGGGTGAAGGACACAAGGAAAGGGGTTGCTCCTGACCAGAAGCCTGCAGTTATGACTCAGTGCTTGCATTTTTTACAACTTCAGAAGAGGAGGCGATAGAGCTTGAGGCTGTTTCAGCAATGTAAGCCACAAACAGTTCCTGATACTCCGGCTTTAAAATCAGTCTACCTACTCCTAGAAAAGGGAGCCTTACAGGCCTTCCAGAGCTACACCATGATGCTGGCTCAACACCTCCTGCCTTAGCTGCTATTGTGTTTTTGGCACTACCAGCAGATGCACCACGACCACCATCAGTACCAGGTGGCCCTCCACGCCCACATCCGTGTCCTCTTCCACCATACTTCCTCATATTTTTGAAAATGGACCCAAAATACCAGCAGATATATGGTACTGTATCAGAAGCGTACAGCTCTATACAGTCTATGGATAACAGTAAATCTCCGTATATATTTCAGGAGGCATACACAGATGCTCATAGGCTCAGTATGGATTACCCAATAAAATAACAAGTTGAAAAAGGATACAGTATCACCAGATACAAGGTATATATAGTATAGTGTAAACATTCTGATTCTCCGTATACATTTCAGGAGGCAGACACAATCGCTCTCAGGCCCAGTATGGATTACACAAGAATATGAAAAGCTGTAAATGGGTTATGTAACACAAGCGTACAGCTGTATACAGTGTTGGGGTGATCTTAAAGTTCCAAATATATTGCCGGAGTAACAGACAGATGTTTACAGGCTCATTATGGATTGCACCAGAATCTAAATAGCTAAAAAAGTTACTGTATCAGAAGCGTTCTGCAGTATACAGTGTTGGCCAAACTGAAAATATCGGTATACTGTATATTTCCGTAGTCACCCTCAGACTCTCACTCAGTTTGGTTTTGACCATAATAAAAAATGTTGTAAAAAAGGTCCAGGATAACAAGATAGCAAGTATATATTTTTAGGGTACAATTGAAATCTCCATATAAATAGTCCCATTGTCACTCTCAGACGCTTACACAGTATGGATTTGACCGTAATGCTAAATGTCGATCAAAGGTACTGTATAACAAGATACAAGCTGTATCGAGTATAGTGTAAAAATTTGTTTCTCTGATTCACCGTATATATAGAAGGCGTAACCCACACACGCTCACTCACTATGGATGATGTAGGGAAGGTGGACTGACAGACAAACCAGCCTGTAGTGAGAAGCAGAGGTGTAGCGCAGTGTAGGTGTGAAACCGCTAAGATAGAGAAAGGGTGCAGTTTTTTAGGTTGCCCATTGGAGGGCAGTGGAGAGTGTAGGAGTGGGACTGAATAACTGCCATTGGTCAGAGAAACTGTTAGGTGATGGTGGGCGGAGTTACCAGAACTAGAAGTATAAAAGGCTGAGGGAAGGTTCTGGAAGAGTCTGTCAGCGAAGGGAGCACAGTAAAGTGGAAGTTCTGCTGAGGAAATAGAGATAGTGGAAAGGCTCCAGAGAGGACTGACAGTTGAGGCGGTCACGGGGGGGTGGCCCAGAGGATGGTAGCCGCAGACGAAGACGGCCTGGGGCTATCATACGGATGGTGTGCTCAAACTGGTGCAGCGCTGTGGTGGTTGGGCCTAGGCTAGCCACAGTGGAAGAGCCACAGAGGACGCCACGATTATAGTTACAAAGGAAATGAAGGTATCGGGGCCTGTGTACAGAGAAATGTGAAATGGCTGTGGAGAATTGCTGTTGTCGACAGAAGGATGGGCACTAAAAATGGACCTGTGCAGTACAAACTCTGTCTCTGTCTTTTGTTTGTCTTGGGCAAGAACAGGGTCCCCCCAACAGTTGGTTATCCAACAGATGATACCGTAATACAAATTTTTGAAACAAGGTACTGTATCAGCACATACCAGGTGTGTCCAGTCTAGGGTTAAATTTCCGTCTATACTTCAGGAGTCAGACACAGACACTCACAGGCTCACTATGTATTACACCATAAATAAAAAAGTTGAAAAAGGGAAAGGTATTCATAGCGTACACCAGTATACAGTGTTGTGGCACTTTTAAATCTTCGTATATATTTCAATCTCAGTAAGCCAGTCAAGAATCTCCGCTACTGGAAACTACATGGATACAAGTACAGACGCAAAGTCAAGTGTTAGCAGAAATTTTGGAATTACTCACGGGAAAACCTCCCGGTAGATGTTGCAGAGGCGATGCAGACCCTCAATTACTGTGTCTGTGGAGAAAGTGAAAAAGGTGCTTTGTGAAGAAAGGATTGCTTTATCGCAGTAGCGTGGATCACATCACCGTTACTCGTCTCCATCAAATTGTGATCATAGGGAGAGATGTACCCATGGTCCTCACTGCCTATCATGATGTGTCTGGTCATTTTGGAGTGCAAAAGACAGAAGCCACAGGCCGTAGGCAATTCTATTGGATTGGCATGAGAGGAGACATTGAAAAATGGTGGCAGGAATGTCACACGTCTGTGACTATCACAACTGTGAAAGGTGATCATAAACCACCACTGCATCCGCTTGTAAGTTGACGTCCATTTCAAATGGTAGCCATTGATCATCTGAAGGTAGAGGCCAGCAGGACAGGCCATAGCTACATCCTAACCATCATTGATCAATACACCAAATTTCTAGTGGCCGTCCCTTTGAAGGATTTCACTGCCCAGACTACACAGCGGTGGAGCAGGGAGAGGTAAGTATTGCAACTTGCAAGTGCTGTGGCCATGTCCAAGCAGGGGGGCAAAATCGTGGTCGACGGTTCTGGCACAGGGCCCCTCATAGTACGCTGGTGTGTCTGACGGCGAGTGGGCCCTCCCACCGTCTGAGACACTCTATTGTACTATGAGGGGCCCTGTGCCATTGCCGTCGGCCATCAGTGGGCCCATCCACCTGTTCAGAGTAACGGCACTTGCCCGGGAGCCCCAGGTCTTGACCCCAGCCGTTGGGGGAGGGGTGGGCAGCCCAGTTAGGGAGGTTTAAAAATTGGCATATGTAGATGTGTTGGCTGGACATTCAGCTGCTGCAAAGGGCGTAATTGGGTAAGTCCGAGGAAGAGGAGGAAAAAACCGAGGCAGTTTTCTGGTAACCTATGTGTCACCAGGGGAAGGTGGGACAAAATCCTTTGAAAGCCATGTATGGTTCATTTTAATGAAGGTTAGATCATCAACATTTTGGGTCGACAGACGGGTCCTTTTTTCTGTCAGGATTGATCCAGCAGCACTGAAGATCCTTTCAGGTAATACACTAGCAGCAGGGCAAGCGAGCTCCTGTAAGGCATGTTGTGCCAATTCAGGCAAGGTGTCCAGTTTAGCGGCCCAATATTCAAAGGGGAATGACCTTTGAGGGAGAACATCGATAATGGAGGAAAAGAAGTTTGTAACCACAGTTGACAACTGCTGCCTCCTGTCACTTTTAATCGATGCAGTATTAGCAGTCGTGTGAGCGGTACTTGAGAAATCATTCCACAACATGGTCATTAAACCCCTGTCTCCAATGCCACTTCTGTTGTGTGCACCACAAACACCTCTTCCATTGTGCCCACTACGGCTCGTGGGAGAACCAGCACCGCTGCTGTGTGCTGGGAAAGCCTCAAACAAACGGTTTACCAGAGTTGCTTGTTTGTTTGCCAATATTATCTCTAGGTTCTCCTGTGGCATGATGTTGTGTAATTTGCCTTTGTAGCACGGATCGAGGATGCTGGCCAACCAGTACTCATCATCCCTCATCATTTTGGCAATGCGGGGGTCCCTTTTTAGAATCCGCAAGGCATAATCGCACATGTGGGCCAATGTTCCAGGTGTCAATGATGCACTGCCCAGGGTGGGTGGAGGAGCAGTTTCTGGCAAGTCCACATCCCTACAGTCACGCACATACACTGTCCCTGACTTTGGAACGCCAACTGTTGTGAACTCATTTTCTGGTTTACCTCTGGCTTCTGGTGAGGGTGGTGGAGCTGGCTGTGTTGACAGAGGAGTCATGAGTTCTCCATCCGGGCTCCCTCTAGTGGTGACAGTAGGTAATGAAGCTGATCTAAATGGCAGAGACCTGCCAACTGAGGAGGAGGACTGTGAGTGGACATTAGGAGTCTCTGACTGGATTTAAGACAGTCGACTCCCTAATTTTGTGCTGGTGATTCTTCCTGCCCCGAGGTTCTGGTTTCCAGTTCTGTCCCTGCCTTCTCAAGCTAAGTGTGCTCTTCTATTTTTTCACATGAGATTTGGTCTGGTTTACTCAGTTTTTGTGGTCAGCCAGCCCCTGCTGGGGCTCTGCTGAATTACCATTCTTATGTCTCTATTTATGCCAGTTTGCTTTTTGTCCCTGATCAGAATGGTCTCTTTTGTTTTGCTCTGTCTTCAGAATATAGCAGGGTGCTGATACAGGGAATTGAAGTCTAGCGACTTCAGGGTTCTTGTTATCATAAAGTGTTGGACATTTTTTGGCAGGGTTTTGTGCGTGATTGCAGACAGTATCTTTCCTGTCCTTTCTAGTTAGTGTGGGCCCCATCGTTTGCTCAGCCTATTTTTCTATCTGTGTTTGTGTTTCCATCTTGTCTCACCAACAATACATGTTTGGGGGCTGTCTATTGCTTTGGGGTCTGCTCTGGGGCAGTTTAGATTTCCCCTTTTCTTGCTTTAGGCTTATTTAGTTCACCGGCTGTGACGAGGCGTCTAGGATCATCGTAGGTACGCTCCATGGCTGCTGCTAGTTGTGTGGATAGGATCAGGGGTCTGCAATCCACTTAGTTATCAACCTCTCTGGTTTTCTGTGGCTTAGCTTGTTTTTGTTTTTTCTCCTCGGTGACCCATTCATAACAGCCAACGTTTTCTCTTGCCACCTGAGAAACATCCTCCTGCCCAAAATAATCATCCCCCTCATCCTCATCCTCCTCCTCCTCCTCTTCTTCCTCCACCTCGTCCAGGACAGTTCCCTGACCAGACAATGGCTAACTGTCATCATGGCTTCCCTCCTCCTCCTCCTCCACTGCAGACGCCTGCTCCTTAATGTGCGTCAAACTTTGCATGAGCAGACGCATAAGTGGGATGCTTATGCTTATGATGGTGTCATCTGCGCTTACCAGCTGTGTGCATTCCTCAAAACACTGAAGGATTTTACAGGAGTCTTTCTGCTTTGATCACTGCACACCCGGCAATTCCATGTTTTCCCTCAAATTGCCTGCCCGTGTATCCTCCCACAAATGCATTACAGCCTGCCTCTGTTCGCACAGCCTCTCAACCATGTGCAGGGTGGAGTTCCACCTTGTTGCAACGTCTATGATTAGGCGGTGCTTGGGGAGGTGGAGCAATCGCTGCAGCTTCTGCATACTACTGGAGTGTATGACCGAGCGACGGATGTGAGAGCACAGTCTTCGCACCTTATGGAGCAGGGATGTTATCTCCGGATAATTATTAAGGAAGCACTGCACCACCAGGTTCAAAGTGTGAGCCAGGCAAGGTATGTGTGTGAGTTTTGCATGGGCTATGGCTGCCACAAAATTACAGCCGTTATCACTGACTGCCTTGCCTGCCTCAAGATGTAGACTGCACAGCCATGTCTCTGTTTGTCGCTGCAAGTAGTCGGTCAGTACCTCCGCAGTGTGTCTGTTGTCGCACAAAGACATCATCTTTAACACAGCCTGCTGACTCTTACCACTAGCTGTTCGATAGTGGGACACCTCGTGTGCAACACTGCAAGCTGTGGATGTAGTGCTCATGCGACTGCGCTCTGTGGATGAGCTTTCGCTGATAGACGAGGATGAGGAGCGAAAACCTACAGCCAACTGTTTCCTATACCGTGGGCTAGACAGCACTGTTCCGCCGCCGCTGTCCCCAGTGGTGCCTGCATCCGCCACATTAACCCAGTGTGCAGTGATGGACACGTAACGGCCCTGACCATGCCTACCGGTTCATGCATCCATTGTGAGGTCTTTCACATGCCAGTGGAGGGCAGGGATGGCTTTTCGAGAAAAGAAGTGCAGACTGGGTAGGTCATAGCGTGGGACAGCGTAGGCCATGAGGTCGCGGTAAGCTTCGCTTTCAACCAACAGGTAGGGCATCATCTCTAATGAGATTAGTTTGGCAATGTAGGCATTCAAACACAGTGTACGCGGATGAGAGGATGAGTACTTTCTTGTCCTACTCAGAGTGTCTGGTAGGGTGAGCTGGACTGGAGAGCTGCATATGGGAGAAGTAGCGGTGGACCGGATGTAGTGAGAGGGGGTTGGTGATGGTATTGGTGGTGATGGGCTAGATTCAGCATTGTGTTGCAAAACCATTGTGATTCCCTGAGTGCTTTTGCCTTGCGACGACACCTCCACATTTAGTGCTGGTAGTGTGCTTAATGGTGGCGGTGGTCTTATAGTGGGGGTAGCGATGGAGCGTTGTTGGCTACCTTCAGTGGGAGCAGGTGCACATGTGCTACCTGAGGTTTTGTAGTCCGTCCACGCTTGCAAGTGCATGTTGATTAAATGTCTAAGCATGCAACTGGTATTCAAATTTCTGAGTTGTTTACCTCGGCTAAAGGTCCTTCCGCACTTCTTACAGGTAACCTTTGCCTCATCAGTAGGATTTTGGACAAAGAAGTGCCACACTGCACTCTTCCTTCTATGGTAAACATTTTCTGGCCTTGCACGCTGTGCAAAGTTGACCGTCTGGTCAAGCTGTCTGGCAACTCTTTTAGTTTTTGTTCCATGTTTTAGGGCAGCTATGGGCCTGCTAGATAACCGCTGCTGCTATGTCAATGCCTGCTGCGGATCCTTCTCCTTATCAGAGCTATTGCCAGCACCACCCTCCTCCCCCAATGGATGCCAATCCGGGTCCAGAACTGGGTCATCCATCACCTCCTCTTCAAAGTCATCTGCACCTTCCTCTGTGTCACTGTGTAAGGTGGTATAGTATGCGGGAAGGGGCACCTGGGTTTCATCAGGGTCAGATTCTGGCTCAATAGACTGCGAGGGCAATGTAGTGCTGTGGGTCTATGTACCAGCAGAATCATCTAGCAGTGGCTATGCATCAGTGCACTCCATGTAAGATTCATCTTGGACTGGGGAATTCAGGATTTGACAGGATAAGACAGGCATGGTATGTGAAAAGAGCTCCATAGAGTAATCTGAAGTGTGGGCTGCCGCATCCTTAACTTTTGGTGGAGGTGAAGGACACAAGGAAACGGTTTTTTTATGACCAGAACCCTGCACTGACCACCTGCTTGCAGGTTTCAAACGTTCAGAAGAGGAGGCAATAGAGCTGGTGGCTGTTTCGGCAATGTACGCCAAAACCTGTTCCTGATGCTCCGACTTTAAAAGCAGTTTTCCTACTCCAAGAAAAAGCAACCTTACAGGCCTTCTTGGGCCAGAAGATGACGCAGGCTCAACACCTCCTGCCTTAGCTGCTATTGTGCTTTTGCCAGAACCAGCTTATGCACCACCACCATCAGTACCAGCTGCGCCCCACCTGCCCACATCCGCGGCCTCTTCCACCATAATTCCTCATGTTTGGGAAAATGTACCAAAAATTCCAGCAGAGAGGTGGTACTGTATGAGGAGCGTCCAGCTGTGTAAGGTGTATTAAACAAATTAAATCAACGTATATATTATGTTAGTCACAGACGCTCTCACAGTATGTATTGGACCATTATCAAAAAGCAGATATACGGAACTGTATCAGAAGTGTACAGCTGTATATGATTTTTATGCAACTAACAATCTCCGTTTATGTATTTACGGAGTGTCACACACACACGCTGACTAGGTAAAAATGTGACTGTAATGCGAACAGCAGATATACAATGCTATTGGAGAATAGGACTGCTCTATACGATGTGTGTAAGGAAAATTGTCAAGCTCCGTTGTATACGGACTGACACACGCTGTCTCTTTCTACGAAACTGTTTGAAAAATGAACACAACTCTAAGGTGTAGTTCTGGAAAAACGGAAAAACTCCTCGTTTTTTTTTTCCAGAATCACACACAGGTATCTTCTATTTGTCCATGCTAGAAGGCGGTACACGGTAGTGTGTGAGGAGCGTACGCCACTGTACAGTGTGTGTATGTAAAATTGTCAAGCTCCGTGTATTTGTATATGGACTGACACACGCTGTCTCTGTCTAGTTTAGACCGTTATCAAACAGCAGATATACGAAACAGTTTGAAAAATGAACACGACTCTAAAGTTTAGGTCTGGAAAACGGAAAAACTCCACGCTTTTTTTTTCCAGAGTCACACACAGGTAGATTCTATTTGTCCGTGCTAGAAGGCGGTACACGGTAGTGTGTGAGGAGCATACACCGCTGTACGGTGTGTGCATATAAAATTGTCAAGCTCCGTGTATTTGTATACGGACTGACACACGCTGTCTCTGTCTAGTTTTGACCGTCATCAAACAGCAGATATACGAAACTATTTGAAAAACGGACATGACTCTAAGGTGAAGGTATGGAAAAACGGAAAAACTCCTCGGCTTTTTCCTCCAGAGTCACACCCAAATAGCTTCTATTTGTCCATGATACCAGTCGGTACATGGTAGTGTGTGAGGAGCGTACACCGCTAGACGATGTCTGTATGGAAAATTGTCAAGCTCCGTGTATTTGTATACGGACTGACACACGCTGTCTCTGTCTAGTTTTGACTGTAATCAAACAGCAGATATATGAAACTGTTTGAAAAACGGACACAACTCTAAGGTGTAGGTCTGGAAAAACGGACAAAGTCCTCGGCTTTTTCTTCCAGAGTCACACCCAGATAGCTTCTATTTGTCCGTGATACCAGCCGGTACAAGGTAGTGTGTGAGGAGCGTACACCGCTAGACAGTGTGTGAAAAAATGAACGCTCAGTAGCTCACTATGACAAAATAATAAAAGTTGGACTGCTTAGAAAAAAGCAGTTTGAACAGCAGTGTGCACACAGCAATGCAGCTATCAGGTAGCCTTAAAAATACAAAAATGGTGGGGGGAACAAGAGGCGCAATAGTGCCCTATCACTAGTGACACTTGAAGTATGAGCGGTATAATACAGTTCCACTCACCTATTCCAGTTGTGTAACCCACAACTGGCTTGAGAGCATATCACAGAATCAGCTGCTGCAGGACCTCCACCAACCACTCGCACGTGGAAAAACCTTCAGAAAGTTGTGGGAAGCAGGGTGTGTTGCAGTCGGCGCTGCCGAGATTCACAAATCACCTGGGATGCAAGATGTTTTAGCAGTGTACTCCTTTATTTCCTCCTATGCGTTTCGGCGCCCTTCCTGGCACCTACCTCAGGGATATGCACCTGAGGAAGGTGCCAGGAAGGGCGCCGAAACGCGTAGGAGGAAATAAAGGAGTTCACTGCTACAACATCTTGCATCCCAGGTGATTTGTGAATCTCGGCAGCGCGGACTGCAACACACCCAGCTTCCCACAACTTTCTGAAGGTAGCCTTAAAAGGCAGCCTAATCACCACCAGCGCTGCTGCACACAACAAAAATCCTCCCCTTTCACTGCACACTAACTGTACAGTGAAAAGCACTATAAGCAGAAGCAGTTTTTTTTTTCTTCTTCCCCGCCTAACGCTCTCCCTGTTCAGAATCAGCAGCAGCACCTCTACCTATTGTAAGATCGGCAGAAGTAAGATGGCGGTCGGCGTTCACAGCCTTTTATACCCACTGTGATGCCACACAAAGGCAGCCAATCACTTCCATGCCCTTCTCTAAGATGGTGCTGGCCGCTGCGCATGTCATCGCGTTGCCCACAGTGTGCGTCCGTCATCATTGGGTGAGAAAAGGTGATGAAAGCATCATTTGAAACGTGACTTTTGCGCCCTGATCGGCGACCTCATGGCCGACCTCACGCTAGGGTCGGGTTTGATCGGCGAAACCCGACTTTGGCGAAAGTCGGTGATTTTTGAATCTGACCGACCTGTTTCACTCAACTCTATTTTAAACCCTTATTTCATTTTTTTTTCTTTTTTCTTGGGCCCAAGTGTTAAATATTTCTTGAAACGTGTTACATAATGGAAAGAATCATATTTAGGCCATGTTCACACTTGCAGCATTTGGTCAGTACTTTACATCAGTATTTTGAAGTCAAAATCCGGATTGGGTAAGAAATGCAAAAGTGGTAGCTAGGCTTCAAGTTCCCACCACTGCATAGGGGGAATGTCAAGCCATGTTCTCTGTGGTCTCCCATTCAACTTCAGCCACAGAGGTTCCTGTTCGGCAGAGATGTTGGTCCCAGCGTCTTGCTCAGGCAAATGCTATGCATTTGGTTGCTGCTGCTCCAGGTTCAGCTATAGCATTCAGCGGCTATCTGACGCCCCTGGGACTAAGTCCTGCTTTTCTCCATCTGAGAATTCCCATTAGGCGACCGCTCATTGGTGGTCAGAGGTCCCATGCTCAGGTCCTCAAGCAGCTCGGATTGGGCCATCAGCAAGGTCCTGGAAGGCAGCATGTGGAGTGAGTGTTGTATGCACGTATGAATATCTCTGGTGAATGACTCATTATAAAACCCTTACCCTTGGTACACGTGTTGTTCAGCATTGCCAGTTAGTGCCTAGGCTGATAGTGCAGGTAGGAGGCAGAGTCAAGAAGTGGCTTTGCCTGTACGCCACTGTGCACTTGGTCTGCACTCCACGGTAGCCTGTGTCTATTAGTGGTGTTCGCAGATGTGACACTACGCGCTTAGTGGGTCTAAAGGGACTCTAACCCTGTGTCTTTGGGGCAGAGTTCTGTGACTGTACACTAGCGCTCACTTTGCAGAGCTCTGTGAGCTTTAACAGGCTACGGCATTTATATTCCATGGTAGTGCGGTTCTGTGAAGCAACTGAGTCCTCGTCTATACACACCTGGTGACGTTAACCTGTGTGTGTTCTTCTATTATACCGCCATATAGTGACCGCCATTACCGGGCAGCAGGTAACATCTCTGCACGGTGGACCTCGGGCTGCGAACGCTCCTTATTACTACCTTCTTATTATTTGGTGTGCCCTAACAGTGGTGACATGTTTTTTTTATATTTTTTCTCTGACTGTTCCACTAATGGTGTTGACCTGCAAATACTGATGTAAAAGATTGAACATGTGAACTTGGTCTTAAACTTAGGTTTGACATTTTCTAAGCGACAACTTAACAATTCATTCTTCATCTGTAGACCCATAAAGATCTTTGTGATTCTCCTGGTGAAGTACTTCAAAACGCAAAGAGATTAAAGTGCACTATTCCTCACATGCCATGTGTTGGATTTTCTCAATTCTACAACCAGCAGTACAGAATTCCCTCATCATCCATTATCTCAGTATTACTTTGGATCCTCTAACTCAAGAAGCTACAGCTGCTGGATATCCTATCCTCTAACTCTATTAGGGTTGTGTCTTACACAGCTGAATAAGGCGAGCAGTACCGTTTTACTCACCACATAGACATCTGGATAACGCTCTATTGCGCTGATTTGTCACCACAGTCAAAAATGGCAAACAATACAGGGGATGTTGAATTGATCTGACCCAAGGATTTTTGCTGTTTGTGGTTAGTTAGCTAAACCAGCAGTAGTGGTTCAAAGGATTTCAGCAATGTTCATCAACTTGACTTTGATATCGAGATCTCCCAATTCCATATCTAGATTCAATAACACAAGAACTCCAAAGTGATATGAAGTTCAAGAGATCCTAACGACACCAGGAAGTCCTGAATAAAAACTGTGTCATTTTAGCCCAAAATTGAGAGAGAGTAACTTGGTTTTCCATCACTTCGACATTGATAACTTATACCTGAGATCGGTCTTCAATATTAGATCAGCAGGGTCCGTCACCTGGCACCCACACTGATCAGTCATTTGAACTACCATCCAAGGCTGAATGTAAACAGGTGGAACGCATCTCTGCTCTGTCACATCGTGTAGTGGACACTGCCAGGTACTGCAGATCACCTGTAATTGTAGAGATTGAGATCTGATCTACAGTAGAGAACTTCGGCCACTAAATAGTGTGAAACAGGTGAAGTGTTCAAGTCCGAACACAGTTTACACTTATCGTTTTTTGGCTTTAAAGACAGATCTTCAAAATCAGATTGCTGGAACACCTCTAAAAAGTGGTCGTCCAGAAAAAATGAAAAACATTGTGGAATACTGACATCTAATATATAAAGCTCAAGGTGTGTGTGTGTATGTATGTATGTGTGTGTGTATGTGTGTATGTCCAGGATAGGCAGCCGCACCGTGGCAGCTACAGCCACAAAATTTGGCACAGTCACACGTCTGGACCCCGAGAGCGTCCTAAGCTATGTTGTGAGGCGAAATTTTAACCCGGCACGTTCCAATTCACCAAACAATTTTGCCCATATCTACATACTTGGGAAAAAGTGTGCGCGTGTCAAGCCCCGCCCCTCATTATGATGTCATAATGCCCCTATTTGCATAATGGGGAAACGGTGTGTGCATATCAAGCCCCGCCCCTCATTATGATGTCACAATGGTTGCCATGGCGACGCTGATGTCATCATAGGTTGCAAGCCCCGCCGCTCATTATGATGTCATAATGGTTGACTATGGGATGGAGGATGTGTGATGGGTATATGGGCACTGGACTATGGGATGGAGGATATGCATGACGGGTATATGGGCACGGGACTATGGGATGGCGGATATGTATAGGGGCACAGGACTATGGGATGGAGGATGTGTGATGGGTATATGGGCACTTGACTATGGGATGGAGGATATGTTTGACGGGTATATGGGCACGGGACTATGGGATAGCAGATATGTATATGGGCACGGGACTATGGGATGGAGGATGTGTGATGGGTATATGGGCACTGGACTATGGGATGGAGGATATATATGATGGGTATATGGGCACGGGACTATAAGATGGCGGATATGTGTAGGGAAGGTGACCTGACGGACTAGTCAGAGTGAAGAAGGAAAGGTTTGCACAGTGTAGGTAGGTGTCAGTTATTATAGTAGGGAAACAGCTAGGAAAGTGTAGTGGACGTGCAGTACCTTGAGTTGACCATTAGATGGCAGGGAAGAGTGTGAGCAAAGGACTTGACATCAGCTTAGGGCTTTAGAAACCGTTGGTCATGGGGGGCGTGGTTACAGTGACAGGGGACCGGGAGAGCTATAAATACTGAGGGAGGGTTCCAGAAGGTTCCAGTCCCCAGGGGGAGCTCCAGTGACAGGAGGACTGCTACAGTCTGTGCGCTGTGAGGTGAATCCAGACCAGGGGAACTGAGGAGAGAGAACGTCAGGGGGGTGGTCCTGACAGGAAGAACCGCAGAAGAGACGAGGCACTGGGTGTGAGACACCGTATTTGACACGACGACTGATTAGTGGAAGCGCTGTTGGTTTACAGGCCTAAGGTGGCCACAGTGACGGACCTGTCAGGAGCGTCGACGAGTGAGGAGGGGACGGTGTGTGCAGACACGTCCCCAGCATAAAGTAGGGTGTGAGAAGCGGCTCTGGAAACGGAGGGCCGACAAGGGAAAGTGTATTGCTTGGAAGTGCGGTATACTGTGAAGGCTGTCAAGTGGACGGCCAGAGAATAAACTTGGACTTGTTGCACCCAGAATCTGCCTCCATCGTGTCTCTGTTTTTATCTCTGCGCGGTAAGAAGAGGGACCACCCCCCAGCTCGGCCCACCCACACCTCTACATTTGGCGTAGTCGGCAGGATCGCCGCCGCTAATACATCATCTTCTGCAGCAGGCCTGCCTTAAAGGATGGAGAAGGACTTGGACTGTGCTGCTTGGATTATAAATACCTGTGGATTACAATTGGCTTACCTGTGGATTACAAATTGGGAGTGCTGTGGTGACTCCGTGTTGCTGACAGAAGATCCGGGGCGGTATCAGGAGCTGCGCAAGATGGCGGCATTACTACAGCGCAGAGGAGAGGTCCGGGTGTTTGCAGTTGTTCAGAATGGACTGGGACCCCCTCCAACGTACCCCAAAAGGAAGCAATATGTGCCTGGAGATCGACGCTTCCATATATTGGACCCTGACAGGTGGGTGGAGAGGCCTGCCGACACCCCACCTCACAGAGGGAGTGGCACAGAAGAAAAACTTGGCTGCGGCTGTCTGATGCCATTCGAGTGCTGCCCAACGGACGGTATGAGACGCTGTGGGTGTCGGGGCCTCGGCCGCCTAGAGTCGCAGTGGCGGCAGGGGATGGAGCTGTGCCAGAAGACGCCCTCAGGACCACAGGCAGGTAGCGGGATGCTGAGCTGGGGAGCGGAGTCGGAGCGGAGTCAGCGAGAACGGCCGCCACCAATACCAGCAGAGGACTTCTCAGCGGAGCCCCCGAGTTTGGGGGAAAGACCCGCGGGACAGTGGAGCGAGGGACGGAGGCTGCGGGTGAAGCCACGTATTGATGTGATGGAGGCCGCAGCGCCGAGGAAGGTGAGAGTACCCCCGGCACCACCAGTGCCTCCGCCAGCGGCCCTCATCATTCCGCCGCAGCACGCTGCCCCCCTGCGCACCGGAAGGCCTTGGTACATCGGGCCCGGTGGTGTATGCAGAGTTGAGCGAGGCCCCTGCTCAAGTCCCCGAGGTACCCCGCCTGGAGCCGCCAGTGCGGAAGTCATCCAAAGAAGACGCTGCTGCGTTCCCCCTGCTGATAGCAGCTGCGTCGTTGGAACCGGCCGTTACTCCAGCTCCATTGGAAGTAGTGGATGCGGCCTGTCCTGAGGCCGCGGTTATGCTGCTGCTGGAGTCGGCTGCAGCCGACTTAGCGGGCCCTGTGATTCCAGCCCCCGAGGACCCAGTTGTCCCCATTTGCCACCTAACCACAGCGGCTGCTGGGCCACAGAAATCTTCGGACATTTCTGTCTTGCGGTCTTTTTCAGCGGAGTCCCGCCCACCGGACTCCAGGGCCCGTGCTGTTCCCTCCGTGTGGGTAGCGGAGGTGATCAGGAAGAAGAAGGCCCGGGAGCAGGAAGTGTGGAACCTGCTCCACACTCAAGGAGAGGCCGGCATGGAAAAGAAGAGGACTTAAATGGACACCCTCAGTATCCCCGGGGACTCCACGGCTGTGGGGTCCCTCACTACTAGCCACTGCGCAGTGAAGTAGACTGTTGAGAGTTCGGTGCACTGTAGTGCAGGTTCTGAAGAACAGTTCTAGTTAAAAAAAAAAATGTTTGATGTGCTGAGTTTGTTTTTAGTATGTTCCTCTTACAGGTTGTTATTTGCTGATTTGAAACTTGACAGAACGGGGATACGGAGAAGTGGAGGAGTGTCCAGGTCCAAGGAAGGGGGGAGGAAGAAAGAAGACATGCAATGTTATATTGTTATATTTTGGTTTTAAAAGCATGAGAAAATGAAAAAAAAATTATAAAAATGGGTACTTGTGATATTGTAAAGTTGTTTTGGTGTACAATATGCACAAGAAAGTGCATCAGGCCCGGGTAAGGGAAGGTCTGCGGGACCAAAGGAAAGTGTAAGAGTTGAGGAGGTCTGGGAGACCGGGACGCCGACCATGACATGTTATTGAAAGAAAGGAAAATGAGTTGGAAGACGTGAGGAAGACAGCCGTCCTAGGTCAGGTCCCCAACACTACGGACACCCCTGAAGGAGGAAGGCGGGCGCTGGTAATGATCTGGAAGGTAAGAGACCTCGATCATGGCGTACCGAATAGTGGAAGGTGACAGTAGGGGAGAGTAGGGGAAGGTACACGCCATAGAGAGAATATGGGTGTACCTAGCCCAATTTGAAAGACATGTGGCGTGCGCGCTGGTGAGTAGCAGTAGGCTGCTCAGAGCATAGTGCTCCCAGTATGGGTCGGCCCCCACAGATAGTGGGTTTGGCTCAACAGCTGGTCCGACAACAGAATGTAGGTGTAGCTTCAGAACGACGAAGGCAGGGATGACGATTGTCGAGGACGACAATGGACAAAGGAAGGAGGAGTGTAGGGAAGGTGACCTGACGGATGGACGGAATAGTCAGAGTGAAGAAGGAAAGGTTTGCACAGTGTAGGTAGGTGTCAGTTATTATAGTAGGGAAACAGCTAGGAAAGTGTAGTGGACGTGCAGTACCTTGGGTTGACCATTAGATGGCAGGGAAGAGTGTGAGCAAAGGACTTGACATCAGCTTAGGGCTTTAGAAACCGTTGGTCATGGGGGGCGTGGTTACAGTGACAGGGGACCGGGAGAGCTATAAATACTGAGGGAGGGTTCCAGAAGGTTCCAGTCCCCAGGGGGAGCTCCAGTGACAGGAGGACTGCTACAGTCTGTGCGCTGTGAGGTGAATCCAGACCAGGGGAACTGAGGAGAGAGAACATCAGGGGGTTGTCCTGACAGGAAGAACCGCAGAAGAGACGAGGCACTGGGTGTGAGACACCGTATTTGACACGACGACTGATTAGTGGAAGCGCTGTTGGTTTACAGGCCTAAGGCGGCCACAGTGACGGACCTGTCAGAAGCGTCGATGAGTGAGGAGGGGACGGTGTGTGCAGACACGTCCCCAGCATAAAGTACGGTGTGAGAAGCGGCTCTGGAAACGGAGGGCCGACAAGGGCAAGTGTATTGCTTGGAAGTGCGGTATACTGTGAAGGCTGTCAAGTGGACGGCCAGAGAATAAACTTGGACCTGTTGCACCCAGAATCTGCCTCCATCGTGTCTCTGTTTTTATCTCTGTGCGGTAAGAAGAGGGACCACCCCCCAGCTCGGCCCACCCACACCTCTACATATGTATGATGGGTATATGGGCACGGGACTATGGGATGGAGGATATGTATGATGAGTATATGGGCATGGGACTATGGAATGGAGGATGTGTGATGGGTATATGGGCACTCGACTATGGGATGGAGGATATGTATGATGGGTATATTGGCACGGGACTATGGGATGGAGGATAATTGTAATTTGCTTTAACTAACCACAGTTAGTTACTATGCCCGGGCAGCGCCGGGCTCTTCAGCTAGTTTACCAATAAAAATAATTCATTGGCAGATATAGCTGCTGTCAGCCTGAAAGCTACAGGGTGCTACAAGGATGCAGAGCGTGTTGGGTAGCAAGCTGTAATATAAGTTGACGCTACTAACGTCGGGTGAAAATCATCACGTTGGCAGCTGCTACATATTTAGCAATACTTGTATTTTCCGATATACATGCAAGTGTACATATTAAAAAAAAATCACAATTATACTTTTTTTAGTTCCTAAAGTCTTATGGATAGTGTTGAGCGGTACCACCCGATACTGAAAAATATCGTATTGCAATGGATCCGCCGATCTAAAATAAGTATCGGGTATCGCCGATTCCGATCCCGGAAGTCCCATTCAAGTCAATGGAACAGAAATATCGGAATTAAAAAAATCCCTTTCTTTCCCTGTTGGTTAATTCTACATGGAGAAAAACAACTAATAATAATGTAGAATGTATTGTGGGAGGTGTAGGAGACATTAAAGCAATAGAGGTTTAGCCCAATCAAATGGAATAGCAGGAATTTGTTTTTTTTTTAAAGATGTTCATAGTTACAAAGATATTGGCTATGGTAAAGTCTTTAATTTTTTGTCAGATATGTACGTTTCACTACTTCCATGCACTTCACCTTCTTTTTTACTTCTCCCACACTTTCTCCTTCATCATCTTCAGCAGCAGAAGTATCTTCTTCTTCTTCCTATTCTTCTTCTTCTTCCTTTCTTCTTCTTCTTCCTATTCTTCTTCTTCCTATTCTTCTTCTTCCTATTCTTCTTCTTCCTATTCTTCTTCTTCTTCTTCTTCTTCTTCCTATTCTTCTTCATCATATTCTTATTTGTGTCAGGCATTCCTGTAGTTGTTATCGCTAAAAGTTTGAAGATTACACCTTCCGTTCAGCCTGTCACAAAAGATTTACAACAGGATTTGTCCGCGTTCAGTTTGGCCTGCAGCAGCAGGCCTTTTCCAGGGGCACCACGAGGAGGATCGGACTCAACCCCATACACTGCTTAGTCTTCTTCTGCTTATAAATTTGATAATCTCATTTGCTCAGATTTTTAGTCTTATGCTTAATGTTCTTCTGCTTTTGGTTTTTATGCTTCTTGGTCTTCTATCTCTTGTTGTTCTGCATCTTGGTGGTTGTCTTCCTGTTCTTTGTCCTCTTGGTCATCTTCTTCAGGGTCATCTTTTAGGTATTCTTCTGTGTGGTCTTCAGGGTCGTCGTCTTCAGGGTCATTGTCAGGGAGATCCAGAGTGAGAATCAAAAACCATTTCCACAAGCTTGAACTTTGAAAAGTTGCAGAAGTTACAAGAAGGCTGAGAAACTGGCGAGAACCAGCTGATGGTACTGGAACCCGGAGTGGCAGAAGAATGAACAAGAGCCAATGGCACAACCGTGGACCAGCTGACGGTGCTGGAACACGGTTACTAAGCAGGAGGTACCTGTGCTCCAAAGCACTACCAAGGACCAGCAGACGTTGGTGGAACTCGGATACCGACAAGGAGGCACCTAGGCCTAAGGCACTGCCGAGAACCAGCTGACGGTGCAGGAACCCGGATGGGCAGCAGAAGCTGCAAGAGCAAATGAAACTAGTGAGGACCTGATGACGGTGCTGGAACCCGGAGGGGCAGCAGAAGGAACAAGAGCCAATGGGACAACCGTGGAACAGCTGACGGTGCTGGAACACGGTTACTAAGCAGGAGGTACCTGTGCTCCAAAGTACTACCAAGGACCAGCTGACGTTGCTGGAAGTAGGTACCCATGATTAACAAAGTGTCACGTCCGCGAGCAGGCCACAGTTACCGAAACCCACAGTCCTACAGGGGGTGCTTTTCCTATTGGCACTATGGAACCAGCCTTTGTTACCAGAACCCGCAGTCCACACAGGAAGCACTGAAACTGCAGGCAACATAGACTCGGCTAGCGCGACCGCAACACGACAGGACAACATATTGGTGGCAAAGTGACGTTGACACTACCCGGAAACAGCAGGCGTGCTGGAACCAGGCTGGGCAGGAGGGAGTGCCCGTGCCAAAGACACTTCCGAGAACCAGCTGACGGTGCTGGAACCCGGATGGGTAGCATTAGCTACAAGAGTCAATGGAACTACCGAGAACCAGCTGACGGTGCTGGAACCCGGAGGGGAAGCAGAAGGAACAACAGCCAATAGCACAACCGTGGACCAGCTGACAGTGCTGGAACACGGTTACTAAGCAGGAGGTGCCTGTGCTCCAAAGCATTACCAAAGACCAGCAGACGTTGCTGGAACTTAGATACGAGAAGGAGGCACCTAGGCCAAAGGCTCTGCTGAGAGCCAGCTGACGGTGCTGGAACCCGGATGGGTAGCAGAAGCTGCAAGAGCAAATGACACTAGTGAGGACCAGCTGACGGTGCTGGAACCAGGTGGGGCAGCAGAAGGAACAAGTGCAATGGGACAACCGTGGACCAGCTGACGGTGCTAGAACACGGTTTCTAAGCAGGAGGTACCTGTGCTAAAAAGCACTACCAAGGACCAGCAGACGTTGCTGGAACTCGGATACCATGAAGGAGGCACGAAGGCCAAAGGCTCTGCCGAGAACCAGCTGACGGTGCTGGAACCCGGATGGGTAGCAGAAGGTACCCAGGAAAAACAAAGTTGCAAGGCCGCTAGCCGGCCGCAGTTACCGAAACCCACAGTACTACAGGGAGTGCTTGTCCTATTGGCACTATGGAACCAGCCTTTGTTACCAGAACCCACAACCCACATAGGAAGCTCTGAAACTGCAGGCACCATAGACTCGGCTAACCCAACCGCAACATGACAGGACATCGTATCGGTGGCAAAGTGACGTTGACACTACCCGGAAACAGCAGGCGTGCTGGAACCAGGCTGGGCAGGAGGGAGTGCCCGAGCCAAAGACACTTCCGAGAACTAGCTGACGGTGCTGGAACCCGGATGGGTAGCATTAGCTACAAGAGTCAATGGAACTACCGAGAACCAGCTGACAGTGCTGGAACCCGGAGGGGCAGCAGAAGGAACAACAGCCAATGGCACAACCGTGGACCAGCTGACGGTGCTGGAACACGGTTACTAAGCAGGAGGTACCTGTGCTCCAAAGCACTACCAAGAACCAGCAGACGTTGCTGGAACTCGGATACCAAGAAGGAGGCACCTAGGCCAAAGGCACTGCAGAGAACCAGCTGACGGTGCTGGAATCCGGATGGGTAGCAGAAGGTACCCAAGAAAAACAAAGTTGCAAGGCGGCGAGCCAGCCGCAGTTACCGAAACCCAGTCCTACAGGGAGTGCTTGTCTTATTGGCACTATGGAACCAGCCTTTGTTACCATAACCCGCAGCCCACATAGGAAGCACTGAAACTGCAGGCACCATAGACTCGGCTAACCCAATCGCAACACGACAGGACAACGTATCAGTGGCAAAGTGACGTCGACACTACCCGGAAACAGCAGGCGTGCTGGAACCAGGCTGGGCAGGAGGGAGTGCCCGTGTCAAAGACACTGCCGAGAACCAGCTGACGGTGCTGGAACCCGGAGGGGCAGCAAAAGGAAAAAGAGCCAATGGCACAACCGTGGACCAGCTGACGTTGCTGGAACACGGTTACTAAGCAGGAGGTACCTGTGCTAAAAAGCACTACAAAGGACCAGCAGACGTTGCTGGAACTCGGATACCATGAAGGAGGCACCTAGGCCAGAGGCTCTGCCGAGAAACAGCTGACGTTGCTGGAACCCGGCTGGGCAGGAGAGAGTACCCGTGGCAAACACACTTCTGAGCAGCAACATGCGATGTTGAAGCCCAGGGGTCAATCAGGCAGCAGGCTGAGGCCAACTTGCTACAAGAGTCAATGGAACTACCGAGAACCAGCTGACGGTGCTGGAACCCGGAAGGGCAGCAGAAGGAACAACAGCCAATGGCACAACCGTGGACCAGCTGACGGTGCTGGAACACGGTTACTAAGCAGGAGGTACCTGTGCTCCATAGCACTACCAAGGACCAGCAGACGTTGCTGGAACTCGGATACCATGAAGGAGGCACCTCAGCCAAAGGCTCTGCCGAGAACCAGCTGACGGTGCTGGAACCCGGATGGGTAGCAGAAACTGCAAGAGCAAATGACACTAGTGAGGACCAGCTGACAGTGCTGGAACCCGGAGGGGCAGCAGAAGGAACAAGAGCCAATGGGACAACCGTGGACCAGCTGACGGTGCTAGAACACGATTTCTAAGCAGGAGGTACCTGTGCTAAAAAGCACTACCAAGGACCTGCAGACGTTGCTGGAACTCGGATACCAAGAAGGAGGCACCTAGGCCAAAGGCACTGCCGAGAACCAGCTGACGGTGCTGGAACCCGGATGGGTAGCAAAAGGTACCCAGGAAAAACAAAGTTGCAAGGCCGCTAGCCGGCCGCAGTTACCGGAACCCACAGTCCTACAGGGAGTGCTTGTCCTATTGGCACTATGGAACCAGCCTTTGTTACCAGAACCCGCCGCTCACATAGGAAGCACTGACACTGCAGGCACCATAGACTCGGCTAACCCGACCGCAACACGACAGGACAACGTATCAGTGGCAAAGTGACGTCGACACTACCCGGAAACAGCAGGCATGCTGTAACCAGGCTGGGCAGGAGGGAGTGCCCGTGTCAAAGACACTGCCGAGAACCAGCTGACGGTGCTGGAACCCGGAGGGGCAGCAAAAGGAAAAAGAGCCAATGGCACAACCGTGGACCAGCTGACGTTGCTGGAACACGGTTACTAAGCAGGAGGTACCTGTGCTAAAAAGCACTACAAAGGACCAGCAGACGTTGCTGGAACTCGGATACCATGAAGGAGGCACCTAGGCCAGAGGCTCTGCCGAGAAACAGCTGACGTTGCTGGAACCCGGCTGGGCAGGAGAGAGTACCCGTGGCAAACACACTTCTGAGCAGCAACATGCGATGTTGAAGCCCAGGGGTCAATCAGGCAGCAGGCTGAGGCCAACTTGGAGTGAGTTTTATATTGGTTGTACACAACTACTGATTGTAACCGTGATCCACTTTGGCCTCTGACTCTACTGTCTCTAGTATTTCCCCTGGCCTCCAACCATGGCAGTTGCTGCTCTGCAGAGTTGTCTGCACAATCCACACTTGTTCCTGAGTTACTGGGGCTCAGTCACGTCAGTTGATCCCCTGATGTGTGTCCGGCAAGGTGTCCTGCTCTGTCCACTTTCCCACACCTATTAATGGGAATGGGGACAGAGCAGAAGACATTGCCGGACACACCACAGGGGATCAACTGACGTGACTGAGGCCAAGTAACACAGGAACAAGTGTGGATTGTGCAGATGCCACTTCACAGCTGTAACTGGCGTGGTTGTTGGCCAGGGGAAATACTAGAGACAGTGGAGCCAGAGGCCTAAGTTGACCAAAGTTACAAATCTGTAGTAGTTTGCATGTTGAGGCAGCAGGGGAACAGCTGGCATTACTGAACCCCACTAACACAGGAGCTAGTGTGTTTTTCTCTGAGAAGACGGCACTTCTGAACACCAACTGGCGTTGTTGGAGCCCAGGATGAGGCATGGAGCAGGCTGAGGCCTGCTGTTTTTTGGCATGTGGAGGCAGCAGGAGACTTTGCCGTCTACACAGCAGGGGAACAGCTGGCATTACTGAACCCCACTAACACAGGAGCTAGTGTGTTTTTCTCTGTGAAGACGGCACTTCTGAACACCAAATGACGTTGTTGGAGCCCAGGATGAGGCATGGAGCTGGCTGAGGCCAACTTGCAGCACATTTTATAGAGGTAGTAGACTACAACTGATTGTAACCGTGCTCCACTATAGCCTCCGGCTCCACTGTCTCTAGTATTTCCCCTGGCCTCCAACCCCACCAGTGACAGCTCTGAAGTGGCGTCAGCACAATCCACATTTGTTCCTGTGTTACTTGGGCTCAGTCCCGTCAGTTGATCCCCTGATGTGTGTCCGGCAAGGTCTCCTGCTCTGTCCTCATTCACACTATTAGTAATGGGAATATGGACAGAGCAGGAAACCTTGCCGGACACACATCAGGGGATCAACTGATGTGACTGAGGCCAAGTAACACTGGAACAAGTGTGGATTATGCAGTCGCCACTTAAGAGCTGTCACTGGCGGGGTTGGAGGCCAGGGGAAATACTAGAGACAGTGGAGCCAGAGGCCTAAGTGGAGCAGGGTTAAAAATCAGTAGTAGTTTGAATGTGGATGGAGCAGGAGACTTTGCCGTCTACACAGCAGGGGGGCAGCTGGCGTTACTGAACCCCACTAACACAGGAGCTAGTGTTTTTCTCTGTGCAGACGATACATCTGAGCAACAACTGACTGTGTTGAAGCCAAGGGATTATAGTTCAGGTGGTAGAAACATGAACACAACAGGAGACCCGGATACAGTTGCCAACCAATTATTTAGTCTGTAAAAGGACTGGCAAATTCTGGGGAGATCCAGGCCTTGTTCATTTTCAGAAAAGTAAGCTGGTCGACGTTATCGGAAGAAAGTCGCGTGCAACGGTCTGTTAGTACACCACCTGCGGCACTAAAGACTCATTCCAATAATACACTGGCAGCAGGGCAAGCCAGCACCTCCAATGCATACTGGCTAAGCTCTGGCCATGTATCCAGCTTAGAGACCCAAAACATGAAGGGGGAAGAGCCATCTGGGAGTACACTCACAGGGCAAGACATGTAGTCTGTCACCATCTGACGGAAACATTGCCTCCTGCTGATTGGAGCCGTCAGTGATGGTGTAGACAATTGTGGCGGACACACAAAACTTTGCCACATTTGGGCCATAGTGGTCTTGACTTGTGCTGAGGCGCTGCCTCTGCTCCCTCTTTGTGCCGAATTTCTTCCACTGGGTCGACTAGCACCACTGCTGTCGGGTGGAATGGAAAACATGATGGACTGCACCAGTGTGTCTTGGTACTCCCACAGTTTACGCTCCCGGTTCAACGTTGGTATGAGGGTTTGCAAGTTGTCCTGGTAGCGAGGATCTAGGAGGGTGTACACCCAATAATCAGCCGTGTAGAGAATGTGGGCGATGCGGCGGTCATTTCTCAGGCACTGCAGCATGAAGTCAACCATGTGCTGCAGACTCCCAACTGCCAAAGAACTGCTGTCCCCTGCTTGAGGCGTGATCTCTGCCTGCTCTGCATCACCCCACCCTCGCTGTACATACTGACTACAGCTTTGTGTACCTCCCTCCTGTGGAGAGATGTCTTCCTCCTCCATCGACTCCTCTTCACCCTCCTCACAAAGTCCCCTGCCCAGGCCTTTGTGAGGAAGCACATAGCGCAGACGGTCCAGAAGCAGATGGCATTTGGGACTCCTCATCCTCCACCTCTTCCAAAACCTCATCCCTTAGTGCTTGCAGTGTTTTTTGAAGCATGCAGATAAGGGGGACAGTCATGCTGACTAGTGCATGATCTGCACTCGCCATCTGCATGGAATCATCGAAGGCACGCAAAACGAAGCAGATGTCCTTCATAGAGGCCCACTCAGTGGTGCTGAAGTGTTACCGGCGCACATTGCGACTTGTTTGCGCCTGATGCAGCTGGTACTCCATGACTGCTGCCTGCTGCTCACACAACCGCTCCAACATATGAAACGTTGAATTCCACCTGGTGGGTAGGTAACATAAGATGCGATGCTCCGGAAGGCGTAATCGGCGCTGCAGAGCAGCAAGGCGCGATCTTGCCGTGCTGGAGCGCCGCAAGTGAGCGCACTCTATGCGGACCTTGTGCAGCAGTGCATCAAGATCCGGATAGTCCCTCAGAAAGCTCTGCATGACCAAGTTGAGCACATGTGCCAGACATGGGATGTGAGTGAGGTTGCCAAGGCCAAGAGCTGCCACCAGATTTCGGCCATTGTCACACACTACCAAGCCCGGCTGGAGATTCGCTGGCAGAAACCACACGTCGCTCTCCTGCTTGATGGCATTCCAGAGCTCCTGCTCTGTGTGGCTTCGATTCCCCAATTAAATTAATTTCAGTATGGCCTGTTGACGTTTGGCCACAGCTGTGTTCATATCGGTCGTAACAGGCTCCTGCTGCGCTGTTTCAGAGGAACTGGAGGAGGAGGAGGAGTCAATGTGTACAGACTGGATTCCTGCAATCCGTGAAGTTGGCAGAACACATAGAGCGCCACTCTCCAGATCTATACCCGGCTCCACAGCATTGACCCAATGGGCAGTGAGGGAAAGGTATCGTCCCTGTCCATGGTTACTGGTCCACGCATCAGTGGTCAGGTGGACCTTGCTACTGACGGCGTTTAGTAGCGCATGTTTTATGTTTGCCTCCACATGTTTCTGCAGGGCAGGGAAGGCTCACCTGCTAAAATAAAAGCGGCAGGGCACAGTGTATTGTGGGACTGCCAATGCCATGAAGTCCCGGAAGGTGTCAGTCTCCACCAGCCTGAATGACAGCATTTCAAGGGCCAGTAGTTTGGCAATGCCAGCATTCAGAGCTTGTGCTCGGGGATGGTTTGCCGAGTATGACCGCCTTTTCTCCCATGCCTGTGCTATAGATGGCTGCTGAGTGGCCTGGGAGTGTGAGGATGACTGGGAACGTTGTGCTGTGGGTGGAATGTCACAGGGTCTCCGGACAACAGTACCAGAGGTTCTTCCTTGGCGATCCTGTGAGGAAGCCGAACCAGCTGGGTGTGAGCTGGAGGAAGAGGCCCCAACACGAGCTGAAGAGGTGGTAGGTGGTGCTGTACGTTGGCCTACGTCTTCAGTGTGTCTGTGTAACTCCAGCTCGTGCTTGGTCCGCACATGTTTCCACATATTAGTGGTATTGAGGTTGCTGACATTTTTCCCTCTTTTGACTCTCTGATGACACAGCTTGCATTTGACAAAGCAAATGTCATCTGCAACTGTGTCAAAAAAGGACCACGCACTGCATGTCTTGGGAGCGCCCTTTTTGCCTTTTGAAAGTGGAATGCTCCTAACAGGTGCCAAAGTGGAGGCTACAGGCAACCAAGTCTGCCCCCTCCCTCTCCCTCCGGTTTTGGCCGTTCGGGGAATCTCTTCCTCAGAGCTGCTCCCACCACCTTCCTGTTTCTCACGCCATGATGGGTCAAGGACCTCATCATCTACACTCCCCTCTTCAAACACCTGCTTCTCCTGGGTTGTCTCCCCAGCACCGTACGCACCAGAAAGTGGTAACTGAGTCTCGTCATCATCTGATGCGTACTGAGGTGTGCTGACCATAGGCACTGGCCCACCCGCGTCTTCAGATTCAGAGGGACAAAGAAGTTGCGCATCACTGCATACTCCCTCTTCTTCACATTCTGGAATGCTGCTTGGCTGGCTCCCTCTTTCCAAACCAACAGATTCTGAGAACAGAAGTAGAGACTGTGATGGCTCCTGTCCAGGGCTCTCTGACTGCCTGGGCACTTTGGCAGGTGGTGAAGAGACAGATGGTTGCTCTTTGGTGCTCTGGCCCTGAGAGGATGTGGAAGTAATTGAAGTCGATGCGTTAGCTGCCATCCATCCGACAATGGCTTCAATTTGTTCCTCCTGCAGCAGTGGGGTACGGTGAGGTCCTAAAAAGCTGCGCATAAAGGACTGTTGCCTGCTGAAACTGGGGGATGCTGACTCACTGGTGCCAACAGCAGGCACAGAATCCCCACGTCCTCTCCCTGCAGAATCCCCACGTCCTCTCCCTGCAGAATCCCCACGTCCTCTCCCTGCTGAGACGCCACGCCCACGGCCACGTGCCTTACTCCCTGCCTTCTTCATCTTGCTAGACTGAGAAAGATAGGCAGAAAAGTACAAAGGGGGGCCTTAGTGTGCTTATTCCTGAACAGCTGGTTACATGTATAAGAAACACTAATTTTATGAAGTGTGTGTGTCGACTACACTTTAATAGGAGATAATGTGGCCTACACAACTTTCAAATGTAGTGTTTGGTGAACTTTGTTGTTTTTTTTGGGGGTAAAAAAAACTAAAAGAATGTGACCAAAGATTTGAAAGTCAGAGTATCACCAACTTTCTGGAACTATTACAATGCAGGCAGGTAACCTACAATGCAAAAGATGAGGCTAAAAAAAAATTGGGTAATACTAATCTGGCTGCAGCTGAAGGGCACAAGCTAGAAAAAAGGATATGGATGGATGCACATTAATAGGATAAGACAAAATGAGCTGCAATTAAAGAAAAATATGTGTGAGGCAGTGACGCACGTTGAGCAGCCTACAACCAGACGTAGCTGCAGGACACACTACTCAGCGTGATCTGCACTCACACACAGTCAGAGACCTCTCAGGCAGCCGTGAACAGTGCAGCTAAGTGGGCACTAGCACTGACAGGCTGCAGAAAGGCTCCGCTGTGTACTCCTAGAGTGTTTGCAACCACTGTATATGGATACGGATGGATGCACACTAATAGGAGAAAAAATTAGCTGCAATAAAAGAAAAATGTGTGAGGCAGTGACACGCTGAGCGGCCTACAACCAGACGTAGCTACAGGACACACTAGTCAGCGTGAGCTGCACTCACACACAGTCAGAGACCTCTCAGACAGCCGTGAACAGTGCAGCAAAGTGGACACTAGCACTGACAGGCTGCAGAAAGGCTCCGCTGTCTACTACTAGTGTTTGCAACCAACGTATATGGATACAGATGGAAGCACACTAGATAGAATTTTTTTAAAATAAGCAGCTCAAAAAGAAAAATATGTATGAGACAGCAGTGAGGCACGCAGGGCGGCCTACAACCAGACGTGGCTGCAGGACCCACTCCACAGTGTGAGCTGCACTCACACAGCCCTTGCAGACAGCTGTGAACACTGCTGCTAGGGAAAAGCAAGCTACAGTGGTGGTTTATGTAGCCTGGGTAAAGCACAATATTGTTTTGAGAATCGCTATTTATAACTGTCCCTCACAGTCTTCAACAGCAGCCTGTCCCTAACTGAATTCTCAGCAGAGTGACCAGAAATGGCGGCGGCAGTGGCTTTTATAGTGCATCATGACATCATTTCAGCAGCCAATCACAGCCATGCCAATAGTTAACATGCCTACATGCCTAACAGGATGTGCCCACACTTCTGAGGAATCCCATTGGCTGAATCAAAGCGAGCAGGCTGATAGCATTATGGGAACTTCCGATTCCGGTATCCGATATGAAAAAAGTATCGGAAGTCATTATCAGAATTCCGATACAGCAAATATCGGCTGATACCCGATACTTGCGGTATCGGAAAGCTCAACACTACTTATGGACCATTTGCCAGGTTTTAGAAGCTATTTTATATGTTCATCATTTCCCTTATTATCATGCTTTGTTGAAAATGTTCTTGCTATATAAATAAAGCTTATTATTGTCAATGTGAACTTTTTTTCTCATGAAATCTTAGAAAAATATGTAGTGAATAATCCAAGCATTTTGATTCTGTTAGCCGCATTAAATCACGCAAAGCCATAAAGCAAACAATCAATTGAAATTTCATTTTGTTTGCATCAGATCTCATCCCTTTTATTTCCTGGTGATCATAAATAATCTTAATAATAGTTAACTACATCGTTAAGCAAAAGCTTTTTCCTGGGTTATAAATGTGTGTGATACTTACGGCAATTTTTTACAAGATAATTTCTCTGTAATTGGCTGTTCTATATCATGCTTTGGCTGAAATCTGCTATCCAATCAAATTATCCTTTCACTCATCATAATGAGGCAACCAGATGAAATTTAAATGATACACCTCATAAAATCTGAAGATGGGGTTGTCGTGAAGGCTAGGCTCAAGCTAAAATGGCTTTAAAAATGTTAAGTCAGACTATACTGTATATTGACAGATCTATGCTTTCAATTTGCCCTAGGACCACATTAAGGTGTCTTCAAAACACTCATTGGTGATCTCCTGTCCTGGTTTCAGTGCTCAATCCATGTATTTTCCTTCCCTGGCAGCAAGCTTCTACAGTAGGAATCGGATTACAATGGTAACCCCTCGCATATTTAATGACATGATCCTTAGCTTTTAATCCCTTTCTGACATCAGATGTAATATTTCATCCATGTGATCTGGGCCAATTTGACCATGGACGGAATATTACGTCATCGCGATTGACCGCGCTCATGGGGGTTCGTGGCTGATCGCAGCCGGGTGTCAGCTGATTCTGACAGCTCACAACCGGCACTAGGATATTTGAAAAAAATGACACAGACTCCTTTATTAATCTCAATTAAACCATACTTACAACCTCACCTAATCCAAGTGTCTGATTTTAATTCCAGACAATTTTGCGTTGAAAGAGTAAAATGGCGCTCCTTCCGTTCCGAGCTCTGCCATGCGCACAAACAGTGGTTTACTCCAACATATCAGGTATCGGCATAGTCAGGACAAACTGCACAACAACTCTGGGTGTCCAATTTCTTTTGTTACCATTGGGAAAAGTAAAAAATTGGGGGCAAATAGATCATTTTTGTGAAAAAAATATCGCTTTTTATTTTTACAGCTCTATGCTATAAACTTCTGTAAACCACTTTGGGGTTCAAAGTGCTCACCACACATCTAGATAAGTTCCTTAGGTGGTCTGGTTTCCAAAATGGTGTCAGTTGTGGGGGGTTGCCACTGTTGAGGCACATCAGGGACTCTCCAAAGACAACATGACACCCACAGACCATTCCATCAAAGTCTGCATTTCAAAACGTCACTACTTCCCTTCCGAGCCCCGACGTGTGCCCAAACAGTAGTTTTCTCCCACATATGGGATATCAGCATACTTAGGATAAATTGCACAACAACTTTTGGGGTTCAATTTCTCCTGTTACCCATAGGAAAATAAAAAATTGGGGACAAAAAGATCATGTTTGCGGAAAAAATGTGATTTTTTTTGTTTTCACGCTGGGGCTTTATAAACTTCTGTGAAGCACTGGGGGGTTCAAAGTGCTCACCACACATCTAGATAAGTTCCGTAGGGGGTCTAGTTTCCCAAATGGGGTCACTTGTGGGGGTTTCCACAGTTTAGACACATCAGGGGCTCTCCAAAGGCAACATAACAGCAGACCATTCCATCAAAGTCTGCATTCCAAAATATCACTACTTCCTTTCCGAGCCCTGACGTGTGCCCATACAGTAGTTTTCTCCCACATATGGGATATCAGCGTATTTCTCCTATTACTCTTTGGGAAAATAAAAATTAGGGGTGAAAAAATCATTTTTGTAAAAAGAATATGATTTTTTAATTTTCCAGCTGTTCGTTATAAACTTATGTGAAGCCCATGGGGGTTCAAAGTTCTCACAACACATCTAGATAAGTTCCTTGGGGGGTATAGTTTCCAAAATGGTGTCAATTGTGGGGGTTTCCACTATTTAGGCACATCAGGGGCTCTCCAAATGTGACATGGCATCCAATCTCAATTCAAGCCAAAAAAAATCTAAAGGCGCTGCTTCCCTTCTGAGCTCTGCCATGCGCCCAAGTTTAGTGGTTTACTCCCACATATGGGGTATCAGCGTACTCAGGGCAAATTGTACAATAAATTTTGGGGTCCTGATACCCTTGGGAAAATAACAATTGGGGGTGAAAAGATAATTTTTGTGGAAAAACCATGAAGTTTTAATTGTACAGCTGTACATTATAAACTTCTGTGAAGTCCTTGGGGTTTCAAATTTCTCACCACACATCTAGATAAGTTCCTTGGGGGTCTAGTTTCCAAAATGGGGTCACTTATCGGGGGTTTCCACTGTTTAGACACATCAGGGGCTCTCCAAACATGACATGGTGTCCGATCTCAATTCCAGTCAATTTTGCGATGAAAAAAGTCAAAAGGCGCTCTTTTCATTCTGAGCTCTGCCATGCGCCGAAACAGTGGTTTACCCTCACATATGGGGCATCAGCGTACTCAGGAAAAATTGCACAATAACTTTTGCAGTCCAGCTTCTCCTGTTACCCTTAGTAAATAAAAAAAATTGGACCTGAATTAATTTTTTTGTGAAAAAAAGCTAAATGTTCATTTTTTTTAAACATTCAAAAAATTCCTGTGAAGCACCTGAAGGGTTAATAAACTTCTTAAATGTCGTTTTGAGCACTTGAGCGGTGCAGTTTTTAGAATGGTGTCACTTTTGGGTATTTTCTATCATATCGACCCCTCAAAGTGGCTTCAAATATGATGTGGTCCCTAAAAAAAATGGTGTTGCAAAAATGAGAAATCGTTGGTCAACTTTTAACCCTTATAACTTCCTAAAAAAAAAAAATGTGTTCCAAAATTGTGCTGATGTAATGTAAACATGTGGGAAATGTTACTTATTAAGGTTTTTGTGTGCCATATCTCTGTGATTTAAGGGCATAAAAATTCAAAGTTGGAAAATTGCGAAATTTTCAAAATTTTCGCCATATTTCAGCTTTTTTCACAAATAAACGCAAGTTATATCAATTACATTTTACCACTAACATGAAGTATAATATGTCACGAGAAAACATTATCAGAATCACCGGGATCCATGGAAGCGTTCCAGAGATATTACTTCATAAAGGGACAGTGGTCAGAATTGTAAAAATTGGCCCGGTCATGAACGTGTAAACCACCCTTGGTAGTAAAGGGGTTAAAGGGAAGTGACATTAAAGGGGATGTGTTACTTTAATCCCCTTCACACATAACAAGCCCAGCTGTGCAATTAAAAGCTTTGATCTAACATGGTGCCTGCCTAGCAACTCGCCTCTTCTATTCACAGCTTAATCTCTGCTATACCAAGTTGTCTCTTCCCCAACTAAATTCTGCTATTACTACGTATAGTCACAAACTCGATTCTGTTGCATCAAGGTGCCGGTCTGTCTATAACTTTACTCCTGTAACAACGTGATGACTGTACACTGAGCAATACTTATCAAGGTACCTGTGTCTACATGACTCTACTGTTGCCCACATTCTCGACTCTGCTGTATCAAGGTATCTGTCTGTTGGAATGATTGTAACAGGCTCGGACTGGCCCATAGGGTAACAGGGGACTCCCCCAGTGGGCCCCGGTGCAGATCAAGGCCCCCAACCCCACTATATGGATAGTACTTGGCATAATTCACTTTGTACAGAAAAAAGCAGCATCTCATCACTCATTACCCAAACTACCCAGTTTATTATTATATAGCGATATAGGTACATTTGGGAACAAGGGTCGTGTAATATTTGTATGTAGGTGAAAAGTGGGCCCCCTCAAAGTCAGTCACTGGTGGGCCCTTGGCACCCCAGTCCGACCCTGGATTCTAATGTGACAAGTCTGCACACGACTCTACAACTTCAAAGGTGCTGTACACACATTCAACTCTGCTATATGAAGGATTGTCTACTCGGCTTAGCTATTCCAAGGTGCTTTCCACACATTCAGCAATGTTATACCAAGGTGCCTAACTACATAAACTGCCCTGCTGCTTCAAGGTGCTGTCCGCATACTCAGCTCTGCTATTCCAAGGTGCCTGTTCATATTTCTGGTCCAGATGGCATTCGGAATATCATGCTCTACTCATTCTCAATGTTCCGTGTGAAACGAGCCTATTCAACTCTATAATGCTCACACTAACATACAGCGTAGCGAATCCACCTCAGCAGGGGAGCCAGGACAGGGTTTATTAGGGTTGTACTAAGTTTAGGTGTCCCTGCAGCAGACAAGTTTTTATTTTTAAGATCGCCATAAAAAGTGACTGGAATGTCTGGATTTACATCAGGTTTCCAACATGGAGCTTGATATGTCTCAGCTCTACATTACCTTACACTCTATTGTGTGAACACCTCTGGGGATTTTTTATTTAAAAACATGTAATATTGTCTGAAAAATATTTTTCCAATACGATTTTATTAAACATGTTGTTACACTAGGATTCTGCACCTTCAGTGTATCATAGCACATCTGTAGCACAATGCCATTCTTTGAAAAATTCTTCAGATAGTTTAATTTTGGTCTTCAACACGTGTTTTCTGAATGATCTTCAGAACTGATTTTGGATCAAATCAACTGACTTCTAAAAGATTGATCACAGGACGTCATTCTGCAGCCCGCTATATACTGTATTGTCACACATCGATGCTGCACAACAGAATCCAACCGGTGAAAATTGTGACTAAACCCCAGTTGCAAAAATGCTTTTGGGAAAAATTATAAAAGGTGTCCATGGTATTTAAAAAGAATTTGTCACCAGCTTTTTTCCACCTATTTTGAGAGCAGCAAAATGTAAGTACAGAGACCTTGATTCCAGTGATGTGTCATTTATTGGGCTCCTTACTGAAGTTTTGATAAAATCACTGTTTTATCAGGAGATTATCGCTAAAGGACTAGTAAACCTGCTGCCGCGTAGTCCTCCATATTCATGAGTGCTGTGTAACCCTGGCCCACTACTTGTTGGCAGTTTTCTGCCTATGCACAGTATAAAGAAAAAAAACATCCAAACAGTGGTGTGGGCGGAGATGTACAGAGCTCAGCGTTCAGAGAACTGCTAGATCTGAGCAGAGAAAACAAGGATTTTATCAAAATGATAGCAAGCAGTCTATTAAGTGACACATTGCTGGAATCTGGGTCCCTGCCCTTACATTATGCTGCTTATGGGGTAGAAAAAACCTGGTGACAGATTCCCTTTACCTTAACAAAACTACCCTAATAATTCCAGCACTGTGTAATGAACTGTATATTGCTGAAAAACAATGGGTGCATGGATATGCCAACAGTCACAGCATGTGTGTCATTAGGAGGAAAGAGTCATTTCTCAGTTGTAGTGGCCTGTCCCAGCTGTTTTTTAAAGTATTTTTCAATGACATACACTGATGGTCTTTCATTAGGAAAAGCTCGCAACGTGTTTTCCAGTAATTCTTATTATGACTCTTATCGGTCCCATCACAACTAGAGGCCAACAATGTATTTTACCAGAAAACAACTACATCATTTAAACCCACAAATCCTGCTTTAATTTTGTGCTGCCTGAGGAGTAAAATTCAAAACTACTATGATAAAGTGCCGGATTGGAGACTACATCAGCAGAAAAGAAAGAGAGAATTTTTTCAATGTAATGTTTTGATTTTTTAAAGAAGCCCTCCCATCAAAGCTTGTATCATCCTAATATATCACATTAATCATATTATATAGCACCGTGTACTTACAACTGCTCATTTCATCTTTCTACCCAGCTAATTCTTCTTTTTTTCCGCTCTATGTAGAAACAGGAAGTTTTTTTGTCCTTGCAGAAATCATTCCTCTCCTGATCCAGCTGCTCCCACTTCCCCATCTGCCAGGGACTTTTGCAGTGACTCATGACTCATACAGGGAAAATTGACCTCCTGTTTCTACATAGAGCTTAGAAAGATACAGCTACTCAAGTGATGACATAGACGTACTACTAAAGAGAAGAATTAGCTGAGTAGAAAGGCAAAATGTGAATTGTAAGTGCACAGTGCCATATAAAATGATTACTGTAAAAAATTAAGAAGATAAAAACTTTGATGAGAGGAGGAGGGATTCTTTAAGTGGCTTTCAAACTATTTTCCAACAGTTTACCTAAAGCTTACCTTTATTGTTCTTTTACTGTTGCAGTCTCCAGGTAAATAAAAAAGTGGTGGGAAAATTGACATCCTTGCATTTCATAGAATCACAGAATGGTAGAGTTGGAAGGGACCTCCAGGGTCATCGTGTCCAACCCCCTGCTCAATGCAGGAGTCACTAAACCATATCAGACAGATGTCTGTCCAGCCTCTGTTTGAAGACTTCCATTGAAGGAGAACTCACCACTAGAGTTGAGCGAAACGGGTCGGTCATATTCAAAAGTCGGCGACTTTCGCTGAAGTCGGGTTTCAAGAAAAGAAACCCGACTATAGCGTGAGGTCGGCCATGAGATCGGCGACCAGAGCGCCAAAGTCACGTTTCAAAAGATGCTTCCAGCGCCCTTTTTCAGCCAATGATGGAGGACGCACACTGTGGACAATGCGATGACCTAGGCATCGGTCACCACCATCTTTGAGAAGGGCATGCAAGTGATTGGCTGGCTTTGTGTGGCGTAACAGGGGCTATAAAAGGGCGTGAACGCTGACCGCCATCTTACTTCTGCCGATCTTACCATTAGGGAGAGGTTGCTTCTGCTGATTCTGAATAAGGGAGAGCATTAGGCAGGGAATAAAAACCAAAAAACTGCTTCTGCTGTTATCGATTTCCACTTACAACACAACACTTTGTGTGCAGTGACAGGGGAGGATATATTTTTGTGCATCAGCTCTGTTGGTTATTAGGCTGCCTTATAAGGCTCCCTGATAGAAGCATTGCTGTTTGCACACTGCTGTGCAAACTGCTTTTTTAAAAGCAAAAATAATTTTCTTCCTCTTTTCTGCACAGTTACCAAGCATTCATTTTTCCACCCATTTGTGTGTGCAGCAGTCCTGCTTATTAGGCTGCCTGCTGCCATACTTGGACTGAGAGCATCATTGTCAGCGTCCTAAAATCTCTATTGAGATGCAAATTCTCACCAATTCTATAGAAACCCTCCACCTTGTCATACAGCATCCAATTTCAGCCTGTTACATTGAGGTGTAATCTCTACTGGGCCTGAGACAATAGTTCAGCATCCTCAAATCTGTAGTGAGATTCAAATTCTCACCAATCCTATAGACACCCTCCACCTTGTCATAAACCATCCAATTTCAGCCCATTACATTGAGGTATAATCTCTCCTGGGCCTGAGACAATAGTTATGCGTCCTCAAATCTATAGTGAGATTCAAACTCTCACCAATCCTATAGACACCCTCCACCTTGTCATACACCATCCAATTTCAGCCTGTTACATTGAGGTGTATTCTCTACTGGGCCAGAGACAATAGTTCTGCGTTGACAAACCTATAGTGAGATTCAAAATCTCACCAATCCTATAGACACCCTCCACCTTGTCATACAGCATCCAATTTCAGCCTCTTACTTTGAGGTGTAATCTCTACTGGGCCTGAGACAATAGTTTAGCGTCCTCAAATCTATAGTGAGATTCAAATTCTCACCAATCCTATAGACACCCTCCACCTTGTCATACACCATCCAATTTCAGCCTGTTTCACTGAGGTGTAATCTCTCCTGAGCCTGAGACAAAAGTTCTGCGTCCTCACATCTATAGTGAGATTCAAATTATCACCAATCCTATAGACACCCTCCACCGTGTCATACACCATCGAATTTCAGCCTGTTACATTGAGGTGTAATCTCTACTGGGCCTGAGACAATAGTTCTGCGTCCTCAAATCTATAGTGAGATTCAAATTCTCAACAATCCTATAGACACCCTCCACCTTGTCATACACCATCCAATTTCAGCCAGTTACATGGAGGTGTAATCTCTCCTGGGCCTGAGACAATAGTTCTGCGCCCTCAAAACTGTAGTGAGATTCAAATTCTCACCAATCCTATAGACACCCTCCACTTTGTCATGCACCATCCAATTTCAGCCTGTTACATTGAGGTGTAATCTCTACTGGGCCTGAGACAATAGTTCAGCATCCTCAAATCTATCGAGAGATTCAAATTCTCACCAATCCTATAGACACCCTTCACCTTGTCATAAACCATCCAATTTCAGCCTGTTACATTGAGGTGTAATCTCTCCTGGGCCTGAGACAATAGTTCTGTGTCCTCAAATCTATAGTGAGATTGAAAATCTCACCAATCCTATAGACACCCTCCACCTTGTCATACACCATCCAAATTCAGCCTGTTACATTGAGGTGTAATCTCTCCTGGGCCTGAGACAATAGTTCTGCGTCCTCAAATCTGTAGTGAGATTCAAAATCTCACGAATCCTATAGACACCCTCCACCTTGTCATGCACCATCAAATTTCAGTTTGTTACATTGAGGTGTAATCTCTACTGGGCCTGAGACAATAGTTCAGCGTCCTCAAATCTATAGTGGGACTCAAAATCTCACCAATCCTATAGACACCCAACCACCTTGTCATACACAATCCAATTTCAGCCTGTTATATTCAGGTGTAATCTCTCCTGGGCTTGAGACAATATTTCAGTGTCCTCAAATCTCTAGTGAGATTCAAATTCTCACCAATCCTATAGACACCCTCCACCATGTCATACACCATCCAATTTCAGCCCGTTACATTGAGGTGTAATCTCTCCTAGGCCTGAGACAATAGTTCAGCATCCTCAAATCTACAGTGATATTCAAATTCTCACCAATCCTATAGACACCCTCCATCTTGTCATACACCATCCAATTTCAGCCTGTTACATTGAGGTGTAATCTATACTGGGCCTGAGACAATAGTTCAGGGTCCTCAAATCTATAGTGAGATTCAAATTCTCACAAATACTATATGCACCCTCCACCTTGTCATACACCATCCAATTTCAGCCTGCTACATTGAGGTGTAATCTCTCCTGGGCTTGAGACAATATTTCAGCGTCCTCAAATCTCTAGTGAGATTCAAATTCTCACCAATAGTAGATACACCTTCTGCCTTGTTTTACAGTACCATATAGCTGGTGATATTTTGGGTACATTTTCACAAAAATGAGGACGTATGGTGGAAGACGCTATGGAAGTTGGTGGGGGTTGCCAGCTGGTCCCGATGGTGGTGGTGTTGCATCTGTTGGTAGTGGCAAAAGCACAATTGCACCTAAGGCAGGAGGTGTTGAGCCTGTGTCATCGTCTGGCTCCACAAGGCCTCGAAGGCTCCCTTTTCTGGGAGTAGGTAATCCGCTTTTAAAGCCGAAGCTTCAGGAACAAGTTTTGGCTTACATTGCTGACACAGCCTCCAGCTCTCTCGCCTCCCCTTCTGAAGTTTCTAAAAATAAAAGCACTGAGTCGTCAGTGGAGGCTCCTGGTCTGGAACAACACCTTTCCTTGTGTCCTTCACCCCTACCAAAAGTGAAGGATGTGGCAGGCCACACTACCAATTACTCCATGGAGCTCTTTTCACATACCATGCCTGGGATAGCAAGTCAAATCGTGAATTCCCCAGTCCAAGATGAATCTGACATGGAGTGCACTGATGCACAGCCACTGTTAGATTTTTCTGCTGGTACATTCACTCAGAGCACTACATTGTCTTCGCAGTGTACTGAGGCAGAATCAGACCCTGATGAAACTAAGGTTCCCCTTCCCGCATACTATACCACCTTACAGGTGACACAGAGGAAGGTGCACATGAAATTGAAGAAGAGGTGATGGATGACCCAGTTGTTGACCCAGATTGGCATCCATTGGGGGAAGTGGGTGCCGCTGCCATAGCTCAGAAGAGGAGGAGGAGGATCCACAGCAGGCAACGACATCGCAACAGCTGTTATCTGGCATGACCGTAGCAGTCCAAAAATGTGTTACAAAAACCAAAAGAGTTGCAGGACAGCTTGGCCAGACGGTCAAATTAGCACAGCGTGCAAGGTCTCAAAATGTCTTCCATAGTAGGAAGAGTGCAGTGTGGCACTTTTTTGAACAAAATCCTAATGATCAGGCAAAGGTTATCTGTAAGAAGTGTGCAAAGACCTTTAGCCGAGGGAAAAATCTGAGAAATTTGAATACCAGTTGCATGCTTAAATATTTAACCACCATGCACTTGCAAGCGTGGACGGACTACCAAACCTCACGTACCACATGTGCACCTGCTCCGAATGAAGGTAGTCAGCAATGCTACATCGCTTCCCCCACTGTAAGCCCACCGGTTAGCACACCACCAGCAGCAAATGTCGAGGTGTCGTCGCAAGGGCAAAGCAGTCATGGAATCACAATATTATTGCTACGAAAGACTGAATCTAGGCCATCAGCAACACCACCAACACCATCACTATCACCAACCCTCTCTCAGTCCGCCATGTCCACCGCTAGTTCCACCATATGCAGCTCTCAAGTCCAGCTCACCCTACCAGAGACTCTGAGTAGGACAAGAAAGTACTCATCCTCTCATCCGTGTACACTGGCTTTGAACGCCCACATTGCCAAACTAATCTCGTTAGAGATGATGACCTACCGGTTGGTTGAAAGCAAAGCTTTCCGCGAGCTCATGGCCTATGCAGTACCACGCTATGACCTACCCAGTCGGCACTTCTTTTCGCGAAAAGCCATCCCAGCCCTCCACATGCATGTGAAAGACCACATTGTCCATGCACTCAAGCAATCAGTGAGTGGAAAGGTGCACCTCACAACAGATGCATGGTCCAGTAGGCATGGCCAGGGCCGTTACGTGTCCATCACTGCGCACTGGGTTAATGTGGTGGATGCAGGGTCCACAGGGGACAGCAGCGGTGGGACAGTGCTGCCTCGCCCATGGTATAGGAAACAGTTGGCTGTAGGCGTTCGACCCTCCTCCTCCAGAAGCGAAAGCTCGTCCACAGAGCGCAGTCGCACGAGCACTCCATCCGCAGCTGCCAGTGTTGCACACGAGGTGTCCACTATCGAACAGCTAGTGGTAAGCGTCAGCAGGCTGTGTTGAAGATGATGTGTTTGGGCGACAACAGACACACCGCGGAGGTACTGGCCAACTACTTGCAGCGACAAACTGAGTCATGGCTAGGCAATCTACATCTTGAGGCAAGCAAGGTAGTTAGTGATAATGGCCGGAATTTCATGGCAGCCATAGCCCCTTCAAAACTCAGACACATACCTTGCCTGGCTCACACTTTGAACCTGGTGGTGCAGTGCTTCCCCAATAATTATCCGAAGTTAACACCCCTGCTCCATAAGGTGCGAAGACTGTGCCGTACACTCCAGTCGTATTCAGAAGCTGCAGCGATTGCTCCACTTTCCCAAGCAACGCCTAATTATCGACGTTGCAACAAGGTGGAACTCCATCCTGCACATGGTTCAGAGGCTGTGTGAACAGAGGCAGGCTGTAATGCATTTGTGGGAGGATACACGGGCAGGCAGTTTGCAGGCAGACATGGAGTTGTCTGGTGTGCAGTGGTCAAAGACATCTGTAAAATCCTTCAGTATTTTGAGGAATGCACACGGCTGGTAATCGCAGACGATGCCATCATAAGCATGAGCATCCCACTTATGCGTCTGCTCATGCAAACTTTGACGCACATTAAGGAGCAGGCGTCTGCAGCCGAGGAGGAAGAGGAGGAGGGAAGCCTTGATGACAGTCAGCCACTGTCTACTCAGGGAAGTCTCGTGGGCGAGATAGAGGAAGAGGAGCAGGACGAGGATGATGATGGGGATGATTATTTTGGGGAGGAGGATGCTCCTCAGGGGGCAAGAAAAAATGTTGGCATGGCAAGGTCAGGTACAGGGTTTGTCCGTGACTGGAGGGATGTTGATTTGCCGGAAAGTGCTCCTCCACCCAGCATTCGCAGTGCATCATTGACACCTGGAACATTGGCCCACATGTCTGATTATGCCTTGCAGATCCTAAAAAGGGACCCCGCATTGCCAAAATGATGAACGATGATGACTTCTGGTTGGCCAGCATCCTGGATCCACGCTATAAAGGCAAATTCCAAAACATCATGCCACAGGAGAACCTAGAGCTAATATTGGCTAACAAACAAGCAACTCAGGTAAAACTTTTGTTTGAGGCATTTCCAGCACACAGCGGCGGTGATGTTTTTCCAACGAGTCGTAGGGGGCAAAATGGAAGAGGTGTTCATGGTGCATACAGCCGAAGTGGCGTTGCCACAAGGGTTTCATGACCATGTAGTGGACTGATTTTTCAAGTACCGCTCACACGACTGGCATCAATCGAAAGTGACAGGAGACAGCAGTTGTCAACTATGGTAACAAACTACTTTGCCTCCCATATCGATGTTCTCCCTCACCGGTCATTCCCCTTTGACTATTGGGCCAGTAAACTTGACACCTGGCCTGAATTGGCACAATATGCCTTACAGGAGCTCGCTTGCCCTGCTGCTAGTGTGTTATCTGAACGAGTCTTCAGTGCTGCTGGATCAATCATGACAGAATAAAGGACCCCTCTGTCGACCCAAAATGTTGATGATCTAACCTTCATTAAAATGAACCATGCATGGGTTTCAAAGGATTTTGTCCCACCCTCCCCTGCTGACACGTAGGTTGCCAGAAAAATGGCTTGCTTTTGTCCTCCTCTTCCGCGGACTTCTCCAATTACTCCATTTGCAGCTGCTTAATGTCCAACATCAGCATTAACTGGGCTGCCTCCCCCCACAGAGCCAGGGTCACCACCTGGTGCATGCACCCGTGCGAGTGCCGTTGCCCTGGACAGGTGGGTGGGCACACTCTTTGGCAACGGCACTGGCACAAGGTCTCTCATAGTAGAATCAAGTGTCTCTGACGGTGGGGGTGCACACCCGCCGTCAGACACACCGGCATACTATGAGGGGCCCTGTGCCAGTACCGCCACCCACGAGTGGGCCCCCCCTGCTTGCTCAGGGCACCAGCACCTGCAATACTTACCTCTCCCTGCTCCACCACTGCGTAGTCTGGCCTGCTAAATACTTCACTGGGACTGCCAATACAAATTTGGTGAAATGATAGATGATGGTTAAGACGTAGCTATGCCTTGTCCTGCTGGGCTCTATCTTCAGATGATCAATGGCTTCCATTTGTTATGGACGTCAACTCACAATAAGATGCAGTGGTGGTTTATCATCAGCTTTCACGGTTTTCTGACTCACAGACGTGTGACATTCCTGCCCACATTTTTAAATGTGTTCTCTCATGCCAATCCAATAGAATTGCCTACGGCCTGTGGCTTGTGTCTTTTGCACTCCAAAGTTACCTGACAGATCATGATAGGCAGTGAGGACAATGTCTACATCTGTCCCTGTGATCACAATTTGATGGAGATGAGTAGGGGTGATGTGTTCCACGGTACTGCGATACAGCAAACCTTTCTTCACAAGAACTGTTTTCGCTGTCTCCACAGACAAAGTAATTGAGGGTCAGCATCGCCTCTGAGAATTCTCCCGGGAGTTTTTACCGTGATTAGTAATTCCAAAATTTCTGCAATCAGTCGACTTTCCATCTGTACTTGTATCCATCTCGTTTCCTCTTGCGGAGAGTCTGGACTGTCTTACTGAGACTGAAATATGTCTGAAGATTGAAAAATACCCCAACAGTGTATACTGGTGTACGCTTCGAATACATAACCCTTTTTCTACTTTTTAGATTCTTGTCTAATCCATATTGAGGCTGTGAGTGTCTTTGTCGGACTAAGCATAGTGTGAACAGGTGCTTAACCTAGAGTCACCAACTCATACACCTTCAAGCATAAAAGGAAGCACACTGTAGCGCCAAACCATGCAAAGAAGTGAGGATTGGCATAGAATAGGGACCTGAAAAACGAGAAATGCCTTAACGTGGCTTCCAGATACACATAATTTGGCCATTTTATGCGCTAAGCTTTCTCAATTTTTCATATTTCATTTTTGATATTTCTAATGCAGTAATGCAATTCATTATTCGTTTTTCATGTTTGCATGGTTTGGCGCTACAGTGTGCTTCCTTTTTTGTTTGAATGTTTATGAGTTGGTGACTCTAGGTTAAGCACATGTTCACATTATGCTTATGCTTGGATGTGACGGTCAGTTTTTGAAACTTGTATTCATTTACCTTCTGACTGAGCACTCCACCTGTTATCTGCAGGCGTTTTTAATTAAAGCAGGGCCATTTCCCCTCCACAGAGATATAGACTTCAGTCCTAACAGAGGATTTTTCATAGGTTCCCATTCAGATGGAGACTACAGTCTTAGTGAGGATTGGCATAGAATAGGGCACAGAGATATAGACTTCAGTCCTAACAGAGGATTTTTCATAGGTTCCCATTCAGATGGAGACTACAGTCTAAGGCTGGTTTCACATTTGCGTTTTTTTTCGCGGTAATTTAGCGCTAAATAGCGCATGCGTTTTTTTTCCCTATACTTTGCATGGGATGCGCTTATGTGCGCATACACATGCGTTTGTACGCGTTTTACCGCGCATGCGTTTTTTTGCGGTATGCGCTCGGGCGCACAAAATGCAACTTGTTGCATTTTTTGTGCGTCCGATTTGCCTCAAAAAAACGCATGCGCGCGCAATGCGTTTTTTTACAGCAAGACACCCATTATAAGTCTATGGTGAGCATATGTGCGCATTGGCATGCTTAGGCCGGTTTCACATTAGCGCTTTTTAAGCGCACGCACGGCCGGGGGTAGCTCCGCCCCCGAGCCGGCTCTCTGCCCGGCGTGCCCGCCCCTTGCTTGTAGCGCCGCCTACTAGCGGACAGCGGCGCCTGCGATCGGCGCACCCTATCTTTAGCATAGGGTGCGCAGATCGTGCGCAGGCCGTGCGCTAGTTGCGCTTTGACCTGCGCTGCACACTTTTGACGGTGCGCCGTGCGCGCCAAAATCCGAAAAGTTTGATTTTGGCGCGCACGGCGCACCGTCAAAAGTGCGCAGCGCAGGTCAAAGCGCAACTAGCGCACGGCCTGCGCACGATCTGCGCACCCTATGCTAAAGATAGGGTGCGCCGATCGCAGGCGCCGCTGTCCGCTAGTAGGCGGCGCTACAAGCAAGGGGCGGGCATGCCGGGCAGAGAGCCAGCTCGGGGGCGGAGCTACCCCCGGCCGTGCGTGCGCTTAAAAAGCGCTAATGTGAAACCGGCCTTATGTATGCGTTTTTTTGCACATGCGTTTTTTTTTTTACCATTAGTTTAGACAATGGAATTTAGGGGTTTGGGTAAAGTTAGGGTTAGTTAAGGGGGTTTAGGGTTAGGGTTAGGGTCAGGGTTAGGGTTAGGGTTAGGGTTAGGGTCAGGGTTAGGGTTAAGTATGGTTTGGTTAAGGGTTAGGGTCAGGATTAGGGTTAGGGTTAGGGTCAGGGTTAGGGTTAAGTATGGTTTGGTTAAGGGTTAGGGTCAGGGTTAGGGTTTAGGTTAGGGTTAGGGTTAGGGTCAGGGTTAGGGTTAGGGTTAAGGTTAAGTATGGTTTGGTTAAGGGTTAGGGTCAGGGTTAGGGTCAGGGTTAGGGTTAGGGTCAGGGTTAGGGTTAAGTATGGTTTGGTTAAGGGTTAGGGTCAGGGTTAGGGTTAGGGTCAGGGTTAGGGTCAGGGTTAGGGTTAGGGTTAGGGTCAGGGTTAGGGTTAGGGTTAAGTATGGTTTGGTTAAGGGTTAGGGTCAGGGTTAGGGTTAGGGTTAGGGTCAGGGTTAGGGTTAGGGTTAGGGTTAGGGTTAGGGTCAGGGTTAGGGTTAGGGTTAGGGTTAGGGTCAGGGTTAGGGTTAGGGTTAAGTATGGTTTGGTTAAGGGTTAGGGTCAGGGTTAGGGTTAGGGTTAGGGTCAGGGTTAGGGTCAGGGTTAGGGTTAGTAAAGTCATGGTTTGGGTTAGTGTGAGGGGCCACCTAATGTTGGAAAAAAACGCAAACGCGGTAAAAACGCACTAAAAACGCATACAAACACTTAAAAACGCTGCGTTTTTTTCATGCATGCTCATAAAAATGCTTGAAAAAAATGCAGCAGTTGTATGCTTTTGTATGCGTTTTTCAATGCGTTTTTTTGCGGGGAAAACGCGCTGCAAAAAAAAGCAAGTGTGAAACAGGCCTAAGTGAGGATTGGCATAGAATAGGGACCTGGAAAACGAGAAATGCCTTAACGTGGCTTCCAGGTACACATAACTTGGCCATTTTATGCGCTAAACTTTCTCAATTTTTCATATTTCATTTTTCATATTTCTAATGCAGTAATGCAACTCATTATTCATTTTTCATGTTTGCATGGTTTGGCGCTACAGTGCGCTTCCTTTTTTGCTTGAATGCCTATATCTGTGTCTCCTCCTCCTCCTTTTACTCCTCAACCTCTTTTCTATATATAGTTGCCGTTTTCCATATGTTATTTTTGTATTCTGAGCATTTTGTCTGCTTTGGGACACCTTTTAAGGTGCTTTGTAATTGTTTTCTATGTGTTTGTGTTTGCCTGCCATTGTTTTCAATGGTGTTCGACGTTGTTCGTCGAACGTTCGACAAACATTCGACGAACTTGCCTCGTGTTCGACGAACCAAAACGAACTGGAACACTAGCGGGATGGCTCAACACTACTCCTGATATATAGACATACATTTTTAATGCTTAAACTATGCTATATATACCTGTTATCTGGTGATACTCTACCCTTTCTGCCAGAAAGTCCTTCTCCACCCACTAAGTGTATCATTGACACCTGGAACATTGTCCCACATGTGTGATTATTTCTTGCGGATCTTCTTGTTATATTGTGGTGTGATCCATCCTGAGCGTGTGACAGTCTGTGGGCTACTCCTGCAATTTAGATGTACGTTTAAAAGTTACCCCAACACTAGTGTATACAGCTCTACGCTTGTGATACATTACCCATTTACTGCTTTTTATATTCTGGTCTGATCCAAACTGACCAGGTGAGAGTTATTTTCTGACTGTAGAAATAAATACTGTGATTGACAACAATGACCCCTACACTGTGTACAGCTGTACTCTTCAGATCCATTACCGTTGTATGGCTTTTTATATTGTGTTGTAATCCATACTGAGCCTGAGAGCATCTGTGCCTACCTCCTGAAATATCTATGGTGATTTAGGATGTTTAAACTATACTATATATACCTGCTATCTGATAATACTGTACACTTTCTCTAATTTTTATATTCTTGTCTAATCCATACTGAGCCTGTGAGCGTCTCTGTGTGACTGATGGTATACATAGGGAGATTGACAATCATCCTTTGACTGTATAGAGCTGTACGCTTCTGATACAGTACCATATATCTGATGTTATTTTGGGTTCATTTTCTGCAACATTTTGAAGTTTGATGGAAGAGGCCGTGGACGTGGGTGTGGGGGGGGCAGCTAGTGCTGATGGTGGTGGTGCATCTGCTGGTAGTGGCAAAAGCACAATAGCAGCTAAGGCAGGAGGTGATGAGCCTGCGTCATGGTCTGGATCCGGAACGCCTGGAAGGCTACCTTTTCTGGGAGTAGGTTAACCGCTTTTAAAGCCGGAGCATCAGGAACTGGTTTTGGCTTACATTGCCGAAACAGACTCCAGCAAATATGCCCTCCTCTTCTGAAGTTTCAAAAAATGCAAGTCGTCAAGTGCTGGCTCCTGGTCAGGAAGAACCCCTTTCCTTGTGTCCTTCACCCCCACCAAAAGTGAATGATGCAGCAGGCCACACTTCACATTAGTCCATGTAGCTCTTTCTATCATACCCTGCCTGGGTTATCAAGTAAAATCCTGAATTACCCAGTCCAAGATGAATCTGACATGGAGTGTGGGTGGCCAGCCAGGGCAGTGGGGTTAATTGGTACCGGGCTGGTGTCTCAAAGAGGGATGTGTCACGTTGGTGGTGATGACCCGTTCTGTGGCCCTGGGCGTCCATGCAAAGGAGTGAATAACGTTTATAGGTAAATGATACGTGACGCCACCTGTGGTTTCTGATCAGATGGACCCGTGATGCAGTGTCCCTTCTCTGTGACAGATGTTGTGGTGCAGCTAAGATGTAGAAGCCCTGCACAGGTAGGGCCATAGTCGCAGGGCAGATGAAAGAGTTGATAGATGTTGTGCAGTGCAGTGTGTAGCAGAGCCGTGTGCCAGGCGCAGGAGACAGATGACAGACACAGTCGTGCAGTTTCTTTACCTGTACTTGGTAAATGCCGTCCAGGACCCAGAGTACAGATGGAGAAGGAGTTGGTCAGCCTGGAAGCAAACTTGGAATTCTCTCTCTGCAGATAGGTAGTGTGGCCTCAGTTCTAGCGCTTATCTGAGGTACTCGCAGTACTGATTTCACTGAAATTCCCCCTGTTGACTCTCTTTTGGAACTTTCTCGTATGGCAGACAGTCATAGCCTTTTCCTTCTAGCTCACACAAGTCGCTGCAGGGGCCGACGAGCCTTAGTTGGGAACAGAGCATTTACAGCTGCTACTTCCTCCGGTTTCTGCTGCAGGACCGTCAGTGTCCCTACAAACTCAGAGACCGGAATCCAGACCATGTGCTCCAGCTAGGAATGAGCCTTAACTCTGCTTATCCTCCAGCTCCCCTTCTCACGTCCACACACTTCCTCTTCCCTTCACCAACTGCCCTAACTTCCCTCCTCCTGACCACAGAGAGCAGCTCCTCAGCAGTCAGGTTCAGAGGTCTCCCTGCTGGCCTGGAGTGGGAACTGTGTTGTGTGTTGGTTTAACTGCTAGAGAGATCCTTCGTTGCTCCCAAGCATGACATCACACTCCCTAGGAGGAAGGTTATGCCACTGTGGCGACCGTACTCCTGGGGGCGCCACAAGTGCACTGATGCCCAGCCACTGCTAGATGATTCTGCTGGTATATTGACCCAGACCACTAAATTCCCCTCGCACTCTACACAGCCAGAATCTGACCCTGATGAAACTCTGGTTCCCCTTCCCGCATACTATACCACCTTACACGGTGACAAAGAGGAAGGTGCAGATGAAAGTGCAGGTTCCTTGAGCAGGTGGGGAGGGCATACTCATGGGCGAAGGCACTGGCAGAAGGCCCCTCATAGTACGCAAAAGTGTCTCTGCCGGTGGGAGGGGAGGGCCCACCCCCCACCCGCCGTCAGACACACTGCCGCTCCCACCCGCCGTCAGACACACTGCCGTACTATGAGGGGCCCTGTGCCAGTGCCGTCGCCAATGAGTGGCCCCCCCCTGCTTTCTCAGGATCACAGCACTTGCAAAGTTTAAATACTTACCTCTCTCTGCTCCACCGCCGTGACGTCTTCCGCGTTTCCTGACAGTGACATTCTGGTCAGAGAGCGCAATGACATCACGTCTGTACGCCCTCTGCCTAAACAGTCCAAGTGCAGTGAGATGGAAGATGGGGACGACGAGGAGTCCAGACTGTACAGGGATTCCCTAGCGAGGAGACTTATTTAATTGTTTTCAATGTTGCGACAGCTATTTTTGGGGAGCACTATACTCTGGAGAATGATATATGGGGCCCACCATACACTGGAGCATTCCAAAGGTGGACATCAGACACTGGAGCAGCATTTACAGGGCCCATTATGCACTGGAGCATTTGAAATGGGGCCCATTATATATGGAGCATTATTTGGGCCCATAACACAGTGGAGCTTCATCCTTGGGGACCAACATATACTGTAGCATTATGTGGAGCTCATCATATACTGTTTCAAACATTATATGGGACCAATAATTCTGTATGGAGAAATATATGGGCCTCATTACTCTGTATAGCGCACTATGTGGTGGCCATAATACTGTACGGAGTAATATACTGTCCGTTTTTGGAGCTATTGGAGAATTTAAAATGGATATCAGTCATGTGATGTAAGAAGTGAAGTATTTTTCATTGTACTATACCGCTATTTCTCTGCCGTATCAGAGGATCATGAATTGTGGCATGTGTTAAAAGAGCCCAGTGACACTCTTTGGCCCAGGGCCCACGAAAATCTGGAGCCAGCCCCACCCCCCCACAACTTTAACCAAATAACTCACAGTTTTCAATGCCTAACTATTATTATAAAGTAAATTAAGGTTGACAAGCTTAAGTAATAAGAATTGATATTTTTGGCATTAAAATGGGAACTGTAGGTGTGTTTCCTGTCCTCCACTCCCTGCCGACCTTAGTTCCCAATTGATTTGCATTGGGTTTCGTGTTTCAGTCGGCATTCGACTTTTCACGATAATCGGCCGATTTCGTTCGACCCGACTTCTGAGAAAGTCGAGTTTCATGAAACCCGACTCGACCCGAAAAAAGGCAAAGTCGCTCATCTCTACTCACCACCTCTCGTGGCAGCCTGTTCCGCTCAATGATCACACTCACTGTCAAAAAGTTTTTCTAATATGTATCTTGACAGTTTCAGTTTCAAAGACCTGTCAGCTATTTTTTAGGTAAGTAAATATTTGTTTGCTGTATTAAATACAGTAACTTCCTATCTCTTTGCATCCTGTTTTGGTCACATGAACATGTAACTGCTGTGACCACTCATTGACTGTAGTGGCCATGTGCCATAGAAGCTGGAAGAAGAGGCTGGTGGGTGACCTGCGACGTAGTACCAGAAGAGTGCTGTTGGATCAGTAGGTAAGTGAGGTTTTTTTTTTTCATTTGGTCACTAAGCTAGGTCCATTTTTCTTAAAAATTAATTATGGACCACGCCATTATTACGGAATGTCCCTTCACAGTCTGACTTTGTCAAAACTAATGTGATGGTGTCTGAGTGCATAGGGATACACCTATTTTACGAGAGGAATGGTAATTCCAGATACTAGTTAATTCACGCCCCCGGAATAAGCAACCCTGTGAAACGGCGCTCGTCGGGGGAGGGGATCGCTCTGCAGCAGCTAACCCCTCATACACTGCAATTCCAGCACCCCTTCCTCATCCACCTAGCAGCAGGTAAAATCTTCTTGTAATTTTGCGTTTTTCACCTGCATACTTAGATCCCACTATTTGGATGATCTTTTGGTGTCTATAATGTTGATTATTATTTATTCCTTGTGCCTTCACCAATTTTGGTGAATTTAAGGTATCTCTATCCTCCCCCCCTTCCCCTCTGACCAGCATTTAATATTGCTTTCTTGCAAAACATGGCAGTAGCAAACAATTCCAGACTATTGTCTTTACCAAGTTGCCTCTTGGCAGACTGATCTCAGCAGATGTGTGGGGATTTTTACTTTACGCCTTGATAACCCTACAAAGATTATTAATGATTTCTCTTTCGGACCACTCCCTTTATTTGGAGGCTTACGGCCCTGTCTTTTTAAGCTTATTCTACATTTTATTGTTATTTCATAAAGATAGTTGTTTTATGTGACTTTTTTGCCTATTATCACTTCTTTTCGTATGGTACCCACCATGACGAAATATGTTGAACTAAGTGTTGAAGTGACTTCTCGCCTATAAGAAAAAGGACCATGAGATTAACCAGTTCATTTATATATACATTTCTGGGAGGAATAACAGAGGAATAGCACTATGCAGAGTAATTAAAAAACATGTGCCAGAGTTTATCGGAAGGGCCACAGACATATCAGGATAGCAGATCCTCTTAAAGCACGGCTGTGTGCTAATCGCTGGGTTTGCTCTCCATAATTCATCATTCTTCATATAGCTTCCTCTTCGTTTTGATCCATCTCATTTTTCTAGCAAACAGTAAATATTTTGCAAGTTCAGTAAATCATCATGTCAGCTTTTAGGCATTATCAATGGTAACAATAGGCCAGTAAGTTCCACAGTGTAAATGCAAAGGAACATTTACAGGGCGAACATTTATATTACCGTAAACATGGAAACCTTGAAATGTATTTTTCTGCGGTGATTGACATTAGTATTATGTATAATGCGAGAACAGTCTGTGTTGTGTCCTTACTCAGTTTCAGAAAATCTGTATATTTTTATTAAAGGTATCTATTCCTTTGCCTTCCTTATACTTAGGTCACATATTTTCCAGATATGAGACTTCCTGACAACATTTTAGACATTTTTCTTGCTTGAGTCAATACATCATTTTATTCAATACTAAACATTTCAGTCTGAGCAAAAAAAATTTTTGATGAAGAACGTCAACATATCACCCACCCCCTGTGCCCCATTCACAACACTGGAAGGAATTTATCAAGTGAAGAGTTTTTAAAGTCAGTTTTACTTGTGGCTGCATCATTTCAATTTGTGCCAAATGTATCAAAGGATCATATGATGTTTGATAAACTTGGTGCATCTTCAGACGTTCCCCTTGTATCTAGAGCCTTTTCCTACTTTTTAACTACCAAAAAATTGCATCATGATGCGATTTCACACTGAAATTGGATTCCACTCAACCATTAAAATCTATGGGTGCAAGAACATCATTGGACTGCACTCGGAGTCCGAATTCCACAGGCTCATGCAATGGAAAAGATGGAGAAATTTTGTTCTCCATTCTCTCCTCACAGTGTGCTACGGTTCTTTCAGTCAATAGAATCGGAGCACCCCATGCTTACTGTCTGATCAGAGTTTGATCGGAGTGTTATTTGCAGAAAATGCCCGATTGGCTAGGATGAGAGAATCTACAGGGTGGGTCATTTATATGGATACACCTAAATAAAATGGGAATGGTTAGTGATATCAACTTCCTGCTTGTGGCACATTAGTATGTGGGAGGGGGAAAACTTTTCAAGATGGGTGGAGACCATAGCGGCCATTTTTAAGTCACCATTTTGGATCCAACTTAAATTTTTCCAATGGGAAGAGGGTCATGCAACACATCAAACTTATTGAGAATTTCACAAGAAAACCAATGGTGAGCTTGGTTTTAATGTAACTTTATTCTTTCATGAGTTATTTACAAGTTTCTCTTTGTTTATAGCCACAGAGGTTAACGCATGAGGAGCAGATAGAAATTGTGTTGATGTCTGGTGAACGCAGTACCTGGGTCCTTGCAGCAGATTTCAATGAAAGACACCCTATGCAAGTAAACCGTCACCATTCCCCTTTTATTTAGGTGTATCCATATAAATGGCCCGCCCAAGTAAGTTTGTTTCATCACTGAACATAATATTCTGTTAAACTGAGGATCCTGTTTCAATTTTTGTTTTGCCCATTCTGCAAATTCAGCGCGCTGATCTGGGTCATCAACCATTCCCATTTTATTTAGGTGTACCCATATACTCCATTTCAGGGGTTAATCAGTTTACAGCTGGAGTTCTGCTAATGCTCTGACTATAAACTACTGGGGAATGAATGACGTCACCGCTGATCACTGAGTCTGCACCGGCTGCTTCCATTCATTCCCCAGTAGTTTACAGTTGGAGCGGCTGTATTATTCCTGAGATGGATTACGCCTTGGGACGAGACTGAGCACCGGACAGGTAATGTATATTGTTGGTTTATTATTTTATACGTTTTTACAGGAGAATGATGGCATCGTTTTGGATTTAGGTGTATAATAAAACTTTAAACAATGTGTGTAGTGTATTCTTTCAATAAAAGTCTTTGTTCTTATTGTGTGTGTGTTTATTTAACCCTTGAATAACTCTAGGATTAGTAATGGATAGGTGTCTTATTGACAACTCTTCATTACTAATCCGGGCTTAATGTCACCTTACAATAGAAAGGTGACATTAACCCCTTATAACCCCACTTGCCACCACCACAGGGCAGTGGGAGGAACCGGGTAAAGCTCCAGAATAGGCGCATCTAATAGCTGTGCCTCTTCTGGGCAGCTGGGGGCTGCTATTTTTAGGCTGGGGGGCCCAAGGTCCATGGCCCCTTACCAGCCTCAGAATATCAGTCCTCAGCTGTCAGGTTTAGTCAGGTTGGTTGTCAAAAATAGGGGGACCCTACGCCTTTTTTAAAATTATTTACTTAAATAATTAAAAAAACAGCGTGGGGAGCCCTCTATTTTTGAGAACCAACCTTGCTGAAGCTGACAGCTGAAGGCTGCTATTCTCTGGCTGGTAAGGGGCCATTGATTTTGTGCCCTCCCAGCCTAAAAATAGCAGCCCCCAGCTGCCCAGAAAAGGCACATCTATTAGATGCACCTAATCTGGAGCTTTGCCCGGTTCTTCACGCTGCCCTGTAGCGGTGGCAAGTGGGGTCATAAGGGGTTACAAACAGAGGAGGACCCCACATCGGGCTTTCATTCATTCTTCTCTCCTGCTTGCTTTTGCTGGCAGAGCAGGAGAGAAGAATGACAGCTGCATTCAGAACCAGCCACAGGGGAACAGCGCTTACAGTAGCGCTTCTTCCCCAGCGGCCGGCCGTAAGCACGGAGGACAGTGTGAACTGTTTTTCATGTGCACGTGTTCAGAACTTTTGTGGACCGTGCGCTCCCACAAACACTGACATGTCTCCGTGTTTTTCACATGGACCGTGTGTCCGTGAAAACACGCGGACATGTGCAGAGACACATTCATTTTAATGTGTCTACGTGTGTCAGTGTCTCCGGTACGTGTGGAAACTGTTACTACACATACCGGAGCCACTGACGTGTGAAACCAGCCTATGACCTCTTTCAGACGTCAGTGTCTGTGCACAGGTCAGTGTGTTTCCACAAACCATGTGTCCATGGGCAAAATACACTCACATGTCCGTTTTTTAACAGCAGTATGGTCCGCAAACATGCAAACGGATGACACATTGATGACATCTGTGTGTCATCAGTGTGACTTGTATCATATTATAGATGCCTCTCCATTTCTAAGCCATGGACTTGATGTAAACATACAATACAACGGTGACATCAACCCCACAAATATGATCCCCACTTGCCATCGCCATAGGGCAAGTGGGAAGAGCCGGGCAAAGTGCCAGAATTGGTGCACCTAATAGAGCAACTGTGGGCTGCTATTTTTAGGCTGGGGGGGGTCAATATCCATGGCCACTGCTTTAGCTTAGCTGGTTGTCAAAAATGGTGGGTACACACACCGTTTTTTTAAACTATTTAATAAAAAAATGCATGGGGACCCCTCTATCTTTTGTAACCAGCTTTGCTGAAGCTGACAGCAGAGGGTTCCAGCCTGCAGCTGTCAGATTTGCATGGCTAGTTTTCAATAATTCAGGGGAACCCGCGCCGTTTAATTAATTAATCAATTAACCCCTTTCCGATATTGGGCGTACATTTACACTGATGTCTCCTTTTGATGTGGGCTCTGGCGCAGAGCCCACATCTTTCCCGGCACATGCTAGCTGTTTTGAACACCTGACAAGTGCCTGGAACATCCACGGGTGGAATCGCAATCCACCCACGACTATTAACCCATTAAATGCCACTGTCAAATGCTGACAGCATCATTTAATGTGCGCATCAGGCAATCGCACTGGAAATCCGCCCACCGGTGACCTCTGTCATGTGGTCACGGGTCACCGGTGGATTGGCATTACAACCGGAGGTCTCAAAACCTCTATAGTTGTCAGTGCTGGATTGCTATGAGTGCCACCCAGTGGCTCACACTGATAGCATGTGAATAATTCTACTACATACAGGCGATTTGATCAAAATAAAATGTTTTTAAAAATATAAAAAGTTAAAATCACCCCCCTTTTGCCCCATTCAAAGTAAAACAATGAAAAAAAAATCAAACACACATATTTGGTATCGCCGCATTCAGAATCATCCAATCTATCAATAAAAAAGGATTAACCTGATCACTAAATGGTGTAGCACATTAGCGTAGCTACTGGGGGGGCAGAGGGGGCAGTCGCCCCGGGGGCCCACCGAGCTACGCTACTGTAACTGTATCGGCGCGCACAGCGCGCCCATACTATTACATTCTGCGGCAAAGCAGGGAGAATCGGTCTCCCTACTCTGCCGCCCAGCCCCTGAGAAGGCGGTGGGGGGCCCGGGTGCCAGAAGTGGGCCCCCCCACCTCACAGCCAGCAATGTCGTCCTGGGCTATTCTGTGCGCACAGGACCTGTGATGAGGTCACGGGAGGGGCGGAGTCAGGGGGTCACATGATCAGGGGCTTCAGCGGCTTCAGGGCTCTGCTGTGCTGTTGTCATGGTGCTGGATGAGGTGAAGTAAGTTTCTGTGTGGGCTCAGGAGGGGTTTACAGGATGGATGTAGCAGAGCTGTGTGTGTATGAGGTGTACAGAGCGGAACCGTGTGTAGTAGGTGTACGGAGCAGAGATATGCATGTATGAGGTGTACAGAGGAGCGAAGCCGTGTGTGTGTATGGGGTGAGGGAAGCCATTTGTGTACGGAGCAGAGCCAAGTGTGTACGGGGTGTACAGAGCAGAGCCGTGTGTGTACGGGGTGTACGGAGCAGAGCCGTGTGTGTGTGGGGTGTACGGAGTGGAGCCGTGTGTGCAAGGAGTATGGATTGGAGCAGTATGTGTATGAGGTGTATGGTGCGGAGCTGTGTGTGTATGGGGTGTGCGGAGCAGAGCGTGTGTGTACAAAGTGTACAGAGCGGAGCAAGGTGTGTACAAGGTGTACGGAGCGGAGCCGCATGAGTACAGCGTGTACGGAGCAGAGCCACATGTGTATGGGGTGTAGGGAGCAGAGCTGCGTGTGTACAAGGTGTACGGAGCAGAGCCGCATGTGTACAAGGTGTACGGAACAGAGCTGCGTGTGTACAAGGTGTACGGAGCAGAGCCGTGTGTGTGCGGGGTGTACGGAGTGGAGCCGAGTGTGCAAGGAGTATGGATTGGAGCCGTATGTGTACGAGGTGTATGGTACAGAGCCGCGTGTGTACGGGGTGTGCGGAGCAAAGCGTGTGTGTACAAAATGTACAGAGCGGAGCAAGGTTTGTACAAGGTGTACGGAGTGGAGCCGCATGAGTACAGCGTGTACGGAGCAGAGCCACATGTGTATGGGGTGTAGGGAGCAGAGCTGTGTGTGTACAAGGTGTACGGAGCAGAGCCGCATGTGTACAAGGTGTACGGAAAAGAGCCGCGTGTGTACAAGGTGTACGGAGCAGAGCCGTGTGTGTATAGGTGGTGTGGAGCAGAGCCGTGTGTGTATAGGGGGTATCAGGTGCAGTAATAGGGACACATACGGCAGCAGTGGCTCAGCATTGGGGTATCAGGTGCAGTAATAGGGACACATACGGCAGTAGCGGCTCAGTATTGGGGTATCAGGTGCAGTAATAAGGACACATATGGCAGCAGAGGCTCAGTATTGGGGTATCAAGTACAGTAATAGGGACACATACGGCAGCAGTGGCTCAGTATTGGGGTATCAAGTGCAGTAATAGGGACACATACAGCAGCAGAGGCTCAGTATTGGGGTATCAAGTGCAGTAATAGGGACACATGGCAGCAGAGGCTCAGTATTGGGGTATCAGGTGCAGTAATAGGGACACATATGGCAGCAGCAGAGGCTCAGTGTTGGGGTATCAGGTGTAGTAATAGGGGCACATATGGCAGAAGCGGCTCAGCATTGGGGTATCAGGTGCAGTAATAGGGACACATACGGCAGCAGCGGCTCAGCATTGGGCTATCAAGTGCAGTAATAGGGACACATACGGCAGCAGAGGCTCAGTATTGGGGTATCAAGTGCAGTAATAGGGACATATACGGCAGCAGCGGCTCAGTATTGGGGTATCAGGTGCAGTAATAGGGACACATATGGCAGCAGAGGCTCAGTATTGGGGTATCAAGTGCAGTAATAGGGACACATATGGCAGCAGCGGCTCATTATTGGGGTATCAGGTGCAGTAATAGGGACACATATGGCAGCAGAGGCTTAGTATTGGGGTATCAAGTGCAGTAATAGGGACACATGGCAGCAGCGGCTCAGCATTGGGGTATCAGGTGCAGTAATAGGGACACATATGGCAGCAGAGGCTCAGTATTGGGGTATCAAGTGCAGTAATAGGGACACATATGGCAGCAGCGGCTCATTATTGGGGTATCAGGTGCAGTAATAGGGACACATATGGCAGCAGAGGCTTAGTATTGGGGTATCAAGTGCAGTAATAGGGACACATGGCAGCAGCGGCTCAGCATTGGGGTATCAGGTGCAGTAATAGGGACACATATGGCAGCAGCAGAGGCTCAGTATTGGGGTATCAGGTGTAGTAATAGGGGCACATATAGCAGCAGCGGCTCAGCATTGGGGTATCAGCAGGATGAGGGGTTTGTGCAGGTTGGAGATACATGGTGATGGGGCTGGAATATGAGAAGTGAAACATGTCATTTTTGTTTTCTCTGTAGCCGAGTCCTGACTGGAAGAATCGTCATGTCAGTCTTGGCCAGATGGAAAAGACGTGAAAAGTGACCGATTCCATCAGAAAGAATGTCAGCGGTAAGACACCAACTATAACTGTGCAGTAATCACATATGTTTTGTAGGACTTATATTTACCACTGACCATATTGTGGTAATATCCATGTTGGTCTTTATATAGGGATTATTTTCAGTAACAGCGCAGTCATCTCCTACATACACATACATTAGGCTACTTTCACACATCAGGTTTTCGGCGTCAGGCGCGATCCGGCGTCGTGCCGGAATGCCGGATCCGGCAAATGTTTTGTAAAACCTGATGTGCCGGATCCGGTTTTCTGCCGGATCCGTCTTGTTCTTGACAGACAAAACTGGATCCGTCTCATCCGGTTCATCCGTTTTTCTATCCGTTTTTCGACGGATTACGTCGGATCTGGTTTTTAAAATTGACCCTTGTGGCCTTCCGAACGGGATTGGCTGCTGGAAAACTATATATAGCATGTTCCTACAGCCCTTCTTTGACAGGTTGTAGAGGAGAAAGTGCAGGTTGGAGAGAAGAGCAAGTTACTGGCGAAGATGGATGTTGTCATTGGAAATATTACCACTAGAAGTTCTGTGACGGTTTCAGTAATGAGGGACAATTTTGCACTATACTTTATGTCACCTCAAGGCAGAGTACACTGGCAGGATGACAGAGTGTGAAAGATTTGTGCCCTAACCAAACTTGTGTACCTTCTGGACCAACAGTATATACCTTTGCCAACCAAAGTTGGCTATCTTGTCATGGTCTTACTATTTTTAGCTTTATGCCACAGGTGTGTACCTGGTTGTGTTTTATGCAAAGTATTTCACCTATTAACAAAAGTTGTGTACATTGTTAGGAAATCACCAACAATAAACACAACTTTTCAGGTGAAATACTTTGCTTCAAACACAACCAGGAACACAACTGTGGCAAAAAGCTAAAATTTACCCACAGTTATATATCTGGTTTTGAATACCTTTTTACCTTTTAAATACCCTGTATTTAACCTTTTTTTTAAACATATTTCGCCGCAGAAAGAAATGACAGACAACCAGTGTAAACAATAATTTAACTTTTATTTAAAATATTTTTTTTTGTGTAAACTGTTTTTAAAGTTAAAAAAACTTTTTTAATAAAGGTTTGAAACCAACCAAATGGGCATTTTTATTACAAAAAAAACATTATAACTCGGTGTAGTGTGGGGTGGAAATACTGCTGGAGGGGCTGCGGGACACTTCGACAATGGGAGTGTGGAGAGAGGACTGGGATCGTGGTGGGGAAGGAACAGTTAGAGGTGATGGTGTGGAAAAAGCTACAGAATGGGTGGACATGTGGGAGGCAGAAGAGGTGGTGGGCGGTGGAGTGGAGGGTTGGGCAGGGACTGTGGGAGCAGATGATGTTGATGGAAAGTTGTATGGGGAAGGAGTTTGGTACGGGGAAGGAGTTTGGTACGGGGCAGGTTGCTGGAAGTGGGGAGATGTCTGGTACTGGGGAGGTTGCTGGTACTGGGAAGGTTGCTGGTACTGGTGAGGTTGCTGGTATCTAATAGGAGGGGGAGGATGGAAAGTGGCTGGAGGGGGTGCAGATGTAATAGGAGGGGGAGGATGGAAAGTGGCTGGAGGGGGTGCAGATGTAATAGGAGGGGGAGGATGGAAAGTGGCTGGAGGGGGTGCAGGTGGAGGAACTACAGTGGTGGGAGGTGGAGGTTGGGAGGTAACCTGCTGTAGAGCACCGTGGCACGAATGCATTACATGCATCTGCTGGGTAGGAGATAGTGTTGCCATGCGCTCCACAACAGACCTGAAAAAGGTGTGGTTTGGCGAAGATCTTGCTTCTGAATGCATGGTTTGCAGAAGTGTCTTCACCTCCAGAATGCTGGAGTTGATCTGCTGAAAGCCTGCGGAGATTTGCTCTGACAAGACTTTTAGACAGTTCTGGAAAGATGCATTCAGATGCAAGAACTCTGGCGCATAACTCTTTTCCTGACCCCTCTGCCGCTGCCGCCCAGTACCCGCAGGTGTACTAGAGGTGGCAGGGGCAGAAGGGTGGGGTAAAGGGAAAGCGATCTCCTCACCAGCAGCTTCATGTAATGTAGGCGGCCACGATGCTCCTGTGCTGGTGGATGGGACAGATGGGTCGAATGTGTGGGAAGGCTGGGAAGGTGCAGATGTACCGGGGCGGTCGAAGTGTCCCTCGGTGCCGGTCTCCTCAGGGATCGCCTCAGAAGGGTCCAATCGTGCAGGCTCCCGAGTGCTGCTCACCGTGCTGTGGAATAAAGAGAAAAAAAAACAATTAAAATACTGACATGGTATGGCCATGGCTGAAAAAAAAAAGTTACATCTAACATTTTTTTTCACATGTGGTGTGTAATATTTACCTTCTAGTGACCATTGTTTCCCGGAGGAACGACAGGGCTTGTGCGTACTTGTACTTGCTCCTGCGTCCTCCAGATCCACTCGTGGCCCGCATCTCTTTATTGAACTCCTTCTTGAAACGATCCCTCACAGACCGCCACCGATTCACAATTCTGTTCCCTGAAACGAGAAAGGAGTGGTTAGTATACAACATCAGGGTTTCACAAACTCCAGTCCTCATGGTCCCCAGGGGTCATGTTTTCAGGATTTCCATAGTAAATAGAAATCCTGAACACATGATCCGTGGGGACCACGAGGACTGGAGTTCGGGAAACACTGGTTTACATCAAGCAACCGGTACTGTATATACTTACGCTCTTTAATCTGGGCCCGAACATCGAGGTCCTCCCAGCGGCCCACAAGGAGCGAACAGATTTCCTCCCAGAGTCGTCGGGTAACGATAAGGTCAGCGTGGCGGCGGTCAGCCATATTCCAGAGTGGCTCCCTTTCTCTGACGAGATCGATGAGATGGTCCACATCGAGTCCTCCATCCTCACCGTCAGAGTCGGGAGCACGCTGTGAAGGCTGTTAAAGAAAAAGACAAAAATAACATAATTAGCCTCCACAAAAGAAATGAAATAAAAAGTGCAAAAAAACAAAGCAAAAATATTTATACTTACACGCTGGTGACCGCCGCGTTGCTGTCGCCGACGACCCTGGGAGGCACTGCGACGACCTCTTGGCCGAGCACCAGATTGGGAAGACTAGAGAAGAAAACAAAAAATGTTATGTCTTTGGATGTAGGCATTTGTTTGCTGTGTGTGGTCTGCAGAACATTGTTTTCTATGTGTTGTGTGTAGTGTGATGTTGTGTTTCTGCGTTTGATGCAAAAAACTTACCAATTGTGAGCCAACTCCAAGTGTCTGTCCACCCCTTCCTTCTTCTTCTGGGAGCTCCTCTTCATCTTGTGAATCCTGTTTTGAAATAAAAGGCAATGAATAGACATATATTACAGAGATGATGGATTTTGGAAATAAAAACTTACCGTCAAACGCTGACGATGCGAGGGAGGGCTCCCAGAAGATGATGTGCTGTCTTCCTGGTGGACACACTCCATGCCTGTGGGTGGTGTTCCAGCTGCTGCCATTGCTGCTGCTGCTGCATCTATTGGGCGGCTGTTGAATAAAGAGAAACAAAGGGCCAATGAATATCTTGATATTCAATAGCCCTAGTTTGGAGGAATGGGGGATTTGATAATTACCGTCTCTCATCTGCTGCTGGCCTCCCCTCCTCAGCATGTTCCATTTGCTGCTCCATTTGGGGTGGTGGTGGTGCTGATGGTGCTGCAGTGGTCTCCTGCCTTCTCCTGCTGCGCCTGGTTGCTTTCTTGGGTGGCATGTTGGGTGTGGCTGTGGGTCCCACTGTCTTGCTTTTATATATGTCTTGTGGGCAGAGCTACTGAGCATGCTCAGACCAAAAAAAAATGGATCCGGCCACCGGATCCGGCTTTCGCCGGATCAGGCGCATTGCGGCGCTCATAGGCTTTCATTGTGTGAAAAAGCCGGACGCGCGGGATCCGGCGTGTCCGGCTTTTTCGCCGGAGACAAAAAACGTTACAGTAGCCATTTTTTCCAGACGCCGGATCGCGACACATTGCCGGATCCGGCGAAAACCGGATGAAACGCATGGCTATCCGGCGCGATCCGGCGCAAATGCAAGTCAATGGGGGGGGAAACCGGATCCGGCATTGCATTTCGCCGGATCCGGTTTCTGTCAAAAGCGCCGGATCGCGCCTGACGGCGAAAACCTGATGTGTGAAAGAGGCCTTAGGGTGCGTCACCGAGTTGTAATCAAAGTGACCTAGTTAGGGGCCCACTCAGAAGTTTCATCCCCCCTGTACCGAAACCCTAGCTACGCCTCTGGTGTAGCAAGAAAAATATTCAAAACCCCAGAATTACGTTTTTTTGGTCACCACGACATTGCATTAAAATGCAATAATGGGCGATCAAAAGATCGTTTCTGCACCGAAATGGTATCATTAAAGATGTCAGCTCGGCACGCAAAAAATAAGCCCTCATCCAAGTGTCATGATCCAGGGTGGGGTTTGTCTTTGGCCCGTCCTGGTCAGACATGGGTTAATTGTTTCTGCCTCTCTCTGGCAGAGGGCGGCTATTTAATGCTCACTTGACCTAGGTCCGGTGTCAGTTATACTCCTGCCCTCGGCTGAGTTAGTTGACCTCATGCGGACGTGTGCATTGTGCCTGATAACTTGTTGCTTGTTTGGTTTTGATCTGGTTCTGTCCCTGTTACGAGTTCTGCCTGTCCCTCTTGTACTGCGCTACCTCTCTGTGTATGACCCTCTGCCTGTGACTTGACTATTCTCTGCTTGTCCCTCTGGTACCGCACAGCCCTCTCCGTGTACGAACCCTCGCTTGTCTGAACTGCGTTTTCCTCTACTACAGTTTCCCTGCAGTAGGTACATTACACCATCTGCAGCTATAGGACGCTAAGCCCTGCCCTCTGCAGTCACATGATCGTAGGTCCTGGGACTCCTTACTATTTTCAGTGCCGCAGGTCCTGTCTGCTTGAACCATCACTACGGTGTTGGACCCCGTGTTCTCCCTTAGTGTGGGTAAGTCACCCTGCTCTGCATGGCAGTTTGCTGACGCTGACAGGGTCCTGACATTAGAGTCCTGACACCGAGATCACGAAAAATGGAGATGCTACAGATATCTGAAAATGGCACTTTTTTTTTTAACAAACTTGGATTTTTTTTCACCACTTAGATAAAAAAGAACAAACATGTTTAGTGTCTATGAATTCGTAATGAGCTGGAGCATCATAGTGGTAGGTCAGTTTTAGCATTTAGTGAACCTAGTAAAAAAAAGCCAAACAGAAACATTCATGTAGGAGAGACAACGAGTGCATCAGTCAGCTCATCTTCCTCCTCCTCTTCTTCGCCTCCTTATTGTTACCCAATCTGTGCTGAGCACATGAGATGAAGCTGAGTTGGGTTGTATCTCCCTGTTTCATGTCTCCCTCCATCTCCAGCATGTAAAGCTTTATGTTTAATTGTCAGCATCAACTCTTTAAGTAGGCAGAGAAGCAGGATCATTGAGTTGATGATAGCATAATCGCTGGTCATAATCTTTGTGGAGTCCTCATAGTCTTGAAGAACCGCACAAATGTCAGACATCCATGCCCACTCTTCATTTGTTATGTTCTGAGTCTGAATATTGACAGGCGTGTTGGAGTTGGTATTCCACAACTGACCTTTGCAGTACTCGTTGTCATTCATCAGTCCTGCACTGGTGCTACGCAACAAGAGAAACAGCTGTTATGAACTCAGGTGGCCTTACAGTAAGGTTACCGCAGTTCAAAAGTGAGCTCACACAGAGCTTACAAAGAGAACCACTGCATATGACCTGTGATAACCTTATTAACATCACCACGTGTCACTGCAGCCGCATTGTCAAGTTAAGCTTAGTGTGTTTCGGCTGGCGTGGTGAGCGGTCACATTACTGATGTCACTGTTTGCCACACAATCTGGATGTTGTAAAAATGGGGTCCATCAGGGAACTCATCACCATTGATTAACGTCAGACAAGTGAGGATAACTTTGATTTTTTAATTTTATGTTAATAAATAAGTAAAAGAGAGTAATGGTCGGAGTGCTTTATTTAATTTATGGATTTAATTTTGTATGTGTGTGTCTTTATTAGTTTTGACTACGGGGTTAGTAATGGGGGAGTGTGATAGACACCTCTCTATTACTAACCTCTGGGCTTGATGTCAGTGGACATTTCACAGCTGATATCAACCCCATAAACTATTATCCCCTTGCCAACACACCAGAGCAAGTGAGAAGAGCCGAGGCTAAGTGCCAGAATTGGCACATTTAATGGATGTGCTATTTCTGGGGCGGCCTATTGATATCAGACTGTAACTGTCTGTTTTGCCTTAGCTGGATGTGGGGCCCCACATCATTTTTTTAGGATCCACCCTATTTTTTTTAATCATCTAAGGCAAATCAGACAGCTACAGGATAATATTAATGGAATGGGCAGCTCCATGGATATTAGCCTTTTCCCAGTCTAAAAATAGCAGCCCCCAGCTGTCTGTTTTCCCTTGGCTGATTTTAAAAGGGATGGGGACTGCACATAATGTTTTTAAAATTATTTTTTTAAATACTGTCCAGCCAATCACAGCCATGCCATTACTTGACATGACTGTGATGGAACCCGAAGTGCCCACAACCTTAAAGCTTGTTGATTAGCTGCACTGCAGCCTTTCAACAAGCTTTATTAGACTTCCGTATCTGAACATGAAACCGGATATCCATGTTCGGGGTCCGGTACCAGACACAAGAAGTCCCGTATGAACCTCAAACTCTCCAGTTCGGTATTTTTCATCTTTACTTTTCACTATTCTAAATCACCCCAACTTTGCTGCTTCCTCTGTATCCTAGGCTTTTATACAGACTGTGATAGTTCCATGTGATTAGCTGTTCTGCTTTTGATTAGGTAACCGAGGAGGATAGCAGGGGAATAGGCTAGGCAACCAGATAACCAGAGAAGTTGGTAACTTAGCTGATTGCAGACCCTTAAACTGACAACACAACTAGAATTAGCCGTGGGATGTACCTACGATGCCCTAGACGCCTCGGCAAAGCCAAAGAATTAACTAAGCCTAAAGAGAGAAAGGGGAAAGCTAAACTGCCCAGGAGTAGAACCCCAAAGGAATAGATAGCCCCCGAGCATATATTGCCAGTGAGACAAGATGAGGCACAAAACACAGGCAGAAAATAGAGTAAGCAAATGCTGGGGCCCAAACTGTCTAGATAGAACAGGACAGAAAAGGAAACTGTCTGCAATCACACAAAAAACCATAACAAAAAATCCAACACATCTGATGTGCAAAAATACTGAGGCCACACACCTCTCCGCCACTAAATCAGAACTCTGGTGTTAACTGGATGCAAAACAAAAGATACTGATATAATAGGGGATTAGAAATACTGAAAAGACTGACATGAGCTGTGGCATATGGAACAGAGTCCAGCACAGGTCCCAGCAGGGAACAAGGTTGAACTCACACCAGCAAAGCAGAAATCAGAGAAAAGCAAAAAATGGATCAAATGCAAAAAGATTCAAGCAGACAAATAACTTATCTGAAAGATGTAGGACAAAGCAAGAGGCAAGCAGACTTCCAAAATGCTCAGGAAGAAAACCAAATCACCGGCAACAACTGAGGGAAGGTTGATCACTTAAATCCCTCCAGTCTGTAACACCTGACCTCCAATCATCGTCCTCAGGTGATTGACTTCTGTCAGCCAGACCAGCTCCATTACCAGCAGCAACCAGCAGAGGGAGCCCAAACTCAGAAGACAGGTCAAAAGTGTTCACAACACTGTTCTTTGTCATGCAATATGATAGCCAGCATAATACAGGAGCAAATACTGTCATGCCACAGGTCATGTCAGTCTTCTGTGGTTGATACAATCTTCTGCAATGTGCAATAATTCAGCATGCATCTTTTTGACATTGTTTGCTAAATGATTGCAAATTGTTTGAACCTGCAGATGTTCTATATTTAGTCTCAAATTTTGTTTTGCATTGAATTGATTTAATCTTCTTTACTTACTAGATGTCATGAGGCCACAAAGAAAAAATAATATCCCTGTTGCTGATAAGCCAGGCCATGATACCAGCTGGTTAGCTACACCTCCACCTGTGCTGTAATTACCTCCATTTGCATCAGTTAACTCCTGCTAGCCCATTAAGAGAGACCTTCGCCCCTTCAGGCATCTGTGTGTCTTTCTAGGCGTAATGTCTAAGGGTACCATTACATTTAGCGATGCACCAGCGATCCCGACAACGATATGACCCGGTCAGGATCGCTGGTGCATCGCTAAGTGGTCTCTAGTGAGCTGCCACACAGGCAGATCTCGCCAGCGACATAGCAACGGTCGGGGGTCACTACTTACCTGTCAGACTTGGCGATGAAGACGTCCTCCCGCCCACGTCCATGCGTCGCTCGTCGCCACAGCAGGTAGCCCAGCAGGAAGCTGACGACGAGAAACGGCCCAGGATATTCTCGCTCTATCAGCGATAACCAGTGGGGAAGCTGGTTGGAGGTAAGTATCACACATAGCGATATCGCTAGCAATATCGCTGCTGTGTCACAAAACCAGTGACGTTATAGCGATATTGCTAGCGATATCGCTTAGTGTAACGGGCCCTTAACATGTAAAATAAACTTCTAAAGTGAGTATTACATAAACCACAGGCTGTCCTTGTCTTCTTGTTTTAGGTCCTTCCTAATAGACAAATGAAAAAAAAACTGAAGCTTTATTATGAACATCAAATAAAAAAAGGGTGAAAGGTCCACGTACAAGAAAAGATGTGCTATTTGTGTACTGAGAGTGAAGCTTAAGGGATACATTGCATCGCAAAAGCAGTTATATGCTAAATAGCTTTGTGTATGCAGGTACCCCTGTAGGGTAACAAAAAGAATAGGCACAATTCTGTAGTCATTTCTCAGCCTCGAGCAAAATGAAAAATAGTCTTTTTTCAAAAGACAGACAATTTTTTTTTATAAGTGGAAATTTTAGGCAGTGAGTGACATGTAGATGAGCCCCCACAGTGCGTCCCTCAATCTTGTTTTGTTTGTTTTATTTGAGCATTCTTTGAAAATACACTTGATCCAGTTCTCCATGCACAAAGAATACAGTTTCATGCTGAATAAAAGATGTGTGTGCACATTCATGCCTTAAAAAAGATATAAGCATTGTACAACAACGCAGAAAACCAATGTCACATTACCAAGAGGGTCCACATAACTGAATACCAATTACTTTTACGCTGGAATTTTTTGGCTTTTATAGAAAATAATCCTTATTCAAGCCAAGCCTGCTTCGCCTTTGCATTAGTTTATAATGGTGGGGGATGTAAGGAAGTTGTTTTATAAGGGAGAGGCAGAAAAGACAATTGAGCTTCTTTGCACGGGAGGGAAAATGGTAAAAAATGATTTTTTTTTCTTTTTTTTTTTTTATTTGCATCAGTAGCAAGCTCATTTTCCATGATAAACAACCTTCGGCAAGGAAAATCATTTATTATCCCTTGAATGCACAGTGGCTGCGTGTGAGCAGTAATGAATACTAAGCAGAGGACACTGCTCTTTTAGTGACTGCCTTGTTTAACAGCAATGATCAAAGAGGCTTAAACCAAGAACTGTTTATTTGTCTAATTTGAGGCGCATTTCTTCATTTGCGATGCTTGAGAGCGCCATTGTAAGCATGGAGGTAACCAAATCAGGCTTTCATTTAGGGCCTATTAAGCTAAAAATGGGCCCATGGTGGTCCTAAAATAAAAAGATAAGACATACCCCCCTATATTTGCTCCTTTCTGTACCTATGCTAAATCTAGATCTAGACTGCTTTTTTGGGTTGAGGAGGAGAGGGCATCTAGTGACTGCGGTCACTGATTAGCTGCAGTGATCGCTGTTTCTTCCGGCTTTGATAGAACTTGACCTCTGCAGCCAATTATTTGCTCAGGGATAATTTAAGGCTTCTCTGTTGGAAAAGAATGCAAGAAGACACAGGTAGAAGTAGCAGAAGGTGTCCATTAGGTCAGTATGCGTTTTCTTTTTTATTTTATGGTCCCATTTTAAGGTATTAAAATGTAGTGGACCATCCTTTTAAAGGGAACCCATCATCACAATTTAGTATGTTTAAATAAAGGTATGACCATAATGGTGCTTTTATACTGATTTAATAGAACATGTAGGGAAGAAATCCACATCCTGGTTTTTGTTTTTGGTGAAATATCTCTATTTGTGCATCAGGGTGGGACTGTGGGGCAGCACTGTGAGTAGGGTTTTCGGCTCTGCCACGGCCTCAGAATTTGCTCAAGCTTCATTCTTTAAAGTTTGCGCTAGCAACGTCCCTTGCCACTGGCAGCGCTTGCGTACATTTGTAGGGAAGGTGACCTGACGGACGGACTAGTCAGAGTGAAGAAAGATAGGTTTGCACAGTGTAGGTAGGAGTCAGTGATTACAGTGGGGAAACAACTAGGAAAGTGTAGTGGACGTGCAGTACCTTGGGATGACCATTAGATGGCAGGGAGGAGTGTGAGCAAAGGACTTTACAGCAGCTTAGGGCTTTAGAAACCGTTGGTCATGGGGGGCGTGGTGACAGTTAGAGTGACAGTTTCAAGGAACCGGGAGAGTTATAAATACTGAGGGAGGGTTCCAGAAGGTTCCAGTCCCCAGGGGGAGCTCAGGTGACAGGAGGACTACGCCAGTCTGTGTGCCCTGAGGAGAATCCGACCAAGGGGACTGAGGAGAGGAAACGTCAGGGGGGTGGTCCTGACAGGAAAGGACCGCAGCAGAGACGAGGCTCTGGGTGAAGGACACCGTATGTAACACGACGACTGAGCAGTAGAAGCGCTGTTGGTTTACGGGCCTAAGGCGGCCACAGTGACGGACCTGTCAGGAGCGTCGACAGTAAAGGAGGGGACAGTGTGTGCAGACACGTCCCTAGTGTACGGTGTGAGAAGCGGCTCTGGAAACGGAGGGCCGCGAGGTGTGCCGTCAGTCGGACGGCCAGCGTGAATAAACTTGGACCTGTTGCACCCAGAATCTGCCTCCATCGTGTCTCTGTTATCATCTCTGCGCGGTAAGAAGTGGGACCACCCCCTATCATCCCCCAGCTCGGCCCACTACCAACACTACATTTGGCGTAGTCGGCAGGATCGCCACCGCTAATACCCCATCTTCTGCGGCAGGCCTGCCTCAAGTAAAGGAAAAGGACTTGGACTATGCTGCATGGATTATAAACACCTGTGGATTACAAATGACTTACCTGTGGAATATGAATTGGGAGCGCTGTGTCGGATCTGTGTGGCCAGCAGAGGATCCGGGGCGGTACCAGGTACTGTGCAGTATGGCGGTATTGCTTCAGCGCAGAGGAGAGGTCCGGGTGTTCGCAGTTGTTCAGAATGGGCTGGGACCCCCTCCAACGTACCCCAAAAAGAAGCAGTATGTGCCTGGAGATCGACGCTTCCATATATTGGACCCTGACAGGTGGGTGGAGAGGCCTGCCGACACCCCATGTCACAGAGGGAGTGGCACAGAAGAAAAACTTGGCTGCGGCTGTCTGACGCCATTCGAGTGCTGCCCAACCAACGGTATGAGATGCGGCGGGTATCGGGGCATTGGCCGCCTAGAGTGGCAATGGCGGCAGGAGATGGAGCTGCACCAGAAGTCATCTGTAGAACCACGGGCAGGCAGCGGGATGCTGAGCCGGGGAGCGGAGCCTGAGCGGAGCCAGCGAGAGCGGCTGCCACCAATACCAGCAGAGGACTTCTCCGCGGAGCCCCCGAGTCTGAAGGAAAGGCCCGCAGGACAGTGGAGCGAGGAACGGAGGCTGCGGGGAAAGCCGCGTGATGGTGAGATGGAGGCCGCAGCGCCGGGGAAGGTGAGAGTACCCCCAGCCCCACCAGTGCCTCCGCAAGCGGCCCCCACCATTCTGTCACAGCACGCGGCCCCCTGCGCACCAGAAGGCCTAGTTACATCGGGCCCTGTGGTGTATGCAGAACTGAGTGAGGCCCCCGCTCATGTCCCCGAACTACCCCGCCCGGAGTCACCAGTGCAGAGCTCACCCAAAGAAGACGCTGCTGCGCTTCCCCTGCTAATAGCAGCTGCATCGTTGAAATCGGCCGTTACTCCGGCTCCGTTGGAAGTAGTGGATGCGGCCTGTCCTGAGGCCGCGGTTATGCCGCTGCTGAAGTCGACTGCGGCCGACTTAGTGGGCCTTGTGATTCCAGCCTCCAAGGACCCGGTTGTCCCCATTTGCCACCTGGCCCCAGTGGCTGTTGAGCCGCAAAAATCATCGGCCGCCTCTGATCCACGTCCTTCCTCGTTTAAGTCCCGCCCACCGGACTCCAGGGCTCATGCCGGACCCTCTGTTTGGGTCGCAGGAGTTATAGAGAAGAAGAGGGCCAGGGGGCAGGAAGTCTGGAACCTGCTCCATGAGAGGGGAGAGGCTGGCATGGCGGCTGCACGACCCCCGGGACGGCTCGTTTATACTATCTTGCAGAAAGGGACACTTCTTGCATCCTGGGAGCTCCACGGTTGTGGGGTCCCATACTACTGACCACCGAAAGGAGGATTGAACTGTCAGGAGTTCGTTGCACCGTTGTGCAGGTCAAAAGGACAGTTCGCGGTCAGCTTTTAAAAAAAAAAGAAATGTTTATCTGTGATTTTTATGTCTGTTTTTCTATGTTCCTCTTACAGGATAGATTGTGTTTACTTTTTAGACTGACAGAGCGCGGGATACTTAGAAGAGAGGGAGTGTCCATGTCCAAGGAAGGGAGGAGGAAAGGAGACATGCAATGTTATGTTATATTTTGGTTTTAAAAGCAAGAAAAAAAAAATTATAAAAATGGGTACTTGTGCTATTATAAAGTTGTTTAATGTATAATATGCCAAAGTAAATGCAACAGGTCCGGGTAAGGGAAGGTCTGCGGGACCAAAGGAAAGTGTGAGATCCGGTAGGGATCTAAGAGTTGAGGAGGTCTGGGAGACCGGGACGCCGACCATGACATGTAATTGAAAGAAGGAAAATGAGTTGGAAGACGTGAGAAAGACAGCCGTCCTAGGTCAGGTCCCCAACACCACGGACACCCCTGAAGAAGGAAAGGCGGGTGCCGGCAATGATCTGGTAGGTGAGTGGCCTCGATCATAGCGTACCGGATAGTGAAAGGTAACAGTAGGGGAGAGTAGGGGAAAGATACACGCCGTAGAGAGAATACGGGTGTACCTTGCCCAATTTGAAAGACGTTGTCATGTGGCGTGCGCGCTGGTGAGTAGCAGTAGGCTGCTCAGAGCATAGTGCTCCCAGTATGGTTCGGCCCCCGCAGATAGTGGGTTTGGCTCAACTTCTGGTCCGACAACAGAATGTAGGTGTAGATTCAGAACGACGAAGGCAGGGATGACGATTGTCGAGGACGACAATGGACAAAGGAAGGGGGAGTGTAGGGAAGGTGACCTGACGGACGGACTAGTCAGAGTGAAGAAAGATAGGTTTGCACAGTGTAGGTAGGAGTCAGTGATTACAGTGGGGAAACAACTAGGAAAGTGTAGTGGACGTGCAGTACCTTGGGATGACCATTAGATGGCAGGGAGGAGTGTGAGCAAAGGACTTTACAGCAGCTTAGGGCTTTAGAAACCGTTGGTCATGGGGGGCGTGGTGACAGTTAGAGTGACAGTTTCAAGGAACCGGGAGAGTTATAAATACTGAGGGAGGGTTCCAGAAGGTTCCAGTCCCCAGGGGGAGCTCAGGTGACAGGAGGACTACGCCAGTCTGTGTGCCCTGAGGAGAATCCGACCAAGGGGACTGAGGAGAGGAAACGTCAGGGGGGTGGTCCTGACAGGAAAGGACCGCAGCAGAGACGAGGCTCTGGGTGAAGGACACCGTATGTAACACGACGACTGAGCAGTAGAAGCGCTGTTGGTTTACGGGCCTAAGGCGGCCACAGTGACGGACCTGTCAGGAGCGTCGACAGTAAAGGAGGGGACAGTGTGTGCAGACACGTCCCTAGTGTACGGTGTGAGAAGCGGCTCTGGAAACGGAGGGCCGCGAGGTGTGCCGTCAGTCGGACAGCCAGCGTGAATAAACTTGGACCTGTTGCACCCAGAATCTGCCTCCATCGTGTCTCTGTTATCATCTCTGCGCGGTAAGAAGTGGGACCACCCCCTATCATCCCCCAGCTCGGCCCACTACCGACACTACACATTCATCTCCCAGTGTTCTTAAGCAAAATGGTGCAGGCTGCGGACCATGCGCAGATTGACATCCGAATGTCTTCATCCAATGACGTGGGTTTGGGCACATGTGCAGTTTCTGACCCCAGCTCAATTGCTGAAGACATTCGGACTTCAATCTGAATATGTGCCGCCACAGGCGCCATTTTGCTGAAGACACTAGGGTGTCAATCTGTGCTAGTGCCCGCCTTGTGTGAACTGTGGGAAAAGAGGCTCGTACATATGCAGAAAGGCCGCTGCAGAGCTGAAAACCCTGTCCATAGTCCAGCCAAAAATGTCTGCCCCTGTCCAAGAAGAGGACATTGCATCAGAACTAATGTGAATTAAACAAGAACCAGGATGTGGATTTCTTCCTTATATGTAACTATTAAATCAGTATAAAAGCATCATTATGGTCATACCTTTATTTTACCATACTAAATTATGATGACATGTTCTCTTTAACCCCTTTACACCCGAAGGTGGTTTGCACGTTAATGACCAGTTTTTAAAATTCTGACCACTGTCACTTTATGAGGTCATAACTCTGGAACGCTTCAACATATGCCAATGATTCTGAGACTGTATTTTTGTGACATATTATACTTCATGATAGTTGTAAAATTTCTTTGAGCACCCGAACATTTTAGTGCTCTCTCATCTCTAGTAATAGTAATAATAATAATCTTTATTGATATAGCGTCAACATACTCTACAGCACTTTACAGTTTAACAGTTCATATACAACAGTAGACAGGGGTATCCAAATTCTAGGGGCAGATCGGTGCATTGAAGATGCTAGGTCATGCCATGGAAGCACTGATTGCCATAATTTGTGCAAGGGAATAAAGAGCATTTTTGCACATCAGGCAGTCAGATTTTTACAGTAAGGCCGGGGTCACACTTGCGATGAATACGGACGAGTGCTATGCGATAAAATATCACACAGCACTTGGACTAGTATTCATCTATGGGGCAGCTCCCATAAATGTTATTTTTCTGGGCCGTTTTAGGCATCCGAGTGAAATCACAGCATGCTGCGATTTGCACTGACACTCGGCCGAGTCTCAGCGCACTCGCACCCATATAAGCATATGGGTGCGACTGAGACAACGCACATCACTCGAATATTATCTGTACGCCGACGCCGGCAAAGGAGGAGATAGAGAAATTAGTTTCCACGCTTCCTCTGCAGCTGTGCTCTGATCCTCTCTGGGCGAGAGGCTCAGAGCACAGTCGTATGACTCTCGGCTCCTGCTCGCAGCAGAGCAGGAGCCGAGGGTCATTAGCATATCGCATTCGATGCTCTCGCATCGGATACCTTATGCACGTGTGAACCCGGCCTGTTTTGGAGGTGAACTTTAATTGACTGTTGTGAGACTCTTATAAGTGTTTTTCCTATATGCTCAGAAATAAACAACTCTTGTAGCTTTTATGCAAATCTATTATTTCGATTTTAAGCAATTTGATTTTTTAACAACATTTATCCTCTTGATATATTTGTTTGCGCATGGTATATTGCCTCTATATTTAAAACTATATTTTTTTTTTAAATGGGAAATAACTTTGGCTTATGGAATTGATGGTATGCTTAAGGCCGGGGTCACACTGGCGAGGAATACGGACAAGTGAGAGGCGTTAAAAGCACGCATTACACATGGACAAATTATTCTCTATGGGTTTGCTCCCAACAGCCGTATATTTCTCGGGCGTATTCTACGGTCCGTGCCAATCGCAGCATGCTGCGATTGTCAGCGTACTACGCCCGTAATACGCCAATGCAAGTCTATGGGTGCGCAAAAAATACGGATTACACACGGACCACACGTGTGACTTGCGAGAAATGTGCAGGTCTTTTGGCTGGTGACAGGAAATGGCCCAATCCATCATCAGGAAGCCTAGACATGCAAATCTCCATAAATAGCGCTCCAGACATCCAGGAAGTCAGCCTTCACGGAGTACAGCAGCGTCATGGCGCCATATTTCCTAAATGTGGAGATGCTCATTGTACTGATACAGGCAAGGCCAGAACTCTGGGACCAACCGGATGCCAATTATGCAAACCGGGCAAGAAAGGAGGAGTCATGGAGGCGCATATGTCGCCAGATGTTCCATGACTTTGGTGATCGGCCACGTGAGGAGCAGCAGAAACTGAGTAAGTACAAGGCCCAAAAATGATTAAAATAACCTCACAACCAAAAATGCATATAGATTCTGTCCCCCTCCCCTTCCTGTGCTTCAACTTTTTTCCTTATGAGGCGATTAGATTTTGATGTGACACATAGTTTCACACTGCCATAATTTTGCCCAGGCCACAAGCTCCTCATCCTCTTAGCCAACCAAGTCATTAAGTGTAGTTACTTGATACATGAACTATTCAGACCCTGTGTATCTGGCCTGGATGGGCCAATTAGATATGCCACCCTGGCTAGAAAGCACACCCCAGAAGGCCACATGCCTAGACTACTGGTAGCAAATGTGACCGATCAAATATGTGAAATTGATAATATTTCCTGTCACATTGCAGTGGAAGATGTTATGAAACGCTGGCGCAGCATCCGGGATCAGTACCGGCGGGAACGTCAGCAGCGGTCCAGGAGTGGGGATGTGGGCTACGTAAAAAGAAAATACGTATATTATGACCGCCTATCCTTCCTCGCCCCAATTCTGGATCTGAGACCGTAAGTAGATACCTCACACCAAATTGCACCCATAATTTACAGGGCCAAAAATATTGATGTATTTTTGGCTCTGTTCTATTTCATAACAGAACTCAATCCAACATTACAGATCGAGGAACGGGCTCAGAGACAGAGGCCATAATTGATCCTGTAGGGGATGAGGTGGCTGGCCCATCTTCTCCCCCAACAAGAAGCATGGGTGAAGAGTCATCACAAGAAAACCCATTGCCTGCCCAACAAACACCACCACCAGACCGTCTGCTGCTGGGCCATCACCCATACTGGAGGAGCAGGGCAACAATAGCAGCAGCCCAATTGCCCAGATCTGGGGCTCCCCACAGGCTGCTGTAACATCCCGGCGAGGACGAAGAAGGCGGCAGATGGCTGTTCAAGATACGAGGACCAATGTGGACACTGGGGTCTTAAATTATCTATCTAGAGTCAATGCAGATGATGGGGAGGAGGCCTACTCACGTAGCCTTGCCCTTTATCTCCATGCCCTTTTCCGTGAGGTGAGGCTCCGTATTCGAGGATGTTTTCAGATCCTGCTTGATGCAAGCACACCCCCCAATACCCCATATGAGATTTTTGAATATCTGGAGAGGTGGCAGCTTTCCCCCAGAAATCTTTTGCACATGATACCACCCACACAGATGCTTGCTCAAGCAGAGTCTGAAAATCCTCAAATACGTGGCCCTACACCTCACCCCCTTCCTCCCCCTACCCCACCTTCCCTACAACAGCAACATATGTCTGCCTCTAGCCAACCCCACCAATATGGCCACTTTTTCCCACCCAGTGTTGGAGGCTGGTCCCAACCTGGTTGGGGACGACATGGCTATATTGGTGGGTATGAGACACGGGCCTACCCGCCCCAACAAGAAGCCCCTCAGCAGTATTACTCTGGCCACTACCCCCAACAATCACAGAAGGAAGGTCAGTACCAACATCATGGGCAACAGTATGCCCCCACACAGGGCGATGTTGCTCAAAATAGTCAGCAGCAACCACAGGCTGCTCTTCCGCCTTCTCCTTCCCCAACATTCCACAATTTATAAGTGGCTACAAACATGCAAATTGTTGATGCATACTGTATATCGGTGTCCATAAGCGGACTGATGGCAGGAGATGTCCAGTGTGTTACAACTGGTGCTAAAAATCACAATCCTAAGTAAAAAAGAGGTGCTCTACATCATCATAATGATGTAAAAACTATAAAACGAACATTTATTATGTAGGTTTTCAAAGCATATTAATAAACCACCATGACAGGCAAGGCTACCTTAAGCGTTTCTGAGACATATTACATGTCTGTAAGAAATACAATATTTCACTGCGCTATACTGGTAAAGTCAAAGGATCAAAATAGACTACTCACTTGATAATACATAGAAAAGCCGTGCTGTCCATATAAAATTCGTAAATTTGTGGGCAGCTAACTTTCTTTCCAAATCAAGGCAAACAGCCTCAAGAATATCACGCTCTCTCTATGTATTATCAAGTGAGTATTGTAATGTGATCCTTTGAGTTTCCCTGTATAGTGCACTGAAGTATTGTCTTTTTTGCAGACATGTAATATGTCTCAGAAACGCGTAAGTTAGCCTTGCCTGTCGTGGTGGCTTATTAATATGATTTTAGTTTCCAAGAGAAAAAGGTCGCACTCAGCGGGATAATGATGAATGTTTATTGACACTGAATTACATGTCACGTAGGAGATGTGAAGGAGAGTGTGTCAAATGGCTGACTACGGCCGTTTCACGCTACTCGAGCGCTTCCACGGGTCCGTGAAACGGCCGTAGTCAGCCATTTGACACACTATCCCGCTGAGTGCGACCTTTTTCTCTTGGAAACTACATTCGTCTTGCTACGAGGTCAAGCACCCGGGAGTCCTGGACGTGAGCTCTCCGCCTGCTGCCAGCCACGGACCTTAGCACGGTAACAGCGGTGCCGTCCGCTTTCTTGCATTGACTTTATTAATATGATTTGAAAACATTCATAATAAATGTTTGTATTATATTTTTTATATCATTTTGATGATGGAGACCTCCTCTTTTTGACTTTGGAATCCAATTGTTATTGCATTATATCTTTTGCTGGATATGTTTTTAAAGTTTATTTTGCAACAATGTTCAAATCTGCAAAATGGCCAATTTGGCCCATTGTCCAAGTTTTACATAGGGCAAGAATATGTTTGCCTTTAAGAAAAAAACCCCTAAAAAATAGGCAAAAGTAAAAATTTGTCTACTACACTTTACGTCTCTGTCTCAGTTCTCAAAAACCGTATCAACATACGCTTACCAATGCAATTAAACAGTCATAGATTCAGAAGGGGTAGAAATATATATTTTTGGACACACATCAAACAAAAATTTACAACATAGAGACAGCATGCTCTTGCCAAGAAGTTTCCCCCTCAGGTGCCAGAAAGTAATTAGTGACAATATCACGCACTTTGAGGCCAGAGAGCGGTCTACGTTGAGGGTTGAAAGGTGGTCTCACCCTACGAACATTGTCCGGCCTACGCACAACACCAGCAGAGGAGGAACAATCATGTATCCTGGTGAAGTTATGAAGAACCACACAGGCTTTAACTACTTCATTAACATTTTGTTCACTCAGCTGAATGGCAGACTGAAGTACACGCCATTTGGAACAAAGAATGCCAAAGGAACACTCCACCAGTCGCCGAGCACGTGATAGGCGCAAGTTAAAAATTCTGCGCCTGTGGTCAAGGTTGCACTGGGGATATGGCTTCATGACATTGCGTGTTAACTGAAACGCCTCATCTGCCACAAGGACATAAGGGACAGATTCTTGAGTGGAGACTGGTAGCTGGCATGGTGGTGGTAGATCCAACTGGTTGGTGCGTAGCCGCAGAGCCATAATGGAAGTATTGAAGACTCTAGAGTCTCCCGTCCTTCCATAGGCACCAATGTCAACAATAATAAACTTGTATTGAGGGTCGGCCAGAGCCAACAATACAACAGAAAAGTATTGTCTATAATTGAAGAATTGGGAGCCAGAGTTCGGCGGCTTACTCACCCGGATATGTTTGCCATCAAGGGCCCCAATACAATTTGGAAACTGGCATTCCTCCTCAAAGTCCCTTGATATCCTCAACCAGTCTTCCATCCTGGGCTCGGGCATGACGACTTGATCTAGTCTTGTCCAGATTTCACTACATGTTGACCTGACTATGCCAGAAATGGTAGATCTTCCAATCAGAAACTCATGGTGTAGGGCAGCATAAGACAGGCCAGTGGCCAGGAAGCTGAAGAACAACAGAAAAGGAATATTTTAGAATGCACACATTTACAAAACAAACAGGTCCAAACATAACAAACTTGGTAGGATTTCAGAGCAAATAACACACACATCTTTGTTTGCACAATGAGTTAGTGATATTCAGTACATATTATACATAACATTCTGGTCTGTAAGTTGACACATATGTGGACTAAGATAAGGGCATAAAAGTTACTCCAAGAAGCAAAAAATATATACTTTGGCCAACACATCATGAACATAGAGAATATGGTTGTGTAGTACTTACCGTATTGTGAGTAGAAGTCGCTCCTCTGCAGATATAGCTTTGCGCATCCTTGTGTCCTGAAAGGTTATCCCAGGGCGCACTGTCTCCAAGAGTCTATCAAATGTTGCAAGGCTCATGCGACAGTATTGGTAGAATTTAGCCGGATGCTCCCGCAGAGAAGAATAGAGGTGGTGAAAATGACCTCTTGTGAGTCGTTGCCTCAAAAGTGGATGTACCCACAAGCGTCTCCTCCTCCGCGGATCCACTATCACTGGGTATGGTTGGCCAAAGCGGCGTGACAAAAGCCAGTTGAAGAGAATCTGCTCAGTTGTGTTGAAAGTCAGACTGTTTGCCATGTTGCACATACAACCCCAACACACCTAGTGAAGGCAAGGTCACAAATGGACAGAATGGAGGCAGCCACCTGTTCCTGAGCCAATAAATAGGGTGTAGGCTAATGATTTAAATAGCTGGCAGGCCTCAAAACCGTTAAATGTCCATTTTGCAAGGCTGCGAGAAAATCTCGCGATACGGATGCCATACGGATTACATACGGATGCTGACATGCGCAAAATACGCGACCACACCTTGTTTATGGATGACATACGGAGCACTATTTAGGGGTCATTCATCCGTATTATGCCTGTAAACTACGGACCGTATTTTGCGTCGGTTAGTGTGACCCCGGCCTAAGGTGAATTATGGGAACAAAAGGGTTGAAGGAGTAAAAGCAACATCATTGCCTGCTATATTTATTATTAAGGACACTAGGGAGTACACCATAATACAAGGAGAATGTCTAGCAAAGGCTTCCTACTTATGAGAGTGCTAAGAGTTCAGAACAGACATCTTCAATATACTTTTATTAGACAGGAGTAGTGGGAGTTTTAAGTAGATAAAGATATACTGTCTCTCTATGCTTCCAACACTCCGTGAAAGGGGTCATAACATGGGTAAGTACCGATTGTTCAAGTTCTGTTTCCAAATCTTAGACTGTATAAATCTATGTGAACACAAAGCTAACAATTCAAACTCCTGTTTCTATCTACTCTTGAAGAATGCTGCTGTTAGGACCTAAAGGAAATCTGTCATCTGATCCATGCTGCTAAACAGCGGGCAGCACGGAAAGAAGTCTGGATGCACAATTGCAGCCAGATAAATTAAACTGTTTAGCTCACCAGCATTTCCAATAAAATATACTTTGAATATCCTTCAATATATACTTTTTACTTCCAGAGCTGTTGGTGGTGATTGACAAATCTCTGTCTCGACAGTATATAGTCAAATACCTCTAGCAGCACTGGGAAGAGCTGGCTGGGTAAAAGAAGGAGTAGTAGAGGACAAAAAATGAAGGGAGAAAAAATACTGTTTTTAGTTCTCTTCAGTATTCAAATAATGGGCCAATGGCTAAGTTACCCTAGTCAGCCCTAGTTTCACCCTTCCTAGCCGCGGAGGTTAGCACCCTAGTTGTAGACGATATGGCGCCCCCGCTCAATGTCGGTATCCCTAATAACCCCTACGTCTCCATGCATATACAAAAAGGGACACAAAAAAGAAACACACACACACTTATAGTACCGAAAGAATAAAGAGACAAAAATAGTCTCATAGATAATACTAAATTGCTATGAACTTATCTCGTAGTATTTCTAATAGTATAAGAACCCCAAAAAGACTTATCTCGGAGTCAAAAAAATAATGGGGTTAATATCCGGCAGCTTAGAGAAGGACTTATCTCGTAGTCACAAAAATGCTAATAAGCTGCAAATGGCAGACCCAATTACCAGATAGCAAAATTAAAAAACGGCTACAAGAAAAAGCACATCACATTGAATAAATATTGCACACTAGAGGCAGTGAAAAAAAGCCTATATAGCACTTGCGGCAGCCATTACCTTGCAAGTGAGGGTAGAATCACCCTAATTCACAAAAATACAGTAAAAAATAATAAGGCTACCATATTCATCTCTGATTATACAGCGTGGTACACAAATATTCAAGTAGCAATGCAGACAAAGTCACATAGCATAATTGCTCAGTAGATTAAATCTAAATAGATAGTACCACCGCAGGATCTGCCAAAAATAATGTACAACATTATACTTATCAGCCACTTGATGCATATGGAAACCCGACGCGTTTCCCCCTCTTAATCCGCTGAGGGTTCATCAGGGGTCAAAAAGTGGGGTCTCATTACCCCTGGCCGAGAGAACAATACAGTGTGCGGCTTTACTCCAAGCGCGTTCGCCGCCATTGTTTAAAGATGCCGCGCCGATATAGAACGCCCACTTCCAGTTACCAAAATCCAAAATGGAGGTCTAGACCGGAAGGGATCATATTGAGGACGGACATGCGGTGCAGCAGCTACCTGTTGACTCCGAGGGTAAGGGAGGACTCCAATGCAATCACTAGATTGATAGGTACCTTTGATGATCAATCCAGTAAAGTTATGAACATCTTGGAGAAGTATTGGTCTATCCTGAAAATGGATAATGACATACGTGACTGTATCACCCAGGGTCCATCAGTTACATTTAGGAAGGGTAGGTCAATAAGGGATCGGGTGGTAGGTAGCCACCTGGAACCTCAGAAGAGAGAGGAAACGTGGTTGCGGAACAGAGCAATTGGGACCTTTAGGTGCGGACACTGTAGCTTTTGCAAATATATCTGTGTATCCCATACTTTCTGTAGTGCCTATACAAAGAGGATTTATGAAATGAAAAGCTTTGCAAACTGTAAAACCACTGGAGTTGTTTATCTGTGTACTTGTACTTGCCCCCTTGACTATGTTGGCAAAACAAAGTGCAATCTAGTGATTGCATTGGAGTCCTCCCTTACCCTCGGAGTCAACAGGTAGCTGCTGCACCGCATGTCCGTCCTCAATATGATCCCTTCCGGTCTAGACCTCCATTTTGGATTTTGGTAACCGGAAGTGGGCGTTCTATATCGGCGCGGCATCTTTAAACAATGGCGGCGAACGCGCTTGGAGTAAAGCCGCACACTGTATTGTTCTCTCGGCCACGGGTAATGAGACCCCACTTTTTGACCCCTGATGAACCCTCAGCGGATTAAGAGGGGGAAACGCGTCGGGTTTCCATATGCATCAAGTGGCTGATAAGTATAATGTTGTACATTATTTTTGGCAGATCCTGCGGTGGTACTATCTATTTAGATTTAATCTACTGAGCAATTATGCTATGTGACTTTTTATGCATTGCTACTTGAATATTTGTGTACCACGCTGTATAATCAGAGATGAATATGGTAGCCTTATTATTTTTTACTGTATTTTTGTGAATTAGGGTGATTCTACCCTCACTTGCAAGGTAATGGCTGCCGCAAGTGCTATATAGGCTTTTTTTCACTGCCTCTAGTGTGCAATATTTATTCAATGTGATGTGCTTTTTCTTGTAGCCGTTTTTTAATTTTGCTATCTGGTAATTGGGTCTGCCATTTGCAGCTTATTAGCATTTTTGTGACTACGAGATAAGTCCTTCTCTAAGCTGCCGGATATTAACCCCATTATTTTTTTGACTCCGAGATAAGTCTTTTTGGGGTTCTTATACTATTAGAAATACTACGAGATAAGTTCATAGCAATTTAGTATTATCTATGAGAATATTTTTGTCTCTTTATTCTTTCGGTATTATAAGTTTGTGTGTGTTTCTTTTTTGTGTCCCTTTTTGTATATGCATGGAGACGTAGGGGTTATTAGGGATACCGACGTTGAGCGGGGGCGCCATATCGTCTACAACTAGGGTGCCAACCTCCGCGGCTAGGAAGGGTGAAACTAGGGCTGACTAGGGTAACTTAGCCATTGGCCCATTATTTGAATACTGAAGAGAACTAAAAACAGTATTTTTTTCTCCCTTCATTTTTTGTCCTCTACTACTCCTTCTTTTAGTCATTTTCACTAATGTTTTTAGTCATTGAATTAAAAGCTAAATTTTAGGGGTTATTCTTTTTGTGCTTCTGGTGTTATTATTGAATATATAATCCCACTGATTAATTTTGAGGTCTGTCCAAGAGCTGGCTGGGGCAAGAACCAGACCGTCTCCTCTCCAACTATGGTCGCTGGTTGGATCTTCAAATTCCCTTTGAAATGTTATAGCATTTTATTAATAATAATAATAATATTATCATACATTTTTATAGCGCCATTTATTCTATGGCGCTTTGCATGTGAAAAGGGGTAAGTATAGACAAGTGCAATAAACATGAGCAATACAAGACACACACACAAGTACAGAAGGAGAGAGGACCCTGCCCGCAGGTGCTCACAGTCTACAGGGGATGGGTGAGGATACACTAGGAGAGGGTAGAGCTGGTCGTGCGGTGGTTCAGTAGACTGAGGATCACTGCAGGTTGTAGGCTTGTCAGAAAAGGTGGGTCGTCAGGTTCTTTTTGAAGGTTTCCATGGTAGGCGAGAATCTGATGTGTTGGGGTAGAGAGTTCCAGAGTATGGGGGAAGCACGGGAGAAGTCTTGTATGCGGTTGTGGGAAGAAGAGATAAGAGGGGAGTAGAGAAGGAGATCTTGAGAGGATCGAAGGTTGCGTGTGGGTAAGTACCGGGAGATCATGTCACAGATGTATGGAGAAGACAGGTTGTGGATGGCTTTTTATGTTATAGTTCTGGTTTTGAACTGGAGCCTCTGGATGATATCAAGTGCTTGGCAGAGAGGAGAAGCTGGGGAATAATGGGGAGACAGGTGGATTAGTCGGGTAGCAGAGTGTAGGATGGATTGTGGTGCCAGAGTGCTAGAGGGGAGGCCAGAGAGTAGTAGATTGCAGTAGTCGAGTCGAGCATTTTAGAAAATAATGTACCTGACTGCAGTAATGCAACTATGCATCAATTCATGCTGTCCGCTGTTGAGGCAGCATGGATTATCTGATAGCTGAAGAGCAGTGTTTTGGACCCAGCTCACCTGTGTTGCCTCTAAAACGCTGCGTTGCACAGTGGGCGGGATTTATACAAATTCCATGCTCACTGTGCCTCTATTTGACACTGCGCAAACTCCCCGCGGTGCGGGTTTACCAACAGTAACATGTAAATTTCTGTGGCGGAGACGCTGGTCTGCACAAAAGAAATTTACATAATAGAATTTATTGGATGTGATAAATCCGCATTGTTCTATGAACACATACAGATTCACTGCACGACTGGCAGCCGCATTTCCTAATCATGGGCACATACTCTTAAGGTTACCTGCTTCTCCAAAAGTATCTCTAAACAAGAGAACACTAATAGTACAGTAGTTTTTCAAATTTTTACTTTAAAGATGGCAATATATGTTTGTTACTCAAGGATCCTAGAAATAATTTATATGTATGGGTTAAACATCCCGTGTACCCATTTTTAGGAAAAAGAAAGAAGTTGTAGTGTGTGCTGGTCAATAATATTCTAATTACTCCAGCACCCAAGAAAGCTCATTTGGTGAGCACTGTCATGGCTGATAGTGTAGGAACTGAAGATACCTTAGTTTTGCTGATCTGTGTGGACGGGAGAAAATACAAAGGTTAGGGGACTATCTATTGATGATATTTAATACTGCCACAGCCATAGCAAATTGGAACAGGACAGCTTGGTTCTTTTTTGTCTCATTTATTTCCACAGTTTTTGGCTTAATACTAATGATGAGCGAGCACCAAAATGCATAAGAACAGTATGGGAAGACCCCTGGAAGCATCTCTGAATCCTAGGTTGCGGCTGAGAGCAATGTTGTCAGAGTATTACGTCACTTTTACAGACTGAAAATAAAACATACAAAACTGAAGATACAATGGATTTTACTGCAAAAAGTGTTAAGAAACATTCTTTCTAGGGAAAAGTCTGGTACATAAGGCAAAATAAATGAGAGAATAAGAAATGCTTATTCCACAGTGGTCTCAGTCTGGATGTTCGCAATCCTCCCCGTGTGTTATGTTCACACATAGTGTTTTTGCTCTGTATTTCCACGTTTGCTTTTTTTTCAGTGGTGAAAAAAGATTCACCAGGAAATGTAATTTTAACATTTTACTACCTTATCTGGCCATGTGAGTTGTGAGACATGATCAGACACAATCTGTTTAATTTGTGAAGGAGGGACGCTGGAAGTCACAAAGTTTTTTCTTCAGGGTCATCAGGCGGCCCTCACTATATGTAGAGGGCCATCAGGCTTCCCTTACTATTGTTAGAGGGCCAGCAGGTGGCCCTCATTATTGTCAGATGGCCATCAGGCAGCTCTCTCACAAGCTTTAGAGGGCTAGCAGCCTGCCCTCAGTCAACAGTTTTCGAGTGCGAGGAGCCAGCCCTCACTAATAGAGATGAGCGAATTTGTTCGGATTTGGTTCTGAATACGATCGGATTCGAATATTGTTTCTGCAATATTTGTGGAACACAGCCGTACGTCATTAGTCATTAGTCAGTGGGAGTAGAAATTACCGAATATGTTCGCAACTGAACAGAAGACATACATTCGGGATGAATAGTGTTCGAATATGGCACAAATATGTCAAAATCATATTCGGGGCCAAAATCCAAACAAATTCGCTCATCTCTACTCACTAAGCATTTTTTGAGTGCCAGCAGCAGGCTATGCTTTGCATAGCTGTATATTGCTACTGCAATATAATCCATCTGACGTGGGCAAATATTTTTTTGTATTAATACTGTAAAGTTTGAAACTTGGAGGGATAGCAGGAGGCTCCCACAATTTATGTTAGGGCCAGCAGGTGCCCCCAAGATAGAGCTTTTGGTGAAGCACATAATTCTACTGTTTACTGAAATGAAATGAGACGTACAAGTAAAAGTACACAGTAGGTACAATTAAATATGGTGAAGCTTCAAAGATATTTTGGGGTTGTTTTGCTGCGTTTGGCATATTGCAGATCAGCATACTCGGGAGAAATTTCTCACCAAATTGTTTTAGTGGATTTTTTTTCCTGTTACTCTTGAGAAAATAAAAAAAATTGAGGCTTAAAGAACATTTTTGTGGGAAAAATTGTTTTTGCAATGTTCTAAACTTCTGTGAAGCACCTGAGGAGTGAAGATTCTCACAACACATCTAGATAATTTCTAAGAGTGGTCTAGTGTCCAAAATTGTGTCACTTGTGAGGGTTTTACACTCTTTAGGCACATCAGGGGATCTCCAAATGTGGCATGGCGTCCACCAATGATTCCAGCAAATTTTGCTATAAAAAACAGTCAAATGACGCTCTTCCCTTCAGAGCCCTGCCGTGCACCCAAACTGTAGTTTTCCTCCATGTATTTCATATCAGCGTACTGGGGAGAAATTGAACACCAAATTGTTTTAGTGGATTTTATCCTGTAACTCTAGGGAAAATAAAAAATTGAAGCTTAAAGAACATTTTTGTGGGAAAAATTAGATTTTTATTTTCATGGCTAAATGTTATAAACTTCTGTGAAGCACCTGAGGATTGAAGATTCTCACCACACATCTGGATAAGTTCTATGAGTGATCTATCGCCCAAAATGGCATCACTTGTTGGGGGTTTCTACTCTTTAGGCACATCAGGGAGTCTTCAATTGTAACTTGGTGTCTGCTAATGATTCAAGCAAATTTTGCATTCAAATAGTCAAATGGCGCTCCATCCTTTCTGAACCCTGCCATGTGCCTAAACATTAATTTTCTTCTACATCATCTTACTCAGGAGAAATTGAACAATAAAATGTGTTGTGCACTTTCCCTTGTAAAAATAAAAGAAATTGGGTCTAAATAACATTTTTGTGAAAAAAAGTTAAATGTTCATTTTTCCTACCACATTTCAATAATTCCTGTGAAGCACCTGAAGAGTTACTAAACCTCTTAAGGCTATGTGCCCACGTAGCGATTCTGAAGCAGAATAAACCTGAGCAGAATCGCACACCCTGCTCCCGGGAAAACGCATGCGTTTTTTGATGCGCTTTTGTAAGCGTTTGTCAAGCGTTTTTGCATGCGTTTTCCTAAGCGTTTTTTACCATATAACTGATGGTATGCGGAATCGCGTGCGATTCCGCAAAATTAATGAACATGCTGCGTTTTTAATCGCTAAGCGTTTCCGCAGCGGTTAAAAACGCACCATTGGACAACATGTGCGTTTTTCATTAAAAATCAATTGGATGCTTTTCGTAAGCATTTCTGCAGCAGAATTGCTTGTCTAAAAGCGCTGCAGAAATGCTTAAAAAGCGCTATGTGGATTCCATGTTATTGGGGCTTGGCGTGGCTGCTGAGGAGTGAGGACGTGCTTTGGGGAGCTCCCGCTCCTATACCGGCTACTGACCTAACAGAGACCTTTACAGAATCCCTCTACACCGATGCATACCAGGAGAGGCAAAGGGAGCAAGCTTGTCAGCTCCGCTGTGCCCGAGAAGACTTCCCACGGCATACCCTGCTATTTTATAGGAGCAGGGACGACGAGAGCTGCAGGCACCATATTGGATCCGGCGCGCAGAGCGAGGACGGCCCCGCCGACAGCAGGAGGCACGGTACAGGGGATGGGGAAGCAGGTCACGGGAGGCAAAGACCGTGGTGAGACCCCCCGGAGACCTACCACAATGGCCTCAGGGTCCCCGCAGGAGACCGAGGGCTCTCCTCTTAATAGTACCGCAAAACCCCTGGAGACACATGTATCACAGGGAGACCCCGCGGGCACAGCAGCACAACCTCCCACCAGTGCGACACATGTGGGCCCGGGGGAGATGTCCCTGAAGCTTTCTGCGGGTTGCCCCCAAACAGGTACCATTGCTCCCCCCGACACCGGCCTTGCCATCAACATAGGCGCTACAGAGCAGGAAAATATCGCCCCGATGGGGAGAGGGCAGTCAAACCATACCATATCATTTGCTCACCAGGCTGGACCCCCACCCACCATGACTCTCCCACTTACACAGCAGCCTACGACTTCCCCGATACCGCAGTGCGGACCAGCAGCCCCGCTCTTTATGGGACACTCTACACCCCCCATGGGAATCGATCTTACTTTGTTATATGATAAAATAAAAGATATCCCGACGAAACAGGATATGGAACAATACAACACCCATTTGGAATCCTCCTATAAAGCTGAACTTTCCATACTTAAAGATGACATTCAGCAATGCGGGAAGAAAGTTGAGTCCCATGACCAGCTATTGGCTTCCCTGATGGGAAGGATAGAGGCTCAGGAAGCAGCTTTGACCGTTCATACTAGACAGCTACAGACCTTAGCAGAAATGCTAGATGATTCGGAAAACAGGGGACGCAGGAACAACATAAGAATACGGGGACTACCAGAGTCCGTGCCCCCTCAGGAGTTGGATTCCACATTAAGGGGCATTTTTAACTCGGTATTGGACAGACCTCAAAATGCCCCATTGGAACTAGACCATGCCCATAGGGCTCTAGGCCCACGCACCAGTGAGCAGGATCCACCGAGAGACGTAATATGCCGGGTACACAAATACCAACTTAAAGATGCAGTCATGGGGGCAGCCAGGAAGACAAGATCCATAGACCACTTGAATACACGCATACAGCTCCTACCAGACCTGTCCAGATGGACTTTGCAGAGGCACAGAGCTCTTCGCCCTCTCTTGGATGTGCTACGACAACATGATCTTCTCTACACTTGGGGGTTTCCGTTTTGCCTCCGGGTCCAGAGAGGGGGCAGAGTGCATCGTTTGAGTCATCCTAGTGGAATTTCAGCATTCTCAGCCACACTAGATATACCTGAAGTGGACACACCTGAATGGCCACCTTTACCATCATTTAATAGAATGGATGACCCTCGCAGGGGTCAGGCCCCTCACAGACAGCGGCGACCCAGAAGAGGGCCCAATAGACACGAGCGTGTACATCCAGAGGATGGAGATATTGCCTGATTATTCAGCTTCTTGATTTACGGTTGTTTCTCTTTTAGCTGGATGTCGGGACGGGGATTGGGGACTATCCTTACTGGCAGGGCGGAACTGAGGTTTCAGTCGGTTTTCATTGTCAGTTGATTCCCCTTTTCTTTTCCCTTCTCCTTCCTCCCCTTTCCCTCCCTCCCATCGTCCCCCCCCCTCCCCTCATCCATATTCTCTTTGACAACTGATGTTTCATGCTCAAAGCTATCATCTGTTTATAACTGTTCATCATTCTGTTGTACCCTACTTCAAAGGAAGATATGATCCCTAGAAGTCTATACCACCCTAGGCTTAAATTTTATGGTACCTTTAATATTGTTAGCCGTGACGGTATTGATACCAATGGATATGTGAAATATGCTGATAGCCCAGGAGCTGGTAAACCACGGTCATATATATTTTTCATGTGTTAACTCTCTGCCCTAGAGGTATAGGATTGTTAAGTAGTTATGAGGTTGGTGGCCGAGGGAGATAGCGTCTCCATCTCTCTTCTTGCTGTACACTTACCCCCCTGGAGGTGCTGCTTCGCCCTGGTGGCACGCAGCATTTAAAAAGTACCTCCACTAGAACTCACGTTATTTGTTGGTGTGGTTTATCCACACTTGTATTGTTACGTTCACCGTTATCCATAGCCTTTCTTTTCTACTTCTTTGTCTAACTCTTTGTTTATACCCTCTCTGCCCTACTAGCTTCTCCCTCCCATCTCCACAGCGGGCACTGGATTCCGAAGCCGACCTATCCTTTAAAACGAAGTTTGACCTCCTTGAACTCGGATTATGATCACAATGCCTGGTAAGTAGGCTGCACAAAAGATTACATTGGGCTCTCTAAACGTTAGGGGCTTTAACGTACCACAGAAGCGGTCCCAGATTCTGTATGGCATGCATAAGAAAAGAGTAAATATATTGATACTACAAGAGACCCACTTTAAAATTGGCCATGTCCCTAACATACCTGACCGCTACTATACGACTTGGTTCCACAGCGCCAACCCGGAGTCGCGATCCCGGGGGGTGTCCATATCACTCCATAAATCCCTCCAACATACCATACTGGACACACTAATTGATGCTGAAGGCAGATACGTGATCTTGAAAATTCGGATTTTTTCAACAACCTACACTATAGCAGGTTGGTACGCCCCCAGCCGAGACCAAATTCAAACTACTAGGTCTTTTTTGAAGAAAATGGTGGATTTCGCTGAGGGGGTTGTTATACTTGGAGGGGATTTTAACATGACCCTTAATCCGACAATAGATTCCACAGCGGGGAGGTCTTGCCTCTCCCATCGTCAGATGTCTTCTCTGAAAAAGGATCTTCATGACCTACATCTTATTGATGTTTGGAGAATCCTCAATCCCAGTGTGAAAGACTATACATTCTTCTCCACGCCACATAATTCATATGGTAGAATAGACTTCTTTCTACTTAGCCATTGCACTTTGGCGTGGGACCCAAAACCCTCCATTGGTAGTTTCCTTTGGTCAGATCATGCTCCAGTCTTCCTGGACATTAATCCTCCTGACTCGGGGACGCGCCAGTGGACGTGGAGACTGAATGATAATCTCTTAAAAGACCCTACCTGCATGACTGATGTTAAGACTACCATAGCAACATTCTTGCAAGACCATGCACACGACAATACCGCTATGCCGATTAAATGGGAAGCTCTTAAATGTGTCCTTAGAGGGGTACTTATTAAACACGGCTCCCGTCTGAAACAGGCGAAAAATAGGGAGATCATGGACCTCACTGAAAAAATACTAACTCTGGAGACAATGCATAAGTCCGGCTTGGGGGCGGGGGTACAGTCTGACCTGATCAAATGTAGAGATGACTTGAAGTCCTTATTAAATGAGAAGTCGCGTCACCATAGAAACCGTTTTAAAAGTATACTATACGGTCAAGCCAATAAATGCGGACGCCTATTAGCCATATTTCTACACCCACGTTGCCAGACCACATACATTCCATCTCTCCGGGGACACCGTGGGCAGGCGACATCGAACCCAACGGAAATTCTTGACATATTGCGACGTGATTATCATACATTGTACAATATTAATGGAGATACCCCCCATCAGCCGCCTATAGACCCCCAACCTCAAATAGACTCCTACATACACGATACTGCCCTCCCGACACTAGCAGCTGACTTAACGACACCACTGGAATCTGACTTTACGATTGATGAGGTTGATGAGGCCATTCAGAATACCCCGGCAGGTAAGAGCACGGGGCCGGATGGCTTCACTCCTCATTTTTACAAGATGTTCCGAGAGCAACTTAGACCCATTATGACGTCGGTCTTTAATTCCATCGTAGATGATTCACGGTTCGCCCCACAATCCTTAGAGGCTTTTATTACAGTAATACCGAAACCAGGGAAAGATTCCACAGTGGTAACCAACTACCGCCCAATATCCCTTATTAATATCTATGTAAAACTTTATGCGAAAATCTTGGCTAACCGGTTGGCACCCCTTCTACCTTTAGTTGTTCATTCGGATCAGGTGGGGTTTGTGCAGGGAAGGGAGGCGAGAGACGGCATAAGTAAGACCCTTATCTTGACAGCACAAGCCAAATTAAAACATAAGCCTCTTGCTTTGCTGTCGATCGACGCAGAGAAGGCATTTGACAGTGTACATTGGGGTTTTATGTTCTCGGCTTTACGACAAATAGGCCTGGGAAATCGTTTCCTACATAGGATTGCGGCTTTGTATTCCGGCCCTTCAGCAAAGGTTAGAGTTAATGGTACATTGTCAGACTCCATAGCCATTGGGAATGGCACACGTCAGGGTTGTCCTCTATCGCCCCTCTTATATACGGTGGTTATGGAACATTTGGCGGTGGCGATTAGACAGAATCCCAGTATGCACGGACTATGGGTAGACCGCGTCCATTATAAGGTCTCTCTTTATGCGGATGACCTCCTGCTGTATGTCTCCCAGCCACACATTACTCTCCCGTCGTTGATGGCCGAACTTCAAAAATACGGCGCAGTCAGTAATTTTAAAATGAATATTCATAAAACTGAAGCCATTAATATTTCCCTAACACAATCAGAACTTGTAAGGACCATGGGGAATTTTCCTTTTCGCTGGAGGTCTGGAGCTATTCAATATTTGGGTGTTCAAATTCCCACTGACATGACTGACCTATATAAACTGAACTACTTACCCCTCCTAGAGTCGACTCTGAAGCGTCTGAGAGAATACGGCCGAAGGAATATTTTGTGGTTTGGTAGAATGAACTCATTTAAGATGGACATTCTTCCCAGGTTTTTATATTTGGTTCAGGCGGTCCCGATTGTACCACCAAGGGTATTCTTCCAGACCATCAGATCCGCACTGACCCGCTTTATCTGGCAGGATTCTAAACCCCGTCTGAAATATTCTATCCTGACTGCCCCGAAGTCCAGAGGCGGAGCGGGCCTCCCTGACCTAGAAATGTACCATTAGGCCTCTATGCTTGTACGTTTATTCGACTGGCAGTTCGGTCACCGTTCCAGGCAATGGGTGCAGCTGGAACAGGTATCCTTTAACGTTCCTCTGCGGCACCTGCCATGGATTCGATATCATGACTTTGCTATAGATGATCCTGGGAAGTCCCCGGGTTTCTTGGTGCGGGAAACATTACAACTCTGGAGTCGTTTAAAAAATAAAAAGAAATTGATCAGCGATCTGAATCCATTGGCTCCAATTTTTGGAAACCCAGACTTCCCTCCTGGTCGTCATAGGGACCAATTTCTGGGTTGGCATGTTAGCACTGACCTATGCCTGGGACAGGTGATAGCAGGAGGGCACATCCCATCGTTTGCAACTCTACAGGAACAGTCTCCCACCAGGACACTCTCCTGGTTGGAATACAATCAATTGAGATCGTTCATCCGGGGACATATAGCTGACCGTAATCCTCAATTTGCCATAACACGGTTGGAGGAATTGCTTCAGCAACAGGACTCTCCCTCTCATCTGATTTCTCTTTTGTATAAGGAACTCCACACTAGTGACTCGGATGTGACACCGAGCTACATTCAGGCATGGGAGAGAGAGATGCGATGTGAGTTCTCTGTGGAGGATCTTGACAAAGTTTATCTTTTTACACATAAAATGTCTCCGGCTGGGGGTGCACAGGAGAAAAATTTCAAGATCCTGTCCAGATGGTATCTATCTCCTGTCAAACTGAAGTCTATTTTTCCGCCGGTCGACGATGCGTGTTGGCGGTGTGGAATTGAGAAGGGAACTCTATTTCATATATGGTGGCAATGTCCCGCTATACAACCCTTCTGGAAGAAGGTGTTCTCGGCATATCATAACATTTCTGGAGATTATATCCCCCCCTCCCCACAGATTGCCATTCTTTCGATTCTCCCGGGACCCATATCTGCTCAGAAACGGAGCCTTCTTCGGTTCTGTATCACTGCGGCACGGATGGTGATTCCGCGCCACTGGCGTACAACAGCACCTCCAACTATGGCAGAATGGGTTTCGGAATTCGCAGACATCTTCCGAATGGAGGAACTTATGGCTGAAATGGAAGGGGACAACACCCGCTTAACACGGATATGGCAACCTTGGCTCATGTTTAGGGAAACTTCTGATCTGTCTCAATTGGTTGAAGAGAACTCATAGAGGTCGATACGGAGATCCAGTGTCCGCTCCCCCCCCCCCTTTTTCTGTCCCTACCTCCCTTTTTTAGGTTTTATATGCATGTTTTGAAAAAAAGAGAAAATCTTTTTCTTTACCCTTCCTCTCTCCTCTACTCCCCCCTCTTTTTGTGCCCTTTCTTGTCCCTTTCTTTCTTTTCTTCTAAAGTACACCTGTACTGAAATTAGTAACGATGTTACTATGAATGTTTATAGTCACTGTCTTTATCATTTGATCATTACACCCCACATAAGCAATGTATAATGAATGTTTATATAGCACCAGTTATTTGAATTGACTCTTATGCATGATGATGTATATGAACCATACACCAATAACCATCCTAATGGGACATTATGCGCCTCCGTTCCAGGGAAAGTCAAGGTCATATATGGAGAAGAATATATTGCGATCTTGTATGGATGGGTGTACAATGTATGATTTCTTGTATGCTATTTTTGTTATTTTTGCCTCTTACTCACAATAAAATAGATTCAACATAAAAAGCGCTATGTGGGCACACAGCCTAAGGCTATGTGCCCACGTAGCGTTTTAAAACGCACACAGAAAACCGGACTCCTTCCCAGAAATCGCTCGTTTTTTTCCGTGCGATTTCACCGCGATTATACCGCGATTCTGTTCGCGATTTTGCCGCAATTTTCTCAAGCACTTTCCAAGCGATTTGAAGCATCGCTTGGAAAGTGATTGACAGGTTGGTCACACTCGTCAAACATAGTGTTTGACAAGTGTGAGCAGCTTTTTACTATTGAGGCTGCCTATGCGGCATCAATAGTAAAAGATAGAATGTGAAAAATGATTAAAAAAATAAAAAATCGGGGTATATTTACCTTCTGACGTCCCGCGCTGCTATCCCGGGCATCAGCGTTCCCAGTAATGCCTTGCGAGACCTGTGATGATGTTGGTCTCGCGTTACTATAGCGATTTCGCGAGACCGCTAGAGTCACGCGAGACCTACGTCATCACAGGACCTTGCGGCAAGGCATTACTGGGAACGCTTAGGCCGGGATGGCAGCGCGGGACGTCGGAAGGTAAATATACCCCGATTTTTTATTTTTTATTCTTTTTTTTACAGGGGTATGGTACCCAGGGCCTGGAGGACAGTCTCCTCTCCTCCACACCGTGGGTACCAACCGCACATGAGACGCTTAACTTCCCGCATGGTGGGCATAGCCACATGCGGGAAGTAAGCGATTCTCATGCATTCCTATGGGTGCGAAATCGCGGCAATTCTTTGCGATTCCGCAAAAAAGAATGAGCATGCTGCGTTTTTTTCCGCGATGCGATTCCGCCGCGGAAAAAAGCGCAGCATTAGCACAGCATGTGCGGAATGCCATAGGAATGCATGGGGTGCGTTCTGTACACGATTTTTAAACGTTTTCGCAGCGTTTTCGCGCCGAAAATCGCGGAAAAAACGCTTAAAAATCGCATCGTGGGCACACAGCTTAAATGTGGTTTTGAGCACCTTGAGGGGTGCAGTTTTAAGAATTGTGTAAGCATGAGGTGTTTTTTGTCAAAACTACTTAAAATGTGATGTGTTCACTAAAAAAATGGTTTTGTAAATGTTTTTGTAAAAATAAGAAGTCACTGCTCAAATTTAACCCTTATAATTTCCTAGTAAGTATTTTGTGTAACATAACTCTGATTTAAGGACATAAAATTTAAAAGTTTGAAAATTGCAAAATGTTAAAAAATTTTGCCCAATTTTCGATATTTTCACAAAAAAATGCAAATTATATTGAACAAATTTTTGCAAATATCATGAAGAACAATATGTCACGAGAAAACATTCTCACAATTACTAGGATCCATTGAAGCATTCCAGAGTTATTACCATTTAAATTGACACTGCTCAGAATTGGAAAAATTGACCTGGTTAGGAAGGTGAAAACAGACTTCACGTTGAAGCGCTTGAAGGATTAAAGAAATCTTTGTGGAAGGAAAGTGCACTGCTCAAAAAAATATAATGAACATTTGATCCACACCCTAGATATCACTAAATGAAATATTCTAGTTGCAAATCCTTATTCACTACATAGTGCAATGCGTGGAGAACAAGAAAACATAAAAATGATTAATTTAAATCAAAATTAATATCCCATAGAGGTCTGGTTTTGGAATGATACTCAAAATCAAAGAAAATCAAACTACAGGCTTATCCAACTTCAGAAGAAAGGCCTGAAGACAAGGAAATGATGCTCTGTGGTGTGTGAGGCCTCCACATGCCTGTATGACCTCTCTACAATGCCTAGACATGGTCCTGATGAGGCGGCGGATGTTCTCCTGTGGGATCTCCTCCCAGACCTGGATTAAAGCATCAGTCAACTCCTGGGCAGCCTGTGGTGCAACGTTGTGTTTGTGGATGGAATGATTCATGATGTCCCATTTGTGCTGAATTTGATTCAGGTCTCAAGAACACCCAGGCCAGTCCATAGCAGCCTTCATCATGCAGGAACTGCTGACACACTTAAACCACATGAGGCCTATCATTGTCATAAAAACACCCAAAGATATGAACTGGGATATAAACTGGTGTGCATGCAGCATGTAAGCACGTGTTCACACTAGCCACTAAACAGAAAGAAACAAAGACAGAAAAATAATGATTGAATACCCTGCAGTAAATAAACAGCATAATAATAATAATAATAATAATAATAATAATATTTATTTATATAGCGCCAACATATTCCGCAGCACTTTACAGTTCCAAACATAAGTCATAAGTAACAACGTTAACAATACAATAATTAAAGCAAAATAAGACGACCCTGCTCGTGAGAGTTTACAATCTACAATGAGGTGGGGGAGATGCAAAGTACAGGTGTGTATTTACAATGGTGTATTTACGATGAAGGTCCAGCCATCTTGAGGGAGTGAGGGATGGATGGAGATAGTGAATGGGCTGCACACTTACACATAGAATGACTGTGATTAGTGAACGTGATAGGCAGCTCTGAACAAATGTGTTTTGAGGGAGCGCATGAAACAATGCAAATTGTGGATAGTCCTAATTTCTTGGGGTAGAGCATTCCAGACTTGGATTTGGGAGTGGGAAGTACGGATTAGTGCAGAGGTTAGTCAAAAGTCATTTGCAGAGCACAGCGGTCGGTTAGGCCGATAGACAGAAATGAGGGAGGAAATATAGGGGGGTGCTGCACTGTGGAGAGCTTTGTGGGTGAGTACAAGTACTTTGAATTAGATCCTATAATTATTGGGCAGCCAATGTAAGGACTGGCAAAGAGCGGATGTGTCCAAGTACCGATTAGCCTGATGGAGGATCCTGGCCGCTGCATTAAGTATTGACTGGAAAGGGGATAGTCGAGTAACGGGGTGGCCAGTTAATAGCGTTGCAGTAATCCAGGCGGGAGTGGATTAATGCTACAGTGAAGGTTTTTGTTTTTTCCATGGTGAGAAACGGGCATATTCTAGAGATGTTCTTTAGGTGTAAGCGGCAAGAGTGGGCAAGAGATTGTATATGGGATGTGAAGGAGAGATTGGTGTAAAACATAACACCCAGACAGCGCGCCTGCTGCCGGGGTGTTATTGTGGTGCCACCCATGGAGAGGGAAATGTCAGATTTAGGGAGGTTAGTAGACAGCGGGAGCAGAAGAAGTTCAGTTTTGGAAAGGTTGAGATTCAGATAGAGAGCGGACATGATGTTGGAGACTGCGGACAGTCACTGGCGTTCTTTAGTACAGCGGGGGTAAGGTCGGGGAATGACATATATAGTTGTGTGTCATCAGCATAAAGATGGTACTGAAAGCCAAATCTGCTGATGGTTTGTCCAATTGGGGCCGTGTAGAGAGAGAAGAGAAGGGGGCCAAGGACTGAGCCCTGAGGTACCCCGACAGCGACAGGAAGAGAAGATGACGTGGAGCCAGAGAACAAAACACTGAAGGAGTGGTCAGAAAGATAGGAAGAGAACCAGGAGAGAGCAGTGTCCTTAATGCCAAGAGACTGGAGCCTAGAGAGTAGAAGGTGGTCAAAAGCTGCAGATAGGTCAAGGAGAATGAGCAGAGAGTGGTCACCGTTACGTTTTGCTGTCAGAAGGTCATTGGTCACTTTGATGAGTGCAGATTCAGTCGAACGTAGGGAGCGGAAGCCGGGCTGTGAAGGGTCTAGGAGGGAGTGAGTGGAGAGGTAATGGGTAAGGCGGGAGTAAACTAGGCACTCCAAAAGTTTAGAGATGAAGGGGAAATTGGAGACTGGTCTGTAGTTGTTTGTGCAGGATGGGTCGAGAGCAGGTTTCTTTAATAATGGAGTAACGATGGCATGTTTGAAGGAGGATGGGAAAATGCCCGAGGAGAGGGAGAGATTAAAGATTGCAGTTAGGTGAGTTGTGACGACTGGAGAGAGAGAATGGAGGAGATGTGAGGGAATGGAGTCGGTAGTGCATGTGGTCGGACGAGAGGAAGAAAGGAGTCTGGAGACTTCTTCTTCTGTGATGGGATCAAATGTGGAAAGTGAGCCAGTGGAGATGCAGGAAGGGATGGGAGTCACAGCACTTGGTGGATGGGAGCAGATTTCCTGACGGATATTATCTATTTTTTCTGTAAAGTGGAAGGCCAGGTCATCAGCACAAATGTCTGTGATAGGGGCTTGTGCTTTTGGCCTGAGGAGGGAGTGAAAAGTGTCAAAAAGTTTCTTGGGGTTGTTGGCTAGTGAGGAGTGGATGAAGTCTTCTGGTGTGTGGGTTTTTCTCCATTGGTGTTCAGTACTTCTAGAGCATCGCTGGAGAAGTCGAGTTTGCGATGAGAGCCAGGGCTGTTTTACTCTGTGCTTGGAGGTTCTGAGGGTCAGGGGAGCTACTTGGTCAAGGGTGCTTCTAAGAGTGTCGTTGTAGTGACGAACAGCCAGATCAGGACAGGAAAAAGAGGAGATTGGGGACAGTGATGAGAGTAGGGAGTCTGAAAGTGTCTGAGGGTTAATGGCTTGTAGATTTCTTACTGTGTGGTAGGTAGGAGTGAGCTGGGGTGAGCAAGGATTTGTGAGCGTGAAGGAGAGAATATTGTGCTCAGAGAGTGGAAGCGGTGAGTTATTCAGGTGGGAGATTGAACAGAGCCGGACAAAGACCAGATCAAGGGTGTTACCGTCCTTGTGTGTCTCAGAGGTTGAAAGCTGCGAGAGGCCAAAAGAGGTGGTTAGAGATAGAAGCTGGGATGCAGATGTGGAAGTAAGGCTGTTAATGGGGATGTTGAAGTCTCCCAGGATAAGGGCCCCGTCACACATAGCGAGTTTTGTGACACAACAGCGATCTCACCAGCGAGATCGCTGTGTGTGACAGCGATCAGCAACCGCCCCCCCTGCCAGTATTGCTGGTCGCTCTTGAAAAGCCCTGGACATTTCTTTGATCGCTGGTCTCCCGCTGGCCAGCACGCATCGCTGTGTGAGACAGGCGGGAGACCAGTGATCAGCTGATAACTAAGGTACACATCGGGTATCTAAGGGACGTGCGTCACTTAGAAACCCGATGTGTACCTTAGTTGCCAGCGCGCTGATGCAGGGTGCTGGTAACTAAGGTACACATCGGGTTTCTAAGTGACGCATGTCCCTTAGAAACCCGATGTGTACCTTAGTTACCAGCTCCCTGCATCAGCGCGCTGGTAACTAAAGTACATAGCGACGCCGCGCGCTCGGCGTCGCTGGTGCTGATCGCTGGTGTAGCTGTGTTTGACAGCTCACCAGCGATCATGTAGCGACCCACCAGCGATCCTGACATGTTGATATCATTGTCGGGATCGCTGGTGAGTCGCTACTTGTGACGGGGCCTTTAGAGTGGGTAGTTCTGAGGACATGAAGTGCGGCAGCCAGGCTGAAAAGTCATCAAGGAAGTGGGTGGCTGAGCCTGGGGGCCGGTATATGACCACTACTCTGAGGGAGAGGGGATGGAAGAGCCTGATGGTGTGGACCTCAAAAGAAGGGAATGAGAGTGATGGAACTGGGGGGATGACATGGAAAGTGCATTGTGGGGACAGAAGTATGCTGACTCCGCCACCATGTCTGTTTGTGAGTTTCGGGGAATGAGAAAATTGTATGCCACCATAGGAAATGGCAGCAGGAGAGACAGTGTCAGAATCCTGAATCCAGGTTTCAGTGAGGGCCAACAGATTAAGAGAGTTGTTCAGAAAGTAATTGTGCAGGAAATGAAGCTTGTTACATACAGTACATACCGTAGATTCCAGAGGGTACAATTAAAAGATGGAGATGAGGGAGTGCCAGTAATATTAATAAGATTATTATGGTTTCGATTTGAGGTAGGGTAGGGGTGGAGGTTGGGTGATGGTGGACCAGGGGGGGGAGATATCCCCTGAAATCAGTAGGAGTAGGAAGATAAAGAGCAAATAGTTGTTGGAATTGTAAGTAGTTTTTTTCTGCGATGTGTTTGGGCAAGATGGGCTGAGGTTTCTCAGGAAGGTGAGGAGTGCATGGGAGCTGTACATGGGAGAGGGAAGTATAGAGGGGCTGATGTTGTCGCCGTGATGGACGGGGGATGGGGTGGTGAATGTGGATGGCAAGGAAGCACAGGAGGATAGAAAAAAAGCAAATGGTTAAAGGGGATAGCAAAGTGTGGGTTACCTGATTCGTGCCCTGATTAACTGCCATGTGTCATGATCCATGCTGGATCATGACTGATATAATGCAAAGTAACCTTTTTTTTTCCTTGAGCTGTGTGCTCGGACTTGGGTTTGCCCACTGTGGCCATTAGGATTATTACACGGTGGTGTTTTTTGTTCTGTTTGCCCCCGGTGGCCAGTATGGTCATCGCACTGGTGTTTTTAGAGATAGTTTGGCCCCCGGTGGTGGTTAGTGTAATTGCACGGGAATCACTAACAGGTGTGTTTACTCAATAAAGGTGTGTCAGTTGTGCTCACTGACATTGGTGATATTGTTGGTCTTTTCCAACCGTGCTGGGTGAAGGATGGAGCTGAAGGAGAGTCCTGGGCAGCTCAGTGAGAGTTCTGGAGTGGCAGCTATGGTGTCTGCGAGGACTGGCATGGCTTGGTGGAGTTGCAGCTATGGTGTCAGCAAGGAGTTCTTGCATGGCTTCGTGGAGTGGCAGCTATGGTGTAGAGCTGCACTCATGATGCTTGACTCGGTTGCTGGAAAGCTGGACTCAAGATGCTGGACTCTTTTGCTGGAAAACTGGGCTCATATGCTGGACTCTGTTTCTGGACAGCTGCACGAGGTGGTGGACTCTGTTTGCTCCAAGGCTGCACTATGGTGCTAAGAAGAGTCCAGGACAACTCAGTCAGAGTCCTGGAGTGGCAGCTATGGTGTCAGCAAGGAGTTTGTGTAAAGCACGGTGGAGTGGCAGCTATGGTGTCAGTGAAGAATTCTTGCAAAGCTTGGTGGAGTGGCAGCTATGGTGTAGAGCTGCACTCAGTTGCTGGATTCTTTTGCTGGAAGCTGCACTCAGGTGCTGGACTCCGTTGCAGGACAGCTGCACTCAGGTGCTGGACTCCGTTGCTGGACAGCTGCACCAAGGTGTTGGACACGGTGGGAGGAAGATGCACTCAGGTGTTGGACTCTGTTGCCTGGAGCAAGTGCATCTGTTATGAATTAGTCACCGGAGGAGGAAAAAACAAAAATGCAAGCTAAGTCAAGAAAACCGGAGAGGTTGGTAGCTAGCAGATTGCAGACCCCTGACCTTATTCACAACAGCTAACAGTAGCCGTGGAGCGTTCCTACGGTGGTCCTAGACACCTCTTCACAGCCGGAGAACTAAATAAGCCTAAAGAAAGAAAGGGGAAATCTAAACTGCCCCAGAGCAGACCCCAAAGCAATAGACAGCCCCCAACATGTATTGTCGGTGAAAACAGATGAAAACACAAACACAGACAGAAAGACAGGCAGAGCAAACAATGGGGCCCAACTAACCAGATAGGAAAGGACAGAAAAGATGTGGGCTGCAATCCGCAAAAACCCTACCAAAAATGTCCCAACACGTCTGATAGCAAAAACGGCCCTGAAGTCACTAGACTTCAAAATCCCTATATCAGCACTCCAATATATTCTGAAGACAGAGCAAAAGAGATTTAACCGATCAGGGACAAAAATGGAAATTCAGCAGAGCCCCAGCCGGGGCTGGCAGAACACAAAACTAAGCAAATCAGACAAAATCTCTTGGAACAATAACAGAGCAAAACTTAGCTTTAGAAGACAGGAACTGAACTGGAGGCCAGAGCTCAGAGCAGAGAAATCACCAGCAACCCTACAGGGCGTCGGCTGCCTTATATCCACTCAGAGATTCTGGATGTCCAATCGCAATCCACCTGTTCAGGTGACAGGTTTCTCCCATCCAAATCAGTTTCACCACCTCCTTTCACCAGCAGAGGGAGTTCATCGGACATCAAAGGTGAACGAGAAAATGAGCTCACAACATGCATCAGAGCAAAGCTAAGTGTTTCCCTGTTTGTTACTTTTCCTCATGTTGGTGTTAGTACAGCGGTGGGGCCAGTGCCTGCACCACCCAACTCCCTAGTGAAGAATAGGTGTAGGGTGTGCTAGGGTGACAGGTAACCTGACCGGCGACAGGTGAGAAGCCTGTATAGGAAACGTTAGTGTTAGGGACACTGACTCAGGGGAGTGCAGGAGGTCTCCACATCCCCCATACCCTATCGCAAGGCCCACCGTTGTAAATGTTTCCCTATACCCTGTGTCTTGTTGTATTAGATACCGGCCTGCGGGCCGTGTCACACTGGACAATTACACGTGCCGTGTCCTGTTGTATTAGTTACCGGCATGCTGGCTGTGTCACACAGGACGGGGTACGTGACACCATGGAAAACTGCAGTTTTCTTGATGCTTAGCTTCTGTGATGCTTTGCTTATGGGATGCTTGCATGCTGCACACCACACTGCGTGCTTCCCCTTAGGAACTACTAAATATATAGGCCACACTACAGGGTCAGGAGAGAGGGATTGTGGGAGCTGGTTTGGTATAATCTGGCACCTGGGGCCAGCACACCAGAGGGTGGTTAGATGATCAAAGGCATGAGACCTGGCTGCATCTATTTGCTATAGAACCTTCCACCTGATAAGATCTGGAGAGGCCCCAGTCACGGATATAAAGCAGTAAGTATTAAATACAGTGCAACAAATGAATTATAACAAAGCTTTAGCTGGCATATTAAAATATGTCGCAAAAATGATAAAGTAGCAAAAGACAAACAGCAAGCAGAAGTATGGACTTGTACTATTTGGATATATTGCAGCTGAAATGACAGCCAGCAGAGGTGGGGAGTTGAACCATTCAGGCTGCTTGCTATAACAGTAAATGGAGTGAATACATGCAGGGTGGCTCTGTTCAGAAGTTGAATGATTAGATTACCATTTGGATATATTGCAGCAGAAATGACAGCCAGCAGAGGTGGGGAGTTGAACCATTCAGGCTGCTTGCTGTAACAGTGAATGGAGTGAATACATGCACTGTGGATCAGTTCAGAAGTTGAATGATTTGATTAGCATTTGGATATATTGCAGCAGAAATGACAGCCAGCAGAGGTGGGGAGTTGAACCATTCAGGCTGCTTGCTGTAACAGTGAATGGAGTGAATACATGCACTGTGGATCAGTTCAGAAGTTGAATGATTTGATTACATGTGTGAAGAGAGAAGATGAATGTTAATTCCTTGCCATGGATAACTGCAGTTTTCTTGATGCTTAGCTTCTGTGATGCTTTGCTTATGGGATGCTTGTGTGCTGCACCCCACACTGCGTTTGCAGACCACACTGCATAGTGCATGAATATAATATATGGTACTTAGCTAACATATTTTTTGATAAAAAAATTCAAAATCCATCCCACCACTCCACGGTGACCGTAATTGGGACAGTCCTAGCTCTAATATTAAAAACCTTACCATTTGCAAAGTGACTTGCATGTGGATAAGGGCTGAGAAGGACTGGACCCAACAAGTGGACACACAGACATGGGAGACCATATCAATATAATGCCCAACTCAAGGAAAGTCAGGCCACACCTTTTATATGCACATCATGCAAACAGACTGAAAAAAAAACAAAGGCATGCATCAGAGGGAACTCAGGGCCCAGTGCACTAGCATTTAATCTCACAATGTGTATAAAGATCTCATCGCAGTCGCGGTACCTAATGGCTGTCAGGGTACCTCTGGTTGTGCAGCCCTCCAAAGAAATGTCTCCCCACACCATTACTGACTCACTGACTGGTCATCCTGGAGAATGTTCTCCATGGCGTCTCCAGACTCTGTTACTTCTGTCACGTGTGCTCAGTGTGAACCCACTCTCATCTGTGAAAAGCACAGGGTGCCAATGTCGAATCTGACAATCTTGGTGTTCTCTGACAAATTGCAAACGCCCTGCATTGTGTTGGGGTTCAAACGCAACACACACTTGTGGACACCAGGCTCTCATAACTGTCTGTTTCTCAAAGTTTGAGCACACTCCTGGATGTTAGTGGCCTGCTGGAGTTCATTTTGCAGGGCTATGGCACTGCTTCTCCTGTTTTTCTATGCGAAAAGGAGGAGGTAGCAATCTTGCTGCTGGGTTGTTGCCCTCCTACGGCCCCCTCCACATCTCCTGGTGTACTGGCCTGCCTCCTGGTATCTGATCCATGCTCTAGACACTGTGCTGACATACACAGCTACCCTTCTTGCCACAGAATGCATTGATGTGGCACCCTGAATGAGCCATTTCTGTGGGTTGTGGACATGACCTCATGCTACCTCAAGGGGTGGGAGCAATGACAAAATGCAAAAGTGAGTAAATCAACAACCAAAAAAGGATAAAAACAGAGAAATAGTCTGTGGTCACCCCGTCGGACCCACTCCTTTATAGGGGTTGTCTTTCTAATTACCTATCATTTCTACCTATCAAAATTAAAAATGTCGGCGCTGAATAATCCTCACAAATCCAGAAAATACCCTAATTTTAGGGCTATAGAACGACAAAATATAACAATAGCTTGCAAATAAGTGAGAAAATAATCAATAAATGAGATATGAAGCAAAAAAAAAAAAACCTCTTCAAAAATTTCAAAAAAAAAAAAAAATTTCAAAAAAAAAAAAAAAATTCCTTACAAAACATACATGTTATGAGAATGCCGCAATCCCAGAGTTTCAATTAGGCTATAAAACAACACCATACAGAATTAAACTGCAGATGAATGAGTAAATATATAAAAAAAAGATAAAAATCAACCTTATGCAATAGGCATTTAGATATTAAGCATGTAGATATATATACCTCAGGTGCATACAAGGAGGCAATTACGGTCACACAAAAGAGCCCAGAATGTAGCGATTATATGGGAGCTGGTGAGGTAAGAGATCCATCGCTACAATAGTCATAAGGTGCTATGCCCTGCACATGCAGTGCCTAAGGACAGGGTAATAAAATGTTCCTTCCAGCAGTTACTACTAAGAGAACTGTCCCGGCCGGTGACAGTCTCTTAATTACTCTCTGTTCGCTGCTCCATCGGTGCGCCAGCATTCAGATGAAGGAAGCCGTGCACTTCCGAAACCGGTAGGAAGGAACTGGTCCGCATCACTCACTGGATTTAACCACGTGACTTTTCGACGTCATGAAGGTCCTGCAACTTCTCTGCAAGCGGCGGCACCGCACTGTGAAAAACGCTGGCGCACCGAGGGAGCAGCAAACAGTGAGTAATTAAGAGACTGTCACCGGCCGGGACAGTTCCCTTAGAAGTAACTGCTGGAAGGAACATTTTATTACTCTGTCCTTAGGCACTGCATGTGCAGGGCATAGCACCTTACGACTATTGTAGCGATGGATCTCTAACTTCACCAGCTCCCATATAATCGCTACATTCCGGGCTCTTTTCTGTGACCGTAATTGCCTCCTTGTTAATTCTGCATGGTGTTGTTTTATAGCCTAATTGAAACTCTGGGATTGCGGCATTCTCAGAACATATATATATATTTTTTTTTTTTATTTTTTTTTTAAAAAAAGTTTTTTTGAAGAGGGTTTTTTTGCTTCATATCTCATTTATTGACTATTTTCTCACTTATTTGCAAGCTATTGTTATATTTTGTCATTCTATAGCCCTAAAATTAGGGTATTTTCTGGATTTGTGAGGATTATTCAGCGCAGACATTTTTAATTTTATTTGCACTTTAATCAACGACTTGGTGGTGTGTTGTTTGTCGTGCAGCGGATATTTCCTCTTATAGTACTAGCGCCCCCAATATATATATTTATTCCCATTTCTACCTATTGCCTATTTCATTTGCAAAACAGCAGGATAAATTGATACACAATCAGTGGTGCTTCATAACAGGACAGGTTGATTGACTTGGAGTTACATTGTATTGTTTAAGTGTCCCCTATATGCTTTTAACCCTCTGTCAGGCGCAATATAGATTCTCCTCAGTTCATGCGCAATGTGCCTGACAAGCACAGGTCAGAAAACCACCTATAGTAGCTACATATTTCAATTTCAGGACTATAGAAGTAGTCAGTGACCTTCATAGGAATGTATTAAAAGAGATTACACCAAATCAGATGCAAAAAAAAACATTTATTAACCATAAACTTATTAAAACTAAAAGTACCACTTTTCGGTAGTACCGCCAAATAGGCTCCAGTTATCTTTACTTAACTATTGTTTAAATATAAAATTATGGAAAAAAACTTAAAGGATATTGCACTTAGATGTTACTTAATTATTTTCTACTCATCTTCAGTGGTTTCAATTGCAGCAGAAGCAGCACAGGTACACTTAGAAAAGCAAGGCTGGCAGACGAAAGTTGCATGGGAAAGGCAGATTGATTCTTTACATATTTTGCAGTCATATTTAGAAAGCCTTCTGAAACCAGATACAAATGAGCAGGTAGTACAACTGCGTCTTTTAGAAGGTGGTAGAGTCGGTGTTTGTTCTGGAACGTCCTTGGGACGATATCTCTTCAACCGGTGTTGCAGGGCAAGGGGCATTCCAACCGTCTTTGTACTTCTTAGGCTTAGCTCTCCACTCACCAGTTCATTAGCCAATTGTTTTAGGTACATTCTTCTGCGCATTTGTTTAAGTTCATTACCGAGGTAAATTACTTGTGAGTTGATGCCACCCACATTCAGCATTGTAAAGAAGATTACCATCGGCCAGCGTTTGGTATTTCGACTTACATTGAAATTGCCACACATTTGGTCAGCAGTGTCAACGCCGCTTTTGGTCAAATTATAAAAAGTTATGATTTCTGGTTTCCTTAGCTCCCCAGACTCTGGATCAATGGTGTAATCATTATGTAATGAAGAGACCAAAATCACATTTTTCCTCTCGCGTGGGATGTAAGAAACTAAAATCTTTCCATTACTGAACCCAAACATAGTGCTATACTGTTGTTTGCCTTTTGTATATAGAAAATCTGGCGGCAACTGCCTTTTGTTTTTTCTAACAGTTCCCACATATGACAGCTTTTTCGTTTTTAAAAAATCAATCAGATCAAAGTCAGTAAACCAGTTGTCAGCAGTGATATTTCGACCAGATCCAAACATTGGCTCAGCAATTCTCTTTACCACATCACTAGGCTTGTTGCTCACATTGAAAGGACCTGGTGGCTGTCTTCCACAATAAACTTCCATGTTCATAGTGTACATCATCCTTGCATCAACCATGGCAAAAATTTTAATTCCATATTTGTTTGGCTTTGATGGTATATATTGCCGAAAACCACATCTTCCACGGAAACCTGGAAGCATCTCATCAATAGTGAGGTTTTGCCCCGGGCAATAGCTTTTTTGACAATTCATAATAAATTGTTGAAATATGTCCCAAATTGGTGCAAGCCGGTCATAACCTTTTCGTTCTGTCCGGGTACTTCGATCATTGAAACGGAGGCAATGGATCAGGACTTTGAATCGTTTCAGATTCATCACAAGGCTGAATTTTTCGATGCCATCACCGTCTGTCCCCCACAGCTCCTCCAAACTTTGCCTATTTGCTCTGAAAGCACCAGCTAGGTATAACAAGCCAATAAATGCCTTGAGTTCAATCACATCAGTGTTTTTGATGTCCCTCTCTCTGGAGAATTGCTCTTTGATTGTGTCAATATACTGGCTAGTGAACCGAACAATAGTTTCCAACATGCTATCTGTAATTAGATTACTCCAACATTCCACTGCAGTTTTAGCTTTTCTAGCACTTCCAATAACTCCAGGAAGGTGTGTAATAATATTGTGGGATTCTCTGCTCTGTTTGTTCTTGGGTGCCTTTTTGTTCCACTTTGTATTTTTATCTTTGCCCAAATAATAAGCTAGATCTGTGTCTGTTTCCTCTGTATCAGTGTCATCACCATCCTGCTCTGTTCCAGAATCAGTGTTACATTCTGCTACCTCATCTTCAGATGAAATGTCACTAGATTCCTCTAAATCCTCAGTTACTGCTGGTTCTTCCTCATCATCTTCTAACAAAAAAATCTTCATTTCTTCTAAATGAAGGGGTTTAGATGAATCATACTGTTTTCTGGCCATTGCAGCAGAAAATCTGAAGCAAGAGAGAAAGAGTATGTGTTAGGGCGCAATGTGCCTTAGAAGCCACCCTCCTTTTGTCTAAGAAAACAGTACTTATGTACACTAACTTAGCATTAATCCTTCATAAAACAAGCTAAATACACAATCGTGATGAATAAAAAAAGAAAATACTAACCTTTCAATTTGTGTTGAAATCAGGTGCAATGTGCCTGAGAAGCCAAAGTGTTGATATCTGCTCACTAGAAGGTCTGCTGAGTCACTGTGATATCAGGTTTCACAGAGCCTGTAGAGTCAGGAGATAACTAGGAGGGGTGGGGTTTTCTGATAAGTGGGCAAGGAGAGAGAAGTGAAACTAATTACTGTCTGCCTGTCAGATCTATTGCGCCTGACGGAGGGTTGTTAAGCAGTGTACATACTGTTTAACATTTGGAATTAATTTGGATACGAACCTACAATAGCTGTAGCATACGCAGTGTCAGATTTTGCCTTAATTATTTGTTAATTGTTAAAAGTTTGCCATATTTAGTCACTGAATTCCTTTGCTGTTTGAGCTTTAGATTGCCAATCCCTCTGGCAAGTGCTGTCAAACAATCTAACAAACTGAACTTTGTTAGACTGGTAAACTTTCCATACCCAGTTCCTGAAGAATTCCCTATCTAAAAGCAATGTCTTTTTTCTAGCATTCTTTTGGAGAAAGGTTTACAAGGGTGTCATGATTTTTGTTTGAATGTTGCTGTTTTTCCCCATATACTTTTCGATAGTGGATTTGCACTGCAGTACTTATGTGAAGTCCATTTCCCTCTTAGTTTCTCCTACCTTTGTAAAGTTTTACAGCCCGTGTAGAATAAAAATGTTATCCTTTCTTTCAGAAGGTGAAAGTCAAGTTGAAGTGTAATGAAAACTTGACGTGGATGTCATTTTTTTAATATTTCTCCTTTTGTGAAGTAGAAATTGGTTTAACTGTAGCTGAGCAGGCTGACAAAAAGCACAAAAAAGGATTCATTGTGTGAACTGAGAACGTGCTTCCTTTAATCTCCAAGAAAAGCAATCAAAGCAATGTTTTATATGCAACTTGGATAGCTGGAAGGGAAAAATTGTTGGGTTACTGGCGTAAAGGGTTAATTTCTTTTAACAATGTCTACATTATTATAAGTAACTAAAAGGCAAATCTAATGACTAGATAGCATTAAAAAACTCTAAAGAGGGAAATACAAGATAGTATTTTTTATTTTTTTTATATATACGGTACATACACCATGTGCAGAATTATTAGGCAAGTTTTATTTGAGAGGATTCTTTTTATTATTGAATGACAACTATGTTCTTAATCAACCCAAAAGACTCATAGATATCAAAACTTAATATTTTTGGAAGTTGGAGTGGGTTTTTTTTAGATTTGGCTATCTTAGGCTGGAGTCACACTAACCAGCGCAAAATACGCTCCGTATTTTACATGCGTAATACGGATCAATGACCACTAAATAGTGGTCCGTAGGTCACCCGTAAGCAAGGTGAGGTCGCGTATTTTGCGCATGTGTGTCTCCGTATGTAATCCGTATGCAATCTGTATGGCGAGATTTTCTCGCAGCCTTGCAAAATGGACATTTAACGGTTTTGAGGCCTGCAAACAATTTAAATCATTAGCCTGCACCCTATTTAGACACTCAGAAACAGGTGGCTGCCTACATTCTGTACATTTCTCACCTTGCTTTCACGAGGTGTGTTGGTGTACTTTGTGCAGCATGGCAGAGGGTCTGACATTCAATACAACCGAGCAGGTTCTCTTTACCTGGCTTTTGTCACGGCGCTTTGGCCAACCATATCCGGTGATAGTGGATCCGCGGAGGAGGAGACGCATGTGGGTACATCCACTTTTGAGGCAACGACTCACAAGAGGGCATTTTCACCGCCTCTATTCGTCTCTGCGGGAGCATCCGGACAAATTTTACCAGTACTGTCGAATGAGCATTTCCACATTTGATCGCCTCTTGGAGACAGTGCGCCCTGGGATCACCTTTCAGGACACTAGGATGCGCAAAGCCATATCTGCAGAGGAGCGACTTCTACTCACAATACGGTATGTACTCCACAACCACATTCTCTATGTTCATAATGTGTGTGTTAATTTATGTTTTTTGGCCTTCTTGGACAAAGTTTAATACCCTCATCTTACTCAAAATATGTTTCACCTGACACAGCAGAATGTTACATCTAATATGTACTGCATATCACTTAGTCATTGTGCCACCAAATATGTGTGTGTTGTTCTCTCTCATTTCCTACCAAGTTTGGTCGGCATGTAACTGATTTTTTTTTACTTTAGCCATTCTAACCTGGACTATTTCTGTTGTTCTACAGCTTCCTGTCCACTGGCCTGTCTTATGCCGCCCTCCACCATGAGTTTCTCATTGGAAAGTCCACCATTTCAGGCATAGTGAGGTCTACATGTGCACAAATCTGGACAAGACTCCATCAGGTGGTCCTACCTAAGCCGAGGATGGAAGACTGGTTAAGGATTTCAAGGGACTTTGAGGAGGACTGCCAGTTTCCAAATTGTATTGGGGCCCTGGATGGCAAACATATCAGGGTGCGTAAGCCGCCGAACTCAGGCTCCCAATTCTTCAATTATAAGCAATACTTTTCTGTTGTATTGTTGGCTCTGGTAGACCCTCAATACAAGTTTATAATTGTTGACATTGGGGCCTATGGAAGGACGGGAGACTCTAGAGTCTTCAATACTTCCATAATGGGTCGGCGTCTACGCACCAACCAGTTGGATCTACCACCACTATGCCAGCTACCAGGCTCCCCCGAACAATCAGTCCCTTATGTCCTTGTGGCAGATGAGGCCTTTCAGTTATCACGTAATGTCATGAGGCCATATCCCCGGCGCAACCTTGACCACAGGCGCAGAATTTTTAACTTGCGCCTATCACGTGCTAGGCGACTGGTGGAGTGTTCCTTTGGGATTCTTTGTGCCAAATGGCGGGTACTCCAGTCTGCCATTCAGTTGAGTGAGCAAAATGTGAATGAAGTTGTGAAAGCCTGTGTTGTTCTGCATAACTTCACCAGGATCCATGATTGTTCCTCCTCTGATGGTGTTGTGCGTAGGCCGGACAATGTGCGCAGGGTGAGACCACCTATCATCCCTCAACGTAGACCGCTCTCTGGCCTCAAAGTGCGTGATATATTCACGAATTACTTTATCTCACCTGAGGGGGCAACGTCTTGGCAAGAGAATGCTGTGTCTATGTTATAATTTGTTTTTTTCAAAATGTGTCTAAATATATATTACTCAAGCCTTTTTATGATTCTATGAGTGTTTCTTTGCATTGGTTGGTGTCTGTAAGTATGTTGTGATGGATAGTGAGAAATCACACAGAGACGTTAACTAGAGTAGACAAATTTTTAGTTTTGCCTTTTTTTTTTTGTTTTTGCTTAAAGGCAAACATAATTTTGCCAGAACACAAATTTGGCAATGGCCAAAATGACCCTTTGGGCCTTCTTTAACTTGGTGTAACATTAACATTACCGAAAAAAAGTGCACCAAACATTATGCAATAACAACATTGCTGCATGCCTACATTAACCTTGATTAGGCAACAAAGGGTGAGCTCCATCACCTAAATAAAGTGAATAAGATAACACTCACATTTCCTCATAATGTTTTCCAATCATAGAAAGATTCCACCATGACAGGCAAGGCTACCTCACATCTTTCACACAGATATTACCTGTCTGTAGAACAGACAATATTTAAGCATGCTATACTGGAAAGGATGAAAATACAAAACTCACTTGTTAAGACATTGAGAGAGCGTGATATTGTGAATGCTGGTCGCCTCAAATTGGTTTAATAGAGAATGCTAATAACAAAGTTGACTACTTAACTAAAGGCAAGCACGCCTTTCCTATGCATTAGCAAGTGATTAGTGTATTTTCATCTTTTCAGGTACCAGTATAGCGCATTTAAATATTCTCTTTTATACACACATGTAATATCTGTGTGAAAGGCGTGAGGTAGCGTTGCCTGTTATGATGGATTGTTTCATGTTTGGAAAACATTGTTTAAAAATGTGAGTGTTAAATTATGTTCTAAATGTTGGTGAAGGAGAACACCTGTTTTTTTGTCTAGATTAGAAGCACCAGTTACATGTAACTGGACATCTCCAAATTTTTGAGTCATAAATCCTCATATGTAGGGGAAGGGGAATGGGGAGGAACAGCCTGTGGGTGCTGCTGGACATTGTGGCCAACATCGCCCTGTGTGGGGCCATACTGTTGCCCATGATGCTGTTGTTGTCCAGCCTCCTGGGCCTGTTGGTGATACTGTCCAGAGTAATAATGATGATGGTGAGGGGCTTCTTGTTGGCTATGGTAGGCCCGTGGCTCATACCCACCAAGATAGCCAGATCGTCCCCAACCAGGTTGGGACCAGCCTCCAACACTGGGTGGGTACAAGTGGCCATATTGGTGGGGTTGGCTTGAGGAAGACATTTGGGGCTGCGGAATAGAAGGATGGGTAGGGGGAGGAAGGGGTTGAGGTGTTGGCCCACGTATTAGGGGCTGTTCAGACCCTGCTTGAGCAAGCATCTGTGTGGTTGGTCTCATGCGCATTAAATTTCTTGGTGAGAGCTGCCACCTCTCCAGAAATTCAAACACCACATATGGGGTATTGGGGGGGGTGCTTGCATCAAGCAGGATCTGAATACACCCCCTAATACGGAGCCGGACCTCACGGGTAAGGGCACGGAGATAAAGGGTGAGGCTACGTGCATAGGCCTCCTCACCATCATCTGTAGTGACTCTGGACAAGTAATTCAGCACCCCAGTGTCCACATGGGTCCGGCTCTCTTGAATGGCGACCTGGCGCCTTCTTCTTATTCGCCGTGATGCAAGAGCAGCCTGTGGGGAGGGCCTGATCTGGGCAGTTGGGCTGCTGCTCAAGTTGCCCATCTCTTCCAGGATGGGTGTGGTTGCAGCTGCAGACCGTCCTGGTGGTGTGTTGTGTAGGGCAGCCATTGTGTGTTCTGGTGATGCCTCCTCTTCAGCCATCCTTCTTGTAGGGGGAGAAGATGGGCCAGCCACCTCATCCCCTACAGGATCAATAACGGGCTCTGCCTCTGAGGCCGTTCCTCGATCCGTAAGGTTGGATTGAGTTCTGTTATGAAATAGAACAGAGGCAAAAATACATCAATATTTTTGTCCCTGTAAAGTATTTGTGTAATGTTTTTGTGTTATGTGGTGTGAGGTATGTACTTACGGTCTCAGAGCCAGAATTGGGGCGAGGAAGTTCAGCCGGTCATAGTAGATGTATTTGCGCTTGACATGGCCATCATCCCCACTCCTGGACCGCTGCTGGCGTTCACGGCGGTACTGGTCCCGGATGCTTCTCCACCGTTTCATCACATCTTCCACTGCAATGTGACAGGAAAGATTGTCAAAATCACATATTTGAGAGGTCACATTTTCAAACAGTAGTCTAGGCATGGGGCCTTATGGGTGTGTGCGTTCTACCCATGGTGGCATATGTAGTTGGGCTACCCAGGGTCTCATTAGCTCCCCTGAAACTAATTTTAGTGGCTAGGAGGATGAGGAGCTTGTGGCCTAACCCCTAATTATGGCTGTGTGAAGCCACGTGTCACATCCTAATGTAACGGCCTCATGAGGCTAATAAAAGTACATGCACAGGAAGGGGGGGAGGCTGATTGTAGAGTCATTTTATAGCGCGCGCTAACGTTAATTATATTTTTATGGTTGCACTTACGAATTTTCTGCTGCTCATCACGTGGTCTGTCACCAAAGTCATGGTACATCTGGCGACAGATGCGCCTCCATGACGCCTCCTTTCTTGTGCGGTTCGCATAGTTTGCGTCGCGTGGGTCCCATATTTCTGGACGCTCCTGCACCAGCACAATTAGCATCTCTACATTAATATATGTGGACGCCATGATGCTGCTGTACTCCGTGGAGGCGTACTTCCTGGATGTCTGGAGCGCTTTTTGAGCTCATTTGCATGTCTACGCTTCCTGATGATGGATTGGCCCATTTCCTGTTCACCAGCCAAAAGACCTGCATATTGCTCGCAGGTCACACGTGTGTTCAGTGTGTAATCCGTATTTTTTGCGCACCCATAGACTTGCATTGGCGTACTACGGGCGTAGTACGCTGACAATCGCAGCATGCTGCGAGTGGCACGGAGCGGAGGATATGGAGGAGAAATATACGCCTGGTGCGAGTGACCCCATAGAGAATCATTGGTCCGTGTCTAATGTGTGCTTTTTGCGCCTCTCACGCACCCGTATTCCTCGCCAGTGTGACTCCGGCCTTAGGAGGATATCTGTTTGTGCAGGTAACTATTACAGTGCAGAATTATTAGGCAACTTAATAAAAACAAAATATATACCCATCTCACTTGTTTATTTTCACCAGGTAAACCAATAGAGCAATACAAAATTTAGAAATAAACATTTCTGACATTCAAAAACAAAACAAAAAAAATTAGTGACCAATATAGCCACCTTTCTTTACGATAACACTCAAAAGCCTTCCATCCATAGATTCTGTCAGTTGCTTGATCTGTTTACGATCAACATTGCGTGCAGCAGCCACCACAGCCTCCCAGACACTGTTCGGAGAGGTGTAATGTTTTCACTCCCTGTAGATCTCACATTTTATGAGGGACCACAGGTTCTCTATGGGGTTCAGATCAGGTGAACAAGTTGGCCATGTCATTATTTTTTCTTCTTTTAGACCTTTACTGGCCAGCCACGCTGTGGAGTATTTGGATGCATGTGATGGAGCATTGTCCTGCATGAAAATCATGTTTTTGTTGAATGATACCGACTTCTTCCTGTACCACTACTTGAAGAAGGTGTCTTCCAGAAACTGCCAGTAGGTCTGGGAGTTGAGCTACACTCCATCCTCAACCCGTAAAGGTCCCACAAGTTCATCTTTGATGATACCAGCCCATACCAGTACCCCACCTCCACCTTGCTGGCGTCTGAGTCGGGGTGGAGCTCTCTGCCCTTTACTGATCCAGCCTTGGGCCCATTCATCTGGCCAATCAAGAGTTGCTCTCATTTCGTCAGTCCATAAAACCTTAGAAAAATCAGTCTTAAGATATTTCTTGGCCCAGTCTTGACGTTTTATCTTATGGTTCTTGTTGAAATGTGGTCGTTTTTCAGCCTTCCTTAGCTTGGCCATGTCCCTGAGTATGGCACACCTTGAGCTTTTTGATACTCCAGTAACGTTGCAGCTCTGAAATATGGCAAAACTGGTGGCAAATGGCATCTTGGCAGCTTCACGCTTGATTTTCCTCAATTCATGGGCAGTTATTTTGCGCCTTTTTTTATCAACACGCTCCTTGCGACCCTGTTGGATATTTGCCATGAAACACTTGATTGTTCGGTGATCATGCTTCAAAAGTTTGGCAATTTCAAGACTGCTGCATCCCTCTTCAAGATATCTCACAATTTTTGACTTTTCAGAGTCCGTCAAATGTGTCTTCGGACCCATTTTGCCAAAGGAAAGGAAGTTGCCTAATAATTAAGCACACCTTACATAGGGTTTTGATGTCATTAGACCACACCCCTCCTCATTACAGACATGCAAATCACCTGATTTAAATAATTGGCAGTTGGCTTTCAAGCCTATACAGCTTGCTGTAGGACAACAAGGATAAAAAGGATAATGTGATCAAAATACTCATTTGCCTAATAATTCTGCACCCAGTGTATAGCAGATAGTATGCAGTATTATAATATCACCAATAGAGATTTTATCAAAACTTTCATTTTGATAAAAATGACCATAAGACGCACCTAGGTTTTAGAGGTTGAAAATATTAAAAAAATGTTTGAAGCAAATAATGGGGTAAAATATTTAATAACATAAATAACATACTATTTCACCAATGCAAATGCAAACAGAACTGAGCAGCAGCATTAACAACCATTATTGATTTAAGTACGGAAACTCCTCAGTCATCAGGGAACCCCAAGAACTCCTCGTCACTACTGTCCATATTTATGAAGCTTGGTTACTCAGAATCACTAGCATCACTGTCTTCACTCTGTTCATAGAGAATGTCATCTTCAGAGCCATCTAAGGCATTGCTGATGCCACATTTTTTGAAGGACTTCAGAATGGTTTCATCTTTAACCCCTTCACCCCCAAGGGTGGTTTGCACGTTCATGACCGGGCCAATTTTTACAATTCTGACCACTGTACCTTTATGAGGTCATAACTCTGGAACACTTCCATGGATCCCGGTGATTCTGACATTGTTTTCTCGTGACATATTGTACTTCATGTTAGTGGTAAAATTTCATTCAAATAACTTTCGTTTATTTGTGAGAAAAATGGAAATTTGGCGAAAATTTTGAAAATTTCGCAATTTTCCAACTTTGAATTTTTATGCCCTTAAATCACAGAGACACAGCACACAAAAAACTTGATAACTAACATTTCCCACATGTTTACTTTACATCAGCACAATTTTGGAACCAAAATTTTTTTTTGTTAGGAAGTTATAAGTGTTAAAAGTTGACCAGTGATTTCTCATTTTTACAACACCATTTTATTTTTAGGACCACATCACATTTGAAGCCACTTTGAGGGGTCTATATGATAGAAAATACCTAAAAGTGACACCATTCTAAAAACTGCACCCCTTAAGGTGCTCAAAACCACATTCAAGAAGTTTATTAACCCTTTAGGTGCGTCACAGGAATTTTTTTTGAATATTTAAAAAAAAATGAACATCTAACTTTTTTTCACAAAAAAAATACTTCAGGTTCAATTTTTTTTATTTTAACAAGGGTAACAGGAGAAATTGGACTGCAAAAGTTATTGTGCAATTTGTCCTGGGTATGCTGATACCTGATATGTGGGGGGGAACGACTGTTTCGGCGCATGGCAGAGCTCAGAATGGAAGGAGCGCAGTTTGACTTTTTCAATGCAAAATTGGCTGGAATTCAGATCGGACGCCATGTCACGTTTGGAGAGTCCCTGATGTACCTAAACAGTGGAAACCCCCTACAAGTGACCCCATTTTGGAAACTAGACCCCCCCAAGGAACTTATCTAGATATGTGGTGAGAACTTTGAACCCACAAGGGCTTTACAGAAGTTTATAACGTACAGCGGTACAATTAAAAAATCATATTTTTTCCACAAAAATGATCTTTTCACCCCAATTTTTATTTTCCCAAGGGTAACAGGACCCTAAAAGTTATTGTGCAATTTGTCCTGAGTATGCTGATACCCCACATGTGGGGTAAACCACTATTTGGGCGCATGGCAGAGCTCGGAAGGGAAGCAGCGCCATTTGACGTTTTTGGCTGGAATTGAGATCGGACACCAAGTTGCGTTTGGAAAGCCCTTGATGTACCAAAACAGTAGAAACCCCCACAAGTGACACCATTTTGTAAACTAGACCCCCCAAGGAACTTATCTAGATGTGTGGTGAGCACTTTGAACCCCCCAGTGCTGCACAGAAGTTTATAACGCCCGGGCGTGAAAATAAAAAATTCATATTTTTTCCACAAACATGATCTTTTAGTCACCATTTTTTTTATTTTCGCAAGGGTACCAGGAGAAATTGGACCCCAAAAGTTGTTGTCCAATTTGTCCTGAGTATGCTGATATCCCATATGTGGGAGAAAACTACTGTATGGGCACACATCGGGGCTCGAAAGGGAAGTAGTGACGTTTTGGAATGCAGACTTTGATGGAATGGTCTGCGGGTGTCATGTTGCCTTTGGAGAGCCCCTAATGTACCTAAACAGTGGAAACCCCCCACAAATGACCCCATTTTGAAAACTAGACCCCCTAAGGAACTTATCTAGATGTGAGGTGAGCACTTTGAACCCCCAAGGGCTTCACAGAAGTTTATAATGCCCGGGCATGAAAATAAAAAAATCGTATTTTTTCCACAAACATGATCAATTAGTCCCCAATTTTTTCATTTTCCCAAGGGTAACAGGAGAAATTGGACCCCAAAAGTTGTTGTCCAATTTGTCATGAGTACGCTGACACCCCATATGTGGGAGAAAACTACTGTATGGACACACGTCGGGGCTCGGAAGGGAAGCAGTGACGTTTTGGAATGCAGACTTTGATGGAATGGTCTGCGGGTGTCATATGCGTTTGGAGAGCCCCTGATGTACCTAAACTATTGAAACTCCCCACAAGTGACTCCATTTTGGACACTAGACCCCCCACGGAACTTATCTAGATGTGTGGTGAGCACTTTGAACCCCCAAGTGCTTCACAGAAGTTTATAACGCTCGGACGTGAAAATAAAAAAATCATTTTTTTCCACAAAAATGATATTTTTGCCCCCAATTTTTTATTTTCCTAAGGGTAACAGGAGAAATTGGACCCCAAAAATTGTTTTGCAATTTGTCCTGAGTAGGCTGATACCCTACATGTGGGGGTAAAACACTGTTTGGGCGCATGGCAGAGCTTGGAAGGGAAGGAGCACCATTTGACTTTTTCAACTCAGAATTGGCTGGAATTGAGATCAGACGCCATGTTGCATTTGGAGAGCCCCTGATGTGCCCAAACAGTGGAAACCCCCAATTCTAACTCCAACCCGATCCCCAACACACCCCTAACCCTAATCTCAGCCCTAACCCTAGCCCTAACCCTAGCCCTAACCCTACCCTAACCCTAACCCTAGCCCTAACCCTAACCCTAGCCCTAACCCTAATGGAAAAATGGAAATAAATACATTTTTTTTATTTTATTATTTTTCCCTAACTAAGGGGGTGATAACGGGGGGTTTGATTTACTATTTATGGCGGTTTTTATATTTGGCAGCTGTCACACGCTAAAAGATGCTTTTTATTGTAAAAATAGTTTTTGCATCACCACATATTGAGAGCTATAATTTTTCCGTATTTTGACCCACCGAGTCATGTGAGGTCTTTTTTTTTGTGGGACGAGTTGCCGTTTTTATTGGTACCATATTCGGGTACGTGACATTTTTTGATCGCTTTTTACTCTGATTTTTGGGACGCAGAATGAACAAAAACCAGCGTTTCATGAATTTCTTTTGGGGGGGTGCGTTTACACGGTTCCGCGTGCGGTAAAATTGATAAAGCGCTTTTATTCTTCGGGTCAGTACGGTTACAGCGATACCTCATTTAGGTCTTTTTTTTATGTTTTGTCGGTTTTATGCAATGAAAACTATTTTATATAAAAAATAATTATTTTTGCATCGCTTTATTCTGCGAGCTATAACTTTTTTATTTTTTCGCTGATGATGCTGTGTGGCAGCTCGTTTTTTGCGGGACAAGATGATGTTTTCAGCGGTACCATGGATATTTATATGCGTCTTTTTGATCGCGCGTTATTACACTTTTTGTTTGGCGATATGATAATAAATCATTATTTTTTGCTTTGTTTTTTATTTTTATTTTTTAAGGGGTTCGCTAAAGGGTTTAACTCATGGGACAGTTTTATAGGGCGGGTCGTTACGGACGCGGCAATACCTAATATGTGTACTTTTATTGTTTTGTTTTTTTTATTTCCAAAAAATGGATTTATTTGGGGGAATATTTTTTTTTTTTCTAATTTATTTGGCGATTTTTTTTAAATTTATTTTAACACTTTTTTTCATTTTTTTTTAAGTTTATTAAATAGTCCCAGGTGGGACATCTCTGTCCTGTGACAGATCGCTGATCTGTCACATCACAGATCACTGTGACAGATCAGCGATCTGTCACAGGCAGTGCAGAAGACTTCCTCATGCCTGCGCTTTGCAGGCACTGAGGAAGCCAGCTTCCTGCAGGCCCCTGAAGGCCCCCGTCGCCATCTTGGATTCAGGGACCTGCAGGAAAGGAGCCCCCCGCAGCAGCGCTGCACATTGCGCTGCTGTGGGGGGCTCAGGGAAGCACGGAGGGAGCCCCCTCCCTGCCGATGCTTCCCTTTAAGCCCCGGTACACCACGATCATGTTTGATCGCGGTGTGCAAGGGGTTAACATGTCGGGGGCGGTCCGTGACCGCCCCTGACACATTGTGCCGGGTGTCAGCTGTGATAATCAGCTGACACCCGGCTGAGATCAGCGGCGCTCACCACGTGGGCGCCGCTGATCGCGGTAGACGTACTATCCCGTCCATGGGCATAGGGGCCCGGGTCCCATGGACGGGATAGTACGTCTGATGTCAGGAAGGGGTTAACTGACTGCCAAGAGGTTTTCACCCACTCACAAACTTGGGTGATAGTGGGTCTCTTCATTCGCCAAGTTGTTGTCAGGTCATGATTTCCAGCAGCCATCCAATTATTCCACTCTTCTCTCATGAAAACTTTAAATGGCTTATTGAACGTCCAAAGGTTACAACTGACTGGTAAGCCCCTCAGGAATTACAGCAAGATGGGTTTTCTCTTCTTTAAATCTCCTTTTTATGGCCTCAGTGATATCTGCCCTGAACTAGTCAAGCACTAATAGAGCAGGTTTTGTCAGAAGCCCTTCAGGACTTTTGGACCACACTTTTTCTATCCATATCTTCATGCCTTTTTCGTCCATCCATCCCTTTTCATGAATATGAACAATGACACCTCTTGGGATTACCTCTTTTGGCATGGTTTTTCTCTTAAAACTCAGCATTGGTGGCAGTTTGGTGCCATCTGCACAGCTGGACAACACTACTGTATAATGGGTTTTCTCATGCCCTGAGGTCTTCACGGCTAGTTTTGGCACCTTTCACATCAACAGTTTTGTTTGATGGAACATCGAAGGTCAATGGGACTTCATCCATATTCTCAATCTGAGTGATTTTGTATTCATTTTTCTTTCTTGTTTCCAATACAAATTTGTGAGAAGACACAAGCTTGGTTTCATATTCTATAAGCATCTTTTGTGCAATCATAGTTTTTGTGCGCATAGCAAGGCCATATCTCTTCATAAATCTATAGCACCATGATAGAGATCCTGTGACATCCTCAATGTCTTTCTCTGCAGCAAGACGTTTAGCTTCATAAATGATCATTTTTGTAGACACAGAATATCCACTGTTCCTGTAACGTATGATCCACTCTTTCACATCCACTTCTAAATGTGGCCACTTTGCAGTATGCCCACAAAAACATTTTTTGTCTTTGTCCTTTTTTTTCAGATGATTCCCCTGTTTCCTCCATCCCGTATCACTTTTTCAGTTGGAGGTGGCCCAAAGTGTCTCTCCGCTGCTCTATCCCCATGTTCTTTGGCATACTTCACTACCTCCAGTTTAAAAGGGATTTTTTATGAAATCCTTTCCTGCTTGACATCTTCCCAGGAGAGTATGATACATGATCGTATCTTTCTGCAAGAAAATACAAAATTATGATATCCAGTACGGTACTTTGTCCTGCTGCTGACACTGTTATGGTGGGGGATCTGCTGCTGGAGGGCCACAGGTTGTGCAACACTGTTGTATGGAACAACACCCCACCAAAGAAGGATGTCTGCAAGTAGGTTGTATGTTCTCCCCATGTTTGCATGGGTTTCCTCCGGGTTCTTAGCTTTCCTCCCACACTCTAAACACATACAGATAGAGATATTGTGAGCCCCAATGGGGACAGTGATGATAATGTCTGTAAAGTACGGTACTGTGGAATAGGATAGTCCAATATACGGTACCATAGGCACTGCGTACTAAAATCATGGTAATATGTGTACCATAATTGACCACTAACCCTGCGGTAATTTTTCTGTTTACCGTACGTGGGAGAGTTTTTTTAATCAAAAAGCTGGGGTTTTTATTGGTACCAAATTGTGGTAAGGTGCGGAAAGCACCAAACAATAATAAGATAGTAATAATGTTGGGAAGGTGACTTGACGGACAGACTTGACTGGAAGTAGGAGGGAACGGTTGGTGCACTATGGACGGAGATTGACAAGGACAGCAGGGTGATAGCTGGGAAAGACTGACAAGAGAGTGCAGTACCTAGAAATGACCACAAGATGGCAGGGGGAGTAGTTCAGGACTCAACAGCAGCTTAGAGCTTGAGAAACGCTTAGTCATGGGGGGCGGGGAGATAGGAACCCAGGAGGGGAATTCCCGGTGAGAGAGGGGATAAATAGGACTGGTTGGGGTTCCAGGCAGGTTAGTCCCGGGAGGAGCTCGGCAGAAGACGGAGTACAGTGAAGAGCTCGACTATGGGACTGACAGGAAAGAGACAGTCAGGGGGTGGCCCTGACCCGACAGACCGCAGGACAGACGAGGCTCCGGGGGGTACCGATTGGATGACGACCTCGGGCAGGTGAAGCGCTGGCAGTAGATTGGTCTAGGACAGCCCCAGCTTAAGATCCGCGAGGGACGTTACTTTGACTGGAGGTAACGTGCAGGTACCCGGGCCTAGAGATGGAGAGCTGTAAAGAACTGCTGTGCGTGGTTGTGGTCGTCAGGAGGACAACAAATAAAATCCAGAACTGTTACAACTGAGCTCTGCCTCCATCTGGTCCTTGTTTCGCCTGGTGTCTGTGTCATCCGGACGAGGTAAGGCCTCTTTCACACTTCCGTTTTTGACAATCAGTCAAGATCCGCCAATTTTGAAAAAAAATCGGATCCGCCATTTTTCTTTGCGGATCCGTTTTTTTCCCCATTGACTTTCATTATTGGAGGATCCTGACTGATTGCCGTCCGTTGCATCCGTTTTTGTGAGGATCCACCACAATGTTAGTGTCCGTCAACATCCTCAAAGATTTCCAAATGGAGCTTGCAACGTTTTTTTGGCCGGCGGATCCTCCAGACACTTAATTAACCCCAAATTCTGTCTGGGTGCCGGACAAAAAAAAATTCTCTCTCTCTCTCTCTCTCTCTCTCTCTCTCTCTTCCTTTAAATTTCCTCATTTTCAGGATCCGTCTAAAAACGGATCCTGTGCCATCCGTTCACATCAGTTGAGAGCGGATCCGCTTGTCTGCCTTTTTGGCGGATTTTAACTGATGCAAATAAGTGAAGTGTGAAAGAGGCCTAAGCAGTGGACCACCCCCCAATCCCGGCCCCTACCACATTTTGGCGTAGTCAGCAGGATCGCCGCCGCCAATACTACAGCTTCTGCGGCAGGCCTGCGCCAGGAGGACTCCAAAAGAACTGGTCACCTGTGGATTACAAATACCTGTGGATTACAAGACTGCTCACCTGTGGATTATAATTTGGAGACTTTGCTCCGGATCATCGCTTGTCATCAGAGGATCCGGGGCGGTACCAGAAGCCGACCAACATGGCTGTGGTACTCCTATGCCGTGAAGAGGCCCTGGCATTTGCAGTTATTCTGGACGGACAGGAGGAGCGACTGCGGGCCCTGCAGGAGCAGCCGCCGAAGACATTACCTGGGAGCCTCCCTGTGGGACCCACGAGCCTGGAGGCTAGCCCTGCCGGATGGCGGGGCAAAGATTGGAGGTTGCGGGAGGAGTCGCGGGGTGGCCTGTCGGAGGCCACGGCACCGGGGAAAGTGAGAGGTCCCCCGGCCCAGCCGGCAGCTCCGCAGCCAGCCCCCACCACCCGGCCTCCCCGCGTGGCCTCCTGCATTGCTGTAGACCCAGCTGCGGAGGGCTCTGCGGCCTCCACCGGGCTGAGCAAAGCCTCTCCCCACGTCCCCGAGCCACCCTGCCCGGCGGCGCCACGTCCGGTGTCGTCGTTACGGGATCAGCCCGCGGCCGACGCTGCTGCGTTCCACCTGCCAGCAGTGGCCTATCCCCTGAAGCCGGCCGCCACTCTGGCCCCGTCGACGACTCCATTTGCGGCCTGCCCCGCGGCCGCATCTGCGTCACCCTCGGAGTCGGCTGCCGCCTGCTTGTCGGGCCCTGCGGCCTATCCACCGGGACCCGGGGCTGCCCCTGCCCGCCGCCCGGCCCCAGAGGTTGCTGGGTTGCCGGAATCTGCAGCCGCCTCTGCCCCGCTCTCAACCCTGGCCGTGTCCCGCCCACCGGACTCCAGGGCCTACACCGGACCCTCCGTCTGGGTCGCGGAGGTCATACAGAAGAAAAAGGCCAGGGAGCGGGAGGTCTGGAACCTGCTCCATGAGCGAGGGGAGGCTGGCATGGCGGCTTCACGATCTAGGGGGCGGCTCGTGTACACCAATCTGGACAAAGGATACGGGTTCATTCGGGACCTCGCAACCGGCCAGAAGGTATATATCAACGTGACTTCCATCCATCACGGCCAGGCTTTGCGGGAGGGGGACTTGGTGTCGTACTACAAGGAGTACTGTCCCCGCGGCTACTACGCGGTAGCCGTAATCGCTGAACCCGAAGACCACGAATCCCCATAAAAAGGACCCCTAGAGACACTCCCTGCATCCCGTGGACTCCACGGCTGTGGGGCCCCTTGCTACCGGCTATCAGGAGATGGCCTGGGCTGTCGGGATGTCGCTGCACCGTTGTTCAGGCCACGAAGACAGTTTTTCGTCCAGGTTAAAAAGAATGTTTTTTGTTATTTGACCTTTTTCTCCTGACATAGTGGGGATGTGGGGGAGAAGATACTAATTCTAAATGGAGGGGGAGTATTCATATTCTGTTTTAAACAAAGACGTTGTGAGAAAATGTTGTGTTGGAAAAAAAAAAGAAAATAAGGAAAACGGAAAAGAAAAACAAAGAAAAAAGGAAAAGGGGGTTACTTCGGTTGAGTAACTCCTATTGTTATTGAAGTAGTGGTAATCATATACACGGTATGTTAAAAGTTGATTTAATGAGTAGTGTGTGTAACCAAAAAAAAAAATGTGTGTAACAGGTCCCTGGTACAAGGTAGATGTGATGAAGACGCCGACCATGACTCTTTTAAGTGAAGGATGAAGAGACGAAGAACATTGAACCAGACAGTGGTCCGTCAGTCAGGTCCCCGACACCACGGACACCCCAAAAGGACAGGAGGGCACCAGTGATGACCTTGTAGGCAACAGGCCTCGGCCCTGGCGTTCCGGACAGCTGAAGGTAGTAGAAGGGGAGAGAAGTGGGGGGTACATGCCGTAGAGTAGTCCGGGTGGACCTCGCCAACCTGAATGAAGTTGTCACGTGGCGTGCGTGCCAGCGAGTAGCAGTAGGCTGCTCAGAGCATGGTGCTCCCTGTTTGGTTCGACCCCCCGTGGGCAGCGGGTTTGGCCCAATGACCGGTCTGACATCAGACTGTGGACAAGCTTCAGGATGACGTAGGTAGGGAGCACGATTGTCGGGATGACAATGGACAAAGGAAGGGGGAGTGTGGGGAAGGTGACTTGATGGACAGACTTGACTGGAAGTAGGAGGGAACGGTTGGTGCACTATGGACGGAGATTGACAAGGACAGCAGGGTGATAGCTGGGAAAGACAGACAAGAGTGCAGTACCTAGAAATGACGACAAGATGGCAGGGGGGAGTAGTTCAGGACTCAACAGCAGCTTAGGGCTTGAGAAACGCTTAGCCATGGGGGGCGGGGAGATAGGAACCCAGGAGGGGAATTCCCGGTGAGAGAGGGGATAAATAGGACTGGTTGGGGTTCCAGGCAGGTTAGTCCTGGGAGGAGCTCGTCAGAAGATGGAGAACTGTGAAGAGCTCGACTAGGGGACTGACAGGAAAGAGACAATCAGGGGGGTTGCCCTGACCCGACGGACCGCAGGACAGACGAGGCCCCGGGGGTACCGATTGGACGACGACCTCGGGCAGGTGAAGCGCTGGCGGTAGATTGGTCTAGGACAGCCCCAGTGAAAGATCCAAGTATTAGGCTGAGGGTGCCAATACTTTTGTCTGGCCCATTTTTGGAGTTTTGTGTGAAATGATCAATGTTTTGCTTTTTGCTTCATTCTCTTTTGTGTTTTTTCATTTAAGACAAATTAAATGAAGATAATAATACCAAAGAATTTGTGTTTGCAATCATTTTCAGGAAGAAACTGAGTATTATCTGACAGAATTGCAGGGGTGTCAATACTTTTGGCCACAACTGTATAAATGGTCTATCTGCATCGGGGCAATGTAAAATGGGAGTGCTAGTGAAGTGGGACTTAATAGAGAGGAAGGCTTTGGAGATCTCCTCCGACCACAATTTGGGATTTGCTCCCTTCTTGGTGAGGGCTACTAAGGGAGCTACCAAAGTTGGGAAGTGGGGCATGAACTGACGATAATAGTTAGTGAACCCCATAAAGCGCTCCACCGCTTTGAGAGAATGGGGTTCCTGCCATTCCATCACAGCCTGTAGCTTGGCAGGATCCATAGCCAATCCCTGGGTGGAGATGATATAGCCCAGGAAAGGCAAGGACTCCTGCTCAAACACACACTTCTCCAACTTGGCATAGAGGGAGTTTGCCCATAGGAGGTCGAAGACTTTACAAACATCTCTCTGGTGGGAGTCTATATCTGGAAAGTTTATAAGAATATCATCCAGATAGACTATGACCGAGATGGTGAGCATGTCCCGGAAGATATCGTTTACAAAGTCCTGGAACATGGCAGGAGCATTACAGAGCCCGAAGGGCATCACCAGATACTCGTAGTGGCCGTCCCTGGTGTTAAATGTCATCTTCCATTGAATCAGGTTGTAAGCACCCGGCAGATCAAGTTTAGTAAAAACCCTCGCTCCCCACAATCTTTCAAATAGCTCAGATATCAGGGGTAGAGGGTACTTATTCATAATGGTGATGGCGTTAAGACCCCTGTAACCTATGCATGGACGTAGTTCTCCGTTCTTCTTCTGCACGAAGAAGAACCCTGCCCCTACAGGTGACACTGACTTCCTAATGAATCCTGCCAGATACTCCTGGATGTACTGAGTCATTGCCTCCATCTCTGGGAGAGACAATGAATAGACTCGACCCCGGGGAGGCTCAGCAAGAGGTAAGAGGTCAATAGGGCAGTCATAGGGGCGGTGAGGCGGAAGGGTCTCCACAGCCTTCTTGGAGAAGACGTCCACATAGGGCCAATATTGTTTGGGGAGAGAGAAAAGATCTGCGGGTACATCTGTAGTAGCAACCTGAATGCACTCCCTCTGACATCTACCTTCGCAGGATTTACTCCATCCCAGAATTCTCCCTGAGGACCACTACATATGAGGGGAGTGGTAGCGTAGCCGTGGTATCCCTAAGAGGACCTCATCAATTCCCTCAGGAATGACTAGCAGGGAGATGATCTCCTGATGGGATGGAGACATGGTTAGAGTAAATGGGATGGTCTGATGAGTTATCTGTGAGGGCAGTGTTGACCCATTTACCACTCGTACGATCACTGGCTTGGCAAGCATCACCAGAGGAATTGCATGCCGTTGGGCAAAGGCAGAAGACATAAAGTTGCCCTCCACCCTGGAATCCACGCAAAGCTCTCGCATATGAGTGGATGGACCAATGGTAATTGTCCCCTTGAAGGACAGTTTGGAGGAAAACTCCGCTGTGTCTAGTGAACCACCTCCTACGGTCACTAAACGAGGACGTTCTCCCGACCGCTGAGGACATCTGGAGGCAAGATGTCCTGACTGCCAGCAGACATTACAGACCTTGAGTGCATGAGCGGTCCGGGACTTAGATCCTGCTCGTGACACCTCCATGGTCTCATGTGGCTCGGATGCCTGGACTGGATATTCCAGAGGTTTGGCGATGGTGGAAGCCAGCCGAAACTTCTGCCTACACTGGGCTCGCTCCAACCTTCGCTCATTAAAACGAAGGTCGATGTGAGCTGACACTGCTATTAGCTCCTCCAGTGTGGCGGAAATCTCCCTAGTGGCCAAAGCGTCCTTCACATGGTCCGCCAGTCCCCTCCAAAATATCGGGATAAGGACTTTGTCCGGCCACTCCCGCTCAGATGCTAAAGTCTGGAAGTGGATGGCAAAATGGCTGACCATGGACGAGCCCAGTGTCAGTGCCAGCAGTTGGAACGCCATATCATGGGTGACCCGAGGGCCCATATAGACCTGTTTCAGAGTGCTCAGGAACAGCGGACCACTCTGCACCATATGATCGTCGTGCTCCCACAGCGGAGTGGCCCATTCCAACGCCCTGTCCGACAGGAGAGCTATTATGAATCTCTGAGGGAAAACGTGCAGCCAGGAGCTCAAGGTGTATAGCACACTGGCTATAATAAAATCAGTTTTTTAAATGTGTGCATTTTGGATAGAGTTACTTTTGTGTTACTAGAAATGTATTACTTATGGCTAAGATGTTCAGTTGTGGGCAAAAGTTTTGGGAAAGATACCATCTTAGTTGTAATTTGCTTTGACTTTAGAATATTAGGGAAAGTGATCATATGAGTTTGGCCGGGGTCACACTAGCGAGAAATACTGACGAGTGTGAGGCGCTAAAAGCACGCATTAGACACGGACCAATGATTCTCTATGGGGTACCTCGCACAAGCCGTATATTTCTCATCCATATTCTACGGTCCGTGCCAATCACAGCATGCTGCGATTGTCAGCGTACTACGGCCGTAGTACGCCAATGCAAGTCTATGGGTGCGCAAAAAATACGGACTACACACGGACCACACGTGTGACCTGCGAGAAATACGCAGGTCTTTTGGCTGGTGACAGGAAATGGGCCAATCCATCATCAGGAAGCCTAGACACGCAAATGAGCTCAAAAAGCGCTCCAAACATCCAGGAAGTACGCCTCCACGGAGTACAGCAGCATCATGGCGTCCACTTACCTTAATGTGGAAATGTTAATAGTCCTGGTGCAGGAGCGTCCCAAACTATGGGACCAGCATGATGCCCATTATGCCAACCGGGTAAGACAGGAGGCGTCATGGAGGCGTATATGTAGGCAGATGTTCCATGACTTTGGTGATCGGCCACGTGAGGAGCAGCAGAAAATTAGTAAGTAGAAGCCAAAAAATGAGTAAAATTACTGCACAACAAAAAATGAATATAGAAACAGCACCCCCCTTCCTGTGCTTGTACTTTTTTCCTCATGAGGCTGTTAGATTTTGATGTGACACGTGGTTTCACACAGCCATAATTTGGGTTAGGCCACAAGCTCCTCATCCTCCTAGACAAACAAATTATTAAGTGTAGCTACTTGATACATCAACTAAAGAGACCCTGTGTATCTGCCCTGTATGCCCCAATTAGATATGCCACCATGGGTAGAAAGCACACCACAGAAGGCCCCATGCCTAGACTACTGGTAGCAAATGTGACCTATCAAATATGTGAATTTGACAATATTTCCTGTCACATTGCAGTGGATGATATGATGAGACGCTGGCGAAGCATCCGGGACCAATACTGCCGGGAACACCAGCAGCAGTCCAGGAGTGGGGATGCGGGATACGTAAAAGGAAAATATGTATATAATGACCGCCTCTCCTTCTTCGCCCCAATTCTTGATCTCAGACCGTAAGTAGATACCTCACACCACATTACACAGATACTTTACAGGGCCAAAAATAGGTATTTATTTTTGGCTCTGTTCTATTTCTTCACAGAACTCAGTCCAACCTTACGGACAGAGGCACTGGCTCGGAAACCGATCCCATCATTGATCCTGGGTCTGCAGGGGAAGAGGTGGCTGGCCCATCTTCTCCCCCTACTAGGAGCAGGGGTGAGGAATCAAGTCTGGATGTTCCATTGCCTGCGCCCCAAAGCCCACCACCAGGACCATCTGGTGCTGCAGCTGCATCAGCAACAGCAGAGGATCAGGGCAATATCAGCAGCAGCCCAACTGGCCACATCCGGGGCTCCCCTCAGCCTGCTGCCACATCCCGGCGAGGAAGAAGCCGAAGATGGCAAATACCTGCCCCTGATACCCGCACTATGTGGACATTGGGGTCCTCAATTATTTAGCCAGAGTAAACACTGATGATTGGGAGGAGGCATACTCTCGCAGCCTGGCCAATTATCTCTGTTCCCTTTCCCGTGAGGTCAGGCTCCGTATTAGAGGACGCTTTCAGATCCTGCTTGATGCCTGCACATACCCCAATACGCCCTACAAATTATTTGAATATATTGAGAGGTGGCAGCTTTCACCAAGGAATCTCATGTGCCTTAGGCACCCCCCACAAATGCAAGCTCAAGCAGGATCTGACGATCCTCAAATACGTGGGCCTACACCTCACCCCCTTCCTCCCACTACCCAACCTTCAATTCAGCAGCCACAAATGTCAGCCTCTAGCCAACCCCACCAATATGGCAACTTGTTCCCACCCAGTGTTGGAGGCTGGTCCCAACCTGGTTGGGGACGATATGGCTATCTTGGTAGGTATGAGTCATGTGCCTACCACAGCCAACAAGATGCCCCTCCCCATTACTCTGGCCAGTACCCCCAACATTCCCAGGAGGCAGGACAATTCCCACATCATGGGCATCAGTATGGCCCCATACAGGGCGATGTTGGGCACAGTATCCAGCAGCAACCACAGGCTGCTCTTCCACGTTCTCCTTCCCCAACGTATGAGAATTTATAAGCATGTGGCCACAATCAGTCTGATGGCCGGAGATGTCCAGTGTGGTTTCACTGTTGCTTCAAATACAAATCCAAAGGAAAAAACAGGTGGTCTCCATCACCAAACTTTGTTTACAAATTAAACATTCACAATTTTTCCAATGTTTTCCAATCATATTAATAATCCATCATGACAGGCAAGGCTACCTCACGCCTTTCAGACAGATATTACATGTCTGTACAAAAGAGAAAATTTAACCGCGCTATACTGTAAAGTCAAAGGATGAAAATTCACTACTCACTTGCTAATGCCTAGGAAAGGCGTGCTGGCCTTAGTGAAGTAGTCACCTTTTTTGCAAGCTATCTATAGTAACAAATCAAGGCGACCAGCCTTCAGAATATCACGCTCTCTCTATGTCTTAACAAGTGAGTTTTGTTTTTTCATCCTTTCCAGTATAGCATGGTTAAATATTCTCTGTTCTACAGACATCTAATATCTGTCTGAAAGGCGTGAGTTTAGCCTTGCCTGTCATGGTGGAATATTAATATGATTGGAAAACATTCAGAAGAAATGTGAGTGTTATCTTTTAGCAATAATTATGGTGCTGGAGACCACCTCTTTTTTCCTTTGTATTGAAATATTCTCATGCAGCAATGTTGTTATTGCCTAATGTTTTTTTGTGTTATGTTAGATAATGTTACTTTGCAAAAAAGTATTATTATGCAAAAAGGGCAATTGGGCCCATTGCCAAACTTTTCATATGGCAATATTATGTTTGCCTTTAAGAAAAAAACAGCAAAAAGGCAAAACTAAAAATTTGTCTACTACAGTTAACGTCTCTGTGTGATTTTTCAAAAACCCTGTCAACATATTAACATATGCTAAACAATGCAATAAAACAGTCATAGAATCAGAAGGGGTAGAGATATATATATTTGGACACACTTAAAAAAAAAAAATTATAACATAGACACAGCATGCTCTTGCCAAGAATTTTCCCCCTCAGGTGAGATAAAGTAATTAGTGAAAATATCACTCACTTTGAGGCCAGAGAGCGGTCTACTTTGAGGGTTGATAGGTGGTCTCACCCTGCGCACATTGGCCGGCCTATGCACAACACTAGCAGAGGAGGAACAATCATGTATCCTGGTGAAGTTATGAAGAACCACACAGGCTTTCACAACTTCATTAACATTTTGTTCACTCAACTGAATGGCAGACTGGAGTACCCGCTATTTGGCACAAAGAATGCCAAATGAACACTCCACCAGTCGCCTAGCACGTGATAGGCGCAAGTTAAAAATTCTGCGCCTGTGGTCAAGGTTGCGCCGGGGATATGGCCTCATGACATTGCACGATAACTCAAACGCCTCATCTGCCACAAGGACATAAGGGACTGATTCTTCAGTGGAGCCTGGTAGCTGGCGTGGTGGTGGTAGATCCAACGGGTTGGTGCGTAGCCGCCGAGCCATTATGGAAGTATTGAAGACTCTAGAGTCTCCCGTCCTTCCATAGGCCCCAATGTCAACAATTATAAATTTGTATTGAGGGTCTGCCAGAGCCAACAATACAACAGAAAAGTATTGTTTATAATTGAAGAATTGGGAGCCAGAGTTCGGCGGCTTACGTACCCGGATATGTTTGCCATCCAGGGCCCCAATACAATTAGGAAACTGGCATTCCTCCTCAAAGTCCCTTGATATCCTCAACCAGTCTTCCATCCTGGGCTCGGGCATGACGACTTGATGGAGTCTTGTCCAGATTTCACTACATGTTGACCTCACTATGCCAGAAATGGTAGATCTTCCAATGAGAAACTCATGGTGGAGGGCGGCATAAGACAGGCCAGTGGACAGGAAGCTGAAGAACAACAGAAATGGATAATTTTAGAATGCATAAAGTCCAAAAACATCAGTTACATGCCGACCAAACTTGGTAGGAATTGAGATAGAATAACACACACATATTTGGTTGCACAAGGACTAAGTGATATGCAGTACATATTAGACCTAACATTCTGGTGTGTAAGTTGAACCATATTTGGACTAAGATGAGGGCATTAAACTTAGTCCAAGAAGGCAAAAAAACATACTTTAGCCCACACATTATGAACATAGAGAATGTGGTTGTGTAGTACATACCGTATTGTGAGTAGAAGTCGTTCCTCTGCAGATATAGCTTTGCGCATCCTTGTGTCCTGAAAGGTTATCCCAGGGCGCACTGTCTCCAAGAGCCGATCAAATGTGGAAATGCTCATGCGACAGTATTGGTAAAATTTGACTGGATGCTCCCGCAGAGAAGAATAGAGGCGGTGAAAATGACCTCTTGTGAGTCGATGCCTCAAAAGTGGATGGACCCACATGCGTCTCCTCCTCTGCGGATCCACTATCACTGGGTATGGTTGCCCAAAGCGCCGTGACAAAAGCCAGTTGAAGAGAACCTGCTCAGTTGTATTGAATCTCAGACCCTCTGCCATGTTGCACATACAACACCAACACACCTAGTGAAGGCAAGGTCACAAATGGACAGAATGGAGGCAGCCACCTGTTCCTGAGCCAATAAATAGGGTGCAGGCTAATGATTTAAATAGTTTGCAGGTCTCAAAACCGTTAAATGTCCATTTTGCAAGGCTGCGAGAAAATCTCGTCATACGGATTGCATACGGATGCCATACGGATTACATACGGATGCTCACATGCGCAAAATACGCGACCGCACCTTGCTTACGGATGACCTACGGAGCACTATTTAGGGGTCATTCACCCGTATTACGCCTGTAAACTACGGACCGTTTTTTGCGTCGTTTAGTGTGACCCCGGCCTTTCAAAAAAAATCCAAAGTCATTCCTTGCCATCAAAATTTACTGCATCTTATATCCCCATTTCCACTAATTTTCACTCCTGCTACATAATAACCTGCTTTTATCATGTCAGCAATCTTCTTGTTAGCTCGGAAGAAAGAGTTAACAAGGACAAAGCATCTGATATAACCTTGTCAAGAAATTACTTTCATGTTTTATTTAAAAAAAAATGTTCTATAAAACTTAATATTCTCAAAATTTTGGAAAGTGTTCTTATGTTCAGTCAGATGTTAATTAAAATCTTACATTTCTAAAGAGGTGTTCTCATTTAGTGCTGATAACTGTATATATATATATATATATATATATATATATATATACACACAAGCATTGTATATTTGTATATATATTGCACATATAATTGGACTTGTGAGATACAACAAACAACATTAAAGCTTGGAATGTTAATGAGATTTTGGTAGAACGCTGAACGTGCAATATTTTGATATTTTAAATGTAATATTCTATTCTCCACAAGCTCTCGTCTGATAACTCTCACTACTCTCTTTTCAATTCTTTCGACGCGGACATGCTTTTTATAGACAAATGAAATCACTTTGCACTGCAGGTGTATACTCTCGGTTGGGAGATAATCACCTGGTTCTGGGTATTAATGTGATCCAGCTTTCTCATTTAACCCTTTTACTAGTGAACGCTTCAGCAGTCAGATTGCATTGAAGCCACAGTGCCATCTCTTTTGTTTGACAGTCAGGGAAGGCAATCACAGCGGAAGTGTCTTCTGAATGTAATGTATTATTTATTTTATATCTCAAGCACAAAATGGAATTTAAATATTTTTTAAAACAATTTGTTTATTTTTTTTGCTTTTTGTCAAACTGATGGTACACTGGATGATGGATGAATTGCTTTGGAACATCTACACAAGGTTCTCAAAAATCCAAGTATGAATATCAGCAGATATTAATAGTAGGTTTAGGGAATTGGACATAGATTCAATAGCTCTTGGATTTAATCAACTTTGCAGCTATTCATTATTTAGACTCACCCCCTATACTACTAGTCTTTTATATAAAGCAGAATTCATATCTTCAACTTCACAGGAGACTTTGGAGGAACAAAGAACATGAAGTTCAGCAGGGGAGGGTCTGAGAGCTGACAGGTTATGATGTCTGCTTTTAGTTGATAGGATGCTGTAATGTGACCACATATTTACATATTAGATGACATGACACCTTAAAGGAGTTTTCAACTACTCGGATGACCACTTTCCACTTCTCAATTGTTACTTTACCTATTTTAAAATACCAACAGCCTATTCTCAGTTCCCGTGCTGGTGTAGCTCAAGAAATGGCATTGACGCTCCAGCAATACTGACTTTCCCGAGGCTTGAGTGACCTTATCACATCACGAGAGCCCTGCAACAAATCACCGGCTGCTTCACTCTCACTTTCTTGCGATCTTACACAGGGAAGATGTAAGAGATGCTACTACTTACTAACTGTCTCTGAATGTCAGTTACATCTGAAGGAAATGTGTTGCTGCCGAGTAGCCTCAATATTGCTGGAAAATAAGCATATATGCAAAAAAAAGCTGGTATTCTACTTGAATCAATCCAAGACACTAGCAGCGAAAACAACATGTTGATCGAAAGAAAAATAAATAATTTATGGCTCTTAAATATGGAGACACAAAAACATATGTGCGCAGACTTTATTCTAATGTGTAGGAGGAGAATCAGTCTTGGCCTACTGTAGATTTTTTAAAAGAAATATTAATATAGAAAATTATTATAAAAGAAAAGCACCCAAAATATGAAGCAAACATGAAAACTTGCTGCAAAGCCTTGCTAATTTCCTATGATGATTCACTTTAAGATTATCAACTTTCCATCAGATAATACACTGTACTGTTGTGTTTCCAGTTCAAAGCTCGAGGGCTAAAGGGGAACGTTTCTCCTTGTGGAGAGTATCATGATGGTGTAAGGAACCTTATGCCTATGCAGTGTTTCTCTGGGAATTTAAATATGGCTAACATCACCTTTTTGATGTGGCAATCCAAAAAGTCAATATCAACACTTTAACAAGCCTTGTCACATGATGTAGGATAAGAAGCCAAATCAGAAACTCTGTTTGCAGGCATGTGTTTCTGGGCATTTGCCCTTCCTCAGTGCAAAGCAGGAGATCTGATTTGGCTAGATGAGGGGCTTCTGACTGGGTTGATATTGACTTTTAAAATTGCTACATCAAGCAGGTGGCACTATATATCAGTCTGAAGAGGCTATTTACATATTTAAATTCCCATTGCAAGACCTATAAATCTCCTTACACTGGCTTGGCATTCTCGGCAAGGAGAAACATTCCCCTAAGGGCTCATACTCACATGTGAGAAACTCGGACGAGTCTCGCACGTCACTACCCTGCACTGCTGCTGGCACTCGAGACCGGAGTTTTCAGCTGGATAGAAATACATGCAGCTGAACGCTCCCATCCGAGTGCCGGCGGCAGTGCCGGGTATTAAGATACGAGACTCGTCCAAGTTTCTCGCATGTGAGTATGAGGCCTCTGTCCAGCCAAATCAACTCTCGTGCTTTGCAACGTCGAAAAGACAGTTTTTGCTCTCTATGCAAACAACTTGCTTTAGTGCTTCTTTACTAAAACTTGAAACGTGATAAAGGTCTTCATGCTGTGTCATGCAGACATTTATGTCTTTTTCTTTGTATATTGTCTTAAATATTGTAGCATGTTAAAAAAAACTAAGATAACGATAATGCCATTGGTGGAGATATGGTTGATCACTGTTTTGTTTCATTGCTCATCATTCTGCATGGAGGGAATTAAAAAAAAGTTTCTCAAAACACAAGGATCAATTAGCAACTTGTCTGTGTTTGAGAATTATTTCATTTGGGAAAAGAAGGAACTTTCTTGCATAAACACGAACTCATAATATATAAATTCAGTGATGTGAATTATTAATGGAGCTCGGCTTATCATGGAGGAAAGTTTTTTTAATACACAAGGATCAATTATTGAGCTTGTCATTGGTAGAGAATTACATTGTTTGGTATCAACAAGAAATCATGTGAATTAAATAAAGTGAATTATTATAGTAGCTCCACTTGCCATGACAATATTAAATATGTAAACAAATATTCTAAGAAAATCACTCATAGATAAGTTGGATGCAGTTATTTTGTGGATCTGTTAAGCATGAAGCCATAGTGGCACATGGGGCTATACTGGATGACTAGTTTTACATAGTTTTATTTCTATTGGAGCCAAGTAAATCCAGCTTAAATAAAACTGAGGCATGATGCTTTTTATCTTGTATACGTTGAGGTATTATCCTTTAGAAGCCTGCAGTAAATGTTTCTTGCACACCAGGCAGTGCTACTAAACAGGAGCTCTATGTAGCACTCTACAGTACTCTGCATAAGACTCTGCAAGTGTCATGAGTAGTGTTGAGCGATACCGTTCGATACCCAAAAATATCGTATCGGATGGTATCGCCCGATACGAAAAAAATATTGGGTATCGCCGATTCCGATACCGGAAGTCCCATTCAAGTCAATGGGACTTCCGGTATCGGAATTAAAAAAAGGCCTTTATTTCCTTGCTGGCTAATTCTACATAATTGAAAACAAATAAGAATCATGTAGAATGTATTGTGGGAGGTGGAGGAGACATTAAAAGCATAGTGGTTTATTCAAATCACATGGCATAGCATTAATTCCAATTTTTTTTTTCAAGACGTTCGGAGTTAAAAAGATATTGACTATGTTAACTTTTTTATATTTAGTCAGATATGTATGTTTCACAACTTCCATGCTCTTCCCCTTCTTTTGTACTTCTCCCACACTTTCTCCTTCATGATCCGCAGCAGTAGCATTTTTTTCATCAACTTTTTCTTCACCTTATTCATCTTCTTCTTCTTCACCTTCTTCCCATTATTTTTTTTTCCATTCTTCATATTCTTCTTATTCAGCTATTATTAATTTTCACATGCTATTTCTTCATCTTCTTCCTATTCTTCTTTTTCTTCATTTTCTTATGGTGACAGGCATTCCTGTAGTACTTATCTATAAAAGTTATAAGATTACACCGTATGTTCTGCCTGTCACTAAAGATTTACAACAGGATTTGTCCGCGTTCAGTTTGGCCTGCAGCAGCAGGCATTTTCCAGGGGCACCACGAGGAGGAACGGACTCACCCCCATTTACTGCTTAGTCTTCTTCTGCTTATAATTTTGATTTCTTCTATGCTGATTTTTAGTCTTATGCTTAATGTTCTTCTGCTTTCTGTTCTTCTGCTTTTGCTTCTTCTGCTTCTTGTTCTTCTGTCTTTTGTTCTGTATCTTGGTGGTTGTCTTCATGTTCTTTGTCCTCTTGGTCTTATTATTTAGGGTCATATTTCTGGTCTTCTTTGGTGTGGTCTTCAGGGTCATCGTCATCAGGGTCGTCGTCATGGAGATCAATAAGGATTTCCAAAGATAATTTCAAAAAGCTTGATCTTGGAAATGTAGCAGAAGGTACAAGAAGGCTGAGAAACTGGCGAGAACCAGCAGACAGTGCTGGCACCCGGATGGGTAGCAGAAGGAACAAGAGCCAATGGCACTTCTGAGGACCAACTGACGGTGCTGGACCACGGTTACTAAGCAGAAGGTACCTGTGCTAAAAAGCACTACCAAGGACCAGCTGACGGTGCTGACCTCGGATAACGAGATGGAGGCACCTAGGCCAAAGGCTGTGGTGAGAACCAGCAGACAGTGCTGGCACCCGGATGGGTAGCAGAAGGAACAAGAGCCAATGGCACTACCGAGGACCAACTGACGGTGCTGGACCACGGTTACTAAGCAGAAGGTACCTGTGCTAAAAAGCACTACCAAGGACCAGCTGACGGTGCTGGACTTCGGATACCGAGATGGAGGCACCTAGGCCAAAGGCTCTGGCGAGAACCAGCAGACAGTGCTGGAACCCGGGTGGGTAGCAGAAGGTACCCATTCAAAGCAAAGTAGCCAGGCCGCAAGCCGGCCGCAGTTACCAAAACCCACAGTCCTACAGGGGGTCCATGTCCCATTGGCACTACGGATCCAGCCTTCAGTGCCAGTTCCCGCAGCCCACATAGGAGTCACCTAAACTGCAGGCACCGTAGAGTCGGCTAACCCGGCCGCAAGACGACAGGACAACGGATTGGTGGCATAGTGACCTTAACACTACCCGGAAACAGCAGGCATGCTGAAAACAGGCTGGGCAACAGGGAGTACCCGTGCCAAAGACACTGCCGAGAACCAGCTGACGGTGCTGGAACCCAGATGGGTAGCAAAAGCTACAAGAGCCAATGGCACTACCGAGGAACAGCTGACGGTGCTGGACCACGGTTACTAGGCAGGAGGTACCTGTGCTAGAAAGCACTACCAAGGACCAGCTGACGGTGCTGGACCTCGGATACCGAGATGGAGGCACCTAGGCCAAAGGCTCTGGCGAGAACCAGCAGACAGTGCTGGAACCCGGGTGGGTAGCAGAAGGTACCCATTCAAAGCAAAGTAGCCAGGCCGCAAGCCGGCCGCAGTTACCGAAACCCACAGTCCTACAGGGGGTCCATGTCCCATTGGCACTACGGATCCAGCCTTCAGTGCCAGTTCACACAGCCCACATAGGAGTCACCTAAACTGCAGGCACCGTAGAGTCGGCTAACCCGGCCGCAAGACGACAGGACAATGGATTGGTGGCATAGTGACCTTGACACTACCCGGAAACAGCAGGCGTGCTGGAACCAGGCTGGGCAACAGGGAGTACCCGTGCCAAAGACACTGCCGAGAACCAGCTGACGGTGCTGGAACCCAGATGGGTAGCAAAAGCTACAAGAGCCAATGGCACTAACGAGGAACAGCTGACGGTGCTGGACCACGGTTACTAGGCAGGAGGTACCTGTGCTAGAAAGCACTACCAAGGACCAGCTGACGTTGCTGGACCTCGGATACCGAGATGGAGGCACCTAGGCCAAAGGCTCTGGCGAGAACCAGCAGACAGTGCTGGAACCCGGGTGGGTAGCAGAAGGTACCCATTCAAAGCAAAGTAGCCAGGCCGCAAGCCGGCCGCAGTTACCGAAACCCACAGTCCTACAGGGGGTCAATGTCCCATTGGCACTACGGATCCAGCCTTCAGTGCCAGTTCCCGCAGCCCACATAGGAGTCACCTAAACTGCAGGCACCGTAGAGTCGGCTAACCCGGCCGCAAGACGACAGGACAACGGATTGGTGGCATAGTGACCTTGACACTACCCGGAAACAGCAGGCGTGCTGAAAACAGGCTGGGCAACAGGGAGTACCCGTGCCAAAGACACTGCCGAGAACTAGCTGACGGTGCTGGAACCCAGATGGGTAGCAAAAGCTACAAGAGCCAATGGCACTACCGAGGAACAGCTGACGGTGCTGGATCACGGTTACTAGGCAGGAGGTACCTGTGCTAGAAAGCACTACCAAGGACCAGCTGACGGTGCTGGACCTCGGATACCGAGATGGAGGCACCTAGGCCAAAGGCTCTGGCGAGAACCAGCAGACAGTGCTGGAACCCGGGTGGGTAGCAGAAGGTACCCATTCAAAGCAAAGTAGCCAGGCCGCAAGCCGGCCGCAGTTACCGAAACCCACAGTCCTACAGGGGGTCCATGTCCCATTGGCACTACGGATCCAGCCTTCAGTGCCAGTTCCCGCAGCCCACATAGGAGTCACCTAAACTGCAGGCACCGTAGAGTCGGCTAACCCGGCCGCAAGACGACAGGACAACGGATTGGTGGCATAGTGACCTTGACACTACCCGGAAACAGCAGGCATGCTGAAAACAGGCTGGGCAACAGGGAGTACCCGTGCCAAAGACACTGCCGAGAACTAGCTGACGGTGCTGGAACCCAGATGGGTAGCAAAAGCTACAAGAGCCAATGGCACTACCGAGGAACAGCTGACAGTGCTGGACCACGGTTACTAGGCAGGAGGTACCTGTGCTAGAAAGCACTACCAAGGACCAGCTGACGGTGCTGGACCTCGGATACCGAGATGGAGGCACCTAGGCCAAAGGCTCTGGCGAGAACCAGCAGACAGTGCTGGAACCCGGGTGGGTAGCAGAAGGTACCCATTCAAAGCAAAGTAGCCAGGCCGCAAGCCGGCCGCAGTTACCGAAACCCACAGTCCTACAGGGGGTCCATGTCCCATTAGCACTACGGATCCAGCCTTCAGTGCCAGTTCCCGCAGCCCACATAGGAGTCACCTAAACTGCAGGCACCGTAGAGTCGGCTATCTCGGCCGCAAGACGACAGGACAACGGATTGGTGGCATAGTGACCTTGACACTACCCGGAAACAGCAGGTGTGCTGGAACCAGGCTGGGCAACAGGGAGTCCCCGTGCCAAAGACACTGCCGAGCACCAACTGGCGTTGTTGGAGCCCAGGGACAATCATGGTGTAGGCCGAGGCCTACTTGGTGGTAGTTTTAGATTGTTTGTAGGCTACAACAGACTGTCAACGTGCTCCATTTAGGCATCTGTCTCCACTCTGTTTCCAGGATTTCACGTGACCACCAACACCGCCAGTTTATGCTTACAGTAGCCGTCTGCCCAATCCACACGTGTTCCTGTGTTACTGATGTTCTGTAATGTCAGCAGATCCCCTGATGTTTGTCTGCCAATGTCTCCTGCTCTGTCCACAATTCCCACCACTTGCAGTGGGAAGGTGGACAGCGCAGGAGACAGTGCCGGACACACATTGGGGGATCAGCTCACGTTACAGAACACCAGGAACACAGGAACAAGTGTGGAATGCGTGGACGGCAACTGTGAGCAGGAACTGGCGGTGTTGGAGGTCAGGGGAAATACTAGAGACAGAGTGGAGACAGAGGCCAAATCAGAGAATGTTTAAATCTGAAGTAGTTACAATTTGGAGGCAGCAGCAGTTTGCCCTCCACACAGCAGGGGATCAGCTGACGTTACCGAACCCCACTTTCACATGAACGAGTGTGTTTTTCTGTGTGGACAGCACTTCCGAGCACCAACTGGCGTTGTTGGAGCCCAGGGACAATCATGGTGCAGGCCGAGGCCTACTAGGAGCCAGGTGTAAAGCTGAAGTATTTTGACTTTGGAGGAGGCAGGACACTTTGCCCTCCACACAGCAGGGGATCAGCCGACGTTACCGAACCCCACTTTCACATGAACGAGTGTGTTTTTCTGTGTGGACAGCACTTCCGAGCACCAACTAGCGTTGTTGGAACCCAGGGACAATCATGGAGCAGGCCGAGGCCTACTAGGAGCCAGGTGTAAAGCTGAGGTATTTTGACTTTGGAGGGAGCAGGACACTTTGCCCTCCACACAGCAGGGGATCAGCTGACGTTACCGAACCCCACTTTCACATGAACGAGTGTGTTTTTCTGTGTGGACAGCACTTCCGAGCAACAACTGACGATGTTGGAGCCCAGGGATAGTCATTTTGTAGGCTGAGGCCTACTTGGAGGCAGTTTAAGATAAGACGTTGTTTGAGTTTGGAGGCAGCAGCAGTTTGCCCTCCACACAGCAGGGGATCAGCTGACATTACTGACCCCCACTTTCACATGAACGAGTGTGTTTTTCTGTGTGGACAGCACTTCCGAGCACCAACTAGCGTTGTTGGAGCCCAGGGAGAACCAGGGTGCAGGCCGAGGCCTACTTGGTGGCAGTTTTAGATTGTTTGTAGGCTACAACAGACTGTCAATGTGCTCCAATTAGGTATCTGTCTCCACTCTGTTTCCAGGATTTCACGTGACCACCAACACTGCCAGTTTATGCGTACAGAAGCCGTCTGCCCAATCCACACGTGTTCCTGTGTTACTGGTGTTCTGTAATGTCAGCAGATCCCCTGATGTTTGTCTGCCAATGTCTCCTGCTCTGTCCACATTCCCACCACTTGCAGTGGGAAGGTGGACAGCGCAGGAGACAGTGGCGGACACATATTGGGGGATCTGCTGACGTTACAGAACCCCAGTAACACAGGAACACGTGTGGAATGCGTGGATGGCAACTGTGAGAAGGAACTGGCGGTGTTGGAGGTCAGGGGAAATACTAGAGACAGAGTGGAGACAGAGGCCAAATCAGAGAATGTTTAAATCTGAAGTAGTTACAATTTGGAGGCAGCAGCAGTTTGCCCTCCACACAGCAGGTGATCAGCTGACGTTACCGAACCCCACTTTCACATGAACGAGTGTGTTTTTCTGTGTGGACAGCACTTCCGAACACCAACTGGCGGTGTCGGAGCCCAGGAAAAATCAGGTAGTAGGCCGAGGCCTACTTGGAGCCAGGTGTAAATCTGAGGTTGTTTGACTGTGGAGGGAGCAGGACACTTTGCCATACACACAGCAGGGGATCAGCTGACGTTACCGAACCCCACTTACACATGAGCGAGTGTTTTGTCTGTGCGGACAGCACTTCTGAGCACCAACTGGCGGTGTCGGAGCCCAGGGAAAATCAGGTAGTAGGCCGAGGCCTACTTGTTGGCAGTTTGCGATTGTTTCTAGACTACTACTAACTGTCAACGTACTCCAATTAGGCCTCTGTCTTCACTCTGTTTCGAGTATTTCCTCTGGCTTCCAACCACGCCAGTTGCTGCTCTGAAATGCCGTCTGCACAACCCACACTTGTTCCTGTGTTACTGGGGTTCTGTAACAGCAGCTTCTCCCTAGAGGTGAGTCAGGCAATGTCTCCTGCTCTGTCCACATTTCCACTACAAGTAGTGGGAATGTAGACAAAGCAGGAGACATTGCCATGCTCAACTCTGGAGATGAGCAGATGTTACAGGACCCAGGTACCACAGGAACAAGTGTGGATAGTGCAGACGGCACTTGAGAGCAGAAACAGGCGGTGTTGTAGGCTGGAGGAAATACTCAAAACAGAGTGGAGACAGAGGGCAAATCAGAGAACATATTAAATCAGAGGTAGTCAGAAGTTGTAGGCAGCACGAGAGTTTGCCGTACACACAGCAGGGGATCAGCTGACGTTACCGAACCCCAATTACACATGAGCGAGTGTTTTGTCTGTGCGGACAGCACTTCTGAGCACCAACTGGCGGTGTCAGAGCCCAGGGAAAATCAGGTAGTAGGCCGAGGCCTACTTGGAGCCAGGTGTAAATCTGAGGTTGTTTGACTGTGGAGGGAGCAGGACACTTTGCCATACACACAGCAGGGGATCAGCTGATGTTACCGAACCCCACTTACACATGAGCGAGTGTTTTGTCTGTGCGGACAGCACTTCTGAGCACCAACTGGCAGAGTCGGAGCCCAGGGAAAATCAGGTAGTAGGCCGAGGCCTACTTGGTGGCAGTTTGCGATTGTTTCTAGACTACTACTAACTGTCAACGTACTCCAATTAGGCCTCTGTCTTCACTCTGTTTCGAGTATTTCCTCTGGCTTCCAACCACGCCAGTTGCTGCTCTGAAATGCCGTCTGCACAACCCACACTTGTTCCTGTGTTACTGGGGTTCTGTAACAGCAGCTTCTCCCTAGAGGTGAGTCAGGCAATGTCTCCTGCTCTGTCCACATTTCCACTACAAGTAGTGGGAATGTAGACAAAGCAGGAGACATTGCCATGCTCAACTCTGGAGATGAGCAGATGTTACAGGACCCAGGTACCACAGGAACAAGTGAGGATTGGGTAGACGGCACTTGAGAGCAGAAACAGGCGGTGTTGTAGGCCGGAGGAAATACTCAAAACAGAGTGGAGACAGAGGGCAAATCAGAGAACATATTAAATCAGAGGTAGTCAGAAGTTGTAGGCAGCAGGAGAGTTTGCCGTACACACAGCAGGGGATCAGCTGACGTTACCGAACCCCACTTACACATGAGCGAGTGTTTTGTCTGTGCGGACAGCACTTCTGAGCACCAACTGGCGGTGTTGGAGCCCAGGGAAAATCAGGTAGTAGGCCGAGGCCTACTTGGTGAGAATCATAGAATCATAGAATCGTAGAGTTGGAAGGGACCTCCTGGGCCATCTGGACCAACCCCCTGCTCAAAGCAGGATTCGCTAAATCATCCCAGTCAGATGTCTGTCCAGCCTCTGTTTGAAGACTTCCATTGAAGGAGAACTCACCACTTCTCGTGGCAGCCTGTTCCACTCATTGATCACTCTAACTGTCAAAAAGTTTTTTCTAATATCTAATCTGTGTCTCCTCCCATTCAGTTTCATCCCATTGCTTCTAGTCTTTCCTTGTGCAAATGAGAATAAAGTTGATCCTTCTACAATGTGACAGCCCTTTAGATATTTGTAGACAGCTATTAAGTCTCCTCTCAGTCTTCTCTTTTGCAAACTAAACATTCCCAAATCCTGCAACCTTTCCTCATAAGACAGGGTTTGCAGACCGGTCACTATTCTGGTCGCTCTTTTCTGAACTTGCTCCAGTTTGTTGATGTCTTTTTTAAAATGTGGTGCCCAAAACTGGACACAATATTCCAGTTGAGGTCTGACCAAAGAGGAGTAGAGGGAAATAATGACTTCACGTCATCTAGACTGTATGCTTCTGTTAATACATCCTAGAATTGCATTTGCCTTTTTTGCTGCTGCATCACACTGTTGACTCATATTCAGTCTGTGATCTATTAGTATACCCAAGTCTTTTTCACATGTGCTGTCACTTAGCCCTATTCCTTCCATTCTATATATGCTTTTTCCATTTTTATTGCCCAGATGTAGTACTTTGCATTTCTCCCTGTTAAAAACCATTCTGTTAGTTGCTGCTCACTTCTCCAGTTTATTTAAATCTTTTTGAATCCTCTCTCTCTCTTCTCTAGTATTAGCTATCCCTCCTAACTTTGTGTCATCAGCAAATTTAATCAGTTTACCCTCAATTCCTTCATCTAAATCGTTGATAAAGATGTTGAACAATACAGGGCCCAGGACAGAGCCCTGTGGTACCCCACTTGAGACATTCTTCCAACTGGATGTGCAGCCATTTACGACCACTCTTTGGGTCCGATCACTAAGCCAGTTATGAATCCACCTAACAGTTGCCTTGTCCATTCCATACTTAATCATTTTTTCAATAAGGATTGTATGAGAGACTTTGTCAAATGCTTTGCTGAAGTCAAGATATACTATATCTACAGCATTTCCTTGATCCACCCAATCAGTGATACCGTCATAGAAGGAAATTAAGTTAGTCTGACATGACTTATTAGTTACAAACCCATGCTGACTCTGTTTAATCACTTCATTCTTATCCAGGTATTGACATACATGTTGTTTAATAATTTGTTCAAAGATCTTTCCTGGTATAGAAGTCAGACTCACCGGCCTATAGTTACCTGGGTCCACCTTCTTCCCCTTTTTGAAGATAGGAACAACATTTGCTCTTCTCCAGTCTTCTGGCACTTCTCCTGTTCTCCAAGAATTTTCAAAGATTATAGAGAGGGATTCAAAAATTTCTTCTGCTATCTCCTTCAGTACTCTGCGGTGTAATTCATCTGGACCTGGAGACTTGAATTCATTTAGGTTAGCTAAGTGTTTCCTCACTATCTTTCTGTTTATAGATATCCTGGATTCTTCTATTCCCTTAATAGGACAGTGAATAACAGTTGATGTTACATTTCCTTTCTGAGAGAAAACAGATGCAAAATAGGAATTTAAATGTTCAGCCTTCTCAACATCCTGTCTTACCATTTCATCATTTTCATCCTGTAAAAATCCTATAGCATCTTTGACTTTTCTTTTACTTTTGACATATCCCCAAAATCCTTCATTATTGCTTTTGACATCTCTTGCAAGCCTCAATTCATTTTCAGCTTTAGATAATCTGATTTGTGCCCTGCAGGTTCTGCAGACAGCATTATATTCTTCTTTAGATATGCCTCCCTCTTTCCATTTTATAAACATTTTTTTCTTCCTTTTTAGCATGTGCTTAAGTTCTGTGTTCATCCATCCTGGTTTCCTTAAATGCTTCCTATTCTTCCCTCTTTTCGGAATTGTTAACAACTGTGCTTTGAGAATTTCATTTTTCAAGATTTCCCATCCTTCCTGGACATTTTTGTCTTTAAGGATATCCAGCCATTGGATCCCTCCAATTCTCTTTCTGAATCCCTTAAAATCTGCCTTTCTGAAATCTAACCTTGACGTCTGAGTCTTCACAGGTCTTCCGCCTCTAGTTATCCAAACTAGGTCTAGTTATCCAAAATTCTAAAATAGCATGGTCGCTACTTCCTAGGGTCCCAGCCACTTTTACATCCTCAACCATTTCCTCCCTGTTTATAAGGATTAGATCCAAGGTAGCAGTTCCCCTTGTTTTCTCCCTTACGTTTTGGAAGATAAAGTTGTCAGCAAGAGAGGATAACTGGTGGCAGTTTGCGATTGTTTCTAGACTACTACTAACTGTCAACGTACTCCAATTAGGCCTCTGTCTTCACTCTGTTTCGAGTATTTCCTCTGGCTTCCAACCACGCCAGTTGCTGCTCTGAAATGCCGTCTGCACAACCCACACTTGTTCCTGTGTTACTGGGGTTCTGTAACAGCAGCTTCTCCCTAGAGGTGAGTGAGGCAATGTCTCCTGCTCTGTCCACATTTCCACTACAAGTAGTGGGAATGTAGACAAAGCAGGAGACATTGCCGTGCTCAACTCTGGAGATGAGCAGATGTTACAGGACCCAGGTACCACAGGAACAAGTGTGGATTGTGCAGACGGCACTTGAGAGCAGAAACAGGCGGTGTTGTAGGCCGGAGGAAATACTCAAAACAGAGTGGAGACAGAGGGCAAATCAGAGAACATATTAAATCAGAGGTAGTCAGAAGTTGTAGGCAGCACGAGAGTTTTCCGTACACACAGCAGGGGATCAGCTGACGTTACCGAACCCCACTTACACATGAGCGAGTGTTTTGTCTGTGCGGACAGCACTTCTGAGCACCAACTGGCGGTGTCGGAGCCCAGGGAAAATCAGGTAGTATGCCGAGGCCTACTTGGAGCCAGGTGTAAATCTGAGGTGGTTTGACTGTGGAGGGAGCAGGACACTTTGCCATACACACAGCAGGGGATCAGCTGACGTTACCGAACCCCACTTACACATGAGCGAGTGTTTTGTCTGTGTGGACAGCACTTCTGAGCAACAACGGGCGTTGCTGTAGCTCAGGAAATAAAGTTCAGGTCATAGAAACATGAACACAACAAGAGACCTGGATCCTGTTGCCAGCCAATTATTTATTCTGGAAGAGGACTGGAAAATTCAGGTGAGATCCAGGCCTTGTTCATTTTCACAAAAGTAAGCCGGTCAACATTATCGGCGGATAGTCGCATGCGACGGTCTGTTACCACACCACCTGCAGCACTAAAGACACGTTCCGATAATACACTGGCAGCAGGGCAAGCCAGCACCTCCAATGCATACTGGCTAAGCTCTGGCCATGTATCCAGCTTAGAGACCCAATACTTGAACGGGGAAGAGCCGTCTGGGAGAACACTAACAGGGCACGACAAGTAGTCTGTCACCATCTGACGGAAACGTTGCCTCCTGCTGACTGGAGCCGTCTGTGATGGTGTAGCCGTTTGTGGCGGTCCCACAAAACTTTTCCACATTTGGGCCATACTGGCCTTGCCATGTCCTGCGGCACTGCCTCTGCTACCTCTTTGTGCAGAGCTTCCTCCACTGCCTCTACCCACATGGCTGCTTTGAAAAGCACTACCAGCAACACTTGTGGGGGGAATGGAGAACATGATGGCCTGCACAAGTGTTTCTTGGTACTCCCGCATTTTCCGCTCCCGGTTCAACTGTGGTATGAGGCTTTGTAAGTTGTCCCGGTAGCGAGGATCTAGGAGGGTGTACACCCAATAATCAGCCGTGTGGAGAATGTTGGCGATGTGGCGGTCATTTAACAAGCACTGCAGCATGAAATCAACCATGTGCTGCAGACTGCCAACTGGACCGGAAACGCTGTCCCCAGCTTGAGGCAGCATCTCTGCCTGCTCAGCATCACCCCACCCTCACTGTACACACTGACTACTAGAGCCTTGTGTACCTCCCTCCTCTGGAGAGATGTGTTCCTCCTCCTCCATTGACTCCTCGTCATCCTCCTCACTAAGTGTCCCCTGCCTGGGCCTTTGTGTGGAAGCACGTTGCGCAGACTTGCCAGAAGCAGATGGCATTTCTGACTGCTCATCCTCGACCTCTTCAAAAACCTCCTCACTTAGTGCTTGTAAGTTTTTTTGAAGCAGACAGATGAGGGGGACAGTCATGCTGATTAGTGCATCATCTGCACTGGCCATCTGCGTGGAGTCATCGAAGGCACGCAAAACTTGGCAGATGTCCCTCATAGTGGCCCACTCAGTGGTGGTGAAGTGTGTCCGGCGCACAGTGCGACTTGTTTGCGCCTGATGCAGCTGGTACTCCATTACTGCTGCCTGCTGCTCACACAACCGCTCCAACATATGTAACGTTGAATTCCACCTGGTGGGGAGGTCACATATGATGCGATGTTCTGGCAGGCGGAACCGGCATTGCAGAGATGCAATGCGCGATCTTGCCGTGCTGGAACGCCGCAACTGAGCACACTCTAGGCGAACCTTGTGCAGCAGTGCATCAAGATCCGGATAGTCCCTCAGAAAGCTCTGCACGACCAAATTGAGCACGTGTGCCAGATATGGTATGTGAGTGAGGTTGCCTAGGCCCAGAGCTGCCACTAGATTTCGGCCATTGTCACTCACTACCAAACTTGGCTGGAGATTCGCTGGCACAAACCACACATCGCTCTCCTGCTTGATGGCATTCCAGAGCTCCTGTGCTGTGTGGCTCCGATTCACCAAAGAAATTAATTTAAGGACGGCCTGTTGACGTTTGGCCACACCTGTGCTCATATCTGGCCTAACAGGCTCACGCAGTGCTGATTCCGAGGAACTAGAGTAGGAGGAGGACTCAATATGTACAGACTGCATTCCTGCAATCCTTGGAGTTGGCAGAATACGTACAGAGCCACTCTCCAGATCTGTACCCGGCTCCACAACATTGACCCAATGGGCAGTGAGGGAAAGGTATCATCCCTGTCCATGGCTACTGGTCCACGCATCAGTGGTCAGGTGGACCTCGCTACTGACGGCATTTAGTAGCGCATTTTTAATTTTCCCTCCACATGCTTTTGCAGGGCAGGGACAGCTTGCCTGCTGAAATAAAAGCGGCTGGGCACATTGTATTGTGGAACTGCCAATGACATAAAGTTCAGGAAGGTGTCAGTCTCCACCAGCCTGAATGACAGCATCTCAAGGGCCAGTAGTTTGGCAATGCCGGCATTCAGAGCCAGTGCTCGGGGATGGTTTGCCGAGTATGGCAGCTTTTTCTCCCATGCCTGTGCTACCGATTGCTGGTGAGTGGCCTGGGAGTGTGCTGATGACTGCGAACGTGGTTCAGTGGGTGGAATTTCACTGGGTCTCTGGACAACAGTGGCAGTGGTTCTTCCATGGCGTTCCAGTGAGGAAGCCGAGCCAGCTGTGTGTGAGCTGGAGGAAGAGGCCCAACACGAGCTGAAGAGGTGGTAGATGCTGCTGAAGGTTGGCCTACATCTTCAGTGTGTCTGTGTAACTCCACCTCGTGCTTGGTACGCACATGTTTCCACATATTTGTGGTATTGAGGTTGGTCACATTTTTCCCTCGTTTCACTTTCTGATGACACAGCTTGCATTTGACAAAGCAAATGTCATCTGCAACTGTGTCAAAAAAAGACCACGCACTGCAAGTCCTGGGAGCGCCCGTTTTGTGTTTTGGAAGAGGATTGCTCCTCACGGTTGCCAAAGTGGAGGCTACAGGCAACCAAGTCTGCCCCCGCCCTCTCCCTCCTCTTTTGGCCGTTCGGGGAATCTCTTCCTCAGAGCTGCTCCCACCACCTTCCTGTGGCTGACGCCATGATGGGTCAAGGACCTCATCATCTCCACTCCCCTCTTCAAGCACCGGCTGGTCCTGGGTTGTCTCGCCAGCACCGTACGTACCAGAAATTGGCAACTGAGTCTCATCATCATCAGATGAGCACTTAGGTGTGCTGACAATAGGCACTGGCCCACCCGCCTCTTCAGATTCAGAGGGACAAAGCAGTTGCGCATCACTGCATACTCCCTCTTCTTCACGCTCTAGAATACTGCTTGGCTGGCCACCTCTTTCCAAGCCAACAGATTCTGAGAACAGAAGTAAAGATTAAGATGGCTCCTGTCCAGGGCTCTCAGACTGCCTGGGCAATTTGGCAGGTGGTGAAGAGACAGATGGTTGCTCTTCAGTGCTCTGGCCTTGGGAGGATGCGGAAGTCATTGAAGTGGATGCGTTAGCTGCCATCCATCCGACAACGGCTTCAATTTGTTCGTCACGCAGCAGTGGGGTACGGCGAGGTCCTACAAAGCTGCACATGAAGGACTGTTGCCTGGTAAAAGTGGGGGATGCCGGGTCACTGGTGGCCGCAGCAGACACCGAATCCCCACGTCCTCTCCCTGCTGAATCCCCCCGTCCTCTTCCTGCTGAAACTCCACGGCCACGACCACGTGCCTTACTCCCTGCCTTCTTCATCTTGGTAGACTGATAAAGATAGGCAGAAAAGTAAAAAAGGGGTGGCTTAGTGTTCTTATTCCTGAACACCTGCTAACCAGTATAAGAAACACTAATTTGGCTAAGAGTGTGTGTACTACACTTTAATATGATCTAATGTGGCCTAGACAACTGTAAAGTGGAGTGTTTGGTGAACTTTATTTCCTTTTTTTTTTTGGGTGGGGAAGGAAAGGATGTGACCAAAGTTTGAAAGCTATAGTATCACAAACTTTTTGGAGCGATTACAATGCAGGAAGCTAACCTACAATGCAATTGATGAGGCTCCAAAAAATAGGGTGATACTAGCCTGGCTGGCCCTGAAGGGCACAAGCCAGCAAAAAGGCTCCTCTATCTAATCCTATATAGTGTTTGCAACCAACCAATGACAATGGATGCGGTTGGAAGCACACTAATATAGGAGCAAAAATCTGGCTAAATTTGCTGCAAAAAAAGGACTATGTATGAGGCAGTGACGCACGCTGAGCGGACTACAGCTAGCAGTGGCTGTAGAACACACTGCAACGTGAGCTGCACTCACACACAGAGAGACCTATCAGACAGCCAAAAACAGTGCAGAGAAATGGGCTATAGCACTGAAAGGCTGCTGAAAGGCTCCGCTGTCCACTCCTTTAGTGTTTGCAACCAACGTATATGGATACGTATGGAAGCACACTATACAGGAGAAAAAAAAAGCAGCAATAAAAGAAAAATGTGTATGAGGCAGAGACACACGCTGGGCGGCCTACAAGCAGACGTGCCTGCAGGACACACTACACAGCGTGGGTCTGCACTCACACAGCCCTTGCAGACAGCTGTGAAAACAGCGCTGCTAGGGAAAAGCAAGCTACAGTGGTGGTTTATGTAGCCTGGGTTAAGCACTATATGTTTTGTGGAATCGCTATTTCTAACTGTCCCTCACAGTCTTCAACAGCAGCCTGTCCCTAACTGAATTCACAGCAGAGTGACCAGAAATGGCAGCTGCAGCGCTTTTTATAGTGCATCATGACATCATTTCAGCAGCCAATCACAGCCATGCCAGTAGTTAACATGCCTACATGCCTAACAGGATGTGCCCACACTTCTGAGGATCCCCATTGGCTGAATCAAATCGAGCGGGCTCCTAGCATTATGGGAACTTCCGATTCCGGTATTCGATATGAAAAAAGTATCGGAACTAAGTATCGGAATTCCGATACAGCTAATATCGACCGATACTCGATACTTGCGGTATCGGAATGCTCAACACTAGTCATGAGGCATAATTAGAGGCAGATTTTAGCAAGAAATTTAAAGGGTTCAGAAAGAGTGGAGTTGTTCAGAGCCTCTTACCTATTCTAAAAGCGCCCACAAAAACGCTTGCCCTCTTCATAAAACCACTGGAATGTATGTGTGTGTGGGGGGGTGCAGATGAAGATGATCTGGTCAGTGGTCCGCAAGTTCATGTAGCAAGTTATATTATTATTATTATTATGCATTTATATAGAGCCATTTATTCCATGGCGCTTTACATGTCAAAAGGGGAATTATAGACAAGTGTAATATATACAAGAATAATAAACAAGTGTAAGACAAGGGACGCACAAGTACATAAGGAGAGGGGACCCTGCCCGCGAGGGCTCACAGTCTACAGGGATGGGTGAGGATACTGTAGGAGAGGTTAGAGCAGGTCGTGCGGTGGTTCAGTAGACCGAGGATCATTGCAGGCTGTAGACTTGTCGGAACAGGTGGGTCTTCATGTTCTTTTTGAAGGTTTCCGTTGATGGTGAGAGTCTGATGTGTTGCGGCAGGGCGTTCCAGAGTATGGGGGAAGATGCTGGTATAGGAATTAGTGCTTAAAGGGGTATTCTCAATTTGTCTCTTGATTATACCAAAGCAAATCAGTCTCTTCAAAGTTATTTTCTTCATGGCTTCTAGCAGTGTGGGAATTAGTAGAATTATAAAGCTCAGAATATGTTCCAATGCAACACATTTAGCTATCAGTGGTTAGTTATGAGTCAACACTGCTATCACAATATCTACACAAAGAGATAATAGGGCATTTGAACAAGCACACAACTCTGGACAATGAGACAGCGTGAGCCAAGAACACCTTGATTAAGAGAAGCTGAGGCTGAGAACTGGTGATTTTGCAAGATTGATAAAAGCAGCTGTTGAGGAGCTGAGAGAGAATAGGAGTAGGTAATTGCTGCCTAGAAATGTATGGGCTAGAGATAGGTGACTGAGATATTTAGAATTGACCTCTCTCCTAAAATGGAACTACTGAGAACTCTCAGCTAGGGTCTGGGCATGCACTAGTGGCTGAACTCCATGTAAATGAGCTGCACGCTATGAAAGATAAAAGCTCTCATTGCAGGAGAATGACAGCAGATATAAAAAGCAAGTCATTTGCAAAGTTGACTATTTTCATGCTGTCTAACTAATTGAAGCAATTCAATAACTTGCGAAAACCACTTTAATCCTTTTATCCCCAAGGGTGGTTTGCATGCTAATGACCAGACCATTTTTTACAATTCTGACTACTGTCCATTTATGAGGTAATAACTCTGGAACACTTCCATGGATCCCTGTGATTCTGACATTGTTTTCTCGTGACATATTGTACTTCATGATAGTGGTAAAATTTCTTTGTTATGACTTTCATTTATTTGTGAAAAAAATGGAAATCTGGCAAAAATTTTGAAAATTTCCTAATTTTCCAAATTTGAATTTTTATGCCCTTAAACCACAGAAATATGTCACATAAAATACCTAATAAGTAACATTTTCCACATGTCTACTTTACATCAGCACAATTTTGGACCATTTTTTTTTGTTAGGAAGTTTTAAGGGTTAAAAGTTAAACAGCGATTTCTCATTTTTACAACACCATTTTATTTTTATGGACCACATCACATCTAAAGTCATTTTGAGGGGTATATATGATAGAAAATACCAAAAAGTGACACCATTCTAAAAACTGCACCCCTGAAGATGCTCAAAACTACAATCAAGAAGTTTATTAACCCTTCTGGTGCTTCACAGGATTTTTTGGAATGTTTTAAAAAAAATGAACATTTTACTTTTTTTCACAAAATATTTACTTCAGATCCAATTTTTTTATTTTACCAGTGGTAACAGGAGAAACTGGACCACAAAAGTACAATTTCTCCTGAGTAAGCTGATAACCCATATATACAGGTAAAACACTGTCTGAGTGCATGGCAGAGCTTGGAAGGGAAGGAGTGCCGTTTGACATTTAAATGCAAAATTGGCATGAATTGAGATGAGACGCCATGTTGCGTTTGGAGAGCCCCTGATGCACCTAAACAGTGGAAACCCCCCACAAGTGACACTATATTGGAAACTAGACCCCCTAAGGAACTTATCTAAATATGTAGTGAGCACTTTGAACCCCTCATTGCTTCACGGAAGTTTATAACGTTGAGTCATAAATAAAATCATTTTTTTTTCACAAAAATGATCTTTTCACCCCCAATTTTTATTTTCGCCAGGATAATAGGAGAAATTGGACACCAAGACTTGTTGTGCAATTTGTCCTGAGAACGCTGATACCACATGTGTGGGGGTAAACCACTGTTTGGGCCCATGTCAGAGCTCGGAAGGGAAGGAGCACCGTTTTACTTTTTCAACACAAAATTGACTGGAATTAAGATAGAACGCCATGTCGCGTTTGGAGAGCCCCTGATGTGGAAATCCCCCACAAGTGACACCATTTTGGAAAGTAGACCCCTAAGGAACTTTTCTAAATGTGTGGTTTGCACTTTGAACCCCAAAGTGCTTCACAGAAGTTTATAACGTATAGCCGTAAAAATAAAAAAAATCATATTTTTTTCACAGAAATGATATTTTCCTCCCCAATTTTTAATTTTCCCAAGGGTAACAGGAGAAATTCGACCCCAAAAGTTGTTGTCCAATTTGTCCTGAGTACGATGAAACCCAATATGTGGGGGTAAATCACTGTTTGGATGCACAGCAGAGCTCGGAAGGGAAGGAGCACTGTTTGACTTTTTTAGTGCAGAACTGGCTGAAATTGAGATTGGATGCCATGTCGCCTTTGGAGAGCCCCTGATGTGCCTAAACAGTGTAAACCCCCCAATTCTAAATCCAACCCTAACACCAACACACCCCTAACCCTAACCCCAACCTTAACCCTAATCCCAACCGTAACCGTAATCCAAATCCTAACCCCAACTCTAGCCCCAACCCTAACCCTAACTTTAGCTCCAACCCTAACCCTAATGTTAGCCCCAACCCTAACCCTACGTAACAACCCTGCCGGCATCACTGCATGGCCTCCCAACCCAAATCACCATGCTGTGAGTTCTGTCTGCTGCCGGCTCCATGCAGTATGCCTCTTGCCTCCTGCCTGCTCTCTTCATACTTCCTGGCTGTGTGCATAGGGGGCGGCACTGTCACTCTCTGGTTCTTATAGAATCAGTGTGCACCTGCCTATGGTGCCAATTACCAAGAGGCCTCTAGTATTTAGGGCAGCTCCACCCAGTGTAAGCTGCCTAAGCAACGCTTTTACTCAGTCAGTGTCTTTCTGCTGAATTGCCAGGTCCTGTCTCAGCCTGCTCTGGGGGCTTCATACCCAGATCTGTTTCAGTGTCCTTTGTGTCATGTTTTCTGCCCACCAGGACACAGAATATCCTGGTCTCTGTACCCCTGTCTCTGTGTCTTGTGCATTTCTTGTTCTGCCCACCAGGAGGCAGAATCCCTTATCTGTGTCCTTGTTCTTGTGCACTGTCTCATACCTTGCCTTGTCTGAACTCTCTCCTATACCTGTGTCTGTCTTATCCCAGTCTCTGTGCCTTGCTCTGTATGTTGCCTAGTCTGAACTCTGTCCTATACCTGTGTCAGTTTTATCCCAGTCTGTGGTCTTTCCATCCCTGCTCTGGATACTCTTGTCTTTACTCCCTCTGTCTTGCTGCTACCTCAGTTCCACTCCGTTCTGCTCTAGCTGCTGCAGAACCTCTAGTTGCAGCTCCTCTCCGCATACCTTGTGGTTCCACCTTGCTTCGTTCTTGCTGCTGCAGAGCCTCTTGATGCAGCTCCTCTCCGCATATTTGCGAGAAACTCGCACGAGTCTCAATACCCGGCACTGTCGCTGGCACTCGGGACCAGAGTGTGCTGCTGCATGTATTTCTATGAAGCTGAGCATTCCGGTCCGAGTGCCGGCAGCAATGTCAAGTATTGAGACGCGAGACTCGTGCGAGTTGCTCGCAAGAGTGACCCCAGTCTTACTGAAACTATTGTGCAAAATGGAAAACATCACAAAGATGCTGAAGAACACAAATTGTGCCAGTGATGTCCTAGAACCCCTTTAGCAGTAAGAAGAGTAATGTATATGTCAAGCAGCTAATCTTGTGCAATACCTATATTTCTGCAGACGCATGACAGTGTCTGACTCACACTATGAGGACAAGGTGCCAAAGTTGTGGCTCAAAAACAATGTTGTAAGATGGAAGGAAAAGTCAAAAAGCTTCAGCTGTCAATTCCAAGGATTTCCAATAAACCTTTGTAAACTATAGAATTCTTGTTAGCACTATAGCTTCTCATACTCTTCTTCTCACGTTTTCGAAATTTCTTTACAAAATGAATAAACAGCCACCTGTATTTAAATCCCAGAAAAAAAAAAATATTTCATGCATCTCTCTGCATTGTTGAGGAAAATGACACAAATACAATAATAATAAACATCATTTTAATACATCTGATGTAGAGATGAAGATATCGATTTATAGAAGATTAGGTCGAACTTCCTGAAACGCATAGTTTCAAGCAAATTAAATTATTTTAAAATTCTATTTGGCTCCAAAAAAAACTTGCACAGCAACATTTTCCTCACTGCTGAAGCTTCAGAGAGTAGGCAAAATAAAAAGAGAGAAATAAAAAAAACCCTCCTCCACCCCTAAGGCTGTGTTCACTTCTTCTGTTAGGAATATCTGCTGTGAACACTATTGTCCTCCTTTGCTTTCCAGACTTTCCTGACGATCTGTCCATGCTGGACGCAGAGGTATCGCACATTTGGATGGTGCAACTACATACAGCGATGCTTCGTGTGGAAGTAGAAAGTGATGTGGTTACGTGGCATGCCACGCTTCCCATTGTTTTGTGGCCCGGGAGACATGGGATGCTGTATCTCCAGGTTGTCAGGCAACACAGGACACTGTCTTCTCTGATGTGAGAAAATAGTGGAAATGTGTAGCACTGCTGTTCAGTTGAGCAAGGAGTGGCTCCTTAGACGTGCCTGGGAGAAAAGCTTCACCTGGTTTTTAACCTTTTTAGCATTGCACTGGCTATTTAACCCCTTAACCCCGGAGGTATTTTCGTTTTTCGCTCCCCTTCTTACCAGAGCTATAACTTTTTTAATGTTCTGTTAATATGGCCATGTGAGGGCTTGTTTTTTGCGGGACGAGTTGTACTTTTGAAGGACATCATTGGTTTTACCATGTTGTGTACTAAGAAAATGTGAAAAAATTTTCAAGTGTTGTGGAATTGCAAAAAAAGTACATTCCCACACTTGTTTTTTGTTTGGCTTTTTTATTAGGTTCACGAAATGCTGAAACTGACCTGCCATTACGATTCTCCAGGTCATTACGAGTTCATAGACACCAAACATGTCTAGGTTCTCTTTTATCTAAGTGGTGAAAAAAATCCAAACTTTGTTAAATAAAAAAAATAGTGCCATTTTCCAATACCCATAGCGTCTCCATTTTTCGTGATCTTGGGTTGGGTGAGGGCTTATTTTTTGCATGCCGAGCTGACAATGACACCATATTGGTGCAGATATGATCTTTTTATCATTTGGTATTGCATTTTAATGCAATGTTGCAGGGACAAAAAAAACGTATTTCTGGGGTTTTGACTTTTTTTTCTCGCTACATTGTTTAGCGATCAGGTAAATCCTTTTTTTTATTGATAGATCTGATGACTCTGAAAGCGGCCATACTTAATATGTGTATGCTTGTTTTTTTATTGTTTAGTTTTGAATGGGGTGAAAGGGGGGTGATTTGAACTTTTATTTATTTATTTTTTTTATATTTTTAAGAACATTTTTTCACTTTTGGCATGCTTCAATAGTCTCCATGGGAGACAGCAAGCTGTCATAGCCCGATTGACTCTGCTACATACAGGCGACGACCACATCACCTATATGTAGCCGAATTAATCACTTCCTATGAGCGTCGACCACTGGGCGTCACTCACAGCAAGCCGGCGGTGACAACTAAAGTTGAGCGACACGGGTCGAAAAATTTCAAAAGTCGCCGACTTTTGTCAAAGTCGGGTTTCATGAAACGAAACCCGACCCTAGGATGAGGTCGGCCACGAGGTCGGCGACTTACGCGCCAAAGTCGCGTTTCAAAAGTTTGTTTTGCGCTCTTTTTCAGCCAATCAGGATCCAAGGACACTGTGGGCAACGTGATGACATAGGCAGGGGTCACCAACCTCTTTCAGAAGGGCATGCAAGTGATTGGCTTGCTTTGGTGGGCGTCACAGGGGGTATAAAAGGGCGTGCACGCCGACCGCCATCTTACTTCTGCCGATCTCAGTATAGGGAGAGGTTGCTGATTCTGTAGGGAGAGCGTTAGGCAGGGAAGAAGACAAAAAAACTGCTTCTGCTGCTAGCGATTTGGCCTGCACAACACACCAGTCACTGTGTGTGTAGTGCAAGGGGCGGCTATATAGTGGTGTATCAGTGGTGTTGGTTGTTGGGCTGCCTTCAAAGGCTTCCTGACATTCCTGCATTGCTGTTTACCCACTGCTCCGCAAACTGCTTTTTTAAAAGCAATCCAATCTCCCTTATCCTCTAGTCACTTTTGTCACAGCTGTGCCATCGAGCCTGTGACATAGCGCTCAGATATCAGTGGGCCTCACACAATCCAAAAGTGTCCAGTGTCCAAAAGTGTGTGCAGAGATTCAAAATCTCCCTTATCCTCTAGTCACTTTGGTCACAGCTGTGCCATCGAGCCTGTCACATAGCGCTCAGATATTCATTGGGCCTCACACAATCCAAAAGTGTCCAGTGTCCAAGAGTGTATGCAGAGATTCAAAATCTCCCTTATCCTCTAGTCACTTTGGTCACAGCTGTGCCATCAAGCCTGTCACATAGCGCTCAGATATTCATTGGGCCTCACACAATCCAAAAGTGTCCAGTGTCCAAAAGTGTGTGCAGAGATTCAAAATCTCCCTTATCCTCTAGTCACTTTGGTCACAGCTGTGCCATCGAGCCTGTGACATAGCGCTCAGATATCAGTGGGCCTCACACAATCCAAAAGTGTCCAGTGTCCAAAAGTGTGTGCAGAGATTCAAAATCTCCCTTATCCTCTAGTCACTTTGGTCACAGCTGTGCCATCGAGCCTGTCACATAGCGCTCAGATATTCATTGGGCCTCACACAATCCAAAAGTGTCCAGTGTCCAAAAATGTGTGTAGAGATTCAAAATCTCCCTTATCCTCTAGTCACTTTGGTCACAGCTGTGCCATCGAGCCTGTCACATAGCGCTCAGATATTCATTGGGCCTCACACAATCCAAAAGTGTCCAGTGTCCAAAAGTGTGTGCAGAGATTCAAAATCTCCCTTATCCTCTAGTCACTTTGGTCACAGCTGTGCCATCGAGCCTGTCACATAGCGCTCAGATATTCATTGGGCCTCACACAATCCAAAAGTGTCCAGTGTCCAAAAGTGTGTGCAGAGATTCAAAATCTCCCTTATCCTCTAGTCACTTTGGTCACAGCTGTGCCATCGAGCCTGTGACATAGCGCTCAGATATCAGTGGGCCTCACACAATCCAAAAGTGTCCAGTGTCCAAAAGTGTGTGCAGAGATTCAAAATCTCCCTTATCCTCTAGTCACTTTGGTCACAGCTGTGCCATCGAGCCTGTCACATAGCGCTCAGATATCAGTGGGCCTCACACAATCCAAAAGTGTCCAGTGTCCAAAAGTGTGTGCAGAGATTCAAAATCTCCCTTATCCTCTAGTCACTTTGGTCACAGCTGTGCCATCGAGCCTGTCACATAGCGCTCAGATATTCATTGGGCCTCACACAATCCAAAAGTGTCCAGTGTCCAAAAGTGTGTGCAGAGATTCAAAATCTGCCTTATCCTCTAGTCACTTTGGTCACAGCTGTGCCATCGAGCCTGTCACATAGCGCTCAGATATTCATTGGGCCTCACAAAATCCAAAAGTGTCCAGTGTCCAAAAGTGTGTGCACAGATTCAAAATCTCCCTTATCCTCTAGTCACTTTGGTCACAGCTGTGCCATCGAGCCTGTGACATAGCGCTCAGATATCAGTGGGCCTCACACAATCCAAAAGTGTCCAGTGTCCAAAAGTGTGTGCAGAGATTCAAAATCTCCCTTATCCTCTAGTCACTTTGGTCACAGCTGTGCCATCGAGCCTGTCACATAGCGCTCAGATATTCATTGGGCCTCACACAATCCAAAAGTGTCCAGTGTCCAAAAGTGTGTGCAGAGATTCAAAATCTCCCTTATCCTCTAGTCACTTTGGTCACAGCTGTGCCATCGAGCCTGTCACATAGCGCTCAGATATTCAATGGGCCTCACACAATCCAAAAGTGTCCAGTGTCCAAAAGTGTGTGCAGAGATTCAAAATCTCCCTTATCCTCTAGTCACTTTGGTCACAGCTGTGCCATTGAGCCTGTCACATAGCGCTCAGATATTCATTGGGCCTCACTAGTGTTGAGCATTCCGATACCGCAAGTATCGGGTATCGGCCGATATCAGCGGTATCGGAATTCCGATACTTAATTCCGATACTTTTTTCATATCGGATTCCGGGATCGGAATCGGAATAGGAAGTTCCCATCATGCTATGAGCCTGCTTGCTTTGATTAAGCCAATGGGAATCCTCCGAAGTGTGGGCACATCCTGTTAGGCATGTAGGCATGTTAACTATTGGCATGGCTGTGATTGGCTGCCGAAATGATGTCATGATGCACTATAAAAGCCACCGCAGCCGCCATTTCTGGTCACTCTGCTGTGAATTCAGTTAGGGACAGGCTGCTGTAGAAGACTGTGAGGGACAGTTAGAAATAGCGATTCTAAAAACAATATTGTGCTTTATCCAGGCTACATAAACCACCACTGTAGCTTGCTTTTCCCTAGCAGCGCTGTTTTCACAGCTGTCTGCAAGGGCTGTGTGAGTGCAGCTCACGCTGTGGAGTGGGTCCTGCAGCCACGTCAGGCTGTAGGCCACCCAGTGTGATCACTGCTGCCTCATACATCTTTTATTTTTTGAGCTGCATTTTTTAAATAATTTCAATCTAGTGTGCTTCCATCCGTATCCATATACGTTGGTTGCAAACACTAGTAGTAGACAGCGGAGCCTTTCTGCAGCCTTTCAGTGCTAGTGTCCACTTTGCTGCACTGTTCACGGCTGTCTGAGAGGTCTCTGACTGTGTGTGAGTGCAGCTCACGCTGAGTAGTGTGTCCTGCAGCTACGTCTGGCTGTAGGACGCTCAGCGTGCGTCACTGCCTCACACATATTTTTATTTGAGTGCAGCTCATTTTTTCTTCTATTAGTGTGCATCCATCCGTCTCCATCTACGGTGGTTGCAAACACTATATAGGAGTACACAGCGGAGCCTTTCTGCAGCCTGTCAGTGCCAGTGCCCACTTAGCTGCACTGTTGACGGCTGTCTGAGAGGTCTCTGACTGTGTGTGAGTGCAGCTCACGCTGAGTAGAGTGTCCTGCAGCTACGTCTGGTTGTAGGACGCTCAACGTGCGTCACTGCCTCACACATATTTGTCTCTGAGTGCAGCTCATTTTTTCTTCTCCTATTAGTGTGCATCCATCCGTATCCATCAACATTGGTTGGTTGCAAACACTATATAGGAGTAGATAGAGGAGCCTTTTTTTCTGGCTTGTGCCCTGCCGGCGCAGCCAGATTAGTATTACCCAATTTTTTTGGAGCCTCATCTTTTGCATTGTAGGTTACCTGCCTGCATTGTAATAGCTCCAAAAAGTTGGTGATACTATCAGTTTCAATTCTTTGTTCTCATACTTTGAGTTTGTTTCAAACAAAGAAACCACATAAAAAGTTCACCAAACACTACATTTTGAACTTGTGTAGGCCACATCAGCTCCTATTAAAGTCTAGTCCACACACACACACTTCATAAAATTAGTGTTTCTTGTACCTGTAACCAGCTGTTCAGGAATAAGCACACTAAGGCCCCCCTTTGTCCTTTTTTGCCTATCTTAAGCAGTCTTGCAAGATGAAGAAGGCAGGGAGTAAGGCGCGGGGGCGTGGGCGTGGGCGTGGAGTTTCAGCAGGGAGAGGACGTGGGGATTCTGCAGGGAGAGGACGTGGGGATTCTACAGGTAGAGGACGTGGGGATTCTGGGCCTGCTGCGGGCACCAGTGGATCAGCATCCCCCAGTTTTAGCAGGCAACAGTCCTTTATGCGCAGCTTTGTAGGACCTCAACGTACCCCACTGCTGCGGGAGGAACAAATTGAAGCCGTTGTCGGATGGATGGCAGCTAACGCATCGACTTCAATTACTTCCGCATCCTCTCAGGGTCAGAGCACCGAAGAGCAACCATCTGTCTCTTCACCACCTGCCAAAGTGCCCAGGCAGTCAGAGAGACATGGACAGGAGCCATCACAATCTCTACTTCTGTTCTCGGAATCTGTTGGCTTGGAAAGAGGGGGCCAGCCAAGCAGCATTCCTGAATGTGAAGAAGAGGGAGTATGCAGTGATGCGCAACTTCTTTGTCCCTCTGAATCTGAAGAGGCGAGTGGGCCAGTGCCTATGGTCAGCACACCTCAGTACGCATCAGATGATGACGAGACTCAGTTGCCACTTTCTGGTGCGTACGGTGCTGGCGAGACAACCCCGGAGAAGCAGCTGTTTGAAGAGGGGAGGGAAGATGATGAGGTCCTTGACCCATCATGGCGTGAGCAACAGGAAGGTGGTGGGAGCAGCTCGGAGGAAGAGATTCCCCTACCGGCCAAAACAGGAGGCAGAGGGAGGGGGAAGACTTGGTTGCCTGTACCCTCCACTTCGGCACCCGTTAGGAGCATTCCTCCTTCCAAAGGCAAACCGGGCGCTCACAAGAGTTGCAGTGCGTGGTCCTTTTTTGACACAGTTGCAGATGACATTTGCTTTGTCAAATGCAAGCTGTGTCATCAGAGAGTCAAAAGAGGGAGAAATGTCAGCAACCTCAATACCACAAATATGTGGAAACATGTGCGCACCAAGCACGAGTTGGAGTTGCATAGACACCCTCAAGACGTAGGCCAACGTACAGCACCACCTACCACCTCTTCAGTTCGTGTTGGGCCCTCTTCCTCCAGCTCACACACTGCTGGTTCGGCTTCCTCACAGGATCGCCAAGGAAGAACCTCTGCCACTGTTGTCCGGAGACCCTGTCAGATTCCACCCATAACAGCACGTTCCCATCCATCACAGCCATCGGTAGCACAGGCATGGGATAAAAGGCGCCCTTACTCGGCAAACCATCCCCGAGCACAGTCTCTGAATGCTGGCATTGCCAAACTTCTGGCAGTTGAAATGCTGTCATTCAGGCTGGTGGACACTGACACCTTCCGGGACTTAATGGCATTGGCAGTCCCCCAATACAACGTGCCCAGCCGCTTTTATTTCAGCAGGCGAGCCGTCCCTGCCCTGCAGAAACATGTTGAGGGCAAAATAAAACATGCGCTACTAAACGCCGTTAGTAGCAAGGTCCACCTGACCACCGATGCGTGGACCAGTAACCATGGACAGGGACGATACCTTTCCCTCACTGCCCACTGGGTCAATGTTGTGGAGCCGGGTACGGATCTGGAGAGTGGCGCTGTACGTGTTCTTCCAACGCCACGGATTGCAGGACTCCAGTCTGTACACATAGACTCCTCCTCCTACTCAAGTTCCTCAGAAACAGCAGAGCAGGAGCCTGTTACGACCGATATGAGCACAGCCGTGGCCAAACGTCAACAGGCTGTACTCAAATTAATTTCTTTGGGGAATCGAAGCCACACAGCGCAGGAGCTCTGGAATGCTATCAAGCTGGAGAGCGATGTGTGGTTTGGGCCAGCGAATCTCCAGCCGGGCTTGGTAGTGTGTGACAATGGCCGAAATCTGGTGGCAGCTCTTGGCCTAGGCAACCTCACACACATCCCATGTCTGGCACATGTTCTTAACTTGGTCGTGCAGAGCTTTCTGAGGGACTATCCGGATCTTGATGCACTGTTGCACAAGGTCCGCATAGAGTGCGCTCACTTGCGACGTTCCAGCACGGCAAGATCGCGCCTCGCTGCTCTGCAGCGACGATTTGGCCTTCCAGAACATCGCATCATATGTGACCTACCCACCCGGTGGAATTCAACGTTACATATGTTGGAGCGGTTGTGTGAGCAGCAGGCAGCAGTCATGGAGTACCAGCTGCATCAGGCGCAAACAAGTCGCACTGTGCGCCGTTCACACTTCAGCACCATTGAGTGGGCCTCTATGAAGGACATCTGCCTCGTTTTGCGTGCCTTCGATGAATCCACGCGGATGGCGAGTGCAGATGATGCACTAGTCAGCATGACTGTCCCCCTTATCTGCCTGCTTCAACAAACACTGCAAGCACTAAGGGATGAGGTTTCAGAAGAGGTGGAGGATGAGGAGTCCCAAATGCCATCTGCTTCTGGACAGTCTGCGCTACGTGTTTCCTCACAAAGGCCTAGGCAGGGGACACTTTGTGAGGAGGATGAGGAGGAGTCGATGGAGGAGGAAGACATCTCTCCAGAGGAGGGAGGTACACAAACCTCTACTCAGTATGTACAGCGAGGGTGGGGTGATGCAGAGCAGGTCGAGGTCACGCCTCAAACAGGGGACAGCGGTTCTTTGGCAGTTGGGAGTCTGCAGCACATGGTTGATTTCATGCTGCAGTGCCTGAGAAACGACCGCCGCATCGCCCACATTCTCGTCTCGGCTGATTATTGGGTGTACACCCTCCTAGATCCTCGCTACCGGGACAGCGTACAAAGGCTCATACCAACGTTGAACCGGGAGCGTAAAATGCGGGAGTACGAAGAGTCACTGGTGCAGTCCATAATGTTTTCCATTCCACCCGACAGCATTGTTGCAAGTGCTTTACAAAGCAGCTCTGTGCGTCGAGGCAGTGGAGGAAACTCTGCACAAAGAGGGAGCAGAGGCAGTGCCGCAGCACAAGGCAAGACCACTATGGCCCAAATGTGGCAAAGTTTTGTGTGTCCACCACAATTGTCTACACCATCAGCGACGCCTCGAGTCAGCAGGAGGCAACGCTTCCGTCAGATGGTGTCAGACTACATGTCTTGCCCTGTCGCTGTACTCCCAGATGGCTCTTCCCCCTTCAAGTTTTGGGTCTCTAAGCTGGATACATGGCCAGAGCTTAGCCAGTATGCATTGGAGGTGCTGGCTTGCCCTGCTGCCAGTGTATTATCGGAACGTGTCTTTAGTGCCGCAGGTGGTGTACTAACAGACCGTCGCACGCGACTATCTTCCGATAATGTTGACCGGCTGACTTTTCTGAAAATGAACAAGGCCTGGATCTCCAAAGACTTTGCCATTCCTCTTACAGACTAAATTAGTGGTTGGCAACTGTATCCAGGTCTGCTGGTGTGTTCATTTTTCTACCACCTGAACTATAATCCCTGTGCTTCAACACAGCCAGTTGTCGCTCAGATGTGTCGTCTGCACAGAGAAACACACTAGCTCCTGTGTTACTGGGGTTCAGTAATGCCAGCTGATCCCCTGCTGTGTGGACGGCAGAGTCACCAGCTCCATCAACATTCAAACCACTACTGATTTTTAACCGTGCCCAACTTAGGTCTCTGGCTCCACTGTCTCTACTATTTCCCCTGACCTCCAACCCCGCCATCTACATCTCTGAAGTGGCGTCAGCACAATCTACACTTGTTCCTGTGTTCCTGTGGCTCAGTCCCATCAGTTTATCCCCTGATGTGTGTCCGGCAAGGTCTCCTGCTCTGTCCACATTCCCATAACCAGTAGTGGGAATGAGGACAGAGCTGGCGAACTTGCCGGACAAACATCAGGGGATCAACTGATGGGACTGAGCACCAGTAACACAGGAACAAGTGTAGATTGTGCTGACGCCACTTCAGAGATGTAGCTGGCGGGGTTGGAGGCCAGGGTAAATAGTAGAGACAGTGGAGCCAGAGGCCTAAGTGGAGCATGGTTAGAATCAGTAGTAGTCCACAACCTCCATAAAAACCGCTGCCCATTGGCCTCTGCATGCGGCATGCGTAATCCTGGGCACCAACAGCGTCAGTTGGTGTTCAGAAGTGTCGTCTCCACAGAGCCAAACACATTCGTTCAAGTGTTAGTGGGGTTCAGCACTGCCAGCTGTTCCCCTGCTGTGGAGATGGCAAGTCTCCTGCTGCCTTCACCTGCCAAAATCCAGTAGGCCCCAGCCTGCTCCTCGCCTAATCCTGGGCTCCAACAGCGTCAGTTGGTGTTCAGAAGTGTCGTCTCCACAGAACCAAACACATTCGTTCAAGTGTTAGTGGGGTTCAGCACTGCCAGCTGTTCCCCTGCTGTGGAGATGGCAAGTCTCCTGCTGCCTTCACCTGCCAAAATCCAGTAGGCCCCAGCCTGCTCCTCGCCTAATCCTGGGCTCCAACAGCGTCAGTTGGTGTTCAGAAGTGTTGTCTCCACAGAGCCAAACACGTTCGTTCAAGTGTTAGTGGGGTTCAGCACTGCCAGCTGTTCCCCTGCTGTGGAGATGGCAAGTCTCCTGCTGCATTCACCTGCCAAAATCCAGTAGGCCCCAGCCTGCTCCTCGCCTAATCCTGGGCTCCAACAGCGTCAGTTGGTGTTCAGAAGTGTCGTCTCCACAGAACCAAACACATTCGTTCAAGTGTTAGTGGGGTTCAGCACTGCCAGCTGTTCCCCTGCTGTGGAGATGGCAAGTCTCCTGCTGCCTTCACCTGCCAAAATCCAGTAGGCCCCAGCCTGCTCCTCGCCTAATCCTGGGCTCCAACAGCGTCAGTTGGTGTTCAGAAGTGTCGTCTCCACAGAACCAAACACATTCGTTCAAGTGTTAGTGGGGTTCAGCACTGCCAGCTGTTCCCCTGCTGTGGAGATGGCAAGTCTCCTGCTGCATTCACCTGCCAAAATCCAGTAGGCCCCAGCCTGCTCCTCGCCTAATCCTGGGCTCCAACAGCGTCAGTTGGTGTTCAGAAGTGTCGTCTCCACAGAACCAAACACATTCGTTCAAGTGTTAGTGGGGTTCAGCACTGCCAGCTGTTCCCCTGCTGTGGAGATGGCAAGTCTCCTGCTGCCTTCACCTGCCAAAATCCAGTAGGCCCCAGCCTGCTCCTCGCCTAATCCTGGGCTCCAACAGCGTCAGTTGGTGTTCAGAAGTGTCGTCTCCACAGAGCCAAACACGTTCGTTCAAGTGTTAGTGGGGTTCAGCACTGCCAGCTGTTCCCCTGCTGTGGAGATGGCAAGTCTCCTGCTGCATTCACCTGCCAAAATCCAGTAGGCCCCAGCCTGCTCCTCGCCTAATCCTGGGCTCCAACAGCGTCAGTTGGTGTTCAGAAGTGTCGTCTCCACAGAACCAAACACATTCGTTCAAGTGTTAGTGGGGTTCAGCACTGCCAGCTGTTCCCCTGCTGTGGAGATGGCAAGTCTCCTGCTGCCTTCACCTGCCAAAATCCAGTAGGCCCCAGCCTGCTCCTCGCCTAATCCTGGGCTCCAACAGCGTCAGTTGGTGTTCAGAAGTGTCGTCTCCACAGAACCAAACACATTCGTTCAAGTGTTAGTGGGGTTCAGCACTGCCAGCTGTTCCCCTGCTGTGGAGATGGCAAGTCTCCTGCTGCCTTCACCTGCCAAAATCCAGTAGGCTCCAGCCTGCTCCTCGCCTAATCCTGGGCTCCAACAGCGTCAGTTGGTGTTCAGAAGTGTTGTCTCCACAGAGCCAAACACGTTCGTTCAAGTGTTAGTGGGGTTCAGCACTGCCAGCTGTTCCCCTGCTGTGGAGATGGCAAGTCTCCTGCTGCATTCACCTGCCAAAATCCAGTAGGCCCCAGCCTGCTCCTCGCCTAATCCTGGGCTCCAACAGCGTCAGTTGGTGTTCAGAAGTGTCGTCTCCACAGAACCAAACACATTCGTTCAAGTGTTAGTGGGGTTCAGCACTGCCAGCTGTTCCCCTGCTGTGGAGATGGCAAGTCTCCTGCTGCCTTCACCTGCCAAAATCCAGTAGGCCCCAGCCTGCTCCTCGCCTAATCCTGGGCTCCAACAGCGTCAGTTGGTGTTCAGAAGTGTCGTCTCCACAGAACCAAACACATTCGTTCAAGTGTTAGTGGGGTTCAGCACTGCCAGCTGTTCCCCTGCTGTGGAGATGGCAAGTCTCCTGCCAAAATCCAGTAGGCCCCAGCCTGCTCCTCGCCTAATCCTGGGCTCCAACAGCGTCAGTTGGTGTTCAGAAGTGTCGTCTCCACAGAGCCAAACACATTCGTTCAAGTGTTAGTGGGGTTCTGCACTGCCAGCTGTTCCCCTGCTGTGGAGATGGCAGTCTCTCCTGCTGTCTCCGCATTACAAAGACAGTAGGCCTCTGCCTACACCCTCCTATTTCCTGGGCTTCAACACAGCCAGTTGTAGTTCGGAAGTGCCGTCCACACGGAAAGAGACACTTGCTCCCGTGTCTCAGTGGGGTTCAGTAACGTCAGCTGATCCCCTGCTGTGTGGATGGCAGTCTCTCCTGCTGTAAACTCATTCAAAATACAGTAGGCCTCTGCCTACACCCTCCTATTTCCTGGGCTTCAACACAGCCAGTTGTAGTTCGGAAGTGCCGTCCACACGGAAAGAGACACTTGCTCCCGTGTCTCAGTGGGGTTCAGTAACGTCAGCTGATCCCCTGCTGTGTGGATGGCAGTCTCTCCTGCTGTCACCTCATTCAAAATTCAGTAGGCCTCTGCCTACACCCTCCTATTTCCTGGGCTTCAACACAGCCAGTTGTAGTTCGGAAGTGCCGTCCACACGGAAAGAGATACTTGCTCCCGTGTCTCAGTGGGGTTCAGTAACGTCAGCTGATCCCCTGCTGTGTGGATGGCAGTCTCTCCTGCTGTCACCTCATTCAAAATTCAGTAGGCCTCTGCCTACACCCTCCTATTTCCTGGGCTTCAACACAGCCAGTTGTAGTTCGGAAGTGCCGTCCACACGGAAAGAGACACTTGCTCCCGTGTCTCAGTGGGGTTCAGTAACGTCAGCTGATCCCCTGCTGTGTGGATGGCAGTCTCTCCTGCTGTAAACTCATTCAAAATACAGTAGGCCTCTGCCTACACCCTCCTATTTCCTGGGCTTCAACACAGCCAGTTGTAGTTCGGAAGTGCCGTCCACACGGAAAGAGACACTTGCTCCCGTGTCTCAGTGGGGTTCAGTAACGTCAGCTGATCCCCTGCTGTGTGGATGGCAGTCTCTCCTGCTGTCACCTCATTCAAAATTCAGTAGGCCTCTGCCTACACCCTCCTATTTCCTGGGCTTCAACACAGCCAGTTGTAGTTCGGAAGTGCCGTCCACACGGAAAGAGACACTTGCTCCCGTGTCTCAGTGGGGTTCAGTAACGTCAGCTGATCCCCTGCTGTGTGGATGGCAGTCTCTCCTGCTGTCACCTCATTCAAAATTCAGTAGGCCTCTGCCTACACCCTCCTATTTCCTGGGCTTCAACACAGCCAGTTGTAGTTCGGAAGTGCCGTCCACACGGAAAGAGACACTTGCTCCCGTGTCTCAGTGGGGTTCAGTAACGTCAGCTGATCCCCTGCTGTGTGGATGGCAGTCTCTCCTGCTGTCACCTCATTCAAAATTCAGTAGGCCTCTGCCTACACCCTCCTATTTCCTGGGCTTCAACACAGCCAGTTGTAGTTCGGAAGTGCCGTCCACACGGAAAGAGATACTTGCTCCCGTGTCTCAGTGGGGTTCAGTAACGTCAGCTGATCCCCTGCTGTGTGGATGGCAGTCTCTCCTGCTGTAAACTCATTCAAAATACAGTAGGCCTCTGCCTACACCCTCCTATTTCCTGGGCTTCAACACAGCCAGTTGTAGTTCGGAAGTGCCGTCCACACGGAAAGAGATACTTGCTCCCGTGTCTCAGTGGGGTTCAGTAACGTCAGCTGATCCCCTGCTTTGTGGATGGCAGTCTCTCCTGCTGTAAACTCATTCAAAATACAGTAGGCCTCTGCCTACACCCTCCTATTTCCTGGGCTTCAACACAGCCAGTTGTAGTTCGGAAGTGCCGTCCACACGGAAAGAGATACTTGCTCCCGTGTCTCAGTGGGGTTCAGTAATGTCAGCTGATCCCCTGCTGTGTGGATGGCAAAGTCTCCTGCTGCCTACACAGTCGTACCACTACTGATTTTTAACCGTGCTCCAATTAGGCCTGTGGCTCCACTGTCTCTCGTATTTCCCCTGTCCTCCAACCCTGCCAGTTACAGCTCCGAAGTGGCGTCTGCACAATCCACACTTGTTCCTGTGTTACAGGTGTTCAGTCCGATCAGTTAATCCCCTGATGTGTGTCCGGCAATGTCGCCTGCTCTGTCCACATTCCCATTATCGGAATGTGGACAGAGCAGGCGACATTGCCGGACACACATCAGGGGATTAACTGACCGGACTGAACACCTGTAACACAGGAACAAGTGTGGATTGTGCAGACGCCACTTCGGAGCTGTAACTGGCGGGGTTGGAGGACAGGGGAAATACGAAAATCAGTGAATCCACAGGCCTAAGTGGAGCTTGGTTCAAATTAGTAGTCTACAACCGATCTTAAAATTTCTTCAATGCAGCCTAAGCCTGCTCCGTGCTTGTCCCTGGGCTTCAACACAGCCAGTTGTTGCTCGGAAGTGCCGTCTTCACAGAGTAAAACACTAGCTCCTGTGTTTGTGGGGTTCAGTAACGTCAGCTGTTCCCCTGCTGTTTTGATGGCAATCTGTCCTGCTGCCTCCCAATTGACAGCACATCAGGCCTCAGCCTGCTAAGTGCTTGTCCTGGGCTCCAACATCGCCAGTTGCTGCTCATAACTGACTTTGGCACGGGTACTCCCTCCTGCCCAGCTTGGTTCCAGCCCTGCCTGCTGTTTCCGGGAAGTGTCAATGTCAGTTTGCCACCCCAAGTTGCCATGTCGTGTTGCGGTTGGGTTAGCCGAGGCTAGGGTGCCAGCAGTTTAGGTGCTTCCTATGTGGACTGCGGGTTCTGGTAAGAAAGGTTTGTTCCATAGTGCCAGTAGGACAAGCACCCCCTGTAGGACTGTGTGATTCGGTAACTGCGGCCAGCTTGCGGCATGCCAACTTTGCTTTTCAGGGGTAACTTCTGATACCCCTCCGGGTTCCAGCACCGTCAGCTGGTTCTCATCAGAGCCTTTGGCCTAGGTGCCTCCATCTCGGTATCCGAGTTCCAGCAACGTCTGCTGGTCCTTGGTAGTGCTTTGTAGCACAGGTACCTCCTGCTTAGTAACCGGGTTCCAGCACCGTCAGCTGGTCCTCGGTTGTGCCATTGGCTCTTATTCCTTCTGCTGCCCCTCCGGGTGCCAGCACTGTCAGCTGGTCCTCGCTATTTCCATTTGCTCTTGCAGCTTATGCTACCCCTCCGGGTTCCAGCACCGTCAGCTGGTTCTCGTCAGAGCCTTTGGCCTAGGTGCCTCCATCTCGGTATCCGAGTTCCGGCAACGTCTGCTGGTCCTTGGTAGTGCTTTGTAGCACAGGTACTTCCTGCTTAGTAACCGGGTTCCAGCACCGTCAGCTGGTCCTCGGTTGTGCCATTGGCTCTTATTCCTTCTGCTGCCCCTCCGGGTGCCAGCACTGTCAGCTGGTCCTCGCTATTTCCATTTGCTCTTGCAGCTTATGCTACCCCTCCGGGTTCCAGCACCGTCAGCTGGTTCTCGTCAGAGCGTTTGGCCTAGGTGCCTCCATCTCGGTATCCGAGTTCCGGCAACGTCTGCTGGTCCTTGGTAGTGCTTTGTAGCACAGGTACCTCCTGCTTAGTAACCGGGTTCCAGCACCGTCAGCTGGTCCTCGGTAGTGCCATTGGCTCTTGTTCCTTCTGCTGCCCCTCCGGGTGCCAGTACCGTCAGCTGGTTCAAGAGGACAAAGAACAGGAAGACAAACACCAAGATGCAGAACAACAAGAGAGAGAAGACAAAGAAGCATAAAAAAAACAAAGCAGAAGAACATTAAGCATAAGACTAATACTCTGAGCAAATGATATTATCTTATTTATAAGCAGAAGAAGACTAAGCAGTGTATGGGGGTGAGTCCGTTCCTCCTCGTGGTGCCCCTGGAAAAGGCCTGCTTCTGCAGGCCAAACTGAACGCGGACAAATCCTGTTGTAAATCTTTTGTGACAGGCAGAACGGAAGGTGTAAACTTCTAACTTTTCTAGATAACAACTACAGGAATGCCTGACACAAACAAGAATATGATGAAGAAGAATAGGAAGAAGATGAAGAAGCTGAATATGTAGAATAATAATTGTTGAATAAGAAGAATATGAAGAATGTAAGAAAAGGAAGAAGAAGAAGAAGAAGAAGAAGAAGAAGAAGAAGAATGTAAAAAAAGGAAGTAGAAGAAGAAGAAGAAGAATGTAAAAAAAGGAATAAGAAGAAGAATGTAAAAAAAGGAAGTAGAAGAAGAAGAAGAAGAATGTAAAAAAAGGAAGTAGAAGAAGAAGAAGAAGAATGTAAAAAAAGGAAGTAGAAGAAGAAGACATACATGTCTGGCAAAATATAAATGAGGCTAACATAGTCAATATCTTTGTAACTCCTAACATCTTTAAAAAAAAAAGTTTAATTCCTGCTATTCCATTTGATTGGGCTAAACCTCTATGGCTTTAATGTCTCCTCCACCTCCCACAATACATTCTACATTATTCTTAGTTGTTTTTCTTCATGTAGAATTAACCTACAAGGAAAGAAAGGTTTTTTTTTAATTCCGATATTTTGGCCCCATTGACTTGCATTGGTTCCCGGTATCGGAATCGGCGATACCGATACTTTTTTTTAAGATCGGCCGATCCATTCCGATCCGATATTTTCAAGTATCGGCTGGTATCGCTCAACTCTAGGCCTCACACAATCCAAAAGTGTCCAGTGTCCAAAAGTGTGTGCAGAGATTCAAAATCTCCCTTATCCTCTAGTCACTTTGGTCACAGCTGTGCCATCGAGCCTGTCACATAGCGCTCAGATATTCATTGGGCCTCACAAAATCCAAAAGTGTCCAGTGTCCAAAAGTGTGTGCAGAGATTCAAAATCTCCCTTATCCTCTAGTCACTTTGGTCACAGCTGTGCCATCGAGCCTGTGACATAGTGCTCAGATGTCAGTAGGCCTCACACAATCCAAAAGTGTCCAGTGTCCAAAAGTGTGTGCAGAGATTCAAAATCTCCCTTATCCTCTAGTCACTTTGGTCACAGCTGTGCCATCGAGCCTGTCACATAGCGCTCAGATATCAGTGGGCCTCACACAATCCAAAAGTGTCCAGTGTCCACAAGTGTCTGCAGAAATTAAAAATCTCCCTTATCCTCTAGTCACTTTGGTCACAGCTGTGCCATCGAGCCTGTCACATAGCGCTCAGATATTCATTGGGCCTCACACAATCCAAAAGTGTCCAGTGTCCAAAAGTGTGTGCAGAGATTCAAAATCTCCCTTATCCTCTAGTCACTTTGGTCACAGCTGTGCCATCGAGCCTGTCACATAGCGCTCAGATATTCATTGGGCCTCACACAATCCAAAAGTGTCCAGTGTCCAAAAGTGTGTGCAGAGATTCAAAATCTCCCTTATCCTCTAGTCACTTTGGTCACAGCTGTGCCATCGAGCCTGTCACATAGCGCTCAGATATTCATTGGGTCTCACACAATCCAAAAGTGTCCAGTGTCCAAAAGTGTGTGCAGAGATTCAAAATCTCCCTTATCCTCTAGTCACTTTGGTCACAGCTGTGCCATCGAGCCTGTGACATAGCGCTCAGATATCAGTGGGCCTCACACAATCCAAAAGTGTCCAGTGTCCAAAAGTGTGTGCAGAGATTCAAAATCTCCCTTATCCTCTAGTCACTTTGGTCACAGCTGTGCCATCGAGCCTGTCACATAGCGCTCAGATATCAGTGGGCCTCACACAATCCAAAAGTGTCCAGTGTCCACAAGTGTCTGCAGAAATTCAAAATCTCCCTTATCCTCTAGTCACTTTGGTCACAGCTGTGCCATCGAGCCTGTCACATAGCGCTCAGATATTCATTGGGCCTCACACAATCCAAAAGTGTCCAGTGTCCAAAAGTGTGTGCAGAGATTCAAAATCTCCCTTATCCTCTAGTCACTTTGGTCACAGCTGTGCCATCGAGCCTGTCACATAGCGCTCAGATATTCATTGGGCCTCACACAATCCAAAAGTGTCCAGTGTCCAAAAGTGTGTGCAGAGATTCAAAATCTCCCTTATCCTCTAGTCACTTTGGTCACAGCTGTGCCATCGAGCCTGTCACATAGCGCTCAGATATTCATTGGGCCTCACACAATCAAAAAGTGTCCAGTGTCCAAAAGTGTGTACAGAGATTCAAAATCTCCCTTATCCTCTAGTCACTTTGGTCACAGCTGTGCCATCGAGACTGTCACATAGCGCTCAGATATCAGTGGGCCTCACACAATCCAAAAGTGTCCAGTGTCCACAAGTGTCTGCAGAAATTCAAAATCTCCCTTATCCTCTAGTCACTTTGGTCACAGCTGTGCCATCGAGCCTGTCACATAGCGCTCAGATATTCATTGGGCCTCACACAATCCAAAAGTGTCCAGTGTCCAAAAGTGTGTGCAGAGATTCAAATTCTCCCTTATCCTCTAGTCACTTTGGTCACAGCTGTGCCATCGAGCCTGTCACATAGCGCTCAGATATTCATTGGGCCTCACACAATCCAAAAGTGTCCAGTGTCCAAAAGTGTGTGCAGAGATTCAAAATCTCCCTTATCCTCTAGTCACTTTGGTCACAGCTGTGCCATCGAGCCTGTGACATAGCGCTCAGATATCAGTGGGCCTCACACAATCCAAAAGTGTCCAGTGTCCAAAAGTGTGTGCAGAGATTCAAAATCTCCCTTATCCTCTAGTCACTTTGGTCACAGCTGTGCCATCGAGCCTGTCACATAGCGCTCAGATATTCATTGGGCCTCACACAATCCAAAAGTGTCCAGTGTCCAAAAGTGTGTGCAGAGATTCAAAATCTCCCTTATCCTCTAGTCACTTTGGTCACAGCTGTGCCATCGAGCCTGTCACATAGCGCTCAGATATTCATTGGGCCTCACACAATCCAAAAGTGTCCAGTGTCCAAAAGTGTGTGCAGAGATTCAAAATCTCCCGTATCCTCTAGTCACTTTGGTCACAGCTGTGCCATCGAGCCTGTCACATAGCGCTCAGATATTCTTTGGGCCTCACACAATCCAAAAGTGTCCAGTGTCCAAAAGTGTGTGCAGAGATTCAAAATCTCCCTTATCCTCTAGTCACTTTGGTCACAGCTGTGCCATCGAGCCTGTCACATAGCGCTCAGATATTCATTGGGCCTCACACAATCCAAAAGTGTCCAGTGTCCAAAAGTGTGTGCAGAGATTCAAAATCTCCCTTATCCTCTAGTCACTTTGGTCACAGCTGTGCCATCGAGCCTGTCACATAGCGCTCAGATATTCATTGGGCCTCACACAATCCAAAAGTGTCCAGTGTCCAAAATTGTATGTAGAGATTCAAAATCTCCCTTATCCTCTTGTCACTTTGGTCACAGCTGTGCCATCGAGCCTGTCACATAGCGCTCAGATATCAGTGGGCCTCACACAATCCAAAAGTGTCCAGTGTCCAAAAGTGTGTGCAGAGATTCAAAATCTCCCTTATCCTCTAGTCACTTTGGTCACAGCTGTGCCATCGAGCCTGTGACATTGCGCTCAGATATTCATTGGGCCTCACACAATCCAAAAGTGTCCAGTGTCCAAAAGTGTGTGCAGAGATTCAAAATCTCCCTTATCCTCTAGTCACTTTGGTCACAGCTGTGCCATCGAGCCTGTCACATAGTGCTCAGATATTCATTGGGCCTCACACAATCCAAAAGTGTCCAGTGTCCACAAGTGTCTGCAGAAATTTAAAATCTCCCCTGTCCTATAGACACCTTGTACTTTGATTTACATTACTATATAGTTTGTTGGATTTTGTCTACATTTCTACCAAAAAATGAGGAAGGCTGGTGGAAAAGGCCGTGGAATTGGGCGGGGGTTGACAGCTGGTAATGATGGTGTTGGTGGTGGATCTGATGGTAGTGGCAAGAGCAAAATAGGACCGAATGCAGGAGGTGTTGAGCCTGCGTCATCGTCTGGCTACATAAGGCCTCGAACGCTTAGTTTTCTAGGAGTTGGCAAACCGATTTTAAAGCCAGAGCATCAGGAAAAAGTTTTGTCTTACATTGCTGACTCAGCCTCCAGCTCTATCGCCTCCTCTTCTTCAGTTGTAAAAAGTAAAAGCACTGAGTCGTCATTGGAGGCTCATGTTCATGAACCACAACTTTCCTTGTGTCCTTCACCCCAACCAAGATTGAAGGATGACGCAGGCCATACTACTGATTACTCCATGGAGCTGTTTTCACATACCATGCCTGGATTATCAAGTCAAATGGTGAATTACCCAGGCCAAGATGAATCTGACATGGAGTGCACTGATGCACAGCCGCTGATGGATGATTCTGCTGGTACATTCACTCAGAGCACTACATTGTCCTCGCAGTGTACAGAGCCAGATTCTGACCCTGATGAGACTCAGGTGCCCCTTCCCGCACACTATACCACCATACACGGTGACACAGAGGAAGGTGCACATGACATAGAAGAGGAGGTGATGGATGACCCAGTTGTTGACCCAGATTGGCATCCATTGGGGGAAGAGGGTGCTGCTTCCAATAGCTCAGATGAGGAGCATCCACAGCAGACAACGACATCGCAACAGCTGTTATCTGGCAGGCCCGTAGCACTCCAAAGACAGGTTCCAAACATCAAAAGAGTTGCTGGACAGCTTGTCCAGAGGGTCAAAAGATCACAGTGTGCTAGGCCGCAAAATGTCTGCCAAAGTAGGAAGAGTGCAGTGTGGCACTTTTTTGAACAAAATCCTCATGATCAGGCCAAGGTTATCTGTAAGAAGTGCGCAAAGACCTTTAGCCGAGGGAAAAATCTGAAAAATTTGAATACCAGTTGCATGCTTAGACATTTAACCAGCATGCACTTGCAAGCGTGGACACAACACCAAACCTCAAGTGCCACATGTGCAACTGATCACAACGAAGGTAGTCAGCAACGCTACATTGTTTCCCCCACTGTAAGCCCACCGGGTAGCACAGCAGCAAATGTTGAGGTGTCATTGCAAGGCCACAGCAGTCAGGGAATCCCACTGTTATATCAACGAAAGACTGATTCTAGGCCATCAGAAAGAACACCAACTCCATCACCATCATCAACCCTCTCTCAGTCCGCCCTGTCCACCGCTACTTCCACCATATGCAGCTCTCAATTCCAGCTCACCCTCCCAGACACTATGAGTAGGTCAAGAAAGTACTCAGTCTCTCATCCGCGTACACTGGGTTTGAACGCCCACATTGCCAAACTAATCTCGTTTGAGATGATGCCCTTTCGGTTGGTGGAAAGCACAGCTTTCCGCGAACTCATGGCCTATGCAGTACCACGCTATGACCTACCCAGTCGCCACTTCTTCTCTCGCAAAGCCATCCCAGCCCTCCACCATCATGTGAAAGACCGCATTGTCCATGCACTCAAGCAGTCAGTGAGCGGAAAGGTGCACCTCACAACTGATGCATGGTCCAGTCGGCATGGCCAGGGCCGTTACGTGTCCATCACTGCGCACTGGGTTAATGTGGTGGATGCAGGGTCCACAGGGGACAGCGGTGGTGGGACAGTGCTGCCTAGCCCACGGTATAGGAAACAGTTGGCTGTAGGCGTTCAACCCTCCTCTTCCTCCTCCAGAAGCGAAAGCTCGTCCACAGAGCGCAGTCGCACGAGCACTCCATCTGCAGCTGCCACTGTTGCACACGATGTGTCCCCCTATCGAGCAGCTAGTGGAAAGCGTCAGCAGGCTGTGTTGCAGATGATGTGTTTGGGCAACAGACACACCGCCGAGGTGCTGTCCGAGTACTTGAAGCGACAAACTGAGTCATGGCTGGGCAGTGTACATCTTGAGGCAGGCAAGGTAGTTAGTGATAACAGCCGTAATTTTGTGGCAGCCATAGCCCTTTCAAAACTCAGCCACATACCTTGCTCGGCTCACACCTTGAACCTGGTGGTGCAGTGCTTCCTCAAAAATTATCCGGAGTTAACAGCCCTGCTCCAGAAGGTGCGAAGACTGTGCGCGCACATCCGCCGGTCGCCTGTACACTCCGTTCGTATGCAGAAGCTGCAGCGATTGCTCCACGTTCCCAACCACCGCCTCATTATCGACATTGCAACAAGGTGGAACTCCACCCTGCACATGGTGGAGCGGCTGTGCGAGCAGAGGCAGGCCATAATGCATTTGTGGGAGGATACACGGCCAGGCACTTTGAGAGCAGACATGGAGTTTACAGGTGTGCAGTGGTCGAAGCTGAAAGACCTCTGTAAAGTCCTTCAGTGTTTTGAGGAATGCACACGGCTGGTAAGCGCAGACGACGCCATCCTAAGCATGAGCATCCCACTTATGCGTCTGCTCATGCAAACTTTGACGCACCTTAAGGAGCAGGCGTCTGCAGCCAATGTTGATGAGGAGGAAGAGGAGGAGGGAATCCTTGATGACATTCAGCCATTGTCTGCTCAGGGACCTCTCCTGGACGAGGTGGAGGAAGAAGAGGAGGAGGAGGATGATGATGGGGATGATTACTTAGGGGAGGAGGATGCATCTCGTGGGGAAAGTGAAAATGTTGGCGTGGCAAGGTCTGGTACAGGGTTTGTGCGTGACTGGAGGGATGTGGAATTGCCAGAAAGTGCTCCTCCACCCAGCACTCGCAGTGCATCATTGACACCGGTAACATTGGCCCACATGTCAGATTATGCCTTGCAGATCCTAAAAAGGGACCCCCGCATTGCCAAAATGATGAACGATGACGACTACTGGTTGGCCAGCATCCTGGATCCACGCTATAAAGGCAAATTACAAAACATCATGCCACAGGAGAACCTTGACCTAATATTGGCTAATAAACAAGCAACTCTGGTAAATCGGTTGCTTGAGGCATTCCCAGCACACAGCAGCGGTGATGGTTCTCACACGAGCCGTACGGGCCGGGGGCAGCTTGGCAGAGGTGTTCGTGGTGCTCACAGCAGAAGTGGCGTTGGAGACAGGGGTTTCATGACAATGTTGTGGACTGATTTTTCAAATACCGCTCACACAACTGGTAATACTGCATCGATGGAAAGTGACAGGAGACAGCAGTTGTCAACTATGGTTACAAACTACTTTTCCTCCCATATTGATGTTCTCCCACACAGGTCATTCCCCTTTGACTATTGGGCCGCTAAACTGGACACCTGGCCTGAATTGGCCCAATATGCCTTACAGGAGCTCGCATGCCCAGCTGCAAGTGTGCTATCGGAAAGAGTCTTCAGTAGAGTTGAGCGATACCAGCCGATACTTGAAAATATCGGATCGGAATGGATCGGCCGATCTTAAAAAAAAGTATCGGTATCGCCGATTCCGATACCGGGAACCAATGCAAGTCAATGGGGCCAAAATATCGGAATTAAAAAAAAACCTTTCTTTCCTTGTAGGTTAATTCTACATGAAGAAAAACAACTAAGAATAATGTAGAATGTATTGTGGGAGGTGGAGGAGACATTAAAGCCATAGAGGTTTAGCCCAATCAAATGGAATAGCAGGAATTAAACTTTTTTTTTTAAAGATGTTAGGAGTTACAAAGATATTGACTATGTTAGCCTCATTTATATTTTGCCAGACATGTATGTCTTCTTCTTCTACTTCCTTTTTTTACATTCTTCTTCTTCTTCTTCTACTTCCTTTTTTTACATTCTTCTTCTTCTTCTTCTACTTCCTTTTTTTACATTCTTCTTCTTATTCCTTTTTTTACATTCTTCTTCTTCTTCTTCTACTTCCTTTTTTTACATTCTTCTTCTTCTTCTTCTTCTTCTTCTTCTTCTTCTTCTTCTTCTTCTTCTTCTTCTTCCTTTTCTTACATTCTTCATATTCTTCTTATTCAACAATTATTATTCTACATATTCAGCTTCTTCATCTTCTTCCTATTCTTCTTCATCATATTCTTGTTTGTGTCAGGCATTCCTGTAGTTGTTATCTAGAAAAGTTAGAAGTTTACACCTTCCGTTCTGCCTGTCACAAAAGATTTACAACAGGATTTGTCCGCGTTCAGTTTGGCCTGCAGAAGCAGGCCTTTTCCAGGGGCACCACGAGGAGGAACGGACTCACCCCCATACACTGCTTAGTCTTCTTCTGCTTATAAATAAGATAATATCATTTGCTCAGAGTATTAGTCTTATGCTTAATGTTCTTCTGCTTTGTTTTTTTTATGCTTCTTTGTCTTCTCTCTCTTGTTGTTCTGCATCTTGGTGGTTGTCTTCCTGTTCTTTGTCCTCTTGAACCAGCTGACGGTACTGGCACCCGGAGGGGCAGCAGAAGGAACAAGAGCCAATGGCACTACCGAGGACCAGCTGACGGTGCTGGAACCCGGTTACTAAGCAGGAGGTACCTGTGCTACAAAGCACTACCAAGGACCAGCAGACGTTGCCGGAACTCGGATACCGAGATGGAGGCACCTAGGCCAAACGCTCTGACGAGAACCAGCTGACGGTGCTGGAACCCGGAGGGGTAGCATAAGCTGCAAGAGCAAATGGAAATAGCGAGGACCAGCTGACAGTGCTGGCACCCGGAGGGGCAGCAGAAGGAATAAGAGCCAATGGCACAACCGAGGACCAGCTGACGGTGCTGGAACCCGGTTACTAAGCAGGAGGTACCTGTGCTACAAAGCACTACCAAGGACCAGCAGACGTTGCCGGAACTCGGATACCGAGATGGAGGCACCTAGGCCAAAGGCTCTGACGAGAACCAGCTGACGGTGCTGGAACCCGGAGGGGTAGCATAAGCTGCAAGAGCAAATGGAAATAGCGAGGACCAGCTGACAGTGCTGGCACCCGGAGGGGCAGCAGAAGGAATAAGAGCCAATGGCACAACCGAGGACCAGCTGACGGTGCTGGAACCCGGTTACTAAGCAGGAGGTACCTGTGCTACAAAGCACTACCAAGGACCAGCAGACGTTGCTGGAACTCGGATACCGAGATGGAGGCACCTAGGCCAAAGGCTCTGATGAGAACCAGCTGACGGTGCTGGAACCCGGAGGGGTATCAGAAGTTACCCCTGAAAAGCAAAGTTGGCATGCCGCAAGCTGGCCGCAGTTACCGAATCACACAGTCCTACAGGGGGTGCTTGTCCTACTGGCACTATGGAACAAACCTTTCTTACCAGAACCCGCAGTCCACATAGGAAGCACCTAAACTGCTGGCACCCTAGCCTCGGCTAACCCAACCGCAACACGACATGGCAACTTGGGGTGGCAAACTGACATTGACACTTCCCGGAAACAGCAGGCAGGGCTGGAACCAAGCTGGGCAGGAGGGAGTACCCGTGCCAAAGTCAGTTATGAGCAGCAACTGGCGATGTTGGAGCCCAGGACAAGCACTTAGCAGGCTGAGGCCTGATGTGCTGTCAATTGGGAGGCAGCAGGACAGATTGCCATCAAAACAGCAGGGGAACAGCTGACGTTACTGAACCCCACAAACACAGGAGCTAGTGTTTTACTCTGTGAAGACGGCACTTCCGAGCAACAACTGGCTGTGTTGAAGCCCAGGGACAAGCACGGAGCAGGCTTAGGCTGCATTGAAGAAATTTTAAGATCGGTTGTAGACTACTAATTTGAACCAAGCTCCACTTAGGCCTGTGGATTCACTGATTTTCGTATTTCCCCTGTCCTCCAACCCCGCCAGTTACAGCTCCGAAGTGGCGTCTGCACAATCCACACTTGTTCCTGTGTTACAGGTGTTCAGTCCGGTCAGTTAATCCCCTGATGTGTGTCCGGCAATGTCGCCTGCTCTGTCCACATTCCGATAATGGGAATGTGGACAGAGCAGGCGACATTGCCGGACACACATCAGGGGATTAACTGATCGGACTGAACACCTGTAACACAGGAACAAGTGTGGATTGTGCAGACGCCACTTCGGAGCTGTAACTGGCAGGGTTGGAGGACAGGGGAAATACGAGAGACAGTGGAGCCACAGGCCTAATTGGAGCACGGTTAAAAATCAGTAGTGGTACGACTGTGTAGGCAGCAGGAGACTTTGCCATCCACACAGCAGGGGATCAGCTGACATTACTGAACCCCACTGAGACACGGGAGCAAGTATCTCTTTCCGTGTGGACGGCACTTCCGAACTACAACTGGCTGTGTTGAAGCCCAGGAAATAGGAGGGTGTAGGCAGAGGCCTACTGTATTTTGAATGAGTTTACAGCAGGAGAGACTGCCATCCACAAAGCAGGGGATCAGCTGACGTTACTGAACCCCACTGAGACACGGGAGCAAGTATCTCTTTCCGTGTGGACGGCACTTCCGAACTACAACTGGCTGTGTTGAAGCCCAGGAAATAGGAGGGTGTAGGCAGAGGCCTACTGTATTTTGAATGAGTTTACAGCAGGAGAGACTGCCATCCACACAGCAGGGGATCAGCTGACGTTACTGAACCCCACTGAGACACGGGAGCAAGTATCTCTTTCCGTGTGGACGGCACTTCCGAACTACAACTGGCTGTGTTGAAGCCCAGGAAATAGGAGGGTGTAGGCAGAGGCCTACTGAATTTTGAATGAGGTGACAGCAGGAGAGACTGCCATCCACACAGCAGGGGATCAGCTGACGTTACTGAACCCCACTGAGACACGGGAGCAAGTGTCTCTTTCCGTGTGGACGGCACTTCCGAACTACAACTGGCTGTGTTGAAGCCCAGGAAATAGGAGGGTGTAGGCAGAGGCCTACTGTATTTTGAATGAGTTTACAGCAGGAGAGACTGCCATCCACACAGCAGGGGATCAGCTGACGTTACTGAACCCCACTGAGACACGGGAGCAAGTATCTCTTTCCGTGTGGACGGCACTTCCGAACTACAACTGGCTGTGTTGAAGCCCAGGAAATAGGAGGGTGTAGGCAGAGGCCTACTGTCTTTGTAATGCGGAGACAGCAGGAGAGACTGCCATCTCCACAGCAGGGGAACAGCTGGCAGTGCTGAACCCCACTAACACTTGAACGAATGTGTTTGGCTCTGTGGAGACGACACTTCTGAACACCAACTGACGCTGTTGGAGCCCAGGATTAGGCGAGGAGCAGGCTGGGGCCTACTGGATTTTGGCAGGTGAAGGCAGCAGGAGACTTGCCATCTCCACAGCAGGGGAACAGCTGGCAGTGCTGAACCCCACTAACACTTGAACGAATGTGTTTGGTTCTGTGGAGACGACACTTCTGAACACCAACTGACGCTGTTGGAGCCCAGGATTAGGCGAGGAGCAGGCTGGGGCCTAATGGTTTTTGGCAGGTGAATGCAGCAGGAGACTTGCCATCTCCACAGCAGGGGAACAGCTGGCAGTGCTGAACCCCACTAACACTTGAACGAACGTGTTTGGCTCTGTGGAGACGACACTTCTGAACACCAACTGACGCTGTTGGAGCCCAGGATTAGGCGAGGAGCAGGCTGGGGCCTACTGGATTTTGGCAGGTGAAGGCAGCAGGAGACTTGCCATCTCCACAGCAGGGGAACAGCTGGCAGTGCTGAACCCCACTAACACTTGAACGAATGTGTTTGGCTCTGTGGAGACGACACTTCTGAACACCAACTGACGCTGTTGGAGCCCAGGATTAGGCGAGGAGCAGGCTGGGGCCTACTGGATTTGGGCAGGTGAAGGCAGCAGGAGACTTGCCATCTCCACAGCAGGGGAACAGCTGGCAGTGCTGAACCCCACTAACACTTGAACGAACGTGTTTGGTTCTGTGGAGACGACACTTCTGAACACCAACTGACGCTGTTGGAGCCCAGGATTAGGCGAGGAGCAGGCTGGGGCCTACTGGATTTTGGCAGGTGAAGGCAGCAGGAGACTTGCCATCTCCACAGCAGGGGAACAGCTGGCAGTGCTGAACCCCACTAACACTTGAACGAATGTGTTTGGTTCTGTGGAGACGACACTTCTGAACACCAACTGACGCTGTTGGAGCCCAGGATTAGGCGAGGAGCAGGCTGGGGCCTACTGGATTTTGGCAGGTGAAGGCAGCAGGAGACTTGCCATCTCCACAGCAGGGGAACAGCTGGCAGTGCTGAACCCCACTAACACTTGAACGAATGTGTTTGGCTCTGTGGAGACGACACTTCTGAACACCAACTGACGCTGTTGGAGCCCAGGATTAGGCGAGGAGCAGGCTGGGGCCTACTGGATTTTGGCAGGTGAATGCAGCAGGAGACTTGCCATCTCCACAGCAGGGGAACAGCTGGCAGTGCTGAACCCCACTAACACTTGAACGAACGTGTTTGGCTCTGTGGAGACGACACTTCTGAACACCAACTGACGCTGTTGGAGCCCAGGATTAGGCGAGGAGCAGGCTGGGGCCTACTGGATTTTGGCAGGTGAAGGCAGCAGGAGACTTGCCATCTCCACAGCAGGGGAACAGCTGGCAGTGCTGAACCCCACTAACACTTGAACGAATGTGTTTGGCTCTGTGGAGACGACACTTCTGAACACCAACTGACGCTGTTGGAGCCCAGGATTAGGCGAGGAGCAGGCTGGGGCCTACTGGATTTTGGCAGGTGAATGCAGCAGGAGACTTGCCATCTCCACAGCAGGGGAACAGCTGGCAGTGCTGAACCCCACTAACACTTGAACGAATGTGTTTGGCTCTGTGGAGACGACACTTCTGAACACCAACTGACGCTGTTGGAGCCCAGGATTAGGCGAGGAGCAGGCTGGGGCCTACTGGATTTGGGCAGGTGAAGGCAGCAGGAGACTTGCCATCTCCACAGCAGGGGAACAGCTGGCAGTGCTGAACCCCACTAACACTTGAACGAATGTGTTTGGCTCTGTGGAGACGACACTTCTGAACACCAACTGACGCTGTTGGTGCCCAGGATTACGCATGCCGCATGCAGAGGCCAATGGGCAGCGGTTTTTATGGAGGTTGTGGACTACTACTGATTCTAACCATGCTCCACTTAGGCCTCTGGCTCCACTGTCTCTACTATTTACCCTGGCCTCCAACCCCGCCAGCTACATCTCTGAAGTGGCGTCAGCACAATCTACACTTGTTCCTGTGTTACTGGTGCTCAGTCCCATCAGTTGATCCCCTGATGTTTGTCCGGCAAGTTCGCCAGCTCTGTCCTCATTCCCACTACTGGTTATGGGAATGTGGACAGAGCAGGAGACCTTGCCGGACACACATCAGGGGATAAACTGATGGGACTGAGCCACAGGAACACAGGAACAAGTGTAGATTGTGCTGACGCCACTTCAGAGATGTAGATGGCGGGGTTGGAGGTCAGGGGAAATAGTAGAGACAGTGGAGCCAGAGACCTAAGTTGGGCACGGTTAAAAATCAGTAGTGGTTTGAATGTTGATGGAGCTGGTGACTCTGCCGTCCACACAGCAGGGGATCAGCTGGCATTACTGAACCCCAGTAACACAGGAGCTAGTGTGTTTCTCTGTGCAGACGACACATCTGAGCGACAACTGGCTGTGTTGAAGCACAGGGATTATAGTTCAGGTGGTAGAAAAATGAACACACCAGCAGACCTGGATACAGTTGCCAACCACTAATTTAGTCTGTAAGAGGAATGGCAAAGTCTTTGGAGATCCAGGCCTTGTTCATTTTCAGAAAAGTCAGCCGGTCAACATTATCGGAAGATAGTCGCGTGCGACGGTCTGTTAGTACACCACCTGCGGCACTAAAGACACGTTCCGATAATACACTGGCAGCAGGGCAAGCCAGCACCTCCAATGCATACTGGCTAAGCTCTGGCCATGTATCCAGCTTAGAGACCCAAAACTTGAAGGGGGAAGAGCCATCTGGGAGTACAGCGACAGGGCAAGACATGTAGTCTGACACCATCTGACGGAAGCGTTGCCTCCTGCTGACTCGAGGCGTCGCTGATGGTGTAGACAATTGTGGTGGACACACAAAACTTTGCCACATTTGGGCCATAGTGGTCTTGCCTTGTGCTGCGGCACTGCCTCTGCTCCCTCTTTGTGCAGAGTTTCCTCCACTGCCTCGACGCACAGAGCTGCTTTGTAAAGCACTTGCAACAATGCTGTCGGGTGGAATGGAAAACATTATGGACTGCACCAGTGACTCTTCGTACTCCCGCATTTTACGCTCCCGGTTCAACGTTGGTATGAGCCTTTGTACGCTGTCCCGGTAGCGAGGATCTAGGAGGGTGTACACCCAATAATCAGCCGAGACGAGAATGTGGGCGATGCGGCGGTCGTTTCTCAGGCACTGCAGCATGAAATCAACCATGTGCTGCAGACTCCCAACTGCCAAAGAACCGCTGTCCCCTGTTTGAGGCGTGACCTCGACCTGCTCTGCATCACCCCACCCTCGCTGTACATACTGAGTAGAGGTTTGTGTACCTCCCTCCTCTGGAGAGATGTCTTCCTCCTCCATCGACTCCTCCTCATCCTCCTCACAAAGTGTCCCCTGCCTAGGCCTTTGTGAGGAAACACGTAGCGCAGACTGTCCAGAAGCAGATGGCATTTGGGACTCCTCATCCTCCACCTCTTCTGAAACCTCATCCCTTAGTGCTTGCAGTGTTTGTTGAAGCAGGCAGATAAGGGGGACAGTCATGCTGACTAGTGCATCATCTGCACTCGCCATCCGCGTGGATTCATCGAAGGCACGCAAAACGAGGCAGATGTCCTTCATAGAGGCCCACTCAATGGTGCTGAAGTGTGAACGGCGCACAGTGCGACTTGTTTGCGCCTGATGCAGCTGGTACTCCATGACTGCTGCCTGCTGCTCACACAACCGCTCCAACATATGTAACGTTGAATTCCACCGGGTGGGTAGGTCACATATGATGCGATGTTCTGGAAGGCCAAATCGTCGCTGCAGAGCAGCGAGGCGCGATCTTGCCGTGCTGGAACGTCGCAAGTGAGCGCACTCTATGCGGACCTTGTGCAACAGTGCATCAAGATCCGGATAGTCCCTCAGAAAGCTCTGCACGACCAAGTTAAGAACATGTGCCAGACATGGGATGTGTGTGAGGTTGCCTAGGCCAAGAGCTGCCACCAGATTTCGGCCATTGTCACACACTACCAAGCCCGGCTGGAGATTCGCTGGCCCAAACCACACATCGCTCTCCAGCTTGATAGCATTCCAGAGCTCCTGCGCTGTGTGGCTTCGATTCCCCAAAGAAATTAATTTGAGTACAGCCTGTTGACGTTTGGCCACGGCTGTGCTCATATCGGTCGTAACAGGCTCCTGCTCTGCTGTTTCTGAGGAACTTGAGTAGGAGGAGGAGTCTATGTGTACAGACTGGAGTCCTGCAATCCGTGGCGTTGGAAGAACACGTACAGCGCCACTCTCCAGATCCGTACCCGGCTCCACAACATTGACCCAGTGGGCAGTGAGGGAAAGGTATCGTCCCTGTCCATGGTTACTGGTCCACGCATCGGTGGTCAGGTGGACCTTGCTACTAACGGCGTTTAGTAGCGCATGTTTTATTTTGCCCTCAACATGTTTCTGCAGGGCAGGGACGGCTCGCCTGCTGAAATAAAAGCGGCTGGGCACGTTGTATTGGGGGACTGCCAATGCCATTAAGTCCCGGAAGGTGTCAGTGTCCACCAGCCTGAATGACAGCATTTCAACTGCCAGAAGTTTGGCAATGCCAGCATTCAGAGACTGTGCTCGGGGATGGTTTGCCGAGTAAGGGCGCCTTTTATCCCATGCCTGTGCTACCGATGGCTGTGATGGATGGGAACGTGCTGTTATGGGTGGAATCTGACAGGGTCTCCGGACAACAGTGGCAGAGGTTCTTCCTTGGCGATCCTGTGAGGAAGCCGAACCAGCAGTGTGTGAGCTGGAGGAAGAGGGCCCAACACGAACTGAAGAGGTGGTAGGTGGTGCTGTACGTTGGCCTACGTCTTGAGGGTGTCTCTGCAACTCCAACTCGTGCTTGGTGCGCACATGTTTCCACATATTTGTGGTATTGAGGTTGCTGACATTTCTCCCTCTTTTGACTCTCTGATGACACAGCTTGCATTTGACAAAGCAAATGTCATCTGCAACTGTGTCAAAAAAGGACCACGCACTGCAACTCTTGTGAGCGCCCGGTTTGCCTTTGGAAGGAGGAATGCTCCTAACGGGTGCCGAAGTGGAGGGTACAGGCAACCAAGTCTTCCCCCTCCCTCTGCCTCCTGTTTTGGCCGGTAGGGGAATCTCTTCCTCCGAGCTGCTCCCACCACCTTCCTGTTGCTCACGCCATGATGGGTCAAGGACCTCATCATCTTCCCTCCCCTCTTCAAACAGCTGCTTCTCCGGGGTTGTCTCGCCAGCACCGTACGCACCAGAAAGTGGCAACTGAGTCTCGTCATCATCTGATGCGTACTGAGGTGTGCTGACCATAGGCACTGGCCCACTCGCCTCTTCAGATTCAGAGGGACAAAGAAGTTGCGCATCACTGCATACTCCCTCTTCTTCACATTCAGGAATGCTGCTTGGCTGGCCCCCTCTTTCCAAGCCAACAGATTCCGAGAACAGAAGTAGAGATTGTGATGGCTCCTGTCCATGTCTCTCTGACTGCCTGGGCACTTTGGCAGGTGGTGAAGAGACAGATGGTTGCTCTTCGGTGCTCTGACCCTGAGAGGATGCGGAAGTAATTGAAGTCGATGCGTTAGCTGCCATCCATCCGACAACGGCTTCAATTTGTTCCTCCCGCAGCAGTGGGGTACGTTGAGGTCCTACAAAGCTGCGCATAAAGGACTGTTGCCTGCTAAAACTGGGGGATGCTGATCCACTGGTGCCCGCAGCAGGCCCAGAATCCCCACGTCCTCTACCTGTAGAATCCCCACGTCCTCTCCCTGCAGAATCCCCACGTCCTCTCCCTGCTGAAACTCCACGCCCACGCCCACGCCCCCGCGCCTTACTCCCTGCCTTCTTCATCTTGCAAGACTGCTTAAGATAGGCAAAAAAGGACAAAGGGGGGCCTTAGTGTGCTTATTCCTGAACAGCTGGTTACAGGTACAAGAAACACTAATTTTATGAAGTGTGTGTGTGTGGACTAGACTTTAATAGGAGCTGATGTGGCCTACACAAGTTCAAAATGTAGTGTTTGGTGAACTTTTTATGTGGTTTCTTTGTTTGAAACAAACTCAAAGTATGAGAACAAAGAATTGAAACTGATAGTATCACCAACTTTTTGGAGCTATTACAATGCAGGCAGGTAACCTACAATGCAAAAGATGAGGCTCCAAAAAAATTGGGTAATACTAATCTGGCTGCGCCGGCAGGGCACAAGCCAGAAAAAAAGGCTCCTCTATCTACTCCTATATAGTGTTTGCAACCAACCAATGTTGATGGATACGGATGGATGCACACTAATAGGAGAAGAAAAAATGAGCTGCACTCAGAGACAAATATGTGTGAGGCAGTGACGCACGTTGAGCGTCCTACAACCAGACGTAGCTGCAGGACACTCTACTCAGCGTGAGCTGCACTCACACACAGTCAGAGACCTCTCAGACAGCCGTCAACAGTGCAGCTAAGTGGGCACTGGCACTGACAGGCTGCAGAAAGGCTCCGCTGTGTACTCCTATATAGTGTTTGCAACCACCGTAGATGGAGACGGATGGATGCACACTAATAGAAGAAAAAATGAGCTGCACTCAAATAAAAATATGTGTGAGGCAGTGACGCACGCTGAGCGTCCTACAGCCAGACGTAGCTGCAGGACACACTACTCAGCGTGAGCTGCACTCACACACAGTCAGAGACCTCTCAGACAGCCGTGAACAGTGCAGCAAAGTGGACACTAGCACTGAAAGGCTGCAGAAAGGCTCCGCTGTCTACTACTAGTGTTTGCAACCAACGTATATGGATACGGATGGAAGCACACTAGATTGAAATTATTTAAAAAATGCAGCTCAAAAAATAAAAGATGTATGAGGCAGCAGTGATCACACTGGGTGGCCTACAGCCTGACGTGGCTGCAGGACCCACTCCACAGCGTGAGCTGCACTCACACAGCCCTTGCAGACAGCTGTGAAAACAGCGCTGCTAGGGAAAAGCAAGCTACAGTGGTGGTTTATGTAGCCTGGATAAAGCACAATATTGTTTTTAGAATCGCTATTTCTAACTGTCCCTCACAGTCTTCTACAGCAGCCTGTCCCTAACTGAATTCACAGCAGAGTGACCAGAAATGGCGGCTGCGGTGGCTTTTATAGTGCATCATGACATCATTTCGGCAGCCAATCACAGCCATGCCAATAGTTAACATGCCTACATGCCTAACAGGATGTGCCCACACTTCGGAGGATTCCCATTGGCTTAATCAAAGCAAGCAGGCTCATAGCATGATGGGAACTTCCTATTCCGATTCCGATCCCGGAATCCGATATGAAAAAAGTATCGGAATTAAGTATCGGAATTCCGATACCGCTGATATCGGCCGATACCCGATACTTGCGGTATCGGAATGCTCAACACTAGTCTTCAGTGCAGCTGGATCAATCCTGACAGAAAAAAGGACCCGTCTGTCAACCCAAAATGTGGATGATCTAACCTTCATTAAAATGAACCATGCATGGGTTTCCAAGGATTTTGTCCCACCTTCCCCTGATGACACATAGGGTGACAGAAAAATGGCTTGCTTTTGTCCACCTCTTCCTGGGACTTCACCTATTTCGCCTTTTGCATCAGCTGAATGTCCAACATCAACATATGCCACTTTCTAAAACTCCCTAACTGTGCTGCCTCCCCCCCCATGGCCGGGGTCACCACCTAGCGCACGACACCGTGCGAGTGCCGTTGCCCTGGACAGGTGGGTAGGCCGACTCTTGGGCGCAGGCACTGGCACAGGGTCCCTCATAGTGCAATCAAGTGTCTCTGACGGTGGTGGTGCACACCCGCCGTCAGACACACCGCTGTACTATGAGGGGCCCAGTGCCAGTACCGACGCCCAGCGCCCCAGCATTTGCAGTCTTTACCTCTCCCTGCTCCTCCGCTGTGTAATCTGGGCCGTCAAATCCATACTGTGCCTGACACCGTCTGAGCCTGCCTCCTGATGTATAGACATATATTTTGAATGTGTACGCTATCCATACATGTTATCCGGGGAAACGGTACCCTTTCTAACCTTTGTGCAATCACGTGCAATCCATACTGGGCCTGACACCGTCTGAGCCTGCCTCCTGATGTATAGACATATATTTTGAATGTGTACGCTATCCATACATGTTATCCGGGGAAACGGTACCCTTTCTAACCTTTGTGCAATCACGTGCAATCCATACTGGGCCTGACACCGTCTGAGCCTGCCTCCTGATGTATAGACATATATTTTGAATGTGTACGCTATCCATACATGTTATCCGGGGATACGGTACCCTTTCTAACCTTTGTGCAATCACGTGCAATCCATACTGGGCCTAACACCGTCTGAGCCTGCCTCCTGAGACATATATTTTGAATGTGTACGCTATCCATACATGTTATCCGGGGATACGGTACCCTTTCTAACCTTTGTGCAATCACGTGCAATCCATACTGGGCCTAACACCGTCTGAGCCTGCCTCCTGAGACATATATTTTGAATGTGTACGCTATCCATACATGTTATCCGGGGAAACGGTACCCTTTCTAACCTTTGTGCATTCACGTGCAATCCATACTGGGCCTGACACCGTCTGAGCCTGCCTCCTGATGTATAGACATATTTTGAATGTGTACGCTATCCATACATGTTATCCGGGGATACGGTACCCTTTCTAACCTTTGTGCAATCACGTGCAATCCATACTGGGCCTGACACCGTCTGAGCCTGCCTCCTGATGTATAGACATATATTTTGAATGTGTACGCTATCCATACATGTTATCCGGGGATACGGTACCCTTTCTAACCTTTGTGCAATCACGTGCAATCCATACTGGGCCTGACACCGTCTGAGCCTGCCTCCTGATGTATAGACATATATTTTGAATGTGTACACTATCCATACATGTTATCCGGGGATACGGTACCCTTTCTAGCCTTTGTGCAATCAGGTGCAATCCATACTGGGCCTGACACGTCTGAGCCTGCCTCCTGATGTATAGACATATATTTTGAATGTGTACGCTATCCATACATGTTATCCGGGGATACGGTACCCTTTCTAACCTTTGTGCAATCACGTGCAATCCATACTGGGCCTGACACCGTCTGAGCCTGCCTCCTGATGTATAGACATATATTTTGAATGTGTACGCTATCCATACATGTTATCCGGGGATACGGTACCCTTTCTCACCTTTGTGCAATCACGTGCAATCCATACTGGGCCTAACACCATCTGAGTCTGCCTCCTGAGACATATATTTTGAATGTGTACGCTATCCATACATGTTATCTGGGGATACGGTACCCTTTCTAACCTTTGTGCAATCACGTGCAATCCATACTGGGCCTAACACCGTCTGAGCCTGCCTCCTGATGTATAGACATATATTTTGAATGTGTACGCTATCCATACATGTTATCCGGGGATACGGTACCCTTTCTAACCTTTGTGCAATCACGTGCAATCCATACTGGGCCTAACACCGTCTGAGCCTGCCTCCTGAGACATATATTTTGAATGTGTACGCTATCCATACATGTTATCCGGGGAAACGGTACCCTTTCTAACCTTTGTGCAATCACGTGCAATCCATACTGGGCCTATCACTGTCTGAGCCTGCCTCCTGATGTATAGACATATATTTTGAATGTGTACGCTATCCATACATGTTATCTGGGGATACGGTACCCTTTCTCACCTTTGTGCAATCACGTGTAATCCATACTGGGCGTGAGAACGGCTGGCGAGCTGTTAAGCAAGCTACAGCACCTGTGGTTTGCACACGTAAGTTTTTCATTTTTTCAGGAATGACGGTTAGGCCTAATTCCGGAACTGCGGTTGACCTGCACTTACTGGGAAATCATTGTTCTCGGGTAATAATTGTAATCAGTGATCCCCATCACTAACGTTGTTCAGCGGGTTATCTGCACCTGTAAGCGACAAACGCTGGCCTTTTCAGTGTAGCGCACATGCAGCCACGGACATGTAAGGGTATGACACACCAGTTATTGGCCAATCTCATGTGCCAGAGCCTCACGTGTCCCTCTAGTAAGCCGGACTCGGACCGCGGGGCATGACGGAGTCTCGTTCGTTAACGGAATTAAGCTTGCAATGTGTGCATCTGTTCTGTAGCTGGCATGGTTGAGGTTTCCCAGGTGGAGTCGAATTTAACCGTAGGCTCCACTCCTGGTGGTGCCCTTCTGGACATTCCTTTAAGGTTCAGCTTTGCAACCATACTGCCCACGTAAAACAAACACTTTGCCTTCATGAACGCTGTTTGGAGGGTCATGACTCGTGGGAATAACGCCGCCCATTCAGTTAACCTGCTAGAGAGATCCTTCGTTTCTCCCAAGCATGACATCACACTCCCTAGGAAGAAGGTAATGCCACTGTGGCGACCGTACTCCTGGGGGCGACACAAGTGCACTGATGCCCAGCCACTGCTCGATGAATCTGCTGGTACATTGACCCAGACCACTACATTCCCCTCGCATGCTACCCGGCCTGAATCTGACCCTGATGAAACTCAGGTTACCCTTCCCATATACAGTTCCATCTTACACGGTGACAAAGAGGAAGCTGCAGATGAAAGTGCAGGTTCGGCCCACCCGCCATCAGACACACCACCGTACTATCAGGGGCCCTGTGCCAGTGCCGTCGCCAAAGAGTGGGCCCCCCCTGCTTGACCAGGATCACAGCACTTGCAAAGTTGAAATACTGTGCAGTGAGATGGAAGATGGGGACGACGAGGAGTCTAGACTAGTACAGGGATTCCCTAGCGAGGAGACTTATTTGATTGTTTTCAATGTTGGGACAGCAATTTTTGGGGAGCACTATACTCTGGAGAATGATAGATGGGGCCCACCATACACTGGAACATTCCAAATGTGGACATCAGACACTGGAGCAGCATTTTCAGGGCCCATTATACACTAGAGCATTAGAAATGGGGCCCATTATGTTTGGAGCATTATTTGGGCCCATAAGACAGTGGAGCTTCATCCATGGGGACCAACATATACTGTAGCATTATGTGGAGCTCATCATATACTGTTTCAAACATTATATGGGACCAATGATTCTGTATGGAGAAATAGATGGGCCTCGTCATGAGATGTAAAAAGTGAGGTATTTTTCATTGTACTATACCGCTATTTCTCTGCCGTATCGGAGCATGATGAGTTGTGGTATGTGTTAAAGGGGCGCTCTTTCGCCCAGGACACATGAAAACCTGCAGCCAGCCCTCCCCCCCACAACTTTAGCCAAATAACCCCCATTTTTCAGTGCGTAACTTGTATTATGAAGTTAATTAAGGTTGACAAGCTTAAGTAAGAAGAATTGATGCTTTTGGCATTCAAATGGGCACTGTAGGTGTGTTTCCTGTCCTCCTCTCACTGCCGACTTTTATTCCCCATTCACTTACATTGGGTTTCGTGTTTCGGGACGACCCCGACTTTTCCCTATAATCGGACGATCTTGCTCGACCCGACTTTTGGAAAAGTCGGGTTTCACGAAACGAAACGCGACCCTAAAAAACCAAAAGTCGCTCAACTCTAGTGACAACCATAGGGGTCTCCAGGAGATCTCCAGTTGTTATGCCAACCCACCGATGACCTGCAATCACGTGACAAAGGTCACCAGTGGGTGGATTTCCGGCATGAATGCCGGAAGCAAATGTTAAATGCCACTGTCAGCGTTTGACAGTGGTATTTAATGGGTTAATAGCAGCGGGTGGACCAGGCACTTGTTAGGTGTTCAAAACAGCTGACATGTGCCAGGAAAGATGTGGCTCACCTGCAGAGCCCACATCAAAGGGTGGGAGTCCAAGATCGGTGTACTATTATGCCCGATGTCAGAAAGGGTTTAAAGCCTGCTCCTTTCCAGTCCAATGCTGTTTATTAAGGTCCTTTGCATAGTGGTAGGGTGAGTTCTTCCTGGTGAAGTTCAGGTTGCTTTTCAGCAGTTGCTTATGGTCTATCCATTTCTTCTTCCTTAGCTTTTATTTTTGGGCTCCCTTTTTTTCACTTTGGTTTAATGCTGGTAGCTTATGAATTACTCTAATATCCTGACTCTAACATCATCCATGTCAGCAGACACCGGCTACCTTGTGACAGCAATCTGGCAAGGGCACTGTAAAATCCCCCTACTTACTGGGAGTGGCTGAAGAATATCCCTTAAGAATTTGCATTAATGGCTTGCATCGAGTGCGTCTGTGACTGCGCATTTTCTGGTCCCGTGGGAGTCACTACCTAGTAGACTAACTCATGCATATAGCCCCATTTTTAATAAATTATAAACAGATATACATTAATTCTTATCTATCTAATAGGATGACGACAGCTGTCCAGACCTGCATCCCACCACAAGAACCACTTCAGAGTAATTCCTGGAGAATAAAATCATCCTCAGTGACAAATTGAGGGGTTACACCCCCTGTGTGGTCTCATGGTATTGACTCTTTTAAGAGTGCTTCTGGGTCCCTATTTTAAGAGATGATATTCTATACCCAATGCTCAAAAAGCCAAAAAGGTCTTCATTACAGATGGATAGTAGAGCTGTCTATCAGATGGTCAACTCTCTAGCTGTGATGTAATGCTTCCTATGATTAATCATTTTAACTGGGGCCATCAAAGGCAGCAGGGTGGCTAGAGGGAGAAGGCGGCAACTGTTCCTCAGAGTGAACACATGCAGCATTTTTTTTTTGCTGGTTTATTCCTATTCCCATGGACCCCTTACGACCTAAAAAATGGTTCATGGCTCATGTTATTTTTTGTCCTCCTCTACCATATACACAGAGATATAATGCATCCCTCAATTCATTTTTAGAGGGTCATTAGAGGTAGAGGGAGAAGGCGGCCAACTGTTCACCAGAGCAACCACACATGGTGGTGTCCCATAACAAGGGTTAGTTGTTCCTCACCCCTTACCAAATCAAAAAGGGAATATAATTGAGGGTCTCCTCCTACACAATATCCACAGAGTCATCATGCAGTCCTCATTCTATTTTGAAAGGGCCATCAGAGGGGTGTCCAGAGGGAGAATGTGGCCAGCTTGTCTGGCAGTGCTGTAGCAGTGTCCCTGGAATAAAACAAAAAAAACACTTGCCTCACATCGAATGCTCGAGTGCTACCCAATGTTTTGTCTGCTCTTGCTGAATGAATTTGTCAATGAAATAATTTCACCACCATCTTAAAAAATACATAAGGAAGATACAATCAGGCCTTTCTGTATCTGCATTTTAAAGATGCAGAGACAGCTGGACTAATGCTGCCATTGAGGGGTTGCGTCAGCACCCTTGTTGGGAAACTTTGAGCTTAGCACATTGTAGAATTGTGATTCATTTAGGTATTTTTCTCCATATGGTTCCTGCTGATCCAACAAAATCTAAACCGCAGGAGTTCTCTGTCTCTGGTCGGTAACCAATGATGTTGTATGACATCAGCTGATTATAGTGGCTTCTAACAATGCTGATTGCTTCTATTGTAAGATAAAAGGACTGAAAGCTTCTAGACAAAGCTTCTAAATGAATTTTGTTTAATATAATAACAAGTATTGATTCATGGTATTACCTAACAATGACACACAAAGAGAATTGATCCTTGCAACAGTTTGTTAAAACCCATGGAAATGATCAGTAATGGGATAGACCCGATTGATCAGCAAGATGGCTGCTTATTGACCAGCAAAATGATCTTTATTCTATTTACCGCAATTAGTGAGGAGCTTTCTCTGATGTCAGTTTTCATGGTAGAGTTATCTTTAGAGAGCTGTCCTATTCCTCACAAGTTTACAATCTGTAATAACTGTTTATGTGGTAGTTGCAAATGCCTAGGTAAATGTGAACTCCTCTTCCTCCTCACATTGCCTGCCTTATGCTGTCTGAAAATGAAATGGAATTGGAAGGCAATTGATAGTACAAAGATTAAAATATTCTAAATTCTGTTTAGATTTAGTTAGTCATATGCACTGTGTGCACAATTATTAGGCAATTTGTTTTTTGAATGATCAGTTTTATTATTGAACAACTCCAATGCTGTTGGGCAATCCAAAAAGTTAAGAAATGTGAATATTTAAAGGGAACCTGTCAGCTGTTTTGGCAGCTATAAGATGTGGCCACTGCCTTTTAGGGTTTATCTACAATATTCTATAATGTTGTATATAAGCCCCCAATCTGACCTGCAAGATAAGAAAAATAAGTTTTATTGTACTCACCCGGGGGGACAGTCCGGTCTGATGGCTGTCGCAGGTCCACATCCGGCACCTCCCATCTTCTTGCGATGACACCCTCCCGCCTGCTTCATGACTCCCCGGCATCGCGCTCCTGCTCAGGCGTACATCTGTGCCATGTTGAGGGCAGAGCAAATTCCTGCAGTGCGCAGGTGCTGGGTCTCTCTGACCTTTCCCAGCGCCTGCGCACTGCAGTACTTTGCTCTGCCCTCAACATGGCAGAGAAGTGCGCCTGCGCAGGAGCTCGATGTCGGGGAGGCATGAAGCAAGCAGGAGGGCCGTGTCACAAGAAGACGGGAGGAACTGGACCCGGACCTGCGACACCCATCAGACCGGACCGCCCACCCTGGGTGAGTATAATAAAACTTACTTTTCATATCTTGTAGTTTGGATTGGGGGCTTATCTACAGCATTATAGAATGCTGTAGATAAGCCCTGAAAGGCAGTGGCCGAACCTTATAGCGGCCAAAACAGCTGACAGGTTTGCTTTTAGAAATAAAAAAGTGGTGTCATGTTTTTCTTAGGACAATGTCTTTGTGGGAATAATTGCTGTGCATTATTAGTATGCAGCAGAGATTAATCTAGGTTTCCCTCGACCTGGGGCATAAAAATAATTTTGGTGCCTACTCCTATGCACAGCTTAAGTGGATTGAGTAGTCGTCATGAGACCGCTCATATATGATTTGTATACTTACACTCACATGTCAACAGGCTGATCTTCTTGATTCTCTGAATGTTCAATGAATTACTAGAGCCACTACTTCATTGAGAAAAGCAGAAAGAGATGTTAGTTGGCATGTGAGAATGGAAATCGTCATTGCGTCATTTGATAAAAGCTGGGACCTGCAAGCAAAGCCAAATATTGATAGTGAGTATGTTACCTGCTGTTATGATGGGCTTGCTACAGTGCTCAAGTTTATTATCAATACCCCCAACAAAAATACAGATGTAGTAAACCTTAAGTTGCATAGCTGCATAGTACTTTATTAACATAGCCATATATAATATTGTCTGACAAGTTCTGAATTGCTACATGTGTACAGGATCAGAACCAATAACTGTACAGGAATACCAAAATCACCATCAGTACAGAAATACATCTCTAGAACCACCAAAAATAAAGGAACACAGCATCATAACAACTATGATTACAGGTATACATCACCAGAACCACTATCAGTACAAAATACATCACCAGAACCATCATCAGTATAGAAATACATAACCAGATTCACCATCAGTACAGAAATGCTTCTCCAAAACCAACAAAAGTAGAGAAAGACAGCACCAAAACCAACAATAGTGCAGAATTACAGCACCAAAACCACAAAAATTAAAAAGATGCATAATCAAAACTGCCTACAGTTGTCCCTCTCACAGGCATCACACATGGTTCGTGGACCCACTGTGCCATGGGGCCGGGCTTGCCTGGAAGGGGCATAGCTAAGCGGCTACATGGTAGTCACTGGAGCTCCTGAAGGTGGAGTCAGATTTGAGTTGCAGGTAGCCACAAGGTATCACTCCTAGGTAGTCCCCGGTACCACAGCTGCCAATCTCAAGTGATTGTGTTCACTGGACAGGAAGACGTGACCAGAGTCACTGGCAAGCAGGATTTGGAAACTGATGGACACTTTGAATAACTTGGATCTCGGAGCTAGGTTCTCGTTCAGACATGCATTTTAATCGGAAACAGTTCATATACCGCTGACTTGTTTTCAGATTTCGGATACCGCCAAAGTGGCCACAGTTTCATGTATACATTATACTAGACTAAAAGCATGACACAATATTAGGGCTGGCGGAATTCACCAAACAAAAAGAAGGTAGTAAAAAGGTGTGTTCGCAGCTTGGGATCCACCATGCAGAGATGCTACCTGCTGCACGGTAATGGCGAATGCTTTATGGCGGTAAGATAGATGAACACATGCAGGTTAACGTTACCTGGTGTGTACAGAGGCGGACTCTGTTGCTTCACAGAGCCGCACTGCCAGGGAATATAAATGCCGCAGCCTGTTAAAGCTCACAGAGCTCAGCAAAGTGAGCACTAGTGTACGGTCACAGGACTTTGCCCCAAAGACACAGGGTTAGAGTCCCTCTAGACCCACTAAGCACACGGCGTCGCACCTGCGAATGCCACTAATCAAGCTGGTTACTGTGGAGTGCAGACAAAGTGCACAGTGGCATATAGGCAAGCAACTACTTGGCGCTCATACTTGGCCCTGAATCTGCCTCCTACCTGCAATATCAGCCTAGGCTCTAACTGGCAAGGCTGAACAACACATGCGTACCAAGAGTAGGGGTTTCATAATGAGTCATTCAACAGAGAAATTCATACGTGCAATACAACACTCACTCCACATGGTCTATACTAGCACACGGCCGTGCGGCCATGTGATCCTTTTATAACTGCAGCCTTCCAGGACCTTGCTGATGGCTCAATCTGAGCTGCTTGAGGACCTGAGCATGTGACCTCTGACCACCAATGAGCGGTTGTCTCATGGGTATGCTCAGATGGAGAAAAGTAGGACTTAGTCCCAGGAGTGTCTGCTTGCCGCTGACTAATGCTGGATGCTATATCTGAACCTGGGGCAGCAGCAGCAACCAAACGCTTAGCATTAGCCTGAGCAAGATGCTGGGACTGACGTCTCTGTTGAGCAGGAACCTCTGTGGCTGAAGAAGAATGGGTGACCCCAGAGAACATGGCTTGACATTCCCCCTGTGCAGTGGCGGGCACTCGATGCCTAACACACAAGATAAGGGAATAACTATAACAGGCTAAGAACGAGGGACTTGGCAACATACAGGTGCACACATCAACATCACTCACAAACTATAGGGGTTGCTCAGGCAACTCCCTATTGGGTAAGGGGAGGGTGCCTTATATATAAGATGTCTCCCATTTATTGGCTGATGGCATCTTTGCAGGTGCATGCTGCCCCTTTAAGAGCAGGAGAGCATGCGAGCGTAATTGACGTGCTGTAAGACAGTGTGGCATGAACAGAGGGAGCAGGAGGGGCATGAGGATACTGCTGCAGCTGGGGCAATGAGTGTGTTGGCGCCCCTGCATGGAGAAAGCATGGGGGGGCACAGGCAATGGCCACTACAACAGTACAGGAATACATTACCAGAACCACCATCAGTACAGGAACACATCATCAGAATCACCATCAATAAGGGAATACAATACAAGACCCACCAACACTATAGAAATACAGCACCAGAATTACTATTAGTACAGAAATGCTTAGTCAGAACCACCAACAGTGCATGAATACAGCCCTAGAACCATCATCAGTACATAAATACATCACAAGAACTACCATTATAATAGGAATTCATTAACAGTACTACCAGCAATACATGGATATAGCACCAAAACCACCAGTACACAAATACAGCGTCACCACCAATATCAATATATCACGAAGCTTACTACAGAGATCAATTCAATTGCAATGATAGGTGAGTCCTGCATAAAATTGTATTACATTAACTAACAATGTCCTTTACAATAGTTAGGAATTCCTGGGAGTTGTTGGTAACAACCATCATCAGACTGCGTACCATAGAGTAACCACAGTAACAATAAGATCTAGTCAGTATCACAAATTAGCATTCATATATAGTTACCTTATAGGTGAAGTGCTGTTTGTGCTGCCCAGTTTTGACCTTTCAACTGTTGTGCCTTGTTCATTGGTAGTTGGGTTTTAGCCTTCCTTACTTTGGCTTACTATGTCTCCGGACACTCATCATCTTGTACGCATTGGCACTTCAACACCCTCCTTCATTAGCCAACACCCTCCCTCATTACACAAATAAACATCACCTCATCTGCTTCAAAGCAATAAGCATTCATGTTTATACAGCTTGAAGAAGGAAAGTATGCATAAAATTATGTTATTGTCAAAATACTATCTTGTGCAATAGATTTTTACACAGAATATATATATATAAGGCAATGGGTGTTGATGACCCACTGCACCACTGGCTGGGCTTACCCTGGAGAGGCGTAACTTAGTGAGTACCCGGTCTTCACTAGAGCCTATGATGGTAAGTTTAAGCTTAGGCCATTAGAGTAGTACCAAGGTGTCACTCCAGGGTAGAGCCTGAACCTGTAGCAGCTGACCTATGGGTCAGAGACACAAATGCGAGTCACCGAGGGCAAAGACAGAGACATGCTCAGACAGTCTGTGATTGAGGCTAGCAGCAAAGGATCAAAATACACAGCTGGGTTCAGGAGCGGAGATGTCAAGGCAAATGAGAGAACTATCTGGGTCAGTAACAGGAAAGTCAAAACAAGCAAACACCTTTACAGGATACTAGAGATGCACTGCAACTAGAAACCTAAGATCCAGCAAGGTGTTGAAGAAAGAGCTGCTTAATATATTTCTGGCTGGCAGGCGATAGGCCAGGGAAGCACTGACACAGTGGGTAAAATTCCTTCAGAGTCTGACTGTGTCTCCCTATAGTCAGGTGGAGACTCTCCAGCAACATGAGGATGCAGCAGTGTTGGGAATATGGCAAGAGGTAGTTCAGCTTGATGGCCTGCCAATGGGAAGAGCAGTGCGGACAGCGCAGTGAGTAGGATGGCACTAAGAAGGTGTGCGAGTTATTGGCTTCACAATATGTATATATGCTCTTATCATAGCGGTACAAGAGCAAGCACTAAGTCCCAGATCCATAGAAGCAGGAATCTTCCACACAAGACAAGACCCAAGGTGAAGACTATGCAAAGAAACCTCAGAAACTGTCCAGCACATAGTGGCAGGGTGCAAAATGCAAGCAGGAACAGCATATACCGAATGCCACAACCAAGTGGCGGGAATTGTGTACAGGGACATCTGCACAGCATATGGGCTAAGTCCCCCTTAGTCCAGATGGTAGACTCCAGAAAGTGGTGGAGAATGAAAGGGCTAAATTCCTGTGGGACTTCAAGATCCAGATGGATAAGCAGGTGTTGGCTAATCAAGCAGACACTGGGATAGCAGACAAGGATCAGAAAACAGTAATGATAATAGATGTAGTAGTGCCAATTGACAGCAACATTAGAAAGAAGGAATATGAGAAGCAGGAGAAATACCAGGGCCTCAAAAGAGAACTGGAGAAGATGTGGAAGGTGAAGGCAACAGTGATTTCAGTGGTGATAGGAGCACTTGGAGCAGTGACCCCTAAGTTAGAAGAATAACTACAACAGATCCCAGAAGCAACATCTGAACTCTCTGTCTAGAAAAGCGTAATTCTGGGAACAACTAAGACCCTGCGAAGAACCCTCAAACTTCCAGGCCTCTAGGAGCACACATGTGCTTCTCACAAATTTAGAATATCTTCAAAAAGTGAAATTATTTCTGCTCTTCAATGCAAAAAGTGAAACTCATATATTATATAAAGACATTACACACAGAGTGATTTATTTCAAGTGTTTATTTCTGTTAATGTTCTTGATTATGTCTTACAGCCAATGAAAACCCAAAAGTCATTATCTCAGTAAATTAGAATACTTTACATTGTCAGCTTGAAAAAGGATTTTAAAATTCAAAATGTTGGCCTACAGAAATGTATGTTCAGAAAATGCACTCAATACTTGGTCGGGGCTCCTTTTTGTATCAATTACTGCATCAATGTGGCGTGGCATGGAGGTGATCAGCATGTAGCACTGCAGAGGTGTTATGGAAGCCCAGGTTGCTTTGATAGCAGCCTTCAGTCTGCATTGTTGGATCTGATGTCTCTCATCTTCCTGTCACGTCGCCGTCAGACTCGGGGCCCGCTGTTCCGCCCTCAGCCACTAGGAGGCGACGGACTGTCACACCGCCCTCGGGCTCGGAGCCTGCTGTCCAGGCCTCGGCCACCAGGAGACGCCGGACTGACATGTCGTCGTCGATCTCGGGGCCTGCTGTTCCGCCCTCAACCACTAGGAGGCGCCGTGGCTCGCGCCCGAGTGACGGCGGCAACAATGAAAGGGCTTCTGCGCAGGCGTCTACTGGACGCAGACTCCGCTCCTCTGTCAGTCATGATGGGGCTGGTGCATCATCATCAGGTCTGCTCCTGGGGGCGGTCCTGATGACATCACCAGCCCAGGAGCCTGTGAGGGACGACCTGATCCCTCAAATACCTTGGGACTGGGCTTGCAAGCCGCCGGATATATTCTTGGTTCCCCTACGTGTTGCTTGTGATTGCCTATCGTTAACTCCGACCTCAGCCTGAACTTCTGACTACTCTGTTGCCTGCCGTTTTTGTACCTTGCATTTCTCCTGATTACTGACGCTGACCTTGGCCTGGATTCCTGACCCCTCTATTGCCTGACGATTTTGTACTTCTGCTATTCTCCCGGTTTTTGACTTTGGCCTGGATATTCTGACTCTGCTACTGCCTAACGATTCTGTACCTCTGCTGCCCTCCTGGTTTTTGATTCTGACCTTGGCCTGAATTTGACTCTGCTATTGTCTGCCGTTTCTTGTACTTCTGCTGTCCGCTCGGTTAAGACTCTGATTCCCGACTACGCTTTTGGTCCCGTTTTTATTCCTCTCTGACGACCGTCCTGCTCTGGTCACTGTTCTTCAGACAGCGCCTCCTGGGCTCTGCTGTAAATCCAGATCCCTGTATAGGGGTAAAGGGTATCAGTGTTCCTCGGGGTGTTGTCTGGCTGCAGCCCAGAACCGCAGACGGACGTTACATTTCCTATTGACAATACCCCATAGATTCTATATGGAGTTAAGGTCAGACAAGTTTGTTGGCCAATCAAACACAGTGATACTGTTGTTTTTAAACCAGGTATTGGTACTTTTGGCAGTGTGGACAGGTGCCAAATCCTGCTGGAGAATGAAATTTCCATCTCTACAAAGCTTGTTGGCAGAGGGAAGCATGAAGTGCTCTAAAATTTCCTGGTAGATGGCTGCGCTGACTTTCGTCTTGATAAAACACATGGACCTGCACCAGCAGATGACAAGGCTCCCCAAACCATCACTGATTGTGGAAACTTGACACTAGACCTCAAGCAGCTTGGATTGTGTGCCTCTCCACTCTTCCTCCAGACTCTGGGACCTTTAATTTCAAATGAAATGCAACATTTACTTTCATCTGAAAGCAACACCTTGGACCACTGAGCAACAGTCCAGTTCTTTTTCTCCTTAGCCCAGATTGTGGCATTGTCTATTGGTCATAAGTGGCTTGATACAAGGAATGTGACACTTGCAGCCCATGTTCTGGATACGTCTGTGTGTGGTGGATCTTGATGCAACAACTCCAGCAGCAGTCCACTCCTTGTGAATCTCCCCCAAATTTTTCAATGGCCTTTTCTTAACAATCCTTTCAAGTCGGCGGTTATCCCCATTGCTTGTGCACCTTTTCTACCATACTCTTTCCTTCCACTCAACTTTCCATTAATATGCTTGGATACAGCATTCTGTGAAAAGCCAGATTCTCATATTTAAATCACATGCTGTCAATTAACTTGTGATTCTCCTTGAGATTGTTTTACTCCTTCATTGGAGTCCAGCTGTGTTTATTTATACTGATAGGACTTGATTTGTAAAGGCACACACATGTCTACATAAGACCTCACAGCTCACAGTGCATGTCAGACCAAATGAAAATCATGAGGTCAAAGGAACTGGCCAAGGAACTCAAAGACAGAATTGTGGCAAGGCACAGATCTGGCCAAGGTTACAAAGGAATTTCTGCAGTACTTAGGTTCTCTAAGAGCACAGTAACCTCCATAATCTTTAAATGTAAGAAGTTTGGTAGCATCAGAAGTCTTCCTAGACCTGGCCGTCCAGCCAAACTGAGCAATCATTGGAGAAGAGCCTTGGTGAGAGAGTTAAAGAAGAACCCCAAGATCACTGTGTCTGAGCTCCAAAGATGCAGTAGGGAGATGGTAGAAGGTTCCACAAAGTCAACTATCATTGCAACCATCCACCAGTCAAGCCTTTATGGCAGAGTGGCCAGACGGAAACCTCTCCTCAGTGCCAGATATATGAAAGCACGCATAGAGTTTGCTAAAAAACACATGAAGGACTCCCAGACTATGAGAAATAAGATTCTGTGGTCTGATGAGATGAAGATAGAACGTTTTGGTGATAATTGTAAGCGGTATGTGTGGAGAAAACCAGGCACTGCTCATCAGCTGACCCACACAATCACAACAGTGAAAGATGGTGGTGTCAGCATCATGCTATGGGGGTGTTTTACTGGACAGGACTACTGGCTGCAATTGAAGGAAACATGAATGCGGCCAAGTACAGAGATATCCTGAATGAAAACCTCTACCAGAGTGCTCTGGAACGCAGACTTCGCTGAAGGTTCACCTTCCAACAAGACAACGACCCTAAGCACACAGCTAAAATAGCAAAGGAGTGGTTTCAGAACAAATCTGTGACCATTCTTGACTGGCCCAGCCAGAGCCCTGACATAAACCCAATTGAGCATCTCTGGAGAGACATGAAAATGGCTGTCCACCAATGTTCACCATGCAACCTGACGGAACTGGAGAGGATCTGCAAGGAAGAATGTCAGAGGATAACCAAATCCAGTTGTAAAAAACTTGTTGCATCATTCCCAAGAAGACTCATGGCTGTACTAGCTCAAAAGGGTGCTTCTACTCAATAATGAGCAAAGGGTCTGAATACTTAAGACCATGTGATATTTCAGTTCTTCTTTTTTAATAAATTTGCAAACATTTCTACATTTCTGGTTCTTATCAGTAAAGATGGGGTGCAGAGTGTACATTAATGAGAAAAAAATGAACTTTTTTTGAATTTACCAAATGGCTGCAATGAAACAAAGAGTGAAAAATTTAAAGGGGTCTGAATACTTTCTGTTCCCACTGTATGCTAATTTACTGAGATAATGACTTTTGGGATTTCATTGGTTGTAAGCCATAATCATCAACGTTAACAGAAATAAACAATTGAAATAGATCACTCTGTTTGTAATAACTCTATATAACATATAAATTTCACTTTTTGTATTGAAGAACTGAAATAAATTAACTTTTGATGATATTCTAATTTTGTGATAAACACCTGTATATCTAGGAAATCTAGTTTAAACCTTGTAACCTTAGTGGGGGACTTTTTGTTGTACAAATCAAATGTCTCTGCAGGATATGCATGCCTAGAAGATTTCCATGCTAATGTGTTAATTTGATTGTCAAGCAGGTCCTCAGGATGCAGTGACGAGACACAAGACAGGGTATGACTTGTATAATAAACTTTTGTAAATTGGAGCCACTAGGGCTATGCTGAACAGGCAAAAATGAGGTAACACAAATCTGTCCTCGCAGGGACTCAATAAAATAAACAATACTTTTCTAAGTAACTGGGAGTAACCTGACTTGTCCAGGTGTCGAAGGCCGGAATATGGCCAAACTATGGTACTTATTGCTATAGTCCACTTATCCCTCCATGCGTCACTCGGGATCGCAGATGTGGCCGCTTAGAGATCGTTGATGCAGCGGCCTTGACGCCTCGATATTCCGGGAAGATTTAGGCTCGACAGGCCCTGAAGAAACAGTGCCGGTGGGGTGCAACAGGCCCTGAAGAAACGATGCTGGTGGGGCGCGAAACGATGCCGGTGGGGAGCAACAGGCCCTGAAGAAACGATGCCGGTGGGGCACAACAGGCCCTGAAGAAGTGATGCCGGTGAGGCGCAACAGGCCCTGAAGAAACGGTGCCGGTGGGGTGCAACAGGCCCTGAAGAAATGGTGCCGGTGGGGCATAACAGGCCCTGAAGAAGTGATGCCGGTGGGGCGCAACAGGCCCTGAAGAAACGGTGCCGGTGGGGCGTAACAGGCCCTGAAGAAGCGGTGTCGGTGGAGTGCTACAGGCCCTGAAGAAACGAAGCTGGTGGGGCGCGGTAGTGACACAGTTCCCCCAAATGACCGGTGGCTGTCCTCCGCTAAGGGTCCCTCCATAACCAAGACATGCGCCTCTAACGTCGCCTATGGCAAAGTGGTGTCCCCTGAGGCCGGTGATGATGGGGTTGCTGCGGTGGGAGAAAGCTGGGGGACAGTGTCCAGGCCTCTGTGGCCGTTTTATGTGTAGTCACAGCCGCAACCTGAGGTAAAGGATCTGTCCCACAAGGGCGGGGGATGGCGGGCGTGGCTCTCTGAGAAAGTGGGCGGGAAGCGGCCTCCGGTAAAAGTCTCTCACGTCTCACTTGTCGGTGAGTGCGCAGTATCCTCACAGGCTCCTGTTGGTGTCCCCTCCAGTCACCCAGCTTCCTGCCTCCTGTCACAGTCTCTCCCAACAGCCAACAGAGCACGCCCCCTGCTCCTTTTATCCTCGCCCCGCCCCCTGTTTCCCTGACAACTTTGGTCATTTCTCTCCCTTTACTGTTCTCCCAGTATTGTTCCCTCAGGAACCCTGATGGTGGTCCCCTGGGTACCGGCCCGGTCACTCTCTGGGAGTCCTCCTCCCCACATTCCCCCACCCTGTAAGCTCGCCAGTCCTCGGGCGAGGGTCTTAGTCTATTGAGATCGGTCTGTAGGGGTTTCAATGTTCGTTGCCATATGAATTGATCTTGTCCATATCGTTCAGGGGATTTGCCGGCTGTTGACCGCTCGGAGCGTCTAAGTTCAACTGGGGTAGAGTCGTCTGGGGTGGTGGCCACTGGTGGGCTGATTGGTGCAGGCGGGCTAATTGTGTCAGATGATCCATTACTGAGTGGAGGGTCTCTGTGTCCTGGAAGACAATCTTCTTCGTCGTCCGGGTCCCAACATACAGAAGACGGTTCGGATGTCGACGGGGTAGACTCCGGTTGCTTTGGGTCGGAGGAAGTACACGGGCGTAACATGTTACGATGCACAATACGAGTGGGCAGTGTTTCATCCTCCTCGGGTCGTATTTCGTACAACGGTCCGTCTGGATGGACACTGCGTAAGACCCGATAAGGACTTACTTCCCAACGCGGCTCTAGTTTGTTCTGGGGGCGTTGATCTAGTACAAACACCCGGTCCCCACTTTGAAGGTGAGGAGGTGGGGTTGCATCCTTCCCTGGGTGCTCCCAGTCTCGGAGCTTTGTGTGTACAATTTGGTGAAGAATTTGCAGCCAGTGGCGATGATTTCGGACCCAAGACGACACTCCAGTCCAGGGCTGAGGCTCTTCGGGGTCCAATCTCACCTCCGTGATCCCTTTACCTTCTCGTCCGAACAACAGGGAGTAAGGGGTATAGCCAGTCACTCGATGTACCCTATTGTTATAGACCCAAACTAATTCAGAAACATATTTGGGCCAACGGGCCTTCTTGTCACTCTCCAGAGTGCACAACATCTGAATCAGTGTCCGATTAAATTGTTCACAAGCCCCATTCCCTTGCGGGTGATACGGTGTGGTCCGGGATTTGTCAATCCCATAGAGGTGATGTAGTTCTTCCATGACTTTTCCCAAAAACATGCTCACTGATCAGAATGTATTCGTTGAGGACAGCCGTATACTTGTATAAAGTTTCTACAGATTGCGGAGGCGGTCTGATCCCGAGTGGGAGTGACCACAGCGAACTTGGTGAAATGATCTACCATGACAAGACAGTGTTCGTATCCATGAAATGTGGGCCCAATGGTCAGATAATCCACCGTCAGGAGCTCAAGGGGCGCTCAATTCACAATAGTCTGTGTTGCGGCTCGCTGAGCGGGTGGTTTGGCTAACTCGCATAAGCAGCAGGTCCGGCAAATTTCGTCCACAACAGCCTGCAAGCGCGGGTGGTAAGCTTTCTGTTGCAACCATTGCAGAGGTTTTTTTTTTCCGAAGTGGACCCCTTTTTCGTGAGCCTCCCGAGCTAATACGTGAAGTTGGGCTCCTGGCATAACCACCTGCCAAACCGTCATTGAGGGTGTTTGTGATGTTATTTTACGATACAATAGTCCCTTTTGGATACCCAACCTCTCCCATTGTTGCAGCATAAGCAACAGGTCTTGAGTCAAATTTTGTCGTTGAAAGTCAGTGGGTAATTGCCCAGCGGCGACCCACGCTCTTGAGGAGGCCAACGTCTTCTCTTCTTGTTGCTGTTGTATCCACTTATCCTGGGATTGTTCCAGTATGCCCTTTGGGGTCTCAGAGGAAGATTTTTTTTTATTGTCAGTTGTGAGCACGGCAGCAGTGAGAGAGCGAACGGTATTTCCTCTCCTTCTAATTTTTCATCTCGATTCTGTCCTGGAGTTGTATGTCGAATCCTGGAGAGGGCGTCTGCATGGACATTCTCGGCCCCTCTTTTGTAGATAATCTTATAATTGTACTTCGCCATCCGGGCCACCCATCGCTGTTCCAGAGCCCCCAATTTGGCGTTTTCCAAATGAGCCAGCGGGTTGTCAGTTCGAACCACCACCTCGGAGCCCGCTTGGTACTCTGCAAATCTCTCCGTCATGGCCCACACCACTGCGAGGAGCTCAAGTTTGAAGGAGCTGTAATTGTGAGGGTTACGCTCGGAGTCATGGAATGAGCGGCTTCCATATGTGATCACCCTCTCCCGGCCATCCTGAACCTGTGACAATACAGCCCCCAACCCGTGAAGACTCCCGTCAGTGTGCAAGATGAACGGTTGTGAGAAATCCGCGTAGGCCAACACTGGGGCATCCGAGAGCGCAGCCTTGAGGTCTCAGAAGGCCTCTTCCTGAGGGTGTTGCTACTGGATTCTTCGCCCATTGGCCCCAGCGGGAGCCCCCTTCAGCAGGTCGTGCAGGGCTCAGGCTCGACTTGCAAAATTCTTCACGAAACGACGGTAATATCCGGCTAACCCCAGAAATGCCCGCACATCTTTCACCGTCTCAGGGGTAGGCCATTCCTGGCTAGCAGCAACCTTCTCCCGGGTTGGCCTCACACCTTCTGCCGAAACGACGTGACCCAGATACTCAATCTGAGAGCGAAATAGGTGGCATTTCTGAGGCTTCACCTTCAACCCGTACTTTTGCAACCGGCTGAGTACCTGTCCTAACCACTTCAGGTGGTCCTCTAAGGCCTCTTTCACACATCAGGTTTTCGCCGTCAGGCGCGATCCGGCGCTTTTGACAAAAACCGGATCCGGCGAAATGCAATGTCGGATCCGGTTTCCCCCCCATTGACTTGCATTTGCGCCGGATCGCGCCGGATGGCCATGCGTTTCATCCGGTTTTCGCCGGATCCAGCAATGTGTCTCAATCCGGCGTCTGGAAAAAACGGCTACTGTAACGTTTTTTGTCTCCGGCGAAAAAGCCGGACACGCCGGATCCGGCGCGTCCGGCTTTTTCACACAATGAAAGCCTATGAGCGCCGCAATGCGCCGGATCCGGTTTTTTTGGTCTGAGCATGCTCAGTAGCTCTGCCCACAAGACACATATATAAAAGCAAGACAGTGGGACCCTCAGCCACACCCAACATGCCACCCAAGACAGCAACCAGGCGCAGGAGAAGGCAGGAGACCACTGCAGCATCATCAGCACCACCACCACGCCAAATGGAGCAGCAAATGGAACATGCTGAGGAGGGGAGTCCAGCAGCAGATGAGAGACGGTAATTATCAAATCCCCCATTCCTCCAAACTAGGGCCATGGAATATCAAGATATTCATTGGCCCTTTTTTTCTCTTTATTCAACAGCCGCCCAAGAGATGCAGCAGCAGCAGAAATGGCATCACTGGCAGCAGCAACAGCAGCAGCAATACCCACAGCCATGGAGTCTGGCCATCAACAGGACAGCATATCTTCTTCTGGGAGCCCTCCCTCGCATCGTCAGCGTTTGACGGTAAGTTTTTATTTCCAAAATCCATCATCTCTGGAATATATGTCTATTCATTGGCTTTTATTTCAAAACAGTAATCACAAGCTGAAGAGGAGCTCCCAGAAGAAGAAGGAAGGGGTGCACAGATACCTGGAGTGGGCTCACAATTGGTAAGTTTTTGGCATCAAACGCAGAAACACAACATCACACTACACACAACACATAGAAAACAATGTTCTGCAGACCACACACAGCAAACAAATGCCTACATCCAAAGACATAACATTTTTTGTTTTCTTCTCTAGTCTTCCCAATCTGGTGCTCGGCCAAGAGGTCCTCGCAGTGCCTCCCAGGGTCGTCGGCGACAGCAACGCGGCGGTCACCAGCGTGTAAGTATAAATATTTTTGCTTTGTTTTTTTGCACTTTTTATTTCATTTCTTTTGTGGAGGCTAATTATGTTATTTTTGTCTTTTTCTTTAACAGCCTTCACAGCGTGCTCCCGACTCTGACGGTGAGGATGGAGAAATCGATGTGGACCACCTCATCGATCTCGTCAGAGAAAGGGAGCCGCTCTGGAATATGGCTGACCGCCGCCACGCTGACCTGATCGTTACCCGACGACTCTGGGAGGAAATCTGTTCACTCCTTGTGGACCGCTGGGAGGACCTCGATGCTCGGGCCCAGATTAAAGAGCGTAAGTATATACAGTACCGGTTGCTTGATGTAAACCAGTGTTTCCCGAACAACAGTCCTTGTGGTCCCCACGGATCATGTGTTCAGGATTTCTATTTACTATGGAAATCCTGAAAACATGACCCCTGGGGACCATGAGGACTGGAGTTTGGGAAACACTGATGTTGTATACTAACCACTCCTTTCTCGTTTCAGGGGACAGAATTGTGAAGCGGTGGCGGTCTGTGAGGGATCGTTTCAAGAAGGAGTTCAATAAAGAGATGCGGGCTCCGAGTGGATCTAGAGGACGCAGGAGCAAGTACAAGTACGCACAAGCCCTGTCGTTCCTCCGGGATACAATGGTCACCAGAAGGTAAATATTACACACCACATGTGAAAAAAAAATGTTTAGATGTAACAATTTAACAATTTTTTTTCAGCCAGGGCCATGCCATGTCACTTTTTTAATTGTTTTTTTTTCTCTTTATTCCACAGCACGGTGAGCAGCACTCGGGAGCCTGCACGGTTGGACCCTTCTGAGGCGATCCCTGAGGAGACCGGCACCGAGGGACACTTCGACCGCCCCGGTACATCTGCACCTTCACAGCCTTCCCACACATTCGACCCCTCTGTCCCATCCACCAGCACAGGAGCATCGTGGCCGCCTACATTACATGAAGCTGTTGGTGAGGAGATCGCTTTCCCTTTACCCCACCCTTCTGCCCCTGCCACCTCTAGTACACCTGCGGGTACTGGGCGGCAGAGGCAGAGGGGTCAGGAAAAGACTTATGCGCCAGAGTTCTTGCATCTGAATGCATCTTTCCAGAACTGTCTAAAAGTCTTGTCAGAGCAAATCTCCGCAGGCTTTAAGCAGATCAACTCCAGCATTCTGGAGGTGAAGACACTTCTGCAAACCATGCATTCAGAAGCAAGATCTTCGCCAAACCACACCTTTTTCAGGTCTGTTGTGGAGCGCATGGAAACGCTATCTCCTACCCAGCATATGCATGTAATGCATTCATGCCACGGTGCTCTCCAGCACGTTACCTCCCAACCTCCTCTTCCCACCCCAGTAGTTCCTCCACCTGCACCCCCTCCAGCCACTTTCCATCCTCCCCCTCCTATTACATACCATCCACCTCCCCAGTACCAGCAACCTCCCCAGTACCAGCAACCTCCCCAGTACCAGACATCTCCCCACTTCCAGCAACCTGCCCCATACCAAACTCCTTCCCCATACAACTTGCCATCAACATCATCTGCTCCTACAGTCCCTGCCCAACCCTCCACTCCACCGCCCACCACCTCTTCTGCCTCCCACATGTCCACCCATTCTGTAGCTTTTTCCACACCTTCACCTCTGTCCCGCAGCCCCTCCAGCAGTATTTCCACCCCACACTACACAGATTTATAATATGTGTGTATTTTAATAAAAATGACCAGTTTTATGGTTTCAAAGCTTTATTAAAAAAGTTTATTAAAATTTAAAAACAGTTTACTATAAAAAACATTTTTCAATAAAAGTTAAGTTATTTTACACTGGTTGTCTGTCATTTCTTTCTGCGGCCAAAAAGGTTAAATACAGGGTATTTAAAAGGTAAAATGGTATTCAAAACTAGGTATATAACTGTGGGTAAATTTTAGCTTTTTGCCACAGTTGTGTTCCTGGTTGTGTTTGAAGCAAAGTATTTCACCTAAAAAGTTGTGTTTATTGTTGGTGATTTCCTAACAATGTACACAACTTTTGTTAAAAGGTGAAATACTTTGCATAAAACACAACCAGGTACACACCTGTGGCCTAAAGCTAAAAATAGTAAGACCATGACAAGATAGCCAACTTTGGTTGGCAAAGGTATATACTGTTGGTACAGAAGGTACACAATTTTGGTTAAGGGCACAAATCTTTCACACTCTGTCATCCTGCCAGTGTACTCTGCCTTGAGGTGACATAAAGTATAGTGCAAAATTGTCCCTCATTACTGAAACCGTCACAGAACTTCTAGTGGTAATGTCATGGTAATCTTGCAAGGTGGTTTCTTCAGAGGTGTCCTCAATGGAAATGGGTTCCTTGCAGATAACAAAATTGTGGAGTACCACGCAAGCTTTGATCACCTCGTCCACAGTTTCTGTCTTGAGGTTGATTGCAGTCAATAGGACCCGCCATTTGGCTGTCAGAATACCAAAGGTACATTCAACCATTCTTCTTGCTCTTATGAGGCGGTAATTAAAAATGCGTTTTGTTCTTGACAATCCTCTGCTACCGTACGGTTTCAAAAGGTGTTCTGACAGCTGGAAGGCTTCATCCCCTACACAGACAAATGGCATAGGTGGACCAGATGTTTGCAGCAGCGGTCTAGGGGGTGGGAACTGGAAGGTGTTTCCATACAGTTTACGCCCCATGGCAGACAGTTTGAAAACTTGAGAGTCATTGGAGCGGCCATAGGCCCCAATATCAACAGCAATAAATTTGTATTCCGCGTCAGCGATGGCCATGAGGACAATTGAAAAATATTTCTTGTAATTGAAATATTCCGATCCCGATCAGGCTGGCTTTACAATGCGGATATGTTTCCCGTCCACAGCGCCCAAGCAGTTGGGAAACTGACATATCTGTTGAAACTTGTCAGCAATTTCAATCCACCTCTCTGTTGTGGGCTCTGGTAAAAACTCTTCAGCTAAGGAGTCCCACAGTGCACGGCATGTGTACTTCACTATTCCAGATATGGTGGAAATCCCGAGTCTGTACTGGAAATGCAGTGACGAAAGGGATTCTCCAGTTGCAAGAAATCTGTGGGGAATTAAAAAACAATCAATTAGTTTTAAATCACAGCATTACATACCAAAACTCAGCTATAACACTTGGAGATACAAACTACCACCAACAAGATTGCAGTGAAAGTGTGCTCTGATGCGAGCATATCCAATAAATGTGGCTTACCTTAAAGTCACCATCAGACGCTCTGCGGGTGAAACAGAGAAGCGGCAATAGGTGTCCGCTTTTCTTATGAGGTGTGCAATGCGCTCCACCAAGTAATCAAAATTCTCCATTTTCATCCGAACATATCCAAAAAATGTATCCGGGTTTCGTCGAAGGTCCATGCAGAGTGTAGAATAGACCCCACGCGTCATTCTCTTGGCTGTGATGGGGTGGATCCACAAACGTCGTCTACGATGCCTGATGCGCTGCTGTCTCGCTCTCTCCTTCTCCAGAACAATCACCCTCAAACGATTCGCCTCCGCTGTAAAATCCGCCAAATTCTTCAAAATATTTCCAATGACAACATCCATCTTCGCCAGTAACTTGCTCTTCTCTCCAACCTGCACTTTCTCCTCTACAACCTGTCAAAGAAGGGCTGTAGGAACACGCTATATATAGTTTTCCAGTAGCCAATCCCGTTCGGAAGGCCACAAGGGGTGTTTTTAAAAACCGGATCCGGCGTAATCCGTCAAAAAACGGATCGAAAAACGGATGAACCGGATGAGACGGATCCGGTTTTGTCTGTCAAGAACAAGACGGATCCGGCAGAAAAACGGATCAGTCACATCCGGTTTTATGAAATATTTGCCGGATCCGGCGCTCCGGCACGACGCCGGATCGCGCCTGACGCCGAAAACCTGATGTGTGAAAGTAGCCTAAGGTGGCGGCATAGACGATGGTGTTGTCTAGATAGATCAACGTGGCCTCGAAATTGAGATCTCCTAGACACCACTCCATCAATTGCTGAAAAGTCCCGGGAGTGTTGGTCACCCCAAACGGCATCCGATTAAACTCAAACAGTCCCATGGGCAATATGAACGCCGTCTTGGCTCTATCTTCTTCTGACATGGGTACCTGCCAGTACCCACTGGCCAAGTCCAGGGTCGAGAAATATGTTGCCTTCCCCAAGGCGGACAGGGATTCTTCTATGCGGGGCAGTGGGTACGAATCTTTAATAGTGCAAGCATTCAGTTTACGATAATCCACACAGAATCGTAGTGTACCATCTTTCTTCCGGACCAACACGATTGGGGCTGCCCATGGGCTTTGACTTTCCTGTGTTACCCCTTTTTGCAGCATTTGGGCCAGCAAAGTTTTCACCTCCTGATAGAGTTGTGGCGGAATCTGTCGATATCGTTCCCGGATAGGGGCCGCTCCTGCTGTGGGGATTTCATGAGTGATGGCGGTGGTACACCCAAAATCTTACTCATGACTATTAAATGCTTCATGGTACTGTCCAAGCAATGTTTTTATCTGTGAGAGTTGGGCTGCAGTTAATCCAGAAAGCCCAGCCCGCATCTGCTCCAAAATATTTTGGCCCTTCTCTTGTGCCGAAACTTTGTGGGCCTGTAAGGTTCGTATTGTTACTTCCCAAGGATCCTCGGGGTGTACTCGTAATTGAACCGCAGGAGCTGTCAGCACTTCTTCTAAAGGCTTTACTAGTTTGGCCAGTAAAGTCCGTGCTTTCAGAACGGTGTCTCTGTCTTCAAGGTTACCGCAGCGTACCAGGATGGTTCCTTTTTGCACCGTAGCCAGGGAACGGGCCACCAGTATGCCTGGAGGTAAGTGTTCTGAGGGACATGGCTCCACCTGCACCTCCACGCCCTCCAAAGGTATCGGGGCTTGAATTGGCAGGGCCACCACTGTCAGTCCAGGAGGTAGCACAAGCAGGGGAGCTGCTGACGCGATGACCTTGCCTAGAGCCTCGCCCTCCTGGCAGTCCATGATGCACCCGCGCACCTCGCATCAGCTGCTGGAATACCTGTCCCTGAGCTGTGCGAGAACCCCACTGCTTCAGAATCTTCTGTGTGGGATCATTTAGTAGTAAGTTGCCGAACTCTCGTAAAATATTCATGCCTAGGGTGACGGGGTGCCGCTGATCAGCTTCTCCTTGAGTTAGCACCACCCCTCTGCGACCAAGGGATTTACCGCACAACATCACCTGCACCCACACCACCCCGGCAACCGGGACCGGCAATTGGTTGTCGGCTATTAGTCTAATCATGGGCCCCCACTGGGGTCTTGCTGCCTCCGGGAAGTTTTGTTGAAAGTACGTGGCAGGCATGGTGGTTACTTGTGACCCCGTATCTACCAGACACCGGATGGCCCAGCCCTCCACTTCTGCCCAAACGACCGGACACTTTGTTACCAAATCTTCGGGACTTCCACCACCCCTAGTTGTGGTTTTCGGCTCCGAGTGGCATCCCCCTAGCCTGGAGCCTTTTAGTTTAATGGCCGCCGGGGTGAGAATCTCCCACGCCGCAGACACTCTCGGGCGAAATGGCCTGGTTCTCCACACTCAAAACACTGGGCCTGTGTAGGCTGACCACCCCGCGGGGAGCGGGATCCCCAGGAGTCGGGGTTAAAGCTAGGTCATCTAGTCCCGGTCTCGGGTCTTCTCTTTACTTCAGCCAACTTGCCCTTAATATTTTTCAGCTCTTGCATCATCTCCTCCACCCACTGAGGCCCCTCGACTGCATTCGCGGAGGCCTCCACACATCGGACTTTCCCCACGGGGACCACCATATTCGCGGAGGCCTCCACACCTCAGACTTTCCCCACGGGGACCGCCATCCCCTGCTCCTGCTCTCGAGCACGTGACTGACTTTCCACCTCTGAAAAGTCTAATCGGGGATTCATTCTGATCTACTCCCGCAGTGCCTGTTTGACTAATGGATCCCACAAACCAGTCACCAATAGGTCACGTAGGGTAATGTCAACAGGTCCTACCGCTACCCCGTCCTTTCTTTCAATAGCCGTATGCAAGTCTTGGAGGACATTTATATACTCTGTGATCGTCTCCCCCACTACTTGCATCCGACTAAACAAACGGGTTCTTAACTGTCCCACATTAGTAGGGTCCCCATGGGTCTGCTCTACTATCTGTAACACTTTTTCAAAAGTGTTGCGGTGCCCCGGAGGTTTCAAAATCACTGACCTCCGCACCTCCCTGTTATGAATGGGTCACCGAGGAGGACAACAAAAAGCCAAGTCCCAGAAAACCAGAGAGGTTGGTAATTATGCAGTTTGCAGATCCCTGATCCTATCCACACAACTAGCAGTAGCAGTGGAGTGTTCCTACGATGACCTAGACGCCTCGTCACCGCCGGAAGACTACATAAGCCTAAAGCAAGAAAAGGGGAAAACTAACTGCCCCAGAGCAGACCCCAAAGGAATAGACAGCCCCCACACACGTATTGGCGGTGAAACAAGATGAAAACACAAACACAGGCAGGAAAATAGGCTTGTCAAACGATGGGGCCCAAACTAACTATAAAGGATAGGAAAGGAAAGACACTGTCTGCAATCTGCCAAAAACCCTACAAAAATAATGTCCAGCACTTCTGATAACAAAATTAACCCTGAAGTCACTAGACTTCTCCCACGATATCAGCACTCTGAAATATTCTGAGACAGAGCAAAAAAGAGGCCAATCTAATAAGGGACTAAAAAGCAAATTGGCAAATACAGATAAATAAGATTGGAAATTCAGCTGGGACTGGCTGAACACACAAAAAACTGAATAGACCAACAAAATCAAGTGTGAACATTAGCAAAAACACTTAGCTTTGAGAAGGCTTGAACAGAGCTGAAAACCAAGACCTCAGAAGCCATAAGCAATCACCAGCACTGACTTAGGGCGTCGGCTGTCTTAAATCCAGTCTAAGATTCCTGAGGTCCAATCGTCATCCTCCTGTTACCACCAGAGGGAGTCTGGAAGGAGAACTCACTACTGGTGGACCAGAGAATGTACTCACAACAGTACCCCCCCTTGAGGAGGTGTCACCGAACCCTCATCCACGCCACCAGGCCGATCAGGATGGGCCCGGTGAAAAGCACGAACCAATCTATTGGCATGAATATCAGAGGCAGAGACCCAAGAATTATCCTCCTGACCATAACCCTTCCATTTGACCAAATACTGGAGTCTCTGTCTAACCAAACGAGAATCCAATATTTTCTCTACCTCATACTCCATATTGCCTTTAACCAATACAGGGTCAGGAGGTGCTGCCATAGGAACCACTGGCTCAACAAACCTCTTCAACAGTGATTTATGAAATACGTTATGGATCTTGACCGTAACTGAAAGAGCCAATCGAAAAGAAACAGGATAAAGAATATCCAAAATTTTATAAGGTCCAATAAATCTTGGCTTAAATTTTGGAGATGCAACCTTCATAGGAATATTCTTAGACGACAACCAGACCATATCACCCACTTTAAACTGGGGACTAATGGTCCTACATCGGTGGGAAAATCGCTGGGCCTTTTCCTGAGAGAGTGACAACTTATCCACTACTTGGTCCCTTATCTGCTGCATTCTCTCAACCACAGTGTCCACACCTGGGCAGAACAAAGATTCCACTTGCCCTGAAGAGAATCGAGGATGAAACCCAAAATTAGAGAAAAAGGGTGACATCAAAGTGGCAGAATTAGCTCTATTGTTCAGCGCAAATTCGGCCAAGGGCAAAAATGAAACCCAATCATCCTGATCAGCAGATATAAAACATCTTAAATAAGACTCCAAGGTCTGGTTTGTTCTCTCAGTCTGCCCATTAGTCTGGGGATGAAACGCGGAGGAGAAGGATAACTGAATTCCAAGATTGGAACAAAAGGCTTTCCAGAATCTGGAAACAAACTGGACTCCTCTGTCCGACACAATGTCCTCAGGAATCCCATGTAACCGAACCACCTGTTTTAAAACAAGGGCACCAACTCAGCGGAAGATGGCAACTTTGGGAGTCGTACAAGATGGACCATCTTCGAAAATCTATCACAAATCACCCAGATAACAGTCATTCTCTGAGAAACAGGAAGATCAGAAATAAAATCCATTGAGATATGAGTCCATGGCCTCTTGGGTAACGGCAGGGGCATCAGCAACCCACTAGAACGAGAACAGGGTTTAGACCGAGAACAAGTCCCACAGGACTGCACAAAATCGCTGACATCACGAGATAAGGTGGGCCAACAAAAAGACGGACTCACCAAATCTCTGGTACCAAAAATACCTGGATGACCAGACAATGCGGAGCAATGAACTTCAGACATCACTCTCTTTCTTCACTGGTCAGGAACATACAATTTTTCCATAGGGCAAAGCTCAGGTTTATCCTCCTGAAATTCCTCCAGGGTGCGTCTCAAATCAGGTGAAATGGCAGAAAGAACTACCCCCTCACCTAGGTTGGTAGTAGGCTTGGTCACATTAAGAGAATCAGCAAAGAAACTCCTAGAAAGAGCATCTGCCTTAACATTCTTAGTGCCCGGAAGAAAAGAGACCACAAAATTAAAACGCTTGAAAAACAAGGCCCATCTAGCCTTTCTGGGATTCAAGCGTTTTGCCGACTCCAGACAAATCAAATTCTTGTGATCGGTGAGGACCACAACCTGATGTCTGGCTCCCTCCAACCAATGTCTCCACTCCTCAAATGCCCACTTCATGGCCAACAATTCCCGATTCCCCACATCATAGTGCGTTCAGATGGGGAGAACTTACGAGAAAAGAAGGCACAAGGATTCATCTTAGAAGTCACAGGGTCTCTTTGGGACAAAACAGCTCCTGCACCAATCTCAGAAGCATCTACCTCCACCGGAAATGGAAGTGAGACATCAGGTTGCCATAAAACTGGATCTGAAGTAAATCTCCGCTTAAGCTCCTGTTATGCTGAGACAGCCTCAGGAGACCAATTCAGCACATCAGCGCCCTTCTTGGTCAGCTCAGTCAGTGGTTTGACAATACCAGAAAAATTACCTATAAATTTGCGATAGAAATTAGCAAAACCCAAAAACTTCTGGAGAGCCTTCAAAGAAGTATGCTGAACCCAATCAAAAATGGCCTGTACCTTGGCCGGGTCCATTTCAATAGTCGATGGAGACAAGATAAATCCCAAAAATGAAATCCTCTGTACACCAAAGAGGCATTTCAATCCCTTAACAAGCAGGGAATTCTCCCTCAAAATCTGGAACACAGTCCGGACGTGTTCCACATGAGAATCCCAATCACTAGAAAAGATCAAAATATCATCCAGATAGATGATCAAAAACTTATCCTCAAAGTCACGGAAAATATCATTCATAAAGGACTGGAAGACAGAAGGGGCATTAGTGATCCCAAAAGGCATCACCAGGTACTCAAAATGTCCCTCTGGAGTATTAAACGCCGTCCTCCATTCATCCCCGTGCTTGATGCAAATAAGATTATACGCCCCCCTGAGGTCAAGCTTAGTAAACCAGCAGGCACTCTTAACTCTGGAGAATAAATCAGACATCAGAGGTAACTGGTACTGATATTTAACCGTCATCTTGTTAAGGGAACGATAATCAATACACGGTCTTAATGAACCATCTTTCTTGGCCACGAAAAAAAAAATAGCACCTAAAGGTGACGAGGATGGTCTAATATGACCCTTCTCCAACGATTCCTTAATATAGGATCGCATAGCATCATGTTCGGGTACTGATAAGTTGAAAAGCCGACCCTTGGGAAATTTACACCCAGGCATCAACTCAATTGCACAGTCATAACTCCTATGAGGAGGCAAAGACGCAGACTTGCTCTCACTAAGTATATCAGACAAATTGTCTAGATAATCAGGAATATCATGAGACTGAGGAGAGGTGGAGAAAACAGGAGCGTACCTAAGAACATGCTGACAACCCCAACTCACCACAGACCCAGATTTCCAATCCAAAACAGGATTATGAGTTTGCAACCAGGGAAAACCCAGAACAATAGTATCCTGCAAATTATGCAGCACCAGAAATTTACAATTTTCTTGGTGGTCTGGGGCAACTCGCATTATCACCTTGGTCAAAAACTGAGGTTTATTCTCCGCCAAAGGAGTAGCATCAATACCCCTCAAAGGAATAGGCATCTGCAGAGGTGTCATGGAAAAACCACAATGTTTAGCAAAGTCCAAATCCATCAGATTCAACGCTGCTCCAGAATCCACAAAAGCCTTAGTGGAAAACATGGATAAGGAGCAGATCAGAGTAATTGCCAAAAGAAACTTAGATTGTACACCACCCACATCACATGTGTGTGCAAAACGTTTCTCTCATTTAGGGCAGACAGAAATAGTATGAGAGGCGTCTCCACAGAAAAAACACAGCTTATTACGCCTTCTAAATTCCTGACGTTGCGCCCTAGACAAAACCCCATCACATTGCATAGGTTCAGACATTTGTTCAAAAGGTGGCAGCGCCTCCTGAGTAGTTTTACGTTCACGTAAACGCCGATCAACTTGAATGGCTAATGACATAGAAATATCCAGACCAGAGGGAACAGGAAATCCCACCATAACATCTTTTACGGTCTCTGATAAGCCCTTCCGAAAGAGAGCTGCCAGTGCACTATCATTCCATGTAGTAAGGACCGCCCTCTTTTGGAATTTATGACAGTATAACTCTGCAGAATCCTGACCCTGGTTTAATGACAACAGGGTTCTCTCAGCTTGATCAACAGCATTAGGTTCATCATACAACAACCCTAAGGCTTGAAAAAATGCATCCACATTAGTCAAAATAGGATTTTCAGGTGTCAGAGAAAAAGCCCAATCCTGGGGATCGCCACGCAGCAAGGAGATGACAATTTTAACCTGCTGCACAGAGCTCCTCGATGAATTAAGCTTCAAGGCAAGAAATAATTTACAATTATTCTTAAAATTCAAAAATTTAGACTGATCCCCAGAAAACACATCAGGAGCAGGGATCTTAGGTTCAGTAGCATGTGACTGAATGAGGTAAGTGGAAATTCCCTGCACTTCAGCAGCAATTGCTTAATCTCCATTAGAAAAAAAAAAATCCTCCTACGGCCCCAGAAAAAAAAAAAAGAGGAAAAAATATTTATATAAAAAACAAAAATTCTGACACTTTTCCTTTTTTTTTTTTTTTTAAACAATTTTCTCCTGCTTTTGAGTACCCTAGAATCTGCGGTATGGCTGGTGATTTTGTTATGAATGGGTCACCGAGGAGGACAACAAAAAGCCAAGTCCCAGAAAACCAGGGAGGATGGTAACTATGCAGATTGCAGATCACTGATCCTATCCACACAAGTAGCAGTGGAGAGTTCCTACGTTGACCTAGACGCCTCGTCACTAGAGTTGAGCGATACCGTCCGATACTTCAAAGTATCGTATCGGATGGTATCGGCCGATCTTTAAAAAAAGTATCGGTATCGCCGATTCCGATACCGGAAGTCCCATTCAAGTCTATGGGACTTCCGGTATCGGAATAAGAAAAACCCTTTCCTGCCCTTGTACAGCCTCTCTGGGGTCTGTACGGGCCTTTCGGGGGGCTGTGCCGGCCTGCCAGGGGGTCTGTGCAGGCTCCGGTGGTCTGTGCCGGCCTGCCGGTGGTCTGTGCAGGCTCCGGGGGGCTGTGCCGGCCTGCCGGGGGGCTGTGCCGGCCTGCCGGGGGGCTGTGCCGGCCTGCCGGGGGGCTGTGCAGGCTCCGGGGGGCTGTGCCGGCCTGCCGGGGGGCTGTGCCGGCCTGCCGGGGGGCTGTGCAGGCTCCGGGGGTCTGTGCAGGCATCGTCCGATGGGACTACAAGTCCCATCGGGCGATGCCTGCTACCATGACAGTGATTGACACATTAGCCAATGATGGGACAGTAGTAGTCCCATCATCCGGCTAATGTGTTAAATGTAAAAAAAAAAAAAAAAAAAAAATTACATGCTACATACATACAACATGCATACTACATACATGCTACATTCATACTACATACTACATACATGCTACATTCATACTACATAAATACTACATGCAACATACATACTACATATATACTACATGCATGCTACATACATACTGCATGCTACATACATACCACATATATACTACATGCATGCTACATACATACTACATGCATGCTATATACATACTACATGCTACATACATACCACATACATACTACATATATACTACATGCATGCTACATACATACTGCATGCTACATGCATGCTACATACATACTACATACATACTACATGCTACATACATACCACATATATACTACATACATACAATACATTCATACAATACATACATAGACATACAGTACATATAACATAGAGTAACATACTTACCAATACTTGTCACATTGTTCCCCGAAGCCATTGTCTTTTCCGGAATAAATATTAACATAACAAACCACAAAAATACTCACCCACGATCCGAAGCAGTCCAGGAGTGTATATGTAGTATGTAGCATGCATGTAGTATGTATGTAGCATGCATGTAGTATGTATGTAGTATTTTTTTTTTTTTTTTTTTTTTTTAACATTTAACACATTAGCCGGATGATGGGACTACTACTGTCCCATCATTGGCTAATGTGTCAATCACTGTCATGGTAGCAGGCATCGCCCGATGGGACTTGTAGTCCCATCGGACGATGCTTGCACAGACCCCCGGACATCAGCACAGCCCCCTGGCAGGCCGGCACAGCCCCCCGGCATGCCGGTACAGACCCCCACAGGGTGCACAGACCACCGGCAGGCCGGCACAGCCCCCCGGCAGGCCGGTACAGACCCCGGGCAGTCCACACAGCCCCCCGGCAGGCCGGCACAGCCCCCCGGCAGGCCGGCAGAGACCCCCGGAAGGCCCGAAATGACGGCGCATCATGATGCGCACACACCGCGCATCATGATGACGTCAGGCCGTCAATCAACTGAACTTCCGATTCCGATGCCGAATTCCGATATTGAAAAAATATCGGAAGTCGGTATCGGAATTCCGATACAGCAAGTATCGGCCGATACCCGATACTTGCGGTATCGGAATGCTCAACACTACTTGTCACCGCTGTAGGACTACATAAGCCTAAAGCAAGAAAAGGGGAAAACTAACTGCTCCAGACCCCAAAGGAATAGACAGCCCCCACACAGGTATTGGCGGTGAAACAAGATGAAAACACAAACATAGGCAGGAAAATAGGCTGAGCAAACGATGGGGCCCAAACTAACTATAAAGGATAGGAAAGGAAAGACATTGTCTGCAATCTGCCAAAAACCCTACAAAAATAATGTCCAACACATCTGATAACATAATTAACCCTGAAGTCACTAGACTTCTCCCACTATATCAGCACTCTGAAATATTCTGAGACAGAGCAAAAGAGAGGCCAATCTAATAAGGGACTAACAAGCAAATTGGCAAATACAGATAAATAAGAGTGGAAATTCACCACAGCCCCAGTCGGTACTGGCTGAACACACAAAAAACTGAATAGACCAACAAAATCAAGTGTGAACATTAGCAAAAACACTTAGCTTTGAGAAGGCTGGAACAGAGCTGAAAACCAAGACCTCAGAAGCCATAAGCAATCACCAGCACTGGCTTAAATCCAGTCTAAGATTCCTGAGGTCCAATCGTCATCCTCATTATCAGGTGGTATTAAATCAGCCTCACTACCTCCTGTTACCACAAGAGGGAGTCTGGAAGGAGAACTCACTACTGCTGGACCAGAGAATGAACTCACAACACCTCCCCGTCCAGTGCCATGAGCCACCTTGGCTTCCAGATCAGGGGTCATTGGGTCCATCCGAAAGAGCCCCCGCATCCGCTCTGTCCAGCTCCATAACATAGTATTGGAGCCGGAAAATCTAGGCAGGTTGTTCAGCATTCCCCCAATGAAATGCTGGAGCGGGGACCCTCATTATTTGAAGAGCTGACAGCTCCGCCTGGGTCGGGGGCACCACTTTCCACGCTCGGAGACTGCATCCTGCCGAATATGCCAAGTGTAGGGTCAAGCAGGTCCTCAGGATGCAGTGACGAGACAGGGTATGACTTGTATAATCAACTTTTATAAATTGGAGCCACTAGGGCTATGATGAACAGGCAGAAAAGGGGAAACACAAATTTGTCCTCGCAGGAACTCAATAAAATAAACAATATTTTTCTAAGTAACTGGGAGTAGCCCGGCTAGTCCAGGTGTCGAAGGCCGGAATATGGCCAATCTATGGTACTTATTGCTATAAACCAAACAAAGCAAAGCCAATATCAGTCCGAGATGGCAATTATTTCCCATCCAAATTTACAATGTAAAGCAGCAAATGAGATAAAATGTAACTTTTAATATACCAATTAAAACCATACCAAAAATAATGTCACCCACAAGTGAATTTAAAAAAAAGATAAAATAAATGGGTGATCCTCAGAGGATATTTGAAAGCACCCAAACGCATCACAGAAGGGATATAGAATGTAACTGATGAAACAGACAACAACCTATATGATGGATACAGCATGAAAAAATAGCACAATGTTATAGCCAATCGCACATGTATACACATGTATATTTTTTAAGGCCAGACCACAGGTTCATAGCCTTTCATAAAACTAGATTTCAAAGAAGGAACGAGATTTCAAAAAAAGGAACAATCTCACCGGTTGATGCAGACGGTCAGGAGTCACCAGGGATACTCTGTATACCAACAGGAAGGTAGCGATGGGAAGACAAGACCCTGTCAATTCCCTTATATGCTAACCATTAACTGATCCCCAGGCTCCTGCCCTTACAAGGGCAGTCCACAACTAGCCCTATATTGCACATGCCCTGCACTTTCCCTATAAGGAACGTCCCAACGCGTTTCATCCAAGTAACTCTTCAGGGGACTAACTTGTTTAAAGTGCCCTAGTGCTATAGCTAAGAGAAATACATCCTCCCACTCTCTATACTATCTGCTATCTGCAGAGAATGGAAGGAAAAGGGCATATATATATCGTTGTGTTAATGCACACATATTGCCGCAATTAGATAATTAACATATATATGTTTGATCATACCTCACATACCAGTCATCCCTCATTGCGAGATTTAAAACTCCCAGGGCACGCGCCATAATCTGCGCTAAAGACGCCCCACAATGACATCACTAGAAGGGAGAAAAAAATTTATCCAATGGGTGGACGAAGCCCCATTTCCAGTACACTCGCAAAATGGTGGATGCCCCACTTCCGGTAACAAACCAAATACACAAATGGCATATTTCAAATCATCAATACACACTCATATTTTGCGCATTGGGTATACCACATAAGACGACTTAGATAAGGAGCGCGCGTCATAATTCGCGCTAGACACCGCCTCAGTAGATTTCCCAGAGCCGATGTCGCCCCACTTCCGGTAAGAGCAAGATGGCGGATGCCCCACTTCCGGTTCGCAGGGAAACTACCCTGCCACACTTCCGGTGTCGTCCAGCAAAACAAACGGCACCACACTACCAGTTAGCAGGGAAAATTTCCTACCACACTCCTAAGAATGCGGCGCCGCCCCCAGCATCGCCATAATGGAGAAAGCCAATCATATATGATTGTACCGGAGAGGCACACTAATTCAAAACTATATATTCATATAAGCGTACAATATTAATACTTATCTAAATGTCAAAGAAGGCAAATGGCGCACAATTAAGTGCCAATATAAGATAACAACAAAATAAACGGCAACATGAAATGCAAATATAGGCATATAATATATATGTATACACATATGCCAATCCCCAATAATGGGTGACAGACAAGTGATTCGGGCTTAAAGAAAAATCGGGTTGTAGATCAAAAAATTGGAAGAAAGCAAAAGAAGGAATTCAAATAAAACAATTAAAATTGATCTGTTCATTGAGGCCTTTAGGTGTTACAGTATCCAAGTAGAATATCCACTTAGCCTCACGTTGCAACAGCAATTGATCCCAATTGCTGCCTCTTTGTGGTTTAAAAACCCTATCAATGGCAGTAAAAGAAAGGTATGAAATCTGCCCCTCATGCATAGCATGAATATGCCTTGAGACTGGAGATCCCTCTTATGTGTTATGTCTCCCACATGTTCGCCAATTCTCCTCTTAAATTCTCGAATCGTTTTTCCCACGTACTTCAATCCGCACTTACAAGTGACTTTATAAATAACACCCTTTGTACTGCAATTCATGATGTGTCTAATGACATAGTTTTTCCCAGTCACATTGCTTACAAAAGTCTTACTCACACCAATATGCGAACATGCTACACAATGGCCGCATTTAAAACGCATTAAATGAACTGGAAAAGTGGGCAGCAACTAACAGAATGGTTTTTAACAGGGAGAAATGCAAAGTACTACATCTGGGCAATAAAAATGAAAAAAGCATATATAGAATGGGAGGAATAGGGCTAAGTGACAGCACATGTGAAAAAGACTTGGGTATACTAATAGATCACAGACTGAATATGAGTCAACAGTGTGATGCAGCAGCAAAAAAGGCAAATGCAATTCTAGGATGTATTAACAGAAGCATACAGTCTAGATCACATGAAGTCATTATTTCCCTCTACTCCTCTTTGGTCAGACCTCATCTGGAATATTGTGTCCAGTTTTGGGCACCACATTTTAAAAAAGACATCAACAAACTGGAGCAAGTTCAGAAAAGAGCGATCAGAATGGTGACCGGTCTGCAAACCCTGTCTTATGAGGAAAGGTTGCAGGATTTGGGAATGTTTAGTTTGCAAAAGAGAAGACTGAGAGGAGACTTAATAGCTGTCTACAAATATCTAAAGGGCTGTCACATTGTAGAAGGATCAACTTTATTCTCATTTGCACAAGGAAAGACTAGAAGCAATGGGATGAAACTGAATGGGAGGAGACAGATTAGATATTAGAAAAAACTTTTTGACAGTTAGAGTGATCAATGAGTGGAACAGGCTGCCACGAGAAGTGGTGAGTTCTCCTTCAATGGAAGTCTTCAAACAGAGGCTGGACATACATCTGACTGGGATGATTTAGCGAATCCTGCTTTGAGCAGGGGGTTGGACCAGATGGCCCAGGAGGTCCCTTCCAACTCTACGATTCTATGATTCTATGATTCTATGATTCAAAACAGCCCATAATGTCGTTGTGGAGCCATGTTCTATTTACTGAAGGTGAAAAATGACTACGCACCAGTCTATCCTTCAAAGAGCGTGCTTTCCTATATGTAATCATGGGAAAATCACTCAAAAACGGAGAAATATCATTATCCATTTGTAAAATAGACCAATGCTTTTTTATGATATTTCTTACAGGAATTGCACCATTGTCGTACGTTGTGATGAATCTGAGGATATCACTATCCGGGGGCTTTCCATTGTCTGTAGTCAATAAATCACAACGTCTGCTCTCCTTAGGCCTCTTTCACACTTCAGTTTTTTACAATCAGTCACAATCCGCCAGGTTTTGAAAAAAACGGATCCTCAATTTTCTTTTGAGGATCCGTTTTTTTCCCCATTGACTTCCATTAATGGCGGATTGTGACGGATTGCTGTACGTTGCATCCGTTTTTTTTGAGGATCCGCCAAAAGTTGCTGTCCGTCACCATCCTCAAAGATTTCAAAACGGAGCTTGCAACGTTTTTTTCTCTGGCGGATCCTCCAGACACTCATTTAACCCGAAATTCTTTCTGGGTGCCGGACAAAAAAAAATTCTCTCTCTCTCTCTCTCTCCTCTTCCCGGCCAGCGGTTCCTTTAAATTTCCTCATTTTCAGGATCCGTCTGAAAACGGATCCTGTGCCATCCGTTCACATCAGTTGAGAACGGATCCGCTTGTCTGACTTTTTGGCGGATTTGAACTGATGCAAAAAACTGAAGTGTGAAAGAGGCCTTAGCTCCTTGATAGGCCTGTTTCAACACGTGCTTGGGGTAGCCCCTATTCAAAAATCTATCCCTCAAGTCTCCAGCCTGTAACTCAAAACTCGATGTCTCAGAACAATTTCTGCAAATTCTGAGATATTGTCCCTTAGGGATTGCTTTCTTAAGATGATGAGGATGATGACTACCCCAGTGTAATAGGGAGTTGGTAGATGTAGGTTTCCTATAAGTAGAAGTCCCTATCTCCCCTTTCTCATTCTTCTCAATCAATATATCCAGAAAGGGCAGTCTACATGTCTCAATGACTGAAGTTAAAACCTGGCCTATATCATTGTGGTTAAGAGCCACAACAAATTCATTAAATTCCTCAACGGAGCCTCTCCAAACAAGAAAATGTTGTCTATGTACCGTGTCCACAGTTCAGGGACGCGGCACACAGACGACCCTCCATTCTCATCACCACCAAAAACCAGAATCTCCTCCCACCAGCCGAGGAGGAGATTCGCATAAGCCGGGGCACAAGGGCTCCCCATAGCGGTCCCCCTCAGCTGGTGGTACACCTTATGGTTAAAGACAAAAAAATTCCTAGTAAGACAAAATCGAAGGAGTTGCAGGACAAAAAGGTTATGTTGTCGGTATTGACATCCTCTTGTATTCAAAAAGTATGCCACTGCCTCCAAGCCATGTGTGTGCGGAATAGATGAGTATAATGCATCAACATCAATACTTGCAAGAAAGGCCTCAGGATCGATGGTTAGCCCATCCAATCGACGGAGGAGATCCGGTGTGTCTTTAACAAAGGACTGAAGTGAAGAGACAAAAGGGGACAAAATCCGATCCAAATAAATTCCCACATTCTGACAAAGACCGCCCACTCCTGAGACTATTGGCGTACCTTTAAGGGGACTAAGCCCCTTGTGTATCTTGGGTAGGCAATAGAAAGTTGCAGTAACCGGATGATTAGGGAGCAAAAACTCAAATTCAGTCTTATTAATGATCTTCTTACTCAAAGCTTCTAATAGAATCTGCCGTAATTCTTCTCTATATATATTCATAGGATTATTAGACACTTATGAGGTTTTGTCAAATAATCCTATGAATATATATAGAGAAGAATTACGGTTACTGCAATTTTCATCCATCATATAGGTTGTTGTCTGTTTCATCAGTTACATTCTATATCCCTTATGTGATGCGTTTGGGTGCTTTCAAATATCCTCTGAGGATCACCCATTTATTTTGCATCTTTTTTTAAATTCACTTGTGGGTGACATTATTTTTGGTATTGTTTTACTTGGTATATTAAAAGTTACATTTTATCTCATATGCTTATTGCTATAGTCCACTTATCCCTCCATGCATCACTCGGAATCGCAGATGCGGCCGCTTAGAGATCGTTGATGCAGCGGCATTGACGCCTCGATATTCCGGGAAGATTTAGTCTCGACAGGCCCTGAAGAAACGGTAAAGGTGGGGCGCAACAGGCCCTGAAGAAACGATGACGGTGGGGCGCAACAGGCCCTGAAGAAACAATGCCGGTGGGGCGCAACAGGCCCTGAAGAAACAAGGCCGGTGGGGCGCAACAAGCCCTGAAGAAGTGATGCCGGTGGGGTGCAACAGGCCCTGAAGAAACGGTGCCAGTGGGGCGCAACAGGCCCTGAAGAAATGGTGCCGGTGGGGCGCAACAAGCCCTGAAGAAACGGTGCCGTAGGGTGTAACAGGCCCTGAAGAAGCAGTGTCGGTGGGGCGCAACAGGCCGTGAAGAAACGATGCTGGTGGGGCGCGGTAATGACGCAGTTCCCCCAAATGACCGGTGGCCGTCCTCCGCTAAGGGTCCCTCAGTAACCGGGACATGCGCCTCTAACGTCGCCTATGGCGAAGTGGCGTCCCCTGAGGCCGGTGATGACGGGGTCACCGCGGTGGGAGAAGGCCGGGGGGCAGTGTCCAGGCCTCTGTGGTCGTTTTATGTGTAGTTGCAGCCACGACCTGAGGTAAAGGATCTGTCCCACAAGGGCGGGGGATGGTGGGCATATCTCTCTGAGAAAGTGGGCGGGAAGCGGCCTCCGGTAAATGTCTCTCACGTCTCACTTGTCTGTGAGTGCGCAGTATCCTCCTCACAGGCTCCTGTCGGTGTCCCCTCCAGTCACCTGGCTTCCTGCCTCCTGTCACATTCTCTCCCAACTGCCAACTGAGCGTGCCCCCTGCTCCTTTTATCCTCGCCCGCACTCTGTTTCCCTGACAACTTCGGTCATGTCTTTCCCTTAACTGTTCTCCCAGTATTGTTCCCTCAGGAACCCTGATGGCGGTCCCCTGGGTACCGTCCCGGTCACTGTCTGGGAGTCCTCCTCCCCACAGTGTTATGGGCCCAAATAATGCTTCATATATAATGGGCCCCATTTCTAGTGCTCCAGTGTATAATGGGCCCCATTGATGCTGTTCCAGTGTCTGATCTGCCCCATTTAGAATGCTCCAGTATATGATGGGCCTCATGGATGATGCTCCAGTGTATGATGGGCCCAAATTATTCTCCATATATAATGGGCCCCATTTCTAATGCTCGAGTGTATAATGGGCCCCATAAATGCTGCTCCTGTGTCTGATGTCCCCCATTTGGAATGCTCCAGTATATGATGGGTCAAATGGATGATGCTCCAGTGTATGATGGGCCCCATATCTCATTCTCCAGTGTATATTGCGCCCCAAAAAATGCTCCCAATATTTAAAAAAATTAAATACCTCGCCTCGCTGGGCACTGCTCTACTCTGGACTCCTCAGCATTGCCATCTTCAAGCTCTCTGCACTTGTACTGTTTCGGTAGAGGGCAGACGTGATGTCATCGCGCTCTGTAACCTGAATGTCAATGTCAGGAAAGTCGGAATACGTCACGTCAGTGGAGCAGGGAAAGGTAAGTATTGCAAGTGCTGTGGCCCTGAGCAAGCATGTGGGGCCCACTCGTGGGTGACGGCACTGGCACTGGGCCACTCATAGTACGATGGTATGTCTGATGGCGAGTGGGCCCTCCCACCGGCAGAGACACTTTTGCATACTATTAGGGGCCCTGTGCCACTGCCGTCGCCCACGAGTATGACCCCTCAGGGAACCGGCACTTTCATTTGCACCATCCTCTGTGTTACCGTGTAAGGTGGTATAGTACGCAGGAAGGGGCACCTGAGTTTCATCAGTGTCACATTCTGGCTCTGTAGAGTGCGAGGGGAATGTAGTGCTGTGGGTCAATGTACCAGCAGAAACATCTAGCAGTGGCAGGCGCATACATAGAAATCATGGACCCCATAGCAAAAGTCTGAATGCCCCCCCCCCAAAAAAAAAAAATCAACAGGTGCTCTTAACTCCAGGCATGCATGTTATAGGTCAAACATCCAGCCACAGCAGCACAGAGGATGTCAGGAGAGTTAGCCACAGCGGCATACAGGATATCAGGAGAGCCATCCACAGGAGCACAGAGGATGTCAGGAGAGCCAGCTACAGCAGCACACATGACTTCAAGAGAGGCCCAGCCACAGAAGCACAGAGGATGTCTTGAGAACCTGCCACAGCAGAATGGAGGATGTCAGGAAAGCCAGCTACAAAGGCACAGAGGAAGTCAAGAGAGCCAGCCACAGCAGCATACAGGATATCAGGAGAGCTATCCACAGCAGCACAGAGGATGTCAGGAGAGCTAGCCACAGCAGAACAAAGGATGTCAGGAGAACCAGCCACAGCAGAACGGAGGCTGTCAGGAAAGCCAGAGATAAAAGCACAGAGGATGTCAGGAGAGACAGCCACAGCAGCACAGAGGATTTCAGGAGAGACAACCACAGCAGCACAGAGGATGTCAGAAGAGACAGCCACAGAAGCACAAAGGATGTCAGGAGAACCATCCACAGCAGCACAGAGGATGTCAGGAGAGTGAGCCACAGCGGCATACAGGATATCAGGAGAGCCATCCACAGCAGCACAGAGGATGTCAGGAGAGCCTACCAAAGCATCACAGAGGTTGTCAGGAGAGCCAGAAACAGCAGCACAGAGGATGTCAGGAGAGCTAGCTACAGCAAAACAAAAGATGTCAGGAGAGTCAGCCACAAAAGCACAGAGGATGTCAGGAGAGACAGCCACAGAACCACAGAGGATCTCAGGAGAGACAACCACAGCAGCACAGAGGATGTCAGAAGAGCCAGCTACAGCAGCACAGAGGATCTCAGGAGAGACAACCACAGCAGCACAGAGGATGTCAGGAGAACCAGCCACAGCAGCACAGAAGATGTCAGGAGAGCAAGCCACAGCAGCATACAGGATATCATGAGAGCTATCCACAGCAGCACAGAGGATGTCAGGAGAGCCAGCCACAGCAGCACAGATGACGTCAAGAGAGGCCCAGCCACAGAAGCACAGAGGATGTCTTGAGAACCTGCCACAGCAGAATGGAGGACGTCAGGAAAGCCAGCTACAAAGGCACAGAGGATGTCAAGAGAGCCAAGCACAGCAGCATGCAGGATATCAGGAGAGCTATCCACAGCAGCACAGAGGATGTCAGGAGAGCCAGCCGCAGCAGCACAGAAGATGTCAGGAGAGCTACCCACAGCAGAACAAAGGATGTCAGGAGAGCCAGCCACAGCAGAACGGAGGTTGCCAGGAAAGCCAGAGATAAAAGCACAGAGGATGTCAGGTGAGACAGCCACAGCAGCACAGAGGATCTCAGGAGAGACAACCACAGAAGCACAAAGGATGTCAGGAGAACCAGCCACAGCGGCATACAAGATATCAGGAGAGCAATCCACAGCAGCACAGAGGATGTCAGGAGAACCTACCAAAGCAGCACAGAGGATGTAAGGAGAGCTAGCTACAGCAGAACAAAAGATGTCAGGAGAGTCAGCCACAAAAGCCCATAGGATGTCAGAAGAGCCAGCCACAGCAGCACAAAGGATGTCAGGAGAACCAGCCACAACAGCACAGAGGATGTCAGGAGAGCCAGCCACAGCAGCATACAGGATATCAGGAGAGCTATCCACAGCAGCACAGAGGATGTCAGGAGAGCCAGCCACAGCAGCACAGATGACGTAAAGAGAGGCCCAGCCAGCCACAGAAGCACAGAGGATATCAGGAGAGCTAGCCACAGCAGAGCAAAGGGTGTCAGGAGAGCCAGCCACAGAAGCACAGAGGATGTCTTGAGAACCTGCCACAGCAGAATGGAGGATGTCAGGAAAGCCAGCTACAAAGGCACAGAGGATGTCAAGAGAGTCAGCCACAGCAGCATACAGGATATTAGGAGAGCTATCCACAGCAGCACAGAGGATGTCAGGAGAGCTAGCCACAGCAGCACAGAGGATGTCAGAAGAGCCAGCCGCAGCAGCACAGAGGATGTTAGGAGAGCCAGCCGCAGCAGCACAGAGGATGTCAGGAGAGCCAGCCGCAGCAGTACAGAGGATGTCAGGAGAGCTAGCCACTGCAGAACGGAGGCTGTCAGGAAAGCCAGAGATAAAAGCACAGAGGATGTCAGGAGAGACAGCCACAGCAGCTCAGAGGATCTCAGGAGAGACAACCACAGCAGCACAGAGGATGTCAGGAGAGCCAGCCACAGCAGCATACAGGATATCAGGAGAACCAGCCACAGCAGCACAGAGGATGTCAAGAGAGTCAGCCACAGTGGCATACAGGATATCAGGAGAGCCATCCACAGCAGCACAGAGGATGTCAGGAGAGGCAACCACAGCAGCACAGAGGATGTCTTGAGAACCTGCCACAGCAGAATGGAGGATGTCAGTAAAGCCAGCTACAAAGGCACAGAGGATGTCAAGAGAGCCAGCCACAGCAGCATACAGGATATTAGTAGAGCTATCCACAGCAGCACAGAGGATGTCAGGAGAGCCAGCCGCAGCAGCACAGAGGATGTCAGGAGAGCTAGCATCAGCAGAGCAAAGGATGTCAGGAGAGCCAGCCACAGCAGAACGGAGACTGTCAGGAAAGCCAGAGATAAAAGCACAGAGGATGTCAGGTAAGACAGCCACAGCAGCACAGAGGATCTCAGGAGAGACAACCACAGCAGCACAGAGGATGTCAGAAGAGCCAGCCACAGAAGCACAAAGGATGTAAGGAGAACCAGCCAAAGCAGCACAGAGGATGTCAGGTTAGTCAGCCACAGCGACATACAGGATATCAGGAGAGCCATCCACAGCAGCACAGAGGATGTCAGGAGAGCCTATCAAAGCATCACAGAGGATATCAGGAGAGCCTGCCACAGCAGCACAAAGGATTTCAGGAGAGGCCTGGCCACAGAAGCACAGATGCTGTCAGGAGAGCCAGCCACAGCAGAACAGAGGATGTCAGGAGAGCCAGCCACAGCAGAACGGAGGCTGTCAGGAAAGCCAGAGATAAAAGCACAGAGGATGTCAGGAGAGACAGCCACAGCAGCACAGAGGATCTCAGGAGAGACAACCACAGCAGCACATAGGATGTCAGGAGAGCCAGCCACAGCAGCACAGAGGATGTAAGGAGAACCAGCCACAGCAGCACAGAGGATGTCAGGAGAGTCAGCCACAGCTGCATACAGGATATCAGGAGAGCCATCCACAGCAGCACAGAGGATGTCAGGAGAGACAGCCACAGCAGCACAGAGGATGTCAGGAGAGCCAGCCACAGCAGCATACAGGATATCAGGAGAACCAGCCACAGCAGCACAGAGGATGTCAGGAAAGCCAGCTACAAAGGCACAGAAGATGTCAAGAGAGCCAGCCACAGCAGCATACAGGATTTCAGGAGAGCTATCCACAGCAGCACAGAGGATGTCAGGAGAGCCAGCCACAGCAGCACAGAGGATGTCATGAGAGCCAGCCGCAGCAGCACAGAGGATGTCAGGAGAGCTAGCCACAGCAGAACAAAGGATGTCAGGAGAGCCAGCCACAGCAGAATGGAGGCTGTCAGGAAAGTCAGAGATACAAGCACAGAGGATGTCAGGTGAGACAGCCACAGCAGCACAGAGGATCTCAGGAGAGACAACCACAGCAGCACAGAGGATGTCAGAAGAGCCAGCCACAGAAGCACAAAGGATGTCAGGAGAACCAGCCACAGCAGCACAGAGGATATCAGGTTAGTCAGCCACAGCGACATACAGGATATCATGAGAGCCATCCACAGCATCACAGAGGATATCAGGAGAGCCTGCCACAGCAGCACAAAGGATTTCAGGAGAGGCCTGGCCACAGAAGCACAGAGGATGTCTTGAGAGCCTGCCACAGCAGAACAGGATTTCAGGAGAGCCAGCCACAAAAGCACAGAGACTGTCAGGAGAGCTAGCCACAGCAAAACAAAGGATATTAGGAGAGCCGGACACAAAAGCACAGAGGATGTCAGGAGAGCCAGCCACAGCAGCACAAGGGATGCCAGTAGAGGAAGCCACTGCAGCACAGAGTATGTCAGGAGAGGCAGCCACAGCAGCACAGATGACGTCAGGAGAGTCCCAGCCACAGGAGCACAGAGGAATCCACACACACACACACACCTGCAGTGCATGCAGGGCCTCCTCCACCCTCCACAGTGCGTGCAGCCAGGCCCCCCTCCCTTAGGTGCAAAGTGCCAGGCTGCCAGCACAGTGAGGGGACACATTTAACAAAAAAATCCACCCCCAGCCGGGCTCACCGTCTTGTGTGTGTGTCCACCCTCTCCCTGAGTGAGAGGGGCTCATGAATGTTTTCTGCTTTCTGCTTCCTGCAATGCACCTGTGCTGCACTCTGGCTGCCAGGAGGCATGGCGTTCTTATGCAAACCCAGCCAGAGACTTCAGCCAACTGCTGACCAGGAAACAAGGAAAGGGGAGCTTCAAGGTGTTATACAGCGGCCGGCGCTTACATTTAATTAAAGGAGATAGTACTGTGTCAGCACAGCACAGCTGCCAAACCGCAGTGACCGTCGCGGGCCCCCTCACCCATCCGGGCCCCCTCACCTGTCCGGGCCCCATAGCAGCTGCGTGGTCTGCTTCTATTGACGGTACGCCACTGAGCAGTGGCTGTGCATCAGTGCACTCCATCTCCGATTCATATTGGACTGGGGAATTCAGAATTTCACTTGATAACACAGGCATGGCATGTGAAAAGAGCTCCATGGAGTAATCTGAAGTGTGGGCTGCCGCATCCTTCACTTTTAGTGGGGGTGAAGGAGACAAGGAAAGGGGTGGTTTCAGACCAGAAGCCTGCACTGACGACTCAGTGCTTGCATTTTTTTAAACTTCAGAAGAGGAGGCGATAGAGCTGGAGGCTGTTTCGGCAATGCAAGGCAAAACCAGTTCCTGATGCTCCGGCTTTAAAAGCAGTTTACCTTCTCCCAGAAAATGGAGCCTTAAAGGCCTTCTTGTGCCAGACGATGGCACAGGCTCAACACCTCCTGCCTTAGCTGCTATTGTGCTTTTGGCACTGCCAGCAGATACACCACCACCACCATCCGTTCCAGCTGGCCCCCCACACCCACGACCGCGGCCTCTTCCACCATACTTAATAATTTATTTGAAAATGGACTCAAAATACCAGCAGATATATGGTACTGTTTCAGAAGTGGACAGCTCTATACAGTCTATAGATAATTGTAAATCTCCGTATATATTTCATAAGTCAGACACAGATGGTCACAGGCTCAGTATGGATTAGACAATAATAAAAACATTTGCAAAAGGGTACAGTATCACTAGATACCAGGTATATATAGTATAGTTTAAACATACTGAATCTCCATATACATTTCAGGAGGCAAACACAGACGCTCTCATGCCCAGTATGGATCTGACAACTATATAGAAAGTTGAGAAAGGGTACTATGGCGCCCCTGAGGGTACGGTCGCCACAGAGGTACTGCACCTCATCCAAAGGTGTGGTATCCCACCCTCAGGTAAGGAGGGATCACCACTCAGGACTCCTAACCCTGCACTCAACACACACACTAGTTAGTCAGTGCTTTCTGAGTGTACCCGTCAGGAGGATGGCCTCATCCCAGACTGACTAGGAAAGGGTGTTGGGGGTTAGTGTGGAAGGTAGGTACAGTGGAAGGAGCTTAGGTTGTGGAGTGATTGTGAGCATCCAATCAGAGAGCAAGGTGACAGTTGGTGGGTGTAGCTAGTCTGAGGTAAATGGATCTTTTTAGAGAGTTGTCAGTCGGTGACAGGACAGAGTAAAAGCAGGATTGCTGTGAGAGGGCTGAGGGTCAGAGAAGATAGAAAAATCTTGTCCAAGCTCCTAGACTGGAAGGAAGGGGTCCTTGGGGCACGGGAAGTGCAATAAGCCTCCTGTGAAGCCCGTTTCTGGAGAAGGAAGGACCAGGCCTCGTTGGGGAAGGTCGCTCCTGAAGGTAGTGGAGAAATACAGGGCTCAGCTAGAAAGACGGAGGATGAGGCAACTTTAAGTGCCTCAGTCGCAGTCGCTTTCAATACTCAAAAAGGCAGCAGTTGGAATAAAGGACCCCAGAGCCTGACCCACGTCACCCGATGTGATCCGTGGCTGCCGGCTTGGGACACTGTTTGCGAAGGCGTACAGCAGGAAGGAGGGAAGAGATCAGTGCAGAGACACGGCATAGAAAGGATACACAAGGAGGAGTCTTGAACAGGTGTTCCTGATCTACCTTGGAGTTTGCCGGACCCCTTTCTTGGATGACACAGTACCAATCGGGTCATCTTGTGCACAAAACTTTTGAGGAAAGTCTCAGAAACTGCACCCAACTGTGTCCTTGGTGTCTTTTACAACTCACCTGCTACACACGCTACACTCACCATCACCGTCAACGGCTCACAAACACCATCTCAACTGCCCTGGGATACAGCTCTGCTCGTGGAGAGCTTCATCATCTTGTCTGCTTTAACACCGGCCCAGAAGATCTGCATTACAGCGTCGGCTACCCTAGCCGAGTACCACGGGTGGCGTCACGGTTCCCCTTTTCCAAATTAATTATCATACCATCTTCCCCGTCATCGAACTGTCATCTTCTTTATTGGACACCCAGGGCCACGGACCGGGTCCCAATCACCACCATGACATACTTCCCCCTTAAAAGAGCCTGAAAGGCCCGGTACTGAGTAACCCCCGGCCCTGCGTGGCGTTTCATTTTAACACCAGATAACAGGGATATATTGTATAGTTTCAACATTATAAATCTACGTACAGTATATATTTGAGGAGGCATACACAGACGCTGTCATGGCCAGTATGGATTCAACAACAATCTAAAAAGTAGAAAAAGGGTATAGTATCTCCAGATACAAGGTATATATAGTAGAGTTTCAACATTCAAAATCTCTGTATTTATTTCAGGAGGCAGGCACAGACTCTCTGAGGCCCAGTATGGATTACACAACAATATAAAAAGCAGTAAAAGGGGAATGGATCCCAAGCGTACTGCTGTATACAGTGTTGGGGTCATTTGGCGATCTACATATATATTTCAAGAGTAACACACAGCCTCTCACAGGCTCAGTATGGATCACACCATAATATAAAAGAAGTTCCTCAAGAAATAATCACACATGTGGGCCAATGTTCCAGGTGTCAATGATGCACTTTGAGTGGTGGGTGGAGGATGAATTTCGGGCACAAAAGGTACTGGATCAACAGATATAAGGTATATATAGTATACTTAAAATACAAAAAATCTCCGTATGTATTTCAGGAGGCAGACACATATGCTCACAGGCTCAGTATGGATTTGACAATAATGTAAAAAGTTGAAAAAGGGTACAGTATCACCAGATACAAGGTATATATAGTATAGTTTAAACATTCTAAATCTCCGTAGACATTCCATGAGGCAGACACAGACGCTCTCAGTCCCAGTATGCATTAGCCAAGAATATAAAAAGGTTACTGTATCACCTGATACAAGGTACATATAGTATTGTTTAAACATTATAAATCTCCTTATTTTTTTCAGGAGGCAGACACAGACGCTCTCAGGGTCAGTATGGATTGCACAATATAAAAAGCAGTAAAAGGGTAATGGATCAGAAGCGTACAGCTGCATACAGTGTAGATGTCATTGTAAATCTCAGTATATATTTCCAGAGTCAGAAACAGACTCTCACTGGCTCAGTATGGATTAGACCACTATATAAAAAGCAGTAAATGGGTAAGGTATCACAAGCGTACAGCTGTATACAGTGTTGGAGTAATATTAAATCTACAAATATATTTCTGGAGTTACAGACAGACATTCACAGGCTCAGTATGGATTACACCAGAATCTAAATAGCAAAAAAGGTACTGCATCATTAGCGTACAGCTTTTTCCAGTGTTGGGCAAATTTTTACATCTTGGGATCTATTTCCGTAGTCACCCTCAAACGCTCACTCACTATGGATTTGACCGTAATACAAAATGTCGATCAAAGGTACTGTATCACAAGATAGGAGGTGTATATAGTATAGGGTAAACTTTTTATCTACGTATATATTGAAGGACTAAACCACACATGCTCACTCACTATGGATTACACCGTACTTAAAAATTTACAACAAAGGTACTGTATCATCAGATACCAGGTGCATATAGTATAAGTGAAAATGTAAATCATCCTATATATTTTCGGAGTCACATACAGATAGCATGTATTTCTCCGTGATACCAGCCGGGACACGGTACTGTGTGAGGAGCGTACAGCTGTATACGGTGTGGGAAATATTGAACGTTCGTTCACTGTGCAGAAAAAAAGAATAAAAGTTTTAGTGCTGTGTAAAAAGCTGTCTGCACAGGAGTGTACACACAGCAATACTGCTATAAGGCAGGCTAATAATCGGCGCTGCTGCACACAAGAAAATCCTCCCCTGTGACTACACCCTAACTATACCCAATAATTGCGTTCAGCACAAGCACATAATAACTTCTGTTTACAGGCCTAAGTGTCTCCCTAAAGACAGGGGCCAGAGAGCGCCAAACCCTCCCCAGAGGCATAAGTGGAGGCCCACATGACAGTGGGTAGGGGGTTAACTGTCCCTGGGGGGTGGAGTATGGAAATAAGGGGGGGTATTTGAAGTCGGCTTATGGGGTGGTTACCTCAGTTCCGACTATAGAGCCGCAGAGACTGTCCCACGCCCAGATGGCATGGAGTCTATATCAGCAGGATTGTAGAGGCTGCGCGCTGCAGCGTAGTTGCAGCCTGCCGGCGTGGATCGAGGAGCAGGACACGGGGATCATCGGTGGAAGCAGCGGGTCGGCCGCTGTTGTCTCTTCCCGTGCGAGGCAGCGGTCAAGGGCCACGGAGCGTTTATCCCCTGACGCAGATCCCAGGACCCAGCGCTGCCGATGGAGCCCCTTCCAGGGCTTGCTGGTAAGCGTGTGAGCAGGCCCCGGGCTGGGAGGAATCCATGAGCCGTGCTGGGTCCAGTGGCGGTTGCAAGTCCTTCTCCCCGAGCAGAACGGGAGGCGGTGCCTGCACTCGCCGGGTCGGCGATGAACAATGACATCATGGCAGGCCGTCATGGAGCCGGGCGGTCTGCCTCCTCTTCTTGGGGTGGCGGTGGTAAGTTACCCGGAGGGGGGGTCGTTGGGCAGCAGCACCCATCGCCCTAGGCTGTCAGCTATGCCCAGTACCTCGGGCACCCTGACCGGAACAATGGCGGTGGATCAGCATGGACGGTGTGTCAGACAGTCGGTGGGGGTTGCGGGGGTGGGTGTCCACAGGCAGAAGCCCCCGTGGTTGTGCAGCCCGCTTTCCTCAGCGGGGGCCGGAGAAGCAAATAGCCCTGAACGGAGTTCCCCGTGAGGGCGGCGGCATCGAGAAAGCCTGTTTCACAAGGTGGCGGATCTCTGGGGACAGAGGGTCTGAGGGGAAGCTCCAGAGTCGACGCCCAGCGGGAAATGGGATTGGCGGCTGGAGGAGTCACAGCATCATCACAGCCCAGTGAGTATGGCTTCATGTCTTGTTTGTCCTCATCTCTACTGAGGTCCCCTGCGGTCGGGAGTGGGTTGGTGGGCCGGCCGGTGGCGTTAGGTCAGGGAGTTGTGGACCAAGTTCCTTCATGGATTTGGGGGCTGGGGGAGATGTTGACTTCCATGCGTGATTTGCTGTCGTGGATGGAGGGATTTGGAGCACACCCGGCACATTTAGCCGCTTGGGTGGGGTCACAGGAGCTAGGGACAAGTTTGTCGGGGGCAGTTACCGTGGTGTCAGTTGGCCGAGCTGACCCTATGTCTGTTTCGGTTCAGACTGAGAAGGAAAAGGAATGTCGGATCAATGTAGATGATAGGGCGCATGGGGAGGTATATGTATGCTTTGAGGGCCCACTGGGCGCTCATCGTAAGAAGGAGGTGTGGGAAAAGATAAAGAAGTACGAGTATGTCGCGATTTTGTCCCTGCTTCCTTTGGAAAAGTTGAACTTGGACAAAAGGAAGAAGGAAGATAGCCAAAAAGAGGAGGAAAAACGGAGATGGCGATTGATTCCGCACAGATTATCTAATTGGCTACAGGCATTCCATATTTTGGCTAGTGTGTTTAGAGAGAAGGCCCCTGAGAATTGTTCTCCTCTTTTTTGTTCTTTGGATTGGATTGGGCAGGCTTATAGGGTGTAGGGGGTTCAGGCTTGGCTCTGTTATGACAAACAGTTTAGGCATAGGAAGGCGTTTCGTCCGGCAATTCGGTGGGAAAAGAAAGACATACGTCTGTGGTTGAAGGTTATGACGCCGACTAAGTTTGGCCATTCCTTTCCTGGGGGTGCCGGGGGTGCTGGTTCGTGAAATGCACAAAGCAGTGGACAAGGGGCAAGGGGGTCGGTCGGGGCAATCGGTCAGCCAGAAGCAGGGTCTCTGCTGGCAATTGAATGATGGACAGTGTAAATTTAAGGGCTACATTGCTGCAAATTCAAGCACCTTTGATTCCATTGCAAAGGAACCTCGCATTGGTGCTTCCAGATGCTTTAGGAAGCAGAAAGGAGAAGCAGAGTGAGAGTGCTAATTCAAAAGGGGTAGACGCCATTGAACCTGGCCGCGACTGTCCCATATGCAGCTAGGTTTCCGGATGGGGTTAAGTCGGAACTGTTGTCCTTTTTCAGTGAAGGGTTAAAAATTCCCACCCCTCCTTTTGAGATACCACGGGTGATTAACAATCTGAGGTCAGCTGACCAATATGCTGAGGTGGTGTCGTAACTAGTGTTGAGCGATACCTTCCGATATCAGGAAATATCAGATCGGATTGGATCAGACCGATACCCCAAAAATATCGGGTATTGCCGATTCCGATACCGGAAACCAATGCAAGTCAATGGGGCACAAATATCGGAATAAAAATAAACCCTTTCTTTCCTTGCACATCCAGTTCGGGAGGGGGGAAGAGTGTGGGCGGTGCGTGGGCGGAGACTCTGCGTGTCTGTGCAGGCGGGGTCTGTACGGGCCTCTCGGGGGTCTGTGTGGGCCTGCCGGGGGTCTGTGCGGGCCTGCCGGGGGTCTGTGCGACCTGCTGGGGGTCTGTGCGGGCCTGCCGGGGGTCTGTGCGGGCTGCCGGGAGTCTGTGCGGGCCTGCCGGGGGTCTGTGCGGGCTGCCGGGGTCTGTGTGGGCATGCCGGGGGTCTGTACGGGCTGCCGGGGGTCTGTGCGGGCCTGCCGGGGGTCTGTGTGGGCTGCCGGGGATCTGGTGTATGTGCAGGCATCGTCCGATGGGACTAAAAGTCCCATCGGGCTATACCTGCTACAATTACAGTGATTGACACATTAGCCAATGATGGGACAGTAGCAGTCCCATCATCAGGCTAATGTGTTGAATGTAAAAAAAAAAAAACATACATACTACATACATACTACATACATACTACATATATACAACATTCATACAACATACATACATACTACATACATACTTCATATATACTACATTCATACAAAATACATACTACATACATACTTCATATATACTACATTAATACAACATACATACTACATACATACTACATATGTACTACATTCATACAACATGCATACATACTACATATATACTACAATCATACAACATACATTCATACTACATACATACTTCATATATACTACATTCATACAACATACATACTACATACATACTACATATATACTACATTCGTACAACATACATACATACTACATACATACTACATATATACTGCATTCATACAACATACATATATACTACATATATACTGCATTCATACAGCATAAATACATACTACATAATACATGCATAATGCATATATACTAAATTCATACAACATACATACATACATACTAAATACATACTACATATATACTACATTCATACAACATACATACATACTACATAATACATACATAATTCATATATACTACATTCATACAACATACATACATACTACATCATACATACATACATACTACATATATACTACATTCATGAAACATACATACTATATACATATTACATATATACTACATTCTTACAACATACATACATACAACATACATACTTCATATATACTACATTCATAAAACATACATACATACTACATATATACTACATTCATACAACATACATACTACATACATACTACATATATACTACATTCATGCAACATACATACTACATACATACTTCATATATACTACATTAATACAACATACATACTATATACATACTACATATATACTACATTCATACAACATACATACATATATACTACATATATACTATATTCATACAACATACATTCATAATACATACATACTTCATATATACTACATTCATACAACATACATACTACATACATACTACATATACACTCACTGGCCACTTTATTAGGTACACCTGTCCAACTGTGTGTTAAGACTTAATTTCTAATCAGCCAATCACATGGCGGCAACTCAGTGCATTTAGGCATGTAGACATGGTCAAGACAATCTCCTGCAGTTCAAACCGAGCATCAGTATGGGGAAGAAAGGTGATTTGAGTGCCTTTGAACGTGGCATGATTGTTGGTGCCAGAAGGGCTGGTCTGAGTATTTCAGAAACTGCTGATCTACTGGGATTTTCACGCACAACCATCTCTAGGGTTTACAGAGAATGGTCCGAAAAAGAAAAAAAATCCAGTGAGCGGCAGTTCTGTGGCCGGAAATGCCATGTTGATGCCAGAGGTCAGAGGAGAATGGGCAGACTGGTTCGAGCTGATAGAAAGGCAACAGTGACTCAAATTGCCACCCGTTACAACCAAGGTAGGCAGAAGAGCATCTCTGAACGCACAGTGCGTCGAACTTTGAGGCAGATGGGCTACAGCAGCAGAAGACCACACTGGGTACCACTCCTCTCAGCTAAGAACAGGAAACTGAGGCTACAATTTGCACAAGCTCATCGAAATTGGACAGTAGAAGATTGGAAAAACGTTGCCTGGTCTGATGAGTCTCGATTTCTGCTGCGACATTCGGATGGTAGGGTCAGAATTTGGCGTAAACAACATGAAAGCATGGATCCATCCAGCCTTGTATCAACGGTTCAGGCTGGTGGTGGTGGTGTCATGGTGTGGGGAATTTTTTCTTGGCACTCTTTGGGCCCCTTGGTACCAATTGAGCATCGTTGCAACGCCACAGCCTACCTGAGTATTGTTGCTGACCATGTCCATCCCTTTATGACCACAATGTACCCAACATCTGATGGCTACTTTCAGCAGGATAATGCGCCATGTCATAAAGCTCGAATCATCTCAGATTGGTTTCTTGAACATGACAATGAGTTCACTGTACTCAAATGGCCTCCTCAGTCACCAGATCTCAATCCAATAGAGCATCTTTGGGATGTGGTGGAACGGGAGATTCGCATCAGGGATGTGCAGCCGACAAATCTGCGCCAACTGTGTGATGCCATCATGTCAATATGGTCCAAAATCTCTGAGGAATGCTTCCAGCACCTTGTTGAATCTCTGCCACGAAGAATTGAGGCAGTTCTGAAGGCAAAAGGGGGTCCAACCCGTTACTAGCATGGTGTACCTAATAAAGTGGCCAGTGAGTGTATACCACATTCGTACAACATACATACTACATACATACTATTTATATACTACATTCATACAACATACATACATACTACATAATACATACATACTGCATATATACTACATTCATACAACATACATACATACATATATACTAAATACATACTACATATATACTACATTAATACAACATACATACATACTACATACTACATACATACTTCATATATACTACATTCATACAACATACATACATACATACTACATCATACATACATACTACATATATACTACATTCATACAACATACATACTACATACATACTACATATTTACTACATTCATACAACATACATACATACTATATACATAATACATATTTACTACATTCATACAACATACAAACATGCTACATATATACTACATTCATACAACATACATACATACTGCATACATACTACATATATACTACATTCATACAACATGCATACATACATACTACATATATACTACATTCATACAACATACATACTACATACATACTTCATATATACTACATTAATACAACATACATACTACTTACATACTACATATATACTACATTCGTACAACATACATACATACTACATACATACTACATATATACTACATTCATACAACATACATGCATACATACTACATATATACTACATTCATACAACATACATACATACTACATAATACATACATACTGCATATATACTACATTCATACAACATACATACATGCATACTAAATACATACTACATATATACTACATTCATACAACATACATACATACTACATACTACATACATACTTCATATATACTACATTCATACAACATACATACATACTACATCATACATACATACTACATATATACTACATTCATACAACATACATACTACATATATACTACATTCATACAACATATATACATCCTACATACATACTTCATATATGCTACATTCATACAACATACATGCATACATACTACATGCTACATACATACTACATATATACTACATTCATACAACAAACATACATACTACATACATACTACATTCATACAACACACATACATGCATAGTACATACTACATACATACAACATACATAAAACATGCTACAGACATACAACATACATACTACATGCATACTACATACAATGCATTCATACATTCATACAATACATACATATAGACATACAGTACATATATCATAGAGTACATACTCACCATCACTTGTCACTTTGATCCCTGAAGCCAGTGTCATCTGTAAAAATTATTAAAATAACAAACAAGCAATATACTCCCTGATCTGCAGAAATCCACGAGTGTCCCACAATGATCTCCCACGGAGAACAGCAGCATCAGCTGATGCGACTGCTCTCTAGGGGCCCCAGGAATACAATGACGGGAGGTAGGTATCCTTCCACACCGTATTCCTCCGCCACTGTAAAAAAATATTCCCTAGTCTTACTTTTGGCATTGCTGTTTGAGAAAGTTCCCATGCAGCTTTTGAGCTTTTGCCATAAAGTGAAATCAGTGAACTATAGTAACCTCTCAGTGATGCATTGCAGGAGATCGTCATGGGACACTCGTGGATTTTTGTTGGTCAGGGAGTATATTGGATGTTTGTTATTTTAATATTTTTTACAGAGAGAATGACACTGGCTTCGGGGATCAAAGTGACAAGTGATGGTGAGTATGTACTCTATGTTATATGTACTGTATGACTATATGTATGTATTGTATGAATGTATTGTATGTAGTATGTATGTAGTATGTATGTTGTATGTATGTAGCATGTTGTATGCATACATGTAGTAAGTATGTAGTATGTATGTATGCTGTATGAATGTAGTATGTATGTAGTATGTATGTATGTTGTATGAATGTAGTATATATGTAGTATGTATGTAGTATGTAGTATGTATTAATGTTGTATTAATGTTGTATGAATGTAGTATATATGTAGTATGTTTGTATTATGTAGTATGTATGTTGCATGAATGTATTATATATGTAGTATGCATGTAGTATGTAGTATGTATGTTGTATGAATGTAGTATATATGTAGTATGTATGTAGTATGTATGTATGTTGTATGAATGTAGTATGTATGTAGTATGTATGTATGTAGGTTGTATGAATGTTGTATATACAGTATGTAGTATGTATGTATTATGTAGTATGCATGTATGTTGTATGAATGTAGTATATATGTAGTATGTATGTAGTATGTATGTATGTTGTATGAATGTAGTATATATGTAGTATGTATGTATGTATGTTGTATGAATGTAGTATATATGTAGTATGTATGTATTAAGTAGTATGTATGTATGCTGTATGAATGTAGTATATATGTAGTATGTATGTAGTATGTATGTATGTTGTATGAATGTAGTATATATGAAGTATGTATGTATGTTGTATGAATGTTGTATATATGTAGTTTGAATGTAGTATGTATGTTTTTTTTTTAACACTCAACACATTAGCCGGATGATGGGACTACTACTGTCCCATCATTGTCTAATGTGTCAATCACTGTCATTGTAGCAGGCATAGCCCGATGGGACTTATAGTCCCATCGGACGATGCCTGCACACACACACAATCCCTGTCAGGCCCGCACAGACCCCCGTCAGGCCCATACAGACCCCCGGCAGGCCCGTACAGACCCCCGGCAGGCCCGCACAGACACCCAGCAGCCCGCACAGACCCCCGGCAGGCCCACACAGAGCCCGCACAGACCCTCGGCAGGCCCGCACAGACCCCCGGCAGGCCCGCACAGACCGCGCATCATGATGACATCATTTCAGCAGCCAATCACAGCCATGCCATTAGTTAACATGGCTAACACAACTGCCTCATTGCATTATGGGAACTTCCGATTCCGGTATTCGATATTGTAAAAATATCGGTACTTGGTATCGGAAATCCGATACAGCGAATAGCGGCCGATACCCTATATTTGCTGTATCGGAATGCTCAACACTAGTCATAACAGTTGGGGAAGGAGGTTAATTTGGGAAGGATGTCTGTGCCTTTTAGGAATCCTCCGTTTGAGGATTTGGTAGTCTCGCCCCTGGGTGTAGTGCCTATGAAACAGCAGCGTAAGTTTAGGCTCATTCATCATGTGTCTTTCCCTCATGGTAGGTCGGTGACTGATGGAATTGACCCGGAGCTTTACTCTTTGTTTTATAAGTCATTTGAGGAGGTGGCAAAGTTTGTCCGGAAATGTTGGAAGGGGGCACTTTTGCCTAAAACTTCTATTGAGTCGGCGTTTATGTTGATCCCTGTTCATCTGGATAGTGTTAAGTTGTTGGTGTGTTACTGGGGTGGTATTTTTTGGGTTGATAGGTGTTTGACAATGGGTTGATCGGTGTCTTGTGCATTTTTTGAGGCATTCAGTTCTTTTATCGAATGGGTTGTCCTTGAAGTATTGGCTTTTGATTCCTTGATTCATTACCTGGATGATTGTGTATCGGTCGGGCTAATTCTGGTTGTTGGGAGAGGTTACTTAGAGCGGCGTAATGGGTGGCGAAGCATTTTGTTGTACCGCTTGCTTCCAGTAAAGCAGAGGGGCCTTGTACATGCCTATCTTTTTTGTGAATCGTGATTGATTCGTTAAAATGTGAGTTCCGTTTGATGGAGATAAGGTAAAGGCGTTGCGGGATGAGGTGTCTCAGACAAGACGGTTGAAGAAATTGTCGTTGACATAGGTGCAGTCACTACTTGTGAATTTGACTTTTGGTTGTCGCATTATTACAATGGGTCGGGTCTTTTCTCGTCAGTTGGAGAGCGCTATGGCGGGAGTGCGGGCTCCGCATCATTTTGTTTGGCTTTACAGTAAACATAAGGCTGATTTGGAATTGTGGGACTATTTTTTGGAGCAATACAATGGACGTTTTTGGCTCAAGGAGGAGGCAGTTGTAAATGATGACTTGGATTTGCTCACAGATGCGTGTGATGGAGTATTCTTTGGGTCATATTTTAGGGGCCTGTGGTGCACGACTGCATGGTCTGAGGAGTTGTTTCAGCTTGGCCTTGTTAGGAATATTGCTTGGTTGGATATTTTGTCTATACTGGTGGCTGTGAACCTATGGAAGGAGAAGTTTCGGGACAGAAGGATCTGTTTTAATTGTGACAACATGGGAGTTGTGTGTTCCATTAACAGCTTAGCGGCATCCTCTCCTCCAGTGATTCGAGTCCTGCGGTACTTAATTTTGACTTGTTTAACGCTTAATGCTCATGTGACGGCTTCTCAGGTTTCAGGTATTAGGAATTCCATTGCTGATTCTTGATCTCATTCACAGTGGTAGCGTTTTCGGCAATTGTCCCCGGATGGAGAAGAAGCGGGTTTCTGTGAGTCCAGCCGGGCTTTGGAAGGTGGTCTCAGGGCTGCAGAACCTTTCATATGGGCATCTCTGTCTTCTATTACTTGGTCGATCTATTAGTCAGCATGGATTTAGCCGTAATACAAAATGTTGGAAAAAGGTATTGTATCAGCAGATCCCAGGTGTTTCCAGTCTAGGGGTAATTGTAAATCTCCATCTATACTTCAGGCTTCAGACAAAGACAATCACAGGCTCAGTATGGATTACACAAGAATATGAAACCTTGAAAAAGGGTAATGTTTTCCAAGCATTCAGTTGCATACAGTGTTGATGTCATTTTAAATCTCCTTATATTTTACCAGAGTAAGACACAAACTCTCACAGGCTCAGTATGGATTACACCAGAATATAAAAATGAGAAAAAGGGAAATGTATTCGAAATGTACACCAGTATACAGTGTTGGAGTACTTTGAAATCTTCGTTTATATTTTAGTGTCAGTCTGCCAGTCCAGACTCTCCGCTAGAGGAAGGTAGATGGATAAAAGTACAGACGTAAAGTTGAGTGATTTCAGAAGTGTTGGAATTACTAATCATGGGAAAACCTCCCAGGAGAATTCGCAGAGGCGATGCTGACCCTCAATAACTTTAGCTGTGGATACAGCTAAAATGCAAATTAGTGAAGAAAGGGTTGCTGTATCGCAATAGTGTCGATCCCATCACCGTAACTCATCTCCATCAAATTGTGATCACAGGGAGAGCTGTAGACATGGTCCTCACTGCCTATCATGATCTGTCTGGTCACTTTGGAGTGCAAAACACACAAGCCACAGGCCATAGGGGATTCTATTGGATTGCCATGAGAGGAGACATTGAAAAATGGTGGCAGGAATGTCACACGTCTGTGACTATGAAAAATGTGAAAGGTGATCTGCATCCGATTGGGAGTTGACGTCCATTACAAATGGTAGCCATTGGTAATCTGAAGGTAGAGGCCAGCAGGACAGGACATAGCTACATCTTAACCATCATCGATCAGTTCACCGAATTTGTAGTGGCTATCCCTGTGAAGGATTTAACTGGCCAGACTACACAACGGTGGAGCAGGGAGAGGTAAGTATTGCAAGTGCTGTGTGCCTGAGCAAGCAGGGGGACCCACTTGTGAGCGCCGGCACTTGTACAGGGCCTCTCATAGTACGCCAGTGTGTCTGTCGGCAAGTGGGCCCCTCGACTGTCAGAGACACTTTATTGTACTATGAGAGGCCCTGTGCCAGTGCCGTCGCCCAAGGGTGGGGCCACACACCTGTTCAGGGCAACAGCACTTGCCTGGGTGCGGCAGGTGGTGACCTCGGTCCTGGGGTGGGGGGCAGCACAGGTAGGGAGGCTGAAAAAATGGAATATGTTGATGTGTAGGCTGGACTTTCAGCTGCTGCATATGGAGTAATTGGAGAAGTCAGAGGAAGAGGAGGACAAAAGCGAGCCTTTTTCTGGCAACCTATGTGTTATCAGGGGAGAGTGGGACAAAATCCTTTGAAACCCATGCATGGTTCATTTTAATGAAGGTTAGATCATCAACATTTTGGGTCGACAGACAGGTCCTTTTTTCTGTCAGGATTGATCCAGCAGCACTGAAGACTCTTTCAGATAACACACTACCAGCAGGGCAAGCGAGCTTGTGTACGGCATATTGTGCCAATTCAGGCCATATGTCCAGTTTTGAGGCCCAATAATCAAAGGGGAATGAACTGTGAGGGAGAACTTCGATATGGGAGAAGTAGCTTATAACCATAGTTGACAACTGCTGTCTCCTGTCACTTGCAATCGATTCTGAATTAGCTGTCGTGTGCGCGGGACTTGAGAAATCAAATCAGAACACAACATGGTCAGGAAACCCCTGTCTCCAATGCCAGTTTGGCTGTGTGCACCACGAACACCTAATCCATTTTTCCCACTACGGCTCGTGGGAGAACCAGCTCCACTGCTGTGTGCTGGGAATGCCTCAAACAACCGGTTTACCAGAGTTGCTTGTTTGTTAGTCAATATTAGCTCTAGGTTCTCCTGTGGCATGATGTTGTGTAATTTGTCTTTATAGCGTGGATCGCGGATGCTGGCCAACCAGTAGTCGTCATCCCTCATCATTTTGGCAATGCGGGGGTCCCATTTTAGGATCCGCAAGGCATAGTCACACATGTGGGCCAATGTTCCAGGTGTCAGTGCTGCACTGCCAGTGGTGGGTGGAGGAGCACTTTCTGGCAAATCCACATCCCTACAGTCACGCACAAACCCTGTACCTGACCTTGGCATGCCCACATTTTCTCTTGCCCCCTGAGAAGCATCCGCCTCCCAAAAATAATCATTCCCATCATCCTCCTCCTCCTCTTCCTCTTCTTCCTCCACCTCGTCCACGAGACTTCCCTGAGCAGACAATGGCTGACTGTCATCAAGGCTTCCCTCCTCCTCCTCCTCCTCCTGTTGCTCCTCAGCTGCAGACGCCTGATCCTTAATGTACGTCAAAGTTTGCATGAGCAGAAGCATTATTGGTATGCTCATGCTTATGATGGCGTCGTCTGCACTTACCAGCCATGTGCATTCCTCAAAACACTGAAGGACTTTACAGAGGTCTTTCAGATTTGACCACTGCACACCCAACAATTCCATGTCTGCCCTCAAACTGCCAGCCTATGTATCCTCCCACAAATGCTTTACAGCCTGCCTCTGTTCGCACAGCCTCTGAACCATGAGCAGAGTGGAGTTCCATCTTGTAGCAACGTCTATGATTAGGCGGTGCTTGGGGAGGTTGAGTGATCGCTGCTGCTTCTGCATACGACTGGAGTGGACGGTTGAGCGATGGATGTGCGAGCACAGTCTTCTCACCTTATGGAGCAGGGCTGTTAACCCTGGATAATTATTTAGGAAGCACTGCACCACCAGGTTCAAGGTGTGAGCCAGGCAAAGTATGGGTGTGAGTTTTGAAAGGGCTATGGCTGTCACAAAATTCCACCCATTATCACTGACTACCTTGCCTGGCTCAAGATGTAGACTCTCCAGCCATGGCTCAGTTTGTCGATGCAAGTAGTTGGCCAGTACCTCTGCGGTGTGTCTGCTGTCACCCAAAGACATCATTTTTAAAACAGCCTGCTGCCACTTACCACTAGCTGTTCTATAATGGAACATCTCGCTCTGTCGACGAGCTTTTGCTTCTGGAGGAGGAGGAGGGTCAAATGACTACAGCCAACTGTTTCCTATACCGTGGGCTAGGCAGCACTGTTCCACCTCCGCTGTCCCCTGTGGAGCCTGCATCCACCACATTAACCCAGTGCGCAGTGATAGACATGTAGCGGCCCTGGCCATGCCTACTGGCCCATGCATCTGTTGTCAGGTGCACCTTTCCACTCACTGATTGTTTTAGTGCATGGACAATGCGGTCTTTCACATGCTGGTGGAGGGCAGGGATGACTTTTTGAGAAAAGAAGAGCCGACTGGGTAGGTCATAGCATGGGACAGCGTAGGCCATGAGCTCTCGGAAAGCTTTGCTTTCTATAAAACGGAAGGGCATCATCTCTAATGAGATCAGTTTGGAAATGTAGGATTTCAAAGCCAGTGTACACGGATGAGGGGATGAGTACTTTCTTGTCCTACTCAGAGTGTCTGGTAGGGTGAGCTAGACTTGACAGCTGCATATGGGGGAACTAGCATTGGACATGACGGACTGAGAAGGGGTTGGTGATGGTGAGGGTGTTGATGGCCTAGATTCAGAGTTTCCTTGTGAAAATATTGTGATTGCCTGACTGCTTTGGCTTAGCGACGACACCTCAACATTTCTTGATGGGGTGTGCTTAGCGGTGGCCTTACAGTGGGGGAAGTGATGGAGCGTTGCCGGCTAACTTCAGTCGGAGCAGGTGCACATGTGCTACCTGAGGTTTTGTAGTCCGTCCATGCTTGCAAGTGCATGTTGGTTAAATGTCTAAGCATGCAACTGATACTCAAATTTCTTAAATTTTTCCCTCTGCCAAAGGTTCTTTGGCACTTCTTACAGATAACCTTTGCGTCATCAGTAGGATTTTGTTCAAAAAAGTGCCACACTGCACTCTTCCTACTATGGCACAAATTTTCAGGGCTTGCACGCTGTGCTAATTTGACCGTCTGGCCATGCTGTCCTGCAACTCTTTTAGTTTTCTTAGCAAGTTTTTTGACATCTAAGGGCCTGCTGGATAACCGCTACTGCGATGACGATGCCTGCTGCAGATCCTTCTCCTGTTCTGACCTATTGTCACTAGCACCCTCTTCCCCCAATGGATGCCAATCCGGGTCAACAACTGGGTCATCCATGACCTCGTCTTCAAAGTCATCTGCACCTTCTTCTGTACCTTCCTCTGTGTCACTGTGTAAGGTGGTATAGTATGCGGGGAGGGGCACCTGAGTTTCATCAGGGTCTGATTCGGGCTCAGTAGACTGCGAGGGCAATGTAGTGCTGTGGGTGAATGTACCAGCAGAATAATCTGGCACTGGCTGTGCATCAGTGCACTCCATGTCAGATTCATCTTGGACTGGGGAATTCAGGATTTGACTTGATAACCCAGGAATAGTATGTGAAAAGAGTTCCATGGAGTAATCTGAAGTGTGTGCTGCAGCATCCTTCACTTTTAGTGTGGGTGAAGGACACAAGGAAAGGTGTTGTTCCTGACCAGAAGCCTGCACTGACGACTCTGTGCTTGCAGTTTTTGTCACTTCAGAAGAGCAGGCAATAGAGCCGGAGGCTGTTTCGGCAATGTAAGCCAAAACCTGTTACTGATGCTCCGGCTTTAAAGGCGGTTTACCTATTCCCAGAAAAGGGAACCTTAAAGGCCTTCTTGTGCCAGACTATGACGCAGGCTCAAGACCTCCTGCCTTAGCTGCTATTGTGCTTTTGCCAGAATCAGCCGATGCACCACCACCATCAGTACTAGCTGCGCCCCCCCGCCCACGTCCGTGGCCTCTTCCACCATACTTCCTCATGTTTGGGAAAATGTACCAAAAATACCAGCAGAGAAATGGTACTGTATGAGTAGCGTACAACTGTGTAAGGTGTATGTAAAAAGTGAAATCTCCGTATATATTTTGTGAGTCACAGACGCTCACCCAGTATGTATTTCACCGTAATCCAACAAGCAGATATACGCTACTGTATCAGAAGTGCACAGCTGTATACATTGTTGGTGAAACTGTCAATCTCCGTATATATATTTACAGAGTGTCACACACACACGCTGGCTCTGTATAGATGTGACCGTAATAAGAACAGCAAATATCCGATACTGTTTGAGAATCGGACAGCTCAATACGGTGTATGGAGAAATGGAAATGTCCGTATATGTATTTACAGAATGTCACACACACACACTGACTCTGTGTAGATGTGACTGTAATAAGAACAGCAGATATCTGATACTGTTTGAGAATCGGACAGCTCAATACGGTGTATGGAGAAATGTAAATGTCCGTATATGTATTTACGGAATGTCACACACAAACGCTGACTCTGTGTAGATGTGACCGTAATAAGAACAGCAGATATACAATACTGTTTGCGAATCGGACAGTTCAGTACGGTGTATGGAGAAATGGAAATGTCTGTATATGTATTTATGGTGTCTCACAGGCTCACGCTGACTATGAGTAGATGTGACCGTAATAAGAACAGCAGATAACCGATACTGTTTGAGAATCGAACAGCTCAATACGGTGTATGGAGAAATGGAAATGTCCGTATACTGTATGTATTTACGGAATGTCACACACACACGCTGACTCTGTGTAGATGTGACTGTAATAAGAACAGCAGATATCCAATACTGTTTGAGAATCAGACAGATCAATACGGTGTATGGAGAAATGGAAATGACCGTATATGTATTTACGGAATGTCACACACACACATGCTGACTCTGTGTAGATGTGACCGTAATAAGAACAGCAGATATCCGATACTGTTTGAGAATCGGACACCTCTATACGGTGTATGTATGGAAAAATGTTAATCTCCATGTATTTTTTTACGGAGTCAAACATATATAGCATGTATTTGTCCGTGATACCAGCCGGAACACAGTAGTGTGTGAGGAGCGTACACCTCTATACGGTGTGTGCAAAAATTTACTCTCAGTAACTACTGTGCAGAGAAAAGGAATAAAAGTTTTTTGCTTTTAAAAAAGCACTCTGCACAGCAGTGTGCAAACAGCAATGCAGCTATCAGGTAGCCTTATAAGGCAGCCTAATCACCAACAGAGCTGCTGCACACAAAAGTGTGAAAAAATGAATGCTTGGTAACTGTGCAGAGAAAAGGAATACATTTTTTTTTGCTTTTAAAAAAGCACTCTGCACAGCAATGTGCAAACAGCAATGCAGCTATCAGGGAGACTTAAAAGGCAGCCTAATCACCAACAGAGCTGCTGCACACAAAAGTGTGAAAAAATGAATGCTTGGTAACTGTGCAGAGAAACGGAATACATTTTTTTTTGCTTTTAAAAAAGCACTCTGCACAGCACTGTGCAAACAGCAATGCAGCTATCAGGGAGCCTTAAAAGGCAGCCTAATCACCAACAGAGCTGCTGCACACAAATATAGCCTCCCCTGTCACTGCACACTATACAGTTGTGTTGTACAGTGAAAATCACTATCAGCAAAAGCAATTTTTTTTTTCCTGCCTAAACACTCTCTCTATTGAGAACTAGCAGCAGCAACCTCTCCCTATGCTAAGATCGGCAGAAGTAAGAAGGCGGTCGGTGGTCATGGCCTTTTATAGCCACTGTGACGCCACACAAAGCCAGCCAATCACTTGGATGCCCCTCTTTAAGATGGTGGGTGCCGCTGCCTATGTAGTCGCGTTGCCCACAGTGTGCGTCCTTGATGATTGGCTGGGAAAAGCGCAGGAAGCAATGTGGGAAACGCGACTTTGGCGCTCAAGTCGGAGACCTCATGGCCAACCTCACACTATGGTCCGGTTTTTCGATTGGCGAAACCCGACTTTAGCAAAAGTCGGCGAATTCTGATTTTGGCCGACACGTTTCGCACAACTCTACTTGTGTCAAGTCTGTTTGAGAAAGCCTTTTTAAGCCAATAGCCTCAGACATACTTGACATTGTATACTTACACTTGTGACTGCCCACTCATATGGGAATTACAGGGAAATCATGACAGTTTGCACATCACAAACTATAATGATTCATCAGTCGTCAATCTTACAGAATGACAGCAGACTTTTCATTTGAGACCAAAATATCCAATTGAGATGCTTTCACTTATTGTAACTGAATAACAATGTATTTCTAAGTTACTAAAAATGGTATATAAGGAGCTGATGGGTTGTAGCTCCTGAATAAACAGATTAGAGTGGAATTTTCTGAGTTTTTGGTTTCCATTCACACATGTATGAATCAAATATTTAGTTTAGTATCAGACAAAATTCTACGATCTAGATATCATAAGTTAACAAGATCAGATGTGTCTGAACAACTCAAACAGTTAGGGGTACTTCACACACAGCGAGATCGCTAACGAGATTGCTGATGTGTCACCGATTTTGTGATGCATCAGCGATCTCGCAAGCGATCTCACTGTGTGTGGCACGCATCAGCGACCGGCCCCCCCACGGGTATCGCTGACCGTGCAGGAATGTCCCGGGCGATTTTTTGATCGTTGGTCTCCCGCTGGCCAGCATTCACCATTGCGTGTGGCAGCAGGAGACCAATGATCACCGAGCTCCCAGCGCTGTAAGCACACGCTCAGAGCTGGTATCCAAGATAAATAATGGGTAATTAAGCATGCACGTCCCTTAGTTAACCACTGTGTACCCTGGATACCAGTGAACACGCGCTGGGAGCTGGTATCCAGGGTACACAGCGGGTAACTAAGGGACGCACGCGCTTAGTTACCCGCTTTTTACCCTGGTTACCAGCGTCCTCGCTCGTCCTGATCGCTGGTGAGTCTGCCTGTTTGAGAGCTCACCAGCGATCATGTAGCGACGCACCAGCGATCCTGACCAGGTCGTATCGTTGTCGGGATCGCTGGTGCGTTGTTTCGTCTAACGGGACCCTTAAACTTGCCTTGGAATATTTCCATCCATGTAGGCAAACCAAACAACTTACCAACAAATCTGTCTAATAATTACTGGCATCTCAGGACAAACTGTACCCACCATAGCCCTATGACCCTTCACTCAATAGACACTTGCTGAAAAAAATCCCAACACATGGTGTCTCACTATTACCACCTCAACTATTACAAACCTAACAACTTAATTCTGTTTACAATTTTAATAAGTAAAAGCGTATTTTTCCCCTGTACGTTCAAAAGTAATATACAATGCTGTACAATGTGCCAAAGCTAAGACAATCAATATCACTGGACAGGCACATTGATCGTTATGATAACATGAAGAATGACAAGCAGGAATAAAAGCTCAGAAAACAAATTGATATCCTATATCTATAGACATTGGACTAAGTAAGAGGAAAATTAACTTTCACTTTTACATAATAGTGTAGAGAAAAATGATAAGCAGCTCTGATGTCTTCACCTGCAAATGACTGTTAACGTTTTAGACTTGTATTTCAAAGGTGATAGAATTAAATAAAATCCAATAAAATACAAATCTAATAACACACACATAGATAGAAAATTGTTTACCTGGCAGACACGTCAGTACTAGGTTTATCTGCAATTTATATTCTTTGTTTTACCAAATTAATATGTGTCTGGACAAATTTCAGAGAGTTTTAAGTCGAGTTAGGGCTTCTTTTTCTGTTTTGACACTTGACTTTGGTATAGGTTTTCTACTTGAAAAAGAAATATACAAACAAGATGAATAAAATGGAAAGTGATAGTAAAACAACATTTTATATGTATAATGTGTAATTATAAAGAAGTATTATGGTTTAGGCAAAAAATCTTTACACATCTTATAATGAAAAGTTATATAATATTCCTTTCTATACATCCCCATAACTTTGGTTTTAAAGAACTATTATTATAGTATTTCAATAAGAACCTTATGAATTTACTTCCAAAGATTTACAAGGTTCTCCTGATAATTTTTCATTTACAGTCATACAAGGCTACATACAATACACAGCTGTTATAATTTTTCTGAAAAGGATTGAAAAGAGAACAACAGACCCCATTGACTTTCTATTGGGTTCATAGTGTTTTTGATTAAGTTTCTCATACTTGCTTATTATTGTCATCAAAAGGTATTCTTAGGAGGATCAGCATATATATATATACAGTATATATATAGAGAGTATATATATATGAAAAAGGATTTCACATCATGCTGTTTCCCTGTTTTATGCAATATATATATATATAGTAAGGTTTTACTCACTTTGCCTCTGGTTGAGGTAAGCACAGGGAGCGGTTTTCATAAAGAATGTCAGTCAGGTTTATTTGCTCCATAAACCTGCTTAAGTTCAAGTTAACGAAAGATAGCCTTCTGTGGCACAATATGGAGGCAAATAAATAACAGAAAACTGATGGCACATCAATAACTAGTATGAACAGGTGCATACCAAAAAACAGCTTACATATCAAAATGAGGAAATTGTTGCACTCCATTTTTTGGCCAAATTTTGTGCTAAGCATCTCATGTGCTTTTCCTAAATTTCAAAAGCAATTACACTATTCACACTTCATGTATTTCACATTGACATGCCTTAATGCAATTGAGAGCAACTATTTCCTCATTTTGATACAAAATGGACAGAAAAACACTCAGGTTAGTGTCTCATCAGAATACACACTGGAAGCCTCCATGCCTCCAGTTACAGCCCATGTGACAAACAGCCTCCATTAAATAGACTGTAACCACATCTAGATGTGAGGTATGTGGGTAGCCAGACCCGCCCATCTCTCATAGCTACCCGCAAACCGGACCCATGTGCAACAAACAAACCTCTTAGGCTGAGTTCACACGTGGCGTTTTTTTCGCGTTTCCGCGGCGGTTTTAACCGCGCGATTTTGCCGCGAAAACGCGAAAAATAAGCATCCCATGCATTCCTATGGGATTCCGCAATGCTGTGCTAATGCTGCGGATTTTACCAAGGCGGAATCGCTTTGCTGTAAAAACCGCAGCATGCTCATTAATTTGCGGAATCGCGGCGATCCCGCACCCATAGGAATGCATTGTTCCGCTTACTTCCCGCATGTGGCTGTGCACACCATGCGGAAAGTAAGCAGAACATTTGCGGATGGTACCCACGGTCCGGAGGAGAGGAGACTGTCCTCCGGGCTTTGGGTACCATATCCCTGTAAAAAATAGAATTTAAAAATAAAAAATATTGTTATTCTCACCCTCCGACGCCCCGCGCAGCCTTCCCGCTTCTCTTCACGCTCTCGTTCCCAGTAGTCCTTTGCGAAAATGCCCGCGATGGCGTCCGTTCTCGCGGGATCGCGAAGTCTCGCTGTCATTCGTGCGACGTCATCGCGAATGACCGCGAGACATCGCAATCCCGCGAGAACGGATGTCATCGCTGGCATTTTCGCAAAGGATTACTGGGAACGGATGCGCGGGACGTCGGAAGGTAAGAATAACACCATTTTTTATTTTTTTTTACATTCTATCTTTTACTACTGATGCTGCATAGGTGGCCTCAGTGGTAAAAAGTTGGTCACACTCGTCAAACACTATGTTTGACGAGTGTGACCAACCTGTCAATCAGTTCTCCAAGCGATGCTACAGATCGCTTGGAAAACGCTAGCATTTTGCAAGCTAAATACGCTTGCAAAATGCTAGTTTTTCCGCAGGAAAATCGCGGGAATTTAAAATGCGATTTTCCCGTGGACTGGAATTCCGGAATTCTCGCGGTAATTTCCGCGAGAGTTCCGGTACGTGTGCACTTAGCCTTAGTGCTTTCATGTACTAGAAAAAAATATCTGGGATACATCACAGAGACCAGCCATCTCTGTGACACATACCTCCCATTGATTATGCAACCATAATCCACACTACAGTATATATATACATATATATGTGTATATATATATATATATATATATATATATGTAGCTACAAAGAGTACCCAATAAAATAAAAAATCTGATATTTTCTCTCAGTGCTGGTGTCGTTCCCATGGTGTCTGCACTCTTGGTCATGTCATACCCGGCGCTCAATTAGCGCTGGCGTCACTGTCCCCGCCTTCAGACAAATTAAGCATGAAAAGGAAGGCAGAGATCATCTGCAGCCCAGACTTCCTGTTCATGTTCAATTTGTCAGAAGGTGGGGACAGTGACGCCAACACTGATTGGATGACGGGTTCACGAATACAGCCATCTTCTCCCTGTTTGTCATAGACCCACAATATATGAGATACTCCATATACGTACTAAACCAGGCCTATTTAGCTACTGGTTCTATACCTAGGATGGATAACTATATATATTTTACTTCTAATGTATACCTTTTAGCCCGAGTGTGCTGTTACATCAGTGCTGTGAACCGCTTCATTTTTTGGGGTTTATTGTCATTAACTGTACCCTATCTGTACTCTCCTGCTCAAATTTTTCATGCATTTTAAAAATATGTGTGTTCATTAGTTTAAAAAAAAATGTAAATGGACAATGAAGCGTTGACTCAGAGCTCTCTTTATGTGTAATTTATATAGAGTTGCTATTCTTGCACAAAGCATAAAAGTTGCATATGCATGCACAAATATATACATATATATATATATGAAAATTTGTTGTTTGGAGATTTTTCTTGCTTCTCATATTTAGTCAAGTTGAATGTCAACAAAAAGTGTACTGTGATGTACGATAATTCAGTTGATTGACTATATGTATAATCCTATTTAATTTTAATTTAGCCTAATATTATCAGGTTGTGCAAAATTCCAAACACAGCTCTGTTATCGGTAACCCGCCTCAGACCATTATAAACTTTCAAGAATCCACTTAAATATTTATAGATAAAAGTGGAGAAAATGTATTTTATTGCTGCACAGTTTGCATTACAGCTATCATTGTCTCATGGCATTGGATGAATTATTCAGCTTTGATTCAGCAACCAGGTACTGCGGTGTTTGGTCTAGTGTAAATAACCCTTAAGATTTTACTCTTTCTGCACTTGGAAGTAAAAAATTCAATTAAGATAAATTTAATAAGATTATGTTTTTGGTGCCTCAACAGTTTTGCCTGTGTAGAAGCTGTAAACTTTTCATTTTTTTTGTAATACTGTAATCAAGTGATTTTAGAATTAGTTCAGGAGCTCCAGACAATTGGCTCATCCTAATGTTTATTGTAAATTGAATGGTGGCCCGAAGTTTGAAATCAATAGAAAAATCTAATTTCTCTCAGTTTTAAGATCTCTCCACTTATGTTCCCAGAGATTTAGATCTGAACTCACTGCTGGCCACTTCAGAACTCTCCATTGCTTTGTTTTCATCCATTTCTGAGTATTTCTTGAAGTGTGTTTGAGTTCATTGTCCTGCTGGAAGACAAATGGGCTAAGATGCAAATCAAGCTTTGACAGTGGGAACTACATTGAACTCCTAAATTCTTTGGTGATCTTCAGATTTCATGATGCCTTGCACATCATCAAGACATCATACCAAAGGCAGCAAAACAACTCCAAAACATCTTTGAACCTCCAACATATTTGACTGTGTACAGTGTTACTTTTCTTCGTAGACCTCTTTCCATTTTCAATAAACAGTAGAATGATGCGCTATACCAAAAAGCTCTATCTTGATCTCATCTGTCAATGAGATGCTTTCCCAGAAGGTTTTTCCCTACAGGACAGCTTAAATTTCTCTGTAACTTGGTGGTGGCTGCTTATCCACCAGTTATACTATGCTGCATTGCAACCTTACATCAATTTTTCTTAGCCGTTCACATCCAGGGAGATTAGTTACAGTGCCATGGGTTGTAAATGTCTTGATTATGCTGCACACTGTGGACAAAAAAAAATCAAGATGTCTGGAGATGGACTTGTAACCTTGAGATTGTTGATATTTTTCAACAATTTTGGTTCTCAAGTCCTCAGACAGTTCTCTTCTCTTCTAACTGTTCTCCATGCTTAGTGTGGCACAAATAATTCAAAGACTAAGTCAACTTCTCACTTTTTTATGTGGTTTCAAGTGTGATTTTCACATTTCCCACACCTGTTAATAACACATGTGAGTTTACATGAGCATCACATGCTTGAAACAAAGGTGTTTACCCACAAAATTTGCAAAGGTGTCAACAATTTCGACGTTACCATTTTTGGAGTTTTGTGTGACAATAGGCCCAATTTGCCTTTCGTCTGTTTTTTTTGTGTTGTTTCAATACACACAAGGAAAATAAACATGTGCATAACAAAACATGTGCAATTGCAATAATTTCATGGAAGAAATACTTCGAATTCTCGTACTAATTAAAGGGTGCCAAGACTTTTTGCCATGACTGTATGCGTGCTGCCAAAGATCAATGAATCTCTGATTAATCCTCTGGGATACCCTATATTCTCAGGAAGTAATTTAGGTTTCAATCATATTGTTGTTTTATTTACAGAGCACTTAGTCAACTTATTAGGAACTCATCTTCATTTTAAGTAAATCACAGGAGACGAAGTTACAAAACGATATTGGTTCTTCACTTTCAAGCAGCAAGCCTACTCTTGCATCTAAAACAGGGGATAATTTTGTATGACTTGATTATTTCTTCATTTTGCAAAGAGAAAACCTGTTGCAGATCCTAAAATAAGTTTATTTTTACAAGACTTGTTGAGAAGTCAGCTACTTTCAAATCAGTAAACCTTTTCCTGCTCCCTAAATAAAGAGTTAATTATTATTAAACAGCATGATAAAAAGCCATTGTTTCTTCATTTTAAAACAGCAAATTTTAGAACATCTTGTGAAAAGACTTTTGCTTCTTCACTTAGCAAACAAGAAAATTGTCTCTACTTCCCAAACCGGAATTAGTTTTTCATCACCCTGGTGATGAAACTCTACAACTTCTCTTTCGAACACTACCTGTCTATAACCTGCATATAAACAGCAGCAAGGCAGTCATCTGCTCAGAAGAACACATATTTTATGGAATATTTTTGCAATTTAAAAGATAGTGCAGTGTGTCATTAAACAGGATGCTGGATACCATTGGTTACTTACCCATGGCCAGATACGTTGAAGTCACTGACATTTCTAGGGCTGTGTATTTCCATTACAGAGCTTGAAAGGCATTCAATACAGTCCTGGGAGTCATCAGCCAATTAAATATATTTTCTGGCCATTGAAAAATGCATCAATACTTGCAACTAACAAAGAGTTGATTTACTGCAAATCACTTTTTTCAAAAAAGTCAATGAATTTGGCGAATTTGAGTTTCAAAAGACTGTAAAGGTTTCAATGATTTTCATGTGTTAAGAGTTAAAGCAGTTTTCTAGGGAAAACAAGTTATCACCTATACAGAGGGGAGGTGATAGTTTTTGTTTGATAAGAGTTCCATGTCTGAGGCCCCCACTGATCAGTAGAATGGGGCACTTTTATTACCGGTGGAATACTCAACCGCCCCTCCATTCTGTTGAACACTGCACTCGGATTTTTCTGGCTGCCCCATAGAGAATAATGGAATGGCAGTTGGGCATCTGACTTGGCACTCCATTTTGTAACAGAGACAAAAGAGATCCAATATGGTTATAAATTCCCCATTTTGCCAATTAGTACAGGTCCCAGTACTCAGACCTCCAAGATCAGTAGGTTATTGTCTGTAAATAATAACTCGTTTTCACTGGATAATCCATTTAACCATAGATAGTAGTTATGAAAGAAATTATTAAATTCGATTTGACAGTCTGTTTGAATCTGACCAGGAAATCTAATTTGCAATGAATTTATTTGCAGCTAATATAATTTTGCTCTGAGGTCTGTCCAGACCCGAAAAATAATATATGTTGTTAAAATAAATTAATGATGTTCACCTTGCTATGGAACTCTCCTGTAGACTGTAAAGTCCCTTACCTTCTCTCCTCTCTGCACTTCGTTCTAGCCTTAACTTGCCTAAAGTATCCAGGTATCCAGGCATCTTCGGCCCTACCATGCTGACTAGGTCTCAAATTGTTATGATGTTGCTCAAAACCTTGTTACTGTGAGGCTTAGTGAATGGCTAGGCTTGACTAGACATCATGATGTCTAGGTGGGGTGATATTATGATGTTTTGAGGCTTAGTTAGTGTGGTAGGGCTGAAGATGTCGGGGCTTTGCAGAAAAAGATCACTGATGAAAGTTGTAAGGTGCCAACTAGAGCAGAGAGATGCCAGAGTGAAGAGAAAATAATCTTTTAAAAAATGCTACCCCTTTCCTGATCTGTTAAATCTACAAAGTTTTGGTAAATTCTAAATGAGTGAAATTATTTTAGAATTGATTTGCTCCCCTTTAATAGATACAGTATATGTTACTAATGTATGCTCTATCTTTCTGGTAATCATTGATATTCATCATTGACTATTATAACAGGATAATCCTTGTGACCTTTCTCAGCAGTGATACAATGGGTGCAGCATTCTTGCACTGAGCAAAACACGCACACTTCATGCTGAGTTAAGCACAAATGTCACCTTGGGTTGTATTTTTTTTCTCGCTTTGTATTAGTTGATAGCTAGGCAATTTTCTCTGACAAGCTGGTAATAGGTAGAGAGCAGCAGGAAAGCAGGAGGAGATGAATTGAAAGAGGAAGAAAAGAAGTAGAGACTGTACACACTGGGTCAAAGAGAAGGCCATTTAAATAATGGAGAATGTGGGCCTTATATATCACTACAAAGTGTTAATTTGGATCGCAGACTCACTGAGGGTCTTACTCTAGAAAACAGGCAATGGCAGGTAACTGTCTATGCAAAGGATAAGGTATTGACAGACACATTTCATTTTACGGTAGGCTACATACTGTATATCATGTGCATAGTACAGTAGTGCTCAAAATAATAGCATTCCAATATGACCAACCAGATTAATAACTCTTTTTGTAATAAATTATATTTCCACATATCAGACAATTTACCAATTGGTGCAGTAGATTCTAAGAAAACCAACAGACTCTGCATTCACGATCTGCATATTCTGTGTATTAGAATAATTAATTGAAAGGGGTGTTTTCAAAATAATAGCAGTGTGGAGTTCAATTAGCGAGGTCAATCATTCTATGAAGAAACAATTGTGAATCAGGTGGCCCTTATTAAAGAGTTAAGCCAGGATGTGTTTTACATGCATTTCTCCTTGAAAACCTGAGAAATATGGGTCGCTTGAGACATTGTTCCGAAGAACAGCGTACTTTGATTAAAAAGTTGATTGGAGAGAGTAAAACTTAAGGAAGTGCAGATATTGATCGGCTGTTCAGCTAAAATGATCTACAATGCTTTAAAATGGAAAGCCAAACCAGAGAGATGTGGAAGACTACCATTCGAATGGATGGAAGAATAGCCAGTATGGAAAGGCTCAGCCAATGATCAGCTCCAGGATGATCAAAGACAGTGTGAAGTTACCTGTAAGGACTGTGACAGTTAGAACAAGCCTGTGTAAAGCTAACCTCTAAGCAAGAAGTACCTGCAAATTCCCACTGTTAAAAAGAAACTTACTGAAGCGGATACAATTTGTCAAAGAACACATTGACTGGCATAAAAAGAAATGGAGAAACATTTTGTGGAATGATGAAAGAAAATTGTTCTTTTTGAGTCCAAGGGCCATAGACAATGACCCCCGAACTCTGCATCCAAAACACAATACGCTCTGAAGATAATGAAGCATGGTGATGCAAGCATCATGATGTGGCCATGTTTCTCTTACTATGGTGCCAGACCTATTTACGGCATACCAGGGATCATGGACCACTTTGTATATATTTAAATACATGAAGAGTTCATGTTGCCTTGTGCTGAAGAAGGTATGCCCTTGAAATCAGTGTTTCAACAAAATGACAACCCTAAATACACCAGTAAGCAAGAAAAATCTTGGATCCAGTCCAACAGAATTGAAGTTATGAAGAGGCCAGCCCAATTCTCGGATCTTAATCTGATAGAACACTTTTGGAGTGACATTAAAAATGCCATTTCTGGGGCAAAGCCAAAAAATTGTGGGATGCAGTCCACGATAGAGTGCAACCTTTTTTTGTATACTATGATAGTGGTGGCATTGAATTTTAAAATCGAGGCAGGTCACTGAATAATCAGTAACCTGCACAAGAAGCAGAGAATGCTGGTGAGAAGCGGAGAGCAGGAAGAAGACCCTGACCCCCACGTCCCACTCTGAATCACTCAAGGCGTAATTTTCTGAAAACTTGATAAGGTAATTATTAACCAACCACTGAGCGGATCCATCCACATCAGGTATCATATTATTCAGCATCACACTGCCATTATGGGCATGCCTTTAGTTCTAGGGTTCAATTCTGCTGACAGGTTCTCTTTAATTTATAGCCCACAGAAGTGGGTCAGGAAGGGTTAGTGAATCATTTCCCATTTATTCCAAAATTCTTAGGGTTTGTTCACACAATGTAGTTTTCAGACCGATTACTCCTAGAATTTGCTCAAACAAGCATCACAAAAGCATAAAAAAATGAACATAAATGCATAGCAATGTAAAAATGACATTGCTGTGCACGTGTTCAGTCTTTTGTCACGTCATTGAGCAGTTTTATGGTGAAACAGTTGAAAGAATGTTCACTCTCACTGGAATAAGACACTCAATAGTTATAGTGAAACAATATTAAAAAGGTGCCACAAAACTGACTGAAAAGCTACAAGTGAATCCACTTCAGGAAAGACTTCCCCCTAAGATGAATCCTGCAATAATTAATGTCCTATATCAGTAGATCCAACTAATTCCTGTTTCTTTGTCCCTCCTGATGATATTTTATATGAATATAACTCAATATCAGGGTACAATGCCATTTACCAGACACCCATCTTTCTCCCCATGCTGAAGCCACTGTCCTTTATTATAAAGTACAGTCCTGTTATATAAGATATGCCCTTAAAATATCTAAAAAAAAATCAGCTTTAAACATTTTACAAAACACTCGCAATAAATGTAGCCTAGAGAACCTTTACATCATATCTTTAGGTTCATGGCTGTTTCATAAAGCAGAAATAATTGAATTCATTATATGTCGAAAATAGAGCTGTGTAGTTTCTGCAAAATACGAACCTGAAACAGTAAAAAGGAAAATGATTGTTTTTGACCAAAGAAAAATGTTTTGGACTTTCAATATTGTCAGTTTCCTATTTAATCTATCCAGAGCGTGTTAAGTCCAAAAGCTTCCCCCCCCTGGTGAATTGCTGCTCCCCTAGAGAGAAATGCTCGGAGTGTAAAGGATCGCTAGTCATTTCAATTTCAAATTTCAGCTCCTTGATGGAGCTGTCTGACTTGCAGCCATTGTAAGCAGCTGAGAGCGTGATCAGGAATGGGGTTAAGGATTTTGTATGCATGACAGACTTACAGTATAGAAGTGTCAGGTTCACTACAGCAGGTAGAATACTAATAAGAGCTCGGAATACAACGCATGTGTTTATCTTCCCATGCTGACAATGTATAGCTCTACATTTGAATTATGGATTGCTACTTATACGTTTCAGTGAGTGTAATTGTAATTTATTATTTGTTGGAATGGTCTAATATCAGCCCTTACTCCTTTACTATTATGCTTGTCGTCATTTTGGTGAACAGATCAGAGGTAATTAGCCTGGTCCTATAATTCATGAATCTTATTTAATGCCTTTATTAAATATGCCAATTTCAAACTGAAATGTTTAACTTTGACATTCTATTATTAGATAATGGCTCTTTAAAATTTTCACCCCTGGGAAATTTTCCATTTTTTTCTTTCACTTGTCATTTTTTACTACCCTTCTTCCAAGAGCCATAACTTTTATTATTTTTCACCTCCACATAAAAATTTGAGGGTTTGCTTTCTGCGGGACCAGTTGTACTTTTGAATGACACCTTTCATTTTATCATGTAAAGTTGGAAAAAACCCATGTGCGTTGAAATTCAACTTTTTTTGTGGGCGAAGTGGGTATTTGCCATGTTCACTATACGGAAAACTGACCTGGCAATATAATTCTCCAGGTCAGTACAAATACGCAGATATCAAACATGTATAATTTTTTGTTTAATTAAGTACTGAAAAAAAATTGGAAATGTAAAAAAAAAAAGAAGAAAACTCCAGCTCATGGCAAAGTGGCTTAAAATGGTACAAAATTTATTGGACAACTGCAAGTAAGAAAAAACTTTTTCAACAAATGTTTTCACAGCAGATACCTGAACACTCCAGTGTCTGAGATGATCAATGCGTTTCAACTGTAAGCAGTCTTATTCATGAATAAGACTGCTTATAGCTGAAACGCGTTGATTGTCTCAGACACTGGTGTGTTCAGGTATCTTCTGTGAAAACATTTGATACCATACTTGTGATCACACGCCTGCTCCCAGGGTCAGAGAAACCTGACATCGCAAACTAAGCACACTGTGACTGACTGCAGACTTTAAAGTGAATCTGTCACCCCTTTTTTGAGATATCATATAATGATATCATTCAATTGTGTGTCACATAAGGATTCTCTTAGTACTTTTGCTTCCCCCTGACCCCGCACCTTTCATGCATAAATACCTTGTTTATATCAGTTCAGATGTATGTAAACTGCCGCTGTCTGGCCCGCTGGGCGGGGCTTATTCACCTGCTCCCCCCCTCCCTGTCTTGCTCTACGCATTTCTTCTTGTGTAGAGCAAGACAGGGAGGGGGGAGCAGTTGAATAAGCCCCACCCATGGGACTGGACCGTGGCAGTTTACATACATCTGAACCAATATAAAAATGGTATTTATGCATGAAAGGTGCGGGGTCAGGGGGAAGCAAAAGTACTAAGAGAATCCTTATGTGACACACAATTGAATGATATCATTATATGATATCTCAAAAAAGGGATGAAAGATTCCCTTTAACCCCTTTCCGGCATCAGGCGTACATTAATGCCAATGTCAGACTCCCTCCCTTTGATGCAGGCTCACCGCTGGAGCCCACATCTTTCCTGGCACATATCAGCTGTTTTGAACAGCTGACATGTGCCCGGAACAGCTGCGGGTGGAATCGAGATTCAGCTGCGGCTAATAGCCTGTTAAATGCCGCTATCAAACTCTGACAGAGGCATTTAACGCATGCTTCTGGCCATCGGGCCGGAAATCCGCCCATTGGTGACCACGTCACGTGGTCGCGGGTCACCGACAGGTTGGCATGGCAACCAGAGGTCTCCTAGAGACCCCTGCTATTGTCAGTGCAGGATTGCTATGAGCGCCACCCGGTGTTTGGAGCTCATAGCAAGTCAGCAAATCTGCTACATACAAGTGATCTGATCACGCCTATATGTAGCAGACCTAATGTGGTTATGGCAGCTTCTAGTCTCCCATGGAGACTATTGAAGCATGCTAAAGGTAAAAAAAAAGTTTTAAAAAATATTGAAAAAATAAAAAAGTATAAAAGTTCAAATCACCGACATTTTGCCCCATTCAAAATAAAACAATAAAAAAAAAATCAAACATGCACATATTTGGTATTGCCCCATTCAGAATCGCCCAATATATCAATAAAAAAAAATTAACCTGATTGCTAAATGGCGTAGCGAAAAAAAAAGTCTAAATGCCAGAATTACGTTTTTTAGGTCACCACTAGTGTTGAGCGATACCATCCGATACCATCCGATCCGATATTTTAGGGTATCGGCCCGATACGAAAAAAGTATCGGGTATCGCCGATTCCGATACCGGAAGTCCCATTCAAGTCTATGGGACTTCCGGTATCGGAATAAGAAAAACCCTTTTCTGTCCTTGTCCAGCCTCTCGGGGGGGTGTATGGACCTTCCGGGGGTCCGTGCGGACTGCCCGGGGGTCTGTGCGGACTGCCGGGGGTCTGTGCCGGCCTGCCGGTGGTCTGTACCGACTGTCCGGGTGTCTGTGCAGGCTGCGGGGGGCTGTGCCGGCCTGTCGGTTCTCTGTACCGACTGCCCGGGGGGCTGTGCCGGCCTGCCGGTGGTCTATACCGACTGCCCGGGGGTCTGTGCGGACTGCCGGTGGTCTGTACCGACTGTCCAGGGGTCTGTGCAGGCTGCGGGGGTCTGTATCGGCCTACCGAGGGGCTGTGCTGGCCTGCCGGTGGTCTGTGCCGACTGTCCGGGGGTCTGAGCAGGCTGCGGGAGTCTGTGCAGGATCGTCCGATGGGACTACAAGTGCGATGACTGCTACCATGACGGTGATTGACACATTAGCCAATGATGGGACAGTAGTAGTCCCATCATCCGGCTAATGTGTTGAATGTACAAAAAAAAAATACATACTACATACATACTACATACATGCTACATACATACTACATGCATGCTACATACATACATACATACTACATATATACCACATGCATGCAACATACATATATACCACTTGCATGCAACATGCATACATACTACATGCATGCTACATACATACATAATACATCTATACTACATGCATGCAACATACATACATACAACATACTGTATATACTACATGCAACATACATACTACATATATACTACATGCATGTAACATACATACTACATATATACTACATGCAACATGCATACTACATATATACCACATATATACTACATGTATGCAACATACATATATACTACATGCATACTACATGAATACTACATGCATGCAACATACATACATACAACATATATACCACATGCATGCAACATGCATATATACAACACATATACATGCAACATACATACTACATACATGCTACATGCATGCAACATACATACTATATATATACTACATGCATACTACATATATACCAAATATATACTACATGCATGCAACATACATATATACTACATGCAACATGCATACTACATATATACTACATATATGCTACATGCATACTACATACATACTACATATATACCACATGCATGCAACATGCATACTACATATATACCACATATATACTACATTCATGCAACATACATATATACTACATGCATGCAACATACATATATACTACATATATACTACATGCAACATGCATACTACATATATACTACATGCATACTACATGCATACTACATATATACCACATGCATGCAACATACATACATACTACTAGTGTTGAGCATTCCGATACTGCAAATATCGGGTATCGATCGATATTCACTGTATCGGAATTCCGATACCGAGTACCGATACCCGAGTACGGGGGTCTGAGGGGACTGCCGGGGGTCTGTACCGGTCTGCCGGGGGGCTGTGTCGGCCTGCCGGGGGGCTGTGCCGACTGTCCGGGGGTCTGTGCCGACTGCCCGGGGGTCTGTGCCGACTGCCCGGGGGTCTGTACCGGCCTGCCAGTGGTCTGTACCGACTGTCCGGGGGTCTGTGCAGGCTGCGGGGGTCTGTACCGGCCTGCCGGGGGGGCTGTGCCGGCCTGCCGGTGGTCTGTACCGACTGTCCGGGGGTTTGAGCGGACTGCCGGGGGTCTGTACCGGCCTGCCAGGGGCTGTGCCGGCCTGCCGGTGGTCTGTACCGACTGTCCGGGGGTCTGTGCAGGCTGCGGGGGTCTGTACCGGCCTGCCAGGGGGCTGTGCCGGCCTGCCGGTGGTCTTTACTGACTGTCCGGGGGTCTGAGTGGACTGCCGGGGGTCTGTGCAGGATCGTCCGATGGGACTACAAGTCCCATCTGGCGATGCCTGCTACCATGACGGTGATTGACACATTAGCCAATGATGGAACAGTAGTAGTCCCATCATCCGGCCTATGTGTTGAATGTAAAAAAAATATAAAAAAATACATACTACATGCTACATACATACTACATACATGCTACATACATACTACATGCATGCAACATACTACATATATACCACATATATACTACATGCATGCAACATACATACATACAACGTATATACTACATGCATGCAACATGCATACTACATATATACCACATATATACTACATGCATGCAACATACATATATACTACATGCAACATGCATACTACATATATACTGCATGCATGCAACATACATACTACATATATACCATATGCATGCAACATGCATACTACATATAGACCACATATATACTACATGCATGCAACATACATACAACATACATACTGCATGCAACATGCATACTACATATATACTACATGTATGCAACATACATACTACATATATACCACATGCATGCAACATGCAAACTACATGTATACCACATATATACTATATATATACCACATGCATGCAACATACATATATACAACATATATACTACATGCAACATACATACTACATATATATGACATGCATGCAACATACATATATACTACATGCATGCAACATACATATATACTACATATATACCACATGCATGCAACATGCATACTACATATATACTACATGCATGCAACATACATACATACAACATATATACTACATGCATGCAACATGCATACTACATATATACCACATATATTCTACATGCATGCAACATGCATATATACTACATGCAACATGCATACTACATATATACTACATGCATGCAACATACATACTACATATATTCCACATGCATGCAACATGCATGCTACATACATACCACATATATACTACATGCATGCAACATACATACAACATATATACTGCATGCAACATGCATACTACAACTACATGCATGCAACATACATACTACATATATACCACATGCATGCAACATGCAAACTACATGTATACCACATATATACTATATATACCACTTGCATGCAACATACATATATACAACATATATACTACATGCAACATACATACTACATATATACGACATGCATGCAACATACATATATACTACATGCAACATGCATACTACATATATACTACATGCATGCAACATATATACCACATGCATACTACATATATACCACATAGATACTACATGCATGCAACATACATATATACTACATATTTACTACATGCATGGAACATACATATATACTACATACAATACATTCATACAATACATACATATAGACATACAGTACATATAACATAGAGTACATACTCACCATCACTTGTCACTTTGATCCCCGAAGCCATTGTCATATGTGGAATAAATATTAAAATAACAAAGCACCAATATACTCACCCCTGATCAGCAGAAGTCCACGAGTGTCCCACGACGATCTTGCGTGGAGAACAGCAGCATCAGCTGATGCTACCGTTCTCTATGTGCTCCAGGAAACGAGTGTCGGGAGGTAGGTATCCTTCCGCCCTGTATGGCAAAAGCTGCGTGGGAAATTTCTCACACAGCAATGCCATAAAATGAGACTAGGGACATTTTTTTTGTTTTTTACAGTGCCGGCCTGCCGGTGGTCTGTAACGACTGTCCGGGGGTCTGTGCAGGCTGCGGGGGTCTGTACCGGCCTGCCGGTGGTCTGTACCGACTGTCCGGGGGTCTGAGCGGACTGCCGGGGGTCTGTACCGGCCTGCCGGGGGGCTGTGCCGGCCTGCCAGGGGGCTGTGCCGGCCTATGTGTTGAATGTAAAAAAAAAAAAAAATACATACTACATACATACTACATGCTACATACATGCTACATTCATGCAACATATATACTACATGCATGCAACATACATACATACTACATATATACCACATGCATGTAACATGCATACTACATATATACCAAATATATATACTACATGCATGCAACATGCATACTACATATATACCACATATATACTACATGCATGCAACATGCATACTACATATATACCACATATACTGGGGGCCTGTGCCGACTGCCCGGGGGTCTGTACCGGCCTGCCGGGGGGCTGTGCCGGCTTGCCGGTGGTCTGTACTGACTTTCCGGGGGTCTCTGCAGGCTGTGGGGGTCTGTACCGGCCTGCCGGGGGGCTGTGCCGGCCTGCAGGTGGTCTGTACCGATTGTCTGGGGGTCTGGGCGGACTGCCGGGGGTCTATATCGACCTGCCAGGGGTCTGTGCCGGCCTGCCGAGGGGCTGTGCCGACTGTCCGGGGGTCTGTGCAGGCTGGGGGGGGTCTGTGCAGGCATCGGGCGATGCCTGCTACATGACGGTGGTTGACACATTAGCCAATGATGGGACAGTAGATATATATATATATTACATACATATATATTAAGTACCAAAAAAATCCCCTGTTAATGGGAAATAGATAATAGCATAACTCAAACAACAATGTATATCAACAAAGAACCATATCTCAACTATTAAGTGAGAATTAGGGACTAGAGGAGTTTTAGCTAAAAAAGTTAAATTTTATTACAAAAATATTAAAAAACAACAACAGAGCATCAATGCTAAAGCAGGCAGTGATAGACATAAATAATAAGTGATATCTAAAGAAGAAATCCAAGTGGAGAGAATGATAATAGAGAGCGTTACTCCCTTAGGGTACACAATAAAAAGTCGCATCCATATAATATAACTATGATCTAGAAAGCCTTTATTCATTAAACTGCCATATTTATGTAGTAGAGATAATGAGGAATATTTCATTTGCCAAAGAATTTATTATAATAAATTCACTAAAGTGTTGGTTATCAGCTAAGGAAAAAATACAGAGTCAGTATTGTATAGTGTACATACCGCCGTAAGCAGTTTTCACCGCACGGAGGATAGATTTCAAAAAGCTACACCAATCAAACCGCTTATTAAAGTAAATAAGACTGGGCGCAATTTGAAAGGAAAATACAAATAGTAAACTCAGCAATTACTGGCAAAAGTTAGCCCATAGAAGTAACCGACCAAGGGCAAGGTAGGATATACTCTACTGTGCAGAGAAAAAGACCTAATGATACAAATTGGACCAGATAACAAATAAGCAATAGAGTACCGTAACCTAATGGCTTGGCTGAGGAAGCCAAGGCGCAACGCGCGTAGAGGCGGCAGGCAGCGGCAGCACATAGTCACTTTAATGTAAGTGTTACGGTACTCTATTGCTTATTTGTTATCTGGTCCAATTTGTATCATTAGGTCTTTTTCTCTGCACAGTAGAGTATATCCTACCTTGCCCTTGGTCGGTTACTTCTATGGGCTAACTTTTGCCAGTAATTGCTGAGTTTACTATTTGTATTTTCCTTTCAAATTGCGCCCAGTCTTATTTACTTTAATAAGCGGTTTGATTGGTGTAGCTTTTTGAAATCTATCCTCCGTGCGGTGAAAACTGCTTACGGCGGTATGTACACTATACAATACTGACTCTGTATTTTTTCCTTAGCTGATAACCAACACTTTAGTGAATTTATTATAATAAATTCTTTGGCAAATGAAATATTCCTCATTATCTCTACTACATAAATATGGCAGTTTAATGAATAAAGGCTTTCTAGATCATAGTTATATTATATGGATGCGACTTTTTATTGTGTACCCTAAGGGAGTAACGCTCTCTATTATCATTCTCTCCACTTGGATTTCTTCTTTAGATATCACTTATTATTTATGTCTATCACTGCCTGCTTTAGCATTGATGCTCTGTTGTTGTTTTTTAATATTTTTGTAATAAAATTTAACTTTTTTAGCTAAAACTCCTCTAGTCCCTAATTCTCACTTAATAGTTGAGATATGGTTCTTTGTTGATATACATATATATTAGTACATATATATTACATGCATGCAACATAGAATCATAGAATCGTAGAGTTGGAAGGGACCTCCTGGGCCATCTGGTCCAACCCCCTGCTCAAAGCAGGATTCGCTAAATCATCCCAGTTAGATGTCTGTCCAGCCTCTGTTTGAAGACTTCCATTGAAGGAGAACTCACCACTTCTCGTGGCAGCCTGTTCCACTCATTGATCACTCTAACTGTCAAAAAGTTTTTTCTAATATCTAATCTGTGTCTCCTCCCATTCAGTTTCATCCCATTGCTTCTAGTCTTTCCTTGTGCAAATGAGAATAAAGTTGATCCTTCTACAATGTGACAGCCCTTTAGATATTTGTAGACAGCTATTAAGTCTCCTCACAGTCTTCTCTTTTGCAAACTAAACATTCCCAAATCCTGCAACCTTTCCTCATAAGACAGGGTTTGCAGACCGGTCACCATTCTGGTCGCTCTTTTCTGAACTTGCTCCAGTTTGTTGATGTCTTTTTTAAAATGTGGTGCCCAAAACTGGACACAATATTCCAGATGAGGTCTGACCAAAGAGGAGTAGAGGGAAATAATGACTTCACGTGATCTAGACTGTATGCTTCTGTTAATACATCCTAGAATTGCATTTGCCTTTTTTGCTGCTGCATCACACTGTTGACTCATATTCAGTCTGTGATCTATTAGTATACCCAAGTCTTTTTCACATGTGCTGTCACTTAGCCCTATTCCTCCCATTCTATATATGCTTTTTTCATTTTTATTGCCCAGATGTAGTACTTTGCATTTCTCCCTGTTAAAAACCATTCTGTTAGTTGCTGCCCACTGCTCCAGTTTATTTAAATCTTTTTGAATCCTCTCTCTCTCTTCTCTAGTATTAGCTATCCCTCCTAGCTTTGTGTCATCAGCAAATTTAATCAGTTTACGCTCAATTCCTTCATCTAAATCGTTGATAAAGATGTTGAACAATACAGGGCCCAAGACAGAGCCCTGTGGTACCCCACTTGAGACATTCTTCCAACTGGATGTGCAGCCATTTACGACCACTCTTTCGGTCCGATCACTAAGCCAGTTATGAATCCACCTAACAGTTGCCTTGTCCATTCCATACTTAGTCATTTTTTCAATAAGGATTGTATGCATACATACTACATATATACCACATGCATGCAACATGCATACTACATATATACCACATATATATACTACATGCATGCAACATGCATACTACATATATACCACATATATACTACATGCATGCAACATGCATACTACATATGTACCACATATACCGGGGTCTGTGCCGACTGCCCGGGGGTCTGTACCGGCCTGCCGGGGGGCTGTGCCGGCCTGCCGGTGGTCTGTACCGACTGTCCGGGGGTCTGAGCGGACTGCCGGGGGTCTGTACCGGCCTGCCGTGTGGCTGTGCCGGCCTGCCGGTGGTCTGTACTGACTTTCCGGTGGTCTCTACAGGCTGCGGGGGTCTGTACCGGTCTGCCGTGGGGCTGTGCCGGCCTGCCGGTGGTCTGTACCGACTGTCCGGGGGTTTGAGCGGACTGCCGGGGGTCTGTACTGGCCTGCCGGGGGCTGTGCTGGCCTGCCGGTGGTCTGTACCGAATGTCCGGGGGTCTGAGCGGACTGCCGGGGGTCTGTACCGGCCTGCCAGGGGGCTGTGTCGGCCTGCCGGGGGGCTGTGCCAACTGTCCGGGGGTCTGTGCCGACTGCCCGGGGGTCTGTGCGGACTGCCGGTGGTCTGTACCGGCCTCCCGGGGGGCTGTGCCGGCCTGCCGATTGTCTGTGCCGACTGCCCGGGGATCTGTGCCGACTGCCCGGGGGGCTGTACCGGCCTGCCGGGGGGCTGTGCCGGCCTGCCGGTGGCCTGTACTGACTGTCCGAGGGTCTGTGCAGGCTGCGGGGGTCTGTACCGGCCTGCCGGGGGGCTGTGCCGGCCTGCCGGTGGTCTATACCGACTGTCCGGGGTCTGAGCAGGCTGCGAGGGTCTGTGCAGGATCGTCCGATGGGACTACAAGTCCCATCGGGCGATGCCTGCTACCATGAAGGTGATTGACACATTAGCCAATATAGCCAATATGTAGTCCCATCGGACGATGCCTGCACAGACCCCCGCAGCCTGCACAGACCCCCGGACAGTCGGCACAGCCCCCCGGCAGGGCAGCACAGCCCCCCGGCAGGCCGGTACAGACCCCCGACAGGCCGGTACAGACCCCCGACAGGCCGCTCAGACCCCCGGACAGTCGGTACAGACCACCAGCAGGCCGGTACAGACCCCTGGCAGGCCGTTTCAGACCACCGGCAGTCCACTCAGACCCCCGGACAGTCGGCACAGACCACCGGCAGGCTGGCACAGCCCCCTGGCAGGCCGGTACAGACACCCGCAGTCCGAACAGACCCCCGGGCAGTCCGCACAGACGCCCGGGCAGTCGGCACAGACCACCGGCAGGCCGGCACAGCCCCCCGGGAGGCCGGTACAGACCCCCGGGCAGTCGGCACAGACCACCGGGAGTCCGGTACGGACCCCCGGCAGTCCGCACAGACCCCCGGGCAGTTGGCACAGACCCCCGTCAGGCCGGTTCAGAACCCCGGGCAGTCGGCATAGACCCCCCCGGAAGGCCCGAACTGACGGCGCATCATGATGACGTCATTTTGGCAGCCAATCAGAGCCACAGCATTGGCTCTTTGCATTATGGGAACTTCCGATTCCGATATCCGATATTGAAAAAATATCGGTACTCGGTATCGGAATTCCGATACAGCGAATATCGGACGATATCCGATATTTGCAGTATCGGAATGCTCAACACTAGTCACCACAACATTTCATAAGAATGAAATAGCGTGCGATTAAAAGATCGTATGTGCACCAAAAGAGTATCATTAAAAACATCAGCTCGGCACGCGAAAGAAAAAAAAAATCATTCAACCCGAGATCACAAAAAGTGGAGCCACTACAGGTATTATAAAATGGCACATATATATATTATTTTCTTTTTTTTAACAAAGTTTGAATTTTTTTTTCACCACTTAGATAAAAAACAAATTAGACATGTTTGGTGTCTATGAACTTATAATGGCCTGGAGAATCATGATGGCTGGTCTGTTTTAGAATTAAGTGAACATGGTAAAAAAGCAAAACAAAAAACAAATGTGGCATTGCACTTTTTTATTTGCAATTTCACAACGCTTGGAATTTCTTTCCCATTTTCAAGTACACAACATGGTAAAACCAATGTGGTTGTTCAAAAGCACAACTCGTCCCGCAAAAAACAAACCCCAACATGACCGTTTTAACCAAAAAATATAAAAGTTATGGCTCTGGGAATAAGGTGAGCAAAAAATGAAAATGCAAAACCAAAAATACCTCTGGTCGCTATAAGGGGTTATTTATAAGACTTGACAACCCCTTTAAGCATTCAATATAAATATCCTAGAACTTAAATATGTTTTCATAGTACTTTCAGAATCTGAAATTTTTGATCTCTAAGTATTAACAGTATCATTTCTGTGAAGTAGTAATTCATATGGATATTTATAAAAAGTATAAGAATCAAGCAAAGACTATGTAACATTTAACCTTGTGGAAAAAAAATAATAAAAAAAAAAATATATATATATACAGTTGTGGCCAAAAGTATTGACACCCCTGCAATTTTGTCAGATAATACTCAGTTTCTTCCTGAAAATGATTGCAAACACAAATTCTTTGGTATTATTATCTTCATTTAATTTGTCTTAAATGAAAAAACACAAAAAGAATTGTCCTAAAGCCAAATTGGATATAATTCCACACCAAACATAAAAAAGAGGGTGGACAAAAGTATTGGCACTGCTCGAAAAATCATGTGATGCTTCTCTAATTTGTGTAATTAACAGCACCTGTAACTTACCTGTGGCACCTAACAGGTGTTGGCAATAACTAAATCACACTTGCAGCCAGTTGACATGGATTAAAGTTGACTCAACCTCTGTCCTGTGTCCTTGTGTGTACCACATTGAGCATGGAGAAAAGAAAGAAGACCAAAGAACTGTCTGAGGACTTGAGAAACCAAATTGTGAGGAAGCATGAGCAATCTCAAGGCTACAAGTCCATCCAAAGACCTGAATGTTCCTGTGTCTACCGTTCGCAGTGTCATTGAGAAGTTTAAAGCCCATGGCACTGTGGCTAACCACCCTAGATGTGGACGGAAAAGAAAAATTGACAAGAGATTTCAACGCAAAATTGTGCGGATGTTGGATAAAGAACCTCGACTAACATCCAAACAAGTTCAAGCTGCCCTGCAGTCCGAGGGTACAACAGTGTCAACCGGTACTATCCGTCGGCATCTGAACGAAAAGGGACTGTATGGTAGGAGACCCAGGAAGACCCCACTTCTTACCCCGAGACATAAAAAAGCCAGGCTGGAGTTTGCCAAAACTTACCTGAAACAGCCTAAAACGTTTTGGAAGAATGTTCTCTGGTCAGATGAGACAAAAGTAGAGCTTTTTGGGCAAAGGCATCAACATGGAGTTTACAGGAGAAAAAAAAGAGGCATTCAAAGAAAAAAACATGGACCCTACAGTCAAACATGGCGGAGGTTCCCTGATGTTTTGGGGTTGTTTTGCTGCCTCTGGCACTGGACTGCTTGACTGTGTGCATGGCATTATGAAGTCTGAAGACTACCAACAAATTTTGCAGCATAATGTAGGGCCCAGTGTGAGAAAGCTGGGTCTCCCTCAGAGGTTATGGGTCTTCCAGCAGGACAATGACCCAAAACACACTTCAAAAAGCACTAGAAAATGGTTTGAGAGAAAACACTGGAGACTTCTAAGGTGGCCAGCAATGAGTCCAGACCTGAATCCCATGGAACACCTGTGGAGAGATCTAAAAATGGCAGTTTGGAGAAGGCACCCTTCTAATATCAGGGACCTGGAGCAATTTGCCAAAGAAGAATGGTCTAAAATTCCAGCAGAGCATTGTAAGAAACTCATTGATGGTTACCGGAAGCGGTTGTTTGCAGTTATTTTGGCTAAAGGTTGTGCAACCAAGTATTAGGCTGAGGGTGCCAATGCTTTTGTCTGGCCCATTTTTGGAGTTTTGTGTGAAATGATCAATGTTTTGCTTTTTGCTTCATTCTCTTTTGTGTTTTTTCATTTAAGACAAATTAAATGATGATAATATTACCAAAGAATTTGTGTTTGCAATCATTTTCAGGAAGAAAGTGAGTATTATCTGACAAAATTGCAGGGGTGTCAATACTTTTGGCCACAACAGTGTGTGTATATATATATATATATATATATATATATATGTGTGTGTAAAGCTCTGGCAAAACTGAAGAGACCACTGCACAGTTTTCTAAAAATCAGCTTCTCTACATGTCTGACAGCCATTCCAGTGTCAGTTGCATTCCAACCATAGTGCACCTCATTCTACTTAACGTGCTTCTGATTAGGTGATCTTATTTAATGAAGGAAAGTATAAAAAAAACCTTGCTGTGGTGTTCACAATCCTCTTGCAAATGGACAGGCTGGATGGCAAAACCAGTGCTAGTAATATTCCAAAAGTAATAGGAATGAAAAAATAACTTTTAACCATGCCAAAGTAGTTGAAAATAAAAGTGAGTGAGGAAAAGAAAGCCTCAATTCGGACTTTACTAGAAGAGGGATACAGTGAATGTCATGTTACCTCCATCCTTAAAATTTCTAAGATGGTGTCCATTACAACAAGATCAAGCAGCAGACATTGGGGACAACAAAGCTACAGACCGGCAGAAGGCGAAAATGACTTCCACTGACCGGGATGACCGTCATCTTAGTTGAATGTCACTCAGCAACCACAGGATAACATGAAGTGACCTACAAAAAGAATGGCAAATGGCAGCTGTGGTGAAGTACACAGCAAGAACAGTTTGTAACAGTCTCCTAGAAGCAGGGCTCAAGTCATGTAAAGCTAGAAAGAAGCCTTTCATCAATGAGAAACAAAGGAGAGGCAGGCTGAAGTTTGCCGAAGACCATAAGGATTGGGCCATAGAGGACAGGATTAAGGTAATCTTCTCTGATGAGTTTAATTTTCAGCTTTGCCCAACACCTGGTTGTCTAATGGTTACACGGAGACCTGGAGAAGCGCACAAGCCACAGTGTCTTGCACCCACTGTGAAATTTGGTAGAGGATCGGTGATGATCTTGGGATACTTCAGCGAGGCTCGAATTGGACAGTTATTCTTTCGTAAGGACATATGAATCAAGCCGCGTACAAGGTTATCCTGGAAAAACAGTTGATTCCTTCTGCTCAGGCAATGTTCCCCAACTCTGAGGACTGGTTTTTCCAGCAGGACAATGCGCCGTGCCGCACAGCTAGGTCAATCAATGTGTGGATGAAGGACCACCACATCAAATCCCTGTCATGGCCAGCCCAATCTCCAGACCTGAACCCCCATGGATAACCTCTGGAATGTAACCAAGAGGAAGATGGATAGTCACAAGCCATAAAACAAAGAAGATCTGTGACAGACCTCACAGTGTTATAAATACATTCTGGTAACTCTAGGCTTATCAATACTTGTGATTCACTGCAAATTGACTGGCCTTTACTCCAGTCCCACAGTACTCCACTGTGGGTGAGGAGCACTACCTACTTTGCAAGTCTGACTCCGCCCTTTCCATGACAAGCACCTCACTGTCTATAGCTATGTATTTAGAGAGCCTGAGAGAGCCTGATGTGGGTAGTGTTAGGTTTCTCTGCTGTGCTGCACTGCTAAGTCTACAAACTCTGATTGTGACAGAATGGCTGCACCCAGTAAACTTACTGATACACCAATGGAATCAGGGTCACTTTGCCTATATTATCCTGCTTTTAGATGGAGTAGCGAAAACCTGCTGACAGATTCCCTTTAAGTCTATCTGTAGACATGTTATTGAATTAAATCACATGCTAAATGCAAAATTATCATCACAGCACTGCATAAAGGGTCTACAGAGATTCCAGACCATGCCAAATGAACATTATACATCTGTTAATTAACCACGTCAAAGTACAGCTGTATCAGAATTTTATTTTAAATGCAATTAACAATCTTAATTTTGTGTTAATAAGTAACTAAATATAATGAAGGGGATCCATTTTAAAAGAACATGTAGAAAAATAATACACCACCTAGCTATCATTTATGCTTGCTTAGATGGAGAAAAATAAATTCATAACTACAAAATGAGTATAAATTCTTTTCTTTTTTCCATCATTAGCTAATGGTTAGGTTTTCATTATTCTTCAATAAGTTGCCTGCTTTACAGATTGCTATGCGCGGTCAGTGTAGTTTGCAATTTAAAACGGATAGAAATTTGATTAAGTATAAACACAAGCATTTATCATTTTTAACTTCACTTTCGCATATGTAGACACATTAATTTTCTTGACGAGAGAGTTCAAGAGTGTGAAATTAAAAATGTTGTCGGATAGATTTTGTTGCATGACTTTGGATTCATGTACAGTATAAAATCCTTAAGTTAAATTTCTACAATTAAAAATTGCAAGACTCATAAATACTTAGTAAGCGAAGAGAAAATTGGTTAGACTTTAAAGAATACTCTAAAATTAAAGACAAAACACAGCAAATAAACTCAAAATTTAAAAAAACAGCAAAAAAGGCAGCCATATTTATTGGTAAATGTGTGACTGGTTGCTTCATCATTTTTTTCACCGCTGCTGCCTCCATTTTTCACCACCTCTTAAGGTTGATGTTAGGAGAGGGGTTGGATGGTAATTCCAGCAATTATGCTACTCCGGTTATAGTCTTTAATAAGCCAAACTGAGCAATGGATCCTTCGATTAGGGATTGAGTTCATTGCTTTGTGAACTTCAGCACAAGATCAAGACCATGTGGGTTACCCAGAAGTCCAAAAATTTGTGGGTAAGCAGAAGGGAAAACAAGAGAAAGATAAGCACATCGTTTAAAAGTGTTGTATAGCTGATATGTGGGGAACTTACCATAAAGTATTATTTTAAAATAATCAAAATAAATAGGATTTTAGATAATTATGACATCATAAGATGAATAATAGGGATGATATACTCACAAAATGACCAACTGATTTTCTTTCCTCAAAGCTCAAATATGCAAGCAGAAAATTTACAGGTGCTTCTCACAAAATTAGAATATCATCAAAAAGTTAATTTATTTCATTTCTTCAATACAAAACGTGAAAGTCACATATTAGATGTAGTCATTACAAACAGAGTGATCTATTTCAAGTATTTATTTCTGTTCATGTTGATAATTATGGCTTACAGCCAATGAAAACCCAAAAGTCATTATCTCAGTAAATTACAATACTTTATAACAGCAGCTGGAAAAATGATTTTAATTGAATTTCTAAGTTTTCCAACAAAATTTTCAAAATCATTTTTTTAGGGATCACCTCACATTTGAAATGAAGTTGGGAGTCAATATGACAAAAAAATACCCAAAAGTGGCACCATTCTATAAACTGCACCCCTCAAGGTGCACAAAACCACATTCAAGAAGTTTATTAACCCTTCAGGTGCTTCACAAGAACTAAAGCAATGTTGAAGGAAAAAAAATTGGCTTCAATCAATGGCAGGCACCATGTCATGTTTAGAGACCCCTTGATGTATCTAAACAGTGGAAACCCCCCAATTCCAACTCCAACCCTAACACAGCCCTAACCCCAACCCTAACCCCAACACATCCCTAACCTTAATCCCAACCCTAACCATAACCCTAACCGTAACCACAACTGTTGTCAGTTCATTTTCTGGTCTACTAGTCAGGCTCCCTCTGGTGGTAACAGGAGGTAGTGAGGCTGATTTAATCAGTAGAGATCTGCCACCTGATAATGAGGATGACGATTGGACCTCAGGAATCTCAGATTGGATTTAAGACAGCCGACGCCCTACTCTGGTGCTGGTGATTCCTTCTGCTTGTCAGGTCTTGGTTCTCAGCTCTGTTACAGTCAGCTCAAGCTAAGTTTCTCTGTTAATGTTCACAGTTGATTTTGTTGTTCTATTCAGTTTTTTTTGTGGTCAGCCAGGCCCCGACTTGGGCTGTGCTGAATTTCCACACTTATTTATCTGTATTTGCCAATTTTCTTTTTGTCCCTTATTAGGCCTCTTTTTGCTCTGTCTCAGAATATTTCAGAGTGCTGATATAGTGGGAGAAGTCTAGTGACTTCAGGGTTAATTTTGTTATCAGAAGTGTTGGACATTATTTTGTAGGGTTTTGGGCAGATTGCAGACAGTGTCTGTCCTTTCCGCTCCTTTCTAGTTAGTTTGGGCCCCATCATTTGCTCAGCCTATTTTCCAACCTGTGTTTGTGTTTTCATCTTGTTTCACTGTCAATACATGTGTGGGGGCTGTCTATTCCTTTGGGGTCTGCTCTGGGGCAGTTAGTTTTCCCATTTCTTGCTTTAGGCTTATTTAGTCCTCCGGCCGTGACGAGGCGTCTAGGTTCATCGCAGGCACGCTCCACGGCTGCTGCTAGTTGTGGGGTAGGATCAGGGATCTGCAATCTGCATAGTTACCAACCTCTCTGGGTTTTCTGGGCTTAGCATGGTTAGGTTTTTTCCTCCTCGGTGAACCATTCATAACAGAATCACCAGCCATACCGCAGATTCTAGGGTACTCAAAAGCAGGAAAAAGATGCTAAAAAAGTGTCAATTTTTTTATATATATATATTTTTTCCTCTTTTTCTCTGGGGCCGTAGGAGGACTTTTTTTTTCCCTAATGGAGATTAAGCAATTGTCTGATCGTGTGGAGCAACTTGCTGCTGAAGTGCAGGGAATTTCCACCTACCTCATTCAGTCACATGCTGCTGAACCTAAGATCCCTACTCCTGATGTGTTTTCTGGGGATCGGTCTAAATTTCTGAATTTTAAGAATAATTGTAAATTATTTCTTGCCTTGAAACCTAACTCATCGGGGAGCTCTGCGCAGCAGGTTAAAATTATCATCTCCTTGCTGTGCGGCGATCCCCAGGATTGGGCTTTTTCTCTGACACCTGAAAATCCTATTCTGACTAATGTGGATGCATTTTTTCAAGCCTTGGGTTTGTTGTATGATGAACCTAACGCTGTTGATCAAGCTGAGAGAACCCTGTTGGCATTAAACCAGGATTCTACAGAGTTATACTGTCAAAAATTCCAAAAGTGGGCGGTCCTTACTACATGGAATGATAGTGCTTTGGCAGCTCTCTTTCGGAAGGGTTTATCAGAGACCGTAAAAGATGTTATGGTGGGATTTCCTGTTCCCTCTGGTCTGGATGATTCCATGTCATTAGCCATTCAAGTTGATCGGCGTTTACGTGAACGTAAAACTACATGGGAGGCGCTGCCACCTTTTGAACAAACGTCTGATCCTATGCAATGTGATGGGGTTTTGTCTAGGGTGCAACGTCAGGAGATTAGAATGCGTAATAAGCTGTGTTTTTTCTGTGGAGATGCCTCTCATACTATTTCTGTCTGCCCTAAACGAGAGAAACGATTTGCACACACATTTGCTGTGGGCAGTGTACAACCTAAGTTCCTTTTGGCAATTACTCTGATCTGCTCCTTATCCACTAAGGCTTTTGTGGATTCAGGAGCAACGTTGAATCTGATGGATTTGGACTTTGCTAAATGTTGTGTTTTTTTCATGACACCTCTGCGGATGCCTATTCCTTTGAGAGGTATTGATGCTACTCCTTTGGCGGAGCATAAACCTCAGTTTTGGACCCAGGTGATAATGCGAGTTACCCCAGACCACCAAGAAAACTGTAAATTTGTGGTGCTGCATAATTTGCATGATACTATTGTTCTGGGTATTCCTTGGTTGCAAACTCATAATCCAGTTTTGGTTTGGTAATCTGGGTCTGTGGTGAGTTGGGGTTTTCAGTGTGTTCTTAGGGACACTCCTGTTTTCTCCACCTCTCCTCAGTCTCATGATATTCCTGATTATCTGGCTGATTTTTCTGATGTATTTAGTGAGAGTAAGTCTGCATCTTTGCCTCTTCATAGGAGTTATGACTGTGCAATTGAGTTGATGCCTGGGTGTAAATTTCCCAAGGGTCGGCTTTTCAACTTATCAGTACCCGAACATGATGCTATGCAATCCTATATTAAGGAGTCGCAGGAGAAGCGTCATGTTAGACCATCCTCGTCACCTTTAGGTGCTGGGTTTTTTTGTGGCCAAGAAAGATGGTTCATTAAGACCGAGTATTGATTATCGTTCCCTTAACAAGATGACGGTTAAATATCAGTACCCGTTAACTCTGATGTCTGATTTATTCTCCAGAGTTAAGAGTGCCTGCTGGTTTACTAAGCTTGACTTCAGGGGGCGTATAATCTTATTCGCATCAAGCATGGGGATGAATGGATGACGGCGGTTAATACTCCGGAGGGACATTTTGAGTACCTGGTGATGCCTTTTGGGCTCACTAATGCCCCTTCTGTCTTCCAGTCCTTTATGAATGATATTTTCCGTGACTTTGTGGATAAGTTTTTGATCATCTATCTGGATGATATTTTGAACTTTTCTAGTGATTGGGATTCTCATGTGGAACACGTCCGGACTGTGTTTCGGATTTCGAGGGAGAATTCCCTGTTTGTTAAGGGATCGAAGTGCCTTTTTGGTGTACAGAGGATTTAATTTTTGGGATTTATCTTGTCTCCATCGACTATTGAAATGGACCCAGCCAAGGTACAGGCCATTTACGATTGGGTTCAGCCTACTTCTTTGAAGGCCCTCCAGAAGTTTTTGGGTTTTGCTAATTTCTATCGTAAATTTATAGGTAATTTTTCTGGTATTGTCAAACCACTGACTGATCAGACCAAGAAGGGCGCTGATGTGCTGAATTGGTCTCCCGAGGCTGTCTCAGCATTTCAGGAGCTTAAGCGGAGATTTACTTCTGCGCCGGTTTTACGGCAACCTGATGTCTCACTTCCATTTCAGGTGGAGGTAGATGCTTCTGAGATTGGTACAGGAGCTGTTTTGTCCCAAAAAGAGCCTGTGACTTCTAAGATGAATCCCTGTGCCTTCTTTTCTCGTAAGTTCTTCCCATCTGAACGCAACTATAACGTGGGGAATTGGGAATTGTTGGCCATGAAATGGGCATTTGAGGAGTGGAGACATTGGTTGGAGGGAGCTAGACATCAAGTTGTGGTCCTCACCGATCACAAGAATTTGATTTATCTGGAGTCGGCCAAATGCTTGAATCCTAGACAGGCTAGATGGGCCTTGTTTTTCACGCGTTTTAATTTTGTGGTCTCTTTTCTTCCGGGCACTATGAATGATAAGCCAGACGCACTTTCTAGGAGTTTCTTTGCCGATTTTCTTAATGTGACCGAGCCTACTACCATCCTAGGTGAGGGGGTATTTCTTTTTGCCATTTCGCCCGAATTGAGACGTGCCCTGGATGAATTTCAGGAGGATAAACCTGAGCATTGCCCTATGGGATAATTGTATGTTCCTCACCAGTGGAGAAAGAAAGAGATGTCTGAAATTCATTGCTCCACATTGGCTGGTCAGCCAGGTATTTTTGGTACCAGAGATTTGGTGAGTCAGTCCTTTTGGTGGCCTGCCTTATCTCGTGATGCCAGGAATTTTGTACAGTCCTGTGGGACTTGTTCTCGGTTTAAACTCTCTTCTCGTTCTAGTGGGTTGCTGATGCCCCTGCCAGTGCCCAAGAGGCCATGGACCCATATCTCAATGGATTTTATTTCTGATCTTCCTGTCTCTCAGAGAATGACTGTTATCTGGGTGATTTGTGATAGATTTTCGAAGATGGTCCATCTTGTACCACTCCCAAAGTTGCCATCTTCCGCTGAGTTGGTGCCCTTGTTTGTACAACAGGTGGTTCGGTTACATGGGATTCCTGAGAACATTGTGTCCGACAGAGGAGTTCAGTTTGTTTCCAGATTCTGGAAAGCCTTTTGTTCCAGTCTGGGAATTCAGTTATCCTTCTCCTTCACGTTTCATCCCAAGACCAATGGACAGACTGAGATAACAAACCAGACCTTGGAGTCTTATTTAAGATGTTTTATACCTGCTGATCAGGATGATTGGGTCTCATTTTTGCCCTTGGCCGAATTCGCGGTGAACAATAGAGCTAGTTCTGCCACTTTGGTGTCACCTTTTTTCTGTCATTTTGGGTTTCATCCTCAATTCTCTTCAGGGCAAGTGGAATCTTCGTCCTGCCCAGATGTGGACACTGTGGTTGAGAGAATGCAGCAGATATGGGAACAAGTGGTGGATAAGTTGTCACTCTCTCAGGAAAAGGCCCAGCGATTTTCCAACCGCCATTGGTCCCCGGTTTAGAGTGGGTGATATGGTTTGGTTGTCATCTAGGAATATTCCTATGAAGGTTGCATCTCCAAAATTTAAGCCAAGATTTATTGGACCTTATAAGATTTTGGAGATTCTCAATCCTGTTTCTTTTCGATTGGCTCTTCCAGTTACAGTTGTGGCCAAAAATATTGACACCCCTGCAATTCTGTCAGATAATACTCAGTTTCTTCCTGAAAATGATTGCAAACACAAATTCTTTGGTATTATTATCTTCATTTAATTTGTCTTAAATGAAAAAACACAAAAAGAATTGTCCTAAAGCCAAATTGGATATAATTCCACACCAAACATAAAAAAAGGGTGGACAAAAGTATTGGCACTGTTCGAAAAATCATGTGATGCTTCTCTAATTTGTGTAATTAACAGCACCTGTAACTTACCTGTGGCACCTAACAGGTGTTGGCAATAACTAAATCACACTTGCAGCCAGTTGACATGGATTAAAGTTGACTCAACCTCTGTCCTGTGTCCTTGTGTGTACCACATTGAGCATGGAGAAAAGAAAGAATACCAAAGAACTGTCTGAGGACTTGAGAAACCAAATTGTGAGGAAGCATGAACAATCTCAAGGCTACAAGTCTATCTCCAAAGACCTGAATGTTCCTGTGTCTACCGTGCGCAGTGTCATCAAGAAGTTTAAAGCCCATGGCACTGTGGCTAACCCCCCTAGATGTGGATGGAAAAGAAAAATTGACAAGAGATTTCAATGCAAGATTGTGCGGATGTTGGATAAAGAACCTTGACTAACATCCAAACAAGTTCAAGCTGCCCTGCAGTCCGAGGGTACAACAGTGTCAACCCGTACTATCCGGCGGCGTCTGAATGAAAAGAGACTGTATGGTAGGAGACCCAGGAAGACCCCACTTCTTACCCCAAGACATAAAAAAGCCAGGCTGGAGTTTGCCAAAACTTACCTGAAAAAGCCTAAAACGTTTTGGAAGAATGTTCTCTGGTCAGATGAGACAAAAGTAGAGCTTTTTGGGCAAAGGCATCAACATAGAGTTTACAGGAGAAAAAAAGAGGCATTCAAAGAAAAGAACACGGTCCCTACAGTCAAACATGGCGGAGGTTCCCTGATGTTTTCGGGCTGCTTTGCTGCCTCTGGCACTGGACTGCTTGACCGTGTGCATGGCATTATGAAGTCTGAAGACTACCAACAAATTTTGCAGCATAATGTAGGGCCCAGTGTGAGAAAGCTGGGTCTCCCTCAGAGGTCATGGGTCTTCCAGCAGGACAATGACCCAAAACACACATCAAAAAGCACTAGAAAATGGTTTGAGAGAAAGCACTGGAGACTTCTAAGGTGGCCAGCAATGAGTCCAGACCTGAATCCCATAGAACACCTTTGGAGAGATCTAAAAATGGCAGTTTGGAGAAGGCACCCTTCAAATATCAGGGACCTGGAGCAATTTGCCAAAGAAGAATGATCTAAAATTCCATCAGAGCATTGTAAGAAACTCATTGATAGTTACAGGAAGTGGTTGGTCGCAGGTATTTTGGCTAAAGGTTGTGCAACCAAGTATTAGGCTGAGGGTGCCAATACTTTTGTCTGGCCCATTTTTGGAGTTTTGTGTGAAATGATCAATGTTTTACTTTTTGCTTCATTCTCTTTTGTGTTTTTTCATTTAAGACAACTTAAATGAAGATACTAATACCAAAGAATTTGTGTTTGCAATCATTTTCAGGAAGAAACTGAGTATTATCTGACAGAATTGCTGGGGTGTCAATACTTTTGGCCACAACTGTACGTTCAAGATCCATAACGTATTTCAGAAATCTCTGTTGAAGAGGTTTGTTGAGCAAGTGGTTCCTATGGCAGCACCTCCTGACCCTGTGTTGGTTGAAGGCAATGTGGAATATGAGGAAGAGAAAATATTGGATTCTCGTTTGGTTAGATGGAGACTCCAGTATTTGGTCAAATGGAAGGGTTATGGCCAGGAGGATAATTCTTGCGTCTCTGCCTCTGATATTCATGCCAATAGATTGGTTCGTGCTTTTCACCGGGCCCATCCTAATCGGCCTGGTGGCGTATATTAGGGTTCGGTGACCCCTCCTCAAGGGGGGGTACTGTTGTGAGTTCATTTTCTGGTCTACCAGTCAGGCTCCCTCTGGTGGTAAAAGGAGGTAGTGAGGCTGATTTAATCAGTAGAGATCTGCCACCTGATAATGAGGATGACGATTGGACCTCAGGAATCTCAGATTGGATTTAAGACAGCCGACGCCCTACTCTGGTGCTGGTGATTCCTTCTGCTTGTCTGGTCTTGGTTCTCAGCTCTGTTCCAGTCAGCTCAAGCTAAGTTTCTCTGTTAATGTTCACAGTTGATTTTGTTGTTCTATTCAGTTTTTTCTGTGGTTAGCCAGCCCCGGCTTGGGCTGTGCTGAATTTCCACTCTTATTTATCTGTATTTGCCAATTTGCTATTTGTCCCTTATTAGATTGGCCTCTTTTTGCTCTGTCTCAGAATATTTCAGAGTTCTGATATAGTGGGAGAAGTCTAGTGACTTCAGGGTTAATTTTGTTATCAGAAGTGTTGGACATTATTTTGTAGGGTTTTGGGCAGATTGCAGACAGCGTCTCTCCTTTCTTCTCCTTTCTAGTTAGTTTGGGCCCCATCATTTGCTCAGCCTATTTTCCTACCTGTGTTTGTGTTTCATCTTGCTTCACCGTCAATACATGTGTGGGGGCTGTCTATTCCATTGGTGTCTACTCTGGGGTAGTTAGTTTTCCCTTTTCTTGCTTTAGGCTTATTTAGTCCTCCGGCCGTGATGTGGCATCTAGGTTCATTGTAGGCACGCTCCACGGCTGCTGCTAGTTGTGTGGTAGGATCAGGGATCTGCAATCTGCATAGTTACCAACCTCTCTGGTTTTTCTGGGCTTAGTATGGTTAGGTTTTTTCCTCCTCGGTGACCCATTCAAAACACACAACCCTAACCCCAACACCACCCTAAACCCAACACCACAATCCTTACCCCAACCATAACCCTAACCCTAGCCAAACACTAACCTTAGCTATAACTCATAACTAAGAAGGGATTGCAATACATCCTGAAATATACACAGTGTATGGCCTCAGAAAACATTTTTTCCCCATTTGGAAGGAGTGGGACTGCTATGCTGGTAAAGCGCATGCACTATTAGAAGGAGGCACTTCAATCCACCCCAGAACACATGTAGAGTAGGACCTCAGAAAACATTAGCTTTTAGAAGGAGTGGCACTTCTGTGGCCAACAACAAGGAATCCAGGATTTGAGGTCACTAGTCAGGGTACAACAAAGGCCTTTAGTCATTCGAATTTTGATTTTGCTTCACCTAAGGTGGGCAGCAGTTCTTTCTGTGCCTGCTCAATGCATCAGGCAGCCCGAAGGCTTCAAATAGATGGAATATATTAAAACAACAAAGGGAAGCATAGAGGCAAAAAAAGTATGTATAAAAAATAGTTGAAACTTCATTAACACAATAATTCAAATATAAAATTGTTAAAAAACATACAGAGAGAAGTATAAAGTAGGTGAGCACAGCAACAGGAATACAAAATAAATCTTGTAACCAGGGATATAAATTAGTAGTATATACACAATTAGTCCGCTATAGCAATATGAAACCAAACAATCTATAAATATTAGCTTGTATTCAGACTGAGGGAAGACCTATGTATAATGAAAAATAGGTGCTAGCAATCTAAACATATTATGTGGCCTAGTGGAGACCTTACATAGATTCAAATAGAATATTGCAAACACCATATAGACAGTGAGATCAAACTGTCCTCATCACTCAAAACAATAGTAGTAATATCAAGTCCCATAAGAGTAGGAGAACAAAAGAATATATAATGGATGTTTACTATGTTTTGGCTGGGCAGGACAAACAACGCGCGTTTTGTGTCGGATTCTTAAGGGGCGTTTACATTTAAACATTTACTTTTAGAAGGAGTGGGACTTCTATGTCCAACAACAAGGAGTCCCGGATTTGAGGCCACTACTCAGGTACAACAAGGACCTTTAGTCATCCAACTCTGATTTTGCTCCAGCTAAGGTAGGCAGCAGTTCCGTCTGTGCCTGCTCAGGGCATCAGGCAGCCTCGAGGCTTCAAATAGATGGCCACAGGGATTTCAAAACATTTTTTTATCATCCTAGAGACCTTTGGCAATGAAAATTCATTAACTGTGTGGAGGAAACATCTCCAACCCATCCTGGGGAAAGAACACCACATGTCCTTTGGCCCATTTATTTGGGCATTTCTTCCTTTGTATAAATGCATCTTTATTGTTTTTTTACACTGATTTGAGACAAATTTGAGATTTGCAGGCTGCAGTCATTGACCCTTCCCTACTTAAGTTGATTCTGTGGGGTTTTTAGCGCCGTTGGGGACATAATAACTAATAGGCGCATCCGCCTATCAACTGAAAATGCTGACAGGATGACTGTTCTTAAAATGAGCAAGGCCGGGATTGCCCATGACTTCTCAACCTCATCTGATGACAGCAGCAGAACATAAAGGCAATTAATTTTTTTTTTTTCTGGTGTATTCCAATGTACCACTTCCCACCCAAAAAAGGGCATAAAGTTCATGGTTTATTATTTTTCTTGTCCTCCTCCTCCTACACCAAATCAACAGGGTTATCCATCTCCAAATTTTCAGAGGTCCATTAGGCGGCCCTCGTCATAAATTTTGGAAGGTCACCAGTCATACATTTTATGAGTGAGGGCCATCAGAAGGAACTCACTTATCAATTTTGGAGGGTCATCAGGAGGCTCCCACTCATTAAATTTGGAGGACCATCAATCTTAAATTTTGGAGGGCCATCAGTCATAAACTTTGGAAGGCCATCAGGCTTCTTTCATGCAAAATATTTGGAGGCCTCGTGCTAAATTCATTTCCAGACTGCTTGCCCTAGAAATCTTACTATTTAGGCTAGTGATAACCAACACAAACCCAATAAATAATTATCACGGCAAAAACTCAAGATACAAATCATAAACCACAAATATAAGTATAAATTGCCATAAGTACAAATTTTATTAAATACAAGAGCATAACAAATGAATAAATAAAAATTACAAAAATGGGTCACTGCTATCCAAAGAGGGAGCCATATTGCACACGTGCCCAAATGAACATGTAAAAATAAAATAATTATAATTATTAATCATGGGATGGCATAAAGTATGCTGCACTCAAAATAGTAACCATTATCAGAATAAGAACAGCGCAAATGCATCTGAACTCACAGTGCTTTCCACAGTGGGAATAAACATAGCCAATACATGATTACATATCAATTACTAAGAGCGCCCAGAACACAGGCGCTATAATGAAAAAATAATATAAATACATGCGTACAGTCCAGAAGAGGGCACTTACAAGATATAAGTAATGGCGCTGGCTTCCCCCTCGCCTCAACGCGCGTTTCGCTTCTTCGTCAGGAGGCGTGTCTAAGGGCCAGGTGGGTGGGCATTAAATATACTGGACGGCCAATCAAAAGTTGAAAAAATGTGCACGTCACTAAAATACCGTACGGCCCATCCCCACTACGTATTACTGCTTCCTGCCTTCATGGCGCCTGTGCCGCTGACGTCACACTCCCTGAAACAGGACCACAGGTTAACGGACTAGGAGCAGAAGCGGCGGCGCGTCGTCAACACGACCGCGCAAGCGCACTGCTTTCCAATTGTCCGTCTGCCAGAGGTCGGAGTTAGACCAAGCCAGACATGCGCACTAGACAAAGCGGTTTAAGCAATACATTGTATCATCCACTAGAGGAAATATAGGGAAGACTAAGTCATAATATAATGAGTGAAGATAAAAAATAAGAAAATAAAATTAAGAAAAATAATGTGACAAATGTGATACATTTATATGACAAAAAATAATATGATGTGATTGTAAATAGCTTATAATAATCTTGAACTGTGATAATACCAAAATAATATCGGTGAAATAATATGCGCTAAGATAGCATAACAAGCAAAATACAGATGAAAGCCAATTATGATCAACATAACTGATGTTCAAACATGCAACACACTACATCATTAAAACGCGATTCTTGAGTGATGCATAGAATTCTTCAAAAGATCCCTGTTCCACGTATCTCGTTTCAAAAGGATGATTCAATGGAAGAAAAACCAATCAGACGGAAAGCTGTCCAACTAAAATCGAATCTAAGATAGATAAGTGAGTAAAATTAAAATCGATACAACAAACAAAATAAAAACAACTGTCCCAACCACAAAAAAGGCCCACAAAACTATATTATAAAAACGAGCTGAACCCGAAACTTTCATTTAACCCAAAAGGGGTGATGGAATGTAATCTGTATATCCACTTACTTTCTACCTGGGATAAACTCTTGAATAGGTCCCCACCCCTGGGACCCAAAGACACTTGATCAATAGCTTTAACAATCAGCTTACTTGAGTCAGACTTATGATGAACTTTAAAATGTTTCGCTAGAGTCTTCAACGTATCCATGGAATCCGTGTTCTTTGCCTTTTCAATATCACGTACGTGTTCACGGACACGAATTTTTAGCTCTCGAGTGGTCATTCCAACAAAAATCAATCCACAAGGACATTGAGCGTGGTAAATGACCCCTGAGGATGAACAGGTGAGACGATGCAAAATTTTAAATGTACGGGATCCATCAAAATTGGAAAACTCCTTGCATTTAACTAAATTCCTACAGGCTTTGCACAGTCCACAAGGGAAAAAACCCTTAATAGACTGGCAAGTCAATTTGTTCTTAGAACCATCATAGTGACTTCGCACAAGCAAATCACGCAGGTTTTTAGATCTTTTGGCAGTGACTAAAGGTGATGCTGGAATGATATTTTTAATAATGGGGTCCATTTTCAATACATCCCAATGTTTTTGAAAAATTCCTTTTAGAGAGTCCCATTGATTGTTAAATGGGGTAATCAATCTAAGTGATGGATTAGCATTGATCTCCCTATTGGATGATTTATACAATAATTCATTCCTTGTAACATTGCATGCTCTATGATAACCCCGCCGAATAGTCCTATGGCTATACCCGCGCTCACGGAACCTTGAGTATAAATCTTTAGCCTGATGATCAAAAGTTTCTTTCGTCTAACATATTCTCTTGATTCTTAAATGCTGACCAATTGGGATACTGTTGATGGTTGAACGCGGATGTGAAGAGCCAGCATGTAATAGGGCATTAGTTGACGTGGGTTTGCGGTATACATCAGTGGCCAAATGGCCATCTTCCATGCATTGAATATCTACATCCAGGAAATTAACTCTACGACCATGAGAATAGGTCAACCTAATATTTAAACAGTTGTGCAACTAATTGTTCTTTGTCTTTTATGCAAATCATCAATGAAAAGAACGTCAAATTGCTTGCAGAGATTGATTTGCAGATTGAGCAATCACAGAACTCGATGAGTCAGAAATTTCAGAGTGAGGAGTTGAATTCTTTCTACAGGGACCTTGAGCGTGATTTGAGTAAATGGGAACAGGATATTAGTACTATTAAAACAAAGAAATATCAAAGAGACGTTGGCGACTATGAAAATAAAAAAGTGTATCGTTGGCAATTCAAGACGCGCAAATTGGAAAGGTCCTTGATTAGCAGTTCCTCTAATGTATCCTTATCATCACATGCAAGTAGTGTATCTTCGAACCCGGAATCTGAACCCGGTGGGTATTATATCTTGTAAGTGCCCTCTTCTGGACTGTCCGCATGTATTTATATTGTTTTTTCATTATAGCGCCTGTGTTCTGGGCGCTCTTAGTAATTGATATGTAATCATGTATTGGCTATGTTTATTCCTACTGTGGAAAGCACTGTGAGTTCAGATGCATTTGCGCTGTTCTTATTCTGATAATGGTTACTATTTTGAGTGCAGCATACTTTATGCCATCCCATGATTAATAATTATAATTATTTTATTTTTACATGTTCATTTGGGCACGTGTGCAATATGGCTCCCTCTTTGGATAGCAGTGACCCATTTTTGTAACTTTTATTTATTCATTTGTTATGCTCTTGTATTTAATAAAATGTGTACTTATGGCAATTTATACTTATTTTTGTGGTTTATTATTTAGGCTAGTGAGCAGTAAGGCTGTCTGCAGCCGCACAGCGGCAGGCTGCGCATTGATGCTCAGTCCCTGACCACCACTTTTTTTCCAGTGTGCCATCCCTTCCTTACACCAGCATGTTTCCCTTAACATCACCCGTGCCATGATCAATGCAGTTACTGGGAAGGTATACTTAATGACCAACACATGGACAAGTGTTTGTGGCCAAGGATGTTACATTTTCCTGATAACACACTGGGTGTACCTTGTGGAGGCCAGGACTGAGTTCAACCCTGGGACTGCACGTGCTATTGACTCTTCATCCTGATTTGCAGGTGTTCTGCCCTCTGATATAGAGCAGTCTGTTATGTTATTTGCTCTAAATAAAGCAATATGTTTGTATTATGTGCTGGGTTAGATATAGCACCATCTAGTGGGGGCTGAATTTATAGCAGTGCATTTGATAGCATTTACAGTCTGTGACTTTAACAGAAGCAATGCATGTGGAATTGAAGCAATGCCTTGTGGGAACAAAGCAGTGTATTCTGGGTTGAGGGAGACTCCATTTTCTTTTTGTGGATCTCATAGGACCTACATGTTATTTTGTCCTCCTGTTTAACTTTTGTTTTCCTGCAACTTCTCTACTTGAGTCACTACCTGGGTAAAGCATATCTGGTAAGAATCAGTGTTTTCTTGCAATACAGTGATTTAGAGAGGTGTTAGTAACTGTTTAGCAGTCAGGAGATGTTATTAGATGTCAATACCTGTCTAGCTGCCAGTTCACGGTGAAAGTGATCAGAGACTTATGTATTCCTATGTAATGTTTGCATCACTGTACACTTTCCCAATACTTACCCATGTCATTTGTATTTCTTTATAGTTTTACCATGCCTGCATGTTCTACACTGTTCACCAATAAACAAGTTAGACTACAGAGAACAGTCTGCTTATTTGGAACACAGAACCGTGGTTTTGGCTGTATGCTGGATTGCACACCATGTCAATGTGTATGAAGGCAGAAAAGCAGGATTGCGGGTGCTAGTTCCATCAGGATTTTCTCCACCTCCCACACCAGTTTCTGCAACCCCTTCTCCTCCTCATCATCCATCTCTGAACTGTCATCTCAAGGCCTGTCATCCATATCAGTCACAAGCTGGAAGCACAGCAGCACTGTTTCGATGAATTGGCAACCAGCTCTACTGAAACTAATTTGTTTAGGTGACAAACAGAACACTGCCAAACAGTTGTGGAAAAGTATAAGAGAACAGACAGACCTGTGGCTCTCGCCACTGAACCTACAACCAGGAATGTCGTGTGTGATAAATGGCTGCAATCTTGTGGCCGCTCTGAATCTTGGCAACATCGCACATGTACCATGCATTGCCCATGTGCTAAATCTAGGGGTTTAGCGGATTCAGAAAACCTACCCAGATTTTCTTGAGGTACTTGTGAAGGTACGTTGAATGTGCACCCATTTCCGCATGACAACTATAGCTGTCGCCGGTCTGGCAGTGCTGCTGCAGCATTTGCAAGTGACAGCTCAATGACTGTTGTGTGATGTGACCACACACTGGAACTCCATTTTACACATATTGACAAGGCTTTGTGAGCATCAGAAGGCAGTATTCGAATACTAGCTACAGCATGCTCTTTGATATTCTGTTCAGCCGCAAAGGATGAGTCGACATGGATGTCTGACATCTGTGAGGTTCTACAAAATTTTGAGGATCAACAAAGATTGTGAGCGTTGATGATGCCATAATCTGCATAACCATCCTGCTTTTGTGTCTACTCAAACTCTCACTGCTCACAATTAAAGAGGAAGCTTTGCATATGGACCAGGTGGAGATAGAGGAAAAGTGCATAGAGTGATACTACCTAACCCGGCCTCATCTCCGCACAGATTGGGTGATAAGAAGTAGGACAAGGAACAGGAGATGGTTGCCTGCGCTATACAGGGTACTACCCACACCAGCTTCATCCCATTTGTTCAGCATAGAAGGGCTGAAGAGGAGATGGAGGAGAGAGAGAATGAGATGTTGAGTCAACCTCCTGGTGGAAACAGGGAAGTATTGCATTGTATGTTGGGAGTCGTGCACACAAGACTGACTTTATGTACTTCTTCCTTTCCCATAACCCTCGTGTTATATGCATTTTGAAGAACAATGATTACTGGTTGTTCACCCTTGTCGACCCATGCTACAAGGAGAACTTTTCATCTCTCCTTACTGCGGCACAGAGGACTAGTAAAATTCCTGAAAATCAGAGGGCTAAACTTGAACAATTAGTCCAGAAATTCCCATCTGAGAACGCTGGCAGCGGAGGTCATAGATCCAAGATGGAGAAATGAGGGAGACACAAACCAGGTCTAACAGAGGTGGGGTGACACTATCAAAGGTCTGGGACACTTTCATTAGACTATTCTTGCACCCAGGCTCTTATGCCCGGGGTAGTCTGACAAGGAGGGAAACGTTATTGAAGATGGTGCAAAAATACCTAGACAATCATACCAGCATCCTTCGTGATTCCTTTGTGCCCTACAACTATAGGATACTCAAGCTTAACACATGGCATGAAATGTATCTCTAGACCTTGGAAGTGCTTGCCTGCTCTGTTACTAGTATTTTGTCAGATCAGGTTTTTAGTGCTGCCACGGGCATAGTATTTGATAAGTGCGTTCACTTGTCAGCTGAAAATGATGGCAGGCTGACTCTTATTAAAATGAACAGATCTTGGATTGGTCAAGACTTCTCAACCACACCGGATGACAGCAGCAGAGCATAAAGCCAATCTAAATGTACCTTTTTTTCTGGTGTATTCCCATGCATCTCTTCCCACCAGAAAAAATATATGGTTCTTTTCTTGTTCTCCTACTCTAAAAGAATCCCTCCTCCTGCAGCTATCCCGATACTAAGTGCAGCTAACAGCGGTATTAATAGGGAATAGAATAGATGTAACATTGATAAAGACTGTTGGTTTTAGGTTGCAGCAGCAAGGACTATAAGGTAATAGTCCTTGACTAGATGCCTCTAATATGCTATCCCTGGTCCAGCAGCTAATACTACACTAATTGCAGCTAAGAGCCGTATTATTAGAGAATAGAATATATTTAAATTGGCCCTGAAAGAACATTTGGTTGTAAGTGGCAATATTAAGGACTGTACTGTAATGAACCCCGCCTAAACATATCTAGTACACTGTCCCTGCTCCACCAGCTAACCCTACACAAATTACAGATAAGAGCAGCAATATTAAATAGTAGAATCTATTTAAATTGGTCCTGAAAGGACTTTTGGTTGTATGCAGCAGCACCAATAACTGTAATGCAATGAACCTTGCCTAAATAAGTCTAAGGCCTTCTTCACATGTCTGTTTCTTCCATTTTTTAAGGACCGCAAATATGAACATATGCACACCCGTTATATTCAATGGCAGCTCGCACATGTCAGATTATCCATGTGAAAAACCCACAGACATGTCCTTTTTATGTAGCACCGACAAAATGTGTGCTGCACATGTGCACACATATACAACAAACACCCATGATGTATCTGTATTTGCTATGTGTCTCTTAGAATCAAGGGCTGTATACCATAGGCATTTTCTTTCTTGAGAAAGTAGCTCAAAAGCCCCAAAACCCATTGTACCTGATGATATGCCAGTAAAGAACTTTTGATTATTTTCTATATTGCCATCTGGTTATCTGCACAGAACAGAGTGTCACCTATTAAACAGAAACCACATACTGCATCCATTACAACAGCATGGCTTCGCAAAAGAAGAGTTTGGGTGATGAACTGATTGCCTGCAGTCCACATCTTTCACAAATGGAAAACATTTTGTACATTTTGAAATGAAAAATGCAACAAAGACTATTGAGCAGCGTGAATCTTACATAAGACAAGAATAGGATAACATTCTGCTCCTTCATCATGTTATATAGCACTGTGTTCTTACAATTGCTCATTTTGCCTTTCTACCTAGATAATTCTTCTCTTTTTACTGCTCTATGTAGAAATGTGAAGACTCTTGTCCCTGTATTTACTATACCCCTCTTCACAACCTAACCGAGCTGCTCCTTCCTCCCCCTACCATAGACTTTTGCAGTGACTCATGACTTTCATGACTTTTGCTCAGAAAATTGACCTCTCATTTATACATGGAGCTTAGAATTATTCAGCTAGTCAGTTTTTAATCATGTGATGTCATAGACCTAATGGAAAAGAAAAGAATTAGCTGAGTTTAAAGAAAAAAATTAGCAATTGTAACTACACGTGCTATATAATGTGATGACTGCAACATATTAAGATGATAACAATTTTGAGGGGAGTGCTTCATTAAGGTTGTAGTGAACTTACCTCTATCATTTAACAGATGAAAAAGAATGCCAAGTAATAATTCAAGGATTATGTGATCACTGCACAAATGTTGGTATTTTTTTTTCATGTAAAGTAATTAAAACTTAATTAGGGAAAAAACAAAGAGCTGTATTAGGAGACATTGCTAGAAACCAGCTTAGTGGGACTGTTCCTGTCTAGCATGAAACCGAGAAGGAGCCGAGAGCGCTCGGATAATGAATCCCATGTAAAATGTATGAGATACTGAGCCAAATTCAGAGCTGACATCTCTTAGGAAACAAGTTTTATGTCTCTAGTGTGTTCAGGCTTAAAACAGCTAAAAAGAAAGAGTTCTGTGTTACGCTACTTCTAAATGGATATTTTTTCGTCTCTTTCTCCATTTGGTAGTACAACATTGCCAAGGATAATAGTTTGCTAAAAAAAATATTTCACTTTAACTGAAATTGTGCATTCATTTGGCATTTTTAGGCTGTGAGATCACAAAGAGACCATTGGTTAACTTCTTATTCAATCTGTCATAATAATTTGAGCATTTTAGTATGGCAATGGGAAAAGAACTAATGTAGGTCAAGATAATCAACCTGATTAACATGAGTCAAGAAAGAAATGAGCGATGGGGGGTAAATATAAAACTTCAAGATTATTTAAAAAACTAAAAACTGTATAGCTTGATACACAAGCCATATGGAGTTTATAAACCTACGGGTTTTGGTGTATAAAATTACTCATGGATATTCTTATTTCGACATTTTCTTTACTTTTGACCCATAATTAATTTTTTTACATTAGGTTTCTTCTACAAAGAAAAAGTCTTTGAATGGGCAGAACAATTTTTATTTAATGACTCCAATCCTTTTTGCAACCATATTAAGTGGTTTGGTTCCTTTATTGTAGACTTACTATTTATTTGGGACAGTAAATTAGAAGAATCTAATAGATTTATCTATTACATTCATCAAAATTAGTGACGAGTGATGCCTGTTTGTTAGGCAATCCTTGCATGTGTTGCGGCTCTTGAACAGCTGTGAGACAAACATCCACAGCAACTCAAGCATTTCTTTTGAGTACTACGAAAGCACCCGATTATGACATGTGCATGCTCCGATAACAACTTATCTGAGCTCGCTAACTCATTACTAATCAAAATTAATTCACCTTAAAGGGAATCTATCACCCCTTTTTTTGAATATGAGCTACCAGCACCGACATCAGGGGCTTATCTACAGCATTCTGTTATGCTGTAGATAAGCCCCCGATGTAACCTGAAAGATATAAAAAAAGAGTTAGATTATACTCAACCCAGCGTCTGGTCCGGTCCGATGGGTATCACTGTCCAGTCCGGCGCCTCCCATCTTCATACAATGCCGTCCCCTTCTTTCCTTCCTGTCATGGCTCCTGTGCAGGCGCACTGCTCTGTCCTGTTGAGGGCAGAGCAGAGTCCTGCAGTGCGCGAGAGCCGGGAGAGGTCCAGCGCCTGCGCACTGCAGTATTCTGCACTGCCCCCAACAGGACAGAACAGTGCACCTCCGCCGGAGCCACGACAGGAAGAAAAGAAGAGGACGTCATTGCTACAAGATGGGAGGCGCCGGACCACAACACCCATCGGACCAAGACTGGACCGTCCCCCGGTGAGTATAATCTAACTCCTTTTTCTTATCTTTCAGGTTACATCGGGGGCTTATCTGCAGCATTACAGAATGCTGTAGATAAGCCCCTGATGGCGATGCCGGCAGCTCATATTCGAAAAAACAGATTCCCTTTAAAATTCACCTGCTACTTTAATTCTACCAGTGTAAATTACCTAACTATTACATTATATGGTAACCTTATATCACAAACTGTCACCATTTCTTCATATAACTCCATATTAAAAGTCCACTCCTTATATCCTTCAACATTATTAAAAATATTCGTGTTGGCAAATTAATTTGATCTAAACACAATTGTTCAGACAATATATTTTATATTGCAGAAACTAAACAAATATTTTCCACATTTTAAAAATAGAGGTTATCCAAATTGGATTTTAGATAGAGCAAATACTATCACGGCAGATATTGAGAGAAACTTTAGTATAAACAAAAAATATTATTTGTATCTTAAAAAAAATTTCTTATTCTAAACCAAAATGACAAACTTCACAATATTCTCCTTAATAATAGAAATATCAGATATGTAGCCAAGAAAGCACCTACTCTGGTTTCTATTCTATCACTTAGGCTCTATACCAGGGATGAGGAATCTTTTTCTGATATTTTCACCATCTTTCAGGGTCTGTACAACTCATGATCTAAGTGCACTCACAAAATCGGTCCTGATGCTGGCACTGACTCACAGAGCAAGAGGAAATTAAAGGTCTGGCGGCTGGATTTATAAGTTGAAGTGGTGACTGGTCACTGTACCACAGAATCAACAGCACTATGCATTTATATGCTGAAGTGGTGACTGGCTGCTGTACCACAGAGTCAGCAGCACTATGGATTTATATGTTGAAGTGGTGACTGGTCGATGTACCACAGAATCAGCAGCACTATGGATTTATATGTTGAAGTGGCGACTGGTCGATGTACCACAGATTCAGCAGCACTATGTATTTATATGCTGAAGTGAGGACTGGTCCCTGTACAACAGAATCAGCAGCACTATGGATATATATGCTGAAGTGGTGACTGGATGCTATACCACAGAATCAGCAGCACTATGGATTTATATGTTGATGTGGCGACTGGTTGCTGTACCACAGAATCAGCAGCACTATGGATTGATATGCTGAAGTGAGGACTGGTCCCTGTACCACAGAATCAGCAGCACTATGGATTTATATGCTGAAGTGGGGACTGGTCCCTGTACCACAGAGTCAGCAGCACTATGGATTTATATGCTGAAGTGGTGACTGGTTGCTATACCACAGAATCAGCAGCACTATGGATTTATATGTTGAAGTGGCGACTGGTTGCTGTACCACAGAATCAGCAGCACTATGGATTTATATGTTGATGTGGCGACTGGTTGCTGTACCACAGAATCAGCAGCACTATGGATTGATATGCTGAAGTGGTGACTGGTTGCTATACCACAGAATCAGCAGCACTATGGATTTATATGCTGAAGTGGTGACTGGTTGCTGTACCACAGAATCAGCAGCACTATGGATTTATATGTTGATGTGGCGACTGGTTGCTGTACCACAGAATCAGCAGCACTATGGATTGATATGCTGAAGTGAGGACTGGTCCCTGTACCACAGAATCAGCAGCACTATGGATTTATATGCTGAAGTGGGGACTGGTCCCTGTACCACAGAATCAGCAGCACTATGGATTATATGTTGAAGTGGTGACTGGTAGCTGTACCTCAGAATCAGCAGCACTATGGATTTATATGCTGAAGTGGCGACTGGTCGCTGTACCTCAGAATCAGCAGCACTATGGATTTATATGTTGAATTGGCGACTGGTCGCTGTACCTCAGAGTCAGCAGCACTATGGATTTATATGCTGAAGTGGCGACTGGTCGCAGTACCACAGAAATAGCATCACTATGGATTTATATGTTGAAGTGGCGACTGGTCGCTGTACCACAGTATCAGCAGCACTATGGATTTATATGCTGAAGTGGGGACAGGTTGCTGTACCACTGATTCAGCAGTACTTTGGATTTATATGCTGAAGTGGGGACTGATCGCTATACCACAGAATCAGCAGCACTATGGATTTATATGTTGAAGTGGCGACTGATCGCTGTACCACAGAATCAGCAGCACTATGGAATTATATATTGAAGTGGTGACTGATCGCTGTTCCACAGAATCAGCAGCACTATGGATTTATATGTTGAAGTGGCGACTGATCGCTGTACCACAGAATCAGCAGCACTATGGATTTATATGTTGAAGTGGCGACTGGTTGATGTACCACATATTCAGCAGCACTATGGATTTGTATGATGAAGTGGCAACTGATCGCTGTACCACAGTATCAGCAGCACTATGGATTTATATGCTGAAGTGGGGACAGGTTGCTGTACCACTGATTCAGCAGTACTTTGGATTTATATGCTGAAGTGGGGACTGATCGCTATACCACAGAATCAGCAGCACTATGGATTTATATGTTGAAGTGGCGACTGATCGCTGTACCACAGAATCAGCAGCACTATGGATTTATATATTGAAGTGGTGACTGATCGCTGTTCCACAGAATCAGCAGCACTATGGATTATATGTTGAAGTGGTGACTGGTCGCTGTACCACATAGTCAGCAGCACTATGGATTTATATGCTGAAGTGGCGACTGGTCGCTGTACCTCAGAATCAGCAGCACTATGGATTTATATGTTGAATTGGCGACTGGTCGCTGTACCTCAGAGTCAGCAGCACTATGGATTTATATGCTGATGTTGCGACTGGTCGCAGTACCACAGAAATAGCATCACTATGGATTTATATGTTGAAGTGGCGACTGGTCGCTCTACCACAGTATCAGCAGCACTATGGATTTATATGCTGAAGTGGGGACAGGTTGCTGTACCACTGATTCAGCAGTACTTTGGATTTATATGCTGAAGTGGGGACTGATCGCTATACCACAGAATCAGCAGCACTATGGATTTATATGTTGAAGTGGCGACTGATCGCTGTACCACAGAATCAGCAGCACTATGGAATTAAATATTGAAGTGGTGACTGATCGCTGTTCCACAGAATCAGCAGCACTATGGATTTATATGTTGAAGTGGCGACTGATCGCTGTACCACAGAATCAGCAGCACTATGGATTTATATGTTGAAGTGGCGACTGGTTGATGTACCACATATTCAGCAGCACTATGGATTTGTATGATGAAGTGGCAACTGATCGCTGTACCACAGTATCAGCAGCACTATGGATTTATATGCTGAAGTGGGGACAGGTTGCTGTACCACTGATTCAGCAGTACTTTGGATTTATATGCTGAAGTGGGGACTGATCGCTATACCACAGAATCAGCAGCACTATGGATTTATATGTTGAAGTGGCGACTGATCGCTGTACCACAGAATCAGCAGCACTATGGATTTATATATTGAAGTGGTGACTGATCGCTGTTCCACAGAATCAGCAGCACTATGGATTATATGTTGAAGTGGTGACTGGTCGCTGTACCACATAGTCAGCAGCACTATGGATTTATATGCTGAAGTGGCGACTGGTCGCTGTACCTCAGAATCAGCAGCACTATGGAATTATATGTTGAATTGGCGACTGGTCGCTGTACCTCAGAGTCAGCAGCACTATGGATTTATATGCTGAAGTGGCGACTGGTCGCAGTACCACAGAAATAGCATCACTATGGATTTATATGTTGAAGTGGCGACTGGTCGCTCTACCACAGTATCAGCAGCACTATGGATTTATATGCTGAAGTGGGGACAGGTTGCTGTACCACTGATTCAGCAGTACTTTGGATTTATATGCTGAAGTGGGGACTGATCGCTATACCACAGAATCAGCAGCACTATGGATTTAAATGTTGAAGTGGCGACTGATCGCTGTACCACAGAATCAGCAGCACTATGGAATTATATATTGAAGTGGTGACTGATCGCTGTTCCACAGAATCAGCAGCACTATGGATTTATATGTTGAAGTGGCGACTGATCGCTGTACCACAGAATCAGCAGCACTATGGATATATATGCTGAAGTGGCGACTGGTTGCTGTACCACAGAATCAGCAGCACTATGGATTTATATGTTGAAGTGGTGACTGGTCGCTGTACCACATAGTCAGCAGCACTATGGATTTATATGCTGAAGTGGCGACTGGTCGCTGTACCTCAGAATCAGCAGCACTATGGATTTATATGTTGAATTGGCGACTGGTCGCTGTACCTCAGAGTCAGCAGCACTATGGATTTATATGCTGAAGTGGCGACTCGTCGCAGTACCACAGAAATAGCATCACTATGGATTTATATGTTGAAGTGGCAACTGGTCGCTCTACCACAGTATCAGCAGCACTATGGATTTATATGCTGAAGTGGGGACAGGTTGCTGTACCACATATTCAGCAGCACTATGGATTTGTATGATGAAGTCGTGACTGGTCCCTGTACCACAGAATCAGCAGTACTATGGATTTATATGTTGAAGTGGCAACTGGTCCCTGTGCCACAGAATCAGCAGCACTATGGATTTATATGCTGAAGTGGCGACTGATCGCTGTACCAAAGTATCAGCAGCACTATGGATTTATATGCTGAAGTGGCAAGAGGTCGCAGTACCACAGAATCAGCAGCATTATGGATTTATATGCTGAAGTGGCGACTGGTTGCTGTACCACAGAATCAGCAGCACTATGGATTATATGTTGAATTGGCGACTGGTCGCTGTACCTCAGAATCAGCAGCACTATGGATTTATATGCTGAAGTGGCGACTGGTCGCAGTGCCACAGAAATAGCAGCACTATGGATTTATATGTTGAAGTGGCGACTGGTCGCTGTACCACAGTATCAGCAGCACTATGGATTTATATGCTGAAGTGGCGACTGGTTGCTCTACCTCAGAATCAGCAGCACTATGGATTTATATGTTGAATTGGCGACTGGTCGCTGTACCTCAGAATCAGCAGCACTATGGATTTATATGCTGAAGTGGCGACTGGTCGCAGTGCCACAGAAATAGCAGCACTATGGATTTATATGTTGAAGTGGCGACTGGTCGCTGTACCACAGTATCAGCAGCACTATGGATTTATATGCTGAAGTGGCGACTGGTCGCTGTACCTCAGAATCAGCAGCACTATGGATTTATATGTTGAATTGGCGACTGGTCGCTGTACCTCAGAGTCAGCAGCACTATGGATTTATATGCTGAAGTGGCGACTGGTCGCAGTACCACAGAAATAGCATCACTATGGATTTATATGTTGAAGTGGCGACTGGTCGCTGTACCACAGTATCAGCAGCACTATGGATTTATATGCTGAAGTGGGGACAGGTTGCTGTACCACTGATTCAGCAGTACTTTGGATTTATATGCTGAAATGGGGACTGATCGCTATACCACAGAATCAGCAGCACTATGGATTTATATGTTGAAGTGGCGACTGATCGCTGTACCACAGAATCAGCAGCACTATGGAATTATATATTGAAGTGGTGACTGATCGCTGTTCCACAGAATCAGCAGCACTATGGAGTTATATGTTGAAGTGGCGACTGGTTGCTGTACCACAGAATCAGCAGCACTATGGATTATATGTTGAAGTGGCGACTGGTCGTTGTACCACAGATTCAGCAGTACTATGGATTTATATGCTGAAGTGGGTACTGGTTGCTGTACCACAGAATCAGCAGCACTATAGATTTATATGATGAAGTGGTGACTAATCGCTGTACCACAGAATCAGCAGCACTATGGATTTATATGTTGAAGTGGTAACTGATCGCTGTACCACAGAATCAGCAGCACTATGGATTTATATGTTGAAGTGGTGACTGATCGCTGTACCACAGAATCAGCAGCGCTATGGATTTATATGTTGACGTGGCGACTGGTTGCTGTACCACATATTCAGCAGCACTATGGATTTGTATGATGAAGTGGTGACTGGTCCCTGTACCACAGAATCAACAGTACTATGGATTTATATGTTGAAGTGGCGACTGGTCCCTGTACCACAGAATCAGCAGCACTATGGATTTATATGCTGAAGTGGTGACTGGTTGGGACGAGTAGGTCGCAGCCCCTGGATGGGGGCAAGTGGCAGTGATGCGGGTTCGCGGGTGACAGGCCACCTGTGCAGCTAGCCGCTGCGGCGGGGACTCTGCGGTGAGCAGAGGCTCGTCCCTTGCCACGGTCTGGAGCAAGACAGTGGTGGCCACCGACGGCACTTGACGTGCCGTGGCCACTGGTGAGAGCAGGGTGGCTGCGGGTGGCGGGCAACAGGCCGCAGCCGCGGGCCGGAGTGGGACGGCAACGGCTGCAGGCGACCGCGGGTAGGCCGCAGCCGCAGGCTGTGGTGCGGTGGCAGCGGCCCTGGGCTGAGCTGGGGCAGCAGTGGCCGCGGGCTGGAGCGGGGCAGCAAGTCTTGGATGGTCGTCTTGGTGTCATCCCTCTAAAGTCCTCAGTGAGCGTCTTCCCAGGCACTGGTAAGTCGCTCTAGCTCTCAGTTGCTAACATGTTCTCTTGCTGCCTCTGTCCCGGTCTGCTGACTCATCGTGACTGGCACTCCCTGCCCATTATAAACTGGCCCCTCCCCTAGCCCAGCTGTCCATCTCAATGGTCCATCCCCGAACTCTGTCCCCTGGGAATAGTTTCCCTTGGAACCTAGATGACGGCTCCCTTGTACCGGCCCGGACACTCGACAGGGGCCGTTCCTCCCACACTCCCCCGCCCTGTATGCTCGCCAGTCCTCGGGCGAGGGTTTCTGTAGACTCGGGTCAGTCTTTTGAGATGACAGTCCTTGTCACCATACGAACTGGTCCTGTTCGTAACGTTCAGGGGGTATGCCAGCTGTTGACCGCTCGGAGTGTCGAAGCTCGGGTGTAGTGGAGTCTTCTGGGGTGGTGGAGGATGTTCGACTAGTTGATTCTGGTGGAATGTCCGGGTCCACTGTAGTGTCACTACTTGGGTGGCCCGCAGATACAACTGGGAAGTCCTCTTCATCATCCAGGTCCCAGACTGTGGGCGGGGGGTCGGGGACATGGGGGGTCGGTTCAAGCCACGGGGGATCAGTAGACATACAAGGCCGTAACATGTTACAGTGCACAACACGAGTGAGAGGCGCGTTGTATCCTTCAGATTGTATTTCATACACAGGCCCGTCGGGGCTTATCCAGCGCAACACTCGGTACGGGTTTACCTCCCATCATGGCTCTAACTTGTTTTGGGGACGTTGATCAAGTACGAGTACCCGATCCCCAGTCTGGAAGTCAATGGGTGGGGGCAGCGCTCCCCCCGGGTGTTCTAGATCCTGGAGCTTTGTGTGGACGACCCGGTGGAGGGTCTGCAGTCGGTGCCGGTGATTTCGGACCCACGAGGATACTCCGGCCCAAGGTTGAGGTTCATCCGGGTTTAACTCCACTTCCGTAATTCCTTTGCCTTCCCGTCCGAACAGCAATGAGTAGGGGGTGCAACCAGTCACTCGGTGCACCCGGTTATTATATACCCACACCAACTCAGGGACATACTCAGGTCAGCGGGCCTTGCGGTTGCTCTCTAGGGTGTGCAGTAGAGTTGAGAGACTTTGGTCGGATCGGGTTTCATGAAACAAAATTTGTTTCAAATGAAACTGGTCCGACTAGGGCAAGAAAAGTCGGAGTTTCGTCTGAAACCCGACCCCAATGCAATTCAATGGGAAATAAAAGTCGGCATTGAGCGAATGACATTCATCCACTCAATGCCGACTTGGTCCTTGGTCCGAATGAATTCGTTGTGGACAGCCGTACAGTTGGATGAAGTTTTTACAAATCGCATAGGCGGCCGACTCCGCTGTTTGGTCTCAGGTGGGGGTGACCACGGCGAACTTGGTGAAATGGTCTACCATAACGAGACAATGTTCATATCCCTGATAGGCAGGACCTATGGTCAGATAGTCCACCGTGAGGAGGACTGGGGGGCTGATGTTACAATAGTTTGCATCGGGGCTCATTGCGCGGGGGGTTTAGCGAGATCGCATGGGCGGCAGGTTCGGCAAACTTCTTCCACAGCAGCGTGCAAGCGTGGATGGTACACTATCTGCTGTAACCATTGTGAAGTCTTTTGAGCACCAAAGTGGTTCCCCTTCTCATGGGCTTCCCAGGCCAGTTGGTTGCGATGGGCTCCGGGCACGATCACCTGCCATATTATAGCCGACGTTGTTCGTGACACGGCTTTTCGATATAAAAGTCCCTTTTTGATGACTAGCTTTTCCCACTGGCGCAGCATCAGCAACATATCCAGGGTCAAAGTCTGTCTCTGTGAGCCAGTGGGCAACTTGCCTGTGGCCACCCATCGGCGCAGGAGTCCAATTTCTCCATCTTCCTGTTGCTGCTGAATCCATTTGTCACGTGGCTGTTCCAGTATTCCTCCTGAACGCTCCGGATGAGGCGCTACTTGCGCGTTGATGGTGAGCGCGGCGGTGGTGATGGTATGTTGAAGTGGCGACTGGTTGCTGTACCACATATTCAGCAGCACTATGGATTTGTATGATGAAGTGGTGACTGGTCCCTGTACCACAGAATCAGCAGTACTATGGATTTATATGTTGAAGTGGCAACTGGTCCCTGTGCCACAGAATCAGCAGCACTATGGATTTATATGCTGAAGTGGCGACTGATCGCTGTACCACAGTATCAGCAGCACTATGGATTTATATGCTGAAGTGGCAACAGGTCGCAGTACCACAGAATCAGAAGCACTATGGATTTATATGCTGAAGTGGCGACTGGTTGCTGTACCACAGAAAGAAGCAGGAATACGGCATTATATGTTGAAGTGGCGACTGGTTGCTGTACCACAGAATCAGCAGCACTATGGATTATATGTTGAAGTGGCGACTGATCGCTGTACCACAGTATCAGCAGCACTATGGATTTATATGTTGAAGTGGCGACTGGTCCCTGTACCACAGAATCAGCAGCACTATGGATTTATATGCTGAAGTGGTGACTGGTTGGGACGAGTAGGTCGCAGCCCCTGGATGGGGGCAAGTGGCAGCGATGCGGGTTCGCGGGTGACAGGCCACCTGTGCAGCTAGCCGCTGCGGCGGGGACTCTGCGGTGAGCAGAGGCTCGTCCCTTGCCACGGTCTGGAGCAAGACAGTGGTGGCCACCGACGGCACTTGACGTGCCGTGGCCACTGGTGAGAGCAGGGTGGCTGCGGGTGGCGGGCAACAGGCCGCAGCCGCGGGCCGGAGTGGGACGGCAACGGCTGCAGGCGACCGCGGGTAGGCCGCAGCCGCAGGCTGTGGTGCGGTGGCAGCGGCCCTGGGCTGAGCTGGGGCAGCAGTGGCCGCGGGCTGGAGCGGGGCAGCAAGTCTTGGATGGTCGTCTTGGTGTCATCCCTCTAAAGTCCTCAGTGAGCGTCTTCCCAGGCACTGGTAAGTCGCTCTAGCTCTCAGTTGCTAACATGTTCTCTTGCTGCCTCTGTCCCGGTCTGCTGACTCATCGTGACTGGCACTCCCTGCCCATTATAAACTGGCCCCTCCCCTAGCCCAGCTGTCCATCTCAATGGTCCATCCCCGAACTCTGTCCCCTGGGAATAGTTTCCCTTGGAACCTAGATGACGGCTCCCTTGTTCCGGCCCGGACACTCGACAGGGGCCGTTCCTCCCACACTCCCCCGCCCTGTATGCTCGCCAGTCCTCGGGCGAGGGTTTCTGTAGACTCGGGTAAGCATGCCCCGACTGATCGCTGTACCACAGCATCAGCAGCACTATGGATTTATATATTGAAGTGGAGACTGGTCGCTGTTCCACAGAATCAGCAGCACTATGGATTTATATGTTGAAGTGGCGACTAGAGTTGAGCGAAACAGGTCGAAAAAATTCAAAAGTCGCCGACTTTTGGCAAAGTCGGGTTTCATGAAACGAAACCCGACCCTAGGATGAGGTCGGCCACGAGGTCGGCGACTTACGCGCCAAAGTCGCGTTTCAAAAGTTTGTTTTGCGCTCTTTTTCAGCCAATCAGGATCCACGGACACTGTGGGCAACGTGATGACATAGGCACGGGTCACCACCATCTTTCAGAAGGGCATGCAAGTGATTGGCTTGCTTTGGTGGGTGTCACAGGGGGTATAAAAGGGCGTGCACGCCGACCGCCATCTTACTTCTGCCGATCTTAGTATAGGGAGAGGTTGCTGCTGATTCTGTAGGGAGAGCGTTAGGCAGGGAAGAAGACAAAAAAACTGCTTCTGCTGCTAGCGATTTGGCCTGCACAACACACAAGTCACTGTGTGTGCAGTGCAAGGGGAGGCTATATTGTGGTGTATCAGTGGTGTTGGTTGTTGGGCTGCCTTCTAAGGCTTCCTGACACGCTGGCATTGCTGTTTACCCACTGCTCCGCAAACTGCTTTTTTAAAAGCAATCCAATCTCCCTTATCCTCTCGTCACTTTGGTCACAGGTAGCTGTGCCATCGAGCGTGTCACATAGCGCTCAGATATCAGTGGGCCGCACACAATCCACAAGTGTCCAGTGTCCAAAAGTGTACGCAGAGATTCAAAATCTCCATTATCCTCTCGTCACTTTGGTCACAGGCAGCTGTGCCATCGAGCGTGTCACATAGCGCTCAGATATCAGTGGGCCGCACACAATCCACAAGTGTCCACTGTCCACAAGTGTACGCAGAGATTCAAAATCTCCATTATCCTCTCGTCACTTTGGTCACAGGCAGCTGTGCCATCGAGCGTGTCACATAGCGCTCAGATATCAGTGGGCCGCACACAATCCACAAGTGTCCAGTGTCCAAAAGTGTACGCAGAGATTTAAAATCTCCATTATCCTCTCGTCACTTTGGTCACAGGCAGCTGTGCCATCGAGCGTGTCACATAGCGCTCAGATATCAGTGGGCCGCACACAATCCACAAGTGTCCAGTGTCCAAAAGTGTACGCAGAGATTCAAAATCTCCATTATCCTCTCGTCACTTTGGTCACAGGCAGCTGTGCCATCGAGCGTGTCACATAGCGCTCAGATATCAGTGGGCCGCACACAATCCACAAGTGTCCACTGTCCACAAGTGTACGCAGAGATTCAAAATCTCCATTATCCTCTCGTCACTTTGGTCACAGGCAGCTGTGCCATCGAGCGTGTCACATAGCGCTCAGATATCAGTGGGCCGCACAAAATCCACAAGTGTCCAGTGTCCAAAAGTGTACGCAGAGATTCAAAATCTCCATTATCCTCTCGTCACTTTGGTCACAGGCAGCTGTGCCATCGAGCGTGTCACATAGCGCTCAGATATCAGTGGGCCGCACACAATCCACAAGTGTCCAGTGTCCAAAAGTGTACGCAGAGATTCAAAATCTCCATTATCCTCTCGTCACTTTGGTCACAGGCAGCTGTGCCATCGAGCGTGTCACATAGCGCTCAGATATCAGTGGGCCGCACACAATCCACAAGTGTCCACTGTCCACAAGTGTACGCAGAGATTCAAAATCTCCATTATCCTCTCGTCACTTTGGTCACAGGCAGCTGTGCCATCGAGCGTGTCACATAGCGCTCAGATATCAGTGGGCCGCACACAATCCACAAGTGTCCACTGTCCACAAGTGTACGCAGAGATTCAAAATCTCCATTATCCTCTCGTCACTTTGGTCACAGGCAGCTGTGCCATCGAGCGTGTCACATAGCGCTCAGATATCAGTGGGCCGCACACAATCCACAAGTGTCCAGTGTCCAAAAGTGTACGCAGAGATTCAAAATCTCCATTATCCTCTCGTCACTTTGGTCACAGGCAGCTGTGCCATCGAGCGTGTCACATAGCGCTCAGATATCAGTGGGCCGCACACAATCCACAAGTGTCCAGTGTCCAAAAGTGTATGCAGAGATTCAAAATCTCCATTATCCTCTCGTCACTTTGGTCACAGGCAGCTGTGCCATCGAGCGTGTCACATAGCGCTCAGATATCAGTGGGCCGCACACAATCCACAAGTGTCCAGTGTCCAAAAGTGTACGCAGAGATTCAAAATCTCCATTATCCTCTCGTCACTTTGGTCACAGGCAGCTGTGCCATCGAGCGTGTCACATAGCGCTCAGATATCAGTGGGCCGCACACAATCCACAAGTGTCCAGTGTCCAAAAGTGTACGCAGAGATTCAAAATCTCCATTATCCTCTCGTCACTTTGGTCACAGGCAGCTGTGCCATCGAGCATGTCACATAGCGCTCAGATATCAGTGGGCCGCACACAATCCACAAGTGTCCACTGTCCACAAGTGTACGCAGAGATTCAAAATCTCCATTATCCTCTCGTCACTTTGGTCACAGGCAGCTGTGCAATCGAGCGTGTCACATAGCGCTCAGATATCAGTGGGCCGCACACAATCCACAAGTGTCCAAAAGTGTACGCAGAGATTCAAAATCTCCATTATCCTCTCGTCACTTTGGTCACAGGCAGCTTTTGTCTACATTTCTACCAAAAATGAGGAAGGCTGGTGGAAGAGGCCGTGGAATTGGGCGGGGGTTGGCAGCTGGTAATGATGGTGTTGGTGGTGGATCTGATGGTAGTGGCAAGAGCAAAATAGGACCAAATGCAGGAGGTGCTGAACCTGCGTCATCGTCTGTCTACATAAGGCCTCGAACGCTTAGTTTTCTAGGAGTTGGCAAACCGCTTTTAAAGGCAGAGCATCAGGAAAAAGTTTTGTCTTACATTGCTGACTCAGCCTCCAGCTCTATCGCCTCCTCTTATTCAGTTGTAAAAAGTAAAAGCACTGAGTCGTCATTGGAGGCTCATGTTCATGAACCACACCTTTCCTTGTGTCCTTCACCCCAACCAAGATTGAAGGATGACGCAGGCCATACTACTGATTACTCCATGGAGCTGTTTTCACATACCATGCCTGGATTATCAAGTCAAATGGTGAATTACCCAGGCCAAGATGAATCTGACATGGAGTGCACTGATGCACAGCCGCTGATGGATGATTCTGCTGGTACATTCACTCAGAGCACTACATTGTCCTCGCAGTGTACAGAGCCAGATTTTGACCCTGATGAGACTCAGGTGCCCCTTCCCGCACACTATACCACCATACACGGTGACACAGAGAAAGGTGCACATGACATAGAAGAGGAGGTGATGGATGACCCAGTTGTTGACCCAGATTGGCATCCATTGGGGGAAGAGGGTGCTGCTTCCAATAGCTCAGATGAGGAGCATCCACAGCAGACATCGACATCGCAACAGCTGTTATCTGGCAGGCCCGGAGCACTCCAAAGACAGGTTCCAAACATCAAAAGAGTTGCTGGACAGCTTGTCCAGAGGGTCAAAAGATCACAGCGTGCTAGGCCGCAAAATGTCTGCCAAAGTAGGAAGAGTGCAGTGTGGCACTTTTTTGAACAAAATCCTCATGATCAGGCCAAGGTTATCTGTAAGAAGTGCGCAAAGACCTTTAGCCGAGGGAAAAATCTGAAAAATTTGAATACCAGTTGCATGCTTAGACATTTAACCAGCATGCACTTGCAAGCATGGACACAACACCAAACCTCAAGTGCCACATGTGCAACTGATCACAACGAAGGTAGTCAGCAACGCTACATTGTTTCCCCCACTGTAAGCACACCGGTTAGCACAGCAGCAAATGTTGAGGTGTCGTTGCAAGGCCACAGCAGTCAGGGAATCCCACTGTTATATCAACGAAAGACTGATTCTAGGCCATCAGAAAGAACACCAACTCCATCACCATCATCAACCCTCTCTCAGTCCGCCCTGTCCACCGCTACTTCCACCATATGCAGCTCTCAAGTCCAGCTCACCCTCCCAGACACTATGAGTAGGTCAAGAAAGTACTCAGTCTCTCATCCGCGTACACTGGGTTTGAACGCCCACATTGCCAAACTAATCTCGTTTGAGATGATGCCCTTTCGGTTGGTGGAAAGCACAGCTTTCCGCAAACTCATGGCCTATGCAGTACCACGCTATGACCTACCCAGTCGCCACTTCTTCTCTCGCAAAGCCATCCCAGCCCTCCACCATCATGTGAAAGACCGCATTGTCCATGCACTCAAGCAGTCAGTGAGCGGAAAGGTGCACCTCACAACTGATGCATGGTCCAGTCGGCATGGCCAGGGCCGTTACGTGTCCATCACTGCGCACTGGGTTAATGTGGTGGATGCAGGGTCCACAGGGGCCAGCGGTGGTGGGAGAGTGCTGCCTAGCCCACGGTATAGGAAACAGTTGGCTGTAGGCGTTCGACCCTCCTCCTCCTCCTCCAGAAGCGAAAGCTCGTCCACAGAGCGCAGTCGTACGAGCACTCCATCTGCAGCTGCCACTGTTGCACACGATGTGTCCCCCTATCGAGCAGCTAGTGGAAAGCGTCAGCAGGCTGTGTTGCAGATGATGTGTTTGGGCGACAGACACACCGCCGAGGTGCTGGCCGAGTACTTGAAGCGACAAACTGAGTCATGGCTGGGCAGTGTACATCTTGAGGCAGGCAAGGTAGTTAGTGATAACGGCCGTAATTTTGTGGCAGCCATAGCCCTTTCAAAACTCAGCCACATACCTTGCTTGGCACACACCTTGAACCTGGTGGTGCAGTGCTTCCTCAAAAATTATCCGGAGTTAACAGCCCTGCTCCAGAAGGTGCGAAGACTGTGCGCGCACATCCGCCGGTCGCCTGTACACTCCGTCCGTATGCAGAAGCTGCAGCGATTGCTCCACCTTCCCAACCACCGCCTCATTATCGACATTGCAACAAGGTGGAACTCCACCCTGCACATGGTGGAGCGGCTGTGCGAGCAGAGGCAGGCCATAATGCATTTGTGGGAGGATACACGGCCAGGCACTTTGAGAGCAGACATGGAGTTGACAGGCGTGCAGTGGTCGAAGCTGAAAGACCTTTGTAAAGTCCTTCAGTGTTTTGAGGAGTGCACACGGCTGGTAAGCGCAGACGACGCCATCCTAAGCATGAGCATCCCACTTATGCGTCTGCTCATGCAAACTTTGACGCACCTTAAGGAGCAGGCGTCTGCAGCCAATGTTGATGAGGAGGAAGAGGAGGAGGGAATCCTTGATGACATTCAGCCATTGTCTGCTCAGGGACCTCTCCTGGACGAGGTGGAGGAAGAAGAGGAGGAGGAGGAGGAGGATGATGGGGATGATTACTTAGGGGAGGAGGATGCATCTCATGGGGCAAGTGAAAATGTTGGCGTGGCAAGGTCTGGTACAGGGTTTGTGCGTGACTGGAGGGATGTGGATTTGCCAGAAAGTGCTCCTCCACCCAGCACTCGCAGTGAATCATTGACACCGGGAACATTGGCCCACATGTCAGATTATGCCTTGCGGATCCTAAAAAGGGACCCCAGCATTGCCAAAATGATGAACGATGACGACTACTGGTTGGCCAGCATCCTGGATCCACGCTATAAAGGCAAATTACAAAACATCATGCCACAGGAGAACCTTGACCTAATATTGGCTAATAAACAAGCAACTCTGGTAAATCGGTTGCTTGAGGCATTCCCAGCACACAGCAGCGGTGATGGTTCTCACACGAGCCGTACGGGCCGGGGGCAGCTTGGCAGAGGTGTTCGTGGTTCACACAGCAGAAGTGGCGTTGGAGACAGGGGTTTCATGACAATGTTGTGGACTGATTTTTCAAATACCGCTCACACAACTGGTAATACTGCATCGATGGAAAGTGACAGGAGACAGCAGTTGTCAACTATGGTTACAAACTACTTTTCCTCCCATATCGATGTTCTCCCACACAGGTCATTCCCCTTTGACTATTGGGCCGCTAAACTGGACACCTGGCCTGAATTGGCCCAATATGCCTTACAGGAGCTGGCTTGCCCAGCTGCAAGTGTGCTATCGGAAAGAGTCTTCAGTGCAGCTGGATCAATCCTGACAGAAAAAAGGACCCGTCTGTCAACCCAAAATGTGGATGATCTAACCTTCATTAAAATGAACCACGCATGGGTTTCCAAGGATTTTGTCCCACCTTCCCCTGATGACACATAGGGTGACAGAAAAATGGCTTGCTTTGGTCCACCTCTTCCTGGTACTTCACCTATTTCGCCTTTTGCATCAGTTGAATGTCCAACATCAACATATGCCACTTTCTAAAACTCCCTAATTGTGCTGCCTCCCCCCCATGGCCGGGGTCACCACCTAGCGCACGACACCGTGCGAGTGCCGTTGCCCTGGACAGGTGGGTAGGCGGACTCTTGGGCGCGGGCACTGGCACAGGGTCCCTCATAGTGCAATCAAGTGTCTCTGACGGTGGTGGTGCACACCCGCCGTCAGACACACCGCTGTACTATGAGGGGCCCAGTGCCAGTACCGACGCCCACGAGTGGGCCCCCCTTGCTTGGCCAGGGCCCCAGCATTTGCAATCTTTACCTCTCCCTGCTCCTCCGCTGTGTAATCTGGGCCGTCAAATCCATACTGTGCCTGACACCGTCTGAGCCTGCCTCCTGATGTATAGACATATATTTTGAATGTGTACGCTATCCATACATGTTATCCGGGGATACGTTACCCCTTCTAAACTTTGTGCAATGACGTGCAATCCATACTGGGCCTAACACCGTCTGAGCCTGCCTCATGCTGTATAGACATATATTTTGAATGTGTACGCTATCCATACATGTTATCCGGGGATACGGTACCCATTCTAACCTTTGTGCAATGACGTGCAATCCATACTGGGCCTAACACCGTCTGAGCCTGCCTCATGCTGTATGGACATATATTTTGAATGTGTACGCTATCCATACATGTTATCCGGGGATACGGTACCCCTTCTAACCTTTGTGCAATGACGTGCAATCCATACTGGGCCTAACACCGTCTGAGCCTGCCTCATGCTGTATAGACATATATTTTGAATGTGTACGCTATCCATACATGTTATCCAGGGATACGGTACCCTTTCTAACCTTTGTGCAATGACGTGCAATCCATACTGGGCCTAACACCGTCTGAGCCTGCCTCATGCTGTATAGACATATATTTTGAATGTGTACGCTATCCATACATGTTATCCAGGGATACGGTACCCCTTCTAACCTTTGTGCAATGACGTGCAATCCATACTGGGCCTAACACCGTCTGAGCCTGCCTCATGCTGTATAGACATATATTTTGAATGTGTACGCTATCCATACATGTTATCCGGGGATACGGTACCCCTTCTAACCTTTGTGCAATGACGTGCAATCCATACTGGGCCTAACACCGTCTGAGCCTGCCTCATGCTGTATAGACATATATTTTGAATGTGTACGCTATCCATACATGTTATCCGGGGATACGGTACCCCTTCTAACCTTTGTGCAATGACGTGCAATCCATACTGGGCCTAACACCGTCTGAGCCTGCCTCATGCTGTATAGACATATATTTTGAATGTGTACGCTATCCATACATGTTATCCGTGGATACGGTACCCCTTCTAACCTTTGTGCAATGACGTGCAATCCATACTGGGACTAACACTGTCTGAGCCTGCCTCATGCTGTATAGACATATATTTTGAATGTGTACGCTATCCATACATGTTATCCGGGGATACGGTACCCTTTCTAACCTTTGTGCAATCACGTGCAATCCATACTGGGCGTGAGAACGGCTGGCGAGCTGTTAAGCAAGCTACAGCACCTGTCCAGACAAGTACAGGGATTCCCTAGCGAGGAGACTTATTTGATTTTTTTCTATGTTGGGACAGCAATTTTTGGGGAGCACTATACTCTGGAGAATGATAGATGGGGCCCACCATACACTGGAACATTCCAAAGGTGGACATCAGACACTGGAGCAGCATTTACAGGGCCCATTATACACTAGAGCATTAGAAATGGGGCCCATTATGTTTGGAGCATTATTTGGGCCCATAAGACAGTGGAGCTTCATCCATGGGGACCAACATATACTGTAGCATTATGTGGAGCTCATCATATACTGTTTCAAACATTATATGGGACCAATGATTTTGTATGGAGAAATAGATGGGCCTCGTCATGAGATGTAAAAAGTGAGGTATTTTTCATTGTACTATACCGCTATTTCTCTGCCGTATCGGAGCATGATGAGTTGTGGTATGTGTTAAAGGGGCGCTCTTTCGCCCAGGGCACATGAAAACCTGCAGCCAGCCCTCCCCCCCCACAAATTTAGCCAAATAACCCCCATTTTTCAGTGCGTAACTTGTATTATGAAGTTAATTAAGGTTGACAAGCTTAAGTAAGAAGAATTGATGCTTTTGGCATTCAAATGGGCACTGTAGGTGTGTTTCCTGTCCTCCTCTCACTGCCGACTTTTATTCCCCATTGACTTACATTGGGTTTCGTGTTTCGGTTCGACCCAGACTTTTCCCTATAATCGGACGATCTTGCTCGACCCGACTTTTGGAAAAGTCGGGTTTCATGAAACGAAACGCGACCCTAAAAAAGCAAAAGTCGCTCAACTCTAGTGGCGACTGATCGCTGTACCACAGAATCAGCAGCACTATGGATTTATATGTTGAAGTGGTGACTGATCGCTGTTCCACAGAATCAGCAGCACTATGGATTTATATGTTGAAGTGGCGACTGATCACTGTACCACAGAATCGGCAGCACTATGGATTTATATGTTGAAGTGGTGACTGATCGCTGTTCCACAGAATCAGCAGCACTACGGATTTATATGCTGAAGTGGCGACTGATCGCTGTACCAAAGTATCAGCAGCACTATGGATTTTTATGCTGAAGTGGGGACTGATCGCTGTACCACAGAATCAGCAGCACTATGGATTTATATGTTGAAATGGCGACTAATCGCTGTACCACAGAATCAGCAGCACTATGGATTTATATGTTGAAATGGTGACTGATCGCTGTACCACAGAATCAGCAGCACTATGGATTTATATATTGAAGTGGTGACTGATCGCTGTTCCACAGAATCAGCAGCACTATGGATTTATATGTTGAAGTGGCGACTGGTTGCTGTACCACAGAATCAGCAGCACTATGGATTATATGTTGAAGTGGCGACTGGTCGTTGTACCACAGATTCAGCAGAACTATGGATTTATATGCTGAAGTGGGGACTGGTTGCTGTACCACAGAATCAGCAGCACTATGGATTTATATGTTGAAGTGGCGACTGATCGCTGTACCACAGAATCAGCAGCACTATGGATATATATGTTGAAGTGGTGACTGGTCGCTGTACCTTAGAATCAGCAGCACTATGGATTTATATGTTGAAGTGGTGACTGGTCGCTGTACCTCAGAATCAGCAGCACTATGGATTTATATGTTGAAGTGGCGACTGGTCGCTGTACCACAGATTCAGCAGTACTTTGGATTTATATGCTGAAGTGGCGACTGATCGCTGTACCACAGAATCAGCAGCACTATGGATTTATATGTTGAAGTGGTGACTGATCGCTCTTCCACAGAATCAGCAGCACTATGGATTTATATGTTGAAGTGGCGACTGACCACTGTAGCACTGAATCAGCAGCACTATGGATTTATATGCTGAAGTGGTGACTGGTTGCTGTACCACAGATTCAGCAGCACTATGGATTTATATGCTGAAGTGGTGACTGATCGCTGTTCCACAGAATCAGCAGCACTATGGATTTATATGTTGAAGTGGCGACTGATCGCTGTACCACAGAATCAGCAGCACTATGGATTTATATGCTGAAGTGGCGACTGGTTGCTGTACCACAGAATCAGCAGCACTATGGATTTATATGTTGAAGTGGCGACTGGTTGCTGTACCACATATTCAGCAGCACTATGGATTTGTATGATGAAGTGGTGACTGGTCCCTGTACCACAGAATCAGCAGTACTATGGATTTATATGTTGAAGTGGCAACTGATCGCTGTACCAAAGTATCAGCAGCACTATGGATTTATATGCTGAAGTGGCAAGAGGTCGCAGTACCACAGAATCAGCAGCATTATGGATTTATATGCTGAAGTGGCGACTGGTTGCTGTACCACAGAATCAACAGCACTATGGATTATATGTTGAAGTGGCGACTGATCGCTGTACCACAGTATCAGCAGCACTATGGATTTATATGCTGAAGTGGCGACTGGTCGTTGTACCTCAGAATCAGCAGCAAAATGGATTTATATGTTGAATTGGCGACTGGTTGCTGTACCACAGAATCAGCAGCACTATGGATTTATATGCTGAAGTGGCGACTGGTCGCAGTGCCACAGAAATAGCAGCACTATGGATTTATATGCTGAAGTGGCGACTGGTCGCTGTACCTCAGAATCAGCAGCACTATGGATTTATATGTTGAATTGGCGACTGGTCGCTGTACCTCAGAATCAGCAGCACTATGGATTTATATGCTGAAGTGGCGACTGGTCGCAGTGCCACAGAAATAGCAGCACTATGGATTTATATGTTGAAGTGGCGACTGGTCGCTGTACCACAGTATCAGCAGCACTATGGATTTATATGCTGAAGTGGGGACAGGTTGCTGTACCACTGATTCAGCAGTACTTTGCATTTATATGCTGATGTGGGGACTGATCGCTATACCACAGAATCAGCAGCACTATGGATTTATATGTTGAAGTGGCGACTGATCGCTGTACCACAGAATCAGCAGCACTATGGATTTATATATTGAAGTGGTGACTGATCGCTGTTCCACAGAATCAGCAGCACTATGGATTATATGTTGAAGTTGTGACTGGTCGCTGTACCACATAGTCAGCAGCACTATGGATTTATATGCTGAAGTGGCGACTGGTCGCTGTACCTCAGAATCAGCAGCACTATGGATTTATATGTTGAATTGGCGACTGGTCGCTGAACCTCAGAGTCAGCAGCACTATGGATTTATATGCTGAAGTGGCGACTGGTCGCAGTACCACAGAAATAGCATCACTATGGATTTATATGTTGAAGTGGCGACTGGTCGCTCTACCACAGTATCAGCAGCACTATGGATTTATATGCTGAAGTGGGGACAGGTTGCTGTACCACTGATTCAGCAGTACTTTGGATTTATATGCTGAAGTGGGGACTGATCGCTATGCCACAGAATCAGCAGCACTATGGATTTAAATGTTGAAGTGGCGACTGATCGCTGTACCACAGAATCAGCAGCACTATGGATTTATATGCTGAAGTGGCGAATGGTTGCTGTACCACAGAATCAGCAGCATTATGGATTTATATGTTGAAGTGGTGACTGGTCGCTGTACCACATAGTCAGCAGCACTATGGATTTATATGCTGAAGTGGCGACTGGTCGCTGTACCTCAGAATCAGCAGCACTATGGATTTATATGTTGAATTGGCGACTGGTCGCTGTACCTCAGAGTCAGCAGCACTATGGATTTATATGCTGAAGTGGCGACTGGTCGCAGTACCACAGAAATAGCATCACTATGGATTTATATGTTGAAGTGGCGACTGATCGCTGTACCACAGAATCAGCAGCACTATGGATTTATATATTGAAGTGGTGACTGATCGCTGTTCCACAGAATCAGCAGCACTATGGATTTATATGTTGAAGTGGCGACTGGTTGCTGTACCACAGAATCAGCAGCACTATGGATTATATGTTGAAGTGGCGACTGGTCGTTGTACCACAGATTCAGTAGAACTATGGATTTATATGCTGAAGTGGGGACTGGTTGCTGTACCACAGAATCAGCAGCACTATGGATTTATATGTTGAAGTGGCGACTGATCGCTGTACCACAGAATCAGCAGCACTATGGATATATATGTTGAAGTGGTGACTGGTCGCTGTACCTTAGAATCAGCAGCACTATGGATTTATATGTTGAAGTGGTGACTGGTCGCTGTACCTCAGAATCAGCAGCACTATGGATTTATATGTTGAAGTGGCGACTGGTCGCTGTACCACAGATTCAGCAGTACTTTGGATTTATATGCTGAAGTGGCGACTGATCGCTGTACCACAGAATCAGCAGCACTATGGATTTATATGTTGAAGTGGTGACTGATCGCTGTTCCACAGAATCAGCAGCACTATGGATTTATATGTTGAAGTGGCGACTGACCACTGTAGCACTGAATCAGCAGCACTATGGATTTATATGCTGAAGTGGTGACTGGTTGCTGTACCACAGATTCAGCAGCACTATGGATTTATATGCTGAAGTGGTGACTGATCGCTGTTCCACAGAATCAGCAGCACTATGGATTTATATGTTGAAGTGGCGACTGATCGCTGTACCACAGAATCAGCAGCACTATGGATTTATATGCTGAAGTGGCGACTGGTTGCTGTACCACAGAATCAGCAGCACTATGGATTTATATGTTGAAGTGGCGACTGGTTGCTGTACCACATATTCAGCAGCACTATGGATTTGTATGATGAAGTGGTGACTGGTCCCTGTACCACAGAATCAGCAGTACTATGGATTTATATGTTGAAGTGGCAACTGATCGCTGTACCAAAGTATCAGCAGCACTATGGATTTATATGCTGAAGTGGCAAGAGGTCGCAGTACCACAGAATCAGCAGCATTATGGATTTATATGCTGAAGTGGCGACTGGTTGCTGTACCACAGAATCAACAGCACTATGGATTATATGTTGAAGTGGCGACTGATCGCTGAACCACAGTATCAGCAGCACTATGGATTTATATGCTGAAGTGGCGACTGGTCGTTGTACCTCAGAATCAGCAGCAAAATGGATTTATATGTTGAATTGGCGACTGGTTGCTGTACCACAGAATCAGCAGCACTATGGATTTATATGCTGAAGTGGCGACTGGTCGCAGTGCCACAGAAATAGCAGCACTATGGATTTATATGCTGAAGTGGCGACTGGTCGCTGTACCTCAGAATCAGCAGCACTATGGATTTATATGTTGAATTGGCGACTGGTCGCTGTACCTCAGAATCAGCAGCACTATGGATTTATATGCTGAAGTGGCGACTGGTCGCAGTGCCACAGAAATAGCAGCACTATGGATTTATATGTTGAAGTGGCGACTGGTCGCTGTACCACAGTATCAGCAGCACTATGGATTTATATGCTGAAGTGGGGACAGGTTGCTGTACCACTGATTCAGCAGTACTTTGCATTTATATGCTGATGTGGGGACTGATCGCTATACCACAGAATCAGCAGCACTATGGATTTATATGTTGAAGTGGCGACTGATCGCTGTACCACAGAATAGAAAGCACTATGGATTTATATATTGAAGTGGTGACTGATCGCTGTTCCACAGAATCAGCAGCACTATGGATTATATGTTGAAGTTGTGACTGGTCGCTGTACCACATAGTCAGCAGCACTATGGATTTATATGCTGAAGTGGCGACTGGTCGCTGTACCTCAGAATCAGCAGCACTATGGATTTATATGTTGAATTGGCGACTGGTCGCTGAACCTCAGAGTCAGCAGCACTATGGATTTATATGCTGAAGTGGCGACTGGTCGCAGTACCACAGAAATAGCATCACTATGGATTTATATGTTGAAGTGGCGACTGGTCGCTCTACCACAGTATCAGCAGCACTATGGATTTATATGCTGAAGTGGGGACAGGTTGCTGTACCACTGATTCAGCAGTACTTTGGATTTATATGCTGAAGTGGGGACTGATCGCTATGCCAAAGAATCAGCAGCACTATGGATTTAAATGTTGAAGTGGCGACTGATCGCTGTACCACAGAATCAGCAGCACTATGGATTTATATGCTGAAGTGGCGAATGGTTGCTGTACCACAGAATCAGCAGCATTATGGATTTATATGTTGAAGTGGTGACTGGTCGCTGTACCACATAGTCAGCAGCACTATGGATTTATATGCTGAAGTGGCGACTGGTCGCTGTACCTCAGAATCAGCAGCACTATGGATTTATATGTTGAATTGGCGACTGGTCGCTGTACCTCAGAGTCAGCAGCACTATGGATTTATATGCTGAAGTGGCGACTGGTCGCAGTACCACAGAAATAGCATCACTATGGATTTATATGTTGAAGTGGCGACTGGTCGCTCTACCACAGTATCAGCAGCACTATTGGATTTATATGCTGAAGTGGGGACAGGTTGCTGTACCACTGATTCAGCAGTACTTTGGATTTATATGCTGAAGTGGGGACTGATCGCTATTCCACAGAATCAGCAGCACTATGGATTTATATGTTGAAGTGGCGACTGATCGCTGTACCACAGAATCAGCAGCACTATGGATTTATATGCTGAAGTGGCGACTGGTTGCTGTACCACAGAATCAGCAGCACTATGGATTTATATGTTGAAGTGGCGACTGGTTGCTGTACCACATATTCAGCAGCACTATGGATTTGTATGATGAAGTGGTGACTGGTCCCTGTACCACAGAATCAGCAGTACTATGGATTTATATGTTGAAGTGGCAACTGGTCCCTGTGCCACAGAATCAGCAGCACTATGGATTTATATGCTGAAGTGGCGACTGATCGCTGTACCAAAGTATCAGCAGCACTATGGATTTATATGCTGAAGTTGCAAGAGGTCGCAGTACCACAGAATCAGCAGCATTATGGATTTATATGCTGAAGTGGCGACTGGTTGCTGTACCACAGAATCAGCAGCACTATGGATTATATGTTGAAGTGGCGACTGATCGCTGTACCACAGTATCAGCAGCACTATGGATTTATATGCTGAAGTGGCGACTGGTCGCTGTACCTCAGAATCAGCAGCACTATGGATTTATATGTTGAATTGGCGACTGGTCGCTGTACCTCAGAATCAGCAGCACTATGGATTTATATGCTGAAGTGGCGACTGGTTCGCAGTGCCACAGAAATAGCAGCACTATGGATTTATATGTTGAAGTGGCGACTGGTCGCTGTACCACAGTATCAGCAGCACTATGGATTTATATGCTGAAGTGGGGACAGGTTGCTGTACCACTGATTCAGCAGTACTTTGGATTTATATGCTGAAGTGGGGACTGACCGCTATACCACAGAATCAGCAGCACTATGGATTTAAATGTTGAAGTGGCGACTGATCGCTGTACCACAGAATCAGCAGCACTATGGAATTATATATTGAAGTGGTGACTGATCGCTGTTCCACAGAATCAGCAGCACTATGGATTTATATGTTGAAGTGGCGACTGATCGCTGTACCACAGAATCAGCAGCACTATGGATTTATATGTTGAAGTGGCGACTGGTTGCTGTACCACATATTCAGCAGCACTATGGATTTGTATGATGAAGTGGTGACTGGTCCCTGTACCACAGAATCAGCAGTACTATGGATTTATATGTTGAAATGGCAACTGGTCCCTGTGCCACAGAATCAGCAGCACTATGGATTTATATGCTGAAGTGGCAAGAGGTCGCAGTACCACAGAATCAGCAGCATTATGGATTTATATGCTGAATTGGGGACTGGTCGCAGTGCCACAGAAATAGCAGCACTATGGATTTATATGTTGAAGTGGCGACTGGTCGCTGTACCACAGTATCAGCAGCACTATGGATTTATATGCTGAAGTGGGGACAGTTTGCTGTACCACTGATTCAGCAGTACTTTGGATTTATATGCTGAAGTGGGGACTGATCGCTATACCACAGAATCAGCAGCACTATGGATTTATATGTTGAAGTGGCGACTGATCGCTGTACCACAGAATCAGCAGCACTATGGATTTATATATTGAAGTGGTGACTGATCGCTGTTCCACAGAATCAGCAGCACTATGGATTTATATGTTGAAGTGGCGACTGATCGCTGTACCACAGAATCAGCAGCACTATGGATTTATATGTTGAAGTGGTGACTGATCGCTGTTCCACAGAATCAGCAGCACTATGGATTTATATGTTGAAGTGTCGACTGATCGCTGTACCACAGAATCAGCAGCACTATGTATTTATATGCTGAAGTGGCGACTGGTTGCTGTACCACAGAATCAGCAGCACTATGGATTTATATGTTGAAGTGGCAACTGGTCCCTGTGCCACAGAATCAGCAGCACTATGGATTTATATGCTGAAGTGGCGACTGATCGCTGTACCACAGTATCAGCAGCACTATGGATTTATATGCTGAAGTGGCAACAGGTCGCAGTACCACAGAATCAGCAACACTATGGATTTATATGCTGAAGTGGCGACTGGTTGCTGTACCACAGAAAGAAGCAGGAATACGGCATTATATGTTGAAGTGGCGACTGGTTGCTGTACCACAGAATCAGCAGCACTATGGATTATATGTTGAAGTGGCGACTGATCGCTGTACCACCGTATCAGCAGCACTATGGATTTATATGTTGAAGTGGCGACTGGTCGCTGTACCACAGATACAGCAGTACTATGGATTTATATGCTGAAGTGGGGACTGGTTGCTGTACCACAGAATCAGCAGTACTATGGATTTAAATGCTGAAGTGGGGACTGATCGCTGTACCACAGATTCAGCAGTACTTTGGATTTATATGCTGAAGTGGGGACTGATCACTGTACCACAGAATCAGCAGCACTATGGATTTATATGTTGAAATGGCGACTGATCGATGTACCACAGCATCAGCAGCACTATGGATTTATATATTGAAGTGGTGACTGGTCGCTGTTCCACAGAATCAGCAGCACTATGGATTTATATGTTGAAGTGGCGACTGATCGCTGTACCACAGAATCAGCAGCACTATGGATTTATATGTTGAAGTGGTGACTGATCGCTGTTCCACAGAATCAGCAGCACTATGGATTTATATGTTGAAGTGGCGACTGATCACTGTACCACAGAATCAGCAGCACTATGGATTTATATGTTGAAGTGGTGACTGATCACTGTACCACAGAATCAGCAGCACTATGGATTTATATGTTGAAATGGCGACTGATCGCTCTACCACAGAATCAGCAGCACTATGGATTTATATGTTGAAATGGCGACTGATCGCTGTACCACAGAATCAGCAGCACTATGGATTTATATATTGAAGTGGTGACTGATCGCTGTTCCACAGAATCAGCAGCACTATGGAGTTATATGTTGAAGTGGCGACTGGTTGCTGTACCACAGAATCAGCAGCACTATGGATTATATGTTGAAGTGGCGACTGGTCGTTGTACCACAGATTCAGCAGTACTATGGATTTATGTGCTGAAGTGGGTACTGGTTGCTGTACCACAGAATCAGCAGCACTATAGATTTATATGATGAAGTGGCGACTAATCGCTGTACCACAGAATCAGCAGCACTATGGATTTATATTTTGAAGTGGTAACTGATCGCTGTACCACAGAATCAGCAGCACTATGGATTTATATGTTGAAGTGGCGACTGATCGCTGTACCACAGAATCAGCAGTGCTATGGATTTATATGTTGACGTGGCGACTGGTTGCTGTACCACATATTCAGCAGCACTATGGATTTGTATGATGAAGTGGTGACTGGTCCCTGTACCACAGAATCAACAGTACTATGGATTTATATGTTGAAGTGGCGACTGGTCCCTGTACCACAGAATCAGCAGCACTATGGATTTATATGCTGAAGTGGTGACTGGTTGGGACGAGTAGGTCGCAGCCCCTGGATGGGGGCAAGTGGCAGCGATGCGGGTTCGCGGGTGACAGGCCACCTGTGCAGCTAGCCGCTGCGGCGGGGACTCTGCGGTGAGCAGAGGCTCGTCCCTTGCCACGGTCTGGAGCAAGACAGTGGTGGCCACCGACGGCACTTGACGTGCCGTGGCCACTGGTGAGAGCAGGGTGGCTGCGGGTGGCGGGCAACAGGCCGCAGCCGCGGGCCGGAGTGGGACGGCAACGGCTGCAGGCGACCGCGGGTAGGCCGCAGCCGCAGGCTGTGGTGCGGTGGCAGCGGCCCTGGGCTGAGCTGGGGCAGCAGTGGCCGCGGGCTGGAGCGGGGCATCAAGTCTTGGATGGTCGTCTTGGTGTCATCCCTCTAAAGTCCTCAGTGAGCGTCTTCCCAGGCACTGGTAAGTCGCTCTAGCTCTCAGTTGCTAACATGTTCTCTTGCTGCCTCTGTCCCGGTCTGCTGACTCATCGTGACTGGCACTCCCTGCCCATTATAAACTGGCCCCTCCCCTAGCCCAGCTGTCCATCTCAATGGTCCATCCCCGAACTCTGTCCCCTGGGAATAGTTTCCCCTGGAACCTAGATGACGGCTCCCTTGTTCCGGCCCGGACACTCGACAGGGGCCGTTCCTCCCACACTCCCCCGCCCTGTATGCTCGCCAGTCCTCGGGCGAGGGTTTCTGTAGACTCGGGTCAGTCTTTTGAGATGACAGTCCTTGTCACCATACGAACTGGTCCTGTTCGTAACGTTCAGGGGGTATGCCAGCTGTTGACCGCTCGGAGTGTCGAAGCTCGGGTGTAGTGGAGTCTTCTGGGGTGGTGGAGGATGTTCGACTAGTTGATTCTGGTGGAATGTCCGGGTCCACTGTAGTGTCACTACTTGGGTGGCCCGCAGATACAACTGGGAAGTCCTCTTCATCATCCAGGTCCCAGACTGTGGGCGGGGGGTCGGGGACATGGGGGGTCGGTTCAAGCCACGGGGGATCAGTAGACATACAAGGCCGTAACATGTTATAGTGCACAACACGAGTGAGAGGCGCGTTGTATCCTTCAGATTGTATTTCATACACAGGCCCGTCGGGGCTTATCCAGCGCAACACTCGGTACGGGTTTACCTCCCATCATGGCTCTAACTTGTTTTGGGGACGTTGATCAAGTACGAGTACCCGATCCCCAGTCTGGAAGTCAATGGGCGGGGGCAGCGCTCCCCCCGGGTGTTCTAGATCCTGGAGCTTTGTGTGGACGACCCGGTGGAGGGTCTGCAGTCGGTGCCGGTGATTTCGGACCCACGAGGATACTCCGGCCCAAGGTTGAGGTTCATCCGGGTTTAACTCCACTTCCGTAATTCCTTTGCCTTCCCGTCCGAACAGAAATGAGTAGGGGGTGCAACCAGTCACTCGGTGCACCCGGTTATTATATACCCACACCCACTCAGGGACATACTCAGGTCAGCGGGCCTTGCGGTTGCTCTCTAGGGTGTGCAGTAGAGTTGAGAGACTTTGGTCGGATCGGGTTTCATGAAACAAAATTTGTTTCAAATGAAACTGGTCCGACTAGGGCAATAAAAGTCGGAGTTTCGTCTGAAACCCGACCCCAATGCAATTCAATGGGAAATAAAAGTCGGCATTGAGCGAATGACATTCATCCAATCAATGCCGACTTCTATTCCCAATTGACTTGCATTGGGGTCGGGTTTCGGATGAAACTCCAACTTTTTTTGCCCTAGTCGGACCAGTTTCATTTGAAACAAATTTTATTTCATGAAACCCGATCCGACCAAAGTCGCTCAACTCTAGTGCGCAGCATTTGGATTAGTGTTCAATTGATTTGCTCGCAGGCTCCGTTTCCCTGCGGGTGGTACGGTGTAGTCCGAGATTTATCGATCCCATAGAGATGATGTAGCTCTTCCATGACTCTTCCTAGGAAGCATGCTCCTTGGTCCGAATGAATTCGTTGTGGACAGCCGTACAGTTGGATGAAGTTTTTACAAATCGCATAGGCGGCCGACTCCGCTGTTTGGTCTCAGGTGGGGGTGACCACGGCGAACTTGGTGAAATGGTCTACCATAACGAGACAATGTTCATATCCCTGATAGGCAGGACCTATGGTCAGATAGTCCACCGTGAGGAGGACTGGGGGGCTGATGTTACAATAGTTTGCATCGGGGCTCATTGCGCGGGGGGTTTAGCGAGCTCGCATGGGCGGCAGGTTCGGCAAACTTCTTCCACAGCAGCGTGCAAGCGTGGATGGTACACTATCTGCTGTAACCATTGTGAAGTCTTTTGAGCACCAAAGTGGTTCCCCTTCTCATGGGCTTCCCAGGCCAGTTGGTTGCGATGGGCTCCGGGCACGATCACCTGCCATATTATAGCCGACGTTGTTCGTGACACGGCTTTTCGATATAAAAGTCCCTTTTTGATGACTAGCTTTTCCCACTGGCGCAGCATCAGCAACATATCCAGGGTCAAAGTCTGTCTCTGTGAGCCAGTGGGCAACTTGCCTGTGGCCACCCATCGGCGCAGGAGTCCAATTTCTCCATCTTCCTGTTGCTGCTGAATCCATTTGTCACGTGGCTGTTCCAGTATTCCTCCTGAACGCTCCGGATGAGGCGCTACTTGCGCGTTGATGGTGAGCGCGGCGGTGGTGATGGCAAACGGCATCTTCTCCCCCTCTAATTCATCGTCTCGATTCCTCCCTGGGGTGGTGTGTCGGATTCTAGAGAGCGCGTCGGCGTGCACGTTTTCAGCTCCCCGTTTGTAGATGATTTTATAGTTGAATTTGGCCATCAGAGCCACCTACCGCTGCTCTAGGGCCCCCGTTTGGCATTCTCCAAGTGGGCTAACGGGTTGTTATCAGTCCGCACCACTACTTCATAGCCCGCCAGGTACTCTGCGAATCGCTCCATCATTGCTCACACTACCGCGCGGAGCTCCAGCTTAAAGGAGCTGTAATTGTCCAGGTTGTGTTCTGAGTTGTGCAGTGACCGGCTACCATAGGCGATCACTTTCTCCCGGCCGTCCTGCACCTGTGACAACACAGCTCCTAGTCCCTGGAGGCTCCCGTTGGTATGCAAGATGAACGGTTGCGAAAAATCCGCATACGCCAATACCGGGGCGTCCGAGAGTGCAGCTTTGAGGTCTTGAAATGCATCCTCTTGTGGTTGCTTCAACTGGATCTTCCATCCATTCGCCCCGGTGGGAGCCCCTTCAGCAGGTCTTGCAGGGCTTGGGCTCGGCATGCAAAATTCTTCACGAACCGACGGTAGTAGCCGGCCAACCCCATGAAGGCCCGCACGTCTTTCACCATCTCGGGGGTAGGCCACTCCTGGATGGCAGCGACCTTTTCCAGGGATGGTCTGACACCTTCCGCCGAGATGGTATGCCCCAGATATTCAATCTGGGTGAGGAACAGGTGGCATTTCTGGGGCTTTGCCTTTAAACCCGTACTTCTGCAGCTGGCCGAGCACCTGCCCCAACCGCTGCAGGTGATCCTCGAACGTGGCAGAATAGATGATAATATCGTCCAGGTATGTCAACGTGTCTTCAAAGTTGAGGTCTCCTAGACACCGCTCCATCAACCTCTGGAAGGTTCCTGGGGCGTTGGCCAGCCCAAACGGCATCCGATTAAACTCGAACAGTCCCATGGGGAGATTAAACGCTGTCTTGGCTGTCTTCCTCCGACATCGGTACCTGCCAGTACCTACTGGCCAGGTCTAGAGTTGAAAAGTACGTCGTGTTCCCCAAGGCGGACAGAGACTCTTCTATGCGGGGCAGTATATACGAATCCTTGATGGTGCAGGCATTCAACGTCCGATAATCCACAAAAAAACGCAGAGTGCCATCTTTTTTTCGAACCTGGACAATAGGGGCCGCCCAAGGGCTCTGGCTTTCTCGTATGAACCCCTTCCAAAGCATTTGGGCTAATAGGGTTTTCACTTTCTGGTATAGCTGCGGTGGTATTTGCCGATATCGCTCCCAGATGGGGGCCGCTCCTGCCATGGGAATCCCATGCGTGATGGCCGTGGTACATCCGAAGTCATCCTCGTGACTGGCGAAGACACTGTAATATTGTCCAAGAAGGGTCTCTACCTGGAGAAGGTGGGCTGGCGCTAGGTCGGAAAGTTCGGCCCGCATTCTCTCCAGGATGGCTCGACCTATCTCTTGGGCCAAGTATGCAGCAGTCTGTTGGGTTCATACCGTTACTGCCCAGGGATCTTCGGGCTGCACCTTCAACTGGACCGAGGGGTCCGGCAGCATCTCTTCCAATGGCCTTACTAGTTTGGCCATTTCGGCCTGGGGCTTCAGGGCGATTTCTTGGTCTTCCAGGTTGACACAACGCACCAGGACAGTCCCTTCCCGCACCATGGCCAGAGAGCGGGCTGTTATGATTGAGTCACCGAGGAGGAAAAAACAAAACACAAGCTCAGCCCAGAAAATCAGAGAGGTGGGAAACTAGCGGATTGCAGACCCCTAATCCTATCACACAACTAGCAGTAGCCGTGGCGTGTTCCTACGGTGATCCTAGACACCTCGTCACAGCATTCCGAGTAACATGGTTCCACCTGCACCTCCATGCCCTCCAGTGGCATCGGGGCGCGGATCAGCAGAGCCACCACTGTCTGCCCTGGAGGAAGCACAAGCGGGGGGGCCACCAGCGCGATGACCCTCCTGGCACTCCTGGAGCACTTGTGCCTCCCGCACCAACCGCTGGAAGACCTGCCCCTAGGCCGTGCGAGAACCCCACTGACTTAGGGTCTCCTGCGTGGGATCGTTGAGGAGTAGATTGACGAACTCCCACAGTATGTTCATGCCCAAGATGATTGGATGATGGTCGTTAGTCTCTCCTTAGGTTAGGACTAGTGTTGAGCTTTCCGATACCACAAGTATCGGGTATCAGCCGATATTAGCTGTATCGGAATTCCGATACTGACTTCCGATACTTTTTTCATATCGGATACCGGAATCGGAAGTTCCCATAATGCTATGAGCCCGCTCGCTTTGATTCAGCCAACGGGAATCCTCAGAAGTGTGGGCACATCCTTTTAGGCATGTAGGCATGTTAACTATTGGCATGGCTGTGATTGGCTGCTGAAATGATGTCATGATGCACTATAAAAGCCACCGCCGCTGCCATTTCTGGTCACTCTGCTGTGAATTCAGTTAGGGACAGGCTGCTGTTGAAGACTGTGAGGGACAGTTAGAAATAGCGATTCTCAAAACAATATTGTGCTTTACCCAGGCTACATAAACCACCACTGTAGCTTTCTTTTCCCTAGCAGCAGTGTTCACAGCTGTCTGCAAGGGCTGTGTGAGTGCAGCTCACGCTGTGGAGTGGGTCCTACAGCCATGCCTGGTTGTAGGCCACCCAGCGTGCCTCACTGCTGCCTCATACATATTTTTCTTTTTGAGCTGCTTATTTTAAAAAGATTCTATCTAGTGTGCTTCTAGTGTGCTTCCATCCGTATCCATATACGTTGGTTGCAAACACTAATAGTAGACAGCGGAGCCTCTCTGCAGCCTTTCAGTGCTAGTGCCCACTTAGCTGCACTGTTCACGGCTGTCTGAGATGTCTCTGACTGTGTGTGAGTGCAGCTCATGCTGAGTAGTGTGTCCTGCAGCTATGTCTGGTGGTAGGCAGCTCAGCGTGTCACTGCCTCACACATTTTTCTTTTATTGCAGCTCATTTTTTCTCCTATAAGTGTGCATCCATCCATATCCATATACGGTGGTTGCAAACACTCTAGGAGTACACAGCGGAGCCTTTCTGCAGCCTGTCAGTGCTAGTGCCCACTTAGCTGCACTGTTCACGGCTGTCTGAGAGGTCTCTGACTGTGTGTGAGTGCAGCTCACGCTGAGTAGTGTGTCCTGCAGCTACGTCTGGTTGTAGGCCGCTCAGCGTGCGTCACTGCCTCACACATATTTTTCTTTAATTGCACCTCATTTGTTCTTCTCCTATTAGTGTGCATCCATCCATATCCATCTACATTGGTTGGTTGCAAACACTATATAGGAGTAGATAGAGGAGCCTTTTTTCTGGCTTGTGCCCTTCAGCTGCAGCCAGATTAGTATTACCCAATTTTTTTGGAGCCTCATCTTTTGCATTGTAGGTTACCTGCCTGCATTGTAATAGCTCCAGAAAGTTGGTGATACTCTCACTTTCAAATCTTTGGTCACATCCTTTTAGTTTTTTTTTCCCCAAAAAAAAACAACAAAGTTCACCAAACACTACATTTGAAAGTTGTGTAGGCCACATTAGCTCCCATTAAAGTGTAGTCGACACACACACTGCATAAAATTAGTGTTTCTTAAACCTGTAACCAGCTGTTCAGGAATAAGCACACTAAGGCCCCCCTTTGTACTTTTCTGCCCATCTTTCTCAGTCTAGCAAGATGAAGAAGGCAGGGAGCAAGGCACGTGGGCGTGGGCATGGAGTTTCAGCAGGGAGATGACGTGGGGATTCTGCAGGGAGAAGACGTGGGGATTCTGCAGGGAGAGGACGTGGGGATTCTGTGCCTGCTGTTGTCACCAGTGAGTCAGCATCCCCCAGTTTTAGCAGGCAACAGTCCTTTATGTGCAGCTTTGTAGGACCTCACCGTACCCCACTGCTGCGGGAGGAACAAATTGAAGCCGTTGTGGGATGGATGGCAGCTAACGCATCGACTTCAATTACGTCCACATCCTCTCAGGGCCAGAGCACCAAAGAGCAACCATCTGTCTCTTCACCACCTGCCAAAGTGCCCAGGCAGTCAGAGAGCCCTGGAAAGGAGCCATCACAGTCTCTACTTCTGTTTACGGAATCTGTTGGTTTGGAAAGAGGGGACCAGCCAAGCAGCATTCCAGAATGTGAAGAGGGAGTATGCAGTGATGCACACCTTCTTTGTCCCTCTGAATCTGAAGAGGCGGGTGGGCCAGTGCCTATCAAAGAGGAGTCACTCTCCTGTTTGATGGCATTCCAGAACTCCTGCGCTGTGTGGCTTCGATTCCCCAAAGAAATTAATTTCAGTACGGCCTGTTGACGTTTGGCCGTGGCTGTGCTCATATCGGTCGTAACAGGCTCCTGCTGCGCTGTTTCAGAGGAACTTGAGTAGGAGGAGGAGTTAATGTGTACAGACTGGATTCCTGCAATCCGTGGAGTTGGCAGAACACGTAGAGCACCACTCTCCAGATCTGTACCCGGCTCCACAACATTGACCCAATGGGCAGTGAGGGAAAGGTATCGTCCCTGTCCATGGTTACTGGTCCACGCATCGGTGGTCAGGTGGACCTTGCTACTGACGGCATTTAGTAGTGCATGTTTTATGTTTGCCTCCACATGTTTCTGCAGGGCAGGGACGGCTCACCTGCTGAAATAAAAGCGGCTGGGCACGGTGTATTGTGGGACTGCCAATGCCATGAAGTCCCGGAAGGTGTCAGTCTCCACCAGCCTGAATGACAGCATTTCAAGTGCCAGTAGTTTGGCAATGCCAGCATTCAGAGCCTGTGCTCGGGGATGGTTTGCTGAGTATGGCCGCCTTTTCTCCCATGACTGTGCTACCGATGGCTGTCGAGTGGCCTGGGAGTGTGAGGATGACTTGGAAAGTCTCCTGCTCCATCCACATGCCAACACCATCAGGCCTCAGCCTGCTCCATGCCTCATCCTGGGCTCCAACAATGCCAGTTGGTGTTCAGAAGTGCCGTCTTCACAGAGCAAAACACACTAGCTCCTGTGTTAGTGGGGTTCAGTAATGCCAGCTGTTCCCCTGCTGTGTAGACGGAAAAGTCTCCTGCTCCATCCACATGCCAACACCATCAGGCCTCAGGCTGCTCCATGCCTCATCCTGGGCTCCAACAACGCCAGTTGGTGTTCAGAAGTGCCGTCTTCGCAGAGAAAAACACCATCGCTACTGTGTCTGTGGGGTTCAGTAATGCCAGCTGTTCCCCTGCTGTGTAGACGGCAAAGTCTCCTGCTCCATCCACATGCCAACAACATCAGACCTCAGCCTGCTCCATGCCTCAACCTGGGCTCCAACAACGCTAGTTGGTGTTCAGAAGTGCCGTCTTCACAGAGCAAAACACACTAGCTCCTGTGTTAGTGGGGTTCAGTAATTCCAGCTGTTCCCCTGCTGTGTAGACGGCAAAGTCTCCTGCTCCATCCACATGCCAACACCATCAGGCCTCAGCCTGCTCCATGCTTCATCCTGGGCTCCAACAACGCCAGTTGGTGTTCAGAAGTGCCATCTTCACAGAGCAAAACACACTAGCTCCTGTGTCTGTGGGGTTCAGTAATGCCAGCTGTTCCCCTGCTGTGTAGACGGCAAAGTCTCCTGCTCCATCCACATGCCAACACCATCAGGCCTCAGCCTGCTCCATGCCTCATCCTGGGCTCCAACAATGCCAGTTGGTGTTCAGAAGTGCCATCTTCACAGAGCAAAACACACTAGCTCCTGTGTCAGTGGGGTTCAGTAATGCCAGCTGTTCCCCTGCTGTGTAGACGGCAAAGTCTCCTGCTCCATCCACATGCCAACACCATCAGGCCTCAGCCTGCTCCATGCCTCATCCTGGGCTCCAACAATGCCAGTTGGTGTTCAGAAGTGCCGTCTTCGCAGAGAAAAACACCATCGCTACTGTGTCTGTGGGGTTCAGTAATGCCAGCTGTTCCCCTGCTGTGTAGACGGCAAAGTCTAGTGCTGCCTCCACATGCCAACAACATCTGGCCTGAGCCTGCTCCATGCCTCATCCTGGGCTCCAACAATGCCAGTTGGTGTTCAGAAGTGCCGTTTTCGCAGAGAAAAACACCATCGCTACTGTGTCTGTGGGGTTCAGTAATGCCAGCTGTTCCCCTGCTGTGTAGACGGCAAAGTCTAGTGCTGCCTCAACATGCCAACAACATCAGGCCTGAAAACCGAAAAAGACCATTAAGGTCAGAAAAATCAAGGGCAAAAAAGATTCTTCTATGATGAAAGAGAAAAAATATATATATTTATCGAGAATTATCAATAAAGACTCATAGATTAAATGTCTTTCACCAGTTCATAACCACAAATGTACTGTAAATATATTATGGTATTACTCCTTGATATAATAGAGGCTCCATACATAATTAATAACAAACATAGAAAATTTTTATTAGGCATAATACATAAATAGTGACAACATGAGAGCAGAAGAAACACGGGATAGTGAAAATTATGAAAATGGAATGTCATTTATGACCAAGACGAGGAGAATGCACATGTCCTTCATACAAAACAATGTATCTAAGCACAATTTAATGTAAAAAGGTAAACAGCAAATAGATGCATAGAATATTCTCAAAAATGTTAGCTAAAATAGCTGAATATACACATAAAAACGTGCAAAAACATATGAAAGGACATATATCCCCCTATACAAGGTGTATAGACATAAGACAAGGGAAACTGTCTCGCACTGCCTTACATAATTACTGCAACTGCTCTCAAAGGGGTTAAATGCTCACCTTTAGCATATCTAACATGGCTATTATAAAGATCTCATCAGCAAATGGAATAATCGCTATGCCATTCATTACAAGATGTGAATAGGAGCAAATAAATAGATATGTCCATATACTAAATACCTTCAGTCATGGTGTAGCAGAAAGTAAGTGCAGCAGGCACGTGTGGGACACCAGGAGCCTCGACGCGCGTTTCGCCTATGGCTTCGTCGGGAGGCGTGGCCAATTAAAAGAGGCATGGGCTTTTTAAATACATAATCTGGAGCTTCAGCCAATCGTGAGTCATCGCGTGCAAGTACCCGCCCACTGCAGGGAGGCGGCAACGCACGCCCAAGCCGACGGGAAGGAGGACAGCGTCATCACTTTTCGTCGTCACAGCGACATGCACATCCCCCAGCATGGCGGCGCAAAGGTATAACGCCGCAATGGCACAGGTGTGCAATCAAGTCCGGCATGTCGGCGCGCATCCTGTGTGATGCGCCCGTCCACGGCGAAGGGGGTGGGCGCACACCCAAGTAATAGAGGGGAGGACTGACGTCATCCCCATCCATTACCCCGACAACGTGCACGCCCCCCGAACGCCACGGAGCGGGAGCAGCGCACACATAGAGCGCGTCTGCACCAATAAGATGAAAGTCAGGTGACGAAGTTTATGTCTGTACATCACACTCTAAAGAGGGATTAAGCAGATAAATAAAATATCTAACTCATAGAATCCATGGGGTATTGATGAAAAATAATATAAAGACACATATGAAATATAGACTGATAAAGTTATTCAAAATTTAAAAGCAAAAAATGCAGATATACATAGCATTTAAGTTTGTAAGTTTGCTTATACCAGCCTATATCCAAAGTTTTCTATGCCATAATATTCACCCATGACAAAAAATTAGGCAAACTAAGCAAAAATGAATTTAAATATCAGCAAAACTAATTCCCATACTATAATCAAGATAAAAAATACCACAGTTACTAAATGGGAATATTAACCAATATAAAATATTTCTGGATAGATGCCTCTACACATTATATATACTGTAAGAATCAAAGATGTCGGCTTCCACGCATAGCCACAGATGGAAATGATCTTCATCAAACTTCGCAATATGCTCTGTATATAATGTTGCTGAGATGATCCAGAAAAATGCAAGGTGAAAGGAACAGGGACAAAAGACATCTATAATATAAAGAAAGATAATTAACAAAACAGTGAATGTAAAAAAAGAAAATAAAAAAGAGACCACATGCCACAGATTAAAATATATTTATAAAAAGGATTTGAAGCTGGCGGTTTCATTGAGACCTTTTGGGGCCACCGTGTCAAGAATTGTAATCCACCGAGTCTCCTTTTGAAGCAGTTTCTGTCTAAGATTCCTTCCACAAATTCCCATATATATGTGGTCAATGCCACATACTTTAAGGCCTTTCGGATCGCATTTATGGGCCTCAAAGAAATGTTTAGGGATGGTTTTCAAAAGATGGGGTTCAGTACAGTCCAATGCATTTTTAATGTCCCTGATGTGTTCTTGAATGCGGACTTTAAGGGACCTAGTAGTCATGCCAATATATATATATTCGCAAGGACAGCGGGCATGATATATCACTGCTTCTGTTTTACATGTAATATGATGGACAATTTTGAATTTTTTAGTCTTGGAAGAATCCCAAGATTTTTTAGTCCGTAATACATTAGTGCATATTGAGCAATCCCCACATGGGAAACTGCCCCAAGGAGGGCCTTTACTCGAAGTGAGTAGTGATTTAGCCTGTGGTGGAACATAGTGGCTGCGACAGAGGATATCTCCTAATGATTGTGATTTTCGCCACGTAATTGAGGCATAGGGGGTCAACTGGTAATTTAGATCTCTATCCGTCAACAATATTGGCCAGTGTTTTTTAAAGATATTACTAATTTCAGCCCAATTTGAATTAAACTTTGTAATAAAGCGTGGTTTGGAATCGTTAGTTTTTTGTCTGCCTTTAGATGATTTATTCAATAACAATTGTCTCTCAGAATGGACTGCTCGCATAAAGCCTCTATGAATATCTTTTTTATTATAGCCCCTATCTTGAAAACGATTGGACAATTCCTTTGCTTGTTTGAAAAAGGTCTTATCATCTGAGCAGATCCGACGTGCTCTTAAAAATTGTCCAACAGGAATTGAATTTTTCAATTGGGGAGGATGAGAAGATGAATGATGTAAAAGTGCATTCGTCGCTGTATTCTTTCGGGAAATGCCCGTACAGATTATTCCATCTGAAGTTTTTGATATGAGAAGATCCAAAAAGTCTACAGATTTTTGGCTATATTTCCATGTCAGCCTTATGTTAAATTCATTGACATTGAGGCAATTCAGGAAGGTATCTAGTTGCGACGTGGAGCCCTGCCAAATAAAAAAAATATCATCGATATAGTGTAGCCACGAGGTGATATGACAATGGCCAGGTGTATCAAGGACCGTATCCCTCTCCCACAGCCCCAGGAACAGATCAGCATAGGAGAGCACACAGGCCGCCCCCATGGCTGTACCCTGGAGCTGTAGGAAGGGGCGGTCCTTGAACACAAAAAAATTATGTGTCAAAATAAACAATAATAAATCCAAAATAAATTGGATCAAATTAGGTTCCAAATTGGTCATTTGAAGAAAAAATCTAGCGGCCTTCACCCCGTGGCTATGGTCAATCGATGTATAAAGGGACTCCACGTCGCACGTCACCAACCACATGTCACTGTCCAAAGCCAGACCATTAAGTCTTCTAAGGATGTCTGTGGTATCCTGAACAAAAGAAGGAAGAGTTTCCACACATTGCTTCAAATAAAAATCGATAAACTTACAGGCTGATTCACAAAGACCCCCGATGCCTGACACTATAGGTCTACCCGGCGGGCAAAGGGGGTCTTTGTGAACTTTAGGAAGCAAATAAAAAGTTGGAACAATTGGATACTCAGGAAGTAGTGCTTCCTTCATTTTCTTAGAGATTGCTAGATTATCTACCCCCTCATCAAGGAGATGGATAAACTCATGTTTAAAACCCGATAAAGGTATTGATTCCAACCTTCTATAATATTCTTTCCTGTTTAATTGTTTAAAGGCTTCTGCCTCATACATAGCTGTCGGCAAAATAACTACGTTGCCACCCTTGTCTGCCCTTTTTATCACGACATCCTTCATCCCTCTCAATGACTCAAGAGCTAGTCGCTGAGAATGACTTAGATTGTCGTGAGAGATGTGATTATTCAATTTAAGTAGATCTTTTTTAACCATTTTAACGAAAATTTCAACTGGAGGACAGGCAGACAAGGAGGGAAAGATAGATGACCGAGGGTAAAGATGTACAGGGAGAGAGGATTCCTGAGGCCCTATACTTTCGGCTGCTAAAGATTCCAAATCACACAATGTGCGTAGTTCAGTTATCGATAATGTAGGATCTAATTTAGGGGAGAATTGCTTTTTAAGAATTAGTTTTCGTGCGAATAATTCAAGATCTTTTAGCAATGTAAATTGATCAGAGCCCATCACCGGTGCAAAGGAGAGACCTAAAGAAAGCACCTCAATTTGTGAGGGTAAAAGTTTGTACTGCGATAAGTTAATTACCTTTAAGGTTCCTTGCCCCTTTTCGTCCTCATGTTGTACGGATATTGTTTCCTCTTTGCTGCCGGTGTATAGGGATGCTGATAGTGGTTGTTTGGTGGGCCATTGTTTTCGGTGGGCCCACCTCTTTTGTCTAAAAAATGATCTCCACATACTCCTTCAGAGGTAGTTGAGAGACTAGAGATGGACTGAGATCTAGACTGTGATTTAATACGTTTTTTGGATTGTCTAGATCGCCAACGGTATACCTTTTTAAGCTGATAATCTTCAAGATCACGCTGATATTTTTTAGTCTTATTGTTCTGAATTTCTAACTCCCACTTATTCAGGTCTTCCTCTAGGGCCGTATCAAATTTTTTAATTTCATCACCTGAAATTAGTTCATGAATTTTTCACGTGATAGTTCAATTTCTTTTTCCAGAGATTCAAGTGTCTTTTTATCAGCACCTATAAGTAATTCTAGTAGCGTTCGCGAACATTTAGTGAGCGTATCTTCCCACTTGTTGACAAAGGATAAATCTTCTATGTCTAATGTTGGAAATAGTTGTACCCGCAAACCTCTCGGAATAATATCCTTTTGTAGGTAATTTTCTAGTGCAGCCTTATTCCACCAAGTTTTTGCTCTTTTTTTAATGAGCTCTCTGATCCTCAGCTTTAAATCCTTTATATCAACCGTTTCCCTGTCTTTTGGATGGTTCTCACCAAACACTGCCCCAAGTTGTGCTACCCACGTTTTGTCACGTTTCTTGTAATCCATCAACCCAATAGGGAGGTCTGTAAACACAATAAAATAATTATATAACCGAAACAAAATTCCACGTGGTCAGGTGGAAAAAGCCTCCAGACCGCGAACATGAAAACCGAAAAAGACCATTAAGGTCCATACTTTCATCTTATTGGTGCAGACTCGCTCTATGTGTGCGCTGCGCCCACTCTGTGGTGTTCGGGGGCGTGCGCGTTGCCGGGGTAATGGATGGGGATGACGTCAGTCCTCCCCTCTACTGCTTGGGCGTGCGCCCGTCCCCATGCGCCGTGGACGGACGCATCACACAGGATGCGCGCCGACATGCAGGACTTGATTTCACACCTGTGCCATTGCGGCGTTATACCTTTGCGCCGCCATGCTGGGGGATGTGCACGTCGCTGTGACGACAAAAAGTGATGACACTGTCCTCCTTCCCGTCGGCTTGGGAGCGTGTTGCCGCCTCCCTGCAGTGGGCAGGTATATGCACACAATGGCTCACGATTGGCTGAAGCTCCAGATTATGTATTTAAAAAGCCCATGCCTCTTTTAAATACATTACTAGTAGTGTGAATGAGGACTGAGCAGGAGACCTTGCCAGACACACATCAGGGGATCAACTGATGTGAATGAGCCACAGTTACACAGGAACAAGTGTGGATTGTGCAGACGCCACTTCAGAGCAGGAACTGGCAGGGTTGGAGGCCAGGGGAAATACTAGAGACAGTGGAGCCGGAGGCCATAGTGGAGCACGGTTACAATCAGTAGTAGTCTACAACCTCTATAAAACCAGCTGCAAGTTGGCCTCCGCCTGCTGCATGCTTCATCCTGGGCTACAACACAGCCAGTTGTAGCCTGGAAGTGCCATCCACACAGATTGAAACACTCGCTCCTGTGTCTGTGGGGTACAGTAACGCCAGCTGTTCCCATGCTGTGTGGATGGCAAAGTCTCCTGCTGCCTCCAAACTCACACTACATCGTATTTTCTCCTCGCTCCAAGTAGGCCTCAGCCTGCTCGGAGCATTGATCCTGGGCTACAACACAGCCAGTTGTAGCCTGGAAGTGCCGTCCGCACAGATTGAAACACTGGCTCCGGTGTCTGTGGGGTTCAGTAACGCCAGCTGTTCCCCTGCTGTGTGGATGACAAAGTCTCCTGCTGCCTCCAAACTCACACTACTACTGATTTTTAACCGTGCTCCACTTAGGCCTCTGGCTCCACTGTCTCTAGTTTTTCCCCTGGCCTCCAACCGTCGCAAGTCGCTGCTCTGAAGTGGCGTCTGCACAATCCACATCTGTTCCTGAGTTACTGTGGCCCAGTCACATCAGTTGATTCCCTGATGTGTGTCCAGCAAGGTCTCCTGCTCTGTCCACATTCCCATTACTAGTAGTGTGAATGAGGACTGAGCAGGAGACCTTGCCAGACACACATCAGGGGATCAACTGACGTGACTGAGCCACAGTTACACAGGAACAAGTGTGGATTGTGCAGATGCCACTTCAGAGCAGGAACTGGCGGGGTTGGAGGCCAGGGGAAAAACTAGAGACAGTGGAGCCGGAGGCCATAGTGGAGCACGGTTACAATCAGTAGTAGTCTACAACCTCTATAAAGCCAGCTGCAAGTTGGCCTCCGCCTGCTGCATGCTTCATCCTGGGCTACAACACAGCCAGTTGTAGCCTGGAAGTGCCGTCCGCACAGATTGAAACACTTGCTCCGGTGTCTGTGGGGTTCAGTAACGCCAGCTGTTCCCCTGCTGTGTGGATGGCAAAGTCTCCTGCTGCCTCCAAACTCACACTACATCGTATTTTCTCCTCGCTCCAAGGAGGCCTCAGCCTGCTCGGAGCATTGATCCTGGGCTACAACACAGCCAGTTGTAGCCTGAAAGTGCCGTCCGCACAGATTGAAACACTCGCTCCGGTGTCTGTGGGGTTCAGTAACGCCAGCTGTTCCCCTTCTGTGTGGATGGCAAAGTCTCCTGCTGCCTCCAAACTCACACTACTACTGATTTTTAACTGTGCTCCACTTAAGCCTCTGGCTCCACTGTCTGTAGTATTTCCCCTGGCCTCCAACCCCGCCAGTCGCTGCTCTGAAGTGGCGTCTGCACAATCCACTCTTGTTCCTGTGTTACTGTGGCTCAGGCACGTCAGTTGATCCACTTATGTGTGTCCGGCAATGACTCCCACTCTGTCCTCATTCCCATTACTAGTAGTGGGAATGTGGACAGAGCAGGAGACCTTGCCGGACACACATCAGTGGATCACCTGACGTAAATGAGCCCCAGTGACACAGGAACAAGTGTGGATTATGCACACGCCACTTCAGAGCAGCGACTGGCGGGGTTGGAGGCCAGGGGAAATACTAGAGACAGTAGAGCCAGAGGCCTAAGTGGAGCCCGGTTAAAATCAGTAGTTGTGTACAACCAATATAAAACTCGATCCAAGTAGGCCTCAGCCTGCTGCATGATTGACCCCAGGGCTCCAACATCGCCAGTTGCAGCTCAGAAGTGTCTTTGGCACGGGCACTCCCTCCTGCCCAGCCTGGTTCCAGCATGCCTGCTGTTTCCGGGTAGTGTCAACGTCACTTTGCCACCGATACGTTGTCCTGTCGTGTTGCGGTCGGGTTTGCCGAGTCTATGGTGCCGGCAGTTTTGGTGCTTCCTATGTGGGCTGCGGGTTCTGGTAATAAAGGCTGGTTCCGTAGTGCCAATAGGACAAGCACCCCCTGTTGGACTGTGGGTTTCGGAAACTGCGTCCTGCTCGCGGCCTTGCAACTTTGTTGATCATGGGTACCTTCTGCTACCCATCCGGGTTCCAGCACCGTCAGCTGGTCCTCGCTAGTGTCATTTGTTCTTGCAGCTTCTGCTACCCATCCGGGTTCCAGCACCGTCAGCTGCTTCTCGGCAGTGCCTTTGGCCTAGGTCCCTCCTTCTTGGTATCCGAGTTCCAGCAGCGTCTGCTGGTCCTTGGTAGTGCTTTGGAGCACAGGTACCACCTGCTTTGTAACCGTTTTCCAGCACCGTCAGCTGGTCCACGGTTGTGCCATTGGCTCTTGTTCCTTCTGCTGCCCCTCCGTGCTCCAGTACCGTCAGCTGGTTCTCGGCAGAGCCTTTGGCCTAGGTGCCTCCTTCAAGGTATACGAGTTCCAGCAACGTCTGCAGTTCCTTGGTAGTGATTTTTAGCACAGGTACCTCCTGCATAGAAAACGTGTTCCAGCACCGTCAGCTGGTCCACGGTTGTGCCATTGGCTCTTGTTCCTTCTGCTGCCACTCTGGGTTCCAGCACCGTCAGCTGGTTCTCAGTAGTGCCATAGAGTATTGTAGCTTCTGCTACCCATCCGGGTTCCAGCACCGTCAGCTGGTTCTCGGCAGAGCCTTTGGCCTAGGTGCCTCCTACTTGGTATCTGAGTTCCAGTAACGTCTGCTGGTCCTTGGTAGTGGATTGTAGCACAGGTACCTCCTGCTTAGTAACCGTGTTCCAGCACCATCAGCTGGTCCACGGTTGTGCCATTGGCTGTTGTTCCTTCTGCTGCCACTCTGGGTTCCAGCACCGTCAGCTGATTCTCGGTAGTTCCATTGACTCTTGTAGCTAATGCTGCCCATCCGGGTTCCAGCACCGTCAGCTGGTTCTCGGAAGTGTCTTTGGCACGGGCACTCCCTCCTGCCCAGTCTGGTTCCAGCACGCCTGCTGTTTCCGGGTAATGTCAACATCACTTTGCCACCAATACGTTGTCCTGTCGTGTTGCGGTCGGGTTAGCCGAGTCTATGGTGCCTGCAGTTTTGATGCTTCCTATGTGGGCTGCGAGTTCTGGTAATAAAGGCTGGTTGCGTAGTGCAAATAGGACAAGCACCCCCTGTAGGACTGTGGGTTTCGGAAACTGCGTACTGCTCGCGGCCTTGCAACTTTGTTGATCATGGGTACCTTCTACTACCCATCCGGGTTCCAGCACCATCAGCTGGTTCTCGGCAGAGCCATTGACCTAGGTGCCTCCTTCTCGGTATCCGAGTTCCAGCAACGTCTGCTGGTCCTTGGTAGTGCTTTTTAGCACAGGTACCTCCTGCTTAGAAACCGTATTCCAGCACTGTCAGCTGGTCCACGGTTGTCCCATTGGCTCTTGTTCCTTCTGCTGCCCCTCCGGTTTCCAGCACCTTCAGCTGGTACTCGCTAGTGTCATTTGCTCTTGCAGCTTCTGCTACCCATCCGGGTTCCAGCACCGTCAGCTGGTTATCGGCAGTGCCTTTGGCCTAGGTGCCTCCTTCTTGGTATCCGAGTTCCAGCAACGTCTGCTGGTCCTTGATAGTGCTTTGGAGCACAGGTACCTCCTGCTTAGTAACCGTGTTCCAGCAACGTCAGCTGGTCCACGGTTGTGCCATTGGCTCTTGTTCATTCTGCTGCCCCTCTGGTTTCCAGCACCATCAGCTAGTCCACGGTTGTGCCATTGGCTCTTGGACCTTCTGCTGCCCCTCTGGGTTCCAGTACCGTCAGCTGGTTCTCGGCAGTGCCTTTGGCCTAGGTGCCTCCTTCTTGGTATCCGAGATCCAGCAACGTCTGCTGGTCCTTGGTAGTGCTTTGGAGCACAGGTACCTCCTGCTTAGTAACCGTGTTCCAGCAACGTCAGCTGGTCCACGGTTGTGCCATTGGCTCTTGTTCATTCTGCTGCCCCTCTGGGTTCCAGCACCATCAGCTAGTCCACGGTTGTGCCATTTGCTCTTGTTCCTTCTGCTGCCCCTCCGGGTTTCAGTACCGTCTGCAGGTTCTCGGCAGTTCCTTTGGCCTAGGTGTCTACTTCTTGGTATCCAAGTTCCAGCAACGTCTGCTGGTCCTTGATAGTGCTTTGGAGCACAGGTACCTCCTGCTTAGTAACCGTGTTCCAGCAACGTCAGCAGGTCCACGGTTGTGCCATTGGCTCTTGTTCATTCTGCTGCCCCTCCGGGTTCCAGCACCATCAGCTAGTCCATGGTTGTGCCATTGGCTCTTGTTCCTTCTGCTGCCCCTCCGGGTTCCAGTACCGTCAGCTGTTTCTCGGCAGTGCCTTTGGCCTAGGTGCCTCCTTCTTGGTATCCGAGTTCCAGGAACGTCTGTTGGTCCTTTAAAGTGCTTTGGAGCACAGGTACCTCCTGCTTAGTAACCGTGTTCCAGCAACGTCAGCTGGTCCACGGTTGTGCCATTGGCTCTTGTTCATTCTGCTGCCCCTCCGGGTTCCAGCAACATCAGCTAGTCCACGGTTGTGCCATTGGCTCTTGTTTCTTCTGCTGCCCCTCCGGGTTCCAGTACCGTCAGCTGTGTCTGTGCAATGCCTTTGGCCTAGGTGCCTCCTTCTTGGTATCCGAGTTCCAGCAACGTCTGCTGGTCCTTGATAGTGCTTTGGAGCACAGGTACCTCCTGCTTAGTAACCGTGTTCCAGCAACGTCAGCTGGTCCATGGTTGTGCCATTGGCTCTTGTTCATTCTGCTGCCCATCCGGGTTCCAGCACCGTCAGCTGGTTCTCGGAAGTGTCTTTGGCACGGGCACTCCCTCCTGCCCAGTCTGGTTCCAGCACGCCTGCTGTTTCCGGGTAATGTCAACATCACTTTGCCACCAATACGTTGTCCTGTCGTGTTGCGGTCGGGTTAGCCGAGTCTATGGTGCCTGCAGTTTTGATGCTTCCTATGTGGGCTGCGAGTTCTGGTAATAAAGGCTGGTTCCGTAGTGCAAATAGGACAAGCACCCCCTGTAGGACTGTGGGTTTCGGAAACTGCGTCCTTCTCGCGGCCTTGCAACTTTGTTGATCATGGGTACCTTCTACTACCCATCCGGGTTCCAGCACCATCAGCTGGTTCTCGGCAGAGCCATTGACCTAGGTGCCTCCTTCTCGGTATCCGAGTTCCAGCAACGTCTGCTGGTCCTTGGTAGTGCTTTTTAGCACAGGTACCTCCTGCTTAGAAACCGTATTCCAGCACTGTCAGCTGGTCCACGGTTGTCCCATTGGCTCTTGTTCCTTCTGCTGCCCCTCCGGTTTCCAGCACCTTCAGCTGGTCCTCGCTAGTGTCATTTGCTCTTGCAGCTTCTGCTACCCATCCGGGTTCCAGCACCGTCAGCTGGTTATCGGCAGTGCCTTTGGCCTAGGTGCCTCCTTCTTGGTATCCGAGTTCCAGCAACGTCTGCTGGTCCTTGATAGTGCTTTGGAGCACAGGTACCTCCTGCTTAGTAACCGTGTTCCAGCAACGTCAGCTGGTCCACGGTTGTGCCATTGGCTCTTGTTCATTCTGCTGCCCCTCTGGTTTCCAGCACCATCAGCTAGTCCACGGTTGTGCCATTGGCTCTTGGTCCTTCTGCTGCCCCTCTGGGTTCCAGTACCGTCAGCTGGTTCTCGGCAGTGCCTTTGGCCTAGGTGAATCCTTCTTGGTATCCGAGATCCAGCAACGTCTGCTGGTCCTTGGTAGTGCTTTGGAGCACAGGTACCTCCTGCTTAGTAACCGTGTTCCAGCAACGTCAGCTGGTCCACGGTTGTGCCATTGGCTCTTGTTCATTCTGCTGCCCCTCCGGGTTCCAGCAACATCAGCTAGTCCACGGTTGTGCCATTGGCTCTTGTTTCTTCTGCTGCCCCTCCGGGTTCCAGTACCGTCAGCTGTGTCTGTGCAATGCCTTTGGCCTAGGTGCCTCCTTCTTGGTATCCGAGTTCCAGCAACGTCTGCTGGTCCTTGATAGTGCTTTGGAGCACAGGTACCTCCTGCTTAGTAACCGTGTTCCAGCAACGTCAGCTGGTCCATGGTTGTGCCATTGGCTCTTGTTCATTCTGCTGCCCATCCGGGTTCCAGCACCGTCAGCTGGTTCTCGGAAGTGTCTTTGGCACGGGCACTCCCTCCTGCCCAGTCTGGTTCCAGCACGCCTGCTGTTTCCGGGTAATGTCAACATCACTTTGCCACCAATATGTTGTCCTGTCGTGTTGCGGTCGGGTTAGCCGAGTCTATGGTGCCTGCAGTTTTGATGCTTCCTATGTGGGCTGCGAGTTCTGGTAATAAAGGCTGGTTCCGTAGTGCAAATAGGACAAGCACCCCCTGTAGGACTGTGGGTTTCGGAAACTGCGTCCTGCTCGCGGCCTTGCAACTTTGTTGATCATGGGTACCTTCTACTACCCATCCGGGTTCCAGCACCATCAGCTGGTTCTCGGCAGAGCCATTGACCTAGGTGCCTCCTTCTCGGTATCCGAGTTCCAGCAACGTCTGCTGGTCCTTGGTAGTGCTTTTTAGCACAGGTACCTCCTGCTTAGAAACCGTATTCCAGCACTGTCAGCTGGTCCACGGTTGTCCCATTGGCTCTTGTTCCTTCTGCTGCCCCTCCGGTTTCCAGCACCTTCAGCTGGTCCTCGCTAGTGTCATTTGCTCTTGCAGCTTCTGCTACCCATCCGGGTTCCAGCACCGTCAGCTGGTTATCGGCAGTGCATTTGGCCTAGGTGCCTCCTTCTTGGTATCCGAGTTCCAGCAACGTCTGCTGTTCCTTGATAGTGCTTTGGAGCACAGGTACCTCCTGCTTAGTAACCGTGTTCCAGCAACGTCAGCTGGTCCACGGTTGTGCCATTGGCTCTTGTTCATTCTGCTGCCCCTCTGGTTTCCAGCACCATCAGCTAGTCCACGGTTGTGCCATTGGCTCTTGGTCCTTCTGCTGCCCCTCTGGGTTCCAGTACCGTCAGCTGGTTCTCGGCAGTGCCTTTGGCCTAGGTGAATCCTTCTTGGTATCCGAGATCCAGCAACGTCTGCTGGTCCTTGGTAAAGCTTTGGAGCACAGGTACCTCCTGCTTAGTAACCGTGTTCCAGCAACGTCAGCTGGTCCACGGTTGTGCCATTGGCTCTTGTTCATTCTGCTGCCCCTCTGGGTTCCAGCACCATCAGCTAGTCCACGGTTGTGCCATTGGCTCTTGTTCCTTCTGCTGCCCCTCCGGGTTCCAGTACCGTCAGCAGGTTCTCGGCAGTTCCTTTGGCCTAGGTGTCTACTTCTTGGTATCCAAGTTCCAGCAACGTCTGCTGGTCCTTGATAGTGCTTTGGAGCACAGGTACCTCCTGCTTAGTAACCGTGTTCCAGCAACGTCAGCAGGTCCACGGTTGTGCCATTGGCTCTTGTTCATTCTGCTGCCCCTCCGGGTTCCAGCACCGTCAGCTAGTCCACGGTTGTGCCATTGGCTCTTGTTCCTTCTGCTGCCCCTCCGGGTTCCAGTACCGTCAGCTGTTTCTCGGCACTGCCTTTGGCCTAGGTGCCTCCTTCTTGGTATCCGAGTTCCAGCAACGTCTGTTGGTCCTTTAAAGTGCTTTGGAGCACAGGTACCTCCTGCTTAGTAACCGTGTTCCAGCAACGTCAGCTGGTCCACGGTTGTGCCATTGGCTCTTGTTCATTCTGCTGCCCCTCCGGGTTCCAGCAACATCAGCTAGTCAACGGTTGTTCCATTGGCTCTTGTTTCTTCTGCTGCCCCTCCGGGTTCCAGTACCGTCAGCTGTGTCTGTGCAATGCCTTTGGCCTAGGTGCCTCCTTCTTGGTATCCGAGTTCCAGCAACGTCTGCTGGTCCTTGATAGTGCTTTGGAGCACAGGTACCTCCTGCTTAGTAACCGTGTTCCAGCAACGTCAGCTGGTCCATGGTTGTGCCATTGGCTCTTGTTCATTCTGCTGCCCCTCCGGGTTCCAGCACCATCAGCTAGTCCACGGTTATGCCATTGGCTCTTGTTCCTTCTGCTGCCCCTCCGGGTTCCAGTACCGTCAGCTGGTTCTCGGCAGTGCCTTTGGCCTAGGTGCCTCCTTCTTGGTATCCGAGTTCCAGCAATGTCTACTGGTCCTTGATAGTGCTTTGGAGAACAGGTACCTCCTGCTTAGTAACCGTGTTCCATCAACGTCAGCTGGTCCACGGTTGTGCCATTGGCTCTTGTTCATTCTGCTGCCCCTCCGGGTTCCAGCACCATCAGCTAGTCCACGGATGTGCCATTGGCTCTTGTTCCTTCTGCTGCCCCTCCGGGTTCCAGTACCTTCAGCTGGTTCTCAGCAGTGCCTTTGGCCTAGGTGCCTCCTTCTTGGTATCCGAGTTCCAGCAACGTCTGCTGGTCCTTGATAGTGCTTTGGAGCACAGGTACCTCCTGCTTAGTAACCGTGTTCCAGCAACGTCAGCTGGTCCACGGTTGTGCCATTGGCTCTTGTTCATTCTGCTGCCCCACCGGGTTCCAGCACCATCAGCTAGTCCACGGTTGTGCCATTGGCTCTTGTTCCTTCTGCTTCCCCTCCGGGTTCCAGTACCGTCAGCTGTTTTTCGGCAGTGCCTTTGGCCTACGTGCCTCCTTCTTGGTAATCCGAGTTCCAGCAACGTCTACTGGTCCTTGATAGTGCTTTGGAGCACAGGTACCTCCTGCTTAGTAACCGTGTTCCAGCAACGACAGCTGGTCCACGGTTGTGCCATTGGCTCTTGTTCATTCTGCTGCCCCTCCAGGTTCCAGCACCATAAGCTAGTCCACGGTTGTGCCATTGGCTCTTGTTCCTTCTGCTGCCCCTCCGTGTTCCAGTACCGTCAGCTGGTTCTCGGCAGTGCCTTTGGCCTAGGTGCCTCCATCTTGGTATCCGAGTTCCAGCAACGTCTACTGGTCCTTGATAGTGCTTTGGAGCACAGGTACCTCCTGCTTAGTAACCGTGTTCCAGCAACGTCAGCTGGTCGACGGTTGTGCCATTGGCTCTTGTTCATTCTGCTGCCCCTCTGGGTTCCAGCACCATCAGCTAGTCCACGGTTGTGCCATTGGCTCTTGTTCCTTCTGCTGCCCCTCCGGGTTCCAGTACCGTCAGCTGTTTCTCGGCAGTGCCTTTGGCCTAGGTGCCTCCTTCTTGGTATCCGAGTTCCAGCAACGTCTGCTGGTCCTTGATAGTGCTTTGGAGCACAGGTACCTCCTGCTTAGTAACCGTGTTCCAGCAACGTCAGCTGGTCCATGGTTGTGCCATTGGCTCTTGTTCATTCTGCTGCCCCTCCGGGTTCCAGCACCATCAGCTAGTCCACGGTTGTGCCATTGACTCTTGTTCCTTCTGCTGCCCCTCCGGGTTCCAGTATTGTCAGCTGGTTCTCGGCAGTGCCTTTGGCCTAGGTGCCTCCTTCTTGGTATCCGAGTTCCAGCAACGTCTAATGGTCCTTGATAGTGCTTTGGAGCACAGGTACCTCCTGCTTAGTAACCGTGTTCCAGCAACGTCAGCTGGTCCACGGTTGTGCCATTGGCTCTTGTTCATTCTGCTGCCCCTCCGGGTTCCAGCACCATCAGCTAGTCCACGGTTTTGCCATTGGCTCTTGTTCCTTCTGCTGCCCCTCCGGGTTCCAGTTCCGTCAGCTGGTTCTCGGCAGTGCCTTTGGCCTAGGTGCCTCCTTCTTGGTATCCGAGTTCCAGCAACGTCTACTGGTCCTTGATAATGCTTTGGAGCACAGGTACCTCCTGCTTAGTAACCGTGTTCCAGCAACGTCAGCTGGTCCACGGTTGTGCCATTGGCTCTTGTTCATTCTGCTGCCCCTCCGGGTTCCAGCACCATCAGCTAGTCCACGGTTGTGCCATTGGCTCTTGTTCCTTCTGCTGCCCCTCCGGGTTCCAGTTCCGTCAGCTGGTTCTCGGCAGTGCCTTTGGCCTAGTTGCCTCCTTCTTTGTATCCGAGTTCCAGCAACGTCTACTGGTCCTTGATAGTGCTTTGGAGCACAGGTACCTCCTGCTTAGTAACCGTGTTCCATCAACGTCAGCAGGTCCACGGTTGTGCCATTTCCTCTTGTTCATTCTGCTGCCCCTCCGGGTTCCAGCACCATCAGCTAGTCCACGGTTGTGCCACTGGCTCTTGTTCCTTCTGCTTCCCCTCCGGGTTCCAGTACCGTCAGCTGTTTCTCGGCAGTGCCTTTGGCCTAGGTGCCTCCTTCTTGGTATCCAAGTTCCAGCAACGTCTGCTGGTCCTTGATAGTGCTTTGGAGCACAGGTACCTCCTGTTTAGTAACCGTGTTCCATCAACGTCAGCTGATCCACGGTTGTGCCATTGGCTCTTGTTCATTCTGCTGCCCATCCGGGTTCCAGCACCATCAGCTAGTCCACGGTTTTGCCATTGGCTATTGTTCCTTCTGCTGCCCCTCCGGGTTCCAGTACCGTCAGCTGGTTCTCGGCAGTGCCTTTGGCCTAGGTGTCTCCTTCTTGGTATCCGAGTTCCAGCAACTTCTGCTGGTCCTTGATAGTGCTTTGGAGCACAGGTACCTCCTGCTTAGTAACCGTGTTCCAGCAACGTCAGCTGGTCCACGGTTGTGCCATTGGCTCTTGTTCATTCTGCTGCCCCTCCGGGTTCCAGCACCATCAGCTAGTCCACGGTTGTGCCATTGGCTCTTGTTCCTTCTGCTGCCCCTTCGGGTTCCAGTTCCATCAGCTGGTTCTCGGCAATGCCTTTGGCCTAGGTGCCTCCTTCTTGGTATCCGAGTTCCAGCAACGTCTGCTGGTCCTTGATAGTGCTTTGGAGCACAGGTACCTCCTGCTTAGTAACCGTGTTCCAGCAACGTCAGCTGGTCCACGGTTGTGCCATTGGCACTTGCTCATTCTACTGCCCCTCCAGGTTCCAGCACCATCAGCTAGTCCACGGTTGTGCCATTGGCTCTGGTTCCTTCTGCTGCCCCTCTGGGTTCCAGTACCGTCAGCTGTTTCTCAGCAGTGCCTTTGGCCTAGGTGCCTCCTTCTTGGTATCCAAGTTCCAGCAACGTCTGCAGGTCCTTGATAGTGCTTTGGAGCACAGGTACCTCCTGCTTAGTAACCGTGTTCCAGCAACGTCAGCTGGTCCATGGTTGTGCCATTGGCTCTTGTTCATTCTGCTGCCCCACCGGGTTCCAGCACCATCAGCTAGTCCACGGTTGTGCCATTGGCTCTTGTTCCTTCTGCTGCCCCTCCGGGTTCCAGTACCGTCAGCTGTTTCCCGGCAGTGCCTTTGGCGTAGGTGCCTCCTTCTTGGTATCCGAGTTCCAGCATCGTCTGCTGGTCCTTGATAGTGCTTTGGAGCACAGGTACCTCCTGCTTAGTAACCGTGTTCCAGCAACGTCAGCTGGTCCACGGTTGTGCCATTGGCTCTTGTTCATTCTGCTGCCCCTCCGGGTTCCAGCACCATCAGCTAGTCCACGGTTGTGCCATTGACTCTTGTTCCTTCTGCTGCCCCTCCGGGTTCCAGTACTGTCAGCTGGTTCTCGGCAGTGCCTTTGGCCTAGGTGCCTCCTTCTTGGTATCCGAGTTCCAGCAACGTCTAATGGTCCTTGATAGTGCTTTGGAGCACAGGTACCTCCTGCTTAGTAACCGTGTTCCAGAAACGTCAACTGGTCCACGGTTGTGCCATTGGCTCTTGTTCATTCTGCTGCCCCTCCGGGTTCCAGCACCATCAGTTAGTCCACGGTTGTGCCATTGGCTCCTGTTCCTTCTGCTGCCCCTCCGGGTTCCAGTTCCGTCAGCTGGTTCTCGGCAGTGCCTTTGGCCTAGTTGCCTCCTTCTTGGTATCCGAGTTCCAGCAACGTCTACTGGTCCTTGATAGTGCTTTGGAGCACAGGTACCTCCTGCTTAGTAACCGTGTTCCAGCAACGTCAGCTGGTCCACGGTTGTGCCATTGGCTCTTGTTCATTCTGCTGCCCCTCCGGGTTCCAGCACCATCAGCTAGTCCACGGTTGTGCCATTGGCTTTTGTTCCTTCTGCTGCCCCTCCGGTGTTCCAGTTCCGTCAGCTGGTTCTCGGCAGTGCCTTTGGCCTAGGTGCCTCCTTCTTGGTATCCGAGTTCCAGCAACGTCTGCTGGTCCTTGATAGTGCTTTGGAGCACAGGTACCTCCTGCTTAGTAACCGTGTTCCAGCAACGTCAACTGGTCCACGGTTGTGCCATTGGCTCTTGTTCATTCTGCTACCCCTCCGGGTTCCAGCACCATCAGCTAGTCCACGGTTGTGCAATTGACACTTGTTCCTTCTGCTGCCCCTCCGGGTTCCAGTTCCGTCAGCTGGTTCTCGGCAGTGCCTTTGGCCTAGTTGCCTCCTTCTTGGTATCCGAGTTCCAGCAACGTGTACTGGTCCTTGATAGTGCTTTGGAGCACAGGTACCTCCTGCTTAGTAACCGTGTACCAGCAACATCAGCTGGTCCACGGTTGTGCCATTGGCTCTTGTTCATTCTGCTGCCCCTCCGGGTTCCAGCACCATCAGCTAGTCCACGGTTGTGCCATTGGCTCTTTTTCCTTCTGCTGCCCCTCCGGGTTGCTGTTCCGTCAGCTGGTTCTCGGCAATGCCTTTGGCCTAGGTGCCTCCTTCTTGGTATCCGAGTTCCAGCAACGTCTGCTGGTCCTTGATATTGCTTTGGAGCACAGGTACCTCCTGCTTAGTAACCGTGTTCCATCAACGTCAGCTGGTCCACGGTTGTGCCATTGGCTCTTGCTCATTCTGCTGCCCCTCCGGGTTCCAGCACCATCAGCTAGTCCACGGTTGTGCCATTGGCTCTGGTTCCTTCTGCTGCCCCTCCGGGTTCCAGTACCGTCAGCTGTTTCTCGGCAGTGCCTTTGGCCTAGGTGCCTCCTTCTTGGTATCCAAGTTCCAGCAACGTCTGCTGGTCCTTGATAGTGCTTTGGAGCACAGGTACCTCCTGCTTAGTAACCGTGTTCCAGCAACGTCAGCTGGTCCACGGTTGTGCCATTGGCTCTTGGTCATTCTGCTACCCATACGGGTTCCAGCACCATCAGCTAGTCCACGGTTGTGCCATTGTCTCTTGTTCCTTCTGCTGCCCCTCCGGGTTCCAGTACCGTCAGCTGTTTCTCGGCAGTGCCTTTGGCCTAGGTGTCTCCTTCTTGGTGTCCGAGTTCCAGCAACTTCTGCTGGTCTTTGATAGTGCTTTGGAGCACAGGTACCTCCTGCTTAGTAACCGTGTTCCAGCAACGTCAGCTGGTCCACGGTTGTGCCATTGGCTCTTGTTCATTCTGCTGCCCCTCCGGGTTCCAGCACCATCAGCTAGTCCACTGTTGTGCCATTGGCTCTTGTTCCTTCGGCTGCCACTCCGGGTTCCAGTACCGTCAGCTGTTTCTCGGCAGTGCCTTTGGCCTAGGTGCCTCCTTCTTGGTATCCGAGTTCCAGCAACGTCTGCTGGTCCTTGATAGTGCTTTGGAGCACAGGTACCTCCTGCTTAGCAACAGTGTTCCAGCAAGGTCAGCTGGTCCACGGTTGTGCCATTGGCTCTTGTTCATTCTGCTGCCCCTTCGGGTTCCAGCACCATCAGCTATTCCACGGTTGTGCCATTGGCTCTTGTTCCTTCTGCTGCCCCTCCGGGTTCCAGTACCGTCAGCTGGTTCTCGGCAGTGCCTTTGGCATAGGTGCCTCCTTCTTGGTATCCGTGTTCCAGCATCGTCTGCTGGTCCTTGATAGTGCTTTGGAGCACAGGTACCTCCTGCTTAGTAACCGTGTTCCAGCAACGTCAGCTGGTCGACGGTTGTGCCATTGGCTCTTGTTCATTCTGCTGCCCCTCCAGCTTCCAGCACCATCAGCTAGTCCACGGTTGTGCCATTGGCTCTTGTTCCTTCTGCTGACCCTCCGGTTTCCAATTCCGTCAGCTGTTTCTCGGCAGTGCCTTTGGCCTAGGTGCCTCCTTCTTGGTATCCGAGTTCCAGCAACATCTGCTGGTCCTTGATATTGCTTTGGAGTACAGGTACCTCCTGCTTAGTAACCGTGTTCCAGCAACGTCAGCTGGTCCACGGTTGTGCCATTGGCTCTTGGTCATTCTGCTACCCATACGGGTTCCAGCACCATCAGCTAGTCCACGGTTGTGCCATTGTCTCTTGTTCCTTCTGCTGCCCCTCCGGGTTCCAGTACCATCAGCTGTTTCTCGGCAGTGCCTTTGGCCTAGGTGTCTCCTTCTTGGTATCCGAGTTCCAGCAACTTCTGCTGGTCCTTGATAGTGCTTTGGAGCACAGGTACCTCCTGCTTAGTAACCGTGTTCCAGCAACGTCAGCTGGTCCAGGTTGTGCCATTGGCTCTTGTTCATTCTGCTGCCCCTCCGGGTTCCAGCACCATCAGCTAGTCCACGGTTGTGCCATTGGCTCTTGTTCCTTCTGCTGCCCCTCCGGGTTCCAGTACCGTCAGCTGGTTCTCGGCAGTGCCTTTGGCCTAGTTTCCTCATTCTTGGTATCCTAGTTCCAGCAACGTCTACTGGTCCTTGATAGTGCTTTGGAGCACAGGTACCTCCTGCTTAGTAACCTTGTTCCAGCAACGTCAGCTGGTCCACGGTTGTGCCATTGGCTCTTGTTCATTCTGCTGCCCCTCCGGGTTCCAGCACCATCAGCTAGTCCACTGTTGTGCCATTGGCTCTTGTTCCTTCTGCTGCCACTCCGGGTTCCAGTACCGTCAGCTGTTTCTCGGCAGTGCCTTTGGCCTAGGTTCCTCCTTCTTGGTATCCGAGTTCCAGCAACGTCTGCTGGTCCTTGATAGTGCTTTGGAGCACAGGTACCTCCTGCTTAGCAACAGTGTTCCAGCAAGGTCAGCTGGTCCACGGTTGTGCCATTGGCTCTTGTTCATTCTGCTGCCCCTTCGGGTTCCAGCACCATCAGCTATTCCACGGTTGTGCCATTGGCTCTTGTTCCTTCTGCTGCCCCTCCGGGTTCCAGTACCGTCAGCTGTTTCTCGGCAGTGCCTTTGGCATAGGTGCCTCCTTCTTGGTATCCGAGTTCCAGCAACGTCTGCTGGTCCTTGATAGTGCTTTGGAGCACAGGTACCTCCTGCTTAGTAACCGTGTTCCAGCAACGTCAGCTGGTCGACGGTTGTGCCATTGGCTCTTGTTCATTCTGGTGCCCCTCCAGCTTCCAGCACCATCAGCTAGTCCACGGTTGTGCCATTGGCTCTTGTTCCTTCTGCTGACCCTCCGGTTTCCAATTCCGTCAGCTGTTTCTCGGCAGTGCCTTTGGCCTAGGTGCCTCCTTCTTGGTATCCGAGTTCCAGCAACATCTGCTGGTCCTTGATATTGCTTTGGAGTACAGGTACCTCCTGCTTAGTAACCGTGTTCCAGCAACATCAGCTGGTCCACGGTTGTGCCATTGGCTCTTGTTCATTCTGCTGCCCCTCCGGGATCCAGCACCATCAGCTAGTCCACGGTTGTGCCATTGGCTCTTGTTCCTTCTGCTGCCCCTCCGTGTTCCAGTTCCGTCAGCTGGTTCTCGGCAGTGCCTTTGGCCTAGGTGCCTCCTTCTTGGTATCCGAGTTCCAGCAACGTCTACTGGTCCTTGATAGTGCTTTGGAGCACAGGTACCTCCTGCTTAGTAACCGTGTTCCAGCAACGTCAGCTGGTCCACGGTTGTGCCATTGGCTCTTGTTCATTCTGCTGCCCCTCCGGGTTCCAGCACCATCAGCTAGTCCACGTTTGTGCCATTGGCTCTTGTTCCTTCTGCTGCCCCTCCGGGTTCCAGTTCCTTCAGCTGGTTCTCGGCAGTGCCTTTGGCCTAGGTGCCTCCTTCTTGGTATCCGAGTTCCAGCAACGTCTACTGGTCCTTGATAGTGCTTTGGAGCACAGGTACCTCCTGCTTAGTAACCGTGTACCAGCAACGTCAGCTGGTCCACGGTTGTGCCATTGGCTCTTGTTCATTCTGCTGCCCCTCCGGGTTCCAGCACCATCAGCTAGTCCACGGTTGTGCCATTGGCTCTTGTTCCTTCTGCTGCCCCTCCAGATTCCAGTTCCGTCAGCTGGTTCTCGGCAATGCCTTTGGCCTAGGTGCCTCCTTCTTATTATCCGAGTTCCAGCAACGTCTGCTGGTCCTTGATAGTGCTTTGGAGCACAGGTACCTCCTGCTTAGTAACCGTGTTCCAGCAACGTCAGCTGGTCCACGGTTGTGCCATTGGCTCTTGCTCATTCTGCTGCCCCTCCGGGTTCCAGCACCATCAGCTAGTCCCCGGTTGTGCCATTGGCTCTGGTTCCTTCTGCTGCCCCTCCGGGTTCCAGTACCGTCAGCTGTTTCTCGGCAGTGCCTTTGGCCTAGGTGCCTCCTTCTTGGTATCCAAGTTCCAGCAACGTCTGCTGGTCCTTGATAGTGCTTTGGAGCACAGTTACCTCCTGCTTAGTAACCGTGTTCCAGCAACGTCAGCTGGTCCACGGTTGTGCCATTGGCTCTTGTTCATTCTGCTGTCCATCCGGGTTCCAGCACCATCAGCTAGTCCACGGTTGTGCCATTGGCTCTTTTTCCTTCTGCTGCCCCTCCGGGTTCCAGTACCGTCAGCTGTTTCTCGGCAGTGCCTTTGGCCTAGGTGTCTCCTTCTTGGTATCCGAGTTCCAGCAACTTCTGCTGGTCCTTGATAGTGCTTTGGAGCACAGGTACCTCCTGCTTAGTAACCGTGTTCCAGCAACGTCAGCTGGTCCACGGTTGTGCCATTGGCTCTTGTTCATTCTGCTGCCCCTCCGGGTTCCAGCACCATCAGCTAGTCCACGGTTGTGCCATTGGCTCTTGTTCCTTCTGCTGCCCCTCCGTGTTCCAGTACCGTCAGCTGGTTCTCGGCAGTGCCTTTGGCCTAGGTTCCTCCTTCTTGGTATCCGAGTTCCAGTAACGTCTACTGGTCCTTGATAGTGCTTTGGAGCACAGGTACCTCCTGCTTAGTAACCTTGTTCCAGTAACGTCAGCTGGTCCACGGTTGTGCCATTGGCTCTTGTTCATTCTGCTGCCCCTCCGGGTTCCAGCACCATCAGCTAGTCCACGGTTATGCCATTGGCTCTTGTTCCTTCTGCTGCCACTCCGGGTTCCAGTACCGTCAGCTGTTTCTCGGCAGTGCCTTTGGCCTAGGTGACTCCTTCTTGGTATCCGAGTTCCAGCAACGTCTGCTGGTCCTTGATAGTGCTTTGGAGCACAGGTACCTCCTGCTTAGCAACCGTGTTCCAGCAAGGTCAGCTGGTCCACGGTTGTGCCATTGGCTCTTTTTCATTCTGCTGCCCCTCCGGGTTCCAGCACCATCAGCTATTCCACGGTTGTGCCATTGGATCTTGTTCCTTCTGCTGCCACTCCGGGTTCCAGTTCCGTCAGCTGGTTCTCGGCAGTGCCTTTGGCCTAGGTGCCTACTTCTTGGTATCCGAGTTCCAGCAACGTCTGCTGGTCCTTGATATTGCTTTGGAGCACAGGTACCTCCTGCTTAGTAACCGTGTTCCAGCAACGTCAGCTGGTCCACGGTTGTGCCATTGGCTCTTGTTCATTCTGCTGCCCCTCCGGGTTCCAGCACCATCAGCTAGTCCACGGTTGTGCCATTGGCTCTTGTTCCTTCTGCTGCCCCTCCGTGTTCCAGTACCGTCAGCTGGTTCTCGGCAGTGCCTTTGGCCTAGGTTCCTCCTTCTTGGTATCCGAGTTCCAGCAACGTCTACTGGTCCTTGATAGTGCTTTGGAGCACAGGTACCTCCTGCTTAGTAACCTTGTTCCAGCAACGTCAGCTGGTCCACGGTTGTGCCATTGGCTCTTGTTCATTCTGCTGCCCCTCCGGGTTCCAGCACCATCAGCTAGTCCACTGTTGTGCCATTGGCTCTTGTTCCTTCTGCTGCCACTCCGGGTTCCAGTACCGTCAGCTGTTTCTCGGCAGTGCCTTTGGCCTAGGTGACTCCTTCTTGGTATCCGAGTTCCAGCAACGTCTGCTGGTCCTTGATAGTGCTTTGGAGCACAGGTACCTCCTGCTTAGCAACCGTGTTCCAGCAAGGTCAGCTGGTCCACGGTTGTGCCATTGGCTCTTTTTCATTCTGCTGCCCCTCCGGGTTCCAGCACCATCAGCTATTCCACGGTTGTGCCATTGGATATTGTTCCTTCTGCTGCCACTCCGGGTTCCAGTTCCGTCAGCTGGTTCTCGGCAGTGCCTTTGGCCTAGGTGCCTACTTCTTGGTATCCGAGTTCCAGCAACGTCTGCTGGTCCTTGATATTGCTTTGGAGCACAGGTACCTCCTGCTTAGTAACCGTGTTCCAGCAACGTCAGCTGGTCCACGGTTGTGCCATTGGCTCTTGCTCATTCTGCTGCCCCTCCGGGTTCCAGCACCATCAGCTAGTCCACGGTTGTGCCATTGGCTCTGGTTCCTTCTGCTGCCCCTCCGGGTTCCAGTACCGTCAGCTGTTTCTCGGCAGTGCCTTTGGCCTAGGTGCCTCCTTCTTGGTATCCAAGTTCCAGCAACGTCTGCTGGTCCTTGATAGTGCTTTGGAGCACAGGTACCTCCTGCTTAGTAACCGTGTTCCAGCAACGTCAGCTGGTCCACGGTTGTGCCATTGGCTCTTGTTCATTCTGCTACCCATCCGGATTCCAGTACCGTCAGCTGTTTCTCGGCAGTGCCTTTGGCCTAGGTGTCTCCTTCTTGGTATCTGAGTTCCAGCAACTTCTGCTGGTCCTTGATAGTGCTTTGGAGCACAGGTACCTCCTGCTTAGTAACCGTGTTCCAGCAACGTCAGCTGGTCCAGGTTGTGCCATTGGCTCTTGTTCATTCTGCTGCCCCTCCGGGTTCCAGCACCATCAGCTAGTCCACGGTTGTGCCATTGGCTCTTGTTCCTTCTGCTGCCCCTCCGGGTTCCAGTACCGTCAGCTGGTTCTCGGCAGTGCCTTTGGCCTAGGTTCCTCATTCTTGGTATCCTAGTTCCAGCAACGTCTGCTGGTCCTTGATAGTGCTTTGGAGCACAGGTACCTCCTGCTTAGCAACAGTGTTCCAGCAAGGTCAGCTGGTCCACGGTTGTGCCATTGGCTCTTGTTCATTCTGCTGCCCCTTCGGGTTCCAGCACCATCAGCTATTCCACGGTTGTGCCATTGGCTCTTGTTCCTTCTGCTGCCCCTCCGGGTTCCAGTACCGTCAGCTGGTTCTCGGCAGTGCCTTTGGCATAGGTGCCTCCTTCTTGGTATCCGAGTTCCAGCAACGTTTGCTGGTCCTTGATAGTGCTTTGGAGCACACGTACCTCCTGCTTAGTAACCGTGTTCCAGCAACGTCAGCTGGTCGACGGTTGTGCCATTGGCTCTTGTTCATTCTGCTGCCCCTCCAGCTTCCAGCACCATCAGCTAGTCCACGGTTGTGCCATTGGCTCTTGTTCCTTCTGCTTCCCCTCCGGTTTCCAATTCCGTCAGCTAGTTCTCGGCAGTGCCTTTGGCCTAGGTGCCTCCTTCTTGGTATCCGAGTTCCAGCAACATCTGCAGGTCCTTGATATTGCTTTGGAGTACAGGTACCTCCTGCTTAGTAACCGTGTTCCAGCAACATCAGCTGGTCCACGGTTGTGCCATTGGCTCTTGTTCATTCTGCTACCCCTCCGGGATCCAGCACCATCAGCTCGTCCACGGTTGTGCCATTGGCTCTTGTTCCTTCTGCTGCCCCTCCGGGTTCCAGTTCCGTCAGCTGGTTCTCGGCAGTGCCTTTGGCCTAGGTGCCTCCTTCTTGGTATCCGAGTTCCAGCAACGTCTACTGGTGCTTGATAGTGCTTTGGAGCACAGGTACCTCCTGCTTAGTAACCGTGTTCCAGCAACGTCAGCTGGTCCACGGTTGTGCCATTGGCTCTTGTTCATTCTGCTGCCCCTCCGGGTTCCAGCACCATCAGCTAGTCCACGGTTGTGCCATTGGCTCTTGTTCCTTCTGCTGCCCCTCCGGGTTCCAGTTCCGTCAGCTGGTTCTCGGCAATGACTTTGGCCTAGGTGCCTCCTTCTTGGTAACCGAGTTCCAGCAACGTCTGCTGGTCCTTGATAGTGCTTTGGAGCACAGGTACCTCCTGCTTAGTAACCGTGTTCCAGCAACGTCAGCTGGTCCACGGTTGTGCCATTGGCTCTTGTTCAATCTGCTACCCCTCCGGGTTCCAGCACCATCAGCTAGTCCACGGTTGTGCCATTGACTCTTGTTCGTTCTGCTGCCCCTCCGGATTCCAGTTCCGTCAGCTGGTTCTCGGCAATGCCTTTGGCCTAGGTGCCTCCTTCTTGGTATCCGAGTTCCAGCAACGTCTGCTGGTCCTTGATAGTGCTTTGGAGCACAGGTTCCTCCTGCTTAGTAACCGTGTTCCAGCAACGTCAGCTGGTCCACGGTTGTGCCATTGGCTCTTGCTCATTCTGCTGCCCCTCCGGGTTCCAGCACCATCAGCTAGTCCACGGTTGTGCCATTGGCTCTGGTTCCTTCTGCTGCCCCTCCGGGTTCCAGTACCGTCAGCTGTTTCTCGGCAGTGCCTTTGACCTAGGTGTCTCCTTCTTGGTATCCAAGTTCCAGCAACGTCTGCTGGTCCTTGATAGTGCTTTGGAGCACAGGTACCTCCTGCTTAGTAACCGTGTTCCAGCAACGTCAGCTGGTCCACGGTTGTGCCATTGGCTCTTGTTCATTCTGCTGCCCATCCGGTTTCCAGCACATCAGCTAGTCCACGGATGTGCCATTGGCTCTTGTTCCTTCTGCTGCCCCTCCGTGTTCCAGTACCGTCAGCTGGTTCTCGGCAGTGCCTTTGGCCTAGGTTCCTCCTTCTTGGTATCCGAGTTCCAGCAACGTCTACTGGTCCTTGATAGTGCTTTGGAGCACAGGTACCTCCTGCTTAGTAACCTTGTTCCAGCAACGTCAGCTGGTCCACGGTTGTGCCATTGGCTCTTGTTCATTCTGCTGCCCCTCCGGGTTCCAGCACCATCAGCTAGTCCACTGTTGTGCCATTGGCTCTTGTTCCTTCTGCTGCCACTCCGGGTTCCAGTACCATCAGCTGTTTCTCGGCAGTGCCTTTGGCCTAGGTGCCTCCTTCTTGGTATCCGAGTTCCAGTAACGTCTGCTGGTCCATGATAGTGCTCTGGAGCACAGGAACCTCCTGCTTAGTAACCGTGTTCCATCAACGTCAGCTGGTCCACGGTTGTGCCATTGGCTCTTGTTCATTCTGCTGCCCCTCCGGGTTCCAGCACCATCAGCTAGTCCACGGTTGTGACATTGGCTCTTGTTCCTTCTGCTGCCTCTCCGGGTTCCTGTTCCATCAGCAGGTTCTCGGCAGTGCCTTTAGCCTAGGTGCCTCCTTCTTGGTATCCGAGTTCCAGCAACGCCTGCTGGTCCTTGATAGTGCTTTGGAGCACAGGTACCTCCTGCTTAGTAGCAGAGTTCCAGCAACATCAGCTGGTCCAAGGTTGTGCCATTGGTTCTTGTTCATTCTGCTGCCCCTCCGGGTTCCAGGACCATCAGCTAGTACACGGTTGTGCCATTGACTCTTGTTCCTTCTGCTGCCCCTCTGGGTTCCAGTACCTCTAGCTGGTTCTCGGCAGTGCCTTTGGCCTAGGTGCCTCCTTCTTGGTATCCGAGTTCCAGCATCGTCTGCTGGTCCTTTATAGTGCTTTGGAGCACAGGTACCTCTTGCTTAGTAACCGTGTTCTAGCAATGTCAGCTGGTCCACGGTTGTGCCATTGGCTCTTGTTCCTTCTGCTGCCCCTCCGGGTTCCAGTACCGTCAGCTGGTTCTCGGCAGTGCCTTTGGCCTAGGTGCCTCCTTCTTGGTATCCGAGTTCCAGCAACGTCTGCTGGTCCTGGATAGTGCTTTGGAGCACAAGTACCTCCTGCGTAGTAACCTTGTTCCAGCAACGTCAGCTGGTCCACGGTTGTTCCATTGGCTCTTGTTCATTCTGCTGCCCCTCAGGGGTCCAGCACCATCAGCTAGTCCACGGTTGTACCATTGGCTCTTGTTCCTTCTGCTGCCCCTCCGGGTTCCAGTGCCGTCAGCTGGTTCTCGGCTGTGCCTTTGGCCTAGGTGCCTCCTTCTTGGTATCCGAGTTCCAGCAACGTCTGCTGGTCCTTGACAGTGCTTTGAAGCACAGGTACCTCCTGCTTAGTAACCGTGTTCCAGCAACGTCAGCTGGTCCACGGTTGTGCCATTGGCTCTTGTTAATTCTGCTGCCCCTCCGGGTTCCAGCACCATCAGCTAGTCCACGGTTGTGCCATTGGCTCTTGTTCCTTCTGCTGCCCCTCTGGGTTCCAGTACCGTCAGCTGGTTCTCTGCAGTGCCTTTGGCCTAGGTGCCTCCTTCTTGGTATCCAAGTTCCAGCAACGTCTGCTGGTCCTTGATAGTGCTTTGAAGCACAGGTACCTCCTGCTTAGTAACCGTGTTCCAGCAACGTCAGCTGGTCCACGGTTGTGCCATTGGCTCTTGTTCATTCTGCTGCCCCTCCGGGTTCCAGCACCATCAGCTAGTCCACGGTTGTGCCATTGGCTCTTGTTACTTCTGCTGCCCCTCCGGGTTCCAGTATCGTCAGCTTTTCTTCTCTGCAGTGCCTTTGGCCTAGGTGCATCCTTCTTGGTATCCGAGTTCCAGCAACGTCTGCTGGTCCTTGATAGTGCTTTGGAGCACAGGTACCTCCTGCTTAGTAACCGTGTTCCAGCAACGTCAGCTGGTCCTCGGTTGTGCCATTGGCTCTTGTTCATTCTGCTGCCCCTCCGGGATCCAGCACCATCAGCTAGTCCACGGTTGTACCATTGGCTCTTGTTCCTTCTGCTGCCCCTCCGGGTTCCAGTACCGTCAGCTGGTTCTCAGCAGTGCCTTTGGCCTAGGTGCCTCCTTCTTGGTATCCGAGTTCCAGCAACGTCTGCTGGTCCTTGATAGTGCTTTGGAGCACAGGTACCTCCTGCTTAGTAACCGTGTTCCAGCAACGTCAGCTGGTCCACGGTTGTGCCATTGGCTCTTGTTCATTCTGCTGCCCCTCCGGGTTCCAGCACCATCAGCTAGTCCACGGTTGTGCCATTGGCTCTTGTTCCTTATGCTGCCTCTCCGGGTTCCAGTTCCGTCAGCTGGTTCTCGGCAGTGCCTTTGGCCTAGGTGCCTCCTTCTTGGTATCCGAGTTCCAGCAACATCTGCTGGTCCTTTGTAGTGCTTTGGAGCACAGGTACCTCCTGCTTAGTAACCGTGTTCCAGCAATGTCAGCTGGTCCACGGTTGTGCCATTAGCTCTTGTTCATTCTGCTGCCCCTCTGGGGTCCAGCACCATCAGCTAGTCCACGGTTGTACCATTGGCTCTTGTTCCTTCTGCTGCCCCTCCGGGTTCCAGTACCGTCAGCTGGTTCTCGGCAGTGCCTTTGGCCTAGGTGCCTCCTTCTTGGTATCTGAGTTCCAGCAACGTCTGCTGGTCCTTGATAGTGCTTTGGAGCACAGGTACCTCCTGCTTAGTAACCGTGTTCCAGCAACGTCAGCTGGTCCACGGTTGTGCCATTGGCTCTTGTTCATTCTGCTGCCCCTCCGGGTTCCAGCACCATCAGCTAGTCCACGGTTGTGCCATTGGCTCTTGTTCCTTCTGCTGCCCCTCCGGGTTGCAGTACCGTCAGCTGGTTCTCAGCAGTGCCTTTGGCCTAGATGCCTCCATCTTGTTATCCGAGTTCTAGCAACGTCTGCTGGTCCTTGGTAGTGCTTTGGAGCACAGGTACCTCCTGCTTAGTAACCATGTTCCAGCAATGTCAGCTGGTCCACGGTTGTGCCATTGGCTCTTTTTCATTCTGCTGCCCCTCCGGGTTCCAGCACCATCAGCTAGTCCACGGTTGTGCCATTGGCTCTTGTTCCTTCTGCTGCCCCTCCGGGTTGCAGTACCGTCAGCTGGTTCTCGACAGTGCCTTTGGCCTAGATGCCTCCATCTTGGTATCCGAGTTCTAGCAACGTCTGCTGGTCCTTGGTAGTGCTTTGGAGCACAGGTACCTCCTGCTTAGTAACCATTTTCCAGCAATGTCAGCTGGTCCACGGTTGTGCCATTGGCTCTTGTTCATTCTGCTGCCCCTCCGGGTTCCAGCACCATCAGCTAGTCCACGGTTGTGCCATTGGCTCTTGTTCCTTCTGCTGCCCCTCCGGGTTGCAGTACCGTCAGCTGGTTCTCGGCAGTGCCTTTGGCCTAGATGCCTCCTTCTTGGTATCCGAGTTCTAGCAACGTCTGCTGGTCCTTGGTAGTGCTTTGGAGCACAGGTACCTCCTGCTTAGTAACCATGTTCCAGCAATGTCAGCTGGTCCACGGTTGTGCCATTGGCTCTTGTTCATTCTGCTGCCCCTCTGGGTTCCAGCACCATCAGCTAGTCCACGGTTGTGCCATTGGTTTTTTTTCCTTCTGCTGCCCCTCCGGGTTCCAGTTCCGTCAGCTGGTTCTCGGCAGTGCCTTTGGCCTAGGTGCCTCCTTCTTGGTGTCCGAGTTCCAGCAACGTCTGCTGGTCCTTGATAGTGCTTTGGAGCACAGGTACCTCCTGCTTTGTAACCGTGTTCCAGCAATGTCAGCTGGTCCAAGGTTGTGCCATTGGCTCTTGTTCATTCTGCTGCCCCTCCGGGTTCCAGCACCATCAGCTAGTCCACGGTTGTGCCATTGGCTCTTTTTCCTTCTGCTGCCCCTCTGGGTTCCAGTACCGTCAGCTGGTTCTCGGCAGTGCCTTTGGCCTAGGTGCCTCCTTCTTGGTATCCGAGTTCCAGCATCGTCTGCTGGTCCTTGGTTGTGCTTTGCAGCACAGGTACCTCCTGCTTAGTAACCGTGTTCCGGCAACGTCAGCTGGTCCACGGTTGTGCCATTGGCTCTTTTTCCTTCTGCTGCCCCTCCAGGTTCCAGTTCCGTCAGCTGGTTCTCGGCAGTGCCTTTGGCCTAGGTGCCTCCTTCTTGGTATCCGAGTTCCAGCAGCATCTGCTGGTCCTTGATAGTGCTTTGGAGCACAGTTACCTCCTGCTTAGTAACCGTCTTCCAGCAACGTCAGCTGGTCCACGGTTGTGCCATTGGCTCTTGTTCATTCTGCTGCCCCTCCGGGTTCCAGCACCATCAGGTAGTCCACTGTTGTGCCATTGGCTTTTGTTCCTTCTGCTGCCCCTCCGGGTTCCAGAACCGTCAGCTGGTTCTCGGCAGTGCCTTTGGCCTACGTGCCTCCTTCTTGGTATCCGAGTTCCAGCAACGTCTGCTGGTCCTTGGTTGTGCTTTGGAGCACAGGTACCTCCTGCTTAGTAACCATTTTCCAGCAACTTCAGCTGGTCCACGGTTGTGCCATTGGCTCTTGTTCCTTCTGCTGCCCCTCCGGGTTCCAGTACCGTCAGCTTGTTTTCTGTAGTGCTTTTGGCCTAGGTGCCTCCTTCTTGGTATCCGAGTTCCAGCAACGTCTGCTGGTCCTTGATAGTGCTTTGGAGCACAGGTACCTCCTGTTTAGTAACCGTGTTCCAGCAACGTCAGCTGGTCCTCGGTTGTGCCATTGGCTCTTGTTCATTCTGCTGCCCCTCCGGGTTCCAGCACCATCAGCTAGTCCACGGTTGTGCTATTGGCTCTTGTTCCTTCTGCTGCCTCTCCGGGTTCCAGTTCCGTCAGCTGGTTCTCGGCAGTGCCTTTGGTCTAGGTGCCTCCTTCTTGGTATCCGAGTTCCAGCAACGTCTACTGGTCCTTGATAGTGCTTTGGAGCACAGGTACCTCCTGCTTTGTAACCTTTTTCCAGCAACGTCAGCTGGTCCACGGTTGTGCCATTGGCTCTTGTTCATTCTGCTGCCCCTCCGGGTTCCAGCACCATCAGCTAGTCCACGGTTGTGCCATTGCCTCTTGTTCCTTCTGCTGCCTTTCCGGGTTCCATTACCTTTGGCTCGTTCTCGGCAGTGCCTTTGGCCTAGGTGCCTCCTTCTTGGTATCCGAGTTCCAGCAACGTCTGCTGGTCCTTGATAGTGCTTAGGAGCACAGGTACCTCCTGCTTAGTAACCGTGTTCCAGCAATGTCAGCTGGTCCACGGTTGTGCCATTGGCTCTTGTTCATTCAGCTGCCCCTCTGGGGTCCAGCACCATCAGCTAGTCCACGGTTTTACCATTGGCTCTTGTTCCTTCTGCTGCCCCTCCGGGTTCCAGTACCGTCAGCTGGTTCTCGGCAATGCCTTTGGCCTAGGTGCCTCCTTCTTGGTATCTGAGTTCCAGCAACGTCTGCTGGTCCTTGATAGTGCTTTGGAGCACAGGTACCTCCTGCTTAGTAACCGTGTTCCAGCAACGTCAGCTGGTCCACGGTTGTACCATTGGCTCTTGTTCATTCTGCTGCCCCTCCGGGTTCCAGCACCATCAGCTAGTCCACTGTTGTGCCATTGGCTCTTGTTCATTCTGCTGCCCCTCCGGGTTCCAGTACTGTCAGCTGGTTCTCGGCAGTTCCTCAGCCTTCTTGTACCTTCTGCTACTTTTCCAAGTTCAAGCTTGTGGAAATGGTTTTTGATTCTCACTCTGGATCTCCCTGACGACGACCCTGAAGACCACACAGAAGAATACCTAAAAGATGACCCTGAAGAAGATTACCAAGAAGACAAAGAACAGGAAGACAACCACCAAGATGCAGAACAACAAGAGACAGAAGACCAAGAAGCATAAAAACCAAAAGCAGAAGAAGATTAAGCATAAGACTAAAAATCAGAGCAAATGATATTATCTAATTTATAAGCAGAAGAAGACTAAGCAGTGTATGGGGGTGAGTCTGTTCCTCCTCGTGGTGCCCCTGGAAAAGGCCTGCTTCTGCAGTCCAAACTGAACGCGGACAAATCCTGTTGTAAATCTGTTGTCACAGGCAGAATGGAAGGTGTAATCTTCAAACTTTTATAGATTACAACTACAGGAATGCCTGACACTAATAAGAATATGATGAAGAAGAAGAATAGGAAGAAGATGAAGAATTAGAATATGAAGAAGAATAATAGTTGAATAAGAAGAATATGAAGAATGTAAAGAAAAAAAATATAAAGAAGGTGAAGAAGAAGAAGAAGAAGAAGAAGAAGAAGAAGATGAATAAGGTGAAGAAGAAGTTGATGAAAAAGATCCTGCTTAGGATGATGAAGGAGAAATTGTGGGAGAAGGAAAAAAGAAGGTGAAGAGCATGGAAGTAGTGAAACATACATTTCTGACAAAATATAAAAGAGGTTAACATAGTAAATATCTTTGTAACTTCAAACGTCTTTAAAAAAAAAAATTAATTTCTGCTATTCCATTTGATTGGGCTAAACCTCTATGGCTTTAATGTCTCCTATACCTCCCACAATACATTCTACATTATTATTAGTTGTGTTTCTTCATGTAGAATTAACCTACAGGGAAAGAAAGGGTTTTTTTTAATTCCAATATTTCAGTTCCATTGACTTGAATGGGACTTCCGGGATCGGAATCGGCGATACCCGATACTTTTTTTAGATCGGCTGATCCATTCTGATCCGATATTTTTCAGTATCGGGTGTTATCGCTCAACACTATTAGTGGCCCCTTGTAATGCTGCACAGTGATTAGTGGCCCCTTTCAAATGCTGCACAGTGGTTAGTGGCCCCTTGTAATGCTGCAGTGATTGGTGGCCCCTTATAATGCTGCACAGTGATTAGTGGCCCCTTATAATGCTGCACAGTGATTAGTGGCCCCTTGTAATGCTGCACAGCAATTAGTGGCCCCTTGCAATGCTGCACAGTGATTGGTGGCCCCTTGTAATGCTGCACAGTGATTATTGGCCCCTTGTAATGCCGCAGTGATTAGTGGCCCCTTGTAATGCTGCACAGTGATTAGTGGCCCCTTGTAATGCTGCAGAATGATTAGTGGCCCCTTGTAATGCTGCACAGTGGTTAGTGGCCCCTTGTAATGCTGCAGTGATTGGTGGCCCCTTATAATGCTGCACAGTGATTAGTGGCCCCTTATAATGCTGCACAGTGATTAGTGGCGCCTTGTAATGCTGCACAGCAATTAGTGGCCCCTTGCAATGCTGCACAGTGATTGGTGGCCCCTTGTAATGCTGCACAGTGATTATTGGCCCCTTGTAATGCCGCAGTGATTAGTGGCCCCTTGTAATGCTGCACAGTGATTAGTGGCCCCTTGTAATGCTGCAGAATGATTAGTGGCCCCTTGTAATGCTGCACAGTGGTTAGTGGCCCCTTGTAATGCTGCAGTGATTGGTGGCCCCTTATAATGCTGCACAGTGATTAGTGGCCCCTTGTAATGCTGCACAGTGATTAGTGGCCCCTTGTAATGCTGCACAGCGATTAGTGGCCCCTTGCAATGCTGCAGTGATTAGTGGCCCCTTGTAATGCTGCACAGTGAATACTGGCCCCTTGTAATGCTGCAGTGATTAGTGGCTCCTTGTAATGCTGCACAGTGATTAGTGGCCCCTTGTAATGCTGCACAGTGATTAGTGGCCCCTTGCAATGCTGCACAGTGATTAGTGGCCTCTTGTAATGCTGCACAGTGATTACTGGCCCCTTGTAATGCTGCACAGTGATTAGTGGCCCCTTACAATGCTGCACAGTGATTAGTGGCCCCTTGTAATGCTGCACTGATTAGTGGCCCCTTATGATGCTGCACAGTGATTAGTGGCCCCTTGTAATGCTGCACAGTGATTAGTGGCACCTTATAATGCTGCCCAGTGATTACTGGCCCCTTGTAATGCTGCACGGTCATTAGTGGCCCTTTACAATGCTACTGCCGCTGTCTCAATTAAAAAAAAAACCTATATACTCACCGCGTCTCTGCTGCTGCAGCTGCTGCTCCTCAGCGTTGCCGGCCCTGCACAGTGACTGTTCAGGCAGAGGGCTCCTGCTAACTACGTCATGGCGCCCTCTGACCTGAACGTCACTGCCAGAAGAAGCAAGACAGCAGAGCGATGCGCAGCGGTGGAACGTGGGGCAGGTGAATATGGCTTCGTCCGTTATACTCACCTCTCCTAGCATGTCTCTTGCAGCCTCCCCCCCGTGCTTATTCCATCTCAGCGCTGTTCTTCCTGCTTTCAGTGTCCACGTGGTGCCGCTCATTACATATGTGCATATGTAATGAGCCATTCATTACATATGCGCATATGTAATTAGTAGTCGCTGAAAGCAGGACGAACAGTGCTGAGAAGATGGAATAAGCAGGGGGGCTGCAAGAGACATGCAGGAGAGGTGAGTATGTACTTAACTGCACTATCCAGGTAGCGCCGATCGGAGCCGGGGACCCGGGCCCCTATATAGGCAGGGCGCCAAAGCCACCGCTTCGGCTGCTACCCCAGTAGTTACGATTTCAATAATGTCGATCACACTCATTTAGCGTCCTGAACTCAGCACATGTAAATACAACCGAAATGCTCCAGTGTGACGTGCAATATGTAAGCATTTGGGGCCCCATTTTAAACTTTGCCCACGGCTCCACTTTGCCTAAAACCGGTCCTGCTGGCCAGTTGAGTCTTTTTCCGTGTCTTCAAGCTTGTGTGGCTGGAGACAGGACTCAACATGGGGACAGATTTGGGTGTTAACATGAGGCTATCATATTTTTTGGGGCTTCGAGGACCATCCCCCCATGGTTAAAATGTTTAAATTATGTTAAATGTTAATAAAAGGCTGCTGTGGCAAATTTATCCAAAAGAGTGAGTTGATTCATTACTTTGCGTTGGGGATTAGAAGTTGGTGGGTGAATTGGGTTGGGTGGCCCTGAAAGGGTGAGGAAGCTCATAGTAATCATGAATACCCAACTGTCATGTTGTCCCAGAAGTACTGGGCAGGACATTTTATGAAGTTGTTACTTTCATTTGAGCCAGAAAGGCTGTTTTCTGTTACCAGCTTGGGTTTTTGGATTAGGATGCAATAAACCAAAGAGACTTTAACCAAACGTGTTCCTGTGTCTACCTCGAGGAGCAGCTAAGTGAACCGACCTTACACAACATGTATATAGAGTATTGTTTTCTCATTTGCAGTTAAAGAGGCTATCAAACTTTTTCTAAGTGTTAAATATCCTAAACTATATATAAAAAACAGGGTTTTGCATTTATTTATTTATTTACTGCATAAAACCATATATTCAGTATATACTGTAATAGCTGCAACCTTTATTCTACCCCAAAAAGTGGTACAAATCACATCAAAGAGCTAATATTATAAGGGATTAACGCTCTTATTTTTCTTCCAATCCGCCCATATAACCTGAATGCAGTAAAGCACCCTGTAGAATAGAACAGATGAGTATCACATTTTAAATTCAGAATTGCTCTGATAAAAAGAACTTGGTGGTTTAGATTTAATAAAATGTAAATAGTATTTCACATCTTCCCTTGGGCCCCGGAGCTGATTCAAGATTCCTGATTGAGGTAATATCGTTTTATAAATCAACCTTTGCAACAGATTACCCGGTTCTGTTCCATTTTTGGCTGTTTTTTTTTTTCCTTGCCTACACCGGAGTTAGTTAGACTAAGCAGCTTAGAGCAGAACTGTGCTCCCCGGATATTCTGTAAATCCTTGCAAATGTACAGCAGGAATAATAAATGAGTTCTAGTGGAAACAACGGATATATTTCCATTCAGATTACTTCTATTGACATCACCACAGCCAGATGTGAAAATATTCTCAGCCTCCAACACCAATCTCTGATTTGATAAAAGATATAGACTCAATTTGTTATGGAATGAGAAGCCTCCATAGCCCTATTCTTCTTCACTGTAGCAAGGCGATAAATTATGTATGGATGCATCTCCCGGCAGCGCTATGTGATGTGGAAACAAGAGGGGGCGAGATGTACCAGGGTTGTGTTAACAACATGTCCATAAGGTCAATTTGATTGTAAATAACCTTTCAAAGGTACATGAATGGAGAACAGATAAAGTAACACAATAAAGGTCATTTATGACATGTTAAAGTTCAGCATTAGAAGGTTTTCTGAAGTGACATGTCAAGATTTGTGCAGGGGCATCTACCTTTTCTTTTTAAAGTGTATCGATTTACTGTAGAAGAGCAATACAGCTTTCTAAATGTGGATGACATCCGAGAGGAGACTGATAAATAAAATGTGCTCTCTGCTGAGCGACTTCATCGGATTACACCAAACTTGAAAATGCCAAAAATGCAATTCAGAAACCAAAAGTAGATAATGAGGAGCAAAAGCCAAAAAAGTGAAGTTGAAGCCTATCCTACAAAACTTTGGATGAACTGTAAAATAACTTTTCCAGGGGGCTGATGAGAATTTTTGGAATTGGGTAAAATAATTGTGAGCTTGAGCAGTTTTCCCAAGCGATTCAATTTTAAACCTCTTCTGGACTGGAGAGCAATAGAAACATGAGTCTTATTCTCTCTGTAGAGATGGATTGCAGGGTCGGATTTAGCATGATAATTATGCTGTCAAATATCACCTCATCTCCTTAGCCCCTTATTTACTGCTGGTTAGAGAAATTCACATAATATAAACCCTCTTCCCCTTCATAAATTGTTAGAAGGGTGAACTGTGGGATGTCAATCTGATTGTGGCCTATAGATTTGCCATCGATCCCTTATTTTACATCTTTTGGGCAGTGATACACAACTTATGTGGCAACATCACCTGCTTTGGAGGTGGTATTGGGCTCCATTATTTCTTGGGCCCCTGTGCAGCTATACATGTTGCACCAATGATGTGTCCGCCTCTGGGTTGCACCTGGGACATTGTAATGCTTGTGTATGTGGTGACTACATATACAGATGCATCTCACAAAATTAGAATATCATCAAAAAGTTAATTTATTTAAGTTCTTCAATACAAAAAGTGAAACTCATGTATAATATAGAAGCATTACAAACAGAGTGATCTATTTCATGTGTTTATTTCTGTTAATGTTGATGATTATGGCTTACAGCCAATGGAATCCCAAAAATTATTATCTCATTAAATTAGAATAATTAACAAAAAACACCTGCAAAGGCTTCCTAAACGTTTAAAAAGGTCCCTTAGTCTGTTTCAGTAATTATTCAGGAGCATTATAATGATAGTTATTTTTAAGGACACAATGTCAGGATGTGCTGCACATGACCGGATAAGAGGGAAACTTGCAGAGGCAAGCTCTTGCTGTGAGATGTCATCATGGCTTCTGGATCAGATAAAGAAGAAAGAATGAGGAATTCAATTAGAGAAGATCTCACCTATGAGGTACCTAGATATAAGGGTGCTTCTACCTTGGACAATTTCTGCCTTTAAAAAACCGCTGACCTGCTGTATGAAGCTGACTGACAGCTGTTTAATACATTGTTAAGATAGAGTCTGTGGCCGCATTTTCATGTCAGCAGAATGAGCAGTAACATGTTCACCGCTCACCATCTTGGATGAGTCTTCAAAGTTTTGGAGAATCGCACAGATGTCAGACCTCCATGCCCTCTTATCAGCTCTTATGTGCGGAGGCTGACAGGAATACCGACGAGCATGGCGTAGATGGTTTTCAATTACTGCCTTCTGCTGCTTACAAAGCCTTGCAAACATATGTAACATTGAGTTCCAGCTGGTGTTGACATCGCACACCAGTCGGTGAGCTGATGGTTGCAAATGCTGCTCCAGCACTGCCAGGGCTGTGGCAGCTGTAACCGACCTGCGGAAATGGGCACACACAGCCTACTTTCACAAGCAGCTCAGGCAGATCTAGGTATTTTTTGAGAAACCACTGAACCACTAAATAGATCTTGCACGCCAGGCATGATACATGTGCTCGGTTACCAAGCTTTATAGCTGCCACCAGGTTATGACCATTGCCTGGTTGTAGGTTCATGGGCAATAGCCACAGATCTGTCTCATCTGTTAGACCTTTAAACATTTGGCAGCTGTGTGGTTTTTCAATTAAGTAGAATAGCTTCATCAGAGCTTTCAGCAGCTTGGTCAAGGCAGTACTGCAGTACTTCGAGCTTGTGACTTATGTTGACATTTGTGAGATGGAGGGTGAGAAGGTGGTGCCAGAACTGCTGTAGAAGGTGGGCCAACCCCGTTTGAACCAGTGCCTGCAATTCTCAGTGTCAGTAACACATGTTATGTCCCAGGGCCTGACTGGATCCTGGTTTCAACAGTGCTCACACAGTGTGCCATCAGGAAAATGTAGCATCCATGGCCTCAAGCACTTGTCTGGATGTCCGTGGTTAAGAAAACCTTCACAGTCACAACATTGGTCAGGGTACAGCTGTTGTTATGGGACATGTGCTTGCGTAAGGCGGGGATGGCACACCGGGAAAAATACTACCAGCTTCGGACACGGTATCGAGGACAGCGGCCAAGAGGTAACAGAAGACTAAAAGGCAAAATTGCCAGGGCAAGCAGTCTGGAAATGTAGCCTTTTAGCATTGTAGCCTGTGGTTGAGTGGCTGCTTATTTATGATTGCTTTCCAAGGACTGGGGTAGAAATGACTGAGCGCTGTGCTGGGAAAAGTATGTGAGCGTGGTTGCTGATGGTGGTTGCAAGCAGCGTCGGACTGGAACACCTTGGGCCCACCAGAGAAAATCATTCTTGGGGCCCACTATGTAGCTGCATAGAGTTAAATACCAGACCACCAATTATGCAGTAAAACACGCTAATATCCGGGTATAATATAAGGTTGTACATGTCTTAATTATGTAGCAGGAGTTGGGGTAGCCCCCTCATAGAATATAAAGCAGCCCCCTCACATAGTATAATGCAGCCATCTCATAGAATATAATGCAGCCATCTCATAGAATATAATACTGCCCCCCTCATAGGGTATAATACTGCCCCCTCATAGGGAATAATGCACCCCCTCATAGGGAATAATGCACCCCCTCATAGGGTATAATGCACCCCCTCATAGGGTATAATACTGCCCCCCTCATAGGGTATAATACTGCCCCCCTCATAGGTCATAGGGTATAATGCACCCCCTCATAGGGAATAATGCACCCCCTCATAGGGAATAATGCTGCCCCCTCATAGGGAATAATGCTGCCCCCCTCATAGGGTATAATACTGCCCCCCTCATAGGGAATAATGCACCCCCTCATAGGGAATAATGCTGCCCTCCTCATAGGGTATAATGCTGCCTCCTCATAGGGTATAATGCTGCCCCCTCATAGGGTATAATGCTGCCTCCTCATAGGGTATAATGCTGCCCCCTCATAGGGTATAATGCTGCCCCCCTCATAGGGTATAACGCTGCCCCATCATAGGGTATAATGCTATATAGATATATAGATATAGAGTTAGATAGATATAGATAGAAAGATAGATGTAGAAATAGATAGATATAGAGATAGATAGGAGATAATGGATAGAAAGTAGATAATGGATAGATATAGATAGAAAGATTCATAGAGATAGATAGAGATAGATATAAAGATAGATATAGAAAGAAATATAGATAGAAAATAGATAATGGATAGATAGATAGATAGAGATAGATAGCTATAGATAGAAATATATAGAGATAGATAGATATATAGATAGAGATATACAGATATAATAATAATAATAATAATATAGACATATATAGATAGATATAGAGATAAATATATATAGATAGATGGCTATAAATAAAAATAGATATAGAGATATATATATAGAGATAGATAGATATAGAAATAATAGATATAGAGATAGATATAGATAGATATAGAGATAGATATAGAGACAGATAGATATAGAAAGATAGATATAGAGATAGATATAGAGATAATAGCTAGATATAGAGATATGTATAGAGATAGATAGATATAGAGTTAGAAAGACAGATAGAGATAGCTAGATAGATAGATGGATAGATAGATATAGACAATAGAGATAATAGATAGATATAATAGATAGATATAGAGATAGATATAGAGATAGATGGATAGATCAATAGATAGATAGATAAAGAGAGAGAGATGGAGATAGAGATAGATAATGAGATATAGAGATAGATATAGAGATATAGTGTTAGATAGAAAGATAGATATAGAGATAGATAGATATAGAGATAGATATGGATATAGAGATAACAGATATAGAGATAGATAGATAGATATAGAGATAGATAGATAGATAGATATAGAGATAGATAGATAGATATAGAGATAATATATAGATAGATAGATATAGAGATAATATATAGATAGCTATAGAGAGAGAGATAGATATAGAGAGAAACAGATATAGATATAGAGATAGATATAGAGATAGATAGGTAGGTAGATATAGAGATAATAGATAGATATAGAGATAGATATAGATATAAAGATAGAGAGAGACAGAGAGAGCGGTAGATAGAGAGAGAGATAGATATAGAGAGAGAGAGATACAGAGATCGATAAATAGATAGATATAGATATAGATAATAGATAGAGATAGATAGATAAAGATAGATAATAAATATAGAGATAACAGATAGATATAGAGATAGAGTAAGATAGAAAGATATAGAGATAGGTAGATATAGATAATAGAGATAGCTAGATAGATAGACATAATAGATAGATATAGATATAGATAGATATAGAGATAGATTGAAAGATAGATATAGAGATAGCTGTAGAGATAGAAAGATAGATATAGAGATAGAGCGATAGATAGATAGAGATAGATATATATAATAGATAGAGATAAATAGATAGATAGATAAAGATAGATAGATATAGAGATATAGAGATAGAAAGATAGATAGATATACAGAGAGATAGATATAGAGATAAATAGATAGATAGATATAGAGAGAGATATAGAGAGAAATAGATATAGAGATAATAGATATATATATATATATAGAGATAGATATAGATATAGAGAGAGATAGATACAGAGAAAAGATATAGAGATAAATAGATAGAGAAAGATAGATAGATATATAGATATAGAGATAGAAAGATAGATAGATATACAGAGAGATAGATATAGAGATAGATAGAGATATATAGATAGATAGCTATAGAGATAGATATAGAGAGAAATAGATATAGATATAGAGATAGATATAGAGATAGATAGAGATAGATATATAGATATAGATATAAAGTTAGATATAGAGATAGATATAGAGATAGAGCGATAGATAGCGAGATATATAGATATAGAGATAGATAGATACAGAGAAAAGATATAGAGATAGATAACGGATAGATAAATAGATAGATAGGTATAGAGATAGATATAGATATTAGATAGAGGTATATATAGATAAAGATAGATAGATATAGATGGTAGCTAGATAGATAATAAATATAGAGATAATAGATATAGAGATAGATAGAGTAAGATAGATAGATATAGAGATAGATAGATAGACATAATAGATAGATATAGAGATATATATAGAAAGATATAGAGATAGATAGATATAGAGATAGATGTAGAGATAGAAAGATAGATATAAAGATAGAGCGATAGATAGAGATAAATATAGAAATAGATAGATATAGATAAAGATAGATATAGAGATAGATAGATATAGATAATAGATAGAGATAGAAAGATAGATATAAGAGAGATAGAGAGTGAGATATATAGAGATATATAGAGATATAGAGATAGATAGATAGAGAGAGACAGATAGAGAGAGCGAGAGAGATATAAAAAAAAACAAAACACAATACTCACCTCTCCTCCTCGCTCCCACGCTGATTCCGGCAGCCGGCTTCAGTGTCAGGAGCTGTCCCCTCTGCCAGACACACAGCGGGTGCGCGATGTAGTGAAGTCATCGCGCACTGGCTGTGAGCCAGGAGCAGAGAGGACTGAGGGCGGCGCCGGCCCTGATTTACAGCTGTAGTCTGCAGAGCAGCTTACTAGGCTGGGGGCGGGGCCTCTGGGGGTGGAGACTGTGAAATGAGATTCACTGCTTCGCAGTGAATATTCATTTCTCTTTAGTAGCAGGGACAGGGGCTCCTGCCTCCTGACACCCGCTGCTGCTCCGCTGGCAGGGGCCCCCATAGCAGCTGCATGGTGTGCGACACACCACTGGCTGGGGGCCCCTGGAGCAGCAGGGGCCCTAGGCAACTGCTGGCCCTGTATGCCAGCAGGTGCCAGGGCCCACCAGATGCCAGGGCCCACCGGAGAATCCTCCGGTTCTCCGGTGGGCCAGTCCGACGCTGGTTGCAAGTGTACAATGACTGGTGCAGGGTGGGAGGCATCTTTGTCTATGTCAAGGACAAGGGATTGGCATGTCTGTAGAACAAGGGAAGAAGTAATGGTGTCAACTGCAGGCACTGTTTCTGGACCCTGTTTCTGGACCTGCCCAAGTAGTCAGGTACTTTGCTTGCATATGCCTGAGCATGCTGGTGGTTTTCAGGCTGGAAGTTGTGCTGCCTTTGCTGATGCTGGCACGGCAGATGTTGCAAATGGCCCTTTTTGGACCAACTGGACTGTCTTTAAAAAGGTGCCAGACTCGGAAACACATAACCCTTGTCTTGGCAACTTCACCCGTGTTGGTGCCCTGTGGATAAGTTGCCCACCTTGTGTCTCTGGCCAACCCACTGCCTCTTCCCGCCTGTTGTGGTGCTGCAGATATCCCCCTGTGGGCTGCATGTCACCTTCCCAGGTTGAATCAGTTACTTCATCATTCACCACCTCTTCTTCCACTTCCACACCCTGGTCCTCCTCCTGTCTTGCTGACATAACAACACTACTTGCTGGCAATTTTGTCTCATCATCATCTAGCTCTTGCAACCGTAATTGCATTTTCCAACTGTCTCCTTCTTGGGAGTGTGACTGCTCAAATATTAGAGCATTGCTACATGCAATCTCCTCATATCCTTGTTGCAATGGGCAGGGTGAAAGGCCAGAATCTATAAATGTGAACAGCTCTTCAACAGCTCTTTGAAGTGTCCAAGTGTGGGATCACTTGTCTCTGGGCACTCGGCATGCTGGGAGGAAGGAGGATCAGGGTGAAGATTATGTTGTCCAGAATCACAGCTACTGAGACTGGGCTGTGTGGTAGACAGGCTTATGCTGGCTAAGTGACTAGAAGCATTATCTCTTATCCATTCAACAACCTTTTCACACTGGTCTGTCTTCTAGAGTGATATTCTGCTCCCCCTTACAAAGTGGGACAGGAAGCTAGATCGACATGATGTGTATGTTTGTTGTGCTCCCGTAGCAGATAGTTTCACCTTGCCTACATTCTCAACCTCTGCGCTCACCATCAGCATCCAACCAATTCCCTGTTCCTTAACACGCACCTTGCCCATTTTAAATTATGTTTCATAAATCCCTGTTGAGATAACGTTGCAGACAGTATTACAATGCCAGTAAAATTTGCCCATTACAGACAAACGTATAAGGCTGTAGTATCAATATAGCAATGCTACTTGCAACCAAAGTTTTGTGCATATATTTTGAGGTTCAATTCTAGCATGCAGTATTACAATGTCAGCAAAATTTGCCCACTTCAGATGGACGTATAAGACCGCAGTTTCAAAATAGCAATGCAATTTAACAAACCTTTTATGGAGGGGTTTTATGGCCCAATTCTAGCATGATAAATGCCGTATAAAATTTCACAGCTCAAAAAAAAGACTGTATTACAATGCCAGGCAAATTTTCTCTCCTAAGACAGACGTATGAGACTACAGTATATGAGACTACAGTATAAATATAGCAATGTAATTTGTTTAATAATTTATTTTTTGGGGGATTTGAGACTGAACTGTAGCACACTAACTGGTGTATAAAATTTCACAGCTCGAAAAAAGGCTGTATTCCAATGGCAGGCTGTATTCAAGATGGACATATGAGACACCGTATAAATATAGCAATGCAATTTTTTTTTTTACTATTTCTTTTTGGGGGTTTTGAGGCCTAACTGTAGCATGCTAAATGGCATATAAAATTTCACAGCTCCAAAAAAAGGCTGTATTACAATGCCAGGTAAATTTACACCTCAGTTGGACGAATCAGACTGCAGTATAAACATAGCAATGTAATGCTTTTAACAATTTTTTTTTGGGGGAGGTATTGAGGCCCAATTGTATGATGATAAATGTCATATAAAAGTTCACTGCTAAAAAAAATTGCAGTATTATAATGCCAGGCAAATTTGCCCAATTGAGATGGACGTATGAGACTGCAGTATCAACATAGCAATGCTATTGAGATCCAACCAAGTCTGGCTGTATGCTTTTGATGCACAACTGCCGCAGTAAAAATGGTGTATAATATTTCCCTGTGGAGCACAGTTTGCAGGATTAAGAACAAAAAGTATACTATTAGCCCTGAAAAGAGGTTTTGGCATCAGTTGCAATCTGCAGCATAAAGGATGTACAGTTCAAACCTATCCTGTTGTATGCGATCCCTTCAGCACAAGGTCTTCCCAAGTGCTGCTAGCATCATTATTAATATGTATTACAATTAGCTCTAAGAAGGACTGTTGTACTTCACAGAAATATAAATGTGGTTGAATCGCTAGCTAAAACGCAGTTACAATTCTGTCCCTCTCTCATCAGCACCTCTCCCTACACTGTCTGGGGTACAGTGTGTCGAGAATGGTGTCAGGGGTCTGATATAGACCTGATGACGCTATGTGGCCAGCCAATCACTATAATGCCACAACCAAGAAGGCTATGGCATTACAGTGACTGGCAGTCCATCATCACTTGTTCGTTGGCTGTGTAAAAAGTGCCAAACATGCGGGGTGGGGACTCGAGCTCTCGCTCGAGAATTAAAAAAATACTTGCCAAGTAATAAGCCTCTTTAGCACACTGATACTAGAGTGAGGTACGAGTAGTGACAAGCACGCTTGCTCATCACTAGTAACTATGCTTTATACCCCTGCTATACTTTTAGCAGCACACTCACCTATTTGCATGTTTGTTTTATTTAATATTTAATAAAGAATAAATTTGGTTTACTATATGTCATCTTGAGCTTAATTCTGCCAATGATTTAGTGTTGATAGTTACTGTACATAAAGTCTGCCATATATTCAAAGGTTCCTACAACCCACATTTTTTTTCTCCACCATGATGACTACTCTCTATCTCTTCCTTCTCCTCCATCTCTTCCTCCTCATTCTGCTCCTCAGCCCATCCATGTAGGGGAGACAAGATGATGCTTGTGTGGATACGAGCCTTTGATGTGCTATCAGCCAGTTCCTGTTCCTCCTCAACCTCCTCAATGTAACCCAAGCCATGCTGTGCAGATGGAATGAGACTAGGCTGGGGAGTATCTCACTGTCTCATGTACAGTATTCCTCCTTCACCACTTGGTCAGCATGCAAAACTTCATGTTTAATTGTCAACAGCGACTGTTTCAGTAGTGCTTACTTAGCTGGATTGTTGAGTTTATTATGGCATCATGACTGTTCACCATCTTTGTGGAGTTTTCCATCTCTTGAAGAACTACACAAATGTCAGACAATCATGCCAACTCTTCAGTTGTTATGTGCAAAGGTTGATTAGAATAACAACGGGACTGTTGTAGTAGATGTTCCATAACTGGCCTCGTCTTCTCACAAAACTTTACCTGCATGTGCAGGATAGAGTTCCAGAGTGTGGTCATGCTGCATACCAATTGGTTAAGGGTACTAAAACCAAAGCGCCGTTAATTCACGGCGCTGTGATTTAAGTGAATAGCGCCCCCTAGTGTCGGATTTTCTCCGGGGTCTCGGCTGCCAGGGGTAGTCGAGACCCCAGAGAACATGAATCAGTCGGTTTTTACTGACCCTGCTTTTGCGATCGCTGTTATTAACCCTATAGCGGCGACTGCAAAAAAAAAAAAAGGCTCCGGCTGGCAGATTCCATTCATTATTTTGATCACTATGATAAACAATCATAGTGATCAAAATAAAAAAAATTGTACATAACCCCCCCGTTTATCACCCCCTTAAATAGGCAAACATAATGAAATAAAGAAAATAATTTTTTTTCAGTTTTCCATTAGGGTTAGGGTTGGGCTAGGGTTAGGGCTAGGGTTAGGGTTGGGCTAGGGTTAGGGTTGGGCTAGGGTTAGGGTTTGGCTAGGGTTAGGGCTAGGGCTAGGGTTAGGGCTAGGGCTAGGGTTAGGGTTAGGGCTCGAGTTAGGGCTAGGGTTAGAATTAGGGTTAGGGCGAACTAGGATTAGGGTTAGAATTAGGATTAGGGATTAGGGTTGGTGTTTGGATTAGGGTTAGGGGTGTGTTGGGGTTAGGGTTGGAGCAAGAATTGAGGGGTTTCCACTATTTACCAACTTAGGGGGTCTAAAAATTGGGGTCTAAAAAATCACTTTTGTAGAAATAAAAAATACCTTTTATTTTCACGGCTCTGATTTATAAACTTCTGTGAAGCGCTTGGGGGTTCAAAGTGCTCACCACAAATCTAGATAAGTTCCTTAGGGGGTCTAATTTCCAAAATGGGGTCACTTGTGGGGGGGTTTCCACTGTTTAGGCCCATCAGGGGCTCTGCAAACGCAACATGATGCCCGCAGACCATTCCATCAAAGTCTGCATTCCAAAATGGCATTCCTTCCCTTCCGAGCTCTCCCATGCGCCCAAACAGTGGTTCCCCCCACATATGGGGTATCGGCGTACTCAGGACAAATCGCACAACAACTGTGGGGGTATGATTTCTCCTGTTACCCTTATAAAAATAAAAATTTGGGGGCAAAAAGATCATTTTTGTGGAAAAAAATGGATTTTTTATTTTCACTGCTCTACGTTATAAACTTCTGTGAAGCACTTGAAGGTTCAAAGTGCTCACCACACATCTAGATAAGTTCCTTAATGGGTCTAGATTCCAAAATGCGGTCACTTGTTGGATGTTTCCACTGTTTAGGCCCATCAGGGGCTCTGCAAATGCAACATGATGCCCGCAGACCATTCCATCAAAGTCTGCATTCCAAAATGGCACTCCTTCCCTTCCGAGCTCTCCCATGCGCCCAAACAGTGGTTCCCCCCCACATATGGAGTATCGGCGTACTCAGGACAGATCGCACAACAACTGTGGGGGTATGATTTCTCCTGTTACCCTTGTAAAAATAAAAATTTGGTGGCAAAAATATCATTATTGTGGAAAAAAAATGGATTTTTTATTTTCATGGCTCTACGTTATAAACTTCTGTGAAGCACTTGAAGGTTCAAAGTGCTCACCACACATCTAGATAAGTTCCTTAATGGGTCTAGTTTCCAAAATGGGGTCACTTGTTGGGGGTTTCCACTGTTTAGGCCCATCAGGGGCTCTGCAAACACAACATAATGCCCGCAGACCATTCCATCAAAGTCTGCTTTCCAAAATGGCACTCCTTCCCTTCCGAGCTCTCCCATGCACCCAAACAGTGGTTTCCCCCCACATATGGGGTATCGGCGTACTCAGGACAAATCGCACAACCTTGGGGGTATGATTTCTCCTGTTACCCTTGTAAAAATAAAAATTTGGGGGCGAAAAGATCATTTTTGTGGAAAAAAAAATGGATTTTTTTTTCACGGCTCTACGTTATAAACTTCTGTGAAGCATTTGAAGGTTCAACGTTCTCACCACACATCTACATAAGTTCCTTAATGGGTCTAGTTTCCAAAATGTGGTCACTTGTTGGGGGTTTCCACTGTTTAGGCCCATCAGGAGCTCTGCAAACACAACATAATACAGCCTTTATTAACATATTAGAAATAAAATAACAGGCACAAGCATAGACAATGGATTTAATGTAAACACCAAAACCGGAAAGAAGTGATACTGCGCACGCCATGAATAATAGCCACAGAAATGTAACCCCAATGATCAGTCTCCAGAAATGAACTCCCAATTTGAAACCAAATAGTAATGTCTCAAATGACATAAGGCTCACTGTATGACCTTAATGTCCCGCTTAGTGAAGCGATCACCATGTGAAGGTGAAGGCACAGGGGGGAGAAAAAGTGAAAGGGACGGCATGAGGAGCGGCAAAAAAGTACTTACATAAAGAGCGCAGACACCGCAGTCCGGAACACCCCAACACGCGTTTTGCCAACTCACGTTTGGCTTTCCCCTCGAGAAAGCCAAACGTGAGTTGGCGAAACGCGCGTCGGGGTGTCCCAGACTGCGGTGTCTGCGCTCTTTATGCAAGTACTTTTTGCCGCTCCTCATGCCGTCCCTTTCACTTTTTCTCCCCCCTGTGCCTTCACCTTCACATGGTGATCGCTTCACTAAGCAGGACAATCAGGTCATACAGTGAGCCTTATGTCATTTGAGACATTACTATTTGGTTTCACATTGGGAGTTCCTTTCTGGAGACTGATCATTGGGGTTACATTTCTGTGGCTATTATTCATGGCGGAGAAGTCCGCATGGCCACAACTGATGTAATTGGCTACCTCAGAAAATCTTCAGCAGTGTGTCAAATAGCACTTTTGCAATCTTCTCATATCGAATCACAAAGTTTTCGAATTTTATTGTCCTGCGATTTTAAGGACTTTGTTTGTACGTCAGTCATCAGATCCAATCGCTCATCTCTACCTTCATCTGAACAAGGCACATGAGTGGTTAGAACAAAAATCTATTTTGTTGGTTTTTAGATAACAACTTTTTAATTCTTAACTCTTTTGTGTTTACTCATTTATTTCTCTGTATTGTGTGGTAATTTAATTTCCGCTATTTAACATCCCAAGCTTCCATGACTCATTTACTTTAATCTGCTCTACCTTTAAACTTGCAATTGCATCTTTTTGCCATTTAATTGTTTTTTATTATTTAACAGTACATCATAATGGAAGAGTGTACATAGTTTGTATATTCACAGTTCCCCAGTCTGCTTGTATTATTGATTGCTGATGGGAGGCAGAAAGTCTTGACAAATGGGAAACTAAAAAGAGTGAAAATTGTGAAGCTGATTTATAGAGAATAAAAATAACGATATCATGGTTGAAAGTCATGTGTAATCCGTTATTTTCTTGCACCCACAGACTTGCATTGGTGAGTCTCGGCCGTAATACGGTGCAAATCGTGATGATGGGAGCTGCCCCATAGATTAACATTGGTCCGAGTGCTATGTGATTATTTTATCGCATAGCACTCGTCCGCATTTCTCTCTAGCGTGACTCCGGCCTTAAACTAATATTTTGTTGAAGTACCCATTGAATTTAAGACAGCATTCAGTCTTTTTGTGTAGAAGTTTATCTGCATGATACATTTAGAATTGGCAATCTTTGCTCACTTTTCTTTGCATCAAATCTGTCAGGCATCTCTGTGTACAGCATTCTCTTCAGGTCTCGCACAGATTTTTATTTGGACTCAGGTTTGGGTTCTTGCTGGGCCATTCCAAAACTTTGTCAAGTATATCGTGGCACAGCTGTGTCGGTGCTCAAGAATAGGTTCCCACACCAGAACAATAAAAAAGTACATTTTGGCACTCAACTTGAGAATAAATGAAGGATTTTGTTTGCAGTCAAAGGCAGTAAATGTTTCGGTCAATACATCTGACCTTCATCAATACCCTGCAGAAACCAAAATATCACAGAAAAATAAATAAATACAACTATGTAAATTACATCCATGAGTATAACAAGAAAAATAGGCGACAAAATGTGTCAAATAGTGCACAAGTGATGAGGGATTGGAAAAACATAGGAAGGGAGAGGAAAACACATACCAGACTGCTCCTGTGTGGTCCGTGAACATGGAGTCTAAAGGAATATGGCAATAAGTGTGGGTCCCTAGAAGCATATTGGTCATTTGTTCTATAAAATCACTAAGATATAGATACTCACAGAAGAATAACACTGAAATGGAGAGAATCATAGAGTCCTATGGGGTTACAGTACCCCTGCATGGAGAGTTATTCTATAAGTTGCAAAAGGGCCATTATCAGACAATGGGACCGCAATTAAAATATGAAAGCCATATGGTGTGACCAACCTGTTTAGTAAGGTCCTGTGACAAAAGGCCTCCCTTCTTTTAAGGGGCTGGACACGGTCACCCCCTATAAACCTTTTCCAGTTTCAACAACATTTTTTACCGTGCTACAAATGTCCACACAACATTCGGGACACACAAATAAGAGCTGACATAGGACCGGGGTGCCGTGCCTCTACGCAAAGATTTCTTTCTACTCCTAAGATGGGTACTCACCCTTGTCTACATTGTAATCAATGTAGCAATGTTCTAAAAGGTGCCCACTTTTGCCACCCACATTCGGGTAAACGCTACAAAATTAAGGACTATGCTACCTGTGACACATCATTTGTGGTCTGATAAAATGTCCATGTGGTCTCCTTTACATTGGTGAGACCACCCAACCCATCAAAGATCAAATAAGCAAGCATAAGTCTACAGTCAGATGCAAGAATACATTATTACCATTCAACTTTGTTACAGCCGGACACACTATCCCCCAGTTAAAATTTCAGATTATCGAGCATGTCCCTTTACCCAGGAGATGGGGTGACCGTGTCCAGACCCTAAAAAGAAGGGAGGCCTTTTGGATACATGAACTTGAGACCTTATCCCCCAAGGGTCTCAACAGGGAATATGATTTGTTGTCCTTTATTTAATCGTTTTCCTTATTTGCATGTACCCTTTAATTCCTGCATTGTACATTGGAATGCTTTCAATGATCAATCTGCATTCCATTTCTTTGGGTTTGTTTTTTGCCAACATTGTCTCAATACATACTTGTATATGATTTATATACTAACATATTGTCCTCTCTTTGCAGTCGTCTATTTTGCATTGATGTCAAGCAATCACGCAATTGTCACATCCTGATCCTCCTTCCCCTTGGACCTCCCTGCCCTTTTTTCCCATTTTTTTTTTTTTTTTGTTTTTCAAATAATTTGTATTAATTTTTCATAAGGGAAGGAAGGGTGAACAAAAGGGAAAAGGGAATAATATAAAACTTAGAGAACTCTTTTATAATAGATGCTTTGCAAAACATGCCATACAATATACTTCGTAAACATTAAACATTTTACTGTTGTATTTATCTTAATAGTATTAAACTAAAGACTAAACTAACCTAACACTACATCTTAATAGTATTAAACTAAAGACTAAACTAACCTAACACTACATCTTAATAGTATTAAACTAAAGAATAAACTAACCTAACACTACTACCAATCCAGACTTAAAGCTTAACCTGAGTCGCATTCCTGTAGGAACCGTAAGCAGCTTATTGTAACTACAAAAATTTTGAGTTCCACCGAGCCCACTTTGTGTGGTATTTATTCAAAGGGTTGCTATTAAAAACAAATCTTTCTTCTGTAGAGCTATGGAAACATAATGTGTCTAGAATATCTGAGAAGGAAGGGATATCTGATTTTTTAAAAAAAAATGCTAATTAATTTTTTATATTTAGAAAGATGTGAATCATTATATATTTGGTTGAAGGATTGATACTCTCCAGATCTAAAGAGAGAAGTACCATCTGCGGGGTTACAGTAATTTCACTATCATGTAAAGTATTAATATGGATTTTGACTTCCTTCCAGAGGATTTTTAGTTTTGGACAGCTCCAAAAGATATGATATAAATTGCCAGGGTTTCCACATCCTCTCCAACATTGGGATGCGATCTCCTGATTAATATGGGATAGCCGTATAGGCGTATAGTACCATCTATTCATGACTTTATGAAAGGACTCCTGTAAGGCCATAGAAATAGTAGACTTATAGGTATGCCTAATGGCGTACTCCCATTGTTCTGGTTGAACTATAATATTTAAATCAAGCTCCCATTTGTGCATATAATTGTTTTTTGAAAAGGATGTATCTTTGTTTAAATGTGAGTAGGTATTTTTAATACTCCATTTAAACTTATGATTAATATTAACTAGTAATGAAGAGACAATTTCCAGATTCTTAGCCCTGCTGCGTAACAGCTTTTTTATATTCTCTATTACCGTGAAAAAAGAATATATTTCTGACGAGGGCAGATGATATTTGGATTTAAGCTCACTAAAAGTACTAAACTCTTTCCCATCCCATAAGTCTCCAACTTTTTTTATGCGTACCTCATCCCAGGTATCTGGTATTGAGAAATTGTAAATCTGGGCCAAGAAGGAGAGAGGCAGTCTTCTAATCATATCCTCCTTATTCTCTTTCCTATGTAGCTTAGTCAGAATGTTCCAGGCCGAGAATATGGCCTGGAGGATTGGATGGTGGTGCTCCTTCTGCCGAGATTCCAATAAATAACTGAAAAGAAGTTTTGGAATGGAATTATAATTTATTTGGGCTCTTTCTATAACCAGCCATGCCGGATGCGAACTCTCTTTGAACCAATCCTGACTGAGTTTGATGAGTGTCGCTTGGTAGTATGACCAGATATTGGGCAAAGCGAGTCCGCCATGTCTCTTTGTTCTGTATAAAATATCTGCTGCAATCCTTGCCTTTTTATTTTTCCATACAAAGAGCTGAATTAAATTCTGAATTTTTGTTATAAACGAAACATGTATGTTTAAAGGTATAGTTCTAAATAAATAAAGAATTTTTGGTAAGATGAAGACCTTTACCACTAAAATTTTTCCTAGTAGGGTCAAGTCATGAGTTTTGAATCTATGGAAATCTTTGGAAATAGTTTTAATAAGGTTATCTATATTGGTGGGGATAATGGATTTAAGTTTAGTGGTAATAGTGATACCCAAATAAGTAATTCCCTTTTCTTTCCATACAAAATTGGATTGCTTTTTGATTTTTTCAATTACCGTGTTATTAAGATTGAAGGGTACAATTTTTGATTTCTCTGCATTGATCTTAAAGTAAGAAACTTTTGAGAATCGGTCTAGGACCTTGGTCAAAGCTTTTATTGAGTTTATTGGATCTGAGATTGAAATGATAAGGTCATCAGCAAAAAGTGTTATCTTATGCTGACATTGCTGTGTTTTGATGCCAGATATAGAATTATGACTCCTAATTTTTTCAGCCAGGGGCTCAACCGCAAGAGCAAATAGTAAGGGTGATAAAGGACAGCCCTGCCTAGTGCCATTTGAGATGTGGAATTGCGTAGAGAGATGGTTGTTAATATAAATTCTTGCATTCGGTTGAGAATACAGGGAAAAGATTGAGGAGATAGATTTATTATCAAAGCCAAAATTAAATAAAGAAGTTTTTAGATACTGCCAATTCAATCTATCGAATGCTTTTTCTGCATCTAGACTTACGAGCATAGAGGGGATGTTTGATGTCTTTATCAGATTAATCAAATCTATAATTCTTCGTGTCCCATCTGAGGCCTGCCTGCCCAAAATGAAGCCAATTTGGTCTTTTCTAACAAGGTAAGGCATGATATTTTTTAGATGCTCTGCATGGACTTTGGCATATAACTTAATATCACCATTTATTAGCGATATGGGTCTGAAAGTTTGGACTTTTTCCATGTCTCCAGTTTCTTTTGGTATCATTATTATAGGTGCTTCTAACATGCCTGCAGGGAATGCTCCTAAATTCGAGGCATGGTCAAAAAGGGTTTTCAAATGAGGTGAAATAATATCTGAGAATATTTTAAAATATTCGTTTATAAACCCATCTTGGCCGGGAGACTTCAGTAATTTAAGTTTGGTTATAGTGCCTGCTATTTCTTTCATACTGAAAGGTGAATTTAATTGCCCTAAATCTGAGGGAGTTATCTGTGGAAGGTTTAGATCAGAGAAGAAAGAGTCTATGGCAGCTTGATCTGGGCTAGGCATTGCAGAGTCAGACTTTAGATTATAATGCTTGCTAAAATATTCTGCAAATACATCTGCAATGTCCGAAGGACGGTGTTTAAGACTCCTGACGAAGATCTAATTTTCCCTATTCTCCTATGTATGCGTTCTTGCTTTAGTTTGTTAAGCATGCATCTAGTTGGCTTATTCGTGGATGTATAAGCATTAGATTTGGATGCCCGAATAATTGAGTCATACTCTGTTAAGAGTTCCGCCCCAAGTTCCTGCCTTAGCTTCATCAGTTCTAAGTGAATGGCATGAGATGGATTGTCAGATTTATTTTGTTGATCCTCTTTTATTTTTATTTGGGATTGCAGGTTGGAAATTTTCTCCCTTCTTTTTTTTTATGCCTAGCTGAAAGTTGCATTAAGCAACCCCTAATGACCGCTTTGTGTGCTTTCCATAGTATAAATGGGTCAACATCTGATGAGGAGTTTTCAAGGAAGTAGTTATCAATAGTATTCATAATTATCTCTCTATATTCTGGGATTTTTAGCAATGTCAGGTTGGTTTTCCAAAGAAATGTATTTTTTATCGTTTTATCGGGGGACCTAGATTAAATTCCCCCATAACTGGGGAGTGGTCAGAGAATGATTTGTTTAGTATTTCAAGCTTTTTGAATTGAGGTAAAATATTAGTTAAGAAGAGATCAATTCTGGATGATGTTTTATGCTCATCTGAATAATGTGTAAATTCTCATGAGGTTGAATTGAGACATCTAAAGACATCGAAAAGTTAATTTTGGGTGATCCCGTTATTTAGAGTTGGAGCCAAATGTCGTACGGTAGACGAGGAATCCATATTTCCATTTGGTACTAATTTGAAATCCCCTACTATTAGTAGCTCTCCCCTCTTGGCGGCTTCTATTTTTTAATATGTTAATTATATTAGGGAAATTGTCTCTTACTTGGAGCATACACATTTACTATTGGAGGTGGGAAGGACCCCTTTTCTCTAATGCATTTCAAGATTAGTTCTTTCGTTTGGAAAAAAATGTAAGCGCAAGATAGTATCTCGCGGTTTGTCAGCGGCGATGCCTCGTGGACGCGGCAGCCTGTGGATCCTGTCTATAGTGAGCTGTATCTCAGATAGAGAAGGAGCTGTTTTTTTAAAAAGGGACTTGGCGTAATCTGCAAGGTCATTCTGCAAGACATTTTCAGGGATTCCCCTGATCTTAATATTGTTTCTTCTGCTCCTATCTTATAAGTCAGTTATTTTTGATCTCAGGGATAGGAGCTCCATTTTTAATTCCAAATTTTCTTTTGCCAGGGATTCTGATATATTTTCCACTTTTATTATTCTTGCCTCATTGCTTTCAAACCTCTGTGTGAAGCTCCTACATACGTCTTGTAGGGAGTCTTTGCTCGCCTCAAAGCCGAGTCTAATAGACTCGGTCAGGGCTTTGCAGAAATTAGCTATGAATCCCTCAGTAGCTACCTTGTTCGATGTCAAAAACTTATCAAAATTGATTGGTAAAAATGAAGGATCTGCTAAGCCAGTAGAATCCGGGCACCCCCTTTTTGGTTGTGGTTTAGTAGGACTATGGTTGGGGGGAGCAACTATGCAATGCACAGGTTGAAGGCGTTGCTCGAGGGCTGCCTCACAAAGCTGCCTCCTCTGGTCCCATCCTTTTATATGACTTAGAGCTGTCCATCTCCTCCTCCAAAGATATCTGCCCCCCTACATTAATATCTATAGAGCTTGCGTTTTGTGGGGGACCTTGTGTCTCATTTTGAGATTTTGGGTCCAGAGGTCTTTGGTCCAGCCATTCTTGTATCACTTTACTGTAAGATGTCATATATAAATTTTTTTTGAGGGCGTTAGAGGTCATATTTCCTTTTTTTATAGGAGATCTGGACCTAAAGGAGTTAATAGATTTTAAAGAATCTGATGTTGGACTTGTATTATTGGGACCCCTGAATTTTGAAGCCCTAGCAGTGGAGGAGTCTCTCTTTTTTGTGGATTTAACTCTATTGGCCCCAGTTTCCATTTACAGGGCTCCTGTCACAAGTTCACAGAATGAGCTATTTTATAGGGTCTTCCTTCTGAAAGCAATTTAGCAAGTCACAGTCCTAAAAATCTTATAGTTCCAACAGTAAATTTAACCCCACATATAATTCCTAGGAACTCAATGGTTTTCTTCAGAATAAATGTTTTGACCACAGCGGGAAGGGGGTTATTACTTATTTCGCTTATTAGGAGAAAGCAATCCTACAATAAGTAAGTTAGTCACTGCATATGTAAAAAGGCACTATATAACTACTATAATAACAGTTCAGTTCAAAGAAATTAGAAGCACTTCAATGTTATCCTTCTACAACAGATGGCAGTGTTGTAAATAATATCTATTTAACTGCTTGATCTATTGAGCACATATAAGTAAATATGCCAGGGACAATGAGGAGTTTATAGAATATATGAATTCAACACTGTATGGCTGTGTTATACTAGTTATCTCAGTCCAGTTATATCGCTGACCTCTGGCTCACGCTGAATCAGGCTGATTTCTGCCTCCCAAATCAGTTCCTATGTATCTCCTAATGTACCTCAGGGTCACCAGTTTTAATTGTATGGTTTATCAATCACTGCCTGACCCTAGGTTTAACAATAGAAGTGTACTCTGAAGCAGCCAAGCTGTTTCCCCTTCTGTCGTTTATTTACAGGGGATTAATGTCAGTCTCTCAGTTATGCCTCTGCTGCTGCCACTCACCACCTCTCTGGCCCTTCTTATTCAGCAGGTGTCACCGCCATTTTCCTGCCTAATGTCCGGTCTCTGGCTTCTCCTTTTGTCTTGCCGCGCTCAGTGTCTCCAGAGCACTGCTTTCTTCCACAGGTCCCTCCGTCCTTTCTTAACCACAGACCTGACTCACAGCCGCTTCCTGGATCTTGTTGCTTCGTCGCCACTGCGTGTGAGGTAATTCTGCGTGTGAGGTAATTCCCTGTCAGCTGGTGAGCAGGCTTTTTCCCACCGCTTCTTTTCTCTCACCACCGCCGACTTCAGGGGTCTGTAACTCTATAAATAGCTTCTCAAATTCTCTGGAAATGGAGGTAGATAGTCCTCAGGGGTATGTGGATATTTTTTTCAGGTTCTCTGGGGTAAAGGTCTTCTGTTGCACCGTGAGGGTCGCTTTATTGGGATGACTGTACAGGAGCCCAGCGCTCAAGCTGCCACCATCTTCAGCGCTCAAGCCACGCCCCTCCTTTTTTCCCATTTTTGTCCACCAACTGCCCTGGGTCCGTCTCATATTTATTCCCATTTTCTGTCCTGTTCGTCAGATATGCCTTATACAGGACACACAAAACACCTCAGGGTTTCAGCTTCTATAGCCAAGCTGCTGCTAGGGTTAAATGATACCCAACACACCCACGGTGATGTGCCTGACACGGAGCTCCACCTCTAAACCCTCCTGAAGCGCAGACTCAGCTATGAGAAGCAAACAGTGACACGCTTCCCGGCTGAGCAAGGATGCTTGTCCCTCCCCCGGCTTTCATAAACCCTGAGAATCTGTACATTGACTGCCCGGGAACAAGCGGTGGAATCCGTGTTACTGATTGGCAGACAGTACCATTATTCACCACTGGTAAGGCACACTTTATGCTTTTATAACTACTCCTCTTTATGGATGTTTATGGGATGTTTATGGGACCATACTAATCTCTTATACTGACGTCCACACAGTCTGTTTACTCTTAGAGTCCTCCCACAGCACACTGACCATAACTGATCATAACTTAACCTGTTATGAGCCTTTCTTATGCTGCTCTAGCACTTTAGTATACACTTGTTTATATTTTATTCCAGGACAGATCGAGTCCGTGGACAGCACTTTGGAAATACCTGTCATTCTGGTTTAGCTGTCACAGAACTTTAACACATAACAGGTTGGTCAAATAGGATGGAGATATATTTATTTACCAATGTCCTCTTACCTGACAAGATTCCTTTATCACCCCATAGAACATCACTATACATTTTTGATACACCCAGTATTCTTAACCAGCTGTCACAGGACTTTACTAAACAGGTTGGTCACACCATATGACTTTCATATTTTAATTGCGGTCCCATTGTCTGATAATGGTCCTTTTTCACCTTATAGAATAACTCTCCACAGCAGGGGTTCTGTAACCCCATAGGACTCTATTATTCTCTCCATTTTAGTGTTATTCTTCTGTGAGTATCTATATCTTAGTGATTTTATAGAACAAATGACCAATATGCTTCTAGGGACCCACACTTATTGCCATATTCCTTTAGACTCCATGTTCACGGACCACACAGGAGCAGTCTGGTTTGTGTTTTCCTCTCCCTTCCTATGTTTTTCCAATCCCTCCTCACTTGTGCACTATTTGACACATTTTGTCGCCTATTTTTCTTGTTATACTCATGGATGTAATTTACATAGTTGTATTTATTTATTTTTCTGTGATATTTTGGTTTCTGCAGTGTATTGATGAAGGTCAGATGTATTGACCGAAACGTTTACTGCCTTTGACTGCAAATAAAATCCTTCATTTATTCTCAAGTTGAGTGCCAAAAATTTACTTTATTATTCCAAAACTTTGAGCCTATTAATTTGTTGACTTGGAGATACTGAAGTATTAAGGTCATTGTCGCGATTAAAGGTGAATCTTTAGCAGAATCAGAGATATCCCGGCCCTTTTGGGAGGTGTGGATCCAACTGTAGATTTCAATCCATCCCAAGCTTTCCACAGCAGCAAGTTTTTCATCAATTTCAACAATTTTTGAGGAATGCCTAGCTCTTTGTGATGTCACTATTGTGCCAAATTTAAGCCTGTTCCTGATGACCATGTTCACAGTGGTCCATGATGTAGCTAACGCCTTGGGATTTTTTTGTACCCTTCACCTGACTGATAACTTTCAATAATGAAATACCTTTGGGTGTTGTAAGTTGCTATAAACTTTGTAATTTGCTGTAAAAGCAATATCACAGAGAAGTAAATGAAGTCTTGAGACAAACTAGAAGAGTTATATTAACTTAATTGCATAGGTCAGGTTTGAACACAATCACTGATCAGAGAAAAGCAGTAGCAATATCTTGACTTCAGCAAATCATCTCTTACCTTCCTTATTGAAAAAATGTCCAAGCATGGAATGAATAATACAACTGTTAGGTGGATTCATAACTGGCTTAGTGATCGGACCCAAAGAGTGGACATAAGTGGCTGCACATCCAGTTGGAAGAATGTCGCAAGTGGGGTACCACAGGGCTTTTCCCTAGGCCCTGTGTTGTTCACCTTCTTTATCAATGATTGAGATGAAGGATACTGTATAAATTTGCTGATGACACAAAGCTAGGAGGGATATCTAATACTAGAGAAAAGGGAGAGAGGATTCAAAAACATCAAAACAAACTGAAACCATGGACAGCAACTAACAGAATGGTTTTTAACAGGGAGAAATGCAAAGTCCTACATCTGGGCAAGAAAAGTGAAAAAAGAATGCACAGAAAGGGAGGAATAGGACTAAGCAAAATCACACTTGAAAAATATTTTGATATACTAATAGATCACAGACTGAACATGAGTCAACAGTGTGATGCAGCAGCAAAAAAGGTAAACTCAATTCTAGGTTGCATTAACAGAAGCATAACGTCTAGAACATGTGACATAATTAGCCTCCTCTACTCCTGCTTGGTCAGACCTCATATGAAATACAGTGGCCAGTTCTGAGCACCACATTTTAATAAAGACATGAACAAACTGGAGCAAGTTCAGAGAAGAGCGACTAGAATGGTGACCGGTCTGCAAACAAAGTCCTACGAAGAACAGTTAGAGGATTTGGGAATGTTTAGCTTTATTCTGATTTGCCCAAGGAAAAACTAGAAGCAATGGGATGAAACTGAATGGGAGGAGACAGATTAGATATTAGAAAAATCTTTTTGACAGTGAAGGTGATCATTGAGTGGAACAGGCTGCCATGAGAGGTGGTGAATGAACTCTGAATTGAGCAGGGGGATGGACCACATGACCAAAGAGGTCCCCTCCATATTTACCATTCTATGATTCTATGATTCTACTATGAATATTCACAAAACGTTGGTAACTTGCATGCTGAGAGGTTGGCAAGGACAACACCTACTAAATTTCAAAAGATTTGATCATAACTAGTGTTTATGTTAACACATTTAAAACCTGGATAAAAAATGGGAAAAATATGCCAGATAGTTCCACTTGACGCAGAAAAGGGCACATGACACTACTCAATCTTTCCTTCTCAGAATTTTACTATTCCTGAACATTTTCTTCCATCTATCTAATAAATTCACTCTCTGTATGGGTCCTATAAATATTAAACAGCTTTATCATGAAATATTAAATGATAGTTGGAGTCTTTACTATACCTGCTAAAGGCACTTCAAACAATCAAAAAACTCACACTTCTTTCCCATATAATCCCTTTTTCTGCAGTACAGCTTATGCCCACAATTTAGTGACAGCAACTAATATAATTGCTCCTACTCTTATCGGATCCACAGATTAGAAAAGCTCTAATGATTTGCATGCATCCCTTATGATTTATGGAGAACTACTTAATATGTGTTGCTGCATTCATGAGACTAGTTATGTGTTTCTATTTTTAAGCAAAATGGAGAATGACTTCTTCTCATTGTTCAGGGGAGCCTGAAGTTGAAGATTCTCTTCACCAAGCAGGTGTGCATACTGTTTGTTTGGACATGTTTGTCTAGTCTGTGGTTCATATTCCCAGAAATGCGTCCGTGCAGGTGAGTAAAGAGAAAACCTCTTCTGATATAATTATAACATGTTTGTGCATATTTCTGCATGTTTTTAATGTATTACTGTCTAAATGTTTTTCCTTTGGTTCATTAAAGAGACTTCTCACTTCTACATTTGGAAATGAAGGTTGCTATTAACAAGGTGTCAGTCAGATGGTTGCATGGTCTCATGCACAGTCACTAGGAATTATGAGAGCTGAGCAGATCAATCAGTAGAGTATCGAGTTTATGTACAATTTATTGAAATTAATGGTTCCACACAAATTTAAGCATTTTGTAATTCGATCGAAAAAAACCCCCAAATTTCTTACTACTAGTGATGAGCGAGCGTGCTCGAGCCTCAGTGTGCTTGGGATGTTTGTTACTTGGCGAGTATTTTTTTAATGCTCAATGGAAGCTCTAGTCCCTGCCACGCATGTTTGGTGCTTTTTAGACAGCCAATGAACATGTGGGGATTGCCTGCCAGTCACTGTAATGCCGTAGTCATCTTGGTTGTGGTATTACTTTGATTGGTTGGCTGCATAGCATCATCAGGTTTATATATGACCCATCACGTCATACTCGGCACTTTGAACCCTGGACAAAGGCATCATAGGGAAAGATGCTGGTGAGAGAGGGACAGCATTATAGCTGCGTATTAGCTAGGGATTCAACCACATTCATATTTCTGTGAAGTACAATAACAGTCCTTCTTAGGGATAATTATACTGTAATTGTTCTGCCTTCTTCCACGTATGACGCTGTGTGGATTCCAGCATACGGCTTAACCTTTCATCCACTCCCAGAAACAAGACTGTATGGGTGCTTAAGTCTATATTTATTGGAATGATATGGACAACTATGGGAGATGATAACAGATGGATAATTCAGCAGATTGTTGTACAAAATGTGGATGATTCAGGTAAAAACTACAAAGATAGATAATACAGGATGTCAATACTTAGACAGTATACAATACATGAATACTGGCAGGTAATAGCAATGCAGGGTATTATCAAAACAGCAGCAATGATACAGGATGCTGTTATCGTGCATTATATAAGAGCTGAGCAATATAACATACACAGCAGCAAAGGAGAAAGAAATATCTAACATAACTAGTGGCTGCCAGCTTTACATTCAATGAACAGAGGATGCATGACTAGAGAATGCTTATAACAAACATGCAGTGAAATAACATCACAGGAGCTGAGCATGCATTGCAAACATGATGGGGGGCTGCATTATGGCTTCCAACACAGATGCATGACTCATAATTGCATTATCCTTACCAGAATCTGCTTGTTATAGCAGTGGTTTTGCAAAGAGCTGAGCTAAACACATGTGGGCTGCTCAGGAGAAGCTGGAGAATGATTACATGTTGTTGAAAAAGGCTAGAAGAAGGGGCAGTTCTGAGCAATTAACCATTCGGGGAACAGAAAATTCCAAAGACAGGAATAAAAGGAGAAGGGCAACTTATGACACCTACTGGTGATAGCTGGAACAACACTTAAAAATATCTAGCTGCACAAAATGGGCAGAACAATAATCAATAGTAATACTGATGTTGTGCTGAAGGGATTGTGTAGTACAGGATAGGGTGAATTGCACGTCCTTTATGCTGCAGCCTGCAACTAATGCCAAATCCTCTTTTCAGGTCTAATAATATTCTTTTTGTTCTTAATCCTGCAAATTGTTCTGAGCACGGAAAAAATACACACCATTTTGACTGCGGCAGTTGTGCGTCAAAAGCATACAGCCAGATAAAGAATTACTACATTGCTCCTGCAGTGAAACCAGTCCATCTAAGGTGTGCAAATTTTCCCACAATTATTAACTACAAATTTTTTTGGCAATTAAATTTTATACGGCATTTATCATGCTCCAGTTGTAACTCAAAACCCCCAAAAAAGAAATTGTTAAAAAAATTGTTTTGCTATATCTATACTGCAGTCTGATACGTCCACCTGAGGTGTGCAAATTTGCCTGGCATTGTAACACAGCCTCCTTTATATGCCATTTAGTGTGCTACAGTTGGGCGTCAAAAACCCCCAAAAAGAAATTGTTAAAAATTCACATTGCTATATTTATACTGCAGACTCATATGTCCATTTGGGGAGTGTAAATTTGCTTGCCATCATAATACGGCCTTTTTTAGCTATGTAATTTTATACAGCATTTATCATGTTAGAGTTGGGCCTCAAAACCCCACCTTCAAAAAAAATTTTCTTAAAACAATTGCATTGCTATTTTGATGCTCCAGTCTTATACCTCCATCTGAAGATGGCACATTTTGCTGGCATTGCAATACTGTTATTTTCTTCAGCAGTGACATTTTAGATGACATTTATCATAAAATTGTTGAGCCTCAAAACACACAGAAAAAATTTTGTTTCAAATAGTATTGCTCTATTGATAATAAAGTGCTATACATCCATCTGCAGTGAGCAGATTTTACTGGCATTGTAATAATGTCTGCAATATTTTCTCAACAGGAATATACAGTATATATCATTTAAAATGGGCAAGGTGGGTCATAAGGGACGGGGAAGTGGGCGTGATACTGATTGTGAGCACTGAGGCCAAGGCCGTGGGCAAGGTGAAACTGTGCCTGCCGTGGGAGCACAACAAACACAATTCATGTTGATCTAGCTTCTTTTCCCACTTTGTAGGGGTGCGCGAACCACCACTCATGAATTCAGACAACTGTGAAAAGGTTGTTGGATGGATAGCAGATAATGCTTCCAGTCACATTGCCAGTACCACCCTGTCTACCACATGGTCAAGTCTCAGTAGCCGTGATTCTGGCCAACATAATCCTCACCCTCGTCCAACTTTCTCTCTCTATGCAGAGATGCCCAGAGACAAGTGATCCCACAGTTGGACACTCTGAAAAGCTGTTAACATTTCCATTTATAGATCATAACCTCTCACTCTGCCCGATGGAACTGGTATATAAGACGATTGCATGTGACGATGCTTAAATACTTTAGCAACGATGCTCACAAGACAGCGACATTTGTAAAATGCAATTATTGTTGCAAGAGCTAGATGTTGATGAGACACAATTGAAAGCAAGTGGAGTTGTTACATCAACAAGTCAGCAGGAGGACCAGAGAGGGGAAGTGGATGATGAGGTGGTGGACGATGAATTCACTGACACAACCAGGGAAGGTGACAAAAATCTTGGCACTCAATATGTGAAATATTCAGACACTTTTATTTTGTGCATCCAGACAGAAAGGTTTAAACGTTTTCGGTCCAGCATAGGACCTTCATCAGAAAAATCTCGTTTACTGAAATAAATAAATCCTTGCAATGGTAACCAAAAGAAGGACAAAGTAGAGAGTCTGGATGGCCAGTGGAAATGTTAAATGGCTGGCGTCTGGAAAGCGTATATGGACTGAGCCGTCCAAAATTAGAACAGGCAGCTGTACAGCGTAGGGCTTCAGAAAAGGGACCTCCAGGGTCACTAAAATAAGGAGTGAAGACAGCGCTGATAGCAGTGGGTATACAACCTCTAGAATTGAATTGCGCTGGTGAAGCCCTGGTCTGTGGTCAGGCTGCCCTGTGTGGAAAACGCGTCTTCAGCAAGGGCAGCACAACTACCAGTCTGACTACCACCAACATGTTTAGGCACACGCAGGCAAAGCACCTGACTACTTGGGCTGATTTCCAGAGTCCAGAAACAGTGTCAGCAGGTGACACCGCTGCCTCTTCCCATTCTATGGGCACGCCAATCCCCTGTCCTTGACATAGACGAAGATGCCTCCCACCCTGCATGTCCTTGTCCCAGCGCAACGTTCATTTGTCCCTACCTCACTCCTTGGAACACAAGTGTAAATACGCAGATACCCACCCACAGGCTACAATGCTGATCGACCACATTTCAAGACTGCTTGCTCTGGAAATGTTGTGGTTTTTGCTTGTGGAGACAGAACCTTTCTGCAACATCATGCTGGCGGCCGTCCTTCAGTATTTGGTCCCCAGTCACCACTATTTCTTCTAGTTTGCCGTCCCTGCCATACACAAGCATGTCACCCATAACATCAGCTGGGTCCTGACCAAAGCTATGACTAGGAAAGTCCACTTAATCATGGATACCTGGACAAGTGCTTGTGGCCAGGGACACTTCATGTCCATAACTGCACACTTTGTGGACATTATGAAATCTGAGACCCAGTCGGACCCTGGGATGGAACATAATCTACAGACATCGAGAATTGCTGGCCTTGGTGCAATCAGGGTTTCATCCACCTTCTAGAGCAGTTCCTGCCCTTCCTCCTCCTCCTACGCACCCTCCATCTCACAAATGTCAACATCAGTTGCAATCTGAAAACACTGCAGCACTGTCTTGGCCAAGTGGAAACAAGCTGTGCTAAAGCTAATCTGCTTAAATGATGAACCATATAAGACTGCACAGCTAATCAAAAGTCTAACAGACCAGACTGATCCATGGCTTTCGATCCTGAACCTACAACCATGCATGTGACAATGGCCATACTGTTGGCAGCTCTGAAACTTATTAACTTCGCACATGTACCATGACTGGCCAATATGGTCAACTTAGAGGTTCAGCGGTCTCTCAAAAACTATTCAGATCTTCCTAAGCTAATTGTGAAAGTATGCTGTGTGTGCCCATTTCCACCAGTCAGCTACAGCTGCGTTTGCAACTTCCAGCTTACCAAATGGTGTGCAATGTCATGATGCATTGGATCTCATCATTACAAATGTTGGCAAGGCTTTATGAGCAGCATAGGGTAGTAGTTGAATACCAGCTACACCATTCACGTGGGTATTCAGGTCAGCCTCAGAATTTAAGAGCTGATGAGTGGGCATGTATATCTGACATCTGAGCAGTTCTTAAAAACTTTGAGGACTTGACCAAGATGGTGTGCAGTGATGATGTCATAATCAGCATTACCATACGCTTCTCTGTCTACTGAAATGCCTGCTGCTCACAATTAAAGAGGAGGCCTTCCAGGCAGAGCAAGTTCAGATGGAGCCAGAAACTATACTGGGTGATGCTACACAGCCCAGCCTCATCTCATCTACTCAAAGTGGATTGGGTGATAATGATGAGAAGTAGGAACAGGAACTGGTTTCCTGCACTACAGATAGTAGTACTCACACCACCTTCATCCCGCTTGTTCAGCATGGATGGCCTTAAGATGAGAAGGCAAAGGAAGACGAGAAGGACAACATGGACAGTCACTCTCTTGGTGAGGATCAGCTGTCCTTGATGGGAGGTATATCGCCTTGGTCCTCTTTATTCCTCCAGCCATGCTGCAGTGATGCCTATGAGCTGCTTTGAATGCTACCCTGATGTGAACATGGTCCCTCCTGCTCCTCATCCTCAAAAACTGTCCCCTGGCTGGATAGTTATGCACCTGGCTGCTGTTGGTACTGGAACCCGCCCTCCCAGCCATGTGTGGTCGACTGGCCCAATAATTATGTGAATGATCTATGTTCCTCCACCACTTACTCATGTGCCACCACTAGAGTTGAGCGATACCGTCCGATACTTCAAAGTATCGGATCGGAATGGATCGGCCGATCTTAAAAAAAAGTATCGGTATCGCCGATTCCGATACCGGAAGTCCCATTCAAGTCTATGGGACTTCCGGTATCGGAATAAGAAAAACCCTGTTTTTGCCTTGTACAGCCTCTCTGGGGTCTGTACGGGCCTTTCGGGGGGCTGTGCCGGCCTGCCAGGGGGTCTGTGCAGGCTCCGGTGGTCTGTGCCGGCCTGCCGGGGGGGCTGTGCCGGCCTGCCGGGGGGGCTGTGCAGGCTCCGGGGGGCTGTGCCGGCCTGCGGGGGGGCTGTGCAGGCCTGCCGGTGGTCTGTGCAGGCTCCGGTGGGCTGTGCCGGCCTGCCGGGGGGCTGTGACGGCCTGCCGGTGGTCTGTGCAGGCTCCGGGGGGCTGTGCCGGCCTGCCGGGGGTCTGTGCCGGCCTGCCGGGGGTCTGTGCAGGCATCGTCTGATGGGACTACAAGTCCCATTGGGCGATGCCTGCTACCATGACAGTGATTGACACATTAGCCAATGATGGGACAGTAGTAGTCCCATCATCCGGCTAATGTGTTGAATGTAAAAAAAAAAAAAAAAAAATTACATGCTACATACATGCTACATTCATACTACATACTACATACATGCTAAATTCATACTACATATATACTACATGCTACATACATACTACATATATGCTACATATATACTACATGCATGCTACATACATACTGCATGCTACATACATACTACATGCTACATACATACTACATATATGCTACATACATACTACATATATACTACATGCATGCTACATACATACTACATACATACCACATATATACTACATACATACTACATACATACTACATGCATGCTACATACATACTACATGCTACATACATACCACATGTATACTACATACATACTACATACAATACATTCATACAATACATACATAGACATACAGTACATATAACATAGAGTAACATACTTACCAATACGTGTCACATTGTTCTCCGAAGCCATTATCTTTTACGGAATAAATATTAACATAACAAACCACAAAAATACTCACCCACGATCCGAAGCAGTCCACGAGTGTGTCCCACGACGATCTTGGGTAGAGAACTGCAGCATCAGCTGATGCTGCTGTTCTCTACGGGCTGCAGGAATCCAATGACGGAAGGTAGGTATCCTTCCGCACTGTATTCCTCCGCCACTTAAAAAAAAAAAGTCCCTAGTCTCACTTTATGCCATTGCTGCGTGGGAAATTCCCACACAGCAATGGCATAAAGTGAGACTAGGGACTTTTTTTTTTTTAAGTGGCGGAGGAATACAGTGCGGAAGGATACCTACCTTCCGTCATTGGATTCCTGCAGCCCGTAGAGAACGGCAGCATCAGCTGATGCTGCAGTTCTCTACCCAAGATCGTCGTGGGACACACTCGTGGACTGCTTCGGATCCTGGGTGAGTATTTTTGTGGTTTGTTATGTTAATATTTATTCCGTAAAAGACAATGGCTTCGGGGAACAATGTGACAAGTATTGGTAAGTATGTTACTCTATGTTATATGTACTGTATGTCTATGTATGTATTGTATGAATGTATTGTATGTAGTATGTATGTAGTATATATGTGGTATGTATGTAGCATGTAGTATGTATGTAGTATGTATGTAGCATGCATGTAGCATGCAGTATGTATGTAGCATGCATGTAGCATATATGTAGTATGTATGTAGCATGTAGCATGTAGTATGTATGTAGTATGTATGTGGTATGTATGTAGCATGTAGCATGTATGTAGCATGCATGTAGTATGTGTGTAGTATATATGTAGTATGTATGTAGCATGTAGTATGTATGTAGCATGCATGTAGTATATATGTAGTATGTATGTAGCATGTAGTATGTATGTAGCATGCATGTAGTATGTATGTAGTATGTATGTAGTATGTATGTGGTATGTATGTAGCATGTAGTATGTATGTAGCATGCATGTAGTATATATGTGTTATGTATGTAGCATGCATGTAGTATGTATGTAGTATGTATGTAGTATGTATGTAGCATGCATGTAGTATGTATGTAGTATATATGTGGTATGTATGTAGTATGTATGTAGCATGCAGTATGTATGTAGCATGCATGTAGTATATATGTAGTATGTATGTAGCATGTAGTATGTATGTAGCATGCATGTAGTATATATGTAGTATGTATGTAGCATGTAGTATGTATGTAGCATGCATGTAGTATGTATGTGGTATGTATGTAGTATGTATGTAGCATGCATGTAGTATATATGTGTTATGTATGTAGCATGCATGTAGTATGTATGTAGTATGTATGTAGTATGTATGTAGTATGTATGTAGCATGCATGTAGTATATATGTCGTATGTATGTAGCATGTAGTATGTATGTAGCATGCATGTAGTATGTATGTAGTATTTTTTTTTTTTAACATTTAACACATTAGCCGGATGATGGGACTACTACTGTCCCATCATTGGCTAATGTGTCAATCACTGTCATGGTAGCAGGCATCGCCAGATGGGACTTATAGTCCCATCGGACGATGCTTGCACAGACCCCCGGACATCAGCACAGCCCCCCGGCAGGCCGGCACAGCCCCCCGGCAGGCCGGTACAGACCCCCACAGGGTGCACAGACCACCGGCAGGCTGGCACAGCCCCCCGGCAGGCCGGTACAGACCCCGGGCAGTCCACACAGCCCCCAGGCAGGCCGGCACAGACCCCCGGCAGGCCGGTACAGACCCCGGGCAGTCCACACAGCCCCCCGGCAGAGACCCCCGGAAGGCCCGAAATGACGGCGCATCATGATGCGCACACATCGCTCATCATGATGACGTCAGGCTGTCAATCAACTTTGAACTTCCGATTCCGATGCCGACTTCCGATATTGAAAAAATATCGGAAGTCGGTATCGGAATTCCGATACAGCAAGTATCGGCCGATACCCGATACTTGCGGTATCGGAATGCTCAACACTAGCCACCACCCTATCCATCATTACCTGAAGCATTTTTTCAAGCAAGCATAAAAGTGAGATAGTAACACTAATGATGGCATTATCAACCCACTCTATGTTGGTGGAGTACTTGAAGCAGTGCAACACTGCACACATGTCCCACATGGAGACCCACTTGTTGGTAGTGAAGTGGTGTTGTTCAACAGAATGACTCACCAGTGCATGCTGCAGCTGAAACTCCACTGTTGCACGCTGCTTATCACACAGTCTCTCCACCATATGCAAGGTGGAGTTTCACCTTGTGGGTACGTCACATATGAGGTGGTGAGCGGGAAGACAGAAGTAACACTGCAGCACAGACAGTCAAGTAGCACCATGCTGAGAATGCCAAATGACATAATTTTTAAGGAAGCTCCACACCATCAAATTCTTCACATGTGCTAGGCAAAGGATTTGCATCAAATCGGCCAGACCCAGAGCTGCTTTGAGATTTCGGCTGTTATTGCAGGCCACCAGACCAGGCTTGAAGTTCACCAGCATCAGCCACTCAATATCTGATGTTTGATTCCCATCACAGGTCCTGAGTGATGTTGGATTTTCCTCCAAACAGATTAGTTTCAAAACAGCCAGTTGTCATTTCCCAGTGGCTGTCCTAAAGCTAAAATACACAAGGAAGGAAGGGAAAATGGAAAGTCTGTTCACCTCATCCAGGTGCACCTTGTAAGGTAAGAGCAGTCTATAAGGAGCCGTCTCAGTCTCGGATGTTGTCAGTAAGATGAAGAAAAAAAGGGAAATCTTCAGCAACAATATATCCAAATGAAAATTGTTAAGGATAAAAAATAGCTTTTATTGTATCCAATGTTAAAAGTTCAATGAGCTGGCCACCCTGGAAATAGCAATAATGAAGACCAATTCATTTCAGCAAAGAGCCTTAATCATGGCCTATAAGGATCTTTGCTGAAATGCGTTGGTCTTTATTATTGTTATTTCCAGGGTGGCCAGCTCATTGAGCTTTTAACATTAAATACAATAAAAAGAGATTTTTATCCTTAATGATTTCTATTTGGATATATTGTTGCTGGAGATTTTCCCTTTTCTTCCTGACTGGATGAAAAGGTGGTGGAGGCAGGAGAGTAGGAGAAGGAAAAATAGGAAAAGAAACATCCAGCAATCCTTGATGGTGGTAGGACATGCATCAGAATGCCTTCTTCCTCAGGCACAGCCGCCGCTACATTTACCCAGTGACTAATTACAAATAAGCAGTATAATGTCACTGCCAGTGCTTACTAATCCACATATTGGTGTTTATGTGAAACTTGCCACTGATGGAGTTGTGCAGGCAGAACAATAAAGGCCCACCTGAAATAGTAATGGTGGCTGTTAAAAACGTACTGTAAGACATTGCTGTGCACTGTTCCATCTTATTTTATGTCTTTTAACTGCTTCAGAGTTCTTGCATGATATAGCTTTAAACCCTTAGTGACAGAGCCAATTTGGTACTTAAAGACCCGGCCAATTTTTACAATTCTGACCACTGTCTGTTTATGAAGTTATAGCTCTGGAATGCTTCATCGTATCCCACTGATTCTGACAATGATTTTTTGTGACATATTGAACTACATGTTAGTGGTAAATTTTATTCAATATAACTTGCTTTATTTATGAATAACTTGCTTTAGTTATGGAAAAAAATGGAAATTTGGAAAAATGTTGAAAATGTTGCAGTTTTCAAAATTTTTATTTTTGCACCATTAAATCAGAGAGTGGTGTCACACAAAATAGTTAATAAATAATATTTCCCACATGTCAAATTTACATCAGCACAATTTTGGAAACATATTTTTTTTATTGTTAGGAAGTTATAAGGGTTAATAATTGATCATCAATTTCTAATTTTTCCAGCAAAATTTGCAAAACCATTTTTTTAAGGACCACCTCACATTTAAAGTGAGTTTAGGGGGACAGTATGACAGAAAATACCCAAAAGTGACACCATTCTAAAAACTGTAGTCCTCAAGGTGGGCAAAACCACATTCAAGAAGTTTTACCCTTCAGGTGCTTCAATGTAAAAGGAAAAAAATGAACATTTTACTTTTTTCACAAAAAAATTTACTTTGGAACCAAACGTTTTTATTTTCACAAGGGTATCATGAGAAAATGGACCACAAAGATGGTTGTGCAATTTCTCCTGAGTACGCTAATAAACCATATGTGGGGGAAAGCCACTATTTGGGTACATGGCTTTTTGAATGCAAAATTGGCTGGAATCAATGGCGGGTCCCATGTTGCATTTGGAGGCCTCCTGATGTAGCTAAACAGTGGAACCCCCCAACTCTTACTCCAACCCTAGCACAACCCTAACCCCAACACACCCCTAACCCTAATCCCAACCCTAACCATAGCCACAACCCTAGCCCTAACACACCCCTAAACCTAATAATAACCTAATTTTAACAGCTAAATCTAATGGTCGCTACTCCATGCTAATTCTCTTGGATCTCTCCGCAGCATTTGACACTTTGGATCATCAGCTCCTTCTCACTATGCTCCGTTCCATTAGCTTCAAGGACACCATTCTCTCTTGGTTCTCTTCCTACCTCTCTGATCACTCCTTTACTGTATCTTTTGCTGGCTCCTCCTCTCATCTTCCTTTTACTGTTGGGGTTCCTCAAGGATTGGTTCTAGACCCCCTCCTCTTCTCTTTGTATACTGCCCCTATTGGTCAAGCAATCAGTAAATTTGGGTTCCAGCAGCATCTCTATGCTGATGACACCAAATTATACACTTCTTCTCCTGATATCATGCTTGCCTCTTTAGAAAACACCATAGATTGTCTTACCGCTGTGTCTAAGATCATGTCTTCCCTCTATCTGAAGCTGAACTTGTCAAAAACTGAACTCCTCATGTTTCCTCCCTCTACTAACCTACCTATGCCCGACATTGCCATTTCCGTGTGTGGTTCCATCATCACTCCCCAGCAACATGCCTGCTGTCTTGGGGTCATACTTGATTCTGAGCTTTCATTCACCCACCATGTCTCATCACTGGCTTGCTCTTGTTATCTGCACCTCAAAAACATTTCTAGAATTTGACCCTTTCTTACTTTTGACTCTGCAAAAACTCTTACTGCTTCTCTTATTCATTCTCGTCTGGACTATTGTAACTCTCTACTAATCGGTCTCCCTCTTGCCAAACTCTCCCCTCTCCAATCCATCCTGAATGCTGCAGCTAGGATCCTATTCCTCACCAATTGTTACACCGATGCCTCTACCTTGTGCCAGTCCTTACACTGGTTACCCATCCACTCAAGAATTCAGTATACGAGTAAACTTATTACCCTCACCCACAAAGCACACCATGGCTCAGCACGACCCTACATCTCCTCCCTCGTCTCAGCCTACCACCCTTCCCGTGCCCTCCGTTCTGCTAATGACCTGAGGCTATCATCCTCATTAATCAGAACCTCCCACTCCCGTCCCCAAGACTTTTGACGTGCTGCACCAATTTTTTGGAATGCACTACCCAGGTTAATACAATTAATCCTCAATCCTCACAGTTTTAAGCGTGCCCTAAAAACGCATTTGTTTAGACTGGCCTATCACCTCAACGCATTAACCTAAATATCCCTGTGTGGCTCATTCAAAAATTTTTACCATAACCAGGTTCCTCGCATCATGTTCTCACATGCTTTATGCATTTAATAGCCCTTTGTGTCTGTAGTGTTACATATTTAGACTGCTAACTGGTTCATGCAGCAACAGGAACACCAGATTCTTACACTATGGCTGGTCCAAACAATAAAAGCAATTGTTGTCATCCACCTTTGTGTCTCCCCTTTTTCCTTATAGATTGTTAGCTTGTGAGCAGGGCCCTTATTCGTCTTGGTGTCTGTTTTGATCTATGTGTTTATTGTTATGCTGTAATGTCTATTGTCTGTAGAAGTCCCCTCTATAATGTAAAGCGCTGCGGAATATGTTGGCGCTATAGAAAAATTATTATTATTATTATTATTATTATTATAACCCTAACCATAATCCCAACCATAGTCACAACCATAACCCTAACTGCAACCCTAACCTGAACACCACAACTCTAACCTTAGCCCAACCCTAACCCTATCACAGCCTAACCCCAACTCTAGCCCAACCCTAACCCTAGCCCCAACCCTAACCCTAGCCCAACCCTAGCCCTAGCTCTATCCACAACCCTAAGCCTAGCCGCAACCCTAACCCTAGCTTTAACCCAACCTTAACCCTAACCCCAACCCCAACCTTTATGAAAAAATGAAAATAAATACATTTTTTATTTTATTATTTTTACCTAACTAAGGGGTTGATAAAGGGGGGTTTGAGTTACTTTTTTTAATTTTGTTCACTGTGATAGGGTCTATCACAGTGATCAAAATGAACCAATAGGAAAAATTTCATATTGTTGTCCGGTGCTGGCTGGCAGATCTCGGCAGATGCACTGCACATGCACCAGTCTTTTTCTTCCCGGAAGAAGATGCTGAGGACCGGAGACACAGTCATAGGGGCCAGGAGACACCGTGGGTACCGAGTAGCTCGGGGGACCCCATTTTTCTCTCCTCTGATGTGCTAGATGATATCAGAGTAGAGAGAAATAAATAGGAAACCTGACTTTTTTTTTGCAGTCACCGATATTAGGTGAATAACGGGAGATCGCAACACTGAGGAAGGTAAAAACCAACCCGAATCATGTTCTCTGGGTCTCAGCTACCCGCAGTAGCGGAGACTCCAAAGATTTTCTGATGCTGGGGGGCACTATAACCTTTTTTCTCAGTGCCGTTAAGAAGCAGGGATGAGGAATAAGTACCCTTAACTGCCCCCATTAGAAGGCGTATCGGCGGTCGTTATGTGGTTCATTTGCAAATCTGGATTGCAGGGAGGACTGATGATTTAAGGATGTGTTCACAGTACATCATGCCCAGCATGCTCCTATGCAGGAGTGAGCCTTTTGCCCACCCCCCAACATGAGCAGCAGTTGACCCAATATATTTGATTCATTAAGAACAGACAAAAGTAACATTTCACGATTCATTCATTCATTTAAAAAAACTACCCAGATTATTATATATAAGCATAAGAAAATGAATGAATGTGAGATATGCAATATACATGCAGAGTAAAGGGTACTGGATGTTACTGGTAGGTATTTACCTCTCCGCTAAGGATAGCTCCACACTTCTAATGATTAAGCATATCATGCAGCAGCTCAGTGTATTATCTGTCTATGCTTTCATCACTTCAGACATCACCCCTGCTACTCAGTGGCCATCTCTATGAGCATATTGGACCAAGCGCACTTCTCAGTTTATTCATTCATACAGCACCAATCCTTTCATCACACATGCGGCACTTGTCTGGATCTGTCGTCCAGTTGTTAGATCAAACTTGTAAACAGATGACTAAGTATAAAATAGTGCAGTACTTATAATAACGTTTTGTAACATCAATATGGCATTAACATATTCCTGAAAGATTCAAGCAACAGGGATTTACATAGCAAGTCTCTGATGTTTGTACAAGCTTGTCATCCACAATTTCAATTTCACCAATTTAAAAAATGCCGCAAAAATTTCAAGTGTGATCATATCCTAAGATAAAGATGAAACACTGTATTACTGTATTTGCCACAAATGTTTTTACTTAGCCTTTTTATTGACTTAAAATGCGAGCTCTATGTTGCCTAGATTGGCAGATGATTTAGTTTTGTTTTTGTGTTCCCACATTTTTAGCCATAACACGTGACTTATTTAAGGGTTGCTATATATTGCTTTTTTGTGTGCTAATATCTGTACTTTTTTATTAGCTTTTTTCGCACTCACTTAGCATAAAATTGCTAGAAACTTCAATTGGGAATTAAATGCAGAAAAAAGCAATTGCATCATTTTTATTTACACTATTTCACGATCACCACACATGACATGTTCCCTGTATTCTATGTGTTTGTGGTGACACCAGATAAGCAAATGTCTACATCATTCCTATGTTGTGATACTAGGTTTATTCCAAAAATACCCTTTGTTGTACTGAAATTTTGCTTCCGTTGTTATTTTTCAGTTTACTTGCATATACTCTTACTTTTTAACTTGTTTTCTCTCTGCAAAGTACCAGCATATAACGTTACAGTACAACAATATACACTCACACATTAATATAGTAAAAATGAAAGTTGTTTTGAGGCTTGGAGTCACATAAACCTTCTCAGAGCCAATAGTGTAGACGACTGTTCACTGTTAATGCTCCTGCCTTCCTGAAAGCAGATCCTGCGTTTTAGAATCCGCAGGCCCCTGGTAAGAAAACACGTTAAGGCTGTGTGCCCACAATGCGATTTTTAAGCATTTTTGCAGTGATTTTCAGCGCAAAAATGATGCGAAAACGTTTAAAAAACTCGTACAGAACACACCCCATGCATTCCTATGGCATTCCGCACATGCTGTGCTAATGCTGCGCTTTTTTCCGCAGCGGAATCGCATCACAGAAAAAAATGCAGCATGCTCATTCTTTTTGCGGAATTGCAAAGAATTGCTGTGATTCCGCACCCATAGGAATGCATGAGAACCGCTTACTTCCCGCATGTGGCTATGCCCACCATGCGCAAAGTTAAGCGTCTCATGTGCGGATGGTACCTACGGTGTGGAGGAGAGGAGACTGTCCTCCAGGCCCTGGGTACCACACCCCTGTAAAAAAAAGAATAAAAAATAAAAAAAATCGGGGTATATTTACCTTCCGGCGTCACATGCAGCCTTCCCGGGCCTCAGCGTTCCCAGTAATGCCTTGCGGCAAGGACCTGTGATGACATAGTCTCGCGTTACTCTATCGGTCTCGTGAGATCGCTATAGCAACACGAGACCAACGTCATCACAGGTCTCGCAAGGCATCGCTGGGAACGGGAGCATCGCTGAGGCTGCGCGGGATGTCGGAAGGTAAATATACCCCGATGCTTTATTTTTTTATCATTTTTAACATTCTATCTTTTACTATTGAGGCCGCATAGGCAGCCTCAATAGTAAAAAGCCGGTAACACTTGTCAAACACTATGTTTGACGAGTGTGACCAACCTGTCAATCACTTTCCAAGCGATGCTTCAAATCGCTTGGAAAGTGCTTGAATTCCGCACGCGAAAATCACGGCAAAAACGCTAACATAATCGCGGTAAAATCGTGCGGGGGAAAAAAAGCGTGTTTTCTGGGAAGGAGTCCGGATTTGAGTGTCCAGTTTAAAACGCTACGTGGGCACATAGCCTTAATAAAATTTGTACACAGAGAAGCAATTGCCCTGGATTTCAGTGTTCTGTAGGAAAATACTTCAGAAGCGGGAAAAGAATAAAGTATTATCTTGTGAATGCAAAACAGAGAACCCCAGTTGGCCATCCTGCCTACACCTTTGTTAGGTGGTAAACCCTGACATGATGAAACAGCTTCAGAGAGTGACAGCTAAAGCTAAGTGCCCACATTGCAGAAATGATGTGGAAATGTCCGCAGCATTTCCGCAAGTCCCTGCCGTGGGTAAAACACATGCAGAATTTGCATGCGTTTTCCCGCAAAACACAAGCGTTTTGCAAGTGTTTGAAGCATTGCTTGGAAAATTGATTGACAGGTTGGTCATACTTGACCACCTTTTTACTATTGATGCTGCCTATGCAGCATCAGTAGTAAGAGATAGAATGTAAAAAATAATTAAAAAAATAAAAAATAGGGATATACTCACCTTCTGTCGGCCCCCGGCCCTCAGTGACGCTGCTGGCATGCTCCGTTCCCAGGGATGCATTGCGAGAATCACCTCAGGTGACGTAGCGGTCACGTGACCGTGACGTCATCTGGGGTGATTCGTGCAATGCATCCCTGGGACCAGAAGATGCTGACAGCGTGGCTGACAGGCGAGAGAGCTCCAGGGGCCATTAGAGGGTGAGTATATCCCGATTTTTTATTTTAATTCTATTTTTTACAGGTATTTGGTACCCAGGGCATGGAGGAGAGTCTCCTCTCCTCCAGACCCTGGGTACCATCCGCACATGAAAGGCTCATTTTACGCATGGTGGGCATAGCCACATGCGAAAGTGAACGTTTCAATGCAATGCTATGGCAGCGGAATCACCGCGATTCCCCAGAAATAATGAACATGCTGCGGATTTTACCGCTATGCGATTCGGCAGCAGTAAAATCCACAGCATGGACACAGCAACTGCGGAATCCCATAGGATTGCATGGGATGCGTTTTTTAAAGTGTTTCCGCTGTGGAAACAAAGCAGCAAAAACGCTTAAAAAAAGCAACGTGGGCACACAGCCTAAGGGCTCATTCACACATCAGTTTTTCAAGTAAGGGTGCTATCCATATCCATTTTTTTACTGATAGCACTCTTACTTATGACAGCTTATGGAGCAGTTAACATGTCAGTGATGTTTTGCGGATATATTGGCCAAGTAAATTAGCAGAAACAGGTCCGATATTGATCCAAGTGTCGGATTAAACTCGGAAATGAAAGTCTATGAAAAAATAGTACAGTACTTGGATGCCATCCATATGCTGTCCGTTTTTCACTGTCTAAGGCTATGTGCACACGTAGATTTAGGTCCTGCGGATTTGGAAAAATCTGCAGGTAAAATATGCAGGTAAAATATCAGGTCAAAGGACCTGCGGTTTCACACCTCTACAATGGAGAAGGTGTGAAACTGCAGTGGAATCCGCACAAAAAATTGACATACTGTGAATTTGAACCCGCAGCAAATCTGCGTGGAAAAAATCTGCAGCATGTGCACAGCATTTTTCAGTTTACCATTGAAAACAATGGTACGGTACAATGCACCTAAATCTGCTGCGGACCCGCAGAGCCTGAAACGCTGCGGATTCGCAGCAGAATCCTCACCGTGTGCACATAGCCTAAAGGCTCATTCACACATTCGATTTTTTAATATTTATTTTTTTATTTTTACTCATTTATATAGCGCCATTAATTCCACAGCGCTGTACATACATTATCATGACTGTCCCCAATGGGGCTCACAATTTAGAACCCCTATCAGTATGTCTTTGGAGTGTGGGAGGAAACTGGAGTAACCGGAGGAAACCCACGCAAACACGGGGAGAACATACAAACTTCTTGCATATGTTGTCCTTGGCGGGATTTGAACCCAGGACCCCAGCGCTTCAATGCTAACCACTGAGCCACCGTGCCACCCTCATGAATGTTATCTGTGGTTTTCATTGATAATTTTTTCCTGGGACCAAGTGTTCATCAGCAAAATATCAGAGCCATGTCCAATTTTGATCTGAGAGTCTGATTAAACGCTGGAATACATGTCAATGGGTCTGAGAAACAAATCGATGCAAGATCTGAGAAAAGTCTGATCAGAAAAATCGGTCAGTTTTTCTCATACGTGGAAAAATCAGACGTGTGAATGAGCCCTTATACATAGGAAAAGGTAGAGAATTTTTTAAATTTCTCATCATTGAAAAAGGGATGAAACTTTGACCAAGCTTTGATAAAGCTCAAATAACACTCTCGTGAAAGGTAGTGATGAAACTTGGTCATTTTTCTTGGACGTTAAAATAACTGACTTAATATAGAACCTCAGGGACCAAGTAGAAAGAAGGCCCTGACTTGGGTTCCAAAAAAGTTTAGCCAACTTCTACTACCAAGCCCTATACATTGATTTCCAGGACACTAAGGCTGGTTTCACACTAGCGTTTTTTAGCTCTGCGCCTTGTGCGCGTCCATGCGCATGCGTCCTGCGCCCCTATCTTTAACATGGAGGCGCATGGTCTAGCGTATGCACGTCTTTGTATGCGTTTTCGTGCGCATGCATTTTTTGTAGTGTGCGCCTAGGCGCACCGGACACAACTTGTTGCATTTTTGGTCTGTCCGACCTGTCTCGAAAAAACGCATGCGCACGCTTGTGCACGGAATGCTAAAAAAAAAACACATTACATTGTATGGGAACGCAGGCGTGCGCATGGATATGCGCACTTCTGCGTTTAAAATTGCATGCGTTTTAAGAGTTAACATGGCAAGAAACTGGTTAAAACGCATGCGCATAAAAAAGCAAACGCATACAAAACGCATGATGCGTTTTTTGTATGCGAATCAATTGCACACGAAGCGCAGCGCTAAAAAACGCAAGTGTGAAACTAGCCTAAGATATCAGGTGAAAATAATGTTTCATTAAAACTAATAGAGGATTTTTTTAATTGTTAACCATGCTGGTTAAATATCTAGAGAATTTTCTCTAGATCTCTACACAGGATCTTTCTAAAAACAAAGTTGTAGTTGACTGTAGTACCATGCATTTTTTTTTTTAAGTCAAGCTTCAAGTTTCATAAACTATAGATTTGTTAGTCACAGAACATATAAAGTGCACCTGCGTGCTTTCATAATAAATGGTAGATCAATTTCTACAGTTACAAGAAAGAAGATTGAACTCCAAAATGTTATATTTGTTACTTGGATTAAAAGTGTAGAAGGTTAAACAGATCTACAGAGCACAGCACCTAAAATAATGCTCTTCAATGTCTGTCCAATTAATTATATTCAGAAAATGTCAGTGGCAGAGCAATCCCTCACCATCCTGACATCATTAAGATGCAGAAAAAGCAACTGCACTTTCTTGAAATTTTTGCTAATGATGCTTCTCTAACTTCACTTTGTGTCTCCTCACTTGGATGTTCTGTCCCTTGGCCATTTTTAACCATTGTTAATCTTTAAAGAGATTTTTAATTGCTGTGGATTTGCTATCGGACGTAAAGAGGTGACGATAGAAGGTTGGAAAGGTTTTGTCTGTGGCTTCTAACCTAACACCGACTTTTTCTCATTGGAACAATTTCCTCCAGTTTTTTAAAAGGCAGATGCTCTCCAGAACTCAGCTTTAATTGGCAGATTGAAATATTAAAACTATTTATATAGAACATAAACTCATTCTGCCTGTCAAAAAAAAGTTCATATTTTGTTGGTTGTGGTTGTGAATAGGTGATCAAGGTAGTCTTGATGGCAGATACTGTAGTGTCTAATTTTGGTTTAAGCAGAGAAAATAAATATCCACTAGGGAATATCGTGTGTATCAGGTTACATGAAAACGTACTTTTTCTTAACTGATGCAAGAATATACTCCTGTTGCAAGAATAACTTCCCTTAAGTGACCTTGTTCGTTGCAATGAAAAAAAAAAGTCTTAGTCAGAGAAACGAGAAAAAAAAGTCATTTGAGAAATTAGTGTTGTCTACTTCTAGTTAATACGCAAATACGAAGACAAATACACATTAAAGCAATTAAAACAACTTCTGCTTCAGTCTAGATCAATAAATTCTGATCAATAATATTACAAAGTTAGCAGTATCGCCCAGCAGTGCAGAGGCGCTGAAACTTAAGAGGACCAGTAATGTGAAATAACTTCAATACTAATAAACTAAGTTTCTTGTTGAATTATGGTCATTCATTCATTGTAGGGTTAAAAAGTATAATCAGTACAGTAAGTCAGACAAAAAGTGAAAGCACATTTATGCAATAATCGACTACAACTACAAAGAGATATCCTAGATTAGAAAAAAATGTGCTGCTTTCTTCACACATAAATGTAGCGCCACATCTGGAGTAGCATATCTGGCGCAATGCACAAAGGCTCATTCAACTTCAAAATATGTGCCAAATTCATTAAGTTGTGTGCACCCCTCCTAATGAATTTAGTGCATCTTCTACTCTATAAAGACTGGCCTAGCATGAGAGTGCGCTACGCCGATCTTGATGAAGTAGCCCCAATGTTATTTTGAAGTGGTGAAAAAGTTTGAGTTTTTGAGTCCAAAATTGCTTTAGGAAATACAACAGATTATTTTGTGTGTTGGAGGACCTGCATTCTACAAGAAATTGGTCATTTGACAACATACAAAAGGATTCTCAAACCTATGATGATAGCGCATGGAATTCGCCACCACCATGATCACCTCAAGAGCTTTTTGTTATTGTTGAGCCTTTTCCATCAACAGGAGTTGAAGCATCATTTCTTCCTGAGCTGACAACAGAAGATTTTCCTCTAAAGGATATTTTGGACACATGTTGGCTCGACTCGTTAACACCAATGCTACCACAATCTTCCTCTAGAGACATCCCCTTATTCTCACGCCAATCAGTTTGCCAGGGGTTGTCAACTACACAGTAAAGCTACAGAAAGAAAACCTGGTTAATTTGGATGTATGTCATCAGTCTACAACAAAACATAAATGTAAAAAAACTAACCTCATGATAAATCATGTATACTATATGGAATATCTGGCAAACAAATTATATAGTTGCAAACCTTACAAAAAAACGAAAGAGGGTTGTGGTCCTATATTATCCCTAATCAATACCTTATTCTATTCAATGTTTATAAAGACAATGAGAAGGAAAAGTGAAACAATATTTGTGTGAGACCAGGTCTAATGAAGTTCAATTACTCCATCCACCACAATTTTACCTTTCATTGAAATGGTTCTACTGAGATTTCATCTGCCCTCATATTTTCATCTATGTGTGATCACCATCATTAGTATGGTGAGTTGTATAAATTATCCATTTTAACTTTAATGATTACTTACATGATTTTGTTTTATCTATTGTGAATATGTAGGCGGGTTCCTTAATGAACCTGATAAATGAGCAAGGAAAACATGTTGCTTTTACTCTGTCACAGCTTAACACATTGCAGCTGTTATTATTTCAGTGAATGCTTGATATGCTCATTATACAGTGCCTTTAAAAAGTATCCAACTTTTAAACATTTTTTCACATTCTCGTGAAGGGTATTCATATGTCAGCAACAGCTATGTGCACTAAATCCCGGGCCTGTCGGTACATGGACAAGAGACTGATGATATGGAGCAAAATGCCACTGACTAAGTCAACGCTGTCAGGGAGAAAATGATCCAAAGGTAAGTTAAAGTAGCACTCTGTAATGCTACAACATACACACATAAAATATATAAAATTTGAATTGCATTACTGCTCTAAAATATATGAAAAACTGAGAATACTAGCGCAAAATTGGTCTATTTACGTGTAACCGGTAGCCACGATAAGGCGATTCTCATTTCTGGGACCTATCCTATTGGGACTCTATTCATGGAATGAAAGCCTACCTTTTTATGAGAAGGTAGGATTCTGCTATAATTAAAACTGCCAGGAGCTGAGGGGTGGAATGCTGAATCAGATAGCCTATGTATACAAATATTAAAAGACTGACCATCACTTTCAAACAGATATCAGCTGTGTACAAGGGCTTAATAAGAATAGCCATCTCCATATATTACTAACAAAAATAAAATAGCACTATGTAGCACTATAGCATGCAAACATGAAAGAAATTAAATTTGAATTGCATTACTGCTCTAGAAAAAAGGAAAAATTGAGAATACTTAGCACATAAATTGGCCAATTCATGAGTACACGGTATTCGCAATAAGGCAATTCTCATTGCTGGTACCTATCCTGTGAGAACTCTTCTTATAAGCTGATAGCCTACATTTATATATGAAGGTAGGATCCTGCTGTAATTAAAGCCGCTAGAGGCTGCCTATCACTGACCTTGAGTCAGTTCTGAAAGTAAGGCTCAATAGGGTTACTTGCGATCAGCGGAAGTCAGGAGCATGAGCATTTCTATGCCTGCTGCTAACCACGAGTGAACCATAAAGTCTCTTTCGAGAACTTTCTCACAACAAGGCTCTATAGGTTTTGGTGAGTGTTGTGGGACATTTCACTATTAGATTACCAATGGAACTTCTTGGATTTATTTTAATTAATAAATAAGTTAATGATATAGTGCGGAGGAGTCTTTATTCAAATAAAGTATTCTTTCCCTGTATGTCTGTGTTTTTTTTAACTATTCACTTGCTTGGTTACTAATGTTTAGCTTGCAGAAGAGAAGACTGAGAGGAGACTTAATAGCTGTCTACAAATATCTCAAGGGCTGTCACATTGTAGAAGGATCATCTTTATTCTCATTTTCACAAGGAAAGACTGGAAGCAACGGGATGAAACTGAATGGGAGGAGACAGATTAGATATTAGAAAAAACTTTTTGACAGAGTGATCAATGAGTGGAACAGGTTGCCACGAGAGGTGGTGAGTTCTCCTTCAATAGAAGTCTTCAAACAGAGGCTGGACAGACATCTGTCTGGGATGATTTAGCGAATCCTGCTTTGAGCAGGGGGTTGGTCCAGATGGCCCAGGAGGTCCCTTCCAACTCTACGATTCTATGATTCTATGATTCTAATGTGGGTGTCTGATAAACATTGCACATTACTAACCTCTAGGCTTGATGTCATCAAACATTACACAGCTGATATCAATCCCAAATATTACCCCACTTGCCAATGCCACAGGGAAAGTGGGAAGAGCTGGAATTCTCACATCTAGTTAATGCGCCTGTTCTGCGGTGGCAGTGGGATTTTATTTTTAGTCTGGGGAGGGCGAAATATCCATGGACCTTCTGAGTCTGAGAATGCCAGCCCCCAGCTGTCTGCTTTACCTTGGCTGGTTGTAAAAAATGAGGGGTCCTGATGCTATTTTAAAAATATTTATTTAAACAATTAAAAAGAACGGCATGGGGGCCCCTCCATTTTTGATAACCAGCCAAAATAAAGCAGACAGTTGAGGGCTGCAGCCAGTAGCTGCCTGCTTTACCTGCATTTTTTATCAAAAATAAGGGGAACCCCACATCTTTTTTTTTTATTATTTTCTTTTCTAACATGGTGCGCCAGCCAAGCAAAGCCATGCCAATACTTGGCATGGCTGTCATAGTGCCTGAAGTGCCCACTCCAGAAATGCGTGTTGATTGGCTGAGCTACAATCTTTAAACAAGCTTTATTAGTCTAATGAACCTGAAAAGTAAATTGGAAATATAATAAGAAGTCCATGTTCGGGGTTCAGTACCAGACTATAGGTGTCCTTTACAGCCCCCAGACTTTACAGATCCGGTTTAACCATCCCTAATTATATTAATTTGAAAACATTGTAAAATTTCATTGACATTTCACAACCACTTGGCACTTCAATAAAACATATTTGAGTTTGTGGGTGTAACATTAAAAATGGGATTGCACATCACATGGGATTTGGAAAACCATATTAATGACTGCCTTCTGATTATATATATATATATATATATATATATATATATATATATATATATATATATATACAGCTCTGGCTAAAATTAAGAGAACACTGCAAAATTTTCAGTTTGTCTGATTTTTATCTTTATACAGTGGTGCAAAAAAGTATTTAGTCAGTCAGCAATAGTGCAAGTTCCACCACTTAAAAAGATGAGAGGCGTCTGTAATTTACATCATAGGTAGACCTCAACTATGGGAGACAAACTGAGAAAAAAAAATCCAGAAAATCACATTGTCTGTTTTTTTTTCCTTTTATTTGCATATTATGGTGGAAAATAAGTATTTGGTCAGAAACAAGCAATCAAGATTTCTGGCTCTCACAGACCTGTAACTTCTTCTTTAAGAGTCTCCTCTTTCCTCCACTCATTACCTGTAGTAATGGCACCTGTTTAAACTTGTTATCAGTATAAAAAGACACCTGTGCACACCCTCAAACAGTCTGACTCCAAACTCCACTATGGTGAAGACCAAAGAGCTGTCAAAGGACACCAGAAACAAAATTGTAGCCCTGCACCAGGCTGGGAAGACTGAATCTGCAATAGCCAACAGCTTGGAGTGAAGAAATCAACTGTGGGAGCAATAATTAGAAAATGGAAGACATACAAGACCACTGATAATCTCCCTCGATCTGGTGCTCCACGCAAAATCCCACCCCGTGGGGTCAGAATGATCACAAGAATGGTGAGCAAAAATCCCAGAACCACGCGGGGGGACCTAGTGAATGAACTGCAGAGAGCTGGGACCAATGTAACAAGGCCTACCATAAGTAACACACTACGCCACCATGGACTCAGATCCTGCAGCGCCAGACGTGTCCCACTGCTTAAGCCTGTACATGTCCGGGCCCGTCTGAAGTTTGCTAGAGAGCATTTGATTGATCCAGAGGAGTTTTGGGAGAATGTCCTATGGTCTGATGAAACCAAACTGGAACTGTTTGGTAGAAACACAACTTGTCATGTTTGGAGGAAAAAGAATACTGAGTTGCATCCATCAAACACCATACCTACTGTAAAGCATGGTGGTGGAAACATCATGCTTTGGGGCTGTTTCTCTGCAAAGGGGCCAGGACGACTGATCCGGGTACATGAAAGAATGAATGGGGCCATGTATCGTGAGATTTTGAGTGCAAACCTCCTTCCATCAGCAAGGGCATTGATGATGAAACGTGGCTGGGTCTTTCAACATGACAATGATCCAAAGCACACCGCCAGGGCAACGAAGGAGTGGCTTCGTAAGAAGCATTTCAAGGTCCTGGAGTGGCCTAGCCAGTCTCCAGATCTCAACCCTATAGAAAACCTTTGGAGGGAGTTGAAAGTCCGTGTTGCCAAGCGAAAAGCCAAAAATATCACTGCTCTAGAGGAGATCTGCATGGAGGAATGGGCCAACATACCAACAACAGTGTGTGGCAACCTTGTGAAGACTTACAGAAAACGTTTGACCTCTGTCATTGCCAACAAAGGATATATCACAAAGTATTGAGATGAAATTTTGTTTCTGACCAAATACTTATTTTCCACCATAATATGCAAATAAAAGGAAAAAAAAAACAGACAATGTGATTTTCTGGATTTTTTTTTCTCAGTTTGTCTCCCATAGTTGAGGTCTACCTATGATGTAAATTACAGACGCCTCTCATCTTTTTAAGTGGTGGAACTTGCACTATTGCTGACTGACTAAATACTTTTTTGCACCACTGTAGGTATATTTTTGAGTAAAATGTAAATTGCTCTTATATTCTATAACCTACTGGCAGCATGTCTTTGAATTTCCAAGCACTAAATTTTGTATTTATTTTCAGAAAATAATAATAATTTTCCTAGGCTGAGAGAAAAAAATGTGGACTGTTGCTCAGTGGTCCAAGGTGATGTTTTCAGATGAAAGTAAATTTTGCATTTCATTTGGAAATCAAGATTATTATTATTATTATGCATTTATATAGCGCCATTTATTCCATGGCGCTTTACATGTGAAAAGGGGAAATATAGACAAGTATAATAAACATGTGTAAGACAAGGGACATACAAGTACATAAGGAGAGGGGACCCTGCCCATGAGGGCTCACAGTCTACAGGGATGGGTGAGGATACAGTAGGAGAGGGTAGAGCAGGTCGTGCATTGGTACAGTAGACCGAGGATCATTGCAGGCTGTAGGCTTGTCGGAACAGGTGGGTCTTCAGGTTCTTCTTGAAGGTTTCCAATGATGGTGAGAGTCTAATGTGTTGCGGCAGAGAGTTCCAGAGTATGGGGGAAGCACGGGAGAAGTCTTGTATGCAGTTCTGGGAAGAAGAGATAAGGGGAGAGTAGAGAAGGAGATCCTGAGATGATCGAAGGTTGCGTGCGGGTAGGTACCTGGAGACCATGTAACAGATGTATGGAGGAGACAGGTTGTGGATGGCTTTGTATGTCATGGCTAGGGTTTTGAATTGGAGCCTCAGGGCAATAGGAAGCCAGTGTTGGGCCGGGCATAGGGCTGAGGCTGGGGAATAGCGGGGAGACAGGTGGATTAGTCGGGCAGCAGAGTGTAGGATGGACTGGAGTGGTGCCGGAGTGCTAGAGGGGAGGCCAGAGAGCAGGAGGTTGCAGTAGTCGAGGCGGGAGATGTAAAGAGCATGCACTAGTGTATTTGTGCTTTCGTGGTTGAGGAATGAGCGGATCCGGGAAATATTTTTGAGTTTGAGGCGGCAGGAGGAGGCGAGGGCTTGGATATGTGGTTTGAAAGAGAGCGCAGAGTCAAGGATCACCCCAAGGCACTGAGCGTGTGGGACTGGCGAAAGAGAGCAGCCATTGACACTGATGGACAGGTCTGGTGGAGGGATAGAGTGAGATGGGGGAAAGATGATGAATTCTGCTTTGTCCATGTTCAGTTTGAGAAAGCAAGCAGAGAAGAAGGCTGAGATAGCAGACAGACATTGTGGGATTTCAGTCAGTAAGGAGGAGAGGTTGGGTCCAGATAGGTAGATCTGCGTGTCATCGGCGTAAAGGTGATACTGCAAACTGTGGGATTCTATGAGCTGTCCCAAGCTGAAGGTGTTGATGGAGAATAGTAGAGGTCCTAGGACAGAGCCTTGAGGAACACCGACAGACAGGGGGCGAGGGGAGGAGGTGGTGTGTGAGAGGGAGACGCTAAATGTTCGGTCTGTTGAGATCCAGGATAGGGCCAAGTCTGTGATGCCAAGAGATGAGACAGTCTGTAGCAGGAGGGAATGGTCTATGGTGTCGAAGGCAGAGGACAGGTCCAGGTGGAGGACAGAGTAGTGTCGCTTGCTCTTGGCGGTTGGTAAGTCGTTAGTGACTTTAGTTAGGGCAGTTTCAGTTGAGTGATGCAGTCGAAAGCCAGATTGTAACCGGTCAAAGTGGGAACAGGAGGAGAGGTGGGAGTACAGTTCAAGATATACATGCTGTTCCAGTAGTTTTGAGGCATAAGGGAGAAGAGATATCGGGCGATAGTTAGACACAGAGGATGGGTCAAGGGATGGTTTTTTGAGGATGGGTGTGATTGAGGCATGTTTGAAGGATGAGGGAAAGACACCATTTGTAAGTGAAAGGTTTAAGAGGTGTGTTAGAGATGGGATGAAGACTGTGGCCAAATTAGGGATGTGGTGGAATGGGAGTGGGTCGAGGGCACAAGTGGTGAGGTGTGATCTTGACAGAAGGGTGGAAAGCTGATCTTCTGTCATGGTGGAGAAGCTGGCTTTTGCAGAACATGGCTGAGCAGCTAAGAGGGGCATTTGGGACTTCGGGCCAAAGTTGTGTCTGATCGTGTCGATCTTTTGCTTAAAGAAGGAGGCAAAGTCTACAGCAGAAATGAGAGGAGAGGGAGGAGGAGCTGTGGAACGGAGTAGAGAATTGAAAGTGTTGAAGAGCTGTTTAGGGTTGTGAGACAGGGAGGATATGAGAGATGCGAAGTAGAGTTGAGCGACTTTTGGTTTTTTAGGGTCGCGTTTCGTTTCGTGAAACCCAACTTTTCCAAAAGTCGGGTCAAGCAAGATCGTCCGATTATAGGGAAAAGTCGGGGTCGTCCCGAAACACGAAACCCAATGTAAGTTAATGGGGAATAAAAGTCGGCAGTGAGAGGAGGACAGGAAACACACCTACAGTGCCCATTTGAATGCCAAAAGCATCAATTCTTCTTACTTAAGCTTGTCAACCTTAATTAACTTCATAATACAAGTTACGCACTGAAAAATGGGGGTTATTTGGCTAAAGTTGTGGGGGGGGAGGGCTGGCTGCAGGTTTTCATGTGCCCTGGGCGAAAGAGCGCCCCTTTAACACATACCACAACTCATCATGCTCCGATACGGCAGATAAATAGCGGTATAGTACAATGAAAAATACCTCACTTTTTACATCTCATGACGAGGCCCATCTATTTCTCCATACAGAATCATTGGTCCCATTTAATGGTTGAAACAGTATATGATGAGCTCCACATAATGCTACAGTATATGTTGGTCCCCATGGATGAAGCTCCACTGTCTTATGGGCCCAAATAATGCTCCAAACATAATGGGCCCCATTTCTAATGCTCTAGTGTATAATGGGCCCTGTAAATGCTGCTCCAGTGTCTGATGTCCACCTTTGGAATGTTCCAGTGTATGGTGGGCCCCATCTATCATTCTCCAGAGTATAGTGCTCCCCAAAAATTGCTGTCCCAACATTGAAAACAATCAAATAAGTCTCCTCGCTAGGGAATCCCTGTACTTGTCTGGACAGGTGCTGTAGCTTGCTTAAAAGCTCGCCAGCCGTTCTCACGCCCAGTAAGGATTGCACGCGATTGCACAAAGGTTAGAAAGGGTACCGTATCCCTGGATAACATGTATGGATAGCGTACACATTCAAAATATATGTCTCAGGAGGCAGGCTCAGACGGTGTCAGGCCCAGTATGGATTGCACGTGATTGCACAAAGGTTAGAAAGGGTACCGTATCCCTGGATAACATGTATGGATAGCGTACACATTCAAAATATATGTCTATACAGCATGAGGCAGGCTCAGACGGTGTTAGGCCCAGTATGGATTGCACGTGATTGCACAAAGGTTAGAAAGGGTACCGTATCCCTGGATAACATGTATGGATAGCGTACACATTCAAAATATATGTCTATACAGCATGAGGCAGGCTCAGACGGTGTTAGGCCCAGTATGGATTGCACGTGATTGCACAAAGGTTAGAAAGGGTACCGTATCCCCGGATAACATGTATGGATAGCGTACTCATTCAAAATATATGTCTATACAGCATGAGGCAGGCTCAGACGGTGTTAGGCCCAGTATGGATTGCACGTGATTGCACAAAGGTTAGAAAGGGTACCGTATCCCTGGATAACATGTATGGATAGCGTACACATTCAAAATATATGTCTCAGGAGGCAGGCTCAGACGGTGTCAGGCCCAGTATGGATTGCACGTGATTGCACAAAGGTTAGAAAGGGTACCGTATCCCTGGATAACATGTATGGATAGTGTACACATTCAAAATATATGTCTCAGGAGGCAGGCTCAGACGGTGTCAGGCCCAGTATGGATTGCACGTGATTGCACAAAGGTTAGAAAGGGTACCGTATCCCTGGATAACATGTATGGATAGCGTACACATTCAAAATATATGTCTATACAGCATGAGGCAGGCTCAGACGGTGTTAGGCCCAGTATGGATTGCACGTGATTGCACAAAGGTTAGAAAGGGTACCGTATCCCCGGATAACATGTATGGATAGCGTACACATTCAAAATATATGTCTATACAGCATGAGGCAGGCTCAGACGGTGTTAGGCCCAGTATGGATTGCACGTGATTGCACAAAGGTTAGAAAGGGTACCGTATCCCTGGATAACATGTATGGATAGCGTACACATTCAAAATATATGTCTATACAGCATGAGGCAGGCTCAGACGGTGTTAGGCCCAGTATGGATTGCACGTGATTGCACAAAGGTTAGAAAGGGTACCGTATCCCCGGATAACATGTATGGATAGCGTACACATTCAAAATATATGTCTCAGGAGGCAGGCTCAGACGGTGTCAGGCCCAGTATGGATTGCACGTGATTGCACAAAGGTTAGAAAGGGTACCGTATCCCTGGATAATATGTATGGATAGCGTACACATTCAAAATATATGTCTATACAGCATGAGGCAGGCTCAGTCGGTGTTAGGCCCAGTATGGATTGCACGTGATTGCACAAAGGTTAGAAAGGGTACCGTATCCCTGGATAACATGTATGGATAGCGTACACATTCAAAATATATGTCTATACAGCATGAGGCAGGCTCAAACGGTGTTAGGCCCAGTATGGATTGCACAAAGGTTAGAAAGGGTACCGTATCCCTGGATAACATGTATGGATAGCGTACACATTCAAAATATATGTCTCAGGAGGCAGGCTCAGACGGTGTCAGGCACAGTATGGATTTGATGGCCCAGATTACACAGCGGAGGAGCAGGGAGAGGTAAAGATTGCAAATGCTGGGGCCCTGCCCAAGCAAGGGGGGCCCACTCGTGGGCGTCGGTACTGGCACTGGGCCCCTCATAGTACAGCGGTGTGTCTGACGGCGGGTGTGCACCACCACCGTCAGAGACACTTGATTGCACTATGAGGGACCCTGTGCCATTGCCTGCGCCCAAGAGTCGGCCTACCCACCTGTCCAGGGCAACGGCACTCGCACGGTGTCGTGCGGTAGGTGGTGACCCCGGCCATGGGGGGGAGGCAGCACAGTTAGGGAGTTTTAGAAAGTGGCATATGTTGATGTTGGACATTCAGCTGATGCAAAAGGCGAAATAGGTGAAGTACCAGGAAGAGGTGGACCAAAGCAAGCCATTTTTCTGTCACCCTATGTGTCATCAGGGGAAGGTAGGACAAAATCCTTGGAAACCCACGCGTGGTTCATTTTAATGAAGGTTAGATCATCCACATTTTGGGTTGACAGACGGGTCCTTTTTTCTGTCAGGATTGATCCAGCTGCACTGAAGACTCTTTCCGATAGCACACTTGCAGCTGGGCAAGCGAGCTCCTGTAAGGCATATTGGGCCAATTCAGGCCAGGTGTCCAGTTTAGCGGCCCAATAGTCAAAGTGGAATGACCTGTGTGGGAGAACATCGATATGGGAGGAAAAGTAGTTTGTAACCATAGTTGACAACTGCTGTCTCCTGTCACTTTCCATCGATGCAGTATTACCAGTTGTGTGAGCGGTATTTGAAAAATCAGTCCACAACATTGTCATGAAACCCCTGTCTCCAACGCCACTTCTGCTGTGTGCACCACGAACACCTCTGCCAAGCTGCCCCCGGCCCGTACGAGAACCATCACCGCTGCTGTGTGCTGGGAATGCCTCAAGCAACTGATTTACCAGAGTTGCTTGTTTATTAGCCAATATTAGGTCAAGGTTCTCCTGTGGCATGATGTTTTGTAATTTGCCTTTATAGCGTGGATCCAGGATGCTGGCCAACCAGTAGTCGTCATCGTTCATCATTTTGGCAATGCGGGGGTCCCTTTTTAGGATCCGCAAGGCATAATCTGACATGTGGGCCAATGTTCCCGGTGTCAATGATGCACTGCGAGTGCTGGGTGGAGGAGCACTTTCTGGGAAATCCACATCCCTCCAGTCACGCACAAACCCTGTACCAGACCTTGCCAAGCCAACATTTTCACTTGCCCCACGAGATGCATCCTCCTCCCCTAAGTAATCATCCCCATCATCCTCCTCCTCTTCTTCCACCACCTCGTCCAGGAGAGGTCCCTGAGCAGACAATGGCTGAATGTCATCAAGGATTCCCTCCTCCTCATCAACATTGGCTGCAGACGCCTGCTCCTTAAGGTGCGTCAAAGTTTGCATGAGCAGACGCATAAGTGGGATGCTCATGCTTAGGATGGCGTCGTCTGCGCTTACCAGCCGTGTGCATTCCTCAAAACACTGAAGGACTTTACAAAGGTCTTTCAGCTTCGACCACTGCACGCCTGTCAACTCCATGTCTGCTCTCAAAGTGCCTGGCCGTGTATCCTCCCACAAATGCATTATGGCCTGCCTCTGCTCGCACAGCCGCTCCACCATGTGCAGGGTGGAGTTCCACCTTGTTGCAATGTCGATAATGAGGCGGTGGTTGGGAAGGTGGAGCAATCGCTGCAGCTTCTGCATACGAACGGAGTGTACAGGCGACCGGCGGATGTGCGCGCACAGTCTTCGCACCTTCTGGAGCAGGGCTGTTAACTCCGGATAATTTTTGAGGAAGCACTGCACCACCAGGTTCAAGGTGTGAGCCAAGCAAGGTATGTGGCTGAGTTTTGAAAGGGCTATGGCTGCCACAAAATTACGGACATTATCACTAACTACCTTGCCTGCCTCAAGATGTACACTGCCCAGCCATGACTCAGTTTGTCGCTTCAAGTACTCGGCCAGCACCTCGGCGGTGTGTCTGTCGCCCAAACACATCATCTGCAACACAGCCTGCTGACGCTTTCCACTAGCTGCTCGATAGGGGGACACATCGTGTGCAACAGTGGCAGCTGCAGATGGAGTGCTCGTACGACTGCGCTCTGTGGACGAGCTTTCGCTTCTGGAGGAGGAGGAGGAGGAGGGTCGAACGCCTACAGCCAACTGTTTCCTATACCGTGGGCTAGGCAGCACTGTCCCACCACCGCTGTCCCCTGTGGACCCTGCATCCACCACATTAACCCAGTGCGCAGTGATGGACACGTAATGGCCCTGGCCATGCCGACTGGACCATGCATCAGTTGTGAGGTGCACCTTTCCGCTCACTGACTGCTTGAGTGCATGGACAATGCGGTCTTTCACATGATGGTGGAGGGCTGGGATGGCTTTGCGAGAGAAGAAGTGGCGACTGGGTAGGTCATAGCGTGGTACTGCATAGGCCATGAGTTCGCGGAAAGCTGTGCTTTCCACCAACCGAAAGGGCATCATCTCAAACGAGATTAGTTTGGCAATGTGGGCGTTCAAACCCAGTGTACGCGGATGAGAGACTGAGTACTTTCTTGACCTACTCATAGTGTCTGGGAGGGTGAGCTGGACTTGAGAGCTGCATATGGTGGAAGTAGCGGTGGACAGGGCGGACTGAGAGAGGGTTGATGATGGTGATGGAGTTGGTGTTCTTTCTGATGGCCTAGAATCAGTCTTTCGTTGATATAACAGTGGGATTCCCTGACTGCTGTGGTCTTGCAACGACACCTCAACATTTGCTGCTGTGCTAACCGGTGGGCTTACAGTGGGGGAAACAATGTAGCGTTGCTGACTACCTTCGTTGTGATCAGTTGCACATGTGGCACTTGAGGTTTGGTGTTGTGTCCACGCTTGCAAGTGCATGCTGGTTAAATGTCTAAGCATGCAACTGGTATTCAAATTTTTCAGATTTTTCCCTCGGCTAAAGGTCTTTGCGCACTTCTTACAGATAACCTTGGCCTGATCATGAGGATTTTGTTCAAAAAAGTGCCACACTGCACTCTTCCTACTTTGGCAGACATTTTGCGGCCTAGCACGCTGTGATCTTTTGACCCTCTGGACAAGCTGTCCAGCAACTCTTTTGATGTTTGGAACCTGTCTTTGGAGTGCTCCGGGCCTGCCAGATAACAGCTGTTGCGATGTCGATGTCTGCTGTGGATGCTCCTCATCTGAGCTATTGGAAGCAGCACCCTCTTCCCCCAATGGATGCCAATCTGGGTCAACAACTGGGTCATCCATCACCTCCTCTTCTATGTCATGTGCACCTTCCTCTGTGTCACCGTGTATGGTGGTATAGTGTGCGGGAAGGGGCACCTGAGTCTCATCAGGGTCAGAATCTGGCTCTGTACACTGCGAGGACAATGTAGTGCTCTGAGTGAATGTACCAGCAGAATCATCCATCAGCGGCTGTGCATCAGTGCACTCCATGTCAGATTCATCTTGGCCTGGGTAATTCACCATTTCACTTGATAATCCAGGCATGGTATGTGAAAACAGCTCCATGGAGTAATCAGTAGTATGGCCTGCGTCATCCTTCAATCTTGGTTGGGGTGAAGGACACAAGGAAAGGTGTGGTTCATGAACATGAGCCTCCAATGACGACTCAGTGCTTTTACTTTTTACAACTGAAGAAGAGGAGGCGATAGAGCTGGAGGCTGAGTCAGCAATGTAAGACAAAACTTTTTCCTGATGCTCTGCCTTTATGTTTAAATATTTTTATTAAAATTTCAGAAATATAAGAAGGGAAAGGGTAAGTGGACAAAGTAAAAAGTAGAGAACTCTACTCTATGTGTTACATCACACATTAAATAAAATTATTTAACACAGATAGCGTAAATAAGAAACAAGTATTGTACATCACTTAAAAGCAATCCTCTCAAAAAAGGAGCTACCGTTGTCTTATTCAGTTTACAATAAAAAAAAAACAAATAACATAAATTAAGAAAATTTCATATTCCAAACATCCCACTTAGTATGATATTTATGGAGAGTACCATTGATAAATGCAAATCTTTTTTCCATAGAATTATGAATCCGTAATTTGCCTAAAATATCAGCAAAGGAGGGTAAATCAGTTTTTAGCCACCAGAAAGCTATAGTGTTTTTGGTCACCAAGAAAATATGTATCATTACAAATCTTACGTCAGGATTGATTTCCTCGGTACCCAAAGAAAGTAGTGCCATTTGTGGGGTGACCTTCACAGCGTTGTCAGAGAGAGTATCTATGTGATTCATGACTTCTTTCCACAAGCTCTTCAATTTAGAACAGCTCCAGAAAATGTGGTACAAGTTACCTGGTAAACCACAATTCCTCCAGCATAGAGGGGAATATTTATTATCTATGTGGGCTAACCTAATCGGGGTGTAGTGCCATCTAATTAATGTTTTGAAGAAAGACTCTTGTAAGATCGCAGAAACAGTAGATGCATTCGAAAACCTTATGGCCTTCCCCCATTGGTCTTTGTCAAATCTAATGTTAAAATCCCTTTCCCATCTTTGAATATATACATTTTTAATGAATTCCGTGTCATCATTGAGATAGGAATATATATTTTTAAGACTCCAAGTCGACTTAAGAGTGATATTTGCAAACATGGAGGCCAGAATATCCGAATTCAAGGCTCTACTACCTAAAAATTTCCGCAGTAAGTCTTTCAAAATTAGGTAAGAGGTAAAGTGTGTAAACGGGAGATGAAATTTATTTGTAATCTCATTAAAAGGTAAAAAATCTTGTCCATCCCATATATCCCCTACTGTATTAATTTTAAAACTGTACCATTCCTCCGGAACTGGACACTTATATATTTTCGATAATAATTTTAGTGGAAATTTTTTCAAAATGCTTTTCCTGTCATCGCCTTTCTTTAATTTTGTGAAATTCCTCCACATAGTCAGTATAGAATTTACGATAGGGTGGTAATGAGTAATACTCGAAGAAGAAAGCAGATATTTAAAAAAGACATCTGATATTGAGCTAGTTCCATATTGTTCTAACTCAAGGTCCAACCAAGCAGGAAATGTTTTCACAGAAAACCACTGTTGACTCTGGAGAATAAGAGAAGCTTGGGAATAGGTTTGAATATTGGGAAGTGCAAGGCCTCCATTACTCTTTTTCTTATATAAAATCTTGGTAGCGACTCTAGGTTTCTTCCCTTTCCAGATAAAGAGGTTAATTGCTTTTTGAAGTTTAAGTAAAAGAGAAGTGGGAATCGTAAGAGGTAAATTCCTAAATACCAAAAGAATTTTAGGTAAAATATATGTTTTTATAACCAGAGTTCTTCCCATCAGGGACAGGTCACAATTATTATAACCAGAAAGGTCTTTTAAGATTTTCTTGCTAAGATGTTCCATGTTCTTAGAAACAATGAGTTTCAAATCTTTGGGGAAAATTATCCCCAAATATTCTAATTCAATATCTTCCCAGTAAAATTCAGATAATTTTTTGAAGGCTTCAATTTCAAAGGGACTTAAATTAAAGTGTATTATTTTAGATTTTTGAGGATTTATTTTAAAATATGAGACCTTAGAGAAATCATCTAAAATGGTGATAAGGGCATTAAGTGAATTAGCCGGATCAGTGACTGATAGCATAAGGTCATCAGCGAATAAGGTTAATTTATGATGATAGTTTTTTGTTTTAAAACCTGAAATGGCAGTACATTGTCTGATCGTTTCCGCTAATGGCTCAACCGCCAAGGCAAATAAAAGGGGCGAAAGGGGACAACCTTGTCTTGTCCCATTAGTGATGTTGAAGTTCCTAGAAAGGTGATTATTAGTATAGGTTTTAGCATTAGTGTTAGAATATAATGCAAATATAGATGTTATAAAGCAATTATCAAAACCGAACTTTAATAAAGTAGCTTTAAGATAGTCCCAATTCACCCTATCAAAGGCTTTTTGGGCATCTAACGAAATAAATAATGAAGGAAGATTATTAGAACTAGCTATGTTGAACAAATTCAAGATTCTTCTGGTACCGTCCGTTACTTGTCTGGATGCTCTGCCTTTAAAAGCGGTTTGCCAACTCCTAGAAAACTAAGCGTTCGAGGCCTTATGTAGCCAGATGATGACGCAGGGTCAGCACCTCCTGCATTCGGTCCTATTTTGCTCTTGCCACTACCATCAGATCCACCACCAGCACCATCATTACCAGCTGCCAACCCCCGCCCAATTCCACGGCCTCTTCCACCAGCCTTCCTCATTTTTGGTAGAAATGTAGACAAAATCCAACAAACTATATAGTAATGTAAAACAAAGTACAAGGTGTCTATAGGACAGGGGAGATTTAGAATTTCTGCACACACTTGTGGACAGTGGACACTTTTGGATTGTGTGAGGCCCACTGATATCTGAACGCTATGTGACAGGCTCGATGGCACAGCTGCCTGTGACCAAAGTGACGAGAGGATAATGGAGATTTTGAATCTCTGCGCACACTTTTGGACACTGGACACTTGTGGATTGTGTGAGGCCCACTGATATCTGAGCGCTATGTGACAGGCTCGATGGCACAGCTGCCTGTGACAAAAGTGACGAGAGGATAATGGAGATTTTGAATCTCTGCGCACACTTTTGGACACTGGACACTTGTGGATTGTGTGAGGCCCACTGATATCTGAGCGCTATGTGACAGGCTCGATGGCACAGCTGTGACCAAAGTGACGAGAGGATAATGGAGATTTTGAATCTCTGCGCACACTTTTGGACACTGGACACTTGTGGATTGTGTGAGGCCCACTGATATCTGAGCGCTATGTGACACGCTCGATGGCACAGCTGCCTGTGACCAAAGTGACGAGAGGATAATGGAGATTTTGAATCTCTGCGCACACTTTTGGACACTGGACACTTGTGGATTGTGTGAGGCCCACTGATATCTGAGCGCTATGTGACACGCTCGATGGCACAGCTGCCTGTGACCAAAGTGACGAGAGGATAATGGAGATTTTGAATCTCTGCGCACACTTTTGGACACTGGACACTTGTGGATTGTGTGAGGCCCACTGATATCTGAGCGCTATGTGACAGGCTCGATGGCACAGCTGCCTGTGACAAAAGTGACGAGAGGATAATGGAGATTTTGAATCTCTGCGCACACTTTTGGACACTGGACACTTGTGGATTGTGTGAGGCCCACTGATATCTGAGCGCTATGTGACAGGCTCGATGGCACAGCTGTGACCAAAGTGACGAGAGGATAATGGAGATTTTGAATCTCTGCGCACACTTTTGGACACTGGACACTTGTGGATTGTGTGAGGCCCACTGATATCTGAGCGCTATGTGACACGCTCGATGGCACAGCTGTGACAAAAGTGACTAGAGGATAAGGGAGATTGGATTGCTTTTAAAAAAGCCATTTGCGGAGCAGTGGGTAAACAGCAATGCCAGCGTGTCAGGAAGCCTTAAAAGGCAGCCTAACAACCAACACCACAATATAGCCTCCCCTTGCACTGCACACACAGTGACTTGTGTGTTGTGCAGGCCAAATCGCTAGCAGCAGAAGCAGTTTTTTGTCTTCTTCCCTGCCTAACGCTCTCCCTACAGAATCAGCAGCAACCTCTCCCTATACTAAGATCGGCAGAAGTAAGATGGCGGTCGGCGTGCACGCCCTTTTATACCCCCTGTGACGCCCACCAAAGCAAGCCAATCACTTGCATGCCCTTCTGAAAGATGGTGGTGACCCATGCCTAGGTCATCACGTTGCCCACAGTGTCCGTGGATCCTGATTGGCTGAAAAAGAGCGCAAAACAAACTTTTGAAATGCGACTTTGGCACGTAAGTCGCCGACCTCGTGGCCGACCTCATCCTAGGGTCGGGTTTCGTTTCATGAAACCCGACTTTGCCAAAAATCGGCGACTTTTGAATTTTTTCGACCCGTTTCGCTCAACTCTAATGCGAAGTAAGTTTGTTTAGCAGCAGAGAGCGTGGACTTAAAGCTTGCAAGGGACTGCTTGTATGCGCTGAAGTGCTCAGTAAAATGGGTTCTCTTCCATCTCCGCTCAGCGGCCCTGGAAACACGTCTCAGTTCTTTGGTCAGGCTGGTCAGCGAGGGCTGCCTGTTGATTACTCGAGATTTGCTCTGCGTGAGGGGGCAGCAGAATCAAGTGTTGCTGTTATTGTGGTGTTATAAAAAGTGGCAGCAGCATCTGTGTTATGAAGGGAAGATTCCAAAGTCTGGAGGAAGAGTAGAGAGTAGTGTTGAGCATTCCGATACTGCAAATATCGGGTATCAGCCGATATTCGCTGTATCAGAATTCCGATACCGAGTACCGATATTTTTTCAATATCGGATATCGGAATCTGAAGTTCCCATAATGCAAAGAGCCACTGCTGTGGCTCTGATTGGCTGCCGAAATGACGTCATCATGATGCGCAGTCTATGCGCATCATGATGCGCCGTCAGTTCGGGCCTTCCGGGGGGTCTATGCTGACTGCCCAGGGTTCTGTACCGGCCTGCGGGGGTCTGTGCCGACTGCACAGGGGTCTGTGCAGACTGCTGGGGGTCTGTACCGGCCTCCCGGGGGGCTGTGCTGGCCTGCCGGTGGTCTGTGCCGACTGCCCAGGGGTCTGTGCGGACTGCCCAGGGGTCTGTGCGGACTGCCCAGGGGTCTGTGCGGACTGCCCAGGGGTCTGTACCGACTGTCCGGGGGTCTGTGCAGGCTGCGGGGGTCTGTACCGGGCTGCCTGGGGGCTGTGCCGGCCTGCCGGGGGGGCTGTGCCGACTGTCCAGGGGTCTGTGCAGGCTGCGGGGGTCTGTACCTGCCTGCCGGGGGGCTGTGCCGGCCTGCCGGTGGTCTGTACTGATTGTCCGGGGGTCTGAGCGGACTGCCGGGGGTCTGTACCAGCCTGCCGGGGGGCTGTGCCGGCCTGCCGGGGGCCTGTGCAGGCTGCGGGGGTCTGTGCAGGCATCGTCCGATGGGACTACAAGTCCCATCGGGCGATGCCTGCTACCATGACGGTGATTGACACATTAGCCAATGATGGGACAGTAGTAGTCCCATTATCCGGCCTATGTGTTGAATGTAAAAAAAACTACATACATACTACATGCTACATACATACTACATGCATGCAACATACATACATACTACATATATACCACATGCATGAAACATGCATACTGCATACTGCATATATACCACATATATACTACATGCATGCAACATACATATATACTACATGCATGCAACATGCATACTACATATATACAACATATATACTACATGCATACTACATATATACCACATGCATGCAACATACATACATGCTACTAGTGTTGAGCATTCCGATACTGCAAATATGCATGTTGCATGCATGTGGTATATATGTAGTATGCATGTATGTTGCAGGCATGTAGTATGTATGTAGCATGTATGTAGTATGTATGTAGCATGTATTTTTTTTTTTTTACATTCAACACATAGGCCGGATGATGTCCCATCATTGGCTAATGTGTCAATCACCGTCATGGTAGCAGGCATCGCCCGATGGGACTTGTAGTCCCATCAGACGATGCCTGCACAGACCCCCGCAGCCTGCACAGACCCCCGGACAGTCAGCACAGCCCCCGGCAGGCCGGTTCAGACCCCCGGCAGTCCGCTCAGATCCCCGGACAGTCGGTACAGACCACCGGCAGGCCGGCACAGGCCCCCGGCAGGCTGGTACAGACCCCCGCAGCCTGCACAGACCCCCAGAAAGTCGGTACAGACAACCGGCCGGCTGGCACAGCCCCCCGCAGCCTGCACAGACCCCCGGACAGTCGGTACAGACCACCGGCAGGCCGGTACAGACCCCCGGCAGGCCGGTACAGACCCCCGGCAGTCCGCACAGACCCCCGGGCAGTCGGCACAGACCCCCGGAAGGTCCGTACACCCCCCCGAGAGGCTGTACAAGGACAGAAAAGGGTTTTTCTTATTCCGATACCGGAAGTCCCATAGACTTGAATGGGACTTCCGGTATCGGAATCAGCGATACCCGATACTTTTTTCGTATCGGGCCGATACCATCCGATCCGATATTTTAGGGTATCGGATGGTATCGTTCAACACTAGTAGAGAGTCCACAATCCATGCTACTTGAGGTCTAGTGTGAAGTCTCCACAATCAGTGATGGTTTGGGGAGCCATGTCACCTGCTGGTATAGGTCCACTGTGTTTTATCAAGACCAAAGTCAGCGCAGCCTTCTACCAGGAAATTTTTAGATTACTTCTTGCTTCCCTCTGCCGACAAGTTTTTTGGCGATGGAAATTTCACTCTCCAGCAGGCACCTGTCCACACTGCCAAAAGTACTGTGTTTGATTGGCCAGGAAACTCGCTGAACTTAACCTAATAGGTATTGTCAAAAGAAGATGACAGACACCAGACCCAACAATGCAGATGAGCTGAAGGCTGCTATCAAATCTACCTGGGCTTCCATTATAAAAAGTACTGAGTGCATTTACTGAGCATACATTTCAGTAGGCCAACATTTCGGATTTTAAAATCATTTTTCAAGCTGGTGTTATAAAGTATTCTAATTTACTGAGATAATGACTTCTGGGTTTTTATTGGCTGTAAACCATAATCATCATCATTAACAAAAATAAACACTTACAATAGTTCACTCTGTTTGTAATGATTCTATATAATATACAGTATGAGTTTCACTTTTTGTATTGACGAACCTGAAATAGATTAACCTTTTGATGATATTCTAATTTTGTGAGAAGCACCTGTAGATTCTTTACACTTTATTTGGACACTATGGATTTCCCATTGTTATTATAGCTGCTGATAATTTGCACCGTTTTTTATGTTTTGCATTATATTATTACACCATAGTTATTTACTATTTATTGGGAATTGGTGTAAAATATATATATATATATATATATATATATATATATATATATATATATATATATACACACTGTATATATGATTTTGACATTGAAATATAGACTTCAATTGTTTTCACTTAGGGAGTGTCCATTACTTACATTCGATAATAAATAATTTACAAGTGTATTATTAGCATAAAGCAAATGATGCGTATTGTATTCTAGACCCTTGTTGTAAAAAAATAGGGGAATCCTTGACAGCTCCAGAAAAAGAGCTCAAATAGGCTTGTTACCAAGATAAGTTCTGATGTCTGAAATGCTTTTGCTGAGCAAAAACTTGTTGCCTGCAAGATAGCCAGGTGACACCTCTGTGATCCACATAGACACAACATAGCCACATCTGTGTCAGCATTAAAGCTACAAAAAGTTGAAAAGACAACAGCACCTACAATATATTTGACATGATGAACAAGCATCTGCATTTGAGACACCCTGATGCACTTCAGTAAAAGCAGATGCGATGTCTAGATAGCCAGGTTCCTTTGTGCATATATATCCTGAGCCTATGGATTTCTGGATCAAAAAATTGAACCAGTGGAAAGAACTGACCTTGTTTACCAGAGGCATAATGCTGTGTCCAGTCTACAGTGTCCTACCAGAGAGATTTCTGTGCTACCAGTGAAATTGTCACACCATGAAGACCAGATTATCTGAAACTAGCGTGGAAAACCTAACATTTGTCAAACTGAGACACAGAAAAAACACACAGTATGACAAACGTGCATAAATACTCTGTTGTAAAATATATGTAACAGTAAGCAGCAAGTGCTAGTAAAAGATGTTAACACAACCAGGGTATTTTAATGATACGTTTTTTTGCAAAAAAAGTACGCTAAGCCACTCCACCATGTCACGGTATACCCTTCTCAGAGCAGTCCTATCTAATATATTTAAAACCTGAACATGTGAACAATACCTTCATGAGCAGGGTTCAGAAAGGTGCTGCCCGGTATGGGCTCGCTAGGCAAAATGGCTTTTTATGTGCATGTCCCAAAGGAGAGAGGCGGGGATCTCCCAAAGCTTGCATAAGCAAGAAATCAATAGATTCAGAACACATGACACATGCACAGAAAATGAACAGGTCAGTAAGGCCTTAGTTCACACCACCCAAGAACTAAGACACAGAAAAAACACACAGTATGACAAACGTGCATAAATACTCTGTCGTAAAATATATGTAACAGTAAGCAGCAAGTGCTAGTAAAAGATGTTAACAAAACCAGGGTATTTTGTTGATACTTTTTTTGCAAAAAAAGTACGCTAAGCCACTCCACCACGTCACGGTATACCCTTCTCGGAGCAGTCCAATCTAATATATTTAAAACCTGAACATTTGAGCAATACCTTCATGAGCAGGGTTCAGAAAGGTGCTGCCCGGTATGGGCACGCTGGGCAAAATGGCTTTTTATGTGCATGTCCCAAAGGAGAGAGGCGGGGATCTCCCAAAGCTTCCATAAGCAAGAAATCAATAGATTCAGAACACATGACACATGCACAGAAAAGGAACAGGTCAGTAAGGCCCTGTTCACACCACCCAAGAACTAAGACACAGAAAAAACACACAGTATGACAAACGTGCATAAATACTCTGGTTTTGTTAACATCTTTTACTAGCACTTGCTGCTTACTGTTACATATATTTTACAACAGAGTATTTATGCACGTTTGTCATACTGTGTGTTTTTTCTGTGTCTTAGTTCTTGGGTGGTGTGAACAGGGCCTTACTGACCTGTTCATTTTCTGTGCATGTGTCATGCGTTCTGAATTTGTCAAACTGAGTCAGGTATGGATCAGTGCAGACTTTTGTAAGGGAGGGCCAGGACCGTAGTCATGACTTGTATTCTGGTGGCAGCTGCGACCAGTCCTTCCCCTACATGAAACAATACTATGCTCCTCGGCATATCTGCATCTCCAGATTCATCTTCACCCGGGCACTTCCCAGGCCATAACGGTCCCTCTTCAAGGTGACCCACATCAATGGAGACACAGTCCGAGACAACTTCAACACATTCTTTACTTAGTATTTTGCACCTTACATCCACAGTTGGTACAACATAACATTTTCCTCATCTTTCCCTTGCTTGTTGTCACTTCTGTGCAGTACACGCCTGGATCGGACCATACTAGACTGCTTCCCAGTTCCTTCCAGGCCTGACCTCACTATAATGACATTTCCTTCAGCCTGTTTCATCCCAGACATGAATTCATCAATCAATACGTTTGGTGACCCCCAGTGAAGCATCAGGCCCATTTGTACAGATCTCGTCGACTCAATGCAGACTTTTATTCCACAATGACTTGCATTGGGGTCGGGTTTTGAACGAAACCCGACATTTTTTCCACTAGTTGGACCAGTTTCATTTGAAACAAATTTGGTTTCTTGAAACCCGATCCTACCAAAGTCGCTCAACTCTAATCATAACTATTTATCAATCATGGCCTGGTTAATACACATATCATATTTAACCTGCAGCGTTGCTTACGTACCAATATATTTCACGCAGACTAGCGATGCTGCAGTTTAACTCATATGTGTATTTACCTGCCCAGGTGTGAGAACATCATGAATTCACAGGTATACATAGGAAGTTTTTTATTTTATTGGAGTGTAAAAAACATAGTGCACTCGGTACTGGTATCAAAACAGGTTTTTTATTAACATACACACACAAAAACATTTTTACACCATTTCATCTTGCCAGTGCACCCTTCCTACATCAGAGATAAAGAAGGCCGCAAATTGGTCCCTCATTTGGCCAACTTCAACGGATGACCTGAGATGGTGCTGAGTGAATTCAGGCAATGGGTTAGGAGCAGCATCATCGAGTTCAAATGTCGGGTGCTCTTTAGCCATCACAAAATTATGTAGAACCACACACGCCTTCACCACCTCATCCACTGTTTCAAGTTTAAGATTAATGGCTGTGCCGAGAATTCGCCATCTGGAGACAAGAATCCCAAAAGCACTCTACAGTTCTTCTAGCCCTGGTCAGCCTGTAATTAAAGATTTTTATGGTGTGGTCCAAGTCACGGCTGGAGTAGGGTTTCAGTAGGTTTGCGCACATTTGAAAAGCCTCATCCCCGACCATTACAAAGGGCAGTGGTGGAGCTTCAGTGTGGAGAAGAGGCCGTGGCATAGGGAAAATTAAATTGGTTGCCATACAACCTCCGGCCCATGTCTGAGTTTTTAAAAGCCTGGGAGTCATTTCCACGGCCAAATGCTCCAATGTCCACTGCTACAAACATACATCCGGCATCCGCAATGGCCATGAGTGCTATTGAAAAGTAATTTTTGTAATTATAGTACTCAGATCCAGTTCTTTTGGGTTTGATGATCCGTATGTGTTTACCATCAACATCTCCAAAACAGTTGGGGAAATTGCAGACTGTCCAGAATTTGTCAGCAATTTCCATCGACTTTTCAGCGGTGGGCAGGGGCATAAATTCTGGACAAAGAATGTTCCAGAGAGCCCGGCAGGTGTCCGCAACAATTCCAGACAAGGTAGAGATTCCAATACGGTACTGGAAGTGTAGTGAAGATAGGGTCTCTCCAGTCGCCAGGGATCTGCAAAACATAGAAAGAAGTAAAATTAATATTTCTGTATATGGTTTTTTAAAACTATAAAATAAAAACTTAGTACATTCACGGAAAATAATTTGCCCAGGTTTTGAATAGTACATGTAAAAAAAAAAACATCAGAACCCACCCCTTAGTTTTTAAATATTACGTACCGTAATGTCACCAGGAGCAGTTCCTCAGGAGGAATCGCACGACGGAGCTGTGTGTCCTGTCTCCGGATGGATTCTTGGACACAAGCAAGCAAATCCCTGAAGCTTTCTTGGGACATCCGGATATAATCTGTAAATTTCTCCGGGTTTGCCTGTAGCTCACTGTAGAGGGTGTGGTACGCCCCACGGCTCTCCCGGAGTTCAACAATCGGATGTATCCACATACTCCACCACTGCCGTCTTCGCTGTCTCTCTCTCTTCCTTTGTTCATGGCAAGCAACTGCATATGCGCTAGCCATCGCGATGTCCAAATCCAAGTTGAAGTGAAAACTCTTCCAGTGCAGATCCATGTTGACACGAGAAAAATCAAGCAAATGGGAAGAATACTGTAGACAGGGTCTATATATTAACATACCACACTGCCACGGATGTCCCATTGGTCATGTGTGTTGAAATATTGCTATCTAGAATTTTTTTTGGTGAGGACAATGTGCAAAAAAACGCAAGCGCACTAAAAATGCATACAAACGCTGCGTTTTTTCCTGCATGTGCATAAAAATGCTTGAAAAAAATGCAGCGCTTGTATGCGTTTTTTTCATGCGTTTGTGTGCGCAAAAAACGCACCACAAAAAACGCAAGTGTAAAAGTAGCCTAAGATACCCTACAACATGCGTATCAAAGGAAGGGGTTTCATAATGAGTCAATCACAAGTTCCATACATCCATCATCACACATATAAGTTACAAAAACTGTCTATACTAGCACATGGCCGTGGCAAACCTTTTATAGCAGCATCCTTCTGGGACCTTCCTGATGGAAAAAGCTGGAGAAGGACCTGAGCATGTGACCTCCGATCTCCAATGAGAGATCGTGTCATGGGCATGCTCAGTAGACCGAAAGGAGGACTTAGTCCCTGGAGTAGCTCGCTACTGACCAGCATGCGTTGCTATAGCTGGACAAGAGGTGGCAGCAGCAACCAAACTCACAGTGCTAGTCTGAGCAGAGCGCCGGGATTAACGAGTCTGCTGAGCAGCCTCCTCTGTGGCCGGAAAGAATGGGAGCGGCTGAAGGCAAGGCTCGGGATTCCTGCTGTGCAGTGACAGGAATCTGACGCCTAACACTTCTGGTGCTGCAGTTGAAGGCCCCAAACTGCAGCACATTTATTTGCCTGCCCCATCATAACTCCTTACTTTGCTGCTTCTGCTACAGCCATATCAGACACACACATCCCCCAGATGCCCACTGTGTTTTATAGTACTAGACTGTACTGCTGCTGTCAGGGCTGCTATTGTTGACCCTAAGCTGCCACACTTCTCCTTGCAGCTCTGTACTAAATCTCAGCTGGGCTGTTCCTGCCATAGGCACTGCACAGTCACATTAGTCACATATCTCTTAAGGCAGCAGCCAGGGTCATCTATCTGGCTAATCAGTACTCGGACACGTCCGCTCTTCGCCAGTCCTTACATTGGCTGCCCATTCATTATAGGATCCAATTCAAAGTACTTGTTCTCACCCACAAAGCTCTCCACAGTGCAGCACCCCCCCTACATCTTCTCCCTCATTTCTGTCTATCGGCCTAACCAACCGCTGCGCTCTGCAAAGGACTTTCGACTAACCTCTGCACTAATCCGTACCTCCCACTCCCGGCTCCAAGACTTCTCCCACGCTGCGCCAATCCTCTGGAATGCTCTACCCCAAGATATTAGGACTATCCACAATTTGCATAGTTTCAGGCGCTTCCTCAAAACACATTTGTTCAGAGCAGCCTATCACATTCACTAATCAAAGTCATTCTATGTGTAAGTGTGCATGTGTAGACCTTTCACTATCTCCATCCATCCCTCACTCCCTCAAGATGGCTGGACCTTCATTGTAAATACACCATTGTAAATACACACCTGTACTCTGCATCTCCCCCACCTCATTGTAGATTGTAAGCTCTCACAAGCAGGGTCATCTTAATTTGCTTTAATTATTGTATTGTTAACGTTGTTACTTATGACTTGTGTTTTGAAACTGTGAGGGTATGTGCACACGCTGCAGATTTCGCAGCGGTTTTGGCTCTGGTCCACAGCAGATTCTGATGTGTTGTACAGTACCTTTATTTCCTATGGGGAAAAATATGCAGTGCACATGCTGTGGATTTCATCCCCGCGGTTTTGCTGTGGGTTACAATCCGCAGCATGTCAATTCTTTGTGCGGTTTCCACTGCGGTTTCACACCTTATCATTATGAGGTGTGAAACCGCAGGGCAAAACTACAGGCTAATCTGCAGATAAACCGCAGGCCTGCGGATTTACCTGCAGATTTTCCAACAAAATCCGCACACCCTAAAAACTACGTGTGCACTTACCCTTAAACTGTAAAGCGCTGTGGAATATGTTGGCGCTATATAAATAAAGATTATTATTATTATATCTCTTGACTGCACATAGTATTTCATTATGCTAGCCAGTACTACTGATGCTCAAAAATGTACTTTCTTAAGGGTACACAAACATTAAAGAGCTCCTAAAATAGGGATAATTTTTGACAGGCTTGATGACAGCCAGACATAGCTTCTTCATTTTGAAAATCATACTCCTGTTTTTATCACCATAAAAAAGGGGATAATTTGTGGACTTCTTGATGAAAAGCCTTTGTTATTATCTAATCATATTGTGATTAGCAGACTAGTTATGGACCCCTAAAAAGGAATATTTTTTAATCCTATAGAGAAACAATAACTTCTTCATGTTCAAAATAGTTCAGATATTTTTATCCATAATTGTAAGGGATAATTTTTGGACAGATTGTGAAAAACCTTTTGCTTCTTCATTTGACAAAGCTAAGTTTTTGCTACTCCCCAAACAGGGATCATTTTTGCAGCAATTCATGTGAAAATGCCACTGTTTCTTCTGTTTGCATCACCTGTGCATAAACAACAGAAATGCATACATTGTGTTTTCAAAAGGGTAACATGTTTTGACTGTTTATACAGCTTAAGTATGCTGCAAAGTTTGAAATTGTTTTGTGTGGTTAAATAAGCTTCTGGTTGACGAGTTACCATCTGTTCTCTCATAGCCAGGTTATTTGAGGTCATTAAGACATTAAAAAGTCTGTGGATAATTCACAATGTTTTATGCACATTTTATATGCAATGGAGGTGTTTTACCGTATTTAAGCAAATTGTGGTGAATTTATTCACACCAAATTATATTTTTCAGGAAAAATTCAGCAAGTTTAAAAAAAACAACTTGTATTCAAATAAATAACGCAAAATAGCAGTTTGCAAGGTAGACTGTCATACAGTGACACAGGACAAAACCTGAAAAGCTAAATACATGCCCAATATTAACAGCACTAGGTTAGAGCATTGATGTCGTATGTGCTTACTCAAAAGTTGGCTAATAAAATGGTTGTGCCAATAAAAAAAGTTCACTGTTTGGGGTAGACACATTTAAATAGGAAAGAGCAATTAGTTCCAGCTGCGTGTAAAAATTTCTTATTTATTTCAACATTTAAAATATGTCATCTTCATAGTATATGCCATACACATGGACACGGCAACGCGTTTCGATCTGTATGATCTTTGTCAGAGCCATAGAGATACACTGATCTCAGCTACATATATACTACATTTGATCCAATGACATGCACAAATACAGTCACATGACAATTAAACTCATTAAAATTACAAAACAATATACAAAATAAATTAAAACATATGTTGCAAAAGAGAGATATTTATCTTTTCAACAGTAATGAAGCATTAGGTCATTTCGTTTGTTCAGACAGTTCGGGGATCAGGCATTTAGGTGATAAATCCAAAAAGTCTCTCTTGTTAACAGGCGCTGCTTTGGATCTCCACCGCGGAAAGGAATTTTAACCTGTTCTATTCCTTGCACTTGAAAGCTCGAGGTATTTCGAGCATGATGCCTAATGAAATGCTGAGACACAGCTGATAAATTTCGATTCATGTTATTAGTATTCTGAATATCATGTAGATGTTCCCTAATGCGCATCTTCATTTTTCTAGATGTGCATCCTATATGTGATAATTTGCAAATGGTACAATTTATTTTATTACATTGGTTGAATTACAATTAATATATTGTTTTATAGTATATTGCACTTTATTTGCCGCATCAGAAAATTTTTTTGTGACATTTGCGTATCTACACGTTTTACATTTTGTAGCTCCACATCTAAAAAAACCATTACAGGTTAACCAGGTTTTATTTATTTTATTATTGAGAGAAAATAAATTAGGTGATAATTTGTCTCCCAATGTAGGAGCTCTTCTCGACACTATATTAATGCCTGGCTTTAATATATCTGCCAATTTACTATCTTCATATAAAATGGGCAAATATCTATTAATAATTCCCTTAATTTGTGGAAATTGCCGACTAAACTGAAAACAAATATATGGTTTCTTTTCAATAGCTGTCTCATTTGCATTACCACTGGCAAAAATCATTTCATTGCGTTTTTTCTTTTTTACTATTTGTTGTGCTCGATTTAAGGACCAATCTGGATACATGCGATTTTTTAATTTTTTCTTAACATGTTCCAGTTCACTATCTAGATTACTATCTTCACTACAATTGCGTTTAACCCTTGTGAGTTCTCCTACTGGTATTGCTTTGAGGGTATGTTTATTGTGGCTACTAGTCGCATGTAAGATGGTATTCCCACTATAGGGTTTATGGTGTGTTTTCGTAGAGATTCTTTCCCCCTCAACCCCAAATAAATCCAAATCCAGAAAAGATATATATTCCATATTATGTTCATGCGTAAATTTAATGTTGTATTGGTTAGAATTTAGATATTGCATGAAGCCGGGTATGGCAGACACATCTCCATCCCAAATTAATAGGGTATCATCGATATATCTGCCATACCATGCCACCTGTTCGTAAAAAGGATTGGAATCTGAGAAAATAAATTCATATTCCCAATACGACATGACCAGGTTTGCAAGGGACGGTGAAAATTTAGCTCCCATGGCTACTCCCTTCAACTGTAAATAATAACACTGATTGAAAGAAAAAAAATTATGTGACATCAAAAATATTACTACCTGCAAAATATAATTAATTAAATCTATAGAATAGTTGCTAAACCTTTCTAAATGAAATTGCAGAGCTCTTATTGCTAGATCATGAGGGATGCATGTATATAATGATACTACATCACAGCTAAGCCATGAATATGAGGACAACCACACCTTGTTGGAAAAAATTTGTAACACCTGTTTGGAATCTCTAATGTAGCCAGGCATCCTTTGTACCAGAGGTTGCAACAATGTGTCAACCCATTGTGACAAGTGCTCATGTGCTGAGCCGATGCCTGAGACAATCGGCCGCATGGGAGGAATGCCACTGCCTTTGTGTATTTTGGGTACTCCATATATAATTGGGAGCACCGGTTTTTTCACTTGCAGATATTCTGCTTGTTTTTTGGTAATGACTCCCAACTCCAAACCCATATCATATATAGGATGCACATCTAGGAAAATGAAGATGCGCATTAGAGAACATCTACATGATATTCAGAATACTAATAACATGAATAGAAATTTATCAGCTGTGTCTCAGCATTTCATTAGGCATCATGCTCGAAATACCTCGAGCTTTCAAGTGCAAGGAATAGAACAGGTTAAAATTCCTTTCCACGGCGGAGATCCAAAGCGACGCCTGTTAACAAGAGAGGCTTTTTGGATTTATCACCTAAATGCCCGATCCCCGAACGGTCTGAACAAACGAAATGACCTAATGCTTCATTACTGTTGAAAAGATAAATATCTCTCTTTTGCAACATATGTTTTAATTTATTTTGTATATTGTTTTGTAATTTTAATGAGTTTAATTGTCATGTGACTGTATTTGTGCATGTCATTGGATCAAATGTAGTATATATGTAGCTGAGATCAGTGTATCTCTATGGCTCTGACAAAGATCATACAGATCGAAACGCGTTGCCGTGTCCATGTGTATGGCATATACTATGAAGATGACATATTTTAAATGTTGAAATAAAGAAGAAATTTTTACACGCAGCTGGAACTAATTGCTCTTTCCTATTGATTATACGTCAGTCCAGACGGAGTTCCGAGGTCTGCGGTGAATACCTGGTGAGCTGGCTTTTGTTTGTTTTCAGACACATTTAAATGCCTGTATTTTTTTCTTCTTGTTCATATTCTTTAACATATTTCCACTTATTCTAATAAATACATAACAATAAATGTTAGGCAGATGTACAAAAACCATCAGCAGCAACAGGCCCCAATACTGATGTGACATGACATGTATGTACATCAAATTAGACTAATATAACAGATGTGCAAAATTCAGCAGTTTGTGACTCACATTCTGAAGTAGTAAAAAAAGCTATTTTTTTTCTTTTAGCGATGTTAAGGATCTGCTTCTGCATGAAGAATTAAAAAAAAGTATTGAATAAAAGCAGTGACAGTAGCAGCACTATACCCACAGTGAGCAATTACTGCCAGCTCTCCTCTCATTCTCACTCTCTCTCTCCCTATCCCTGCATTATTCTCTTTTCTTTACACTCTATACACTACTCTTCTTCACTGATTTGCTATAATACACACTATTTGTTGTATTAGTTCACTGTTTTAGGTCTTCCTCTATCTGTATAGCTAAGAGGTGAGCCATATGACATTCTCATAATACACTTTGTTCAGGGTACAGTAGATTCACTAGAAATTGGATGCTGCGCTTCTTGCTTCTGCTTTTAAACAGGCTATGATAGTCTTTTCTTATTGGCTGTGCAATACCATGTGATAGCTATTAAACATTACAGTAAAGCCACCTGGCGATGCGGAAGCCTTCTTTGGCTGATGTAATCTTCTGCAATATGTAAAATAGTTGCGGAAAATTTCAAATTGTTCCAGCCCCTAAAAAACCTATACAAATTTGCATTTGGTCAATTCCCTCATTTTAGCAGATTTTTATTTGCAGTGGAAATAAAATGGTTAATTAACTCAGCACACAGATATCGCAACGCTTTCCTGATAATAAAAGTAAATGCTTAGGTTAATTAATGCAATGCCATTGAGATGGCTGACTTCCTTTATCCTGCCCCCAGTGATAGAGGGATTAATTAGGCAGTAACTAATAGAATCAAGGTAATTGTCCAGCAAAGCCCACTTGTAGTGAATGAAAGGCTTCCTTTGACCGAGGCCGCTGGTTATTGATATATTTTAATGACTTTTAATAATATTCATACAATTTCAGACCTTGGGTCTTAATTATGTAAGAAAATGACAATAAAATGAACCGCGACTATAATATATATAATGTTTTATATTACTCTTTATATGACTCACGCTTTACTCTTCAATAAACCAGGCAATTTAATGTTAGAGACCCCACTCGCCCTATTAACCCACACTAAAGCACCAATGTATCTAAAGCTTTTATTTTTTTATATCGTCATCATCCCAGGTTTTGTGAATGTAATTAAAACTGAGAACTTTATACATGCTGTAATCGCCTTATAGGTTCAGTTCAGTTTCTGAGGGAACCTGGCTTTATTTGCCGGGCGCCCCTGACTGATCAGCCCGTTGGTTTAATGTGCATTGCCCTCTTTTCCTACGCACAGGGAAAGGGTTAAAGGAAGCAAAAAACTCCACCCCCTTTATTTTTTGTATGTGGATCATTCCTCCTCCCCCTAAGAGGTATATAAGGCGGGACCTGAGGCTGCTGGGCCTCTTTTGAACCTGGGAGCATGGAACTTTCACACTCCCAGAGGTGCGTGAGGTAATTGAGGTTAGGGATGTCCTTACCATTAGAAGACGTCATTAGAGAAAGGGTTGCAGGGAAGGAGTGGGTGGTTGGCAGCATTATTGCTGGAGCTGGGTCCAAATTGTGCAGTTGGGTCAGTCAGCTTCCAGTGAATGGAGGTTGCGGAGGAGGCCGCGTCCCCCAAAGTGATTAAGCCCATCCTCACCTCCGGTAATTTTGCAGACACTGGGGGAGGATTCATGTCCTCCGTGTGTGGCCTCGCCTCACTGCAGAGGCAGAAGAGGCAAAGGCAGGAAATTGCTGAGCGCGGTTCAAGGGCTTGTCAGGTCCTGTGCCCAGGCAGCCCCAGGTCGCCTCAGAGCGCAGCGCAGTCAGCCCAGAGTATAGTGCCTGTCACAGCTTTAGCCCTAATTTTATATAACAAGGAGGCTGCTCAGTTGTGTCATATGGGAGGCGTACATAGCGCCATTTCATCCTCATTAGATGATGCTGGGAGTAGTAGTGCTGCTATTCAGCAGCCAGTACTTTTACCTCAGACTTGTGGGAAGCGTTTTGTTAGTGGACATGGTGGCTACAGATAATCTACTTGCGGTTGTTAACCTCCACCTGACCACATTAGTTTCTAGTTGTGAGTCAGTTTTCAGACAACATGTCCCTAGACAATTTCCTCATGGTAATCAGCACCTGATAGTTTTTTTCCTAGTTCCCAAGTATATCAGCTACCTAAAAGCCCCGTCACACATAGCGACTCACCAGCGATCCCGACAACGATATCAACGTGTCAGGAGTAGTGTTGAGCATTCCGATACCGCAAGTATCGGGTATCGGCCGATACTTGCTGTATCGGAATTCCGATACCGACTTCCGATATTTTTTCAATATCGGAAGTCGGCATCGGAATCGGAAGTTCAAAGTTGATTGACAGCCTGACGTCATCATGATGCGCGGTGATGGGACTACAAGTCCCATCTGGCGATGCCTGCTACCATGACAGTGATTGACACATTAGCCAATGATGGGACAGTAGTAGTCCCATCATCCGGCTAATGTGTTAAATGTTAAAAAAAACAAAAAACTACATACATACTACATGCATGCTACATACATACTACATGCTACATACATACTACATACATACTACATGCATGCTACATACATACTACATATATACTACATGCATGCTACATACATACTGCATGCTACATACATACTACATACATACTACATACATACTACATACATGCTACATACATGCTACATGCATACTACATATATACTACATGCATGCTACATACATCCTACATGCATGCTACATAAATACTACATATATACTACATACATACTACATATATACTACATACATACTACATACATACTACATGCATGCTACATACATACTACATATATACTACATGCATGCTACATACATACTGCATGCTACATGCATGCTACATACATACTACATACATACCACATATATACTACATACATACTACATACAATACATTCATACAATACATACATAGACATACAGTACATATAACATAGAGTAACATACTTACCAATACTTGTCACATTGTTCCCCGAAGCCATTGTCATCTACGGAATAAATATTAACATAACAAACCACAAAAATACTCACCCACGATCCGAAGCAGTCCACGAGTGTGTCCCACGACGATCTTGGGTAGAGAACTGCAGCATCAGCTGTTGCTGCCATTCTCTACGGGCTGCAGGAATCCAATGACGGAAGGTAGGTATCCTTCCGCACTGTATTCCTCCGCCACTTAAAAAAAAAAAAAGTCCCTAGTCTCACTTTATGCCATTGCTGTGTGGGAAATTCCCACGCAGCAATGGCATAAAGTGAGACTAGGGACTTTTTTTTTTTTAAGTGGCGGAGGAATACAGTGCGGAAGGATACCTACCTTCCGTCATTGGATTCATGCAGCCCGTAGAGAACGGCAGCAACAGCTGATGCTGCAGTTCTCTACCCAAGATCGTCGTGGGACACACTCGTGGACTGCTTCGGATCGTGGGTGAGTATTTTTGTGGTTTGTTATGTTAATATTTATTCTGTAAAAGACAATGGCTTCGGGGAACAATGTGACAAGTATTGGTAAGTATGTTACTCTATGTTATATGTACTGTATGTCTATGTATGTATTGTATGAATGTATTGTATGTAGTATGTATGTAGTATATATGTGGTATGTATGTAGCATGTAGTATGTATGTAGTATGTATGTAGCATGCATGTAGCATGCAGTATGTATGTAGCATGCATGTAGTATATATGTAGTATGTATGTAGCATGTAGTATGTATGTAGTATGTATGTAGTATGTATGTGGTATGTATGTAGCATGTAGCATGCATGTAGTATATATGTAATATGTATGTAGTATATATGTGGTATGTATGTAGCATGTATGTAGCATGTAGTATGTATGCAGTATGTATGTAGTATGTATGTAGCATGTAGCATGCATGTAGTATATATGTGGTATGTATGTAGCATGTAGTATGTATGTAGCATGCATGTAGTATATATATAGTATGTATGTAGCATATATGTAGTATGTATGTAGCATGTAGTATGTATGTAGTATGTATGTAGTATGCATGTAGTATATATGTAGTATGTATGTAGTATGCAGTATGTATGTAGCATGCATGTAGTATATATGTAGTATGTATGTAGCATATATGTAGTATGTATGTAGTATGTATGTAGCATGCATGTAGTATATATGTAGTATGTATGTAGCATATATGTAGTATGTATGTAGCATGTAGTATATATGTAGTATGCATGTTGCATGCATGTAGTATATATGTAGTATGCATGTTGCATGCATGTAGTATATATGTAGTATGTATGTTGCATGTAGTATATATGTAGTATGTATGTTGCATGTAGTATATATGTAGTATGAATGTAGCATGTATGTAGTATGAATGTAGCATGTATGTAGTATGTAGTATGAATGTAGCATGTATGTAGTATGCATGTTGTATGTATGTAGCATGTAATTTTTTTTTTTTTTTGTACATTCAACACATTAGCCAGATGATGGGACTACTACTGTCCCATCATTGACACATTAGCCAATCACTGTCATGGTAGCAGGCATCGCCCGATGGGACTTGTAGTCCCATCGGACGATGCCTGCACAGACCCCCGAAGCCTGCACAGCCCACCGGAGCCTGCACAGCCCCCCTGGCAGGCCGGCACAGCCCCCCGGCAGGCCGGCACAGCCCACCGGAGCCTGCACAGCCCCCCTGGCAGGCCGGCACAGCCCCCCGGCAGGCCGGCACAGACCACCGGAGCCTGCACAGACCCCCTGGCAGGCCGGCACAGCCCCCCGAAAGGCCCGTACAGACCCCAGAGAGGCTGTACAAGGGAAAAACAGGATTTTTCTTATTCCGATACCGGAAGTCCCATAGACTTGAATGGGACTTCCGGTATCGGAATCGGCGATACCGATACTTTTTTTTTTAATATCGGCCGATCCATTCCGATCCGATACTTTGAAGTATCAGACGGTATCGCTCAACTCTAGTCAGGAGCGCTGTTGAATCGCTACATGATCGCTGGTGAGCTGTCAAATTATCTGCTGGAATTATTTGCTGGTTTTTGTTTCTATTGCAACATGGGTGTGCCTCTCCCATTACAACTCCGTGCGGCTTCCTGGCAGTGAGCAGAACCACTAAGGACGTCTAACTGGGTGAGCTGGCTATAATTTTTCTTGGTCAAACAGACAGCTTCACCAGCGATCAGGACCAGCGATGCCGAGCGCGTGGCGTCGCTGTGCTCGTTACTTACCAGCGCGCTGATGCAGCGGCGGGAGCTGATGTGCAGCCGGGATCAGGATGACTGACTGGCGCAGGGCACTGGGAGAATCTCCCCACTGCTCCGCTGATACAGGCACCTGCTGTTCCAGTCCTCCACCAGCAGAGGGCACGCCTGTATCCCCGGCCTCTCTGCGGGCGGCGTCCTGCTGCCTCCTGGTCCCGAGCGTGTGGCGGCGGCACTTGTAACTCGCTGGCAACTAAGCTACACATCGGGTATCTAAGGGACGCACGTCCCTTAGATACCCGATGTGTACGTTAGTTTCAAGCTGATCGCTGGTCTCCCGCCTGTCACACGCAGCAATTCATGCTGGCCAGCGGGAGATCAGCGACGAAAGAAATGTCCTGGGCTTTCCTGCAGCGATCAGCGATACCGGCAGGGGGCCCGGTCGCTGATCGCTGTCACACACAGCGATCTCACTGGTGAGATCGCTGTTGTGTCACAAAACTTGTGACTCAGCAGCGATCTCGCTAGCGAGATCGCTATGTGTGACGGGCCCTAACTCTCTTGAGTTTATTTGACACCTCTGGTGCCAGCTGCATTATTTAATACTTCACAAGCATCAGGAATTATGATGTATCTTTTTAATTTCTCATTGCTGAGGGCTGCAGTGCAGACCTGGTTGTTAGTTCAACCTCTGTGTGTGTCTCTTGATCCCTTGGTTTTTTCTCACAGCAGCAAGAAAGGTTTGCTGGCTTCCTCTGACGGAGCAGGCCAGTCATGCCCAGCACCTGCTGGGATATCAGCTGTTCCCCCTAGTCAGAGCACGGCTCGGTGGACAGGCAGCGGTGTGTTCAATGATTGCCACTGCAGATACTAGGGATTATGCAAGTATAAGTAATAATGCTTGTTTTGCGGCGTTTTGCAAGTAGCGGCAAAATGTTCCTGCCCTCCCTAAAAGGCTATGATCATGAGGCAAAACCCCCAGCATGAGAGCAAGGACCCTGCTGAGTATCACTGCGATGGAGCGATAGATAGCAAATACCACAATAAAGTGGCAGCAGCTGAGTTGCGAGTGGGGTTCACATATAGTTGCTTCATACTGTTTAAATTTTCAAAAAGCTAGTTGTTTTTTCTGATATTTAAAATCGGCTAAGGAGCTCCCGTTAGTTTTGCCAAATAAGAAAAGGAAGTGTCATGATCACGTGTGTCAGGACGCAGATGATGTCGCAAGGCGAACCCATAACACACGTGACCCTGGATACACCGCCTCCAGTGGGGCGAATTTAAATAATAAAGCGTGCAGGTGGATACGCCGCCTCCACCTGGCGGATTTAGGTATTACACGCTATGCAAACATATCTGGAAACACTGCCTCCAGTAAAGCGCATTTAAATAATAAGGGGGGAACCTGGGTAACTATAACAATGGTGGGCCCTGCGGTAGGGAATGGGAAATTGGAGACCTCCTGAGCTCCCCCGAGCCAGTGTCCCTGCACTCCTGACATTCCCTATGCCGGTTTCGCACCGGGCGCCGCACGCGTACCTCAACGCCCTAGCTCGCCCTGACCCTAAACCCTCACTAGGGAATAGGTCGGTGCGGAAACTAATCCCACCACTGCACTAATAAGACACATGAGGAAAGAGACAATACAGGGGAAACACCACTTATCTTTGCTCTGTTGCGTGCGCTCCTAGCAACAGAGCCCACCACCTGTGTACATCTTCTCCTCCACCCTGATCCATCACATAACTGGATCCGTCACCATCGTGCAGCCTGGGAGCAGAGTCCATCACCACTTGCAGCAGTCCAGTACACAGAGTCCCAAGATGAGTCCAGCCTCTGCCAAGAATCCAAGCATGCTCGAGTCCAGTTCTCAGCAACCAAGTAGAGCATGCTGAGTGCAACTCTCTTCCAAGTCGCCACTCCTCCAAGCCATGCCCGCACTTCCCGCCGACACCACAAACTGCGACTCCACCAAGCCATGCCAGTCCTTCCTGCAGACACCATTAGCTGGCACTCATCCTCTCTGGCTGACTGCGCAGGACTCCTATCCCGCTCCATCCTTCCACCAGGCTCTCCAACAACTCAGAAAGAAATATCACCAGCGGTGAGTGAACCCCCTAAGCACACCTTTATAGGGAGTCACACCTGATCCCTAATTAAGTGAACATTAACCTAAACCTATGGTGCGATACCGCTAACCACCACCGGGGACAGTCAAAACACCTTTGAACTCAACCAAAGTAAAAAAAGTTCACTTTGTGCTTTTAATACCGCCAGATCCAACACTGGATCATGACAGGAAGTCTCTATAGGTCACATGATGGGCCTTTTCCTTCCCCACCTTTTTTCAACCTCAGGGTAGCCCTGTTAGGTGTCATTAAAAAAAAAAAAAAAAAAAACAGATGAGTTCAGACTGGCACATCACTTGTCGCACCCATAGGGTCGCTTGGTTAATGACGGCATTAGTACAAAAGAGGCTTCAGTGGCATATGCTTCTTTTGATCAGGCAGTTAGGCTGTTGCGTCAGGCATGGTATGGTGCATTGAGGGCAAAATCGGATATCGCATCCGTTTTTTCGTCTTCTTTCAGTTTCTCTTGATTATTATCAGTTGCTAGGTTGTTTTGTGGATGTATCCATTATTATGACACTTGCCTTCCCATGGGTTGTGTTATTTATGCAGCTATTTCAAATTATTAGTAGTTTCCTCGAATGGTGGTTAATATGGGAAACAGGATCGCGATGGGTGACTGATTATTGGGACGATATCCTTTTTTGTAGGGCCAGCAGAGTCAGAGAGTTGCAAAAAAGAAAAAAAAAAAGTTTGGGACAGTTTCCAGGAGTAATAAAAGTATTTGGGGTACAGTTATCGGAGTAGAAGCAGTTTGTCCGTCTACTCGCCATTGTTTTTCTTGGCATTAAGATTAATTCGGTTAATATGGTGTTCCGTTTGCCCCATGACTTATTGGCAATTTGTTAGGTTTGATTGATGTTTTAATTTCTCTAAAAAAAAAAAAAAAAAGTGACGCTGTATACAAATGCAATCCCTGCTGGTTTTATTGGCATTTGCGTGACATGTTATGCCTATGGGCAGGAATTTTTCTCACTGGCTGACGACTGCCACGCGAGGTGCCAAGCTCCTCATCATATGATTTGGCTTGGTCTTCCTTTGAATGAAGATCTGCAAGTGTGGAGTTTTTGTTGTTGAATTATCATGATAGCACTGCCTTTCAAAGGGAAGAAAGGGCGAGTTAGGATATTTCATTATTTTAGACTCTGCCGGGTCTGTCTGTCTTTGTTCATCCTGTTGGATCAGTGTGTGCAGGACATTGGCTGCTTAATTGGTTTCAAAATGGTTGAACAAAGAAATTTACGTTTCTTGAGTTTTTCCTTTTGGTGGTGGCAGTGTGGACTTGTGATCAGTTGATCAATTCACGCATTCGCTTTTGGTCTGGCAATGAAAGAGTGGTTCAGACAATAGATCATTTGTCGTCATCTTCTATTCCTGTCAAAAAGTTGATTTGTTTCCTGGTATTGAGGTGCTGGCATTTTAATATCAGGTTCTGATCGCGGCATGTACCAAGTAGTAAAAATGCTATTGCTTATGCCCTTTTTAAGCTTTGACTTTCAGAAATTTCAAGATCTCGCCCACCGGATAGGCAACAAGGAATTCAGTGTCCAGGATACCGGTGGAAAATTCCGGAAGTCACTTAATGCCATTGGTTAGGGCGTCGGTGGCTCCGGCAACATGGTCAGCATACGGTAAGGCGTGGCAGGAGTGGGGGGTTTTTGCAAGAAGTCTCCCGGTGGATCCTCTAACGAGGCAAGGTTGGAAGTGATAGAGATTTATTTAGAGCACACACATTCGCGGTTCCTCGCAACAGTTGCCAGGAACAAGTTAGCAGGGTTGTCTTTTCAGTTCAAGATACGTGGGAGGGAAATGTCACAAAATTTTTTTTATTTTACATCAGGCTATTAAGGGTTGGGAAAAGTACACAAAAAAGAAATCTTAATTTTCTTAGACGGCCAATCTCTTTTTCTCGGTTGGTCAGAATTATTAATAGCACAAATACGATTTGTAGCTCCCAGGGTGTATCTTCTCTATTTTCTGCGGCATTCGGGATTGCAGTTTTTGGGGCATTGCTTATTAGTGAGTGGCTGCACCTTCGGCTCGTATACAAAGGGGGATTGCAGCATAATGATGTATCGTTTTGCAATGGTGGTATTCGTGTTCGTATTCGGCGTTCAAAAACTAATCACAGTTAAGGGAGCATGGTTTCCTTTATTTTTCATTCAGGCCCGGTGTGCCCTATTAAATTAATTACTCAGTACTTGGCGTTTAGGCCAGACAGTCAAGCATTTTTGCGCATGACTGATGGGTCCCCGTAAATCAGATTTCATTTCTTGGCAGTCATGCGTCTACATTTTTATAGCTTTGGGTCTTCCATCGGGGGATTTTATGTACCCATTCTTTCAGAATTGGTGCGGCGACAGTAGCGGCTCGGCTGGGTTTTCACGGTTGAGGAAATCATAGAATACGCAGGTGGCATTCCACGTGTTTCTTTCATTACATAAGGCCAGAGTTACTAATGTCATATTAATCAATGTACAGTTGAATTTCAATTTTCTCATTATAGGTGGTGCAAGACCAAGTGTATGGATTTTGGGTCATTCTTACGTCTGGTGGGCCGAACTGAGGGAGAAGTTGCGTCCTGGCGGAAGATCGCTTGGTTTCTTCAATGCCGATGTGAATTGGAAAGGCATTCGAGGGCTAACATGGTCGCAAGTGCTGATTGAAGTGGTTCACATCTCTAGATTGACGGCCTTCACAGTTATCTTGGTGCTGCATGCGGGGGAAAACGATTTAGGTGCGATACAGCTGACGGAGCTTCTCACACTAATGCGAGTGGATATTGATAAAGTTCTGGATTTTTCTCCCAACTTGTCATACTTTGGTCAGGAATAATCCCCAGGGTGGTGTGGCGCGGTGCTCGAGAGTGGGCTGGCATAGAATGTTCTCGGAGAGCTATACAGTAAATCACCGAATATCTCATTTTTTCATTTTAAGGGGGGTGTTATAGTTTGGCACAGGCAATTGGAAGGTAACAATGCCAGGCTGATGCGTCAAGATGGGGTACATTTAATGGATATTTGGCTTGGACAGATTTTCTTTCAGGTTTACAAGATGGTATTCAAGAGGTGCTATTTGTTCTGTGTGGGGGTCGTAGCTCTACTGCGTCTCGCTACTCCTTGGTGGAAGAATAAGTCGGGTTAACATGTGCCGGGAGTCCGGTGGCATATCACCCACAGCTTCCGGTGTTTAATTAATCCAGAGCTGCGACCTTACCCCTCCAACAATGGGTTTTTGAGAAGATGAGAGTTATTGTAAATGTGTTACTCTCCATTAAAGATATGTTTTTGTTAATGACTGGATTCTTTCTTTGCGCTGGGGAAAAGGGGCAAGGGTTTTTCATGAGATATGAGCAGTCTGAGGGAACCCGGCTTTATTTGCCAGGGGCCCCTGACTGATCAGTCAGTGGGTTTAATGTGCATTGCCCTCTTTTCCTAGGCGCAGGGAAAGGGTTAAAGGAAGCAAAAACTCCACCCCCTTTAATTTTTGTATGTGGATCATTCCTCCTCCCCCTAAGGGGTATATAAGGCTGAGCCTCTTTTGAACCTGGGAGCAAGGAGCTTCCCACCCTCCCTTCCCTTTCTTTTGTTTTTCTTCTTTTGTTATTGAGGTAACTTGATGGTTGATGGTTTGGATGTTTATTAGTAAGTCGGGATAACATGTGCCGGGAGTCCGGCAGCATATCACCCACAGCTTCCGGTATTGATGGTTTGGATGTTTATTATTCAAGGTAATGAAAGTCGCAGTGGTCGGCGGAAGAATAAGTCGGGATAACATGTGCCGGGAGTCCGGCGGCATATCACCCACAGCTTCCGGTATTGATAGTTTGAATATTTATTAATCAAGGTAATGAAAGTCGCAGCGGTTGGCGGAAGAATAAGTCTGGTTAACATGTGCCGGGAGTCCGGTGGCATATCACCCACAGCTTCCGGTGTTTAATTAATCCAGAGCTGCGACCTTACCCCTCCAACAATGGGTTTTTGAGAAGATGAGAGTTATTGTAAATGTGTTACTCTTCATTAAAGATATGCTTTCATTAATGATTGGATTCTTTCTTTGCATTGGGGAAAAGGGCAAGGGTTTTTCTTGAGGTATGAGCAGTCTGAGCACAGATCTTGGTAATTGGGAAAATACATTTTTGAAAAATCATACACAACCCTTTATGAAATAAATATATTACATTGTACCAAAGCATTTATAGGATATTGTTGCCATTATTGTAAATTATGAAAATGCAAAGCTGGCTTTACTTTTAATGATGCCCTGTGCCAGCTAATGGGTAAATATCCGTACATACTTATAATAAATAATAATTTTATTTCAATGGCGCCCAGTTATTCTGCAGCACTTTACAAGTCAGATGGGACATGTACAGGCAATGAAGACATTACATAGTGTTTGGGACTGCGGAACGCACTAAATAATATGAAAGGAGATATGAGGTGCATTCGCAGCCCGGGGTCCACCATGCAGAGATGAAACCTGCTGCTGAGTAATGGCGGAACAAGATGGTGGCTAAACGCTTGCTTACATGTGGGTTAACTTCACCCAGTGTGAATAGAGGCAAACTCTGTTACTCCACAGAGCCGCTGAAACAAACGCTGGAGTCTGTTGAACTCACAGAGTTCGGCTGAGTGAGTGCTAATTAGGGTCACAGAGCCCTGTCCTAGAGACACCGGACTAGAGCTCCTCTAGACCATCAGCGCTCGGCACCGTGGCTGTGGTGCCAGGAAAAGGTAATAATATATTTAATTGCACCAAGTGCACACAGTGCCGCTTCGGTGGACACCACTAACCACCCAGGACGGGGAAGTAAGCGCTAGAGGTGCGCACGGCATCGCACGGCGGTCACAGCTACCTGGTGTGGTACGACAGTGCCCGTAGCAGGGAGGCACAGTCAGACGCTAGTGTGCGTAGACTACTGGGAGCACGGTGGCTTGAGTATAGCCACCCATTGGCGCTGACTCTCACTCTGAATCCCTAACCAACATGCGTATCAAAGGGAGGGGAGTCTTAATAAGTCAGTCACCAGATACATGCATCTATCATCATACACACAAATGAGCATAAGAGTATATACTAGCACATGGCCAAGCGGCTTTTTTTATTGTGGTGTCCTTCCGGGACCTTCCCTGTGGTGGACCAATCCGAGCAGGAGCGGGACCTGCGCATGTGACCTCCGACCTCCAATGAGAGGTCGTCCCACAGGCATGCCCAGTACTGAAAAGATAGGACTTAGGCCCAGAAGCATCTACTTGCTGCTGACTCAGGCATGGGGTTATAGCAGAGCAAGAAGGAGCAATCAGATGCTTAGCATCAGCCTGGGCAAGACGTCTGGAGTGGCGACCCTGCTGAGCAGGAATCTCTGAGGCTGCAGAGGAATGGGAGACCGCAGAGAGCATGGCTCGAGATTCCTCCTGTGCAGTGGGGAAAACTCAACACCTAACGCATAGTAGCACATAATTCTACAAATATTAAGAGGAATGAGGGTCCTGCTCAAAATCTGACAACCTAAATAGAAATAGGGGGGATAAAGGTAAAAAAGTGTTCATAATTATAAGCCATCCACCATTACAGTATAATAAATAGGGGTAAACAAACAACGCTCCATTAATGGGTCACCAGCCAGGTGATAAACTAGTCTAATGAGATATGTTTTTAGAGCACAATTAAAAAGGTGGATACTGGGAATTAATCAGAATGTCTAAGGTGATGCATTTCAGAGAACTAGCACTACATGGTATACGGTAAGTACTGCAGGCTGGAATAGGAGGTTCGCATTATAGAGTATTTGTTTTAGATCTTAGGAGAATGTAGAGCAGAGGTAGAGTAGTAGACGAAGATGAAGGGGAGATCTATGGTGGTATAGAACTGTGGAGAGCTTTGGGGGTATGAGAGATAACTTTATATTATGTTCTGTAGCGGATTGTCAACCAGTGCAATGACTGGCACGGTGTGGAGGCGCCAGTGTAGTGGCTGGACAAAAATATGACCTTTAATGCTGCATTCAAGTTACAACACTGTACTAATGCAATAGTAGATTCTATAGTATGGGGCGCAAATAACACTTCCATTTAGTTACTTTAATACAGTATTCGCAGGCAAAATAATAATGATACATCAGCCAATAAAAATCACCAAATAGTGACTAAGTAAATAGAAGCGACTTAAAAAAAACTCCTAAATTTGTTGCAGCTTTACCCCCCTGTAGTGATTTTAGGTGCATTAGTTATTTTGCGCAATTTTTGCACCATTTTGAAAAATGGACATTTTTTTCACTAAACAATTGTGAAACTGGTCAAAAGCAAAAGAAGAAAATTATCTTTATTTTGCACAAAATTCCTGAAGAACGTGAATGATTTTAAAGGATTTGAAACTTTAAATGGCAGCAAAGACCATAATACAAAAATGAAAAGTGATGAATCAGGGTAAAAATAATTGAAATTTGTTCTTTTATCTTTACAATCACATAAATAGCGTATTACTTGAACAAAAGAAAACAACATAAGCATATTGAAACCAAAGAAAAAAATATATATGGCTATTTAAATGGGTTGTCAGACTTAGAAAAAAGTGAAAAGCATGTTTAAAATAACAAAATAAGGTACATTTACTGGCTCTCACCCATATTGTTCAAACGTAGGCTGATCCCGTGTCCTCCAGCAGACCAGGAAGTGATGGAGTCCTGCTCTTTGGTCAACTGAACAATGAATTCTGTACCCACACGTGCGTTTTGTTAGACATACTATGAGTAGGAAATGAGAGTAGGAAGCACCACAAGAATAAGTGCAATACTGCCGGCAAAGCCATCTCAGGAAAATGACAACCTGCCAAAGGCTCGACCCCCGGCTAAATGAGCAACCAAAGAGTATGGAAAAGCTATATTAAAACACAGCATGTAATGAACATAATGCACAACAATGTCTGAAAGACCTTGCTGTGCACATGTTCCATCTTATGTCATTTCTTTGCTTTATTTTCTCTTCTTCTTACCATTTAAAGTATGGTTTGAATAATTTTATTTTTTTATATGTTTATTTTTTTATTTATTTTTAAACTGGGCAAAGGTGATGATTTAAAGGGAACCTGTCACCCTTCTTTTCGAATATGGGCTGCCGCCACCGCCATCAGGGGTTTATCAAAAGCATTCTGTAATGCTGTAGATAAGCCCCCGATGTAACCTAAAAGATAAGAAAAACAAGTTAGATTATATTCACCGGGGGGTGGTCCAGTCTTGGTCCTATGGGTGCTGCTGTCCGGCGCCTCCCATCTTCATACGATGCCATCCTCTTCTTTCCTTCCTGTCGTGGCTCCGGCGCAGGTGCACTGCTCTGCCCTGTTGAGGGCAGAGCAGAATACTGCAGTGCGCAGATGCCGGACCTCTCCCGGCACCTGCACATTGCAGGACTCTGCTCTGCTCTCAACAGGGCAGAGCAGTGCGCCTGCACAGTAGCTACAACAGGAAGGAAAGAAGAGGACGGCATCGAATGAAGATGGGAGGCAACGGACCAGACGGCGACACCCATCGGACCGGACTGGACGCCGGGGTGAGTATAATCTAACTCTTTTTTCTTGTCTTTCAGGTTACATCGGGGCTTATCTACAGCATTACAGAATACTATAGATAAGCCCCTGATGTCAGTGCCGTCAGCTCATATCCGAAAAAAGGGGGTGACAGATTCCCTTTAAACACCTATATTTTTTTAATATTGTTTAAAACATTTTTTCTTTATTTCGTCCCCTTAGGATTTTTGTATGCTTGCACCATATACTTCAATACTAAATCATAGTATTGCAGTATATAAGTAAGTTAAATTGAGGCTCAGTCAGAGATTATATGAAGGACAATGAAAGAGAGTTACAGAATCACCAGTGGAGATGATTTAACGCAGATTTGCCACTAATAAAGTTTCTGCAGTTTCTGGTGGAATTATTGCTGAAATTTCCTACAGCAATGTACCTCATCCCCTTGATCCTAGTTGTCCAAATACTGTAACTTAAAGGTGTTGTCCAGTCTTCTGATTAAAGTCTGCAGTCACTCTATATGCAACTGCAGATTTGTAATTTCTGATAATGTGCAGGTGTATGCCATCAAGCTTCACAGGTATTGCCGGAGAGAGCAGGTGGTTCTTCTGGTCAAATTTCAACTAGATGTGCCTGGCTTCACTCAATGCAAATTAATTGAGAGAAACCGAGTACGTTTATTCAGCATGTGACCGCCTATTTTTACTTGCAATACCAATGAATCCTGATAGCGTGCACATCACATACAGTCAGGATTCTCTAAGTCTGTGGAAATATAGAGTGACTGCAGACATAACAGAAGACCAGACAACCACTTTAACGAGTGGTGATGCAATTATTATCTGAGCTCCTATGGTATATTTTGATCTTAGTCTTCATGGTTTTATCCGTCCTCAGTAAAAGACTCAGATCCTTCAATAATGGATGCTTCTTTTTAATGTTTTGTGAGTGTTTTACTGTAGGTGAAGCGGAAAACATGCAATATGTTTGTGTTTAACATGCTGCCGTTTTCTGTCCCGGCTGACAAGTACAATACAATTGTCAACACATCTCCCGGCAAATGGAACTGTTCAGTGTCAAAACACATCACTGCTACCAGATTTTAGACATTCTCTTTAAATTGAATCCTCGGGGTCTGTTCATCGTGACGGGTAATTGTTACAGTACATATTGTTTATTTGTGTCAAATTCCAGCAGCCTAACAAAATAGGGCTCTGTCACTTGAATGGATCCTGCTGTATGCAAAAGTCAATTTAGCAATATGGAAGTCTGTCACACAATATGTGTATACATGTGCATATCTATCTATCTATCTATCTATCTATCTATCTATCTATCTATCTATATATATGTCATATACATGTTTTATGCAACAGATGTATCGACAGGGCTCATTCTTTTTGTGAAGTCCCATTCAAATTTGCTTAAGGTGAAGTATGACAGGGGCTTTGCTTTAAATATCCCACTTTTTAATTTATAAAAATTATCCAAACTGCATTACTAATTTTCACCCCTCCTCACATTTAATCTGTCTTCCATTACAGCTGAAATCAACATTTCATTACTGAATTCTATTAATTCAAAGTTGTGACCTGTGACTGCAGCTTAGCTACAGAGCTTACAGGGAGCCCGCGGTACTCTTAGACGCCCCTTTTTGCTCTCAGTAAACAGATACGGGGACGCAGCAGCACAGACTATGCAGATTTAGTCATAAGGTAAACTAATTTTGCTATTTATTAACTATTTAGTACAACTGGAGTAACAAAAGATGTAAAGTCTGGCAAATGACAATTCACAAATCAGAGAGTCAGTTCTGCTTCCCCGTTAAACCGCAAATCTTACGCCGTAATCAACTGGCAACTTCTTTCAAAAATGAGCTATAACAGGTGCCTCCGCCTCCTAGAGCATCTCTTCTGTATCGTTATGTAGGCCTCCACATTACTTGGTTGATCATCCCGCTGGGTAGGCCTCCTGGCCTTTTCTGGTCACCCAATTGACCGTAGCTTTATATATAGACCTCTTGGCCTTTTTTGCTCATCCAGTAGACTGTCTCTTTAATTAGGTCTCCTGGCCCCGGCTACGGGCCTGATCCAGCTACTCTCCTGACCCTTTCCTCTATTCTGTTAATTAAGCCTTCTTGCCTTGGGCTAAGGACCATGTAACGCTGCTATCTTGAGTGATTTTTCCATCTTCTAAGACATGGCTGTAAAACAGTTCACTTCATTTCTGCACATTCGACCTGATACAGGTCTGATCAATGACTCATAAATGGTTATAAAGTCCTGACTACTAAACCACAATTAAAATAAGATGATTCTGATGGCATTACCAAACATATAGTAATGGAGATTAGTTACCGTACGGGGGAGTCTGGAGGGTCTCTTTAACAATGATTATCTTCTTAAAGGGGTTATTCAAATCTTGTAAATTTTTGGTACAAATGTATGGGAGTCCTGAAAATTGCTAAGTAAGTGTGCAAGGCAATTTTCATAACTTTCATTTTACCCTATCACTCCCAGCAGTAAACGACGGGGTCATGTTCTTCAGATTTATTCAGGTCCCAGTAGTAGAATCTGCATGCATCATATTTTTATGGGCTATAATATGGAATAACCCCCTGAATACAGCAAAGCCAAAAAAAATGAGAAGCGTTTTATGAAAATATGAATGAAAAAGAAGAAAAAGATATTTGCCCTAAGATGTTTTCAGATATATTTGTATATTTTGGTTTTGGTTCAAAACAAAATAAAATCGACCAAAAGAAAAATAGCAAGATGAAAATGCAGCTTTTTTCATCCAGAACTGATCAAAGACACCGAGAGCTCATTAGATAACAAGAAGCTTGAAAAAGGAACAAAACTTCACAGCGTCTGTAAAATCCAGGCTTTTTCTACCTTTCTGATCCATCTCCCCTTCTCTTCTGTCATCCAAACCCGACTCAGCTGTCATTCTGATAAGAAAATGGTTGTGTTATTGCCAAGACAGCGATAGAAGTTGCACGTGAAGATGCTGAAGAATTTGCACATAATTGGAGAAAGTTGGCAGGATCCAATGCCAGTGGAATATTTTAGGATTTTTGTTGTCACTGGCAATAATTGTGCTTGGCTATCGTCGCTTGCTCATTATATGATCTGTGGTGGAAAGAGTGTGATGCAGTTTGAAGAATACTTAACTACTGAGCTATTTGAATTATAGAGGAGTGTGCCTTTGTTGCTTCAAATTTCTGCTTAAACTCAGATATAATATTAAATTGACAGTCTGGTCTCCTGGCTGGACCGTCATTATGAGCTTCACTTATAGCACTAGAAGCAAAAAACAGAAATGCAGTGTACCTGTTATTATTACTATTTGACTCCAATTCATCTTTCACTTTTTTTAAGTTGCTTTGTTGAATATTGTGCCAAATTCATCATAATGTGCATAAAAAGTTGAAATTGGCACAAATTAATAAATGAAAAAAAAAAAATTTGGATGCAAAATCCTGTGTAAGTGAAAAGATATCCTTTTTTTTAATATCCATCAAAATTCCATTGGCATTGAAGCAATGCTTAGTTGTTGACACGTTTCGACCACATGGTCTTAAAAGGAGCACTACCACCAAGTTCTGAATTTATTAAAGGCATAAAGAAGTACATGTAATGTTTTACAATGTTAGTCTATGGAGCATCAGAATGAGGATTCATAGGCTTTCATTGCAAAAGAGACCTCTGGCTCACACATGGAGCATAGAGTGAGCCGGCTAGTTGGGGATGTAATTCACCATAGAAGAATGGCCCTGGACACCGTAGAGAGAAGTGGTAGGTGAGTTTGTTAATATACTCCTACATTACATGCATATACACACATTTAACCCCTTCGTGACCTTGTCCTTTTTCGTTTTTGTGCTTCTGTTTTTCGCTCTCCTTCTTCCCAGAGCAATAACTTTTTCATTTTTCCGTCAATATGGCCATGTGAGGGCTTTTTTTTTGCGAGACAAGTTTTGTTGAGGGCACGATAGTCAATACAAGGCCTTAATGAACCATCCTTTTTAGCCACAAAAAAAAAACAGCACCTAAGGGTGAAGAGGATGGTCTAATATGACTCTTCTCCAATGCCTCCTTAATATAGGATCACATAGCCTCGTGCTCGGGTACAGATAAATTGAAAAGCCGACCCTTGGGGAATTTACACCCCGGGTTCAGCTCAATTGCACAGTCATAACTCCTATGAGGAGGCAAAGATGCAAACTCATTCTCACTAAATACATCATAAAAGTCAGCCAAATAGTCAGGAACATCATGCGACTGGAGAGAGGTGGAGAAAACAGGAGCATCACTAAGGGCACACCGACAACCCCAACTCACCACAGACAAAGATTTCCAATCCAGAACAGGTGTATGGATTTGCAACCAGGGAAACCCAAGAACAATGGTATCATGCAAATTATGCAACACCAAAAATCTGCAATTTTCTTGATGGTCTGGGGCGACCCGCATTACCACCTGGGTCTAAAACTGAGGTTTATTCTTCACCAAAGGAGTAGCATCAGTACCCCTCAAAGGGATAGGCGTCCGCAGAGGTGTCATAGGAAATCCACAACATTTAGCAAAATCCAAGTCCATCAGGTTCAGAGCTGCTCCTGAATCCACAAAAGCCTTGGCGGAAAATGTGGACAGGGAGCAGATCAGAGTAATTGCCAGAAGAAACTTAGGTTGAACACCACAAACAGAAAACGTGTGTGCACAACGTTTCTCTCATTTAGGGCAGACAGAAATAATATGCGAGGCATCTCCACAAAAAAACACAGCTTATTATGCCTTCTGAACTCCTGACGTTGCGCCCTAGACAAAACTCTATCACATTGCATAGGTTCAGACATTTGTTCAACAGGTGGCAACATCTCTCGTGTAGTTTTGCGTTCACGTAAACGCCGATCCACCTGAATGGCTAATGACATAGAATCGTCAAGACCAGAGGGAACAGGAAATCCCACCATAGTATCTTTTACAGTTTCTGACAAACCCTTCCGAAAGAGGGCTGCCAAGGCACCATCATTCCAGGTAGTAAGGACCGCACACTTTCGGAATTTTTGACAGTACAACTCTGCCGAATCCCGACCCTGGCTTAATGCCAACAGGGTCTTTTCAGCCTGATCAATAGCATTAGGTTCATCATACAACAACCCCAAGGCTTGAAAAAATGCATTCACATTATTCAGAATAGGATCATTAGGTTTCAGAGAAAACACCCAATCCTGGGGATTGCCGCGCAGCAAAAAGATGACAATTTTAACCTGCTGCGCGTAGTTCCCCGACGAGTTAGGCTTCAAGGCAAAAAATAATTTACAATTATTCTTGAAATTCAAGAATTTAGACCGATCCCCAAAAAACACATCAGGAGTGGGAATCTTTGGTTCAGCAGCATGTGAATGAGCAAGATAGGCGGAAATTCCCCGCACTTCAGCAGCGAGCTGCTCCACACGATCAGACAATTGCTTCATCTCCATTGAGAGAAAAATTCCCCCTACGGCCTCAGAGATATAGAGGAAAAAATCTGCACATAAAAAAAAAAAAAATTCTGACACTTTTTTTTTCCTTATTTTTTTTTTATTTATTTTTTACAATTCTCTCCTGCTATTGAGTACCCTAGGATCTGTGGTATGGCTGGTGATTCTGTTATGATGAGTCACCGAAGGAGGAAAAAACAAAATACCAGCTAAGTCCAGAAAAAGATCAACAGATCAGAGACAAAAATGGAATTCAGCTCACCCCCTGGCCGGGGATGGCAGAACTCCCAAAATACAAGGCAAAACAAAAACGAAACTGAAGATTACAAATCAGAGCAGAAAAACTTAGCTTTGAGATGCAGGAATCAGACTGGTCTCCAAGAATCCAGCAGGAAAATCACCAGCCAGGAATGAGGGCGTCGGCAGCCTTATATCCAGTCCTCAATTCCAGCCACCCAGTCATCATCTAGCTGCCCAGGTGTTTGGTAATCAGCCTCACCACCTTCCTTCACCAGAGGAGGGAGTTCATCAGACCTCAATGGTGAAGGGAAAATTGAACTCACAACACCAATCTAATAAGGGACAAAAACAAACTGGCACAAGCAGTAACATGTGGATGGTGATTCAGCACAGGCCCAGCCGGAGCTGGCTGACCCACACAAAACTGAAATAGACAAAACCAGATCAAATGTGAATAGAATAGCAAAAGATCACTTAGCTGAGCATGCAGGGAGTGAACTGAAAACTAAGACCTCAGGAGGCAGGAAAAATTCACCAGCAGGGATAGAGGGAGTCGGCTGTCTTAAATCCAGTCTGAAACCCCAGATCTCCAATCGTCGTCCTCATTATCAGGTGGCAAGCCTCTGTTAATCAGATCAGCTCCATTACCTTCAGTAACCACCAGAAGGAGCCCAGAAAGAGAACTCGCAACTAGTGTTGAGCATTCCGATACTGCAAATATCGGGTATTGGCCGATATTCGCGGTATCGCAATTCCGATACTGAGTTCCGATACTTTTTGCATATCGAATACCGGAATCGCAAGTTCCCATAATGCTATGAGCCAGTTTGATTTGATTCAGCCAATGAGGAATCCTAAGAAGTGTGGGCACATCCTGTTAGGCATGTAGGCATGTTAACTAATGGCATGGCTGTGATTGGCTGCGAGCAGACCACCCAGCTGCTCCTCCCCCAGACACACGCTGAACAGTGATCTATGGAAAGTGAAACTAGTGAGGGAGGAGGAAACGACCAGTTCTCATTTCAATGCCAGAACACCCCCCCTGGACGTTTATCTTACAAGCAAGAGATGATATCTTGGAAACCGTGCAGATTAGCCACAGAAGGTAAATTACTTATTGTCAGCATTCTGCTGCCTAGATATGCACTGAGATTATGTGAAAAGCCCGGACAACCTGTTCTGTTATGTATTTCCACCAAGTTGGATCGCCCGCCAGGGCTGGTGGGGTGCTCGGTACCGGGCCCGTTGGTTTCAATGGAAGATGTCACGGTAGCTGTGACCCGATCCGTGGCCCTGGGTGTCCATTGTAAAAGGGAAATGTTGAACGTGTGGATGATGATTAAAGTTTATGAGTGAATGATTCTGACGCCACATGTGGTGTTCGGCAATGAAGATGTTAAACCGACGCTGCAGACAGATCCTCTGGGACAGATGGTGTGGTGCAGCTTTGATGTTGTGGCCCTCCACAGGTAGGGCTGTCGTTCCAGGGCAGTGTAGATGGAGAGGTAGTGAAAAGACGTAGATGGTGCAGTGCCAGGCACAGAGATGTAGCAGTGCTGAGTGTGTTGGCGCAGGAATAACTGCTTGACACCAGGGCATGTAATTCCAAAGCTTTACTTACAGTTTGTTGTGTATACAGGTGCCTGCATCCGTGCCGTGTCCTCCGGGTCAGGGGCTCAGTCAACCTCCAAGCTAGATGAAACTCTCCATTCCAACACTCCGCCAACATGTGCCTTTTCTGAACGTCTCCCTCTATTGCTATACAACCCCTGTTACATAGTCAATATCTTTGTAACTCCGAACGTCTTAAAAAAAATTAATTCCTGCTATTCCATTTGATTGGGCTAAACCTCTATGCCTTTAATGTCTCCTCCACCTCCCCCAATACATTGTACATTATTCCTAGTTGTTTTCCTTCATGTAGAATTAACCTGCAAGGAAAGAAAGGGTTTATTTTAATTCCGATATTTCTGCCCCATTGACTTGCATTGGTTTCTGGTATCGGAATCGGCGATATCCGATACTTTTTGGGTATCGGTCCAATCCAATCCGATCTGATATTTCCCGATATCGGAAGGTATCGCTCAACACTACTCGCAACCCCTCCGTCAACCTGACCAGCTCCACCACCTTCAGCAGTAACCAGAGGTAGGCCAGAAAGCGAATTCACAACAGTACTGCCTATGAAAGAAATGGTTAAAATTAGGGTGTTTCTCTTTTAAGGGTAACTGTGTTCAAAATTGGTGAGATGAGAGTCTGGTTTGTTTAACATCATGTCTTATACTATTTCCTTGTAGTATCCCTTTTTTTCATTAAATAATGTAACAATAATAATAATAATATACAATATTGTACTATAGCTCACATATGAAACTGTATAGTACTATTAGCTGCTCACTTGCAAAATTTTTATAATATTTAATTATAAAACTCACATGGAAATTCATAAAGTAGGAGAAAAATGAAAATAAAATTTGAGGTTAAGTGATAAAAAAAGTGCTAAAAATATTCTCATACAAACATATATAGGATGCAAAAATACATTAGATTGTGAGCAGTGAAATGCCCAGAGACTTTAGTGACAGCTTGCCTACTGGATGAGAGCCAGACTAAATTCAGAATACAGTCACACATGGCTTGTCCCTAAGACATCTTGACTGTGGGTGACACCTTGGGACAGGAGGAAGAATAAAGTAAGTCAACCGTGAATGATCCTTATACTATTGAGAGCAGAGAGAGACCCAAACATGCCCTTGTCTGCTCTCTGCAGTTCATCCAAACTCTCCTAATAAGTCTGCAGCTCCCTAGTGTCTGTGCAGTCACTAATGAAGGCGTAGGATATACTGCTGTAGACCTTTTAATAATTGCTCTAGGTTAAGCTTTCCTTACTGCAAGGATACACATACAGTGTCTAATATTCACTGCCCATTTATCATATTCCTAAACAAAACACATATTGCATTTCATTCTGTTTCAAGCAACAATTAGTTCACGAAAATATAATTATTTAAAGAAGATAATATTTTTGTAATGACGTTGTAACAAAATTCAAATTCGTCTGAATCCAAATTTGAAAATGTTTTCTTTGAGCACATTCAGCAAAAAGGCATAGGGGCAGGTAAAGAGGCTGAACATATTGATTCCCAGTCGCTCACCTGTCTGGCGGCTGAAGACTACCAACCAGTCCATTTAACCTCTTCTTTTCTTCAACACAGAACATTTCTTCAAATATCTTCACTTTGTGCTGGAACTTTTAGTGCTGAGTAGGCTACTGACGTTAATGTGCAGAGGCCTACTCATGACATCAGCAGCCTACTTGGGATCAGAGTGAAGATGCCTGAAGAGAATAGAAACGGGTGGACAAAGTGCAAGACCAAGCGGTGGACTGTATATATATATATATATATATATATATATATATATATATATTAAGGCCCTTTATGTGCCTGGAAAGATCCCATAGCATAGTGAGGAACATTCAATAGCTTTAATGTGATCAATTTTCCCTGCTAAATTTGAAAGAACTGCTGAATTTTAATAGGGTATGATATAGTAGGTTTTCTAAACTGGACAGCCTCTTTTCATACTTACTAAAGATGAGTGGATCAATCTGTGGAGGATCGAGTTTGAGTCATATTACCTGAAATAAGTAGTTTGAAGCGAATTTGAACATTTTGAGATTTAATTCAAGGTTTGCGAAAAACGGTAACAAAAAATTGCTCTGCATGATTTCACACCTGGCTTAAGCATCATAGAGCGGGCTAATGTCTTATGGATTATCATACCTTGCACAGTGGTGGTCAGTACAGATCAGCGGTTCCCAGTGGTGCACAATTTGTACGGCAGAATATTTTTCTGTCCTCAGTCACTGAGCAGGTCATTCTCTCCTGAACAGTGTAAGCTCATTTAGTCAGTAGGGTCATCTCTCTCTCTCTCTCCTGTAAAGTGTAAGCTCTTATGGTCAGCGGAGTCTCAACTTTCTCCGGTAGAATTTAAGGTCTTAAGTTCAGAGCGGTCCTCTCTCTCTCCCCTGTAGAGTGTAAGCTCTCATGATCATCTTGGTCATCTCTATTCTGTAAAGTAGGGTATAAGCTCTTTTGGTCAGCAGCGTCCTCTCTCTTTCCTGCAGAGTGTAAGCTCTTATAGTCAGCAAGCTTCTCTCTCTCTTTTCTGTCCACGTGTATTTTTCAAAAAATTGCAAGTTTTCTATAATAGAGATTTTTCTGAAAATGTTGGCAAAATTGGCAAATTCGAATGTATTAAAGACAATAAAATTTACCATTTTGTAACAATTTTGTAGTCACAGGAAAAAAAGACACTTTAACCAAACTGTGAAATTCTAATGTAGTTGGAATGATGTCCAATGTGATGGCAAAGACAAAGTGGTTATAATCTTAGATTTAGTACAATATTCTGTCCAGGTGCAATCCAGAGAACACCTGTAGAAAGGGTGACCGACAGGGGGGGTGACCCACTTTTTGCCGCAGACAAACATGAGACTGAGACAGAATTTGTATTCAACAGGTCCGTTTTTATTAGCCGTCCTTCTGGCGACCACAGCAGCTTCACATTTCTCCATACACAGGCCCGGGTACCTGCACTTCTTTTTCACTGTAGTCATGGCATCTTTCTTGGCCCTTTTCACTGTGGTTGCCCTAGGCCCATCCACCACAGTGCTTCACCAGTCTGAGTCCGCAGTCCGTTTGGTACCCCCAGCCTGTCTTCGTCTGTGGCTACTGTCCTCTGGGCCACCCCCCCCGTGACCGCCTCAACTGTCAGTCCCCTATGGAGCTTTTCTACTGTCTCTTTCTCCTCAGCAGAACTTCCTCTCTACTGTGCTCTTCTCGCTGACTGGACTTTCCAGAACCTTCCCTCAGCCTTTTATACTTCCAGTTCTGGTAACTCCGCCCACCATCACCTGACAGTTTCCCTGACCAATGGCAGTTATTCAGTCCCACTCTTACACTCTCCACTGCCCTTTAATGATCAAACTACAATACTGCACCCTTTCTCTCTATCTCAGCAGTTTCACACCTACACTGCGCTCCACCTCCGCCTACCCACTACAGACAGGTCTGTCCGTCAGTTCACCTTCCCTACACACCCAAAGCAGAAAACATGAAAGCAGCTCTGTGCTATACAAAGGGCCGGATGTAGAGAAACTGGGGCCCTGATAAAAGGTTTACAGTGGGAACCTAAATGCTAACATATTGCACAATCACACGCAAACCCTTAGGCTATGTGCACACGATGCAGATTTCCTGCGGATCCACAGCAGATTTTTCCGCGCAGAAACGCTGCAGATCCGCACTGTGATTTACAGTACAATGTAAATCAATGTAAAAAAAAACCGCTGTGCACACGCTGCTCTTTTTTCCACGCGGTTTTTGTGCGGTCCAAAAAATGCAGCATATCACTTCTTTTGTGCGGTTTTCCACCTGCTCCATTCTCCAAATCCGCAGGGGGAAAACAGCAGTGGAAAACCGCACAAAAACCGCTGGAAAACCACAATAAAAAGGGAAGAAATCTGCAGGAAAAATGCAGGTCATTTGACCTGCAGATTTCTTAAAATCTGCGTGGAAAAATCCGCAGGAAGAAAATCTACGTGTGCACATAGCCTTAGTTTACATTTACATGTGCTGAGTTCTGTCCATTAAATGAGCGCAATTGGCAATATTAGAGTCATTCGACACTTATTTACTGAATTCTTTAGAGAGGATGAGGAAGAATTACAGCTGTTGATATTAATAAATGTGGGTGCAACACACACACTGTATGTGACACAGGCATTGTTCGTTACACACACATAACACACAAGCATGTATACACCGAATATACCCACATGTATGCAGAGCACATAAATACACATATACGTCTTCACATACATTCTAGGCTCAACCACACACAGACAGACAGACACACACACACACATGTCCAATACGCACGCACAGAGACACACATGCTCATTTACATCATTAGGCTGTCTGTGTCATACAGGATGGGTACTTCAGAAAGAGGTGCTCTTCGTAACCACTTATACTCTGACAAAGTAATGGGGATTCTGAACACAGTACTTATGAGGCAATACCTCCGGAATGCTTCAACGGATCTTGGCGATTCTGAGTTTGCTTTCTCATGACATATTGTGCTTCACGTTAGTGGTAAAATTTCTTCGATATGACTTGCGTTTATTTGTGTGAAAAACTGAAATTTGGCGAAAATTTGGAAAATTTTGCAAGTTTCAAGCTTTGAATTTTTGTGCCCTTAAAACAGAGAAATATGTTACACTAAATAGTTAATAAATAACATTTCCCTCATGTCTACTTTTTGGAAGTAAAAAATTTTTTTGTTAGGAAGTTGTAAGGGTTAAAAGTTGACCAGCGATTTCTAATTTCTACAACATAATTTTCAAAACCATTTTTTTTAGAGACCACCTCATATTTGAAGTCATTTTGAGGGGTCTATATGGCAGAAAATACCCAAAAGTGACACCATTCTAAAAACTGCACCCCTCAAGCTGATAAAAACCACATTCAAGAAGCTTATTAACCCTTCAGGTGTTTCACAGGAGCAGAAGCAACGTGGAAGGAAAAAATGAACATTTGACTTTTTAGTTACAAAAATTATAGATTAGCATTTTTTTTTATTTTCACAAGGGTAGGAGAAAATGGACAGATAAAGTTGTTGTGCAATTTCTTCTGAGTACCCCGATACCCCATATGTGAGGGAAAAACCACTGTTTGTGCACACGGCAGAGCTCGGAAGGGAAGGAGTGCCGTTTGACTTTTTCAAATCAAAATTGGCTGGAAATGAGTTTGGACGCCATGTCGCATTTGGAGAGCCCTTGATGTGCCTAAACAGTGGAAGTTTCCCATTTTGGAAACTATAGCCCCCCAAAGAACTTATCTAGATGTATGGTGAACACTTTGAACCCCCAAGTGTTTCACTAAAGTTTATAATGCCCAGCCGTGAAAATAAAAAATCCTATTTTTTCCACAAAAATGATATTTTTGCCCCCAAGTTTTAATTTTCTAAAGGGTAACAGGAGAAATTGGACCCCAAAAGTTGTTGTCCAGTTTGTCCTCAGTATGCTTATACCCCATATGTGGGAGAGGACTACTGCTTGTGCACACATTGGGGCTCGGAAAGGAAGTTGTGACATTTTGGATTGCAGATTTTATTTTTGGAATGGTCTGCGGGCGTCATATTGCGCTTGCAGAGCCCCTGATGTGCCTAAACAGTGGAAGTGACCTACAAGTGACCCCATTTTGGAACCTAGACCCCCCAGGTACTTATCTAGATGTGTGGTAAGCACTTTGAACCCCCAAGTGTTTCACTAATGTCTATAACGCCCTACAAAAATGATCCTTTAGTCCCCAATTTTTAATTTTCCCAAGGGTAACAGGAGAAATTGGAACCCAAAAGTTGTTGTCCAATTTTTCCTGAGTACGCTGGTACCCCATTTGTTGGAGAAAACTACTGTTTAGGCACACGTCGGGGCTCGGAAGGAAAGTAGTGATTTTTGGAATGCAGATTTTAATGGAATGGTCTGCGAGTGTCGTGTTGTGTTTGCAGAGCCCCTGATGTGCCCCCTCTTTGGAACTAATCTACTTTTTCCTGGTATGTAAATTTAAGTAAATTAGTAGTGCATGGAGGTGTGGTACACTTTGGAGCAATCTTTCATACGCAGGCAGGTTTTTCGGGGCAGGTGTCGCCTTGCATATTCTCCTTTTGTAACACACATGGCACCTCTTTTGCGACCGTCCTTTTTTTACAGTTTGCTGGACCTCCCCTGGGAAATGTTCACCTGATACAATACGAGCACCTTCAGGTCTGGAAGTACTGGGGCCTCCCTGATTTCCAAAGATCAAGGCCTTAATCACTACCTCCTGGAACTAAAGGTATGACGTACCGGTCTGGCCTGCATATCGTGACAACAGGAAAGCGTTGAGCATTGCCATTTGTATGATGTGCACTGCCAGCTTTTGTACCACACCTTGACCTTTCTCAAAGCACTGTAGGGCTGGAGGAGTTGAACAGATAAATCAAAGCCCTCATGGTTTTGTTATACCCCAGTACACAGTTCGGTTTGCTGACCTGTGCAGAGGTATCTCTAACAGTGCAGAGGGTGCTGCCATCACTGTGTATGGTGGTTAAGAAAAACACATCCCTCTTGTCCTTGTACTTGACCACAGGCAGGTGTTCGCTACATTGGGCTCTGCTATCACCCCTTCTGAGCATCTGCCCAATTAGCGTTTTTGGGAGGCCTCTCTGATTTTTGCAGACAGTACCACAGGCTGTGGTACCTCGCTCAGAGAAGGATTTGAAGAGTGGGCTGCTGGTATAAAAGTTATCCATGTAGAGGAGATAACCTTTAACCAGCAGTGGATGCACCAAATCCCACACAATCTTCCCACTCACTCCCAGGACAGAGGGGCATTCAAGGGGTTCAATCCAGGTTTCCTTCCCTTTGTAAACTTTAAACCTGTGAATGTACCTTGAGGTACTCTCACACAGCTTATAGAGTTTATTTCTGTACCTGGCCCTCTTGCTGAGCAGATACTGACAGAATCTGAGCTTTCCTTTAAAAAGAAATTAAGGACTCATCTACGCAGTTGTCCCTTTGGGGCACATACACTTCAACAAACTTTGTGTTGAAGTGTTCGATGACCGACCAAACTTTGAACAGATGGTCAAAGTTGGGGTCATCTCACGGGGGACACTGTGCATTATTGATATAATGCAGGAAATTGTGGATGGCCTCAAAACGTGTCCGGGCCATGACCATTCGGAACACTGGATTGTTGTATAAAACATCAGTACTCCAATACTGCCGAAGTTCTGGCTTCTTCAGGAACCCCATGTGAATGACTAGGCCCCATGACTGCATCATTTCAACTGCGTCTTCAGGAGACCAGTTAGAAAATGATGAACCGGAGTTTTGTGCCAAAAATTGCTGAGCATACAAATTAGTTTGGCCCACCATGAGGTTAACAAAATCCTCAGAGAAAAAGACTAGTTCTGAGAGGCTGGTGGTGTCAAACTTTATTCCTGATTCTGCTACAAAATCAGGAATCAGTGGCTCATAATTTTCGGGGGCGAGGTCCATATCGGGTCCATAATGGGGTGCACTGGTTCCTCTTCTGGAATGTTGGGTGCTGCTTCCTCCTTTGTCCTGGGATGTCTGCGTGGCAGTTCAGCAGGACCCGAGGAGGAAGATGTGGAGGAGGAAGCGGAAGAGGACGAAGAATCTGAAAAGTAAAGAAATGTGGGATCCTCACCCTCGCTATCAGTGTTGGAGGCAAAGAAAGCATATGCCTCCTCCAAAGAATAGCATTGTTGGGGCGAACGGGATTGGCCGGAAATTTTTTATGAATATGATGATTTTGTCAGTACTTTATTTTTAATTGTTTTTGTGTGTGGGGGGATAATGTTTGGTGTAAACTTTTGTCTGAAAAGAAAAAGCTAAAAGCAACCAGGGAGAAAAAAATGTCTGTGAAAAGAAAAGTGTAAAACAGCAGGTACGAGCTCTGATGAGTGAACTGCGTCTCTAATCAAAGCTCGGGCGGCTGCTCGATGTGCGCACGAAGGTGGCAAAAAAGAAAAGTGTCTAAAACAGCAGAAACGAGCTCTGATGAGTGAACTGCATCACTTTTCAAAGCTCAGCAGCTGCTGGATGTGCGCACGGGCGTGGCGCAAGGGGGGTGATAAAGAAATATGGAAAACGGAAGGCACGAGCTCTGATGAGTGAACTGCGTCACTTATCAAAGTTTGGCGGCTGCTGGATGTGTGCACGGGGGTGGAAAAAAAAGAGGAAAGCAGTGAGCACGAGTTTTGATCGGTGAACTATGTCACCAATCAACGCGCGGTGGCTGCTAAGTGTGCACACTAAGGTGGTTCAAAGGGGTGGAGAGGGAAATGGGGGATTGGTGGATTGGGGTGGATGAAGAGATGGGGCAGTGATCAGGAATCAAAGCACAGTTGTCTCTCTTCTTTCGTCTGTCTTGTCTTCTTTCTTCTCTGTTCTTTGAAAAAATGGAATGTGGTGTCAGGGACATCTGGGGCATCACAAGGCCCAGCACAGCAGCAGATCCTGTAGTGTGGCAACTCTGCAGGAATCCTCAGCTAGTGTGAGGACTTGCAGTGCAGTCACAGACAGGTCACAGAGCAGTCATACTACTGCTGTGACCTGTCATTGGTGCGATTGATGATGATATCGATCACACCAATCAGAGCTGGCCCTGGTGATCCTGGCAACAGTCTAGGATCTAGGACTCACAGCTCTGATACAATACAGGTCACATCCAGGGCACAGCGCGGTCACACCGCGCCTGTGGCCTGTGATTGGCTTGATCGATGTAATCGTCGATTGCGCCAATCAGTGTGTTCAGGCCATGCCTGGCATTACTAGGCACCGGCCTAGGATTGGTGCTCTTACAGCTCCAATCCTAGGCAGGTGACCAGCAGGGCACAGCGCGGTGCCTGGCATTGTCAGGCACCAGCCTAGGATCAGTGCTCAATCAGAGGCTGGGACATCACTGTTTCAGGCAATCTGATTGCCTGAAACAATGAGAAATGCTGCAATTAGCTGTTCAGAATTAAACAGACAATCACAGCAATTGTGGGTGTGGGAGGGTGGCGACACCCCCCAGAATGATGGCACCATCTACCCGCAGGTAAGATGGCACTGGAATTTTAATGCGATCACTGTGACTTCAGTCGCAGTGTCACATTGAACATATGACGTAACGATACGTCCATAGTCAAACAGGCTAAGGTCAAATGGACGGATCATTACGTCAGATGTCAGAAAGGGGCTAAGCACATTCCTGGTGTTACAAAATCAATTTGAAAATGCTTCCTATCTTCTGATGTTATGAGATCACTAGAGTGGTCTCTTGTGGATATGTTGAATTTAATGCCTAATAAGTTCTGCCTGCCTGATAACTGACTACACGTTTAGCAATTAAGGATGTAGCCTAAACTTAATTACATTTTATAGATCTGAATATTTTTTTCAGTTTGTTAGTAAACCCACCATGAACATCCAAAAAATGAAGCCTCAAGCTCCTATATGGCCATTGCAAGAATTTTAACCTCTTCATCCTTGGACAATTTTCCACTTTTTATATTTTGTTATTTTTTCCTCCACTTTTTCCATAAGGCATTACTTTACTTTTTCATCCACATATCTGTTTGAGGGCCTGTTTTTACTCAGTTGTACTCTTGATTACCACCTTACATTCCACCACATAGTGTTCAATTTGCAAAATAAGTGCAATTACTTAACTGTTTTTCTTACACATACATACTGAGACACAAACACACACAGACACACATGTACACACTGACTTGCCACCTGTCTATCGTCTTTTCAGTCCTTCTGACTAACACAGAGTACTGGGCTTGTTGGGACTTAACGATCACATGACTCGTCATATGATTGTGATGTCACCAAAGATCCTGGAGTCCCTCACAGTACAAGACCTGTGGTGACATGACACTCACATGACCAGTCACATGATAATGTCATCACCAAAGGTCGTGAAACAGTCTCCACCTCAGAAACTTCATTGATAGATTAGGATAGGTTTTGGGAAAACACTGAACTGCTAAGTTGAGTATTTGGGCCAGGCATGCTACATGTGCAAGGTTGCCAAGCTTTAAAGCTGCCATCAGGCTACAGTTATTGTCTCACATGACCAGACTGGTTGTAGGTTCAGGGGCGAGAGCCACGAATGAGTGTGATCTGTTAGACTTTTCAACAACTCTGCGACAGTGTGCAGTTTGTCACCTAAGCACATTAGTTGAGTCAGTGCTGCAGTGCTTCCAGCTTGCGACTGATGGTGAAGTTTCTGAGATGGAGGGTGAGGAGGTGCAGGAACTGATGTAGAAGGTGTTGGTAGCAAGTGTTCAGTCCCAGGGTCCAACTGGATCCCATCTTCCACAATGTTCTCCCAGAGTACCATCGAGGAAATGTAGTGTCCCTGGCCTCAAGCACTTGTCCAGGCATCCGTGGTTAAGTGGACCTTCCTAGTAACGCTTTGGTCAGGGCATGGCTGATGTTATGAGACACTTTCTTGTGTAAGGCGGGGACGGCACTCCGAGAGAAATTGTTGCAACTGGGTTCCGAGTACCGTGGGATGTCCACTACCATGATGTTGCGGAAAGGTTCTGTCTCCGCAAGCCTAAATGACAACACTTCCAAGGCAAGCAGTCTTGAAATGTAGCCCCTTAGTATTGTAGCCTGTTGGTGGGTGGGTGGCTGCGTATTTATGCTTGCATTCCAAGGACTGTGATAGGGACAACTGAATACAGCATTGGGACAAGGACGTGGTTGCTGACAGTGGTTGCAAATGTGCATCAAAAAGTACAGGATGAGAGCCATCTTAGCGTACATCATGGACAGGGGATTGGCGTGCACATAGAAAATGGTAAGAGGCAGTGGTATCAACTGCAGATACTGTTTCAGGACCCTGGCATTCTGCCCAAGTAGTCGAATGCTTTGCTTCTATGTGCCTGAGCATGCTGGTGGTGGTCAGGCTGGTAGTTGTGCTAATTGTGCTGCCCCTGCTGATGCTGGCATGGCAAATGTTGCAAATGACCTTTTTTGGGTTAACTGAACAGTCTTTAAAAGTGCCACACTCCGGAACACCTAAGCCTTGGCATGGAAACTTCAATTGTTTAGATGTTCTTTGGAACAGTTGCCCACCATATGTCTTTGTCCACCCCATTGCCTCTTCTTGCCTGTTGTGGTGCTTAAGATTCCTGCCCCTGTGCACTGCTTTCCTTACTCTGCATGTCACCTTCCCAGATTGGGTCAGTGACTTTGTCCTCCACCTTGTCTTCTACTTTCGCACACTGGTCCTTCTGACTTACTGTTGTGACACCACTTGCTTGCAATCATATCTCACCACCATCCGGCTCTTGCGACGGTAAATGATTTTTTTCCCACTGTCGCCTTCTTGTGAGTGTGGCTGGTCAAATATTTTAGCATCACTACCTGCGATCTCCTCAGGCCCCGCTTGAAACGGGCAGGGCAAGAGGTGAGAATTAGTGATGGGCGAGCATGCTCAGTAAAGCTCGGTGCTCATGGTGCCGAGTAATTGCGGAGTTGCTTTGCGGGAGCTCGGGTCCCTGCCCTGCATGTTTGGCACTCTTTAGCACTGCATGTTTGGCACTCTCAACATGCAGGGATTGCCTGTCATGCACTGTAATGCTGCAGCCATGTTGGTTGTGGCATTACAGTGACTGGCTGGCTGCAGAGCATCATCAGGTCTATATCAGACCTGGCGACGCCCTGCTCATCACAGTCTGCTCCGGAATTACCAATGTAGGGAGAGTTGCTGCAGAGATAGGGACAGAGGAGGTGGTTTTTAAAATAGTGTTGGTATTAGAGTTGAGCGACTTTTGGTTTTTTAGGGTCGAGTTTCGTTTCGTGAAACCCGACTTTTCCAAAAGTCGGGTTGAGCAAGATCGTCCGATTATAGGGAAAAGTCGGGGTCGTCCCGAAACACGAAACCCAATGTAAGTCAATGGGGAATAAAAGTCGGCAGTGAGAGGAGGACAGGAAACACACCTACAGTGCCCATTTGAATGCCAAAAGCATCAATTCTTCTTACTTAAGCTTGTCAGCCTTAATTAACTTCATAATACAAGTTACGCACTGAAAAATGGGGGTTATTTGGCTAAAGTTGTGGGGGGGAGGGCTGGCTGCAGGTTTTCATGTGCCCTGGGCGAATGAGCGCCCCTTTAACACATACCACAACTCATCATGCTCCGATACGGCAGAGAAATAGCGGTATAGTACAATGAAAAATACTTCACTTTTTACATCTCATGACGAGGCCCATCTATTTCTCCATACAGAATCATTGGTCCCATATAATGTTTGAAACAGTATATGATGAGCTCCACATAATGCTACAGTATATGTTGGTCCCCATGGATGAAGCTCCACTGTCTTATGGGCCCAAATAATGCTCCAAACATAATGGGCCCCATTTCTAATGCTCTAGTGTATAATGGGCCCTGTAAATGCTGCTCCAGTGTCTGATGTCCACCTTTGGAATGTTCCAGTGTATGGTGGGCCCCATCTATCATTCTCCAGAGTATAGTGCTCCCCAAAAATTGCTGTCCCAACATTGAAAACAATCAAATAAGTCTCCTCGCTAGGGAATCCCTGTACTTGTCTGGACTCCTCGTCGTCCCCATCTTCCATCTCACTGCACAGTATTTCAACTTTGCAAGTGCTGTGATCCTGAGCAAGCAGGGGGGGCACACTCGTTGGCGACGGCACTGGCACAGGGCCCCTGATAGTACGGTGGTGTGTCTGATGGCGGGTGGGCCGAACCTGCACTTTCATCTGCAGCTTCCTCTTTGTCACCGTGTAAGATGGAACTGTATATGGGAAGGGTAACCTGAGTTTCATCAGGGTCAGATTCAGGTCGCGTAGCGTGCGAGGGGAATGTAGTGGTCTGGGTCAATGTACCAGCAGATTCATCGAGCAGTGGCTGGGAATCAGTGCACTTGTGTCGCCCCCAGGAGTACGGTCGCCACAGTGGCATTACCTTCTTCCTAGGGAGTGTGATGTCATGCTTGGGAGCAACGAACGATCTCTCTAGCAGGTTAACTGATTGGGCGGCGTTATTCCCATGAGTCATGACCCTCCAAACAGCGTTCATGAAGGCAAAGTGTTTGTTTTACGTGGGCAGTATGGTTGCAAAGCTGAACCTTAAAGGAATGTCCAGAAGGGCACCACCAGGAGTGGAGCCTACGGTTAAATTCGACTCCACCTGGGAAACCTCAACCATGCCAGCTACAGAACAGATGCACACATTGCAAGCTTAATTCCGTTAACGAACGAGACTCCGTCATGCCCCGCGGTCCGAGTCCGGCTTACTAGAGGGACACGTGAGGCTCTGGCACATGAGATTGGCCAATAACTGGTGTGTCATGCCCTTACATGTCCGTGGCTGCATGTGCGCTACACTGAAAAGGCCAGCGTTTGTCGCTTACAGGTGCAGATAACCCGCTGAACAACGTTAGTGATGGGGATCACTGATTACAATTATTACCCGCGAACAATGATTTCCCAGTAAGTGCAGGTCAACCGCAGTTCCGGAATTAGGCCTAACCGTCATTCCTGAAAAAATGAAAAACTTACGTGTGCAAACCACAGGTGCTGTAGCTTGCTTAACAGCTCGCCAGCCGTTCTCACGCCCAGTATGGATTACACGTGATTGCACAAAGGTGAGAAAGGGTACCGTATCCCCAGGTAACATGTATGGATAGCGTACACATTCAAAATATATGTCTATACATCAGGAGGCAGGCTCAGACGGTGTTAGGCCCAGTATGGATTGCACGTGATTGCACAAAGGTTAGAAAGGGTACCGTATCCCCGGATAACATGTATGGATAGCGTACACATTCAAAATATGTCTATACATCAGGAGGCAGGCTCAGACGGTGTTAGGCCCAGTATGGATTGCACGTGATTGCACAAAGGTTAGAAAGGGTACCGTATCCCCGGATAACATGTATGGATAGCGTACACATTCAAAATATATGTCTATACATCAGGAGGCAGGCTCAGACGGTGTTATTCCCAGTATGGATTGCACGTGATTGCACAAAGGTTAGAAAGGGTACCGTATCCCCAGATAACATGTATGGATAGCGTACACATTCAAAATATATTTCTATACATCAGGAGGCAGGCTCAGACGGTGTTAGGCCCAGTATGGATTGCACGTGATTGCAAAAAGGTTAGAAAGGGTACCGTTTCCCCGGATAACATGTACGGATAGCCTACACATTCAAAATATATGTCTATACATCAGGAGGCAGGCTCAGACGGTGTTAGGCCCACTATGGATTGCACATGATTCCACAAAGGTTAGAAAGGGTACCGTTTCCCCGGATAACATGTACGGATAGCGTACACATTCAAAATATATGTCTATACATCAGGAGGCAGGCTCAGATGGTGTTAGGCCCAGTATGGATTGCACGTGATTGCACAAAGGTTAGAAAGGGTACCGTATCCCCGGATAACATGTATGGATAGCGTACACATTCAAAATATAAGTCTATACATCAGGAGGCAGGCTCAGACGGTGTTAGGCCCAGTATGGATTGCACGTGATTGCACAAAGGTTAGAAAGGGTACCGTATCCCCGGATAACATGTATGGATAGCGTACACATTCAAAATATATGTCTATACATCAGGAGGCAGGCTCAGACGGTGTTAGGCCCAGTATGGATTGCACGTGATTGCACAAAGGTTAGAAAGGGTACCGTATCCCCGGATAACATGTATGGATAGCGTACACATTCAAAATATATGTCTATACATCAGGAGGCAGGCTCAGACGGTGTTAGGCCCAGTATGGATTGCACGTGATTGCACAAAGGTTAGAAAGGGTACCGTATCCCCGGATAACATGTATGGATAGCGTACACATTCAAAATATATGTCTATACATCAGGAGGCAGGCTCAGACGGTGTTAGGCCCAGTATGGATTGCACGTGATTGCACAAAGGTTAGAAAGGGTACCGTATCCCCAGATAACATGTATGGATAGCGTACACATTCAAAATATATGTCTATACATCAGGAGGCAGGCTCAGACGGTGTTAGGCCCAGTATGGATTGCACGTGATTGCACAAAGGTTAGAAAGGCTACCGTTTCCCCGGATAACATGTACGGATAGCGTACACATTCAAAATATATGTCTATACATCAGGAGGCAGGCTCAGATGGTGTTAGGCCCAGTATGGATTGCACGTGATTGCACAAAGGTTAGAAAGGGTACCGTTTCCCCGGATAACATGTACGGATAGCGTACACATTCAAAATATATGTCTATACATCAGGAGGCAGGCTCAGACGGTGTTAGGCCCAGTATGGATTGCACGTGATTGCACAAAGGTTATAAAGGGTACCGTATCCCCGGATAACATGTATGGATAGCGTACACATTCAAAATATAAGTCTATACATCAGGAGGCAGGCTCAGACGGTGTTAGGCCCAGTATGGATTGCACGTGATTGCACAAAGGTTAGAAAGGGTACCGTATCCCCGGATAACATGTATGGATAGCGTACACATTCAAAATATATGTCTATACATCAGGAGGCAGGCTCAGACGGTGTTAGGCCCAGTATGGATTGCACGTGATTGCACAAAGGTTAGAAAGGGTACCGTATCCCCGGATAACATGTATGGATAGCGTACACATTCAAAATATATGTCTCAGGAGGCAGGCTCAGACGGTGTTAGGCCCAGTATGGATTGCACGTGATTGCACAAAGGTTAGAAAGGGTACCGTATCCCGGGATAACATGTATGGATAGCGTACACATTCAAAATATATGTCTATACAGCATGAGGCAGGCTCAGACGGTGTTAGGCCCAGTATGGATTGCACGTGATTGCACAAAGGTTAGAAAGGGTACCGTATCCCCGGATAACATGTATGGATAGCGTACACATTCAAAATATATGTCTATACATCAGGAGGCAGGCTCAGACGGTGTCAGGCACAGTATGGATTTGACGGCCCAGACTACACAGCGGAGGAGCAGGGAGAGGTAAAGATTGCAAATGCTGGGGCCCTGCCCAAGCAAGGGGGGCCCTCTCGTGGGCGTCGGTACTGGCACTGGGCCCCTCATAGTACGGCGGTGTGTCTGACGGCGGGTGTGCACCACGAGCGTCAGATACACTTGATTGCACTATGAAGGACCCTTTGCCAGTGCCTGCGCCCAAGAGTCGGCCTACCCACCTGTCCAGGGCAACGGCACTCGCACGGTGTCGTGCGCTAGGTGGTGACCCCGGCCATGGGGGGGGGAGGCAGCACAGTTAGGGAGTTTTAGAAAGTGGCATATGTTGATGTTGGACATTAAGCTGATGCAAAAGGTGAAATAGGTCAAGTCCCAGGAAGAGGTGGACCAAAGCAAGCCATTTTTCTGTCACCCTATGTGTCATCAGGGGAAGGTGGGACAAAATCCTTGGAAACCCATGCGTGGTTCATTTTAATGAAGGTTAGATCATCCACATTTTGGGTTGACAGACGGGTCCTTTTTTCTGTCAGGATTGATCCAGCTGCACTGAAGACTCTTTCCGATAGCACACTTGCAGCTGGGCAAGCGAGCTCCTGTAAGGCATATTGTGCCAATTCAGGCCAGGTGTCCAGTTTAGCGGCCCAATAGTCAAAGGGGAATGACCTGTGTGGGAGAACATCGATATGGGAGGAAAAGTAGTTTGTAACCATAGTTGACAACTGCTGTCTCCTGTCACTTTCCATTGATGCTGTATTACCAGTTGTGTGAGCGGTACTTGAAAAATCAGTCCACAACATTGTCATGAAACCCCTGTCTCCAACGCCACTTCTGCTGTGTGCACCACGAACACCTCTGCCAAGCTGCCCCCGGCCCGTACGGCTCGTGTGAGAACCATCACCGCTGCTGTGTGCTGGGAATGCCTCAAGCAACCGATTTACCAGAGTTGCTTGTTTATTAGCCAATATTAGGTCAAGGTTCTCCTGTTGCATGATGTCTTGTAATTTGCCTTTATAGCGTGGATCCAGGAAGCTGGCCAACCAGTAGTCGTCATCGTTCATCATTTTGGCAATGCGGGGGTCCCTTTTTAGGATCTGCAAGGCATAATCTGACATGTGGGCCAATGTTCCCGGTGTCAATGATGCACTGCGAGTGCTGGTTGGAGGAGCACTTTCCGGCAAACCTACATCCCTCCAGTCACACACAAACCCTGTACCAGACCTTGCCATGCCAACATTTTCACTTGCCCCACGAGATGCATCCTCCTCCCCTAAGTAATCATCCCCATCATCCTCCTCCTCCTCTTCTTCCTCCACCTCGTCCAGGAGAGGTCCCTGAGCAGACAAAGGCTGAATGTCATCAAGGATTCCCTCCTCCTCTTCCTCCTCATCAACATTGGCTGCAGAAGCCTGCTCCTTAAGGTGCGTCAAAGTTTGCATGAGCAGACGCATAAGTGGGATGCTCATGCTTAGGATGGCGTCGTCTGCACTTACCAGCCGTGTGCATTCCTCAAAACACTGAAGGACTTTACAGAGGTCTTTCAGCTTCGACCACTGCACACCGGTCAACTCCATGTCTGCTCTCAAAGTGCCTGGCCGTGTATCCTCCCACAAATGCATTATGGCCTGCCTCTGCTCGCACAGCCGCTCCACCATGTGCAGGGTGGAGTTCCACCTTGTTGCAATGTCGATAATGAGGCGGTGGTTGGGAAGGTGGAGCAATCGCTGCAGCTTCTGCATACGAACGGAGTGTACAGGCGACCGGCAGATGTGCGCGCACAGTCTTCTCACCTTCTGGAGCAGGGCTGTTAACTCCGGATAATTTTTGAGGAAGCACTGCACCACCAGGTTCAAGGTGTGAGCCAAGCAAGGTATGTGGCTGAGTTTTGAAAGGGCTATGGCTGCCACAAAATTACGCCAGTTATCACTAACTACCTTGCCTGCCTCAAGATGTACACTGCCCAGCCATGACTCAGTTTGTCGCTGAAAGTACTCGGCCAGCACCTCGGCGGTGTGTCTGTCGCCCAAACACATCATCTGCAACACTGCCTGCTGACGCTTTCCACTAGCTGCTCGATAGGGGGACACCTCGTGTGCAACAGTGGCAGCTGCAGATGGAGTGCTCGTACGACTGCGCTCTGTGGACGAGCTTTCGCTTCTGGAGGAGGAGGAGGAGGGTCGAACGCCTACAGCCATCTGTTTCCTATACCGTGGGCTAGGCAGCACTGTCCCACCACCGCTGTCCCCTGTGGACCCTGCATCCACCACATTAACCCAGTGCGCAGTGATGGACACGTAACGGCCCTGGCCATGCCGACTGGACCATGCATCAGTTGTGAGGTGCACCTTTCCGCTCACTGACTGCTTGAGTGCATGGACAATGCGGTCTTTCACATGATGGTGGAGGGCTGGGATGGCTTTGCGAGAGAAGAAGTGGTGACTGGGTAGGTCATAGCGTGGTACTGCATAGGCCATGAGTTCGCGGAAAGCTGCGCTTTCCACCAACCGAAAGGGCATCATCTCAAACGAGATTAGTTTGGCAATGTGGGCGTTCAAACCCAGTGTACGCGGATGAGAGACTGAGTACTTTCTTGACCTACTCATAGTGTCTGGGAGGGTGAGATGGACTTGAGAGCTGCATATGGTGGAAGTAGCAGTGGACAGGGCGGACTGAGAGAGGGTTGATGATGGTGATGGAGTTGGTCTTCTTTCTGATGGCCTAGAATCAGTCTTTCGTTGATATAACAGTGGGATTCCCTGACTGCTGTGGCCTTGCAACGACACCTCAACATTTGCTGCTGTGCTAACCGTTGGGCTTACAGTGGGGGAAACAATGTAGCGTTGCTGACTACCTTCGTTGTGATCAGTTGCACATGTGGCACTTGAGGTTTGGTGTTGTGTCCACGCTTGCAAGTGCATGCTGGTTAAATGTCTAAGCATGCAACTGGTATTCAAATTTTTCAGATTTTTCCCTCGGCTAAAGGTCTTTGCGCACTTCTTACAGATAACCTTGGCCTGATCATGAGGATTTTGTTCAAAAAAGTGCCACACTGCACTCTTCCTACTTTGGCAGACATTTTGCGGCCTAGCACGCTGTGATCTTTTGACCCTCTGGACAAGCTGTCCAGCAACTCTTTTGATGTTTGGAACCTGTCTTTGGAGTGCTCTGGGCCTGCCAGATAACAGCTGTTGCGATGTTGATGTCTGCTGTGGATGCTCCTCATCTGAGCTATTGGAAGCAGCACCCTCTTCCCCCAATGGATGCCAATCTGGGTCAACAACTGGGTCATCCATCACCTCCTCTTCTATGTCATGTGCACCTTCCTCTGTGTCACCGTGTATGGTGGTATAGTGTGCGGGAAGGGGCACCTGAGTCTCATCAGGGTCAGAATCTGGCTCTGTACACTGCGAGGACAATGTAGTGCTCTGAGTGAATGTACCAGCAGAATCATCCATCAGCGGCTGTGCATCAGTGCACTCCATGTCAGATTCATTTTGGCCAGGGTAATTCACCATTTCACTTGATAATCCAGGCATGGTATGTGAAAACAGCTCCATGGAGTAATCAGTAGTATGGCCTGCGTCATCCTTCAATCATGGTTGGGGTGAAGGACACAAGGAAAGGTGTGGTTCATGAACATGAGCCTCCAATGACGACTCAGTGCTTTTACTTTTTACAACTGAAGAAGAGGAGGCGATAGAGCTGGAGGCTGAGTCAGCAATGTGAGACAAAACTTTTTCCTGATGCTCTGGCTTTAAAAGCGGTTTGCCAACTCCTAGAAAACTAAGCGTTCGAGGCCTTATGTAGCCAGACGATGACGCAGGCTCAACACCTCCTGCATTCGGTCCTATTTTGCTCTTGCCACTACCATCAGATCCACCACCAACACCATCATTACCAGCTGCCAACCCCCGCCCAATTCCACGGCCTCTTCCACCAGCCTTCCTCATTTTTGGTAGAAATGTAGACAAAATCCAACAAACTATATAGTAATGTAAAACAAGGTACAAGGTGTCTATAGGACAGGGGAGATTTTGAATTTCTGCAGACACTTGTAGACACTGGACACTTTTCGTTTGTGTGAGGCCCACTGAATATCTGAGCGCTCTGTCACAGGCTCTATGGCACAGCTGTGACCAAAGTGACTAGAGGATAAGGGAGATTTTGAATTTCTGCACACACTTGTGGACACTGGACACTTTTGGATTGTGTGAGGCCCACTGAATATCTGAGCGCTCTGTCACAGGCTCGATGGCACAGCTGTGACCAAAGTGACTAGAGGATAAGGGAGATTTTGAATTTCTGCACACACTTGTGGACACTGGACACTTTTGGATTGTGTGAGGCCCACTGAATATCTGAGCGCTCTGTCACAGGCTCGATGGCACAGCTGTGACAAAAGTGACTAGAGGATAAGGGAGATTTTGAATTTCAGCAGACACTTGTGGACACTGGACACTTTTGGATTGTGTGAGGCCCAATGAATATCTGAGCGCTATGTGACAGGCTCGACGGCACAGCTGTGACCAAAGTGACTAGAGGATAAGTGAGATTTTGAATTTCAGCAGACACTTGTGGACACTGGACACTTTTGGATTGTGTGAGGCCCAATGAATATCTGAGCGCTATGTGACAGGCTCGATGGCACAGCTGTGACAAAAGTGACGAGAGGATAAGGGAGATTTTGAATTTCTGCAGACACTTGTGGACACTGGACACTTTTTGATTGTGTGAGGCCCACTGATATCTGAGCGCTATGTCACAGGCTCGATGGCACAGCTGTGACCAAAGTGACTAGAGGATAAGGGAGATTTTGAATTTCAGCAGACACTTGTGGACACTGGACACTTTTGGATTGTGTGAGGCCCACTGATATCTGAGCGCTATGTCACAGGCTCGATGGCACAGCTGTGACAAAAGTGACTAGAGGATAAGGGAGATTTTGAATTTCAGCAGACACTTGTGGACACTGGACACTTATGGATTGTGTGAGGCCCACTGAATAGCACAGCGCTATGTCACAGGCAGAAATTGGCTAGTGTATCACAAACTACAAGGTGTATGTAGAATTGGGCAGAATAGGAATCTCCCTAGAGTGCAGGTCTGTAAGAACTGAACATGTCCTCGTTTTATTCTCACAGAGTGACACACTGATAGCTTCACTGTGGCTGTGATAACAGCCGTTACACGGTACTGTGTGAGGAGCGTACACCGCTGTATGGTGTGAAAAAATGCACGCTCAGTACCTCAGCAGGACAAAAAAAAAATTGGGATTGCTTTTAAAAAAGCAGTTTGCGGAGCAGTGGGTAAACAGCAATGCAGGAATGTCAGGAATGTCAGGAAGCCTTAGAAGGCAGCCCAACAACCAACACCACTGATACACCACTATATAGCCTCCCCTTGCACTGCACACACAGTGACTGATGTGTTGTACAGGCAAAATCGCTAGCAGCAGAAGCAGTTTTTTTTTCTTCTCAGCCGGACAAAAAAAAAAATTGGGATTGCTTTTAAAAAAGCAGTTTGCGGAGCAGTGGGTAAACAGCAATGCAGGAATGTCAGGAAGCCTTAGAAGGCAGCCCAACAACCAACACCACTGATACACCACTATATAGCCTCCCCTTGCACTGCACACACAGTGACTGATGTGTTGTACAGGCAAAATCGCTAGCAGCAGAAGCAGTTTTTTTTTCTTCTCAGCAGGACAAAAAAAAAAATTGGGATTGCTTTTAAAAAAGCAGTTTGCGGAGCAGTGGGTAAACAGCAATGCAGGAATGTCAGGAAGCCTTAGAAGGCAGCCCAACAACCAACACCACTGATACACCACTATATAGCCTCCCCTTGCACTGCACACACAGTGACTGATGTGTTGTACAGGCAAAATCGCTAGCAGCGGAAGCAGTTTTTTTTTCTTCTCAGCAGGACAAAAAAAAAAATTGGGATTGCTTTTAAAAAAGCAGTTTGCGGAGCAGTGGGTAAACAGCAATGCAGGAATGTCAGGAAGCCTTAGAAGGCAGCCCAACAACCAACACCACTGATACACCACTATATAGCCTCCCCTTGCACTGCACACACAGTGACTGGTGTGTTTTACAGGCAAAATCGCTAGCAGCAGAAGCAGTTTTTTTTTCTTCTCAGCAGGTCAAAAAAAAAAAATTGGGATTGCTTTTAAAAAAGCAGTTTGCGGAGCAGTGGGTAAACAGCAATGCAGGAATGTCAGGAAGCCTTAGAAGGCAGCCCAACAACCAACACCACTGATACACCACTATATAGCCTCCCCTTGCACTGCACACACAGTGACTGGTGTGTTGTACAGGCAAAATCGCTAGCAGCAGAAGCAGTTTTTGGTGTCTTCTTCCCTGCCTAACGCTCTCCCTACAAAATCAGCAGCAGCTCTCCCTCTTCTGAGATCAGCATGAGTAACATGGCGGTCGGCGTGCACGCCCTTTTATACCCCCTGTGACGCCCCCCAAAGCAAGCCAATCACTTGCATGCCCTTCTGAAAGATGGTGGTGACCCCTGCCTATGTCATCACGTTGCCCACAGTGTCCGTGGATCCTGATTGGCTGAAAAAGAGCGCAAAACAAACTTTTGAATCGCGACTTTGGAGCGTAAGTCGCCGACCTCGTGGCCGACCTCATCCTAGGGTCGGGTTTCGTTTCATGAAACCCGACTTTGCCAAAAGTCGGCGACATTTGAAATTTTTCGACCCATTTCGCTCAACTCTAGTTGGTATACTATTACTGAATACACAAATCCAGCTTCCAAGGACTAATTAAGGAGCATATTGATATCAGTGTTATGTAGGCAGGCAGTGTATGTAGCTCTATATATATATGGGCCTATAGATATCAGTGCTAGGCATGGAAGAAGTATATGTGGGTATATAGATATCAGTGCTAGGCAGGCATTGTATGTGGCAGCAAGAGGGTCCATTCCATTACTGTCTGCTACTGCTGTATATTACAGATATATATGGAGCATCTTATGGGGCCATTATTAACCTTTGTGCAGCATTATATGGGGTGTATTTTCTATGGAGCATCTTATTTGGCCATTATTAACCTTTGTGCAGCATTATATGTGGTGTATTTTGTATGGAGCATCTTATGGGGCCATCATGAACTGTATGGATCATTATATGGGGCTCCTGATTCAATATGGAATTTCAAAAACATTTAACCTACTGATGTCTCAATTAATTTTACTTTTATTGGTATCTATTTCTATTTTTGAAATTTACCAGTAGCTGCTGCATTTTCCACCCTAGGGTTATACGCGAGTCAATAAGTTTTCCCAGTTTTTTGTGGCAAAATTAGGGGGGTCGGCTTATACTCGGGTCGTCTTATATACGAGTATATACGGTATGTTTATTTGTTTTTTGGTGGATGCAAAAGACTGCTGGATATAACGAGAGTGACAGACTGGCCCAAAAAGGGAATTTAGGCCTAAAATGCCTCAATTTTTGGCGCACGGCTGTATGAGGCGTGTCAGTGATAGACCCCACTCTAAAATGTGGCCAGTTTTTAGAAGAATGCAACATAGTACTGTATATATGTACAGTTTTACCCAGGAAAAATAAAGAAAAGCGACGTAAACTGGCAAAACTTTGAGCACACACAGATATGAGCTGCCATGGAGATACCACCATGACAAATATGTGCCCTGTTTTTTTTTGGTTTGGGCCTAACTTATGCTGTATATAAGTACAGTTACACCCAGGAAAAAGAAAGAAAAGCACCGTAAACTGGCAAAAGTTTGAGCACACACAGATATGAGCTGCCATGGAGATACCAATATGACAAATAAGTGTTTTTTTGGGGGTGGGATTTTTGGCCTAACTAGTGCTGTATATAAGTACAGTTTAACCCAGGAAAAAGAAAGAAAAGCGCTGTAGACTGGCAAAACTTTGACCACACACAGATATGAGCCGCCACGGAGATACAGTACCACTACAATGAATGTGTGGCCTTTTCTTTTTTTTGTGGGCTAAATACTGCTGTATTTAAACAAAAGTGACAGCCAGCCATAAAAAATAAAACAGCAGTAAACTGGCCAAAGTTTAAGCATGCACAGATATGAGCTGACACAGAGATATCACACCAAAAAATGTGTGGCCTGTATTCCAATTGCACCTGGGGCTAGCTATACACAGCTATTATATCCCACATGTAGCACCAGCAGCAGCATTAGAACACAGGAAGAGAATGGCCCTCTTGATATATGCAATGCTCTATATACACACATATATTGCCTGCAGGCCTTGCACTGATGTGTACAGCAACGTACACTCCCCTGCTTGCTTAACACTGGAACCTATATACTTCGCAATTAGTCCTTAGAAGGATTGTTGGTTTAGCTGGATGTGAGTATTTAGGATGGTAGACCCTACACTAACTAAGAAATGCCCAATTCTGACCCTATCAAATCAGCCTCTCTCCCTACACTCTCTAAATCCAGAGCTGAATGCAGCAAGCAGGGCGGCATCCTGTCCCTTATACTCCTGATGGTGCTGTGCTGCCAGCCAATCGCTACACGACCACAACAAAGATGTCTGCAGCATTTCATGGCCTGGCAGACAATCCCTGCGCCATGATTGGGTCTAATGATAATAATAATAATCTTTATTTATATAGCGCCAACATATTCCGCAGCGCTTTACAGTTTAACAGTTTCAAGACACAAGTCATAAGCAACAACGTTAACAATATAATAATTAAAGCAAAATAAGACGACACTGCTCGTGAGAGCTTACAATCTACAATGAGGTGAGGGAGATACAAAGTACAGGTGTGTATTTACAATGGTTTATTTACAATGATGGTCCAGGCGTCTTAAGGGATGGATGGAGATAGTGAATGGGCTACACACGCACACTTACACATAGAATGACTTTGATTAGAGAACGTGATAGGCAGCTCTGAACAAATGTGTTTTGAGGGAACACCTGAAACTATGCAAATTGTGGATAGTCCTAATTTCTTGGGGTAGAGCATTCCAAAGGATTGGCGCAGCGTGAGAGAAGTCTTGGAATCGAGAGTGGGAGGTACGGATTTGTGCAGAGGTTAGTCGAAAGTCGTTTGTCTCTAAAGTCTGCCAAAATTGCTGGGTGGAGACCCAAGTTCCCGCTGAGTAATCCCGGAAATACTCGGTGCTCGCCGAGTACACCGAGCACAGTGATACTCGGGCGAGTACCGAGTAGTGGCGAGCACGTTTGCTCATCACTAATTTTATTGCTCGCCAATCGCTAGTGAGAATCTATAAAAGGAAATGTGAACAGAACCTTGGAGTGTCCAAGTTTGGGATCACTTGTCTCTGGGCACTTGGCATGGTGGGAGGAAGAAGGGTCAGGGTGAGGATTATGTGGTCCAGAATCGTTTCTACTGAGATTGGACCATGTGGTAGAGAAGATGATGCTGGCAAAGTGACTGGAAGCATTATCTGTTATCCATCCAACAACCTTTCTGGGCTGGATTCAAGAGTGGTATTCTACATCCCTCTACAAAGTGGGACAGGAAGCTAAATCAATATGATGTGTGTGTTTTTTGTGCTCTCGCGGCAGGCACAGTTTCACCGTGCCCACGGCCGCAGCCTTTGCACTCACCATCAGCACCACGTTCACTTCCCCATCTCTTAACACACGCCTTGTCCATTCTACTTTACATATGATATATCCCTGTTGAGAAAACATTGCAGACAGTATTACAATGCCAGTAAAATTTGCCCACTACAGATGGACATATAAGACTGCAGTATCAATATAGCAATGGCATTTTTTTTTAACAAATACATTTTTGGGGGGTGGGGGAGGTTTGAGGCCCAACTGTAGTATGAAAAATGCTGTATAAAATTTCACAGCTCAAAAAAAAATGTTGTATTACAATGTCAGGCAAATATACACACCTCAGATGGACATATGAGAGCTTAGTATAAATACAGCAATGTGCTTTTCTTTAACAAACAATTTATTTTTTGTAGGAGTTTTACACTCAACTGTAGCACAATACTTGCTATGTAAAAATATATTATGAATACTATGAAATTATCTCTGAAAAGGCTAGAGTTAAAGATGACACATTTCCTGTGTATTTTAGGCAAAATAAATGAATTTTTTTACATCTTACAAATTACAAAAAGGAAAATGGGCTGATGCAAAATTTTGGGCACCCTTGGAGATTTGTGTGGTCAGATAACTTTGACCAAGGTTTCAGACTTTAATTAGTGGGTAGGACTATGTGCACATGTTGCAGATTTAGATGCCGATCTGCAGCATTTTTGGTGGCACGGGTTTGCATCAAATCTGCAGTATAGTGCACAGCCAATGTAAACCTATGGGAAATGGAGTTTTGTTGTGCACATGCTGCATTTTTTTTCCCCAGCATGTCAATACTTTTTGCGGATCTGCAGCGTTTCTGCACCCATTGACTTCCATTGAGTGAGGCACATCAGCAGCAAAACCGCACATGTAAAAAAAGATCTGCAGATTTGCTGCGGATGTGGGTGCTAGAAACGCTGCAGATCAGGAGGAGGGAAGTGTATGGGTGGAGTGTGGGCGGAGACTGTGTGCGTGTCTATGTGCGGGGTGAGGACTGCGTGTCTGTGTGTGCGTGTGTCCCTGTGAGTGTGTTTCTGTGTGTCCCTGTGTGTGTGAGTATATAAAGAAACACTGTGAGCACCACTGCAAGGCTGGAGTCACACTAACCAGTGCAAAATACGGTCAGTATTTTGCATGCGTAATACGGATGACAGACCCCTAAATAGTGCTCCGTATGTCATCCGTAATCAAGGTGTGGTCGCGTATTTTGCGCATGTAAGCATCCGTATGGCGAGATTTTCTCGCAGGCTTGCAAAATGGACATATAATGGAGCCCTATGACATGGTTTCTAAACAGAAACCAAAGAATAGATATAGACACATAGAATGCATATATATATATATATATATGTGTGTGTATTCTATGTGTATATATCTATTCATTCGTTTCTTTATTAAACCTGTCAGTGTGAGTTTACTGTATAGCGCACTGAATTGCCGGCTTTTCTAAAAGACACCGGGTGCGTATTTCTCGCAAGTCACATGTGTGGTCCGTGTGTAATCCGTATTTTTTGCGCACCCATAGACTTGCATTGGCGTACTACGGCTGTAGTACGCTGACAATCGCAGCATGCTGTGATTGGCATGGACCGTAGAATACGGATGAGAAATATACGCCTGGTGCGAGTGACCCCATAGAAAATCATTGGTCCGTGTCTAATGAGTGCTTTTAGCGCCTCTCATTCTCCCGTATTCCTCGCCAGTGTGACCCCGGCCTAATAGTTGCTTGGGTAGTTTCCCGAACCGTGGGACAATGTATAATATAAACCCAGCACTCAACTTCTGGATGCAAGAAGTGAATTTTAATGAAGTCCCGGTTTGTAGTACAAACATCAAAATGTTTTGGTCGCTTTGACCTTCACCAGTTACGGACTATACGTGCCACATGTTATTCTGAGTAAATTATGTCACTTTAAGGGAAGCATTCCCTGCGGCAGGACAGCGCATTATTGCAATATGATGCTGTGGAATGAAACTGATGTTCAGGATAGTTTACCGGCTTATATCTGTGCAGGGGAACATCACACCTGGACACGACATCCACCGCTCGTCTCTGACAGATATATTGATTTCTATAGATACATAGATATATCTATCCATATATCTATCTATCTATATCTATTTATCCATATATCTATCTATATCTATCTATCTATCCATCTATCCATCTATCTATCTATCTATCCATATATATCCATATATCTATCTATATCTATCTATCTATATCTATCTATCCATATATCTATCTATCTATCTACCTATCTAAAAAGAAAAATTAAAATGCAGCACAAAAAAAAGAAGACAAACGATGGGTGCAGGCTTTCCAGGCATGTACCAAACCTCCAAAATAGTCCTCCAAAGACGAAAGCAGTACACCATAAGAACTTCAAATAGAAAGATGTTTATTAGCCCGTCTGGCTATGTGCCCAGGCAGCAACGTTTCGGTCCAATACGGGGTGTGGACCTTTCTCAAGCAGTGTAACAGTGCAAAGTGAGTGTTATTTAAAGCACACATATTAGAGTTATTTTATAGTAATTTGGCAATATAAACTATGCAAAACATAATCTCATAAATTGCGATATATAATCAAAAAGTGCATATACAGTGTAAAGTGCAATAGTGCGACACTTATCCAAGATCTTCTTATCTTTACAGCAATTCTGTTAATAGATCATAATCATTCATTAGCGGCAGCTGTAACCTCATAAAAATATAGACATGACTCACCCCAAAACCATTATAAGAAACGCGCCAAATCCCGGCGTTCTGAACAACACAGTGCGCAGAACCGGAAGTCTAGCACACAGCAACCGGTTTACTATCACTCATGCACTATAGTACATTGCGCCCGTCAGCGCCATCTTTGATGAGGGAAGAAAACCTTATCGACACGTGCACTTCACAGCATGTTATCTCCAGATAAAAAATACAATTGCGCTTAGATTCTGAACATAATTATTCAAAATAAATAGACAATATAAGTGAATATTGTGCTTTTAATGCTTATAGCCACAGGGATGAGCGGGTTTTGAGTATCCAAAAGAGACAGGCACACCTCCCATTAGCTGGGATAGGTAATCTTATGGTGTGCTGCTTTCGTCTTTGGAGGACTTTCTACCTATCTATAGATATATCTATAGATCTTTCTATCTGTCTAAAGATCTATCTATCTATCTGTGTGTGTAATGGAGTATGCAAATTAAGAGGTTGGACAATGAAATGACATCACAACTATTTTTTTTTGTTAAATAATATATCTTTATTTAGTTTACAAAAATGCAGACAAATCTGCAGTAAAAAACGCACTGAAAATCCCCACAAAATACGCATCAAAACCGCAGCAAAAATGCAACAAAAGCGCATGAGAAATGTGCGGATTTTTACCTGCGTTTTCTGCCAAGAGATGCAGATTCTGTGCAGTAAATTGAGCAGGCAAATCTGCAACGTGTGCACATACCCTTAGGGTTATGACTTGTTCATGAACATTGCTAAGAAAGGCCAGCTGATGGAAATTTGCCAGCTTTATAAAAATCCAACCTCTTCTAACCTTATGCCAAAAAGCAGCAGCCATGGGTTCTTCTAAGCAGCTGCCTAGCACAATGAAAATGAAAATTGTGACACACAAAGCAGAAGGCCAAAAGAAAATAGTAAAGCGTTTTCAAGTTGCTCTTTCCTCCATTCAAAATGTAATTAAGAAATGGCAGTAAACAGAATCAGTGAAGGTCAAGTTAAGGTCTAGAAGACAAAGAAAAATTTCAATGAGAGCTGCTAGTAGGATTGCTAGAGAAACAAATATGAATCCTCACTTGACTGCATAAGACCTTCAGAAAGATTTAGCAGACTCTGGAGTTGTGGTACATTGTTCTACTGTTCAGAGACACCTACATAAATATGGATTTCATGGAAGAGTCATCAGAAGAAAACCTCTTCCGTGTCATTGCTTTAAAATTCTGCATCAAATGTGCAAAAGAACATCAAAGCAAGCATCAGCATTTTGGAAACAAGTCCTGTGGACCGATGAGGTTAAAATAGAATTCTTTGGCTTCAATGATGAATGGTATGTGTGGAGAAAAAAAGGCACAGAATTTAAGGAAAATAACAATTTGTTAACCTTTAAGCATAGGGGTGGATCAATCATGCTTTGGGGTTGTGTTGAAGCCAATGTCACAGTAAAGATTTCAAGGGTAGAAGGAAGATTGGATTAAATTAAATTTCAACAAATTTTTGATGCAAACATAACATGGTCTGTAAAAAAGCTGAAGGTGAAAGTCTCACAAGATCAAGCCGAAAATGTTTGTTTTTGACCTCCTCTGTTGGCTTTTGCTTTTTTTTACTCCTACATGATGCCTCCTTATGTTTGTGAAAAGTGAACAGCTCCAGAGAGGAATCTGTTACTGCCTCCTTGGTTGAAAGGGAGATTTACATATTGGCCACAGTCATATTCCGAAGCCCATATTTCCATCAGGGAAGAAAATGAAAAAATGAAAAAAAATATAACGTATCTGTATATAATCCGCATTTCTTTATGATGAGATGAGCAGACTTAAATGAAAAGTACAGAGAGTTTGCCTGTAAGGGTACGCTCACATTGGGATATAACATGTCTGAGTGCTATCCAATTTTTTATTGGATTGCACTCAGGCCAAAGTTACAGATCTGCAATTATTTTCTCATGGCGATTCGTCATGAGAAAATAATTGCAGCAAGCTCGGAGTGGCTCCAATATTCAGATCACATAGACCAATAAAAGTCTATGGATGCTTGTAAAACATCGGACTGCACTCGGATGCCATCTGAGTGCAGTCCAAAGTACGCTCACAGATACAATGCTGGGGATAGAGAAATTAAGAGAATTGGATCAGAGAGAAATGACACTGTCATTAATATATTTACCCCATTCTTTCACATGAGAGAATCTACGATGCGAACCCTTAGACATTACCTATTTTCTCATTCATGATAGATTTAATCCATGTTGTAAATTACTATAAAAGCATCCAACTTGGTGCTTCGTTATGCATTAGAAAGATTAATCAGCAATATTTGACAGTAATCAGTATTTGTAATCCTCCCAAAATGAATGTTATCGTCACAACATATGAAGGAAGCAAACAAACAAAAACTACAGAACGTCTTCCATCTTTTGTTTCATTTTATCCTCTCCTATCCTATCTTCACCTAAAAATGCCCTTCCTTCTGTTGATGAAAATGATACTGTAACCCTTTTATTTAGTGTTGCTGCATTTATCAGCAACTACCAAACATTAGCTTCAAAATCCAAATGGTCAAAATTAATGGTCTAAGTAAAGAGGTTTATTGATTTCGTGGAAGTCATACTAAAATTCCCAAGGAAACCAATTACAACAATTATGTCTCACACAGAACCAAACCCTCCTCAGTAAGCCGTAACTCGGATCAATGCTCAAATTCATCTCCAGTCAATAAAGAATAATTTAAGTCAGGTTGCTTGGTTATTTCAGTAAATATGGACTTAGTTTCCTTTTGTTTGTAGGCAAATTGATATGTTTTATAAAATATTCAATTATGAGACTTTTAGGTGTTCATAGGAAGCAGTAGAAATACAGTATATCCAAATCCAGAACCTTCAGAATGGTTCAGGCGCTCCTCACATCCTCTACATAACAGCGTGCTGGCAAAGAATATAACTGTGAATGGTCTAAAACGGCGACAAAAACTGCCTTTATTAAAATCTATGGCGACCTATTAAAAGCTTAACATAATGGTCACTACTCCCTGCTGATACTTCAGGATCTCTCTGCAGCACTCAACATTATGTCTCACCAGTTCCTCCTCACTATGCTGCACTCTCTCGGCCTCAAACACTCTTCTCTTTTAGTTCTCCTCGTACCTGTTAGACCACTCCTGCACTATCATTTACTGGCCCTCTCCTCTTCTTCTTAGGGTACGTTTCCATGTATCGTTCTTGCTGAAGACCCGCTCCGCCCAAAGCCCTGCCCCTTCTGGCTCATTGAACACATCCGGAATCACCGCAAGGTACCCATAGAGCAGCACTCAACATTATGTCTCACCAGTTCCTCCTCACTATGCTGCACTCTCTTGGCCTCAAACACTCTTCTCTTTTAGTTCTCCTCGTACCTGTTAGACCACTCCTGCACTATCATTTACTGGCCCTCTCCTCTTCTTCTTAGGGTACGTTTCCATGTATCGTTCTTGCTGAAGACCCGCTCCGCCCAAAGCCCTGCCCCTTCTGGCTCATTGAACACATCCGGAATCACCGCAAGGTACCCATAGAGCAGGCAGTTTACCTTGTGGAGACTGAGCGTCTCGGCAAGGTAAACCAACATGCTGTGGTCTAAAAAGACATGCCGCATGTTCGATTACGCGGGTATTTCACCGCGTAATCGGACTCATAGTGGAGGCGGGATTTCATAAAATCTTCTCCACTATGCAGGAACATCGGGCCGCTACAGATTAAACACTGCAGCAGGACGTAGCGTTCAATCCGCAGCAATTTCTGAATGTTTCCTGACCGTGGAAACATGCCCTTACTGTCGGGGTTTCTCAAGTTTCCGTCCTATGCACCCTCCTCTTTTCTATATACACTACCCTTACTAGACAAACCATCAGCAGATTCAGTTTCCAGTATCATCTACAGTTGTGTGAAAAAGTGTTTTCCTTCATCCCATCCTGATTTTCAGTTCTTTTACATGTTTGTCACACTTAGATGTTTCAGATCACCAAACAAATTTAAATATTAGAAAAAAGAAAACACAAGTAAACACAAAATGCAGTTTTTAAATGAAGGTGTTTATTATTGAGGGATAAAGAATTCCAAACGTACAGGGCCCTGTGTGAAAAAGTGATTGCCCCTTAAACACTAGAACTACCAGAGGGGTCATTTTGACTCTTTTGCTATTTCTTTTTCCTATAATTTCTAAAATTTTAACAAATAAGTTCTGACTTTTTGTGACTTTTACTTATTCATGGTAGTGTATATTTTAGGACACAAAAATGAATTGTAACTTTTTCAGGGGCCCGGATTTTACAATTCATACCTATAAGTACTGAAGGGGTCAATTTGACACCATACATAAAAGTAGTAGTAGGCAAGTCACGTAATATTACAGAGTACAGAAAATCACAGTGCTTCTTCCTAGTTGTAGAGTGTAATTGCATCTTTGCATATCAGGGATGATTCAGCATTTTGTTTTGTCTAAACTTGTCTGAACATGTTTGATCCCTGTCTCTTGTAGCGATTTCTGTCTGCACTTCAGTAGCAAACAGTACAGTTGAAGCTACAACTCTGCATCTTTGCACAGTGTCATGTGATTACTTCTGCGAACTTACAAGTCCCTTTTTGTGACGTATATTTGAAGCATGAGTAAGCAGAGGGGTCTGACAAGTGATGACATTTTGAAATGTCTTCAGAATTTATCTGAAAATGAGTCAGAAAAAGTGGCCCATCATCCGCAATGTCTGAACCACAAACAAAAGGACAAGAAATCCACAAGTGTCGAAAATGTGGAGTTGGAAGATGCAAGGAAAACAAAACAACTAAAACTTGCGCAAGCTGTAACAAACCAGTTTGTGGAAAATGCACTGGGAAAGTGGAAGAAAGTACTGTTTGTGCTAACTGTTGGACACCACATGCTATGACCATGTAAAAGGAAAATGTGTGCTGTACTTGATCTTAACACTGTTCCTACTAAGTTAAAATAAATGTTCCTTAATTTGTTGGCAACAAAAAAGTTATTTTTACTCCAGAGTCAGTACTTTTGAATGGGGGTCAAAATGACCCCTAATGGTAGTTATAGGTATTATAAAACATGCGGTAGTTCTAGTGCTAAACCTAATAACTGGTTGGGCCACCCTTAGCAGCAGCAACTGCAATCAAGCGTTTGTGATAACTATCAATGAGTCTTTTACAACGGTCTGGAGGAACTTTGGACCACTCATCTTTGCAGAGTTGCCGCGTTGGAAGGTTTCCGAGCATGAACCGCACTTTTAGGGTACCGTTACACCTAGCGACTCACCATCGATCCCGACCAGCGATATGACACGGTCAGGATCGCTGGTGAATCGCTGGGTGGTCGCTAGTGAGCTACCACTCAGGCAGATCTCACCAGCGACATCGCTGGGGACGGGGATCGCTACTTACCTGTCAAACGCGGCGATCCTGCGTCCTCCCGCCCGGCTCCACGCGTCGCTCGTCTCCACAGCAGGAAGCCCCAGCAGGGAGCTGACGACGAGAAATGATCCAGCAGCTTCTCGCACGATCAGCGATAACCAGCGGGGGAGCCGGTCGGAGGTAAGTATCACATGTAGCGATATCGCTAGCAATATCGCTGCAAAGTCACAAAATCGGTGACTTTACAGCGATATTGCTAGCGATATCGCAGTGTGTAACGGGGGCTTTAAGGTCATGCCAAAGCATCTCAATTGGATTAAGGTCAGGAATTTGACTAGGCCACTTCAAAGTTTAATGCTGTTTTTCTTAAGCCTTTCAGATGTGAACACGCTTGTGTGTTTTGGATCATTGTCCTGCTGCATAATCCAAATGTGCTTCAGCTTGAGGTCACGAGCAGATGGTGGGACATTCTTAGTCAAGATTTTTTTGTAGAAAGCATAATTTATGGTTCCATTTACCACAGCAGGTGTTCCAGTCCCTGAAGCAGCAAAAGAGCCCCACACTACCACCACCATATTTTCCTCTTGGTATGATGTTCCATTTCTGAAATGCTGTGTTACTTCTACATCAAATGTTATGAGACATATACCTTCCAAAGCACTCAACTTTTCTCTTGTTAGTCCACAGAGTATTCTCCCAAAAGTCTTGGGGATCATCAAGATGTGTTCTGTCAAAACTGAGATGAGTCTTATTGCTCAGCAATGGTATAAATCTTGGGATTCTGCCATGTAGGCCATTTTTGTCCAGTCTCTTTCTTATGGTGGAGTCATAAACACTAAACTAAGGCAAATGATGCCTGCAGTTCTTTGAATTTTGTTGTGGGGTCTTTTGCAACCTCTTATATGAGCCAGTGCTGTGTTCTTGTGGTAATTTTGATCAGCTGGACACTGGTTCACCAGTGTTCCATGTTTTTGCCATTTGTGGATAATGGTTCTCACTCTGGTTCACTGGAGTCTCAAAGCTATAGAAATGACTTTATAACCTTTTCCAGGCTGATTGATCTCAGTTACTTTGTTCCAAAATTTCTTTGGATTTAACCCCTTAACGTCCAATTACGGACACAATCTGTCATTGGACGTCTCCCCCGCTTTGATGAGGGCTCCAACCTCTTTACTAATAGTTATCACTGGAATGTCAGATAAAACAATTTCAAAAATCACAATGACTAATTACATTTGGACATGTCAATATTACATCACATGCATTATAAAATAAAGTAGCTACTAATCATTAAATAAATGTGTACAAATTTGAGTCACCAGTTATAAAAAATTGTATTCTGTAATGATTTTCTTTTCTTTTATTATATAAATAAAGGATAGATTTTTTTTTTCCTGAATAAGACACTACTTTTTCAGTCACAGCCATCTAGTAGGATGCGAAAGAAAATGTCCTTATTATTTATATGTAGCTCCACAAAATGTCTAATCACCTCTGAATAACCTTTATTTCCACTTGATATATTTGAGAGATGCTCTGCAATCCTATTTTATATTTTTCAAATCACACACCAGACACATCAGGTTTGACATATCGCACATACTATAGAATATATTTCATATTGGCTATTGATAAAATGCTGCGAAGGTAATATTATACCAGTCTGTCCTATCACTTTTTGCGCTTGTGAGCAAATTTGCAGACATTACATTTTTTTTACCCTCACACTTAAAAAAAAATCTTTGTAAGACCCATACTTGATTATATTTTCTGTTTACATTTAATGAAATTGTAGTTATGGAAGCATATTAATTTTTGTTGGAAAAAGTTTTCGCCTCTTACGCTTAGCCGTGTACATGCACCTGATTTTAAGCAGTGTTCTATGTTTGGAAGACACATCAGTTAATGCACAAAACATTTTAATTTCACAAAAATTATGATAATGGTAAAAAAATAGTAGTTGACGAAGCCTATGAATTTTAGTTTAAAAATATGGCCTATCAGAAACATGATCAAGAGGAGGAGATAAACATTTAAGCATGGACATATTGCTGGTCAGTCTACTTTGAGAATGAGAATGTGAGGGAACACAATCTAGCACTATATTACCCTCCGCATGATCCTTATTTGGCTGGGAGGACCTTGCTGCAAACAAATAATTAAAGTTGGTAATCTGAAGGATCACAGACACGAATTACAGGCACAGCTGGCAAAGGAATTTGGAAGGTAACAAATTTATGACCGGTGGAGATGACCTACTGTAGAACTCTTGGCCCATGTGAGCCTGGAAGTTTGCAAGAAGACTGCTTCAGTTCAAACTCCAGTTATGAATATTGGGTTTATTATGAACGGCATAGATATGACTGATATGAGGCAAATATTTTCGGCATTCTAACAAAACATAAATAATTGTCTTACATCTCTGGGTGATCACTGCAGCACCTCCAAATTAATATCAGGCAGATGGATTAAAATATACACTGGCTTGCACAAGTATTTACCCCCTTAGCATTATTCATGTTTTGCATAAAATGAAAGAAAAAGCGCTGACGGCACCGCTATTACCGCTATTACCGTAGACCTGGGATTTCACAGTACTATTTGAGTCCAAGTAGAGAAAAGGTCGCACTCAACGAACTGATGAAAATGTAGCTTGATTTATTGGCACATGTTACACATGTCAGGCCAGGGGAGTGATATCAGGAGTGCAGACGGAGCTGACAACGGTCGTTTCGCGCTGTCCGAGCACTTCAACGGGTCATAAAGTGGAAGGGAGTGACAGATTCATATACAAATTACATCACCTAATACCTCCTCCTTCCACAGCTGCTGTCTAAATGACGTGAGAGAAATAAAAACGAACAATAATACATCAAATATACAAAAAAGCACAAATACAGATAAATACAAATACATATCAATATGGACAAAGAGAGAGACGTAAGAAAGAAACAAATAATTGTTACAATCATCTTATCATTATGACATAATTATGTGACATGGACTATATAATGATAAACAAATATAATAGCCATATGTATCTAATCGCTAATACCATTTCTCATCCCTGGAAACAGAAAAAAGTAAATGCGGCACATATCTATGCTTAAAAACATATAAGGACACTGGATGTATTAATCTAAACATTCTATGCCTCAGTAATATGAACTGAGGCAACTAAATGTAAACCAAAATACGCCAGAAATATGTCACCACACCTGGAAAAATACCGCATGCTGGATTGACAAATCATTCTAAGAATACAAATGCAGATATGTACTGAAAAAATCATGCATAAAAGCAGTGATATAAATATATCTATAAAAGTTCTAGTAAGATGTAACCAATAAAAGGAATAAACACATTAATAAGTACAAGACTGTAGTATTCAGTTCAATCGTGTGGTGATTTTAAACTGACAAACTAAGGCTTCTTTCACACATCCGGCTTTGTGTCTCCGGCGCCGTGCGGTGAAAAGCCGTAGGGGCGGATCCGGGATGTGCCGGAGACACCGGATGCCTGTGTGGCCGGATACATTGGCGAACACATTTAAAAGAGCAGCGCGAGACTCACAGTCTCCGCGAATGCGCTGTGAGAAAAACTGGTCAGGCGCTGTCAATAAATGTTGCGGCGAACGTTTTTTGCAGATGCCGGACGGCTACTTCTTGCCGTATCCGGTAAAAACCGGATGTGCCGCATACCCATCCGGCATGGTGCGGCGACAATACAACTCTATGTGACAAAACCGGATCCGGTGCCGGATCTGGTTGTTCCAAATTTCGCCGCATCGTGCCGGATTCAAAAAGCCGGATGTGTGAAAGCAGCCTAATTGCATGAAATGGTAAAAACCTGAATACATGCAGTAACATCTTTATGTGAATAATAAGGCAATCCCAAAGCAAGGTACACAAGTATGTATCTGCTTATTCCTCGCAAAAAAACAGCCATATCTATTCTGTCATTAAATCCAGTTGGACCAATGGCACAAGTATCCATGATCCACCTGGATTCTTGTCTTAACAAAATCCTGAGTAAATTTCCTCCTTGAGGGGGAAAAACCACCTTTTCAATTCCAGCAAAAGAGAGGACAGTAGAATCACCTCCATGTGTGTCCCTAACATGACTGATTAAATGCGGGACCCCTTTCCCTGTTCCAATCGATTTATAGTATTCCCTAAAGCAGATATATAAGGGGCGTATGGTTTTACCTATATAGTAAAACCGGCACGTGCAATAAATGACATATACCACATGATCTGTCTTACATGTAATAAAATCAGAAACCGTATGACTGATCGCACCCATACGTATGAAGCGGTCAGTACGATGAAACTTGCAATGCGAACAGTGACCACACTTAAAGTTACCCCTAGGGATTTCTTTACTGCTCTGTAACCATGCGATTTTTCACCAAGACATCCCTAATTCTTGTGTTACGTTTACATGAAATAAGGGGCCCTCTGGCTACTATTTTACTTAAATCTCTGTCCTGCTCTAAAATATGCCGGTATGACCTACTGTAGAACTCTTGGCCCACATGTGCCTGGAAGTCTGCAAGCAGACTGCTTCAGTTCAAACTCCAGTTATGAATATTGGGGTTTTTATGAACAGCATAGATATGACTGATATGAGGCTTATATTTTCAGCATCCTGACAAAACATAACGAATTGTCTTACATCACTGGGTGATCACTGTATCACCTCCAAATTAATATCAGGCAGATGGATTAAAATGTACACTGGCTTGCAAAAGTATTTAAACCCTTAGCATTATTCATGTTTTGCTTCCTCACAATCTGGCATTTTATTGGGTTCTTTGAGGGTTTGAATCAGTTCATGTAAAGAACATGCCTACAACTGTGAACATTGTAAAGCAAACAGCAAATCGGACAAAATACTGTAACTGAAAACTTCAGTGTGCATAGCTATACGCCCTCATAAAGTCAGAACTTTGTAGAGCCTCCTTTTGTGTCAATTAAAGCTGCAAGTCAGTTTGCATAAGTCTCTATGATCTTTCTACATCTTTCCACTGGGAATTTTGCCCATTCCTCAAGGCAAAACTGCTCCAGCTCCTTCAAGTTAAATGGTTTCAGATGGTGAACAGCAATTTTCAATTTTAACCACAGATTTTAAATCTGGGTTTTGATTGGGCCACTCCAAAACATTTACACATTTCCCCTTAAATCACTCAAGTGTTGCTTTAACAGTATGCTTCAGATCATTGTCTTGTTGGAAGAGGAACCTTTGTCCAAGTCTCAAATCAATGACAGACTGAAACATTTTTTGCTCAAGAATATCCCTGTATTTCACACTATCCATCTTCTCTTTCACTCTGACCATTTTCCCCATTTCTGCTGCAATGGAACATCCCCACAGCATGATGCTGCCCCTACCATGCTAATGTTGTTCTTGGGAAGTTGAACTGCGCTGATTTGGCGCCAGATGTAGCGTTTACCTATGTGACCAAACAGTTAAATTTTGGTCTCATCTGAGCACAGCACATTCCTCCATACATTTGAGGACTCTGCAGCTCCTTCATGGTACCTTTGGTCTCTGTGCTGCCTCTCTAATTAATGCCCTACTTGTCCCGGCTGAGAGTTTTGGTAAGCCCCCTCTCTTAGAAGGTTTGTTGTGGTAAGATTGTTGTTTCCATGTGACGATAATGGATTTGATGTTAATCTGAGTGATCATCAGAGATTGGACCTTTATTTATAACTCAACCACGGTATATTCACTGCTCAAAAAAATAAAGGGAAGATTTAAACAACAGACTATAACGCCAAGTAAATCAAACTTTTGTGAAATCAAACTGTCCACTTAGTAAGCAACACTGATTGACATTCAATTTCACTTGCTGTTGTGCAAATGGAATAGACAACATATGGAAATTATTGGCAATTATCAAGACGCCCTCAATAAAGGAGTGGTTCTGCAGGTGGGGACCACAGACCACATCTCAGTACCAATGCTTTCTGGCTGAAGTTTTAGTCACTTTTGAATGTTGGTTGTGCTTTCACACTTGTGGTAGCATGAGACGGGCTCTACAACCCACACAGGTGGCTCAGGTAGTGCAGCTCATTCAGGATGGTACATCAATGCGAGCTGTGGCAAGAAGTTTTGCTGTGTATGTCAGCGTAGTGTCCAGAGGCTGGAGGCGCTACCAGGAGACAGGCCAGTACACCAGGAGATGTGGAGGGGGCTGTAGGATGGCAATTACCCAGCAGCAGGACCTCTACCTCTGCCTTTTTGCAAGGAGGAACATGAGGAGCACTGCCAAAGCCCTGCAAAATGACCTCCAGCAGGCCACGAGTTTGCATGTGTCTGCACAAACGGATAGAAGCCGACTCCATGAGGATTGTATGAGGGCCCAATGTCCACAGATGGGGGTTGTTCTCACAGCCCAACACCATACAGGATGCTTGGCATTTGCCACAGATCACCAGGATTGGCAAATTCGCCACTGACACCCTGTGCTCTTCACAGATGAAAGCAGGTTCACAATGAGCACATGTGACAGATGTGACAGAGTCTGGAGATGCCATGGAGAGAACTGCTGCCTGCAACATCCTTCAGCATGACCAGTTTGGCAGTGGGTCAGTAATGGTGTGGGGTGGCAATTCTTTGGAGGGCCGCACAGCCGTCCATGTGCTCACCAGGGGTAGCCTGACTGCCATTAGGTACCGAGATGAGATCCTCAGATCCCTTGTGATACCATATGCTGGTGTGGTTGGTCCTGGTTTGTCCTAATCCAGGACAATGCCAGACCTCATGTGGCTGGAGTGTGTCAGCAGTTCCTGCAAGATGAAGGCATTGAAGCTATGGACTGGCCCACCCATTCCCCCGACCTGAATCCGATTGAGCATGTCTGGGACATCATGTCTCGCTCCATCCACCAACGTCACGTTGCACCACAGACTGTCCAGGAGTTGGCGGATACTTTAGTCCAGGTCTGGGAGGAGATCCCTCAGGAGACCATCTGCCTCCTCATCAGGAGGATGCCTAGGCATTGTACAGTAGGGAGGTCATACAGGCACGTGGAGGCCACACACAATACTGAGCCTCATTTTGACTTGTTTTAAGGACATTACATTCCACTTTATTTTTGTGTGTGACTCCAAATCCAGGCCTCCATGGGTTAATGAATTTGATTTCCATTGATGATATTTGTGTGATTTTGTTGTCAGCACGTTCAACTTTGTCCAGAACAAAGTATTCAATGAGAATATTTCATTCATTCAGATCAAGGATGTGTTATTTGAGTGTTCCCTTTATTTTTTTGAGCAGTGTATATTCCATATGTTGGAATCGGATGTGTATATATTATATGTTTAATGTGAGATCCCTAAATAACTGTCCTAGTAATGAATACAGCCACAGCCTTGCACATCACTCATCATTCAATTGCAATAATTGAAAAGGTGGATTGTTGGTTGGTTCTTGATATCCGGGTAATGATGTGGAGATATCAGCAGGATCTCACTGGCATTTACTTGACAACCATCATCAACTTCATAATCATTCCTGACTTAGTTGACAGGTCTCTCAGATTGGGAAATGTCTTGGGCGCTTTGCCTATTCCCTCACTGATTCCCCCCTATAGCTATGCCCTGATTCAGCATGCCATCTTGACTGCTACTGCCAGTGCTCCTACCACTAGTGTCCGAAAGCCACCAACACAGTTACATTTTTTTCATGGATTGCACTCATACTTATAACAGTCTGTGGAGCTGTTCATATGTCAGTGATTTTTTTTCAGACCAAGTTGTCCATGCAAAACCCCAAAGACATGTCCGATATTGATCCAAGTTTTGAATCAAACTAGACAAGGAAAGTCTATGGGTCAGTAAAAAAATAAGACATTACTCAGATGCTATCCGAGTGCTATCTGTTTTTGACTGACAGATAGGAGAAGTTGGAGGAACTTTTTTCATTTTATCAGCGAAAAATAAAACTGATGAAAATCTGACCAAACAGTGATGAAAATCTGATTACACTCTGATAAGACACTGATGAAAATCTCAAATAAAACTGGGTCCATTTCAATCTATGATCCTGCAGAGTTGATCCAGAAGAAGACAAAGTCTTCAATTATGGAATAACATATATTAATTATTAGTTGCATCAGCAACCCATCTCCACAAATGTGGTATTCATTGTAAAAACTTTTCTAGAATTTGAAATTTTCTTACTTTTGCCTCTGCAAAAACTCTTACTGTTTCTCTTATTCATTCTCATCTCGACTATTGTAACTCTCTTCTAATCAGTCTCCCTCTTACCAAACTCTCCCCTTTCCAATCTGTCTTGAATTCTGCAGCCAGGATCATATTCCTCACCAATCGTTACACCGATGCATCTACCTTGTGCCAGTCATTACACTGGCTACCCATCCACTACAGAATTCAGTATAAACTTATTACCCTCACCCACAAAGCCCTCCATGGCTCAGCACCACCCTACATCTCCTCCCTTGTTTCAGTATACCACCCTACCCGCGCCCTCCGTTCTGCTGATGACCTGAGGTTAGCATCCTCAATAATCAGAACCTCCCACTCCCGTCTCCAAGACTTTACACATGCTGCGCCAATTCTTTGGAATGCACTTCCCAGGTCAATATGATTAGTCCCCATTCCCCACAATTTTAAGCGTGCCCTTAAAACAAATTTATTCTGACTGTCCTACCGCCTCAACACATTAACCTAATCTATCTCTGGGTGGCACAGTCAAAAGTTTTACCATAACCAGGTTCCCCGCATCATGTTCCCACATGCTTTATGCATCCATTAGCCCTCTGTGTCTGTACTGTTACACACTTAACATTATGGCTGGTCCGAACAATGAAGGCAACTGTTACCACCCACCTTTCGTGTCTACCTCTTTCCTCATAGACTGTAAGCTTGCGAGCAGGACCCTCTTTCCTCTTGGCATTTGTTATAGTCTACTGTATGTGATTATTGTTATGCTGTAATGTCTATTGTCTGTACAAATCCCCTCTGAAATGTAAAGTGCTGCGGAATATGTCGGCGCTATAGAAATAAAATTTCTTCTTATTATTATTATTATTATTATTATTATAAAGTGGTACAGTATCAAAATGAATGAAATCATTTCTATTTGGACCTTTGCATGGAAGTTGATCAGATTATTTTATTATGACTGATGCATCATAAACTCACACTTGTTTGGCAAGACTTATCTTTAATAAGGTTTCTTTTACCTTTGTTAATTGACCTCTGAACTTATGTAATTTCTTCTTGGCTATCTTCATTGGTAAATTCTTAATTTGGTTCATACAATAGTCTGAATTTTGCTTGCTTAAAATGTCAACATTTATTAATAGAAGTGCACTTTTTAATTGATTTAGATGAGTATGCAGAAGAAAGCACTTCAAACCTGTGAACTTAGAAATCACGGCAAAAAAACATATTTTTACAAAAAGTTTTAAGCTAGTTTCACACTATACTTCAGGATAGCTTGGTGCATTCATAAGGGCCTGTCCCAACAGAGAAATTAGACTCTGATTTACCTATTGTGGTACATTGCGATTGTGTCCAGCATAAAAGATGTCAAACAGAGTTCCAAGTTATAGACTCAATGGCTCTGTCGGGTTCCATCTGAATCCTGTTTTTTGGGCTTTCGATGAAAGTCTGAAGGAGCCTGAAACAAAGTGAACCAAGTGAATCGATCCTGACAAGGATCAGCAAGACTCCATAAAGAACTTCAAAGGTTGGTATAGATAGAGTTTCTTTTTACAAACCAATAGAAGCTCCTGTTATATGGAGCTGCTGATCCAAGGAATGGGAATGCCTTCCTGTTTCTGAAGCTTGGCATTTTTATAAGAGTGCTTCAATAAAAGTATTTCTGATTTCACTAAATCCTGGCATAATTAGAGCATTATTGTGGCATAAAGGCTGACTAGAGTGTTTTTCTGCTCTTTGATACGATCTACTAGTCCACACACATGTTATCCCCTGCCATTGAATGAAAATATACTCTGCTTTTAAACCAAAGAAAATGTATGTCTGCTATTAACTCTTTGTTTTGCCTTTTTTCTGACTTAAAACTTTTCAAATTTATCAACTTGTTTTGATCTTGCCTCTTTTCATTAAGCCCTGTCAAATTTCTTTGACATTTTAGAAAACTGTTCGGAAGAGAATAAGCCACAACTTTTGCGTTAATATTTTGAGTATTTCTAAAATGGCAAATAAATATTCAATAAAGTTTTCACCAATATTCCTTATAGACAAAAGCCAAATCAGTGAATTGAGGCTGTGCGCACACGTCCGGAATTCCCGTGGATTTTATGCGTTTTTGCCACTTTTTTTGCCTTGAAAACGCAAAAATGCTGCAAAAACGCATAAAATAAGCAGCCCATTGAATTCAATGGCATTCCGCGCATGCTGTACTAATGCTGCATATTTTTCCGTGGCAAAATCATATCACGGAAAAATACGCAGCAGGCTCATTCTTTGTGCAGAATCGCGGGAATTCCGCACACATATGAATGCATTCTTCTGCTTACTTTCCGCATGTGGCTGTGCCCACCATGGCAAAGTAAGCAGAAAATGTGATGATGGTACCCAGGGCCTAGAGGAGAGGAGATTCTCCTTCAGGCTCTGGGTACCATATCCCTGTAAAAAATAGAATTAAAATAAAAAATGGTGTTATTCTCACCTTCCGGCGGCCCACGCAGCGTCCCCAGGCCTCAGCGATGCTCCCAGCATCTTCCGGTCCCAGCGATGCCTTGCGACAGTGACCCGAGATGACGTAGCGGGATCGCGAGACTGCTACATCATCAAAGGTCATTGTCACAAGGCATCACTGGGACTGGAAGATGCCGGGAGCATCGCGAGGTTTGGGAACGCTGCGTGGGATGCCAGAAGGTGAGAATAACACTATTTTTTATTTTTTTAATTATTTTTAACATTATATCATTTTACTATTGATGCTGCATAGGCGGCCTCAATAGTAAAAGTTGGTCACAGTAGTCAAACACTATGTTTGACAAGTGTGACCAACCTGTCAATCATTTTTCCAAGCGATGCTACAAATCGCTAGCATTCTGCAAGCTAATTACGCTTGCAAAATGCTAGTTTTTCGCGGAAAATATGCATGCAGAATTCTAGCGTATTCCCCCCAGCAGGGAGTTGCAGAATTCCCGTGGAAATTTCTGCGGCAATTCCTGAACGTGTGCACATAGATTGAGGTTTGCTCCAGCAGTTTGGATAGTAAAGTATCTTATAAGTCAGTTGAGATACATTGGAAAAGAGATCCATCAAATCTGTCCTAATTGAACTCATCACACATAGGCTTGTAAAATATTTTTGAGATTGTTTGCCATAATATTTGAATGAGATTCTGTATCTTAAAATGCTGAACTTCAAGTACGTATGTTTTAATTGATTATTTTATATGATATGCTTGCTCGGTTTCTACATGATTTGTTGTATTGCAGAGTGAAGAGATCTGGATATGACAGAAAGTGACATGAACATATAGTGGTGAGAACTTTTGCTTCTCATCTACTAACAAACAAAGACTCCGACAATGTAGTTCAGCAGGAGTATATTCTTATGTAGCCTTTGTAATAGCCAGGAAACTCAGAAACATTAGTTGTCAATTACACTTCCCATAAATGATTTTACCTCCTCAACCCTCCAACCACAGGTTTATACTGATGAAGTAGGATTCTTCTTGTTTCGATATGCCAGCACTGTCAACTTCAAAGCAGATAAAAAAGAGCAAGTACTCCCACTTCCCTCAAGGGAATCCTGGAGATACTCTTTGAATTAACTGTGCTTTTCATTCCCCCCACTCTTTTCTGTACATGAAAGGCAGACTTACCAGTTTTTGTGCGGCACTAACTGAGAGGATCTTCCTCTCCTTCCATCTGCGTATCAATCATTCCTCTTCTCGAAAATACTTGAGAGAGCACAAGGAGAATAAATTAGCTTCTGAAAACTTGATGCCGCAATTAGGAAAACCTTGTAAATATTCCACTTAGAAGAGAAATTGGGATGTGAAAAGCTCAAAAACCATGTCTAAATATAGATAGGGTTCCTCTAAGTTCTGCAAAAAAGGCTTTGCAATTTGTAAGCGTTAACAATTCTTTAAGAATTCATTAGGAAAATGCATAATAGAAAATCAAAATACTTATACAGAACCATAAAAATAAAACGTGGCCATTGTTCAGGAAGAGTCGAACAAACTGCTAAATTGCTTTGTGTATCATTTCGTTATAATTTTAATTTCTCTAATTGGATGACTAAGTGTTGTTTACTTTTGTGCTCAAAACTGGTGGCTCAGTGACTAACACTGTTCTGCCCTCTGAATAGGGCAAAGAATGTTCGTATTATGTGCTGGGTTAGTTATAGCACCATCTGGTGGTGGCTGAATTTATAGCAGTGTCTTTAATAAAATTTACAGCCTGTGACTTTAACAGAAGCAATGCACTATGGGATTGAAGCAATGCTTTGTAGGAAGGAAGCAATGTACTCTGGGACAAAGAAGGGCCATTTTACTTCTGTGTATATTATAGGATGCATGCATTTACCTGTCCTCCATGCTAACTCTCCAACTCGAGTTCGTTTTCCGGGTAAAGCATATCTGCTAAGCTTACTCTTTCTTACAATGCAGTGTGTGCAGAGAGTGTATCAGAGATGTAATTAGACACCTCTGTTTTTTTATGTAGGTTGCCTCACACTGAATGCTTCAGTATTTGTGTTAGCTGTGATCATCTGCCCAATACTTACGCATGTCATTTGTATTCTTTACAGTTTTACCGCATGTTCTATACTCTTCACCAATAATCAAGTTAGACTACAGAGAACAGTCTGCTTATTTTGGAAGACAGAGCTGTGGCTTATGCTGTATGCTGGATTACACAACGTGTCAGCGTGCCTGAAGGCAGAACAAATGCTGTTGCCTCGAAGCCCTGGCATCCCAGTATTCTATCTGGTCACTGATTTATTGGTAGAGATTAGTGAATCTGACAAGTGTTGAATTTTCCAAATCTGCCAGATTTGACGTGGAAATTCGATTTGCAGCGCATATATTATGCGATAATTGAATGTCCCTTATTGTGCGACTCTAAAGCATTATAAATATAACATGTAAAAAAAAACTACTATCACTCCCCACGCCGCTCACTTCTGTCACATGTTCTTCACTATACGGTCCTTGGTGCTCTTCTTACCACCCTTGAATGCTGAAAACCCACGCACAGGGACAGCCCGGTCTTGTTGCAGTCAAAGTCCTGGCTCCATGTGCCCAGCATAAGGGCTCTTCCTGATGTCATGATGAAGTTGTGGCTGACCATGAAAAGGCCCTAATTTTCAGTGTGTGGTGAAGTCTGTATAGGGGAAGGCGTTCTTGCAGTGGAAGTAGCTGGGAAGTGAACAGTGAGATGAGTTTTAGTTTGAGGTCATTTTAGCCTTTTTCTGGCCCTTTTTGGTTCGGCAAAATGGCAGCCAGTAACCATCTTAATGATTTGAAAATGAGTGAATTATTAAAAAAAAAAATCTGCATTTTGGTGAATACTGATTTTTGCAAAATTTGAGTACAATTTAATTCAAGTGGGTTTGTTTTTCTGTTTTCCATTATTACAAAGCAATCTAGGTCCTCATATCCTCTAAGAACATACTGATAGGTTCATTGGCTTCCTCTGAAAATGAATCCCAGTGTGTGAATTTTATCTGTCCATTCCTTTGGGGACAGGCAATGATGACAGTGAGGATAATATCTATTTTGTGCTCTTTACAGAAATTTTGCATTTTCCTTTTCTTGTTTTAATGGTCCCTGCGCTTTCAGATACTGTAACTTGCTCTCATTTCATAGATAATGTGGTAAATAGGCAATGTTCAAATCACTTTAGTTAAAAATTATGTTTTTTTTTATTCCTTAAAAATCACTTATGAGTGCTGGCCACTGTGTGTTTTCCTCATGCCTAGCATGCTGTCCACTACTATGAATAAGGGTTGCTCACCCAAAATGTGTATGCTTATGAATAGTGTTGAGCATTCCGATACCGCAAGTATCGGCCGATATTAGCGGTATCGGAATTCCGATACGGACTTCCGATACTTTTGTCATATCGGATTCCGGAATCGGAATCGGAAGTTCCCATCATGCTATGAGCCTGCTTGCTTTGATTAAGCCAATGGGAATCCTCCAAAGTGTGGGCACATCCTGTTAGGCATGTAGGCATGTTAACTATTGGCATGGCTGTGATTGGCTGCCGAAATGATGTCATGATGCACTATAAAAGCCACCGCAGCCGCCATTTCTGGTCACTCTGCTGTGAATTCAGTTAGGGACAGGCTGCTGTAGAAGACTGTGAGGGACAGTTAGAAATAGCGATTCCACCAAACATCTAGTGCTTTACCCAGGCTACATAAACCACCACTGTAGCCTTCTTTGCCCTAGCAGCAGTGTTCACAGCTGTCTGCAAGGGCTGTGTGAGTGCAGCTCACGCTGTGGAGTGGGTCCTGCAGCCACGTCAGGCTGTAGGCCACCCAGTGTGATCACTGCTGCCTCATACATCTTTTATTTTTTGAGCTGCATTTTTTACATAATTTCAATCTAGTGTGCTTCCATCCGTATCCATATACGTTGGTTGCAAACACTAGTAGTAGACAGCGGAGCCTTTCTGCAGCCTTTCAGTGCTAGTGTCCACTTTGCTGCACTGTTCACGGCTGTCTGAGAGGTCTCTGACTGTGTGTGAGTGCAGCTCACGCTGAGTAGTGTGTCCTGCAGCTACGTCTGGCTGTAGGACGCTCAGCGTGCGTCACTGCCTCACACATATTTTTATTTGAGTGCAGCTCATTTTTTCTTCTATTAGTGTGCATCCATCCGTCTCCATCTACGGTGGTTGCAAACACTATATAGGAGTACACAGCGGAGCCTTTCTGCAGCCTGTCAGTGCCAGTGCCCACTTAGCTGCACTGTTGACGGCTGTCTGAGAGGTCTCTGACTGTGTGTGAGTGCAGCTCACGCTGAGTAGAGTGTCCTGCAGCTACGTCTGGTTGTAGGACGCTCAACGTGCGTCACTGCCTCACACATATTTGTCTTTGAGTGCAGCTCATTTTTTCTTCTCCTATTAGTGTGCATCCATCCGTATCCATCAACATTGGTTGGTTGCAAACACTATATAGGAGTAGATAGAGGAGCCTTTTTTTCTGGCTTGTGCCCTGCCGGCGCAGCCAGATTAGTATTACCCAATTTTTTTGGAGCCTCATCTTTTGCATTGTAGGTTACCTGCCTGCATTGTAATAGCTCCAAAAAGTTGGTGATACTATCAGTTTCAATTCTTTGTTCACATACTTTGAGTTTGTTTCCAACAAAGAAACCACAAAAAAAGTTCACCAAACACTACATTTGGAACTTGTGTAGGCCACATCAGCTCCTATTAAAGTGTAGTCCACACACACACACTTCATAAAATTAGTGTTTCTTGTACCTGTAACCAGCTGTTCAGGAATAAGCACACTAAGGCCCCCCTTTGTACTTTTCTGCCTATCTTAAGCAGTCTTGCAAGATGAAGAAGGCAGGGAGTAAGGCGCGTGGGCGTGGGCGTGGGCGTGGAGTTTCAGCAGGGAGAGGACGTGGGGATTCTGCAGGGAGAGGACGTGGGGATTCTACAGGTAGAGGACGTGGGGATTCTGGGCCTGCTGCGGGCACCAGTGGATCAGCATCCCCCAGTTTTAGCAGGCAACAGTCCTTTATGCGCAGCTTTGTAGGACCTCAACGTACCCCACTGCTGCGGGAGGAACAAATTGAAGCCGTTGTCGGATGGATGGCAGCTAACGCATCGACTTCAATTACTTCCGCATCCTCTCAGGGTCAGAGCACCGAAGAGCAACCATCTGTCTCTTCACCACCTGCCAAAGTGCCCAGGCAGTCAGAGAGACATGGACAGGAGCCATCACAGTCTCTACTTCTGTTCTCGGAATCTGTTGGCTTGGAAAGAGGGGGCCAGCCAAGCAGCATTCCTGAATGTGAAGAAGAGGGAGTATGCAGTGATGCGCAACTTCTTTGTCCCTCTGAATCTGAAGAGGCGAGTGGGCCAGTGCCTATGGTCAGCACACCTCAGTACGCATCAGATGATGACGAGACTCAGTTGCCACTTTCTGGTGCGTACGGTGCTGGCGAGACAACCCCGGAGAAGCAGCTGTTTGAAGAGGGGAGGGAAGATGATGAGGTCCTTGACCCATCATGGCGTGAGGAACAGGAAGGTGGTGGGAGCAGCTCGGAGGAAGAGATTCCCCTACCGGCCAAAACAGGAGGCAGAGGGAGGGGGAAGACTTGGTTGCCTGTACCCTCCACTTCGGCACCCGTTAGGAGCATTCCTCATTCCAAAGGCAAACCGGGCGCTCCCAAGAGTTGCAGTGCGTGGTCCTTTTTTGACACAGTTGCAGATCACATTTGCTTTGTCAAATGCAAGCTGTGTCATCAGAGAGTCAAAAGAGGGAGAAATGTCAGCAACCTCAATACCACAAATATGTGGAAACATGTGCGCACCAAGCACGAGTTGGAGTTGCAGAGACACCCTGAAGACGTAGGCCAACGTACAGCACCACCTACCACCTCTTCAGTTCGTGTTGGGGCCTCTTCCTCCAGCTCACACACTGCTGGTTCGGCTTCCTCACAGGATCGCCAAGGAAGAACCTCTGCCACTGTTGTCTGGAGACCCTGTCAGATTACACCCATAGCAGCACGTTCCCATCCATCACAGCCATCGGTAGCACAGGCATGGGATAAAAGGCGCCCTTACTCGGCAAACCATCCCCGAGCACAGTCTCTGAATGCTGGCATTGCCAAACTTCTGGCAGTTGAAATGCTGTCATTCAGGCTGGTGGACACTGACACCTTCCGGGACTTAATGGCATTGGCAGTCCCCCAATACAACGTGCCCAGCCGCTTTTATTTCAGCAGGCGAGCCGTCCCTGCCCTGCAGAAACATGTTGAGGGCAAAATAAAACATGCGCTACTAAACGCCGTTAGTAGCAAGGTCCACCTGACCACCGATGCGTGGACCAGTAACCATGGACAGGGACGATACCTTTCCCTCACTGCCCACTGGGTCAATGTTGTGGAGCCGGGTACGGATCTGGAGAGTGGCGCTGTACGTGTTCTTCCAACGCCACGGATTGCAGGACTCCAGTCTGTACACATAGACTCCTCCTCCTACTCAAGTTCCTCAGAAACAGCAGAGCAGGAGCCTGTTACGACCGATATGAGCACAGCCGTGGCCAAACGTCAACAGGCTGTACTCAAATTAATTTCTTTGGGGAATCGAAGCCACACAGCGCAGGAGCTCTGGAATGCTATCAAGCTGGAGAGCGATGTGTGGTTTGGGCCAGCGAATCTCCAGCCGGACTTGGTAGTGTGTGACAATGGCCGAAATCTGGTGGCAGCTCTTGGCCTAGGCAACCTCACACACATCCCATGTCTGGCACATGTTCTTAACTTGGTCGTGCAGAGCTTTCTGAGGGACTATCCGGATCTTGATGCACTGTTGCACAAGGTCCGCATAGAGTGCGCTCACTTGCGACGTTCCAGCACGGCAAGATCGCGCCTCGCTGCTCTGCAGCGACGATTTGGCCTTCCGGAACATCGCATCATATGTGACCTACCCACCCGGTGGAATTCAACGTTACATATGTTGGAGCGGTTGTGTGAGCAGCAGGCAGCAGTCATGGAGTACCAGCTGCATCAGGCGCAAACAAGTCACACTGTGCGCCGTTCACACTTCAGCACCATTGAGTGGGCCTCTATGAAGGACATCTGCCTCGTTTTGCGTGCCTTCGATGAATCCACGCGGATGGCGAGTGCAGATGATGCACTAGTCAGCATGACTGTCCCCCTTATCTGCCTGCTTCAACAAACACTGCAAGCACTAAGGGATGAGGTTTCGGAAGAGGTGGAGGATGAGGAGTCCCAAATGCCATCTGCTTCTGGACAGTCTGCGCTACGTGTTTCCTCACAAAGGCCTAGGCAGGGGACACTTTGTGAGGAGGATGAGGAGGAGTCGATGGAGGAGGAAGACATCTCTCCAGAGGAGGGAGGTACACAAACCTCTACTCAGTATGTACAGCGAGGGTGGGGTGATGCAGAGCAGGCCGAGGTCACGCCTCAAACAGGGGACAGCGGTTCTTTGGCAGTTGGGAGTCTGCAGCACATGGTTGATTTCATGCTGCAGTGCCTGAGAAACGACCGCCGCATCGCCCACATTCTCGTCTCGGCTGATTATTGGGTGTACACCCTCCTAGATCCTCGCTACCGGGACAGCGTACAAAGGCTCATACCAACGTTGAACCGGGAGCGTAAAATGTGGGAGTACGAAGAGTCACTGGTGCAGTCCATAATGTTTTCCATTCCACCCGACAGCATTGTTGCTAGTGCTTTAAAAAGCAGCTCTGTGCGTCGAGGCAGTGGAGGAAACTCTGCACAAAGAGGGAGCAGAGGCAGCACCGCAGCACAAGGCAAGACCACTATGGCCCAAATGTGGCAAAGTTTTGTGTGTCCACCACAATTCTCTACACCATCAGCGACGCCTCGAGTCAGCTGGAGGCAACGCTTCCGTCAGATGGTGTCAGACTACATGTCTTGCCCTGTCGCTGTACTCCCAGATGGCTCTTCCCCCTTCAAGTTTTGGGTCTCTAAGCTGGATACATGGCCAGAGCTTAGTCAGTATGCATTGGAGGTGCAGGCTTGCCCTGCTGCCAGTGTATTATCGGAACGTGTCTTTAGTGCCGCAGGTGGTGTACTAACAGACCGTTGCACGCGACTATCTTCCGATAATGTTGACCGGCTGACTTTTCTGAAAATGAACAAGGCCTGGATCTCCAAAGACTTTGCCATTCCTCTTACAGACTAAATTAGTGGTTGGCAACTGTATCCAGGTCTGCTGGTGTGTTCATTTTTCTACCACCTGAACTATAATCCCTGTGCTTCAACACAGCCAGTTGTCGCTCAGATGTGTCGTCTGCACAGAGAAACACACTAGCTCCTGTGTTAGTGGGGTTCAGTAATGCCAGCTGATCCCCTGCTGTGTGGACAGCAAAGTCACCAGCTCCATCAACATTCAAACCACTACTGATTTTTAACCGTGCCCAACTTAGGTCTCTGGCTCCACTGTCTCTACTATTTCCCCTGACCTCCAACCCCGCCATCTACATCTCTGAAGTGGCGTCAGCACAATCTACACTTGTTCCTGTGTTCCTGTGGCTCAGTCCCATCAGTTTATCCCCTGATGTGTGTCCGGCAAGGTCTCCTGCTCTGTCCACATTCCCATAACCAGTAGTGGGAATGAGGACAGAGCTGGCGAACTTGCCGGACAAACATCAGGGGATCAACTGACGGGACTGAGCACCAGTAACACAGGAACAAGTGTAGATTGTGCTGACGCCACTTCAGAGATGTAGCTGGCGGGGTTGGAGGCCAGGGTAAATAGTAGAGACAGTGGAGCCAGAGGCCTAAGTGGAGCATGGTTAGAATCAGTAGTAGTCCACAACCTCCATAAAAACCGCTGCCCATTGGCCTCTGCATGCGGCATGCGTAATCCTGAGCTCCAACAGTGTCAGTTGGTGTTCAGAAGTGTCGTCTCCACAGAGCCAAACACATTCGTTCGAGTGTTAGTGGGTTTCAGCACTGCCAGCTGTTCCCCTGCTGTGGAGATGGCAAGTCTCCTGCTGCCTTCACCTGCCAAAAACAACAGGCCCCAGCCTGCTCCTCGCCTAATCCTGGGCTCCAACAGCGTCAGTTGGTGTTCAGAAGTGTCGTCTCCACAGAGCCAAACACATTCGTTCAAGTGTTAGTGGGGTTCAGCACTGCCAGCTGTTCCCCTGCTGTGGAGATGGCAAGTCTCCTGCTGCCTTCACCTGCCAAAATCCAGTAGGCCCCAGCCTGCTCCACACCTAATCCTGGGCTCCAACAGCGTCAGTTGGTGTTCAGAAGTGTCGTCTCCACAGAGCCAAACACATTCGTTCGAGTGTTAGTGGGTTTCAGCACTGCCAGCTGTTCCCCTGCTGTGGAGATGGCAAGTCTCCTGCTGCCTTCACCTGCCAAAAACAACAGGCCCCAGCCTGCTCCTCGCCTAATCCTGGGCTCCAACAGCGTCAGTTGGTGTTCAGAAGTGTCGTCTCCACAGAGCCAAACACATTCGTTCAAGTGTTAGTGGGGTTCAGCACTGCCAGCTGTTCCCCTGCTGTGGAGATGGCAAGTCTCCTGCTGCCTTCACCTGCCAAAATCCAGTAGGCCCCAGCCTGCTCCTCGCCTAATCCTGGGCTCCAACAGCGTCAGTTGGTGTTCAGAAGTGTCGTCTCCACAGAGCCAAACACATTCGTTCAAGTGTTAGTGGGGTTCAGCAATGCCAGCTGTTCCCCTGCTGTGGAGATGGCAAGTCTCCTGCTGCCTTCACCTGCCAAAAATAATAGGCCCCAGCCTGCTCCTCGCCTAATCCTGGGCTCCAACAGCATCAGTTGGTGTTCAGAAGTGTCGTCTCCACAGAGCCAAACACATTCGTTCAAGTGTTAGTGGGGTTCAGCACTGCCAGCTGTTCCCCTGCTGTGGAGATGGCAAGTCTCCTGCTGCCTTCACCTGCCAAAATCCAGTAGGCCCCAGCCTGCTCCACACCTAATCCTGGGCTCCAACAGCGTCAGTTGGTGTTCAGAAGTGTCGTCTCCACAGAGCCAAACACATTCGTTCGAGTGTTAGTGGGTTTCAGCACTGCCAGCTGTTCCCCTGCTGTGGAGATGGCAAGTCTCCTGCTGCCTTCACCTGCCAAAAACAACAGGCCCCAGCCTGCTCCTCGCCTAATCCTGGGCTCCAACAGCGTCAGTTGGTGTTCAGAAGTGTCGTCTCCACAGAGCCAAACACATTCGTTCAAGTGTTAGTGGGGTTCAGCACTGCCAGCTGTTCCCCTGCTGTGGAGATGGCAAGTCTCCTGCTGCCTTCACCTGCCAAAATCCAGTAGGCCCCAGCCTGCTCCTCGCCTAATCCTGGGCTCCAACAGCGTCAGTTGGTGTTCAGAAGTGTCGTCTCCACAGAGCCAAACACATTCGTTCAAGTGTTAGTGGGGTTCAGCAATGCCAGCTGTTCCCCTGCTGTGGAGATGGCAAGTCTCCTGCTGCCTTCACCTGCCAAAAATAACAGGCCCCAGCCTGCTCCTCGCCTAATCCTGGGCTCCAACAGCATCAGTTGGTGTTCAGAAGTGTCGTCTCCACAGAGCCAAACACATTCGTTCAAGTGTTAGTGGGGTTCAGCACTGCCAGCTGTTCCCCTGCTGTGGAGATGGCAAGTCTCCTGCTGCCTTCACCTGCCAAAATCCAGTAGGCCCCAGCCTGCTCCTCGCCTAATCCTGGGCTCCAACAGCGTCAGTTGGTGTTCAGAAGTGTCGTCTCCACAGAACCAAACACATTCATTCGAGTGTTAGTGGGTTTCAGCACTGCCAGCTGTTCCCCTGCTGTGGAGATGGCAAGTCTCCTGCTGCCTTCACCTGCCAAAATCCAGTAGGCCCCAGCCTGCTCCACGCCTAATCCTGGGCTCCAACAGCGTCAGTTGGTGTTCAGAAGTGTCGTCTCCACAGAGCCAAACACATTCGTTCGAGTGTTAGTGGGTTTCAGCACTGCCAGCTGTTCCCCTGCTGTGGAGATGGCAAGTCTCCTGCTGCCTTCACCTGCCAAAAACAACAGGCCCCAGCCTGCTCCTCGCCTAATCCTGGGCTCCAACAGCGTCAGTTGGTGTTCAGAAGTGTCGTCTCCACAGAGCCAAACACATTCGTTCAAGTGTTAGTGGGGTTCAGCACTGCCAGCTGTTCCCCTGCTGTGGAGATGGCAAGTCTCCTGCTGCCTTCACCTGCCAAAATCCAGTAGGCCCCAGCCTGCTCCTCGCCTAATCCTGGGCTCCAACAGCGTCAGTTGGTGTTCAGAAGTGTCGTCTCCACAGAGCCAAACACATTCGTTCAAGTGTTAGTGGGGTTCAGCAATGCCAGCTGTTCCCCTGCTGTGGAGATGGCAGTCTCTCCTGCTGTCTCCGCATTCCAAAGACAGTAGGCCTCTGCCTACACCCTCCTATTTCCTGGGCTTCAACTCAGCCAGTTGTAGCTCGGAAGTGCCGTCCACACGGAAAGAGATACTTGCTCCCGTGTCTCAGTGGGGTTCAGTAACGTCAGCTGATCCCCTGCTGTGTGGATGGCAGTCTCTCCTGCTGTCACCTCATTCAAAATACAGTAGGCCTCTGCCTACACCCTCCTATTTCCTGGGCTTCAACACAGCCAGTTGTAGTTCGGAAGTGCCGTCCACACGGAAAGAGATACTTGCTCCCGTGTCTCAGTGGGGTTCAGTAACGTCAGCTGATCCCCTGCTGTGTGGATGGCAGTCTCTCCTGCTGTCACCTCATTCAAAATACAGTAGGCCTCTGCCTACACCCTCCTATTTCCTGGGCTTCAACACAGCCAGTTGTAGTTCGGAAGTGCCGTCCACACGGAAAGAGATACTTGCTCCCGTGTCTCAGTGGGGTTCAGTAACGTCAGCTGATCCCCTGCTGTGTGGATGGCAGTCTCTCCTGCTGTCACCTCATTCAAAATACAGTAGGCCTCTGCCTACACCCTCCTATTTCCTGGGCTTCAACACAGCCAGTTGTAGTTCGGAAGTGCCGTCCACACGGAAAGAGATACTTGCTCCCGTGTCTCAGTGGGGTTCAGTAACGTCAGCTGATCCCCTGCTGTGTGGATGGCAGTCTCTCCTGCTGTCACCTCATTCAAAATACAGTAGGCCTCTGCCTACACCCTCCAATTTCCTGGGCTTCAACACAGCCAGTTGTAGTTCGGAAGTGCCGTCCACACGGAAAGAGATACTTGCTCCCGTGTCTCAGTGGGGTTCAGTAACGTCAGCTGATCCCCTGCTGTGTGGATGGCAGTCTCTCCTGCTGTCACCTCATTCAAAATACAGTAGGCCTCTGCCTACACCCTCCAATTTCCTGGGCTTCAACACAGCCAGTTGTAGTTCGGAAGTGCCGTCCACACGGAAAGAGATACTTGCTCCCGTGTCTCAGTGGGGTTCAGTAACGTCAGCTGATCCCCTGCTGTGTGGATGGCAGTCTCTCCTGCTGTCACCTCATTCAAAATACAGTAGGCCTCTGCCTACACCCTCCAATTTCCTGGGCTTCAACACAGCCAGTTGTAGTTCGGAAGTGCCGTCCACACGGAAAGAGATACTTGCTCCCGTGTCTCAGTGGGGTTCAGTAACGTCAGCTGATCCCCTGCTGTGTGGATGGCAGTCTCTCCTGCTGTCACCTCATTCAAAATACAGTAGGCCTCTGCCTACACCCTCCAATTTCCTGGGCTTCAACACAGCCAGTTGTAGTTCGGAAGTGCCGTCCACACGGAAAGAGACACTTGCTCCCGTGTCTCAGTGGGGTTCAGTAACGTCAGCTGATCCCCTGCTGTGTAGATGGCAAAGTCTCCTGCTGCCTACACAGTCGTACCACTACTGATTTTTAACCGTGCTCCAATTAGGCCTGTGGCTCCACTGTCTCTCGTATTTCCCCTGTCCTCCAACCCTGCCAGTTACAGCTCCGAAGTGGCGTCTGCACAATCCACACTTGTTCCTGTGTTACAGGTGTTCTGTCCGGTCAGTTAATCCCCTGATGTGTGTCCGGCAATGTCGCCTGCTCTGTTCACATTCCCATTATGGGAATGTGGACAGAGCAGGCGACATTGCCGGACACACATCAGGGGATTAACTGACCGGACTGAACACCTGTAACACAGGAACAAGTGTGGATTGTGCAGACGCCACTTCGGAGCTGTAACTGGCGGGGTTGGAGGACAGGGGAAATACGAAAATCAGTGAAGCCACAGGCCTAAGTGGAGCTTGGTTAAAATTAGTAGTCTACAACCGATCTTAAAATTTCTTCAATGCAGTCTCAGCCTGCTCCGTGCTTGTCCCTGGGCTTCAACACAGCCAGTTGTTGCTCGGAAGTGCCGTCTTCACAGAGTAAAACACTAGCTCCTGTGTTTGTGGGGTTCAGTAATATCAGCTGTTCCCCTGCTGTTTTGATGGCAATCTGTCCTGCTGCCTCCCAATTGACAGCACATCAGGCCTCAGCCTGCTAAGTGCTTGTCCTGGGCTCCAACATCGCCAGTTGCTGCTCATAACTGACTTTGGCACGGGTACTCCCTCCTGCCCAGCTTGGTTCCAGCCCTGCCTGCTGTTTCCGGGAAGTGTCAATGTCAGTTTGACACCCCAAGTTGCCATGTCGTGTTGCGGTTGGGTTAGCCGAGGCTAGGGTGCCAGCAGTTTAGGTGCTTCCTATGTGGACTGCGGGTTCTGGTAAGAAAGGCTTGTTCCATAGTGCCAGTAGGACAAGCACCCCCTGTAGGACTGTGTGATTCGGTAACTGCGGCCAGCTTGCGGCATGCCAACTTTGCTTTTCAGGGGTAACTTCTGATACCCCTCCGGGTTCCAGCACCGTCAGCTGGTTCTCGTCAGAGCCTTTGGCCTAGGTGCCTCCATCTCGGTATCCGAGTTCCGGCAATGTCTGCTGGTCCTTGGTAGTGCTTTGTAGCACAGGTACCTCCTGCTTAGTAACCGGGTTCCAGCACCGTCAGCTGGTCCTCGGTTGTGCCATTGGCTCTTATTCCTTCTGCTGCCCCTCCGGGTGCCAGCACTGTCAGCTGGTCCTCGCTATTTCCATTTGCTCTTGCAGCTTATGCTACCCCTCCGGGTTCCAGCACCGTCAGCTGGTTCTCGTCAGAGCCTTTGGCCTAGGTGCCTCCATCTCGGTATCCGAGTTCCGGCAACGTCTGCTGGTCCTTGGTAGTGCTTTGTAGCACAGGTACCTCCTGCTTAGTAACCGGGTTCCAGCACCGTCAGCTGGTCCTCGGTTGTGCCATTGGCTCTTATTCCTTCTGCTGCCCCTTCGGGTGCCAGCACTGTCAGCTGGTCCTCGCTATTTCCATTTGCTCTTGCAGCTTATGCTACCCCTCCGGGTTCCAGCACCGTCAGCTGGTTCTCGTCAGAGCCTTTGGCCTAGGTGCCTCCATCTCGGTATCCGAGTTCCGGCAACGTCTGCTGGTCCTTGGTAGTGCTTTGTAGCACAGGTACCTCCTGCTTAGTAACCGGGTTCCAGCACCGTCAGCTGGTCCTCGGTTGTGCCATTGGCTCTTATTCCTTCTGCTGCCCCTCCGGGTGCCAGCACTGTCAGCTGGTCCTCGCTATTTCCATTTGCTCTTGCAGCTTATGCTACCCCTCCGGGTTCCAGCACCGTCAGCTGGTTCTCGTCAGAGCCTTTGGCCTAGGTGCCTCCATCTCGGTATCCGAGTTCCGGCAACGTCTGCTGGTCCTTGGTAGTGCTTTGTAGCACAGGTACCTCCTGCTTAGTAACCGGGTTCCAGCACCGTCAGCTGGTCCTCGGTAGTGCAGTTGGCTCTTGTTCCTTCTGCTGCCCCTCCGGGTGCCAGTACCGTCAGCTGGTTCAAGAGGACAAAGAACAGGAAGACAACCACCAAGATGCAGAACAACAAGAGAGAGAAGACAAAGAAGCATAAAAAAAACAAAGCAGAAGAACATTAAGCATAAGACTAATACTCTGAGCAAATGATATTATCTTATTTATAAGCAGAAGAAGACTAAGCAGTGTATGGGGATGAGTCCGTTCCTCCTCGTGGTGCCCCTGGAAAAGGCCTGCTGCTGCAGGCCAAACTGAACGCGGACAAATCCTGTTGTAAATCTTTTGTGACAGGCAGAACGGAAAGTGTAAACTTCTAACTTTTCTAGATAACAACTACAGGAATGCCTGACACAAACAAGAATATGATGAAGAAGAATAGGAAGAAGATGAAGAAGTTGAATATGTAGAATAATAATTGTTGAATAAGAAGAATATGAAGAATGTAAGAAAAGGAAGAAGAAGAAGAATGTAAAAAAAGGAAGTAGAAGAATTTAAAAAAGGAAGAAGAAGAAGAATGTAAAAAAAGGAATAAGAAGAAGAATGTAAAAAAAGGAAGAAGAAGAAGAATGTAAAAAAAGGAAGTAGAAGAATGTAAAAAAAGGAAGAAGAAGAAGAAGAAGAAGAATGTAAAAAAAGGAATAAGAAGAAGAAGAAGAAGAAGGTAAAAAAGGGAAGAAGAATAAGAAAGAAGAAGAAAGAAGAAGAAGACATACATGTCTGGCAAAATATAAATGAGGCTAACATAGTCAATATCTTTATAACTCCTAACGTCTTTAAAAAAAAAGTTTAATTCCTGCTATTCCTTTTGATTGGGCTAAAACTCTATGGCTTTAATGTCTCCTCCACCTCCCACAATACATTCTACATTATTCTTAGTTGTTTTTCTTCATGTAGAATTAACCTACAAGGAAAGAAAGGGTTTTTTTTAATTCCGATATTTTGGCCCCATTGACTTGCATTGGTTCCCGGTATCGGAATCGGCGATACCGATATTTTTTTTTAAGATCGGCCGATCCATTCCGATCCGATATTTTCAAGTATCAGCTGGTATCGCTCAACTCTACTTATGAATCCTTAATCTTAATCACAGTAAAAGTCATATATTAATATGTTCTCATTGGTGCTGGAGCTCAGTCCTCATAGACTCTTTTCCATTTCTGATCTGGATACCAGCCTCATGTGTTTCTTCACTCCTCGCACCACACCAACGAAACAAGGTCTACCAGGGTTCCTGTGTGAATGCAAGTGGTTTTCCCTCTGAGTCGACCTCCCTGGATGGTGAGGTGATTACTAATTTTTTCTCCTTCCTTACATACTAGTCAAATATTGCTTTTGCACAAGGGCCCTCTTTCGTCTGTGTCCACCAGTGGAATGTAGAGGTGGGTCTTTTTAACGCTACACTTGCTCTACTGTTAGTTAAAATGCATAGAGGTAAGGCAGCGAAGCATGTATTCAGTTCTGGGCTGGCATGCTATTAAACAATGCAGAGGCATTGAACAAAGTGATAAAACAAAAGATCCATTGCCTATAGGGCTGACCTAAAGTGTGGATTGCAAATAACATTGCTAGAGAACAAGGACTTTTCCAGAGCTTATCAAACTGGTATTGTATATGCTCAAATTCTAACTTGTTGTATGTAATCAGGGCTTCCTGCTGTTCTACATTTTTTTTGCGAAAGAACAAGAACATTTTACGTTTGTTTCCTCCAAATAGTTCTATAGGTTTTTTGTCTAAAATATACAGATGGCTGTATTAATATCATGGAAAGGAATACTGTCTCGTCTCTAAATAGATCTGTGCATTTGTCCATCGATTATTAGAACTTCTAAGCACATATGCTGATTTGGTTAAAAGAAAATAACAATTGCTTGAAGGCCAATTGAATTAGAGTAAAAGGCTATAAGTGACCATACTAGGAATAGAGTAATCTAGAGATGGACTGAAAGAATTACTAGACAGAGGCGGCTTTATTACAAAACCTGGGGAGAAAATTGCATTGCAAGTGATTTAATGAACCTCTTCTGTGCTAGAAAATATTGAAGTGATTAAGGTGCTAAGGATTTACAACAAAATACAATACTTAACAATAAATGTAGTGTTGTGAAATAAGCTTAGGTATGCTGGTAAAAAATGTTTTAGTTATTCTTCTGGGGAGTTCATACTAGTGATTAAAGTATATTGGGGAAAATTGGGGGTGTCTGTACTTGTGTGGTGCACTTACCGTATATACTCGAGTATAAGCCGAGATTTTCAGCCCATTTTTTAGGCTCAAAGTGCCCCTCCTGGCTTATACTCGGTCGCGGGTGAGGGGGAGTGGCAGACGTTGGCATCTGTCAGATCATACTCACCCCTTCCTGGTGCGGTCTCTGCACTTACCTGCTTCTCAAATGGTCTCTGGGGCTGGCAGCTCTTCCCATGTTCAACGGTCACGTGGTACCGCTCATTAAAGTAATGAATATGCACTCGACTCCACTCCCATAGGTGTTGAGCGCATATTCATTACTTTAATGAGTGGTGCCACGTGACTGCTGAACACAGAAACAAGCTGCCGTTGCCGGAGACCTTTGGAGAAGCAGGGACGTGCAGGGACCGCATCAGGAGGGTGTGAGAATAACGGGGAGGACGGGGGAGCCATGCGATATTCACCTGTCCCTGTTCCACCGCCGGGCTCTGTCTTCCGCGTCCTCTGGCTGTGACGTTAAAGTTTCTGTTTTGTTTAGCTCCTTCACATTTTATTCATTGATGAAAACAAAATAATAACACTTCTATTTTTTTTTACTGTCTAAAACCTTTGTGTGTGTATAAATATATATATATATATATATTTATATGTACTGTATATTATATATAAATAAATAAATATATATTTTATATGTACTGATGTACTGTATATAATATATATATATATATATATATACACACACCCCCACTATATATACATATGTATATATATATATATATATATATATACCACACTTTAATCACATATCATAAATTACTATCCGACATTAGTAGCTAATGAGATTGACAGTAACGCTAATGAATAGATTTGTAGTATACTTTAATTATACTTGAATTGATTAATACTGATAGCTCAGTCCATTTAATGAACAAATGCAATTATCAATGAAGTGCTACAGGTCTATGTATTACAATCAGTGTCAGCCACAAACAATTTCACATGTGATATTCAGCAGGATTAAAAAATATCTTCAAGTAAAAATACCTTGAAAATATTACAAAGAGGGTAACAAAAGTAGCATCATTAGACCAATAATAATTATTGAAAAACCTTGAGTTTATAGAAGTTATGCTTGAACAGAAAAACAAAAATAGGAATATATATTGGTGAGGCTCAGCACCCTTATGTACACATGATTCCCAGACATAGTTTTAATTTGAGAGGTAAACCTGGTTTTCTTTCACTTCCCTATTCAGATGAGGCCTGGTTTGGCATATGGACAGGAAGGATGTAAGTGAAAGGGTCCATCCATATTTAGGTAGACCTTGATGGGGTTGGATGGCTTTTGCGCAGTTTGATAAAAAAAATGCTAATTAATACCTTACATTTTTAACATTTACAGCAACATTGGAGTTCATATATTCATTAATCACAGTCTGCTGATGCATGGTATACACATAGATCTTGTTGATCAATCTTAAGCAAACTGTACAACAATATATGGAAAATGTTAAAAAATGAAAGAAACTTTGCAAAAAGTAAGAGAATAAATTAAAGTTCAGTCACCAGCACTGGTATGCTCTTATTTATTTCTTTCACATGCAAATGTGGTGCCCCTGAGGGTCCAGTTGCCACAGAGGTACTGCACCTCAGCCAGAGTTGTGGTACCCCACTCTCGGGTAAGGAGGGGGCACTTCCCAGGAACCACAAACACTAGTACCCAACACAATAGCTCTATAGGCCAGGAAGGCAGGGCCGCAGCTATAATGAGGCAAGTTGAGCCAGGTGCTGAAGCGGCAGGCAGCAGGGGGCGGCATTATGAGCTCCTCTACCCGCAGCACCTACAATTTAGCCTCTGCACGCTGGTGCTGCGTTCGTGCAAGAGGCTGTAATTGATGAGATCATAGAAGGGAAGGAGTCAAGGCCCCCTGATCATGTGACCCCTGACTCCTCCCCTCCAGTGACCTCATCACAGGTCCTGTAGTTGCTCCACTCCTCATCTGTAGCGTCTTCACTCCGGATATCATGTGACCCCTGATTCATCCCCTCCTATGACCTCATCACAGGTCCTGTGCTCATAGCCCTTGTTTTATGCAGGACTCTGCTGTCTGTCATCATCCTGGATGAGGGAAGTTTATTTGTGGGGTCAGGGGGGTTTACAGGGTGGATGTAGCAGAGCCGCGAGTGTGTGAGGTGTACGGAGCAGAGCTGCACATGTACGAGGTGTGCGGAGCAGAGATGTGTACGGAGCAGAGCCGCGAGTGTCTGAGGTGTACGGAGCAGAGCTGTGGGTATGCGAGGTGTACGGAGCGGAGCCGTGTGTGTACGAGGTGTAAGGAGCAGAGCCGCGTGTGTATGAGGTGTAAGGAGCAGAGCCGCATGTGTACGAGGTGTAAGGAGCAGAGCCGCATGTGTACAAGGTGTAAGGAGCAGAGCCACGTGTGTATGAGGACCGAGGTGTACGGAGCAGAGCCATGTGTGTGGGAGGTGCACGGAGCAGAGCTGCACATGTACGAGGTGTACGGAGCAGAGCCGCACGTGTGCGAGGTGTACGGAGTGGAGCCGTGTGTGTGTGAGGTGTACGGAGCGAAGCCGCGTGTGTAAGAGGTGTAAGGAGCGGAGCCGCGTGTGTAAGAGGTGTAAGGAGCGGAGCCGTGTGTGTGTACAAGGTGTACGGAGCGGAGCTGTGTGTGTGTATGAGGTGTACGCAGCAGAGATGTGTACGGAGTGGAGCTGTGTGTGTGTACGGAGCGGAGCCGTGTGTGTGTACGAGGTGTCCGGAGCAGAGATGTGTACGGAGTGGAGCTGTGTGTGTACACGGAGCGGATGTGTGTGTGTGTACGAGGTGTACGGAGAAGAACGGCGAGTGTGTGGGGTATACGGAGCGGAGCTGTGTGTGTGCGAGGTGTACGGAGTGGAGCCGCGTGTGAACGAGGTGTAAGGAGCGGAGCCGCATGTGTACGAGGTGTACGGAGCAGAGATGTGTATGGAGCAGAGCCGTGTGTGTGTGTATGGAGTGGAGCCGTGTGTGTACGTGGAGCAGAGTCGTGTGTATGGAGCGGAACAGCGCGAGTGCGAGGTGTACGGAGTGGAGCAGCGCGTCTGCGAGGTGTACAGAGCAGAGCATGTGTGAGATGTACGGAGCAGAGCCGCATGTGTACGAGGTGTATGGAGCAGAGCCGCGTGTGTGTGAGGTGTATGGAGCAGAACCGCATGTGTACGAGGTGTATGGAGCAAAGCCGCATGTGTACAAGGTTTACGGAGTGGAGCCATTTGTGTACAAGTTTTACAGAGTGTGGCCACATGTGTACAAGGTGTACGGAGCAGAGCCGCATGTGTATGAGGTTTACGGAGTGGAGCCATGTGTGTACTGAGTGGAGCCGTGTGTTTGCGAGGTGTACAGAACGGATCCGTGTGTGTACGAGGCATAAAAAGCGGAACCGTGTGTGTATGATGTATGCGGAGCCATATGTGTACAAGGTGTATGGTGGGGAGCATTCATACCTCCCAGCGGGACAGTCCCGATTTTGAGAAAGATTCTGCCCCACTGCCCCGGCTGGGAGCTTACTTTTCCCGCGGACACAGGAGTACATGGCGGAGCCCCGAGGAGCACTTTAAAATTCACACGTGACATTCCACTGGAAGTGACGTGCTAAAAGCTGACTGGAAATGAGGTAATTTCGGGAGGAGATTGTGACGGAACCATGGAGGTACTTCAGGGAATTCTTCAGATCCATCACCATGTCCTCCCCCAACAGCGCGGACAGCAGGATCGCCTTGGACTCGGGGATGCCGGCCATGTGAGCGGATCATGATATGTCCTGCATCGGGAGGCTCAGGTGGGCACTACAGTGGGAGCCGGGCTGCTATAGTATCTTTATAGAATCTTTCTTTCTCTCTCTGTTTCTTTCCTTCTTTCTTTCTTTCTTTCTTTCTTTCTTTCTTTCTTTCTTTCTTTCTCAGTTATTTCTTTCTTTCCCCTCTTTCTTTCTCTCTCTGTTCTTTATTTCTTTCTTTCTCTCTGTGTTTTCTTTTTCTCTCTGTTCTTTCTTTTCCTCAGTACCAGTCAGTATGCCCACAGTACCAGTCAAATAAGAGGGGTAGGAAACTAGACGGCACTGGTCACATTGAGCCTCTCATACTTTTTATTGGTGTATAATCATATGCCCTGAGCACCTCCATAAAGTGGGCCAGTGCCAGACAACAGGGTACAAGCAAATCACTATTACTATCAGTCCAAGTGGACAATTATATAGGTAAAGTTAATGATGTCCCTGTGCCAAGCACTAACATACATAGTTACATAGTAACATAGTTTTGAAGGCTGAAGGAAGACCTTGTGTTCATCTAGTTCAGCCTATTTTTAGTGCAGCTGTTCTGCATTGTTGATGCTGGGGAAGGCAAAAAACCCACAGAGTAAAAGCCAATTTTCTCCATAGGGAAAAAAATTCCTTCCCCTAAGCTGGGTCAACCATCTACCTATAATATTATGTTATTCGTAACCTTCTATACTGTTACTCAAAAGAAAAGCATCCATTCCTATCTTAAATTAATTCAGTAAGTTGGCCATCACCACTTCCTCAGGAAGAGAATTCCAGAGCCTCACTGCTCTTACCGTGAAGAACCCTCTTCTATGCTGGTGCAGAAATTGTCTTTCCTCCAAATGAAGAGAATGCCCCCTTGTTCTTGTCACAGTCCTTGGTACAAACAGTTCATTGGAGAGATCTCTGTATTGCCCTCTGATATACTTGTACATATATAAGGTCTCCCCTAAGTCTTCTCTTTTCTAGAGTACATAGACCTAATTTTGATAACCTTTCTGGGTATTGTAGTGAACCAACTCCATTTATCATTTTAGCAGCCCGCCTTTGAACCCTTTCAAGTTCAGTAATGTCTTTCTTGAGCACCGGCGTCCAAAATTGCACACAATACTCCAAGTGTGGTCTGACGAGTGATTTGTACAGAGGGAGAATTATGTTTTCATCTCGTGTCCCCAGACCTCTTCTAATTCATCCCATGACCCTATTTGCTTTGGTGGCAGCTGCCTCACACTGGGCACTCCAATTTAGCTTCTTATTGACTAAGATGCCTAAGTCTTTTTCCATGTCTGATTTCCCCAGCAGTTTCCCATTTAGTAAGTAATTGTAGCATCTGTTTCTCCTTCCCATGTGCATAACCTTACACTTATCTGTGTTAAACCTCATTTGCCATTTTTCAGCCCAATTCTCCAGTTTACTCAAACCTGTCTGTAGTTGCAAACTGTCCTCCTTTGTGATAACTACCTTACATAGTTTTGTATCATCTGCAAATACTGATATTTTATTGTGTAAGCCATCCACTAGATCATTAATAAATATATTAAATAGTAGGGGGCCCAATACAGAGCCCTGTGGTACCCCACTAGTAACCCTGGCCCAATCTGAGTATGCACCATTAATAACCACTCTTTTTCTATCACTAAGCCAGCTACCTACCCATCTACACACATTTTTCCCTAGCCCAAGCTTTCTCATCTTACTTACCAATCTTTTATGTGGGACAGTGTCAAATGCTTTAGAGAAGTCGAGATAAATGACATCCAATGATTCTCCTTGGTCCATTTGAGAGCTTGCATCCTCATAGAAGCTGATCAGGTTAGTTTGACAGGAGCGATCCTTCATAAATCCATGTTGATAAGGAGTTAAACATTCATTAACACTGAGATATTCCATAATGGTATCCCTTAGAAACCCTACAAAAATTTTACCCACAACAGATGTTAAGCTTACCGGCCTATAGTTTCCAGGTTCCCTTTTACACCCCTTTTTGAATATTGGTACCACATTTGCTTGCTGCCAATCAAAAGGAACAGACCCTGTTTCTATAGTCTTTAAATATAAGGAAGAGAGGCCTGTCTATCACATTACTTAACTCTCTTAATACCCGAGGGTGAATGCCATCAGGGCCTGGTGATTTGTCAATTTTAATGTTACTAAGGCAGTTCTGCACTTCTTCCTGGGTTCGGCAGGTACACCTTGATGGGGAGTTTACATTATCACTCTGCATTTCCCCTGGCAAATCCTTTTCCTGTGTGAACACTGTTGAGAAAAAAGTATTTAAAACATTTGCTTTTCTCACATCGCTCTCTATGATTTCCCCCTCATTGTTCTTTAAAGAGCCAACACCATCAATTTTAATCATTTTACTGTTTATATAATTAAAGAATAGTTTGGGGTTTGTTTTACTTTCCTTAGCAATGAGTCTCTCAGTTTCCACTTTTGCTAAATGTATTTGTTTTTTACACATTTTATTTTTTTCTCTATAACTTTTTAATGCTTCTTCATTGCCTTCTTGTTTTAGCTTCTTAAATGCCTTGTCCTTGTTATTTATTGCCCTTTTTACATCCTTATTTAGCCACATTTGTGTTCTCCTGTTCCTAGCCCTTTTATTTCTGTACGGAATGGCTAGCTCGCAGTGGGTGTGTAAAACTGATTTAAATATTTCCCATTTATTTTCTGTGCTCCTATTTTTGAGGACACTGTCCTAATCAATTCGGCGAAGGTCCTCTCTAAGCTGATCAAACTTTGCTTTCCTGAAATTCAGCGTTTTTGTAACCCCCTTCCAGGGCACCTTACTGAAGGACAAGTGGCATTGTATTATATTGTGGTCACTGTTCCCTAGGTGCCCATCGACTCGTACTTCTGTTATTCTATCTGGCCTGCTGCTTAAAATTAAGACCAGAAGGGCTGGCCCTCTAGTTGGGCCCTGCACAAGTTGTGACAGATAATTATCCTTGGTCACTGACAGAAATTGGTTTCCTTTCTGAGATACGCAGGTTTCAGTTTCCCAGTCTATGTCGGGGTAGTTGAAGTCCCCCATAATAATCACCTCATTGTGATTTGCTGCTTTGTCTACTTGTTTCAATAATACATTTTCAGTGGTTTCTGTTATATTTGGTGGCTTATAAGAAACCCCTATGAGGATTTTATTACTTTTCCCTTCTTGTATCTCCGCCCATAGAGACTCCACCTCTTCATTTCCCTCTTGTATATCTTCTCTTAGTGTGGGCTTTAAAGTGGATATATATAGACAGACTCCTCCCCCTTTCCTTTTTTTACAATCCCTCCTAAACAAATCATATCCTTGCAAGTTAGCTGCCCAGTCATAGCTGTCGTCTCACCATGTCTCAGTTATTCCTACTATGTCGTACTTTTCCTCATACATTACCAACTCCAGATCTTCAATCTTATTGGTCAGGCTTCTTGCATTGGTCAGCATGCAGGAAAGAAGTTTTGCTTCCTTTTTCTTAGCTTCCTTCTGAGTACCTTATCTTGGGTCCTCTTTACCACACCTGCTATCCTTGATTAGTTTGTCCTTCTTCTGCATGTTCTTGTCTGCTGTTTTTCCTCCCATCCCCTCTTCTTCTAGTTTAAAGCCCTCCTGATGAGTGTGGCAAGTCTTCTGGCAAATGTGTGTTTCCCAGGTTTTGTGAGGTGTATCCCATCTCTTGCGAGAAGTCCATCGTAGAGGTAATTCACGCCATGGTCCAAGAATCCAAATCCTTGCTGCCTGCACCACCGTCGTAGCCAGTTGTTCACCTCTAGTATCCTACTCCATCTTCTGATGCCATGACCATCGACTGTGAGGATTGATGAGAAAACAACCTGTATGATCTGTTCCTTTATTTTCTTCCCCAGAATTTCAAAGTCTTCGCAGATAGTTGGTAGGTCATTTCTTGCCGTGTCGTTTGTGCCTACATGTATCAGTAGGAAAGGGTAGTCGTCCTTGGATTTGAGGATAGTTGGTATCCTGCTGGCCACATCCTTGATTTTTGATCCGGGGAGGCAGCATACTTCTCGTGCGGTTATGTCCGGCCTGCAGATAATTGCCTCCGTGCCTCTTAGTAGTGAGTCACCCATAACTACCACTCTTCTTTTCTTTCACTGCGGAGGATCAGAATACACTGAGGAGACCAGATGAGCGGGGTTTGGGTAGAAAATTATATGGGGCCCATTACACTGTATGAAGTAATATATGGTGCCCATTATGCTGTATGAAGTAATATATGGTGTCTATTATACTATACAAAGTAATATATGGTGCCCATTATACTGTACGAAGTAATATATGGTGCTCATTATGCTGTATGAAGTAATATATCGGGCCCATTATACTGTATGAAGCAATATATGGGGCCCATTATACTGCATCAAGTAATATATGGTGCCCATTATACTGTATGAAGTAATATATGGTGCCCATTATACTGTATGAAGTAATATATGGTGCCAATTATACTGTATGAAGTAATATATAGGGCCCATTATGCTGTATGAAATAATATTTGTGGCCCATTATACTGTATAAAGTATTATATTGTGCCCATTATACTGTATGCAGTAATATATGTTGCTCATAATACAGTATGAAGTAATATATGGGGCCCATTATACTGTATGAAGTAATATATGGGGCCCATTATACGGTATGAAGTAATATATGGGGCCCATTATACTGTAATAAGTAATATATGGGGCCCATTGTTACGGTTTGTGCTTTAGATGGCAGATAAAGACAATAACCCGGAGTGGACCCTCTGGGTCACGGCTCCAGAGCCCCTGGGGGCGAGCTGACCAGGTGGGGCCACCCCCTATACAGGGAGTGTTTGGGGCAGACCCACAAGGGATGGAACCGTGACAGCCGGAGCCAAAGGGGCGACTGGGTGAGCACCAGGGGGTACTAGGGTGAAGAGTCAGCTGAGCAGCGGTACAGAGGACAAAGAATAAGCAGCCAGAGAGAGACACGGACGTGGAGGGTTCCGAGCTGGCGAATGCTGGAGGCGGCAAGAGAGAGGGAGAGGTGAGAGGCTAAACGGACAAGGACCACAGAGCAGGAGAGTCACAGTACAGTAGGGAAGAAGGCAGAAGTGAGCGGCAGAGGAGAGGTGAGGTAAGGAATGCAGGGATAGCGAACACAGAGGCAAAACAACAAGACACAGACAAGGAGCCACAGGGAGAAGGTACAGGGCCTGGGAGCGTAGAAAGCGCTCACCAAAGGGACAGCGGATCAGAACGATACACAGGCGTTTTACCTGGGAAGACGCCGGGCAGAAATAGAGGATGGGCACAAGGTGTAATCAGAGTGCCGGCCGCAGGAGTGTAGGACCGACGTCGGGGAGGCCGGAGGTCAGGAGCGGGGACGCACCGGGAAGCTGGTGCGCGCCGGGAGGTGCGCACAGGACCCTGCAGGTGAGCATCGGCGGCGGGCGTGACACCTATTATGCTGTATGAAATAATATTTGGGGCCCATTATACTGTATACAGTAATATATGGGGCTCATTATTCTGTATGAAGTAATATATGGTGCCCATTATGCTGTATGAAGTAATATATGGTGCCCATTATACTGTATGCAGTAATATATGGTGCCCATTATGCTGTACAAAGTAATATATGGCGCCCATTATGCTGTATGAAGTAATATATGGTGCCCATTATACTGTGTGAAGTAATATATGATGTACATTATACTGTATGAAGTAATATATTGTGCCCATTATGCTGTATGAATTAATATATGGTGCCCATTATACTGTATGAAGCAATATATGGGGCCCATTATACTGTATGAAGTAATATATGGGGCCCATTATACTGTAAGAAGTAATATATGGTACCCATTATGCCGTATGAAATAATATTTGGGGCCTATTATACTATATACAGTAATATACGGGCTCATTATACTGTATGAAGTAATATATGGTGCCCATTATGCTGTATGAAGTAATATTTGGAGCCCATTATACTGTATGCAGTAATATATGGTGCCCATTATGCTGTATGAAGTAATATATTGTGCCCATTATGCTGTATGAAGTAATATATGGGGCCCATTATACTTAATGAAGTAATATATGGTGCCCATTATACTGTATGAAGTTATATATGGGGCAAATTATACTGTATGAAGTAATATATTGGGCCCATTATACTGTATGTAGTCATATATGGGGCCCATTATACTGTATGAAGTAATATATGGGGCCCAGTATGCTGTATGAAGTCATATATGGGGCCCATTATGCTGTATGCAGTAATATATGGGGCCCATTATACTGTATGAAGTAATATATGGTGCCTATTATGCTGTATGAAGTAATATATGGGGCCCATTATACTGTATGAAGTAATATATGGGGCCCAGTATGCTGTATGAAGTCATATATGGGGCCCATTATGCAGTATGCAGTAATATATGGGGCCCATTATACTGTATGAAGTAATATATGGTGCCTATTATGCTGTATGAAGTAATATATGGGGCCCATTATACTGTATGAAGTAATATATTGGGCCCACTATACTGTATGAAATCATATATGGGGCCCATTATACTGTATGAAGTAATATATGGGGCCCAGTATGCTGTATGAAGTCATATATGGGGCCCATTATGCTGTATGCAGTAATATATGGGGCCCATTATACTGTATGAAGTAATATATGGGGCCCAGTATGCTGTATGAAGTCATATATGGGGCCCATTATGCTGTATGCAGTAATATATGGGGCCCATTATACTGTATGAAGTAATATATGGTGCCTATTATGCTGTATGAAGTAATATATGGGGCCCATTATACTGTATGAAGTAATATATTGGGCCCACTATACTGTATGAAATCATATATGGGGCCCATTATACTGTATTAAGTAATATATGGTGCCTATTATGCTGTATAAAGTAATATATGGGGCCCATTATACTGTATGAAGTAATATATTGGGCCCATTATACTGTAGGAAGTCATATATGGGGCCCATTATACTGTATGAAGTAATATATTGGGCCCATTATACTGTATGAAGTTATATATGGGGCCCATTATACTGTATTAATTAATATATTGTGCCTATTATGCTGTATGAAGTAAAGTATTGGGCCCATTATACTGTATGAAGCAATATATGGGGCCCATTATACTGTATGAAGTAATATTTGGGGCCCAATATACTGTATGCAGTAATATATGGGGCCCATAATAGTGTATGGAGCATTATATGGGGCCCATAATACTGTATGGACATTATGTGGGGTAGGGGATGACTTTCTGTTTGTTGTGGATCTGACCGCTGGGACCTCCATGATCCTAGGAAACATAGCTTTGAAGAGCACCATGTAAATGGAGCTGTGGTCGATCATACGCACTGTGGTGCCATTCACATGTGGCTCTTCAAATAACTCCTTAAAGAGAGTGATGAGGGGACGACAAAGTATAGCAAAAATTCACTGATCGGGGTGAGGAGTGCTATAGTATGTGGGCTGGTGGGGTTTGTGTGGCAGAGCTGCATTTTTGTCCCAGTCCAGCCCTGTGCCAGGCCCACCATTGCCATTAATGACATTTGTTCTGGATACTTCTGTGTTGTTCTTGTATGTGCGCGTGATGGCGCTGACATCCTTGTGTTTGGACACCTTTTTTTTCTATTTATCTGAATCAAAATGTCTACTATTGTACTCAGTTTTACAGGATAGATAAGAAAATAAACTTTGTGTGTGGGGGGGGCGTCATTTTGCTGTTCGCCTCAGGCAGCAGATAGGCTAGGTTCACCCCTGCAGAGAGGAGCTAGATATCTAGATAGAGGGTGTGGGTGGATGAAGTAGATAAGGGTAGGACAGCAGGAGAGAAAGCTGACAGTTGATAGTGGAGAGTTGTCATGGTAACAGGAGTCAGTTGGAGGAGGAGTCAGGCAGAGAAGACAGTTTTGGGAAGGGAACTGAAGGAGGGAGGAGCTCGTCCCAGGACTGGAGAGTAAAGTGGAGTGAAGAAGGGGTCCTAGGTGTCGGGGAAGTGAAGAATCCACCTGCGGCGTCTGAATACATGCCGACCGTAGACGGGTGGAAGGTTCAGGTCGCAATTGGGGACCGGCCCCAGACTAGTGGAGAGACTGTAGGACTCAGCTAGAAAGCCAGAGGCTGAAGTATCTGTATGTGTGACAGCCAAATCCACACACATTCGCTGAAAAGTCAGCCATATAGGGTCAAGGGGACCAGGAGATCGTCGCCCGACAAGATAAGAGGCTGCTGGCTTGGAACACTGTGTGTGATGCAGAGCAGGAGAGGCAGAAGCCAGCGCAGGGCCACGCCCAGGGCCATGATCAGGTCACTGCTGCCGTGACATCCCCTGGAGAACTGACCTGCCCGGTGCCGAGTCCCCCGGCCCTAGGCATACAATGAAATAAATATGGGGAAAGTTAAAGTGGAAAGTTTGTGACACCACCCGTGGTATTCGGCAAATAAGAAGATGGTCGATTCTGCAATTCAAATCCACTGGGGCAGTTGGTGACGCAGCAAAGATATTACACCCCTCCACGGGGAGACCTAGGCCCCAGGGCAGATATAAGATAGTAGAAGATGTTAACTGTTGTAGTGCAGGGCAGATGATGCAGTAAATAAATCTGAGGACACAGCGGAGTGCAGTCTTCACACTTTCATTCACAGTCTTTCAAGTTGCAATCCCCACCTGGTATACTGTGTCCTCAGGGTTGGTGGTCCAGCCAGCTATCAGGCACATGCATACTGCAGCCTCCATTTAGTTAGCTGAGTTCTCAGTTTGTCCACTAGTCTGGGGCCGGTCCCCTACTGTGACCTGGTGGCGTCACAAACTTTCCCCTATAACTTTCCCCTTGTTTATTTCATTGCATGCCCAGAGCCACGGACCGTGTTACTGCTGCAGTGACATCCCCTGAAGAACTGACTGACCCGGTGCTGAGTCCCCCAGCCCTAGCAGGAGCTGCACATATATAGTGCCTTTAATTTCACAGCGCTTTACAGGCATCAGCATCACTATCACCATTGGGGCTCATAATCTAGACTCCCTATCTATATGTCTTTGGCGTGTGGAAGAAAACCCACACAAACATGGGAAGAACATGGTGGGATTTGATCCCAGGAACCCAGCAATTGCAAAGCAACAGTGATAGTCACTGAGCCCACTGTGTATGTATATATATATATATATATATATTTATATTGTGGTACAGGAAAGGGTGTTTTACTGTATGGGAGATACATTTCTCCCAGCAGGTTAATGTTTGGCTGGGATTTTCCCTAAAGACAAGGACCTGCGATGATGTCATTGTCACGTGATCACCCCATGTGATGTCTACCTCGCCTGTGGGAGGGGTTATGGGCTATGTAAAGGAGGATGGTATTTGGCACATGGTGAGTGGGAATGGAAGATACAGGAACTTGGCTGGAGTTAGGGTACCGTTACACCTAGCGATGCACCAGCGATACCGACCAGTGATATGACGCGGTCAGGATCGCTGGTGCATCGCTAGGTGGTCGCTAGTGAGCTGCCACACAGGCAGATCTCACCAGCGACATCGCTGGGGACGGGGATCGCTACTTACCTGTCAGACGCGGCGATCCTGCGTCCTCCCGCCCGGCTCCAAGCGTCGCTCGTCGGCGCCACAGGAAGCCCAGCAGGAAGTGACCGACGAGGAATGGTCCAGGAGCTTCTCGCGCGATCAGCGATAACCAGCGGGGGAGCGGGTCGGAGGTAAGTATCACATGCAGCGATATCACTAGCAATATCGCTGCAACGTCACAAAATCGGTGACTTTACAGCGATATTGCTAGCGATATCGCAGTGTGTAACGGGGGCTTTAGCCTGAATTTGTTAGCAGGATTACCTGTGCTGCAGAGCTATAGCAGCAAGACTCCAAACAACCCTGGGAATGGCACCTGGCGGATGCTGCTGACCTGGCAGCCGCTTAGATAAGCCCGTCCCTTGCAAGGGTGAGTCTGGGATCAGTGGTTCTCCAAGCTGGAGTCTATTAGTGTTTTTCCGTTGCTTTCTGTTAACCTGCTGTTTCAAAGTGACATTAAACCACTGAAGTTGGACTATAAGGCCGGGGTCCACTAACCGACGCAAAATACGGTCCGTAGTTTACATGCGTAATACGGATGAATGACCCCTAAATAGTGCTCCATATGTCATCTGTAAGCAAGGTGTGGTCGGTATTTTGCGCATGTCAGCATCCGTATGTAATCCGAATGTAATCCGCATGGCGAGATTTTCTCGCAGCCTTGCAAAATGGACATTTAACGGTTTTAAGGCCTGCAAACTATTTAAATCATTATCCTGCACCCTATTTATTGCTTCAGGAACAGGTCGCTGCCTCCATTCTGGCCATTTGTGACCTTGCCTTCACTAGGTGTGTTGGTGTTGTATGTGCAACATGGCAGACAGTCTGACTTTCAGCACAACTGAGCAGGTTCTCGTCAACTGGCTTTTGTCACACCGCTTTGGTCAACCATACCCAGTGATAGTGGATCCGCGGAGGAGGAGACGCATGTGGGTACATCCACTTTTGAGGCAATGACTCACAAGAGGTCATTTTCACCGCCTCTATTCTTCTCTGCGGGAGCATCCTGCAAAATTCTACCAATACTGTCGCATGAGCCTTGCAACATTTGATCGACTCTTGGAGACAGTGCGCCCTGGGATAACCTTTCAGGACCCAAGGATGCGCAAAGCTATATCTGCAGAGGAGCGACTTCTACTCACATTACGGTATGTATTACACAACCACAATCTCTATGTTCATGATGTGTTGCCCAAAGTATGTATATATTGCTTCATGGACTAATTTTAATGCCCTCATCTTATTCCAGATATGTTGAAACTTACAGACCAGAATGTTATGTGTAATATGTACTGAATATCACTTAGTCATTGTGCAACCAAATATGTGTGTGTTAGTAGATGTGAAATCATAACACGTTTGGTATGTATGTACATGTTTTTTGGGTAATTTGAGCATTCTGCAATGTTCCTTTTCTGTTGTTCTTCAGCTTCCTGTCCACTGGCCTGTCTTATGCCGCTCTACACCATGAGTTTCTGATTGGAAGGTCTACCATTTCTGGCATAGTGAGGTCCACATGTAGTGAAATATGGTCAAGACTACATCAACTCATCATGCCCGAGCCCAGGATGGAAGACTGGTTGAGGATATCAAGGGACTTTGAGGAGGAATGCCAGTTTCCTAATTGTTTTGGGGCCCTTGATGGCAAACATATCCGGGTGCGTAAGCCGCCGAACTCTGGCTCCCAATTCTTCAATTATAAACAATACTTTTCTGTTGTATTGTTGGCTCTGGCCGACCCTCAATACAAGTTTATAATTGTTGACATTGGGGCCTATGGAAGGACGGGAGACTCTCGAGTCTTCAATACTTCCATTATTGCTCGGCGGCTACGCACCAACCAGTTGGATCTACCACCACCACGCCAGCTACCAGGCTCCACTCAAGAATCTGTCCCTTATGTCCTTGTGGCAGATGAGGCGTTTCAGTTAAAGCGCAATGTCATGAGGCCATATCCCCGGCGCAACCTTGACCACCGGCGCAGAATTTTCAACTTGCGCCTATCACATGCTCGGCGACTGGTGGAGTGTTCTTTTGGCATTCTTAGTGCAAAATGGCGGGTACTCCAGTCTGCCATTCAGCTGAGTGAACAAAATGTTCATGAAGTTAAAGTCTGTGTGGTTCTTCATAACTTCACCAGGATACATGATTGTTCCTCCTCTGCTGGTGTTGTGCTTGGGTTGGACAATGTGCATAGGGCGAGACCACCTAGCAACCCTCAACGTAGACCGCTCTCTGGCCTCAAAGTGCGTGATATTTTCACAAATTACTTTATGTCACCTGAGGGGGAAACTTCTTGGCAAGAGCATGCTGTGTCTATGTTATAATATTTTGGTTTTTGTGTGTCTAAATATATAGATTTCTTCCCCTTCTCATTCTATGACTGTTGAATTGCACTGGTAAGAGTATGTTAGTATGCTGACACGGTTTTTTGGAATTGAGACAGAGACGTAAAATGTAGTAGACAAATTTTTACTTTTGCCTTTTTTTTTTTTTTTTTTTTTTTTAAAGCAAAACATATTCTTGCCATATCACAAATGTGGCAATGGGCCAATTTGGCCTTTTTGCAGATGTGAACATTGTTTCACAATAAAATTTTCAAACAGAGAAAATACAAAAAAAAAAAAAGGGAATAACAAAATAGAAAGATTATAAAGTTTGATATGTTGGGGGAGGAGAACGCGGAAGACAAGCCTGTGTTTGGTGCTGGCTACTTTGCCCAACTTGCCCATCGCCCTGTGTGGGGGCATACTGTTGCCCATGATGTGGGTATTGTACTGCCTCCTGGGATTGGCCTTGGTATTGGCCAGAGTGATACTGACCAGGGGCATCTTGTTGGGTCGGGTAGGCCTGTGTCTCATACCCACCAATATAGCCATGTCGTCCCCAACCAGGTTGGGACCAGCCTCCAAAACTGGCTGGGAAAAAGTGGCCATATTGGTGGGGTTGGCTAGAGGCAGACATATGTGGCTGGTGTTGGAAAGGTTGGGTAGGGGGAGGAAGGGGGTGAGGTGTAGGCCCACGTATTTGAGGATCCTCAGAGCCTGCTTGAGCAAGCATGTGTGTGGGTGGTCTAAGGCACATTAGATTTCTGGGTGAAAGCTGCCACCTCTCCAGATATTCAAATAGCTCATATGGTGTATTGGGGGGTGTGCTTGCATCAAGCAGGATCTGAAAACATCCTCGAATATGGAGCCTCACCTCACGGGAAAGGGCTTAAAGATAAAGGGCCAGGCTATGTGAGTATGCCTCCTCTCCATCATCTGTATTCACTTTAGACAGATAGTTCAGTACCCCTGTGTCAACATTGGTACGGGTATCTTGGGCAGGGATCTGTCGCCTTCTTCTTCCTCGCCGGGATGGTCCAGCAGGCTGTGGGGAGCCCCGGATCTGGGCAGTTGGGCTGCTGCTCATGTTGCCCAGCTCCTCCTGTATGGCTGATGGTGCAGCAGCAGACGGTCCTGGTTGTGGATGTTGTCCTGGTGGTGGGGTTTCTGGCGCAGGCAATGGGTTTTCCTGTGAGGATTCTTCACCCATGCTTCTTATAGGGGGACAAGATGGGCCAGCCACCTCATCCCCTACAGGATCAATGATGGGCTCTGTATCTGAGCCAGTTCCTCAAAGGTTGGACTGAGTTCTGTTATGAAATAAAACAGAGCCAAGAATAAATCAATGTTTTTGGCCCTGTAAAGTATCTGTGTAATGTGGTGTGAGGTATCTACTTACGGTCTCAGATCCAGAATAGGGGCGAGGAAGGAGAGGCGGCATAATATATGTATTTCTGCTTTAGGTGGCCTGCATCACCACTCCAGGACCGCTGCTGACGTTCCCACCTGTATTGGTCGCGAATGCTGCGCCACTGTCTCATCACATCTTCCACTGCAATGTGACAGTAAAGATTCTCAATTTCACATATTTGATAGGTCTAATTTGCTACCAGTAGCCTAGCCATGTGGCCTTCTGGGGTGTGCTTTCTACCCAGGGAGGCATATCTAATTGCCTCATCCAGCCCAGATACACAGGGTCAAAATGGTTCATGTAACAAGTATCTACACTTAAAATAACTTGTTTGGCTAGGAGGATGAGGAGCTTGTGGCCTGTGCCAAATGATGGCAGTGTTAAACCATGGGTCACATCAAAATCTGCCCGCCTCATGAGGAAAAAAGATTTAAATAAACTGGAGAAGTGGGCAGCAACTAACAGAATGGTTTTTAACAGGGAGAAATGCAAAGTACTACATCTGGGCAATAAAAATGAAAAAAGCATATATAGAATGGGAGGAATAGGGCTAAGTGACAGAACATGTGAAAAAGACTTGGGTATACTAATAGATCACAGACTGAATATGAGTCGACAGTGTGATGCAGCAGCAAAAAAGGCAAATGCAATTCTAGGATGTATTAACAGAAGCATACAGTCTAGATCACGTGAAGTCATTATTTCCCTCTACTCCTCTTTGGTCAGACCTCATCTGGAATATTGTGTCCAGTTTTGGGCACCACATTTTAAAAAAGACATCAACAAACTGGAGCAAGTTCAGAAAAGAGCGACCAGAATGGTGACCGGTCTGCAAACCCTGTCTTATGAGGAAAGGTTGCAGGATTTGGGAATGTTTAGTTTGCAAAAGAGAAGACTGAGAGGAGACTTAATAGCTGTCTACAAATATCTAAAGGGCTGTCACATTGTAGAAGGATCAACTTTATTCTCATTTGCACAAGGAAAGACTAGAAGCAATGGGATGAAACTGAATGGGAGGAGACACAGATTAGATATTAGAAAAAACTTTTTGACAGTTAGAGTGATCAATGAGTGGAACAGGCTGCCACGAGAAGTGGTGAGTTCTCCTTCAATGGAAGTCTTCAAACAGAGGCTGGACAGACATCTGACTGGGATGATTTAGCGAATCCTGCTTTGAGCAGGGGGTTGGACCAGATGGCCCAGGAGGTCCCTTCCAACGCTACAATTCTATGATTCTATGATTCTATGATTCTATGATTCTACAAGGACAGGAAGGGGGGGGCTGATTCTATATGCATCTTTTGATGTGATGTCTTTTGAAACAGTTTTTGGGTTGTACTTACTCAGTTTCTGCTGCTCCTCACGTGGCCGATCACCAAAATCATGGAACATCTGGTGACATATGCGCCTCCATGACGCCTCCTTTCTTGCCCGTTTGGCATAATGGGCATCACGTTGGTCCCAGAGTACTGGCCGCTCCTGCACTAATACAATAAGCATCTCCACATTGAGGAAATATGGCGCCATGACGCTGCTGTACTCCGTGGAGGCGTAGTTCCTGGATGTCTGGAGCGATTTTTGAGTTCATTTGCATGTCTAGGCTTCCTGATGATGGATTGGCCCATTTCCTGTCACCAGCCAAAAGACCTGCGTATTTCTCGCAAGTCACACGTGTGGTCCGTGTGTAATCCGTATTTTTTTCACACCCATAGACTTGCATTGGCGTATTATGGGTGTAGTACACTGACAATCGCAGTATGCTGCGATTGGCACGGACCGTAGAATACGGACGAGAAATATATGGCTTTTGGGAGCAAACCCATAGAAAATCATTGGTCCGTGTGTAATGCGTGCTTTTAAAGCCCCTCACTCGTCCGTATTCCTCTCTAGTGTGACCCCGGCCTTAGCCTGTATGTTGCCTCATTACTACATCCCTGCCATTGCCTACCAGAGCAAATCCCTACTATATACAGTTGTGGCCAAAAGTATTGACACCCCTGCAATTCTGTCAGATAATACTCAGTTTCTTCCTGAAAATGATTGCAATCACAATTTCTTTGGTATTATTATCTTCATTTAATTTGTCTTAAATGAAAAAACACAAAAGAAAATGAAGCAAAAAGCAAAACATTGATCATTTCACACAATACTTCAAAAATGGGCCAGACAAAAGTATTGGCACCCTCAGCCTAATACTTGGTTGCACAACTTTTAGCCAAAATAACTGCGACCAACCGCTTCCGGTAACCATCAATGAGTTTCTTACAATGCTCTGCTGGAATTTTAGACCATTCTTCTTTGGCAAACTGCTCCAGGTCCCTGATATTTGAAGGGTGCCTTCTCTAAACTGCCATTTTTAGATCTCTCCACAGGTGTTCTATGGGATTCAGGTCTGGACTCATTGCTGGCCACCTTAGAAGTCTCCAGTGCTTTCTCTCAAACCATTTTCTAATGCTTTCTGAAGTGTGTTTTGGGTCATTGTCCTGCTGGAAGACCCATGACCTCTGAGGGAGACCCAGCTTTCTCACACTGGGCCCTACATTATGCTGCAAAATTTGTTGGTAGTCTTCAGACTTCATAATGCCATGCACACGGTCAAGCAGTCCAGTGCCAGAGGCAGCAAAGCAACCTCAAAACATCATGGAACCTCCGCCATGTTTGACTGTAGGGACCGTATTTTTTTCTTTGAATGCCTCTTTTTTTCTCCTGTAAACTCTATGTTGATGCCTTTGCCCAAAAAGCTCTACTTTTGTCTCATCTGACCACAGAACATTCTTCCAAAACGTTTTAGGCTTTTTCAGGTAAGTTTTGGCAAACTCCAGCCTGGCTTTTTTATGTCTCAGGGTAAGAAGTGGGGTCTTCCTGAGTCTCCTACCATACAGTCCCTTTTCATTCAGATGCCGATGTATAGTACGGGTTGACACTGTTGTACCCTCGGACTGCAGGGCAGCTTGAACTTGTTTGGATGTTAGTCGAGGTTCTTTATCCAACATTCGCACAATCTTGCGTTGAAATCTCTTGTCAATTTTTCTTTTTCGCCAACATCTAGGGAGGCTAGCCACAGTGACATGGGCTTTAAACTTCTTGATGACACTGCGCACGGTAGACACAGGAACATTCAAGTCTTTAGAGATGAACTTGTAGCCTTGAGATTGCTCATGCTTCCTCACAATATGGTATCTCAAGTCCTCAGACAGTTCTTTTGTCTTCTTTCTTTTCTCCATGCTCAATGTGGTACACACAAGGACACAGGACAGAGGTTGAGTCAACTTTAATCCATGTAAACTGGCTGCAAGTGTAATTTTAGTTATTGCCAACACCTGTTAGGTGCCACAGGTAAGTTACAGGTGCTGTTAATTACACAAATTAGAGACGCATCACATGATTTTTCGAACAGTGCCAATACTGTTCACCCTCTTTTTTATGTTTGGTGTGGAATTATATCCAATTTGGCTTTAGGACAATTCTTTTTGTGTTTTTTCATTTAAGACAAATTAAATGAAGATAATAATACCAAAGAATTTGTGTTTGCAATAATTTTCAGGAAGAAAATGAGTATTATCTGACAAAATTGCAGGGGTGTCAATACTTTTGGCCACAACTGTATATATATATATATATATATATATATACAGTGGGTACGGAAAGTATTCAGACCCCGTTAAATTTTTCACTCTTTGTTTCATTGCAGCCAATTGGTAAATTCAAAAAAGCTCATTTCTTTCTCATTAATATACATTCTGCACCCCATCTTGACTGAACAAAAGACAGAAATGTAGAATTTTTGGCAAATTTATTAAAAAAGAAAAACTGAAATATCACATGGTCATAAGTATTCAGACCCTTTGCTCAGTATTGAGTAGAAGCACTCTCTTGAGCTAGTACAGCCATGAGTCTTCTTGGGAATGATGCAACAAGTTTTTCACACCTGGATTTGGGAATCCTCTGTCATTCTTCCTTGCAGATCCTCTCTGGATATATACTAAATCTGCTGCAGGGCATTGTAATCACAGCCATAGCTGTGGGTACTATAGTGCTAAAGAACTGGGAAAAACTGACACTGCACGATTCCTACCGTAGTGCAGGTGCCTACGATGCTAATCTGAATGTGAACATTACTGGCTGTGATCCGGATGTGAAAGGTCTATGTTTGATTTGTGAAGTTGGCACTTAAAGACTTTTTTCTCTTGAATTGAACTTACAGGCCTTGCTTCCTTGCTGGTGGAAAAAGCCCACTTCCTTTCTAAAGGCCTCATGCACAGCCTCACTGGCACAAGCCTCTCGCATGTCTTCGGGTACCTCTATTATGCACTTGAAACCCGAAATATCACCTTCTTGAACATAATATTGGACCTCCTCGTCCTGAGCGTCAGCGCAGTTTTCCAAGACATCGACGTCCCTTGTATGGCCCTCTGTGTGGCACTTCCTCTGCTGTATTTCTTCCTCGGTGGAGGCCCCTTCTTTGGTCAGCCTCTCCTGCTCACTCTCCTTCATTGCGATCAGATCGGGAGAGAGCAACAGTTCTATTTCCCGGTCATTCTTGGATTTCTGGAGCTGGGCATTAGTCTCCTTCTCTATCTTGAGCTCTCGGAGAACTTTATCTCACTCCTCTGCCAAGCAGCGATGCTCATCCTCTCTCCGGAGAAGCTCCTGCTGATGCTTCTCTTGGGCCTCTCTGAGCACCGCCGTATGTTTCAATAGGGCCTTGTTCATAATTTGACACGCTGACAGGTGACCTCTGATTCCAGAGACTTCCTTCTCCAGCTCATCCACTCTGTGCTCAATCGCTGGTGTCAGGACCCTTTATCGCTCAACTGTCTCTTTCACTGTCTCTTTAAGCAGCTCTATCTCATGGTCCTGATCTCTTTTGTCCAGCACGTGTCGCACCATCAGTTCTTTAATCAGATTTTCAGATGGGCTCTCTTGCCCACCCATACTCTGCCTCTTCAGTTCTCCACCTTTTCCTGCATCTGCCTCTATGTTCTCTGCAGGTCTACTACAGGTCTGTGTTAATTTCAGCCCATCACCAACTCCCTCTGTGCTGGGGTTTGTTAGAGATAAAGTGACCTCCTTATCAAGGACAATGACCCAATCTGCACTTGACCCTATCTTTTCCTCATCCTTCTTCTAAGAGGGTGTAGCCTGTCCCACCTTTCTGCCGCCCCTGCGTCAAGAGGAAGATCTGCCATTTTTACTTGGCTCCACCTTCCTGCACACTCTTTCCCTTGCGATCGAGTCAGAGTCTGAATTGGAGTCACCCCTACAAACCCTGTCATCCTGGAACAGCAAGACCCCACTCAAACAAGTGTCAGACCCCTTTCCTGGAGCTACCCCGATTTGGTCAGACCCAAGCTTTCTCCCGGTCACCCATAACTCGGGACTATTGACCCTAGGTGGTGCTACCTCCTCCTCTTTATACATCCCGTTGACATGAATCCCCACAGCCTGCTGCTGTAGTGGGGCTTTCATATGACCGTTCCGTCTCTCCACTGGGCAACCCCACACTTCATCAACTTCCCATGCATCTTCAAACAACACAAAGTCCCTTTCCCTCTCAAAGGGGTACAATAAGTTCGGTGTTATACCGCCATCTTGACACTCAACACTTTTGGACATATCCACGATCACTCTGTCCACAGTATAGTCCACAGTGACACCATGTATGCAATGAACCTTGACCTTTTTCTCGGTCAGACAGAGAACGAGAGGAGTTCCCATCAGAGTCACTTGACTCTTTCTTTGAGTCCAGCTGTCCAGAGACTCCTTACCGATTTAACATCACAGTACACCCCTGCGGCCTGTCATCAAATGGGAAGTCTATGCCACACTTGGAATAAGTAAAAAACAAACACTGCTGTTTCCCAGACATGTCCACTGAGGTAACCAGTGCTGCCCCTTTTGAAAGCTCCACCCCTTTTTGAGCCACTATTGCTTTTTGGGACTCTACCCCTTTTTGGGCCACCACCCCTGTTTGGGTCACCGTCCCCTTTCAGGACTTCACCCTTTTTGAGGTGCACGCCGTGGACTCCCCGTGTCCCTCTACAGGCCCCTCACCGCCTGTGCACAGCAGTCTATCTGCCCCAACATTTCCTCACAGTGAGGCTCCTGCGGTTGCTACTGCAGCTCCAGCTGCTGCAGAACTTCTTGCTGCTACTGCTCCTCACCGGCTCTGCAAACCTCCGGACGACTCTGCGTTGAGGACATTGACCACCTTCGTAACCCCGCCGAGTTACCGCCGGACGCTTTCAGTTTTTGTGGTCCCGCCAAGCCACAGCAAGCTGACTTGGAAAAATTCTTTGTGACCCCACCGAGCCACAGCAATCACTTCCACGTGTGCTTAGTGGACCTTTGCCCCTAGCAACCAAGTTTGTAGACCTCGTCCATTGCTCCTAGCAACAAGTCTACAAAAGTGCCCTTAGCATTATCCACCAATTGTGATGTAGAGATCACTAGCGGGTTGGGGTGTACTCACTTGGCAGCGATATAACATGCAGGAGGACTGTATGTTCTTAAAGGTTCACATAGGTTTATTGCACCATAACCCCAGCAGCACAAACACAAAGTAAAACAGCCTTTAGATCTGGCAAAACAAAATAACAATGTACATAAACAGGGCTTATAATTCCGTCAGACCTGTGGTCACTCAGGTCTGGTTATTTGTCCAGGATTCAGGCTAGGTCTGGAGCCAAATAGTTCTCCAGGCTCAGGGTTACTTGCTTACGAGGTCCGCAGTTTTCCCAGCCTGGCTTCATATAGGTCCTGTCAACCCGGACCCTCAGTGCCTCTTGGACTCCACAGGAGCACTCAACCGCTCCAGTCTTACACACGGGTCTCCATTGTCCCTCACTGATCCCGGTCAGTACCACTCTCGGTTGTCAGGCCGTTCACTCTATAGTGTCCAGCCTGACACAGAGAAATCTATCCACCCTGACAGATTCCTACACACTCACTGCCATGTGCTATACACACCTCCATTAAATAGCTGATTGTATTTTATACAGTGAATACTGTCTTATTATTGTAAATTACCATTGTAAATTGTATGCTTTAAAAGACACCTATCACCATTGTAATGCTTGAAAAAGGTTCACACCCATTGAACCGAAATGTTGCTGCATGGGCACATAGCCATATGGGCTATTATAAAAACCAACATGGTGTGCTGCCTTTTTTTTTATGGACTATTTTGAGGTTTGGTATGTACCCCGAGGGCCTGCACTCGAATCTTTTTCCTTTTTTGTGCTGTTTTTTTCAATTTTGGTCTATATATACTTACTGGAATTGGCGTGCACAAATATTTTATTTTTTCAGAAAAATTTTTTTTGCTTCACCATGACTGAAATCGGTGGTGAAACCAATATGCCCACAGCATTCAGTTACACCTTAGAGGATGAGGAAAGAATCCTTGGATCAACTGAAGGTGATGCCACAGTTTTGGATGTTCCATTTGTAGTGGACTTAAAATGCAAGTATACATATGAGAAAAAATGTATGATTACATTCCAGTTACATATAACTACATTAAGGGAATATTATAAACATAAAATAAAGAGATGTAAATGGATGAGAGACATGGAGGATTATTGTATGGGGAAGATCTACAATTGGTAAAATGACTCTAGCAAAATGTATAGAGGAAAGAAATTGCCTAATAAACTAGAGACACAAAGGCCTCAACTAGAGGAATGCATCGGAGGATTAGAAGAGGGGGGAGAAAGCATCACCGTGGAAAAAAAAGAAAAACATCAGAAAACACGGATCAACCCACAAAGACCTGCAGTGACCAAAAGAAAGGACTAGATCTTGTGGCAAACCTTACATCTAGATTATTGTCTGATGTTGAAATTGATGTTTTTATTAAAGGGGCTTTTATATAGCCCTCGCAGACATGTTAACTGGTTTAAGCTAGAAAAGGAACTCTATAGGTTCTTTAGACAACTAAAATTAAAACACTGGTTTTCTGATCATAAAAAAATGTTGATAATCTTGTTTGTACACAGGATACCACAATAGTAGAGAAGAATGTGGGTACCTTTATACTACGTATTTTTGATTTGTCTAACAATAGTGATGTCATACAAATAGTTAATTTTTTTTAAATGAAGAAAAGGAGATGTGGCACTCACCCAATTTGCAGTGTAGTGTTTCTTTATTTGACCATTAAAGGTCACACAATAGAGGACGGGCAGATTACATGAGGCATGCGAGGAAAAAGCGGACAACAGCCATTTCGCATACACAGACGCTTCAACAGGTCCACCTTTATGATTACAGACCAGATCCCTCCCTTGAGAAGAGGGGGTTACCGAATTAAATTATTAAAGATTAGAGAACTGGAGAAAAAATGGAACACGTTGAAACCTTTTGGATTAAGGCTGGGTTCACACGTAGCAGAACTCTCGAGGAAATTACCGCAAGAATTCCGGAATTCTATTCTGCGGGAAAATCGCATTTTAAATTCCTGCGATTTTCCCACGGAAAAACTAGCATTTTGCAAGCGTAATTAGCTTGCAGAATTGCTAGCTTTCCAAGCGATCTGGAGCATCGCTTGGAGAACTGATTGACAGGTTGGTCACACTCGTAAAACATAGTGTTTGACAAGTGTGACCAACTTTTTACTATTGAGGCCGCCTATGCGGCCTCAATAGTAAAAGATAGAATGTAAAAAATAATAATAAAAAAAATTGTTATTCTCACCTTCCGACGTCCCGCACAGCCTTCCCGCCTCTCTCCACGCTCCCGGTCCCAGTAATCCTTTGCGACAATTACCGCGATGACGTCCGTTCTCGCGGGATTGCGACGTCTCGCGGTCATTCGCGATGACGTCGCACGAATGACCGCGAGACTTCGCGATCCCGCGAGAACGGACGTCATCGCTCGCAAAGGCTTACTGGGACCGGGAGCGTGGAGAGAGGCGGGAAGGCTGCGCGGGACATCGGAAGGTGAGAATAACAATATTTTTTATTTTAAATTCTATTTTTTACAGGGATATGGTACCCAGAGCCCGGAGGACAGTTTCCTCTCCTCCGCACCGTGGGTACCATCCGCAAATGTTCTGCTTACTTTTCGCATGGTGTGCACAGCCACATGCGGAAAGTAAGCAGAACAATGCATTCCTATGGGTGCAGGATCACCGCGATTCTGCAAAATTAATGACCATGCTGCGTTTTTTACCGAGAAACGATTCCGCCGTGGTGAACACCGCAGCATTAGCACAGCATTGCGGAATCCCATAGGAATGCATGGGATGCTTATTTTTTGCGTTTTCGCGGCAAAATCGCGCGGTTAAAACCGCCGCGGAAACGCGAAAAAAATCCACGTGTGAACTCAGCCTAAATGTGGAATATAAATTACAGCTTACTCTAGAAAATTGCTTTCTTGCATTTCTTGGATTCAATTGTTCTTTTCCTTGTCTTTGGTGTAATTTTTAGGTATTAAATATTGTCTATTTTATATTTTTCTAGACTCTCCAGCGGCAGCGGATTGAATTTAGAAGACATGACTCCTCTTTTATTTGAGATATTTATCTTGATTAATAGTGATAAAAAATATTTTTGTCGTCTTTAAGGCTCAATAAATAAAAATATGCGAGCAGTTCTTTTTCTTCTTTTGGTTTAAAAAGGCTATATTATTAGATGTGCTGACATTGGGGGGTTGAACCTGTGTTGGTTCGGAGTGTGTGTCCAGTTGTGTGAGAATTTGTGTGTTGTGCACCACGCTCTTCTCCGTTTGGATATGGGTTACCTATCCCAGCTAATGGGAGGTGTTCCTATATTCTGGATATATCCGACCATTCATAGTCCCCTTGTTTCGCTTTAAGCGATTTAATAAAAGCACTATATATTTCTTTAAGAATTTTTGTATATAGCTTTGTGATGTAGCATTGCAAACCTATTATTGTAAGGACTCGCTATATTATGTGCATATGCACATTGGTGCCTTCCCTTATCCAAGACGGGGTCGGTGTGCAAGCGGAGCTACTGAGCATGAGCGACAGGAAAATGGTGTTTTCATTTGCTAATTTTGATCCCGCACTCTGAGCCTCTGGTAACGCTGGTACATGGCGTGCTTTTTGCTTATCCTAATGGGGTGAGTCACGTCTATTTTCTATGTCTACAGCTGCCGCTGATTACTAATCACTGTCCAATAACAGGACTTATGCTGATTGTAAATATTTTCATCATGATTTTTATTTTCCGCACATTGCACTATATTTGTACTTTCTAATGATGACACACAGTCCATGTGATTGTATTTTATACAGTGAATACTGTCTTATTATTGTAAATTACCATTGTAAATTGTATGCTTAAAAGACATTCACCTATCACCATTGTAATGCTTGAGAAAAGTTCACACCCATTGAACCGAAACATTGCTGCATGGGCACATAGCCATATGGGCTATTAAATAGACACTTTATTGAAAACCAACATGGTGTGCTGCCTTCTTTTTTAATGGACTATATACTGTATATATATATATATATATATATATATATACTGTATATACACATAGTACGGAATCAAACAATTGAAATACGCTATTGGATAAGTATTTGACTCTAAAATGTATTCTATTCCTAGGGGAAATTGTGATTATGCATATGGCTATGCATGCTGTACGTGTTCTGAAAAGAGGCCCATTCTTGTAAATTTTTCCTCTTTTATGTACATGTGTTCTAATAGATATGTGAACAAAAGTTAACTCCTTTTCAAGTAGATGACCAACATGCTTTCTATCAGAGGCATGAGGCTTTGCTACTGAACGATTCAAAGAAAACATAATGTTATTATCACTATTAGACTGATCTATACAGGGAGGGCCATTTATATGGATACACCGAAATAAAATGGGAATGGTTGGTGATATCAACTTCCTGCTTGTGGCACATTAGTATATGGGAGGGGGAAAACTTTTCAAGATTGATGGTGATCATGGTAGCCATTTTGAAGTCGGCCATTTTGAATCCAACTTTATTTTTTTCAATGGGAAGAGGGTCATGTCACACATCAAATTCATTGAGAATTTCACAGGAAAAACAATGGTGTGCTTGGTTTTAACGTAACTTTATTCTTTCATGAGTTATTTACAAGTTTCTCTTTGTTTACAGCCATTGACATGTCACAGAGGTTAACACGTGAGAAGCGGATAGAAATTGTGTTGATGTCTGGTGAACGCAGTACCCGAGTCATTGCAGCAGATTTCAGTGCAAGGCACCCTAAGCAAGAAAACTGTAACCATTCCCATTTTATTTAGGTGTATCCATATAAATGGCCCACACAAAAAAGTCTGCCTCATCACTGAACATAATGATCTGTGTAAACTGAGGGTCCTGTTCCAATATTTGTTTTGCCCATTTTACAAATTCAGCGCGCCGATCTGGGTCACCAACCATTCCCATTTTATTCAGATGTATCCATTGAAATGGCCCACCATGTAGATTAATTCAACCTATAGTTATTCCTCCAGAATCACCGACACCGAAGCACACACATAGATGGGGGAGGGCAGCAGGCCCCTGCGAGATACCTCTCCATTGAGGATGCTCAATGTCAACATGGTGGCAACAGAGAACAGTTGCTATTGCGGGAGAGGTGGGAGAGGAACACACAGATTTCTGATCCCTTTGAAATGGCTTGGTTTTGATGTCATCTAATGTTTGGTATACTTAATCTGCTCTTGAAAATCATGAGATATAAATTATAAATACTCCAAAACTAGACAAGAGCCTAATTCTAGAGGTTTTCCTGTTGTTTCCTAATGAGAAAACTTAGGAAGATACTTACCGTAATTTTTTTTGAACATTTTATATGTAGAGAAACAGAGTCTTGCCCCTCTCGCTGTCAAGCGACACATTGTGACAAGAAATATAAACAAATCCATGTTAAGAAATATGTAAACTGTATTTTGTTTAAAACGTTTTGTTTAAACTGATTTTGCATCAAAGTCCATTAGGCAAAACTATTGTTGGAAATACACGCAAGGTTGGCATGGCCTTTACAAATTCCTGAATATATCAGGAGAAACTTTCTTTCCACTTAGGTCATCAATCTTCCTTTGCTGCTGTCTGAGACACTGTTGTCCTGACTGATAACTTGACACAGTGCCTACAAAACTAAGACAAAAGCATAAAAGATCTGTATTTACACCAGGCTTTCTGAAAAAAAAAGGAAATAGTATAATGCAAGGATTTCTGGATGTATAGATAGCCATTGGTGCATAACGGTGCAATTTGTTGCTGGCCTCCAGAGAGCTCTATAGGGATTACTCTATGATATGATTTTAGAGAGAAAGATCCCCGCGTATTGTTCTTGCTGACAATTGCTCGATCTGCTGTCTGTGTCTAGCCTTGGGTATAGTAATCCTTTATGTTTCATTCACCTTAAACAGTGGCAGCCAAGTAGTAGGCCACATTCTACCAGTTGTCCTCAAAACTGCCACAAGAAGATCTTAATGTCTAGCCTCTAGGCTATTCTCTTGTTTGCTTTGGTACAGACACAGGAAAATATTGTGGGGTATATACTGTACGTAAGTCTTCACTAGTGCTATTAAATGGTAAATACTGTGCCTCACACAAATCATATCAACTTCCATATACTCCAGGCCAAAAAAGTCAGAAGGAAGCAGTTTGAACGATCATGGATAGTGATCAGATAAGTAACTGTGGCTAGTACCACTACTAAAGTAACACTGATACACTTGAAAAAAGTACATGCCATAAGATTGTAGTAAAGTACTGCACATGCCATGTGTGCCTACACGTATTTCCATGGTAGATGAACACATATTTCTATGCTAGATGAACAACTCCATATAGTTGGTTCCAATCTTCCGGAGATGTGATGCAATCTGATATTAACCACAAAAGTGAGCAGTTGACTGGCAATGCTGAGGTAAAAAGAGGGGAATCAGTAGTTGAGCAAACATTTTTACCTTTGCAGGACCATTGAAAATAGAAAATCCTTTAAATTGACAAAGATGACAAATATTATTACAGTTGTACATTAGCTGCATAATTTCACGTGGACCCGTCCTGTGTGACACGGCCCACAGGCCGGTAACTGAGACAACAAGACACGGCACGTGAAGCTGTCCTGTGTGACACGGCCCGCAGGCCGGTAACTAAGACAACAAGACATGGGGGAAGGGGAAACAGTTACAACGGTGGGCCCTACGATAGGTAACGGGGGACGTGGAGACCTCCTGAACTCCCCTGAGTCAGTGTCCCTCACACTCCTAACGATCCCTAGGCGTTTTGCTCACCGGACACCGATCAGGATACCTGTCAACCTAGCAAACCCTACAACTATCCCTTGCTAGGGAGCTGGGTGGTGCAGGCACTGGCCCCACCACTGTACTAATACACACCAGGGAAAAATACAAACAGGGGAAACACCAAAACACTTATCTTGCTCTGCTGCAGTACCAAGCATGAAAACCACAGAACAGAGGAAAAAATCCTCCAATATTTGAGAAAAAAACAAAAACAGGCAGAGATGCTTACTTGTATAGACAGGCCTCAATGCAAATGCACTATCAGGGTGCAGCGGACCCAAGTAAAATGGCAACTGCACAGGTGCAATAATACCTAATGAAACAGCCAGATTTTTTCCTCTGTTCTGTGGTTTTCATGTAGGACTTGCAAGTGTAAGGAACTTTGACGCAGTTTGTCAGCTTCCGTATTAAGGCCTTAATATCAACCAATACCTTACATATATTGATATGTTTTTTGTGCACTTTTTATCTTTTCAGGGTGCAGTTGTGCCCAAATGGTTCTGTAAACTGTGGCCTCTGTTCACACGGGATGCATTCTAGTTGGCACTGGGCAGCCCCCCTATATGGTGTTACTAAGAGGCTGTGAACCATATGTTCTGCATTCCCTGTGTGAACATTGCCACATACGGATTCTTTTTTTGCACTGGTGTACCACACGGCCAATCCCTGATTGTAGGCTGGCTGTTTCATTTGGTATTTATGCACCTGTGCAGCTGCCATTTTACTTGGGTCCGCTGCACCCTGATAGTGCTTTTGTATTGAGGCCTGTCTATACAGGTAAGCATATCTGCCTGTTTTTGTTTTTTCTCAAATATTGCAGTACCAGGCAGCAGAGTGCATCACTGGATTAACTTTTCGCAGTGGTTCGACACCTCAGAGGCAGCTGCCACCTTCACCATCTCACTCTGCTGCGGACACCGGGCAGGCAGAGTTCACATCAGTTTCAGCAGTGGCTCCAACCTTCCAGCCAGCTGCTCACTTCACTGTGGTTGGAATCCCAAAAAGACGCTATCACCAACACCTGCTCATAGACCATGTGACCCTATATAGGAAAAGGGAATGGTCAAATGATCAGGGGCCAAAAGCTGCAATAATCCCAGTGACCACCCGGGGGCAAAAGGCAAAGCAAAGAAAACATCAAGTGCAATGACCCTAACGGCCACCGGGGGCAAAACTAGAAAAAAGACACCACTGTGTAGGTCTTTTTTATTATTAAGACACCACTGTGTAATGGCCACCGGGGGCAAAACCAACCCTGAGCAAACAGCTCAAAGAAAAAAAAGGTTACTTTTACACTTTATCTGTCATGATCCAGCATGGATCATGACACATACAAAGACTTGCAATGAATATGTTGTATAACATGCAGTATATGAAAAAAATTGCAGTTGTATATGAGTGCATGGCTACAAAGGTGTCTTAACTCACAATATGTGAAGATTGCCCCTTTCTGTGAGTAAAGCTTGTGAATACTCTATACAGTGGGTACAGAAAGTATTCAGACCCCTTTAAATTGTTCACTATTTGTTTCATTGCAAATTCAAAAAAGTTCTTTTTTTCTCATTAACGTACATTTTTATTAAAAAAGAAAAACTGAAATATCACATGGTCATAAGTATTTAGACCCTGTGCTCAGACACTAATATTTAAGTCACATGCTGTCCATTTCCTTGTGATCCTCTGTGAGATGGTTCTTCTTTTTCATTGGAGACCAGCTGTGTTTAATTAAACTGATAGGACTTGACTAGTAAAGGCACACACCTGTCTATATGAGAACTCAAAGCTCACAGTGCTTGTCAGACCAAATGAGAATCATGAGGTCAAAGGAACTGGCCAAGGAGCTCAGAGACAGAATTGTGGCAAGGCTCAGGTCTGGCCAAGGTTACAAAAGAATTTCTGCAGTTCTCAAGGTTCCTAAGAGCATAGTGGCCTCCATAATCCTTAAATAGAAGAAGATTGGCACCAACAGAAGTTTTCCTAGACCTGGCCGTCCAGCCAAACTGAGCAATCATGGGAGAAGAGCCTTGGTGAAAGAGTTAAAGAGGAACCCCAAGATCACTGTGGCTGTACTCCACAGATGCAGTAGGGAGATGGGACAAAGTTCCACACTGTCAACTATCATTGCAGCCCTCCACCAGTTGGGCCTTTAGGGCAGAGTGGCCCGAAGGAAGCCTCTCCTCAGTGCCAGACATATGAAAGCCCGAATAGAGTTTGCTAAAAAACACATGAAGGACTCCCAGACTATGAGAAATAAGATGTTCTGGTCTGATAAGATGAAGATAGAACTTTACGGTGATAATTTTAAGTGGTATGCGTGGAGAAAACCAGGCACTGCTCATCATCTTCCCAATACAAGCCCAACAGTGCAACATGGTGATGGCACAGCATCATGCTATGGGGGTATTTTTCAGCTGCAGGGATAGGGCGACTAGTTGCAATTGAAGGAAACATGAATGTGGCCAAGTACAGAGATATCCTGGATAAAAACCTCTTTCAGAGTGATCTGGTTTACCTTCCAACAAGACAATGACCCTAAGCACACAATTAAAATAACAAAGGAGTGGCTCTGTTACCATTCTTGACTGGCCCAGCCAGAGCCCTGACCTAAACCCAATTGAGCATCTCTGGAGAGACCTGAAAATGGCTGTCCACCAACGTTCACCATCCAACCTGACGAAACTGGAGAGGATGTGCAGGGAAGAATGGCAGAGGATCCCCAAATTCAGGTATGGAAAACTTTTTGCATCATTAACAAGAAGACTCAATGCTGTATTACATCAAAAGTGTGCTTCTGCTCAATACTGAGCAAAGGGTCTGAATACTTCTGACTAGAGTTGAGCAAAACAGGTCAGACAGATTCAAAAATCGCCGACTTTCGCCAAAGTTGGGTTTCACCGATCGAAACCCGACCCTAGCGTGAGGTTGGCCATGAGGTCGCCGATCAGCGCGCCAAAGTCTCATTTCAAATAATGCTTCCAGCGCCTTTTCTCACCCAATGACGGAGGATGCACACTGTGGGCAACGCGATGACATGTGCAGCAGCCAGCACCATCTTAGAGATGGGCATTGAAGTGATTGGCTTGCTTTGTGTGGCGTCACAGGGGGTTTAAAAGGCTGTGAACGCCGACCGCCATCTTACTTCTGACGATCTTACAATAGGGAGAGGTGCTGCTGCTGATTCTGAACAGGGAGAGCGTTAGGCAGGGAAGAAGAAAAAAAAAACTGCTTCTGCTGCTAGCGCTTTTCACTGTACAGTTAGTGTGCAGTGAAAGGAGAGGATTTTTGTTGTGTGCAGCAGTGCTGGTGGTGATTAGGCTGCCTTTTAAGGCTACCTGCTATCTGCATTGCTGTGTGCACACTGCTGTTCAAACAGCTTTTTTCAAGGCACTCCAAATTTTATTATTTTGTCCTGGTGAGTTACTGAGCGTTCATTTTTTCACACACCGTCTAACTGTGTACGTTCCTCACACACTACCATGTACCGGCTGGTAGCACGGACAAATAGAAGCTATCTGGGTGTGACTCTGGAAGAAAAAGCCGAGGAGTTTGTCCGTTTTTCCAGACCTACACCTTAGAGTTGTGTCCGTTTTTCAAACAGTTTCGTATATCTGCTGTTTGATTACAGTCAAAACTAGACAGATACAGCGTGTGTCAGTCCATATACAAATACACGGAGCTTGACAATTTTCCTTACACACATCGTAAAGAGCTGTCCAATTCTCCAACAGTATTGTATATCTGTCGTTCGCATTGCAGTCACTTTTATACCTAGTCAGCGTGTGTGTGGGACACTCTGTAAATACATATACGAAGATTGTTAGTTGCTCAAAAATCATATACAGCTGTACACTTCTGATACAGTTCCGCATAACTGCTTGTTGGATCACGGTCCAATACATACTGTGAGAGCGTCTGTGACTAACATAATATATACGTTAATTTAATTACACCTTGCACAGCTAGATGCGCCTCATACAGTACCATCTCTCTGCTGGTATTTTTGGTACATTTTCCCAAACATGAAGAAATATGGTGGAAGAGGCCGCGGACGTGGGCAGGGGGGCGCAGCTGGTACTGATGGTGGTGGTGCATTGGCTGGTTCTGGCAAAAGCACAATAGCAGCTAAGGCAGGATGTGTTGAGCCTGCACCATCCTCTGGCCCAAGAATGCCTGTAAGGTTGCCTTTTCTTGGAGTAGGAAAACCGCTTTTAAAGCCGGAGCATCAGGAACAGGTTTTGGCGTACATTACCGAAACAGCCACCAGCTCTATTGCCTCCTCTTCTGAACGGTCGAAACCTGCAAGCATGGAGTCGTCAGTGCAGGGTTCTGGTCATAAAAAACCCCTTTCCTTGTGTCCTTCACCCCCACCAAAAGTTAAGGATGCGTCAGCCCACACTTCAGATTACGGTATGGAGCTCTTTTCACATACCATGCCTGGATTATCCAGTCAAATCCTGAATTCCCCAGTCCAGGATGAATCTTACATGGAGTGCACTGATGCACAGCCACTGCTAGATGATTCTGCTGGTACATTGACCCACAGCACTACATTGCCCTCACAGTCTATTGAGCCAGAATCTGACCCTGATGAAACCCAGGTGCCACTTCCCGCACACTATACCACCTTACACATTGACACAGAAGAAGGTAAAGAGGAAGGTGCAGATGACTTTGAAGAGGAGGTGAAGGATGCCCCAGTTCTTGACCCAGATTGGCATCCATTGGGGGAGGAGGTTGGCGCTGGCAATAGTTCAGATAAGGAGAAGGATCCGCAGCAGGCATTGACATCGCAGCAGCGGTTATCTAGCAGGCCCGAAGCTGTCCTAAAACATGGAACAAAAACTAAAAGAGTTGCAGGACAGCTTGACCAGACGGTCAACTTAGCACAGCGTGCATGGCCAGAAAATGTTTACCATAGTAGGAAGAGTGCAGTGTGGCACTTCTTTGTCCAAAATCCTACTGATGAGGCAAAGGTTACCTGTAAGAAGTGCGGAAGGACCTTTAGCTGAGGCAAACAACTCAGAAATTTGAATACCAGTTGCATGCTTAGACATTTAATCAACATGCACTTGCAAGCATGGATGGACTACAAAACCTCAGGTAGCACATGTGCACCTGCTCCGACTGAAGGTAGCCAAAAATGCTCCATCGCTATCCCCACTGTAAGACCACCGCCACCATTAAGCACACCACCAGCACTAAATGTGGAGGTGTCGTCGCAAGGCCAAAGCACTCAGGGAATCATAATGGTTTTGCAACACAACACTGAATCTAGGCCATCACCACCAATACCATCACCAACCCCCTCTCACTCCATCCGGTCCACCGCTACTTCCCCCATATGCAGCTCTCCAGTCCAGCTCACCCTACCAGACACTCTGAGTAGGACAAGAAAGTACTCATCCTCTCATCCGCGTACACTGTGTTTGAACGCCTACATTGCCAAACTAATCTCATTAAAGATGATGCCCTACTGTTTGTTTGAAAGCTAAGCTTACTGCGACCTCATGGCCTACGCTGTCCCACGCTATGACCTACCCAGTTGGCACTTCTTTTCTTGAAAAGCCATCCCTGCCCTCCACCGGCATATGTGAGACTGCATTGTCCATGCACTAAAACGGTCAGCGAGTGGAAAGGTGCACCTCACAACAGATGCATGGACCAGTAGGCATGGCCAGGGCCCTTAAGTGTCAATCACTGCACACTGGGTTAATGTGGTGGATGCAGGCTCCACTGGGGACAGCAGCAGTGGAACAGTGCTGCCTAGCCCACGGCATAGGAAACATTTGGCTGTAGGCTTTCACTCCTCCTCCTCCTCGTCTATCAGCGAAAGCTCGTCCACAGAGCGCAGTCGCACGAGCACTACATCCACAGCTGGCATTGTTGCACACGAGGTGTCCCACTATTGAACAGCTAGTGGTAAGCGTCAGCAGGCTGTGTTAATGATGATGTCTTTGGGCGACAACAGACACACCGCGGAGGTACTGGCCGACTACTTGCAGCGACAAACAGAGTCATGGCTGGGCAGTCTAAATCTTGAGGCAGGCAAGGTAGTCAGTGATAATGGCTGTAATTTTGTGGCAGCCATAGCCCGTGCAAAACTCACACACATACCTTGCCTGGCTCACACTTTGAACCTGCTGGTGCAGTACTTCCTTAATAATTATCCGGAGTTAACCTCCCTGCTCCATAAGGTGCGAAGACTGTGCTCGCACATCCGTCGCTCGGCCGTACACTCCAGTCGCATGCAGAAACTGCAGCAATTGCTCCACCTCCCCAGGCACTGCCTAATCATAGACGTTGCAACAAGGTGGAACTCCACCCTGCACATGGTTGAGAGGCTGTGCGAACAGAGGCAGGCTGTAATGCATTTGTGGGAGGATACCCAGTCAGGCAGTTTGAGGGAAGACATGGAATTGTCGGGTGTGCAGTGGTCAAAGCTGAAAGACCTCTGTAAAGTCCTTCAGTGTTTTGAGGAATGCACACGGCTGGTAAGCGCAGATGACGCCATCATAAGCATGAGCATCCCACTTATGCATCTGCTCATGCAAAGTTTGACGCACATTAAGGAATAGGCGTTTGCAGCGGAGGAGGAGGAGGGAAGACTTGATGACAGTCAGCCATTGTCTGGTCAGGGAACTGTCCTGGAAGAGGTGGAGGAAGAAGAGGAAGAGGAGGAGGATGAGGTTGAGGGGAATGATTATTTTGGGCAGGAGGATGTTTCTCAGGGGGCAAGAGAAAATGTTGGCATTCCAAGGTCAGGGACAGTGTTTGTGCGTGACTGTAAGGATGTGGATTTGCCAGAAACTGCTCCTCCACCCACCACAGGCAGTGCATCATTGACGCCTGGAACATTGGCCCACATGTGCGATTATGCCTTGTGGATCCTAAAAAGGGACCCCCGCATTGCCAAAATGATGAGGGATGATGACTAGAGTTGAGCGACTTTTGCTTTTTTAGGGTCGCGTTTCGTTTCGTGAAACTCGACTTTTCCAAAAGTCGGGTCGAGCAAGATCGTCCGATTATAGGGAAAAGTCGGGGTCGTCCCGAAACACGAAACCCAATGTAAATCAATGGGGAATAAAAGTCGGCAGTGAGAGGAGGACAGGAAACACACCTACAGTGCCCATTTGAATGCCAAAAGCATCAATTCTTCTTACTTAAGCTTGTCAACCTTAATTAACTTCATAATACAAGTTACGCACTGGAAAATGGGGGTTATTTGGCTAAATTTGTGGGGGGGGAGGGCTGGCTGCAGGTTTTCATGTGCCCTGGGCGAAAGAGCGCCCCTTTAACACATACCACAACTCATCATGCTCCGATACGGCAGAGAAATAGCGGTATAGTACAATGAAAAATACCTCACTTTTTACATCTCATGACGAGGCCCATCTATTTCTCCATACAAAATCATTGGTCCCATATAATGTTTGAAACAGTATATGATGAGCTCCACATAATGCTACAGTATATGTTGGTCCCCATGGATGAAGCTCCACTGTCTTATGGGCCCAAATAATGCTCCAAACATAATGGGCCCCATTTCTAATGCTCTAGTGTATAATGGGCCCTGTAAATGCTGCTCCAGTGTCTGATGTCCACCTTTGGAATGTTCCAGTGTATGGTGGGCCCCATCTATCATTCTCCAGAGTATAGTGCTCCCCAAAAATTGCTGTCCCAACATAGAAAACAATCAAATAAGTCTCCTCGCTAGGGAATCCCTGTACTTGTCTGGACAGGTGCTGTAGCTTGCTTAACAGCTCGCCAGCCGTTCTCACGCCCAGTATGGATTGCACGTGATTGCACAAAGGTTAGAAAGGGTACCGTATCCCTGGATAACATGTATGGATAGCGTACACATTCAAAATATATGTCTATACAGCATGAGGCAGGCTCAGACGGTGTTAGGCCCAGTATGGATTGCACGTCATTGCACAAAGGTTAGAAAGGGTACCGTATCCCCGGATAACATGTATGGATAGCGTACACATTCAAAATATATGTCTATACAGCTTGAGGCAGGCTCAGACGGTGTTAGGCCCAGTATGGATTGCACGTCATTGCACAAAGCTTAGAAAGGGTACCGTATCCCTGGATAACATGTATGGATAGCGTACACATTCAAAATATATGTCTATACAGCATGAGGCAGGCTCAGACGGTGCTAGGCCCAGTATGGATTGCACGTCATTGCACAAAGGTTAGAAGGGGTACCGTATCCCCGGATAACATGTATGGATAGCGTACACATTCAAAATATATGTCTATACAGCATGAGGCAGGCTCAGACGGTGTTAGGCCCAGTATGGATTGCACGTCATTGCACAAAGCTTAGAAGGGGTACCGTATCCCCGGATAACATGTATGGATAGCGTACACATTCAAAATATATGTCTATACAGCATGAGGCAGGCTCAGACGGTGTTAGGCCCAGTATGGATTGCACGTCATTGCACAAAGGTTAGAAAGGGTACCGTATCCCTGGATAACATGTATGGATAGAGTACACATTCAAAATATATGTCTATACAGCATGAGGCAGGCTCAGACGGTGTTAGGCCCAGTATGGATTGCACGTCATTGCACAAAGGTTAGAAAGGGTACCGTATCCCCGGATAACATGTATGGATAGCGTACACATTCAAAATATATGTCTATACAGCATGAGGCAGGCTCAGACGGTGTTAGGCCCAGTATGGATTGCACGTCATTGCACAAAGGTTAGAAGGGGTACCGTATCCCCGGCTAACATGTATGGATGGCGTACACATTCAAAATATATGTCTATACAGCATGAGGCAGGCTCAGACGGTGTTAGGCCCAGTATGGATTGCACGTCATTGCACAAAGGTTAGAAAGGGTACCGTATCCCTGGATAACATGTATGGATAGCGTACACATTCAAAATATATGTCTATACAGCATGAGGCAGGCTCAGACGGTGTTAGGCCCAGTATGGATTGCACGTCATTGCACAAAGGTTAGAAGGGGTACCGTATCCCCGGATAACATGTATGGATAGCGTACACATTCAAAATATATGTCTATACAGCATGAGGCAGGCTCAGACGGTGTGAGGCCCAGTATGGATTGCACGTCATTGCACAAAGGTTAGAAGGGGTACCGTATCCCCGGATAACATGTATGGATAGCGTACACATTCAAAATATATGTCTATACAGCATGAGGCAGGCTCAGACGGTGTTAGGCCCAGTATGGATTGCACGTCATTGCACAAATGTTAGAAGGGGTACCGTATCCTCGGATAACATGTATGGATAGCGTACACATTCAAAATATATTTCTATACAGCATGAGGCAGGCTCAGACGGTGTTAGGCCCAGAATGGATTGCACGTCATTGCACAAAGGTTAGAAAGGGTACCGTATCCCTGGATAACATGTATGGATAGCGTACACATTCAAAATATATGTCTATACAGCATGAGGCAGGCTCAGACGGTGTTAGGCCCAGTATGGATTGCACGTCATTGCAGAAAGGTTAGAAGGGGTACCGTATCCCCGGATAACATGTATGGATAGCGTACACCTTCAAAATATATGTCTATACAGCATGAGGCAGGCTCAGACGGTGTTAGGCCCAGTATGGATTGCACGTCATTGCACAAAGGTTAGAAAGGGTACCGTATCCCCGGATAACATGTATGGATAGCGTACACATTCAAAATATATGTCTATACAGCATGAGGCAGGCTCAGACGGTGTTAGGCCCAGTATGGATTGCACGTCATTGCACAAAGGTTAGAATGGTTCCGTATCCCTGGATAACATGTATGGATAGCGTACACATTCAAAATATATGTCTATACAGCATGAGGCAGGCTCAGACGGTGTTAGGCCCAGAATGGATTGCACGTCATTGCACAAAGGTTAGAAAGGGTACCGTATCCCTGGATAACATGTATGGATAGCGTACACATTCAAAATATATGTCTATACAGCATGAGGCAGGCTCAGACGGTGTTAGGCCCAGTATGGATTGCACGTCATTGCACAAAGGTTAGAAAGGGTACCGTATCCCTGGATAACATGTATGGATAGCGTACACATTCAAAATATATGTCTTTACAGCATGAGGCAGGCTCAGACGGTGTTTGGCCCAGTATGGATTGCACGTCATTGCACAAAGGTTAGAAGGGGTACCGTATCTCCGGATAACATGTATGGATAGCGTACACATTCAAAATATATGTCTATACAGCATGAAGCAGGCTCAGACGGTGTTAGGCCCAGTATGGATTGAACGTCATTGCACAAAGGTTAGAAGGGGTACCGTATCCCCGGATAACATGTATGGATAGCGTACACATTCAAAATATATGTCTATACAGCATGAGGCAGGCTCAGACGGTGTGAGGCCCAGTATGGATTGCACGTCATTGCACAAAGGTTAGAAAGGGTACCGTATCCCTGGATAACATGTATGGATAGCGTACACATTCAAAATATATGTCTATACAGCATGAGGCAGGCTCAGACGGTGTTAGGCCCAGTATGGATTGCACGTCATTGCAGAAAGGTTAGAAGGGGTACCGTATCCCCGGATAACATGTATGGATAGCGTACACATTCAAAATATATGTCTATACAGCATGAGGCAGGCTCAGACGGTGTTAGGCCCAGTATGGATTGCACGTCATTGCACAAAGGTTAGAAAGGGTACCGTATCCCTGGATAACATGTATGGATAGCGTACACATTCAAAATATATGTCTATACAGCATGAGGCAGGCTCAGACGGTGTTAGGCCCAGTATGGATTGCACGTCATTGCACAAAGGTTAGAAGGGGTACCGTATCCCCGGATAACATGTATGGATAGCGTACACATTCAAAATATATGTCTATACAGCATGAGGCAGGCTCAGACGGTGTTAGGCCCAGTATGGATTGCACGTCATTGCACAAAGGTTAGAAGGGGTACCGTATCCCCGGATAACATGTATGGATAGCGTACACATTCAAAATATATGTCTATACAGCATGAGGCAGGCTCAGACGGTGTTAGGCCCAGTATGGATTGCACGTCATTGCACAAATGTTAGAAGGGGTACCGTATCCTCGGATAACATGTATGGATAGCGTACACATTCAAAATATATTTCTATACAGCATGAGGCAGGCTCAGACGGTGTTAGGCCCAGAATGGATTGCACGTCATTGCACAAAGGTTAGAAAGGGTACCGTATCCCTGGATAACATGTATGGATAGCGTACACATTCAAAATATATGTCTATACAGCATGAGGCAGGCTCAGACGGTGTTAGGCCCAGTATGGATTGCACGTCATTGCAGAAAGGTTAGAAGGGGTACCGTATCCCCGGATAACATGTATGGATAGCGTACACCTTCAAAATATATGTCTATACAGCATGAGGCAGGCTCAGACGGTGTTAGGCCCAGTATGGATTGCACGTCATTGCACAAAGGTTAGAAAGGGTACCGTATCCCCGGATAACATGTATGGATAGCGTACACATTCAAAATATATGTCTATACAGCATGAGGCAGGCTCAGACGGTGTTAGGCCCAGTATGGATTGCACGTCATTGCACAAAGGTTAGAATGGTTCCGTATCCCTGGATAACATGTATGGATAGCGTACACATTCAAAATATATGTCTATACAGCATGAGGCAGGCTCAGACGGTGTTAGGCCCAGAATGGATTGCACGTCATTGCACAAAGGTTAGAAAGGGTACCGTATCCCTGGATAACATGTATGGATAGCGTACACATTCAAAATATATGTCTATACAGCATGAGGCAGGCTCAGACGGTGTTAGGCCCAGTATGGATTGCACGTCATTGCACAAAGGTTAGAAAGGGTACCGTATCCCTGGATAACATGTATGGATAGCGTACACATTCAAAATATATGTCTTTACAGCATGAGGCAGGCTCAGACGGTGTTTGGCCCAGTATGGATTGCACGTCATTGCACAAAGGTTAGAAGGGGTACCGTATCTCCGGATAACATGTATGGATAGCGTACACATTCAAAATATATGTCTATACAGCATGAAGCAGGCTCAGACGGTGTTAGGCCCAGTATGGATTGAACGTCATTGCACAAAGGTTAGAAGGGGTACCGTATCCCCGGATAACATGTATGGATAGCGTACACATTCAAAATATATGTCTATACAGCATGAGGCAGGCTCAGACGGTGTGAGGCCCAGTATGGATTGCACGTCATTGCACAAAGGTTAGAAAGGGTACCGTATCCCTGGATAACATGTATGGATAGCGTACACATTCAAAATATATGTCTATACAGCATGAGGCAGGCTCAGACGGTGTTAGGCCCAGTATGGATTGCACGTCATTGCAGAAAGGTTAGAAGGGGTACCGTATCCCCGGATAACATGTATGGATAGCGTACACATTCAAAATATATGTCTATACAGCATGAGGCAGGCTCAGACGGTGTTAGGCCCAGTATGGATTGCACGTCATTGCACAAAGGTTAGAAAGGGTGCCGTATCCCCGGATAACATGTATGGATAGCGTACACATTCAAAATATATGTCTATACAGCATGAGGCAGGCTCAGACGGTGTTAGGCCCAGTATGGATTGCACGTCATTGCACAAAGGTTAGAATGGTTCCGTATCCCTGGATAACATGTATGGATAGCGTACACATTCAAAATATATGTCTATACAGCATGAGGCAGGCTCAGACGGTGTTAGGCCCAGTATGGATTGCATGTCATTGCACAAAGGTTAGAAAGGGTACCGTATCCCTGGATAACATGTATGGATAGCGTACACATTCAAAATATATGTCTATACAGCATGAGGCAGGCTCAGACGGTGTTAGGCCCAGTATGGATTGCACGTCATTGCACAAAGGTTAGAAAGGGTACCGTATCCCTGGATAACATGTATGGATAGCGTACACATTCAAAATATATGTCTTTACAGCATGAGGCAGGCTCAGACGGTGTTAGGCCCAGTATGGATTGCACGTCATTGCACAAAGGTTAGAAGGGGTACCGTATCCCCGGATAACATGTATGGATAGCGTACACATTCAAAATATATGTCTATACAGCATGAGGCAGGCTCAGACGGTGTTAGGCCCAGTATGGATTGCACGTCATTGCACAAAGGTTTGAAAGGGTACCGTATCCCTGGATAACATGTATGGATAGCGTACACATTCAAAATATATGTCTATACAGCATGAGGCAGGCTCAGACGGTGTTATGCCCAGTATGGATTGCACGTCATTGCACAAAGGTTAGAAGGGGTACCGTATCCCCGGATAACATGTATGGATAGCGTACACATTCAAAATATATGTCTATACATCAGGAGGCAGGCTCAGACGGTGTCAGGCACAGTATGAATTTGACGGCCCAGATTACACAGCGGAGGAGCAGGGAGAGGTAAAGATTGCAAATGCTGGGGCCCTGGCCAAGCAAGGGGGGCACACTCGTGGGCGTCGGTACTGGCACTGGGCCCCTCATAGTACAGCGGTGTGTCTGACGGCGGGTGTGCACCACCACCGTCAGAGACACTTGATTGCACTATGAGGGACCCTGTGCCAGTGCCCGCGCCCAAGAGTCGGCCTACCCACCTGTCCAGGGCAACGGCACTCGCACGGTGTCGTGCGCTAGGTGGTGACACAGTTAGGGAGTTTTAAAAAGTGGCATATGTTGATGTTGGACATTCAATTGATGCAAAAGGCAAAATAGGTGAAGTACCAGGAAGAGGTGGACCAAAGCAAGCCATTTTTCTGTCACCCTATGTGTCATCAGGGGAAGGTGGGACAAAATCCTTGGAAACCCATGCATGGTTCATTTTAATGAAGGTTAGATCATCCACATTTTGGGTAGACAGACGGGTCCTTTTTTCTGTCAGGATTGATCCAGCTGCACTGAAGACTCTTTCCGATAGCACACTTGCAGCTGGGCAAGCGAGCTCCTGTAAGGCATATTGGGCCAATTCAGGCCAGGTGTCCAGTTTAGCAGCCCAATAGTCAAAGGGGAATGACCTGTGTGGGAGAACATCGATATGGGAGGAAAAGTAGTTTGTAACCATAGTTGACAACTGCTGTCTCCTGTCACTTTCCATCGATGCAGTATTACCAGTTGTGTGAGCGGTATTTGAAAAATCAGTCCACAACATTGTCATGAAACCCCTGTCTCCAACGCCACTTCTGCTGTGTGCACCACGAACACCTCTGCCAAGCTGCCCCCGGCCCGTACGGCTCGTGTGAGAACCATCACCGCTGCTGTGTGCTGGGAATGCCTCAAGCAACCGATTTACCAGAGTTGCTTGTTTATTAGCCAATATTAGGTCAAGGTTCTCCTGTGGCATGATGTTTTGTAATTTGCCTTTATAGCGTGGATCCAGGATGCTGGCCAACCAGTAGTCGTCATCGTTCATCATTTTGGCAATGCGGGGGTCCCTTTTTAGGATCCGCAAGGCATAATCTGACATGTGGGCCAATGTTCCCGGTGTCAATGATGCACTGCGAGTGCTGGGTGGAGGAGCACTTTCTGGCAAATCCACATCCCTCCAGTCACGCACAAACCCTGTACCAGACCTTGCCACGCCAACATTTTCACTTGCCCCACGAGATGCATCCTCCTCCCCTAAGTAATCATCCCCATCATCCTCCTCCTCCTCCTCTTCTTCCTCCACCTCGTCCAGGAGAGGTCCCTGAGCAGACAATGGCTGAATGTCATCAAGGATTCCCTCCTCCTCTTCCTCCTCATCAACATTGGCTGCAGACGCCTGCTCCTTAAGGTGCGTCAAAGTTTGCATGAGCAGACGCATAAGTGGGATGCTCATGCTTAGGATGGCGTCGTCTGCGCTTACCAGCCGTGTGCATTCCTCAAAACACTGAAGGACTTTACAAAGGTCTTTCAGCTTCGACCACTGCACGCCTGTCAACTCCATGTCTGCTCTCAAAGTGCCTGGCCGTGTATCCTCCCACAAATGCATTATGGCCTGCCTCTGCTCGCACAGCCGCTCCACCATGTGCAGGGTGGAGTTCCACCTTGTTGCAATGTCGATAATGAGGCGGTGGTTGGGAAGGTGGAGCAATCGCTGCAGCTTCTGCATACGAACGGAGTGTACAGGCGACCTGCGGATGTGCGCGCACAGTCTTCGCACCTTCTGGAGCAGGGCTGTTAACTCCGGATAATTTTTGAGGAAGCACTGCACCACCAGGTTCAAGGTGTGAGCCAAGCAAGGTATGTGGCTGAGTTTTGAAAGGGCTATGGCTGCCACAAAATTACGGCCGTTATCACTAACTACCTTGCCTGCCTCAAGATGTACACTGCCCAGCCATGACTCAGTTTGTCGCTTCAAGTACTCGGCCAGCACCTCGGCGGTGTGTCTGTCGTCCAAACACATCATCTGCAACACAGCCTGCTGACGCTTTCCACTAGCTGCTCGATAGGGGGACACATCGTGTGCAACAGTGGCAGCTGCAGATGGAGTGCTCGTACGACTGCGCTCTGTGGACGAGCTGTCGCTTCTGGAGGAGGAGGAGGAGGAGGGTCGAACGCCTACAGCCAACTGTTTCCTAGACCGTGGGCTAGGCAGCACTGTCCCACCACCGCTGTCCCCTGTGGACCCTGCATCCACCACATTAACCCAGTGCGCAGTGATGGACACGTAACGGCCCTGGCCATGCCGACTGGACCATGCATCAGTTGTGAGGTGCACCTTTCCACTCACTGACTGCTTGAGTGCATGGACAATGCGGTCTTTCACATGATGGTGGAGGGCTGGGATGGCTTTGCGAGAGAAGAAGTGGCGACTGGGTAGGTCATAGCGTGGTACTGCATAGGCCATGAGTTCGCGGAAAGCTGTGCTTTCCACCAACCGAAAGGGCATCATCTCAAACGAGATTAGTTTGGCAATGTGGGCGTTCAAACCCAGTGTACGCGGATGAGAGACTGAGTACTTTCTTGACCTACTCATAGTGTCTGGGAGGGTGAGCTGGACTTGAGAGCTGCATATGGTGGAAGTAGCGGTGGACAGGGCGGACTGAGAGAGGGTTGATGATGGTGATGGAGTTGGTGTTCTTTCTGATGGCCTAGAATCAGTCTTTCGTTGATATAACAGTGGGATTCCCTGACTGCTGTGGCCTTGCAACGACACCTCAACATTTGCTGCTGTGCTAACCGGTGTGCTTACAGTGGGGGAAACAATGTAGCGTTGCTGACTACCTTCGTTGTGATCAGTTGCACATGTGGCACTTGAGGTTTGGTGTTGTGTCCACGCTTGCAAGTGCATGCTGGTTAAATGTCTAAGCATGCAACTGGTATTCAAATTTTTCAGATTTTTCCCTCGGCTAAAGGTCTTTGCGCACTTCTTACAGATAACCTTGGCCTGATCATGAGGATTTTGTTCAAAAAAGTGCCACACTGCACTCTTCCTACTTTGGCAGACATTTTGCGGCCTAGCACGCTGTGATCTTTTGATCCTCTGGACAAGCTGTCCAGCAACTCTTTTGATGTTTGGAACCTGTCTTTGGAGTGCTCCGGGCCTGCCAGATACAACAGCTGTTGCGATGTCGATGTCTGCTGTGGATGCTCCTCATCTGAGCTATTGGAAGCAGCACCCTCTTCCCCCAATGGATGCCAATCTGGGTCAACAACTGCGTCATCCATCACCTCCTCTTCTATGTCATGTGCACCTTTCTCTGTGTCACCGTGTATGGTGGTATAGTGTGCGGGAAGGGGCAGCTGAGTCTCATCAGGGTCAAAATCTGGCTCTGTACACTGCGAGGACAATGTAGTGCTCTGAGTGAATGTACCAGCAGAATCATCCATCAGCGGCTGTGCATCAGTGCACTCCATGTCAGATTCATCTTGGCCTGGGTAATTCACCATTTGACTTGATAATCCAGGCATGGTATGTGAAAACAGCTCCATGGAGTAATGAGTAGTATGGCCTGCGTCATCCTTCAATCTTGGTTGGGGTGAAGGACACAAGGAAAGATGTGGTTCATGAACATGAGCCTCCAATGATGACTCAGTGCTTTTACTTTTTACAACTGAAGAAGAGGAGGCGATAGAGCTGGAGGCTGAGTCAGCAATGTAAGACAAAACTTTTTCCTGATGCTCTGCCTTTAAAAGCGGTTTGCCAACTCCTAGAAAACTAAGCGTTCGAGGCCTTATGTAGACAGACGATGATGCAGGGTCAGCACCTCCTGCATTTGGTCCTATTTTGCTCTTGCCACTACCATCAGATCCACCACCAACACCATCATTACCAGCTGCCAACCCCCGCCCAATTCCACGGCCTCTTCCACCAGCCTTCCTCATTTTTGGTAGAAATGTAGACAAAATCCAACAAACTATATAGTAATGTAAAACAAGGTACAAGGTGTCTATAGGACAGGGGAGTTTTAGAATTTCTGCACACACTTGTGGACAGTGGACACTTGTGGATTGTGTGCGGCCCACTGATATCTGAGCGCTATGTGACACGCTCGATGGCACAGCTGCCTGTGACCAAAGTGACGAGAAGATAATGGAGATTTTGAATCTCTGCGTACACTTGTGGACAGTGGACACTTGTGGATTGTGTGCGGCTCACTGATATCTGAGCGCTATGTGACACGCTCGATGGCACAGCTGCCTGTGACCAAAGTGACGAGAGGATAATGGAGATTTTGAATCTCTGCGTACACTTGTGGACAGTGGACACTTGTGGATTGTGTGCGGCCCACTGATATCTGAGCGCTATGTGACACGCTCGATGGCACAGCTGCCTGTGACCAAAGTGACGAGAGGATAATGGAGATTTTGAATCTCTGCGTACACTTTTGGACACTGGACACTTGTGCATTGTGTGCGGCCCACTGATATCTGAGCGCTATGTGACACGCTCGATGGCACAGCTGCCTGTGACCAAAGTGACGAGAGGATAATGGAGATTTTGAATCTCTGCGTACACTTTTGGACACTGGACACTTGTGGATTGTGTGCGGCCCACTGATATCTGAGCGCTATGTGACACGCTCGATGGCACAGCTGCCTGTGACCAAAGTGACGAGAGGATAATGGAGATTTTGAATCTCTGCGTACACTTGTGGACAGTGGACACTTGTGGATTGTGTGCGGCCCACTGATATCTGAGCGCTATGTGACACGCTCGATGGCACAGCTGCCTGTGACCAAAGTGACGAGAGGATAATGGAGATTTTGAATCTCTGCGTACACACTTTTGGACACTGGACACTTGTGGATTGTGTGCGGCCCACTGATATCTGAGCGCTATGTGACACGCTCGATGGCACAGCTGCCTGTGACCAAAGTGACGAGAGGATAATGGAGATTTTGAATCTCTGCGTACACTTTTGGACACTGGACACTTGTGGATTGTGTGCGGCCCACTGATATCTGAGCGCTATGTGACACGCTCGATGGCACAGCTGCCTGTGACCAAAGTGACGAGAGGATAATGGAGATTTTGAATCTCTGCGTACACTTGTGGACAGTGGACACTTGTGGATTGTGTGCGGCCCACTGATAGCTGAGCGCTATGTGACACGCTCGATGGCACAGCTGCCTGTGACCAAAGTGACGAGAGGATAATGGAGATTTTGAATCTCTGCGTACAGTTTTGGACACTGGACACTTGTGGATTGTGTGCGGCCCACTGATATCTGAGGGCTATGTGACACGCTCGATGGCACAGCTGCCTGTGACCAAAGTGACGAGAGGATAATGGAGATTTTGAATCTCTGCGCACACTTTTGGACACTGGACACTTGTGGATTGTGTGCGGCCCACTGATATCTGAGCGCTATGTGACACGCTCAATGGTACAGCTGCCTGTGAACAAAGTGACGAGAGGATAATGGAGATTTTGAATCTCTGCGTACACTTGTGGACAGTGGACACTTGTGGATTGTGTGCGGCCCACTGATATCTGAGCGCTATGTGACACGCTCGATGGCACAGCTGCCTGTGACCAAAGTGACGAGAGGATAATGGAGATTTTGAATCTCTGCGTACACTTGTGGACAGTGGACACTTGTGGATTGTGTGCGGCCCACTGATATCTGAGCGCTATGTGACACGCTCGATGGCACAGCTGCCTGTGACCAAAGTGACGAGAGGATAATGGAGATTTTGAATCTCTGCGTACACTTTTGGACACTGGACACTTGTGGATTGTGTGCGGCCCACTGATATCTGAGCGCTATGTGACACGCTCGATGGCACAGCTGCCTGTGACCAAAGTGACGAGAGGATAATGGAGATTTTGAATCTCTGCGTACACTTTTGGACACTGGACACTTGTGGATTGTGTGCGGCCCACTGATATCTGAGCGCTATGTGACACGCTCGATGGCACAGCTGCCTGTGACCAAAGTGACGAGAGGATAATGGAGATTTTGAATCTCTGCGTACACTTTTGGACACTGGACACTTGTGGATTGTGTGCGGCCCACTGATATCTGAGCGCTATGTGACACGCTCGATGGCACAGCTGCCTGTGACCAAAGTGACGAGAGGATAATGGAGATTTTGAATCTCTGCGTACACTTGTGGACAGTGGACACTTGTGGATTGTGTGCGGCCCACTGATATCTGAGCGCTATGTGACACGCTCGATGGCACAGCTGCCTGTGACCAAAGTGACGAGAGGATAATGGAGATTTTGAATCTCTGCGTACACTTGTGGACAGTGGACACTTGTGGATTGTGTGCGGCCCACTGATATCTGAGCGCTATGTGACACGCTCGATGGCACAGCTGCCTGTGACCAAAGTGACGAGAGGATAATGGAGATTTTGAATCTCTGCGTACACTTTTGGACACTGGACACTTGTGGATTGTGTGCGGCCCACTGATATCTGAGCGCTATGTGACTCGCTCGATGGCACAGCTGCCTGTGACCAAAGTGACGAGAGGATAATGGAGATTTTGAATCTCTGCGTACACTTTTGGACACTGGACACTTGTGGATAGTGTGCAGCCCACTGATATCTGAGCGCTATGTGACACGCTCGATGGCACAGCTGCCTGTGACCAAAGTGACGAGAGGATAATGGAGATTTTGAATCTCTGCGTACACTTTTGGACACTGGACACTTGTGGATTGTGTGCGGCCCACTGATATCTGAGCGCTATGTGACACGCTCGATGGCACAGCTGCCTGTGACCAAAGTGACGAGAGGATAATGGAGATTTTGAATCTCTGCGTACACTTTTGGACACTGGACACTTGTGGATTGTGTGCGGCCCACTGATATCTGAGCGCTATGTGACACGCTCGATGGCACAGCTGCCTGTGACCAAAGTGACGAGAGGATAATGGAGATTTTGAATCTCTGTGTACACTTGTGGACAGTGGACACTTGTGGATTGTGTGCGGCCCACTGATATCTGAGCGCTATGTGACACGCTCGATGGCACAGCTGCCTGTGACCAAAGTGACGAGAGGATAATGGAGATTTTGAATCTCTGCGTACACTTTTGGACACTGGACACTTGTGGATTGTGTGCGGCCCACTGATATCTGAGCGCTATGTGACACGCTCGATGGCACAGCTGCCTGTGACCAAAGTGACGAGAGGATAATGGAGATTTTGAATCTCTGCGTACACTTGTGGACAGTGGACACTTGTGGATTGTGTGCGGCCCACTGATATCTGAGCGCTATGTGACACGCTCGATGGCACAGCTGCCTGTGACCAAAGTGACGAGAGGATAATGGAGATTTTGAATCTCTGCGTACACTTTTGGACACTGGACACTTGTGGATTGTGTGCGGCCCACTGATATCTGAGCGCTATGTGACACGCTCGATGGCACAGCTGCCTGTGACCAAAGTGACGAGAGGATAATGGAGATTTTGAATCTCTGCGTACACTTGTGGACAGTGGACACTTGTGGATTGTGTGCGGCCCACTGATATCTGAGCGCTATGTGACACGCTCGATGGCACAGCTGCCTGTGACCAAAGTGACGAGAGGATAATGGAGATTTTGAATCTCTGCGTACACTTGTGGACAGTGGACACTTGTGGATTGTGTGCGGCCCACTGATATCTGAGCGCTATGTGACACGCTCGATGGCACAGCTGCCTGTGACCAAAGTGACGAGAGGATAATGGAGATTTTGAATCTCTGCGTACACTTTTGGACACTGGACACTTGTGGATTGTGTGCTGCCCACTGATATCTGAGCGCTATGTGACACGCTCGATGGCACAGCTGCCTGTGACCAAAGTGACGAGAGGATAATGGAGATTTTGAATCTCTGCGTACACTTGTGGACAGTGGACACTTGTGGATTGTGTGCGGCCCACTGATATCTGAGCGCTATGTGACACGCTCGATGGCACAGCTGCCTGTGACCAAAGTGACGAGAGGATAATGGAGATTTTGAATCTCTGCGTACACTTGTGGACAGTGGACACTTGTGGATTGTGTGCGGCCCACTGATATCTGAGCGCTATGTGACACGCTCGATGGCACAGCTGCCTGTGACCAAAGTGACGAGAGGATAATGGAGATTTTGAATCTCTGCGTACACTTTTGGACACTGGACACTTGTGGATTGTGTGCTGCCCACTGATATCTGAGCGCTATGTGACACGCTCAATGGCACAGCTGCCTGTGACCAAAGTGACGAGAGGATAATGGAGATTTTGAATCTCTGCGTACACTTTTGGACACTGGACACTTGTGGATTGTGTGCGGCCCACTGATATCTGAGCGCTATGTGACACGCTCGATGGCACAGCTGCCTGTGACCAAAGTGACGAGAGGATAATGGAGATTTTGAATCTCTGCGTACACTTTTGGACACTGGACACTTGTGGATTGTGTGCGGCCCACTGATATCTGAGCGCTATGTGACACGCTCGATGGCACAGCTGCCTGTGACCAAAGTGACGAGAGGATAAGGGAGATTGGATTGCTTTTAAAAAAGCAGTTTGCGGAGCAGTGGGTAAACAGCAATGCCAGCGTGTCAGGAAGCCTTAGAAGGCAGCCCAACAACCAACACCACTGATACACCACAATATAGCCTCCCCTTTCACTGCACACACAGTGACTTGTGTGTTGTGCAGGCCAAATCGCTAGCAATAGAAGCAGTTTTTTTGTCTTCTTCCCTGCCTAACGCTCTCCCTACAGAATCAGCAGCAACCTCTCCCTATACTAAGATCGGCAGAAGTAAGATGGCGGTCGGCGTGCATGCCCTTTTATACCCCCTGTGACGCCCACCAAAGCAAGCCAATCACTTGCATGCCCTTCTGAAAGATGGTGGTGACCCGTGCCTATGTCATCACGTTGCCCACAGTGTCCGTGGATCCTGATTGGCTGAAAAAGAGCGCAAAACAAACTTTTGAAACGCGACTTTGGCGCGTAAGTCGCCGACCTCGTGGCCGACCTCATCCTAGGGTCGGGTTTCGTTTCATGAAACCCGACTTTGCCAAAAGTCGACGACTTTTGAATTTTTTCGACCCGTTTCGCTCAACTCTAATGATGACTACTGGCTGGTCAGCATCCTCGATCCACGCTACAAAGGCAAATTACACAACGTCATGCCACAGGAGAACCTAGAGACATTTGCTAACAAACAAGCAACTCTGGTAAACCGGTTGTTTGAGGCATTCCCAGCACACAGCAGCGGAGCTGGTTCTCCCACGAGCCGTAGTAGGCAAAATGGAATAGGTGTTCGTGGTGCACTCAGCTGAACTGGCGTTGGAGACAGGGGTTTCCTGACCATGTTGTGGTCTGATTTCTCAAGTCCCGCGCACATGACAGCTAATGCAGAATCGATTAAAAGTGACAGGAGGCAGCAGTTGTCAACTATGGTTACAAACTACTTTTCCTCCCATATCGATGTTCTCCCTCACAGGTCATTCCCCTTTGACTATTGGGCCTCTAAACTGGATTCCTGGCCTGAATTGGCACAATATGACTTACAGGAGCTCGCTTGCCCTGCTGCTAGTGTGTTATCTGAAAGAGTCTTCAGTGCTGCTGGATCAATCCTGACAGAAAAAAGGACCCGTCTGTCGACCCAAAATGCTTATGATCTAACCTTCATTAAAAAGAACCATGCATGGGTTTCAAAGGATTGTGTCCCACCTTCCCCTGATGACACATAGGTTACCAAAAAAGTGTCTCGGTTTTTTCCTCCTCTTCCTCGGACTTGCTCCCTGTGATCACAATTTGATGGAGACGAGTAACAGTGATGTGATCCACGCTACTGCGATAAAGCAATCCTTTCTTCACAAAGAACCTTTTTCGCTTTCTCCACAGACACAGTAATTGAGGGTCTGCATCGCCTCTGCAACATCTTCTGGGAGGTTTTCCCGCGATGAGTAATTACAAAATTTCTGCTAATACTCGACTTTGCGTCTATACTTGTATCCATGTAGTTTCCAGTAGCGGAGATTCTTGACTGGCTTACTGATATTGAAATTGGAGCCCATCATACACTGGAGCATCATCCATGAGGACCATCATGTACTGGAGCATTGCAAATGGGGCAGATCAGACACTGGAGCAGCATCTAAGGGGCACATTATACTCTGGAGCATTACAAATGGGGCCCATTATATATGGAGCATTATTGGAGCCCATCTTACACTGGAGCATCATCCATGAATCCATGAGGCCCATCATGTACTGGAGCAATGTAAATGGTGCAGATCAGACACTGGAGCAGCATCTAAAGGGCCCATTACACACTGGAGCACTACAAATGGGGCCCATTATATATGGAGCATTATTAGGGCCCATGATACACTGGAGCATCATCCATGAGGCCCATCAAGTACTGGAGCATTGTAAATGGGGCAGATCAGACACTGGAGCAGCATCTAAGGGGCACATTATACACTGGAGCATTACAAATGGGGCCCATGATATATGGAGCATTATTGTAGCCCATCATACACTGGAGCATCATTCATGAGGCCCATCATGTACTGGAGCATTACAAATGGGCCCATTATATATGGAGCATTATTAGGGCCCATGATACACTGGAGCATCATTCATGAGGCACATCATGTACTGGAGCATTGTAAATGGGGCAGATCAGACACTGGAGCAGCATCTAAGGGACACATTATGCACTGGAGCATTACAAATGGGGCCCATTATATATGGAGCATTATTGGAGCTCATCATACACTGGAGCATCATCCATGAATCCATGAGGCCCATCATGTACTGGAGCAATGTAAATGGTGCAGATCAGACACTGGAGCAGCATCTAAAGGGCCCATTATACCCGTGAGCATTACAAATGGGGCCCATTATATATGGAACATTATGTGGAGCTCAGCAGATATTGTATGGAACATTATATGTGACTAATTATTTGGTATGTAGAAATATATGGGGCTCATTATTCTGTATGGCGCACAATGTAGTGGCCATAACACTGTATGGAGTTATATACTGTCCTGTTTGTGAGCTATTGTACAATTTAAAATAGATCAGTCATGTCATGTAAGCAGTGAAGTATGTGTCATTGTACTATACCTATATTTCTGTGGTGTATCGGAGCATCATGAGTTGTGGTATGTGTTAAAAGGGCGCACTGACACTCTTTGGCCCAGGGCACATGAAAACCTGGAGCCAGTCCAACCCCCCCACAACCTTAGCCAAATAACCCCCAGTTTTCAATGCGTAACTATTATTAGGAAGTAAATTAAGGTTTACAAACTTCAGTTATAAGAATTGATGTTTTTGGCATTGAAATGGGCACTGTAGGTGTGTTTACTGCCTTCCACTCCCTGCCGACTTTGCTTCCCCATTGACTTGCATTGGGTTTCGTGTTTCAGTCGGCCTCCGACTTTTCCCTACAGTCGGCCGATTTCGTTCGACCCGACTTTTGCCGAAAAAAGGCAAAGTCGCTCATCTCTACTTCTGACCATGTGATATTTCAGTTTTTCTTTTTAAATAAATTTGCAAAAATTTCAACATTTCTGTTTTTTTCAGTCAAGATGGGGTGCAGAGTGGACATTAATGAGAAAAAAATGAACTTTTTTAAATTTACCAAATGGCTGCAATGAAACAAAGAGTGAAAAATTTAAAGGGATCTGAATACTTTCCAAAGCCACTGTATGTGCAAAATATTGAGTTACACTCGTTAATAATGGAATTACGTTTTTCAATTGTTCCATTGCCCCAGATGTATAAAAGCCCATTGCCATGTACTTTGCTGGTACAAATGGAGCACCCACCAGGGCCGTGGGAATACTTGGTACCGGGCCGGTTTTTAAGGGGATGCGTCACGGCAGCAGTCACCCGGTCCGTGGCCCTAGGCATCCAATGAAAAATGATGATTAAAGGGGAAATAGAGTTTATAAGAGATGATTTGTATCGCCACCTGTGGTACTCGGCCAAGGATGGCCGACGCTGCTTAAAAAGACCGCTGTGGCTGATGGTGATGCAGCAGAGGTGATGCAACTCTCCACAGGAAGAGCTTAATAATAATAATAATAATAATAATAATAATCTTTATTTATATAGCGCCAACATATTCCGCAGCGCTTTACAGTTTAACAGTTTCAAAACACATGTCATAAGTAACAATGTTAACAATACAATAATTAAAGCAAAATAAGACGAAATAAGACGACCCTGCTCGTGAGAGCTTACAATCTACAATGAGGTGAGGGAGATACAAAGTACAGGTCTGTATTTACAATGGTGTATTACAATGAAGGTCCAGCCATCTTGAGGGAGTGAAGGATGGACGGAGATAGTGAATGGGCTACAAACGCACACTTACACATAGAATGACTTTGATTAGTGAACGTGATAGGCCGCTCTGAAAAATGTGTTTTGAGGGAGCTTAGTCCCAGAGTAATTATATTGTTAAAGATGATGATGATGGATGTGGTGCAGGATGGATGGCACAGTAAACAACTCCGAGGACACATCAGGGTGCAGTTTCCACACTTTTACACTTGGTTTGAAGTGCAGGCCAAGGCACTAGTTACAGATGACAATGGAGGTCTGGGGAGCCTGGAAACAACTTAGGATCCACTAAGCCAGAAGGGTTTTGAGGCCTCCTTACTGCGCTGTCCTCTGAGGTCCTTGCTGCCTAAAGCTATGCTCAGTCATCTGTTCCTTATTGCAGGTGTCGCTCCTTTATGGCAGCTCCGGGCTCTGATCTGCTGCTGTGCCTTCGGGTGTTTGCTGGGCCAGGAGACCTGCAATCCACAGCCCTCCGTATTTAGCTGCTGGGACTGTTGTACCAGTCAGCCACAGACTCCGGTGTCCTGCTTCTAGTGCTGTACTCTGGGGTGAGCTTGGTCACAGCTCCACTCCCCAGGTTCTCTTTCACTTCTCCTCTCTCCTCTCAGACTCTGTCTCTCTCAGAAAACCTACATGAAAGAATAGATCCTCAAATTTTTCATATAAAAATAAATTTTATTGAACTATGTCAAGACAATTATATTAAAAGGGATGATGACACACAAAAAAAAAAAAAACAATGCAAAACAGTGCGCGGAGGGAAGAGTTTTTGCCTCATATATATTGTAGAGCAATTGAGTCAAAATTTCTAAAAGTAAGAAAATAATGAATAAATAACTCCGGTAAAGAGTATAACAAAAAATAATAAATAAATGAGACTCAAAAACAAATCCCAAGGACAAACAAATGGGTTGAATGTTTCTGCAGGCTACAATGAAGACATTCTCAGTTTAGAAGTAAAATATCATGTACACAGCAGCCTGAAAAAATAAATAAAGAGCTAAATCTTTTTGCACACCAGGGTCATCCTAACAGAAGTAACAGATACTCATAATAATATAGAAACAAATAAACAATAATAGAGAGTACATAGTTAACAGGAGGCTAAATGATGCACATATTCACCCAGGGTCCACAGCCACCACAACGTACCCCTTGATGCGTGTTTCGATTCTTCCTCAGAAGGGGTGCTCAGTTCCAGGCACTGACTGACTGACCCCTCCTCCAGGCCAGAACTAATAGAGAAACTCCCCTGAAACTGGGTTTAGAACTCCCCCTTCTGGTCTGGAGTCAGGAAAGTGTTGAATGTAAGTGTTATCTGGTCAGGGAACCCTTCCTTGCTCCAGGCTTGTCATCACCTCCCTGTGAGAGAGGCAATACCACTGTGGCAACTGGACTCCTGGGGTGCCACACAAATATTTGTGAAAGAATGTCTCACTTATAAGAGCTCTCTAAGTTAGAGTATGATACTTTAATAGGATGCCACAATTGCAAAAAGTCATTTTATAACATTCTTCTCTCCTAAATATTACAATATCAATTATGAGTGGTATTGTAAAATGGGGGTATGTAGATATCAAAACCACTCAACCATACAGTAGTAGACCCCTTAAAGTGGTAACTTTAAGTAGAAGACCACTTAAAGTTACAGAGAGAGGCTACTGAGTTATATGGCATTTAGTGCATAAAAGTCATCAATGCTCTCCTGACTCTATAACTGGAGAGACCCATCCTCCACTGGCATTAACATCAGTACAAAAAATGAACAACAGGAGCTTCATGGTATAAGTTCCTATGGCCAAGCATCTGCATGCAAACCTTACATCATAAAACACAATGCCAAGCATGGGGTGGAGTAGTGTCATACACAATACCACTAGATTCCATAACTGTCATGGGTTTAATGTGACAGAGAGGGGTCAGAAGACCACAGTGTCTGATTTCACATACTCCTGCACTAATTAGAAGCACTTCTCCATTATATTTAACAATGCAGATTTCTGTTAACAGTGTAGAGGTTATTCTGCTCAGTTGATAGCTCCTGGAGCCTTCGTGATATTATATCCTCAGCTGTTTAGTGTCGGTCACTTACCTCTGATATATACATGTGACTTTGTCAATCAGGGATTGCCAGTGTTTATTTCATGCTGCCTGGTTCTGGAGTTGAAGGTGTTGGTGGTTTGAGGAGGTACCTGGAGTGTTGTTCACAAAACTGTTGCTTGGTGATTTGTCTGTGTGCATATCTTCATCCTCTCCTATTTGTTTTTTCCTTCTTTTACTTCCTGATGTTCCACTCTGTTGTTATTTATATGGTTGGTATTTTGATTTACCCTGTATGTCTTCCCTTGTTAGCCTGGTTTGTGTTTGTGTATTCTTATATACTACAATTCCCCACTTTCCTGGGGAGGTGACAGATAAGGGCTGATTTAGGAGGTCAGTAAGGCATGTGGCCCCAGCGTCTTCTACATTAGAAGTAATCCAAGGAGCAGGAATAGCTAGGGCACCCCTAGCTTTAGGGACAGAGAAGGAGCCCCTAGCTCTGTGGTATTATGCAACTGTGCCATGACAGGATCAGTGGAAACCTGTTCAGTAGAGGAAAAGCACACTTTTTTATACAGCAGTCAGGTGAATGAGTCTGGGTTTGGTGAATGCCAGGATAATGTTCCCTGCCTTGCTACACTATACCAACTGTAATGTTCATAAAATAGTGATTATGCTATTGGGTTGCTTATCATGGTTTGGAGTAGACTCTTTAGATACAGTTGAAGAAAATCTTAATGCTTCTGTATTCTTCCAACCATGTGGGAACATGTTGTGAGTTCCCTTTCTGGACTCTCTCTGGTGGTGACGGGAGGTGGTGCGGCTGGTTTGATCGGTGGAGATCTGCCACCTGAGAATGAGGATGACGATTGGATCTCAGGATTCTCAGATTGGATTTAAGACAGCCGACGCCCTATTCAGTTGCTGGAGATTCCTTCTGGCTTGTCAGCTCTTGATTTTCAGCTCTGTTCCAGTCACCTAAAGCTAAGTTTTTCTGCTAATGTTCACACTTGATTTTGTTTGTCTATTCAGTTTTTTGTGTGGTCTGCCGGCCCCAGCTGGGGGCTGAGCTGAATTTCCACTCTTACTTATTAGTATTTTGCCAATTGGCTTTTTGTTCCTTACTAGTTCGGTCTCTTTTTGATCTGTCTCAGAATATTTCAGAGTGCTGATATAGTGGGAGAAGTCTAGTGACTTCAGGGTTAATTTTGCTATCAGAAATGTTGGACATTATTTTTGTAGGGTTTTTTGCAGGTTGCAGATAGTGTCTTCACTTTCCTTTCCTGTCTAGTTAGTTTGGGCCCCATCATTTGCTCAGCCTATATTCCTGCCTGTGTTTGTGCCTTCATCTTGTTTCACCGTCAATACATGTGTGGGGGCTATCTATTCCTTTGGGGTCTGCTCTGGGGCAGTTAGTTTTCCCTCTTCTTGCTTTAGGCTTATGTAGTCCTCCGGCCGTGACGAGGCATCTAGGTTCATCGTAGGCACGCTCCACAGCTACTGCTAGTTGTGTGGTAAGATAAGGGATCTGCAATCTGCATAGTTACCAACCACTCTGGTTTTCTGTGGCTTAGCTTGTTTTGCGTTTTTCTCCTCGGTGACCCATTCATAACAGACTCACCAGCCATACCGCAGATTCTAGGGTACTCAAAAGCAGGAAAGAATTGTAAAAAAAAAAAAAAAAAGTGTCAGAATTTTTTTTTTATATGTATATTTTTTCCACTTTTTCTCTGGGGCCATAGGAGGATTTTTTTTTCTTTTTTTAAAAGGAGATTAAGCAATTGTCTGATCATGTGGAGCAGCTCACTGCTGAAGTGCGGGGAATTTCCGCCTATCTCGCTCATTCACATGCTGCTGAACCAAGGATCCCTACTCTTGATGTGTTTTTTGGGGATCGGTCTAAATTTTTGAATTTTAAGAATAATTGTAAATTATTTCTTGCCTTGAAGCCTAATTCATCGGGGAGCTCTGCGCAGCAGGTTAAAATTGTCATCTCTTTGCTGCGCGGCGACCCCCAGGATTGGGCGTTTTCTTTGACACCTGAAGATTCTATTCTGACTAATGTGGATGCATTTTTTCAAGCCTTGGGGTTGTTGTATGATGAACCTAATGTTATTGATCAAGCTGAGAAAGCCCTATTGATATTCAACCAGGGTCAGGATTCTGCAGAGTTATACTGTCAAAAATTCCAAAAGTGGGCGCTCCTTACTGTTAGGCGTCGGATTCCTGGCACTGCACAGCGGGAATCCAGAGCCAGACATCCTGTGGTCTCCCATTCTCCTCCGACCGCTCGGACTCCTGCTCAGCAATCTCGGCGAACCAGGCATTCCCCGCAGACTCGTTCTGTGAGCCTGGATGTTACTGCCACCTCTGGTGCAGCAATGATAACGCAACCTGCTTTGCAGGGAACTGCTCTAGAGGCTAAGTCCTCGCGCCGTGCGACTGGGCATGCCCGCAACTTGTCCTCTCAGTGGAGAGCAGGGGTCACATGTGAAGGTCCTATGTCGGATCTGATTGGTCCTTCCTATAGTACTGGAAGGTCCCGGAAGCGCATGGCTATAAAAAGCCTGCATGGCGGCTCGGCCATGCGCTAGTGTAGCATATTATGCTGTGTGTGTATGGTGATGGATGCATGGACTGGTGTCTGACTTATTATGAAACCCCTTCCCTCGGATATTACGAATGGTGACAGTATGTTGGGTTAGTCAGCTCCAGATTGTGGCAGGCTACACGCCACTGAGCCTTCCTCACCTACACTAGCGTCCGTCGGTGCCCGGCTCCTCCGGCATCGTCGCTTAGCGGCTTCAGTTACGGCCGCGCTGCAGTAGTAGCAGCTTTTGGTGTTCGCTGCTGCGACGCCACACGCCGGCTGACCTGTGCAGCTAACAGGTTCAGCCTTTACGTCTAGTTCATACTTTGGCGTCTCTGTGACTAAACAGAGTCCGCTCTCAGGCTCTCGGGTGACGTTAACCCGAGCGCTGTATCGCACTTCTAGCGTATCTGCCATCGTCCAGCAGCGGTCTTGTCATCTACCGCACGGTGGACCCCGGGCGGCGAACGCACCTTCCATTATTTATATCTGGTGCGTTCCGCCGACCCTAACATTACACTAGCGCCAGGGTCTGGCTGGCAATGGCAGACGTGCAGCAGCTGCAGCGCTACATTCGGCAGCTGGAGAGCAGGTTGGCGGCTATTGAGAGCACCAACTCAGCTGCGAATGCTGCGCTAGCTGCTGCTCAGACAGTCGCTGAGGCTGTCTCACGTGCGCCCACACTTTTGCCCCTGCCGACAATGTCTCGCCTCCCGCTCCCCGATAAGTTTTCGGGTGATAGTGCCTCCTGTAGGGGATTCGTTAGTCAGTGCTCCATCCAGCTGGAGTTGCTGGCTGCACGGTTCCCTACGGAGCGGGCTAAGGTGGGATTTATTGTCTCTCTGTTGTCTGGCCGGGCATTACAGTGGGCCATGCCATTGTGGGAACGTGGTGATCCCATGGTACAGGGGGCTGCTCAGTTCCTCGCGGCTCTGAAGCAAGTCTTCTTGGGACCACGGGTCACCCACGATACGGCTCTCCAACTGTTATCTTTAACACAAGGGTCACTTTCGGTTAGCCATCATGCTGTCCAGTTTCGGACACTGGCTTCCGAGTTAGAGTGGCCGGACAAAGTGTTGGTCCCGGTGTTTTGGAGAGGCCTGGCTGAGCACGTAAAAGATGCTCTAGCTACTAGGGAGATTCCCACCAGTTTGGAGGAGTTGATCGCCGTTTCCACCCGCATTGATCTCCGCTACACGGAGCGCGGGTTGGAACGAGCGCAATCCAAACGTAGGGTTAATTTGGCTCCCACCTTTACTGAGCCGCTGAAATTTCCCGCACAGGAGCACCTCTCCTCTGAGCCTATGGAGGTGTCTCGCACCGGCACTAAGTTGCGTCCGATGCGAACCTCTGTGCGCTGTTATACGGGCTGCAGGAATCCAATGAAGTCCCTAGTCTCACTTTATGCCATTGCTGTGTGGGAATTTCCCACGCAGCAATGGCATAAAGTGAGACTAGGGACTTTTTTTTTTTTAAGTGGCGGAGGAATACAGTGCGGAAGGATACCTACCTTCCGTCATTGGATTCCTGCAGCCCGTAGAGAACGGCAGCATCAGCTGATGCTGCAGTTCTCTACCCAAGATCGCCATGGGACACACTCGTGGACTGCTTCGGATCGTGGGTGAGTATTTTTGTGGTTTGTTATGTTAATATTTATTCCGTTAAAGACAATGGCTTCGGGGAACAATGTGACAAGTATTGGTAAGTATGTTACTCTATGTTATATGTACTGTATGTCTATGTATGTATTGTATGAATGTATTGTATGTAGTATGTATGTAGTATATATGTGGTATGTATGTAGCATGTAGTATGTATGTAGTATGTATGTAGCATGCATGTAGCATGCAGTATGTATGTAGCATGCATGTAGTATATATGTAGTATGTATGTAGTGTAGCATGTAGTATGTATGTAGTATGTATGTGGTATGTATGTAGCATGTAGTATGTATGTAGCATGCATGTAGTATGTATGTAGTATATATGTGGTATGTATGTAGTATGTATGTAGTATGTAGTATGTATGTAGCATGCAGTATGTATGTAGCATGTATGTAGTATGTATGTAGTATATATGTAGTATGTATGTAGCATGTAGTATGTATGTAGCATGCATGTAGTATATATGTAGAATGTATGTAGCATGTAGCATGCATGTAGTATGTATGTAGTATGTATGTAGTATGTATGTAGCATGTAGTATGTATGTAGCATGCATGTAGTATATATGTAGTATGTATGTAGCATGTAGTATGTATGTAGCATGCATGTAGTATGTATGTAGTATGTACAGTGGGGCAAAAAAGTATTTAGTCAGTCAGCAATAGTGCAAGTTCCACCACTTAAAAAGATGAGAGGCGTCTGTAATTTACATCATAGGTAGACCTCAACTATGGGAGACAAACTGAGAAAAAAAAATCCAGAAAACCACATTGTCTGTTTTTTTTTCATTTTATTTGCATATTATGGTGGAAAATAAGTATTTGGTCAGAAACAAGCAATCAAGATTTCTGGCTCTCACAGACCTGTAACTTCTTCTTTAAGAGTCTCCTCTTTCCTCCACTCATTACCTGTAGTAATGGCACCTGTTTAAACTTGTTATCAGTATAAAAAGACACCTGTGCACACCCTCAAACAGTCTGATTCCAAACTCCACTATGGTGAAGACCAAAGAGCTGTCAAAGGACACCAGAAACAAAATTGTAGCCCTGCACCAGGCTGGGAAGACTGAATCTGCAATAGCCAACCAGCTTGGAGTGAAGAAATCAACTGTGGGAGCAATAATTAGAAAATGGAAGACATGCAAGACCACTGATAATCTCCCTCGATCTGGTGCTCCACGCAAAATCCCACCCCGTGGGGTCAGAATGATAACAAGAACGGTGAGCAAAAATCCCAGAACCATGCGGGGAGACCTAGTGAATGAACTGCAGAGAGCTGGGACCAATGTAACAAGGCCTACCATAAGTAACACACTACGCCACCATGGACTCAGATCCTGCAGTGCCAGACGTGTCCCACTGCTTAAACCTGTACATGTCCAGGCCCGTCTGAAGTTTGCTAGAGAGCATTTGGATGATCCAGAGGAGTTTTGGGAGAATGTCCTATGGTCTGATGAAACCAAACTGGAACTGTTTGGTAGAAACACAACTTGTCGTGTTTGGAGGAAAAAGAATACTGAGTTGCATCCATCAAACACCATACCTACTGTAAAGCATGGTGGTGGAAACATCATGCTTTGGGGCTGTTTCTCTGCAAAGGGGCCAGGATGACTGAACCGGGTACATGAAAGAATGAATGGGGCCATGTATCGTGAGATTTTGAGTGCAAACCTCCTTCCATCAGCAAGGGCATTGAAGATGAAACGTGGCTGGGTCTTTCAACATGACAATGATCCAAAGCACACCGCCAGGGCAACGAAGGAGTGGCTTCGTAAGAAGCATTTCAAGGTCCTGGAGTGGCCTAGCCAGTCTCCAGATCTCAACCCTATAGAAAACCTTTGGAGGGAGTTGAAAGTCCGTGTTGCCAAGCGAAAAGCCAAAAACATCACTGCTCTAGAGGAGATCTGCATGGAGGAATGGGCCAACATAACAACAACAGCGTGTGGTAACCTTGTGAAGACTTACAGAAAACGTTTGACCTCTGTCATTGCCAACAAAGGATATATCACAAAGTATTGAGGTGAAATTTTGTTTCTGACCAAATACTTATTTTCCACCATAATATGCAAATAAAATGAAAAAAAAAACAGACAATGTGATTTTCTGGATTTTTTTTTCTCAGTTTGTCTCCCATAGTTGAGGTCTACCTATGATGTAAATTACAGACGCCTCTCATCTTTTTAAGTGGTGGAACTTGCACTATTGCTGACTGACTAAATACTTTTTTGCCCCACTGTATGTAGTATATATGTAGTATGTATGTAGCATGTAGTATGTATGTAGCATGCATGTAGTATATATGTGTTATGTATGTAGCATGCATGTAGTATGTATGTAGTATGTATGTAGCATGCATGTAGTATGTATGTAGTATATATGTGGTATGTATGTAGTATGTATGTAGTATGTATGTAGTATGTATGTAGCATGCATGTAGTATGTATGTAGTATATATGTGGTATGTATGTAGTATGTATGTAGTATGTATGTAGCATGCAGTATGTATGTAGCATGCAGTATATATGTAGTATGTATGTAGCATGTAGTATGTATGTAGCATGCATGTAGTATGTATGTAGTATGTATGTAGTATTTTTTTTTTTTTTTTTTTAACATTTAACACATTAGCCGGATGATGGTACTACTACTGTCCCATCATTGGCTAATGTGTCAATCACTGTCATGGTAGCAGGCATCGCCAGATGGGACTTATAGTCCCATCGGACGATGCTTGCACAGACCCCCGGACATCAGCACAGCCCCCCGGCAGGCCGGTACAGACCCCCACAGGGTGCACAGACCACCGGCAGGCCGGCACTGCCCCCCGGCAGGCCGGTACAGACCCCCACAGGGTGCACAGACCACCGGCAGGCCGGCACAGCCCCCCGGCAGGCCGGTACAGACCCCGGGCAGTCCACACAGCCCCCCGGCAGGCCGGCAGAGACCCCCGGAAGGCCCGAAATGACGGCGCATCATGATGCGCACACACCGCGCATCATGATGACGTCATTTCGGCTGTCAATCAACTTTGAACTTCCGATTCCGATGCCGACTTCCGATATTGAAAAAATATCGGAAGTCGGTATCGGAATTCCGATACAGCAAGTATCGGCCGATACCCGATACTTGCGGTATCGGAATGCTCAACACTAATCCTATATTAAGGAGTCATTGGAGAAGGGTCATATAAGACCATCCTCGTCACCTTAAGGTGCTGGGTTTTTTTGTGGCCAAGAAAGATGGTTCATTAAGACAGTGTATTGATTATCGTTCCCTTAACAAGATGATGGCTAAATATCAGTACCCGTTACCTCTGATGTCTGATTTATTCTCCAGAGTTAAGAGTGCCTGCTGGTTTACTAAGATTGACCTCAGGGGGGCGTATAATCTTATTCGCATCAAGTACGGGGATGAATGGAAGACGGCGTTTAATACTCCGGAGGGACATTTTGAGTACCTGGTGATGCCTTTTGGGCTCACTAATGCCCCTTCTGTCTTCTAGTCCTTTATGAATGATATTTTCTGTGACTTTGTGGATAAGTTTTTGATCATCTATCTGTATGATATTTTGATCTTTTCTAGTAATTGGGATTCTCAAGTGGAACACGTCCGGACTGTGTTCCGGATTTTGAGAGAGAATTCCCTGTTTGTTAAGGGATTGAAATGCCTCTTTGGTGTACAGAGGATTTCATTTTTGGGATTTATCTTATCTCCATTGACTATTGAAATGGACCCAGCCAAGGTACAGGCCATTTATGATTGGGTTCAGCCTACTTCTTTAAAGGCCCAGAAGTTTTTGGGTTTTGCTAATTTCTATCTTAAATTTATAGGTAATTTTTCTGGTATTGTCAAACCACTGACTGATCTGACCAAGAAGGGCGCTGATGTGCTCAGTTTGTCTCCTGAGGCTATTTCAGCATTTCAGGAGCTTAAGCAGAGATTTACTTCAGCTCCAGTTTTACGGCAACCTGATGTCTCACTTCCATTTCAGGTGGAGGTAGATGCTTCTGAGATTGGTGCAGGAGCTGTTTTGTCCCAAAAAGCCCCTGTGACTTCTAAGATGAATCCCAGTGCCTTCTTTTCTCAAAAGTTCTCCCCATCTGAACGCAAGTATGACGTGGGGAATCGGGAATTGTTGGCCACGAAGTGGGCATTTGAGGAGTGGAGACATTGGTTGGAGGGAGCTAGACATCAAGTTGTGGTCCTCACCGATCACAAGAATTTGATTTATCTGGAGTCGGCCAAACACTTGAATCCTAGACAGGCTAGATGGGCCTTGTTTTTCACGCGTTTTAATTTTGCGGTCTCCTTTCTTCCGGGCACTAAGAATGTTAAGGCAGACGCCCTTTCTAGGAGTTTCTTTGCCGATTCTCTTAGTGTGACCGAGCCTACTACCATCCTAGGTGAGGTGGTAGTTCTTTCTGCCATTTCGCCCGATTTGAGACGTGCCCTGGAGGAATTTCAGGAGGATAAACCTGAGCGTTGCCCTATGGGAAAATTGTATGTTCCTGACCAGTGGAGAAAGAGAGTGATGTCTGAAATTCATTGCTCCGCATTGGCTGGTCATCTAGGCATTTTTGGTACCAGAGATTTGATGAGTCGGTCCTTTTGGTGGCCTGCCTTATCTTGTGACGTCAGGAATTTTGTACAGTCCTGTGGGACTTATTCTCGGTCTAAACCCTGTTCTCATTCTAGTGGGTTGCTGATGCCCTTGCCGCTGCCCAAGAGGCCATGGAACCATATCTCAATGGATTTTATTTCTGATCTTCCTGTCTCTCAGAGAATGACTGTTATCTGCGTGATTTGTGATAGATTTTCGAAGATGGTCCATCTTGTACTACTCCCAAAGTTGCCATCTTCTGCTGAGTTGGTGCCCTTGTTTTTACAACAGGTGGTTCGGTTACATGGGATTCCTGAGAACATTGTGTCCGACAGAGGAGTCCAGTTTGTTTCCAGAATCTGGAAAGCCTTTTGTTCCAATCTGGGAATTCAGTAATCCTTTTCCTCCGCGTTTCAACCCCAGACCAATGGACAGACTGAGAGAAAAAACAGACCTTGGAGTCTTATTTGAGATGTTTTATATCTGCTGATCAGGATGATTGGGTCTCATTTTTGCCCTTGGCCGAATTTGCACTGAAAAAGAGAGCTAGTTCTGCCACTTTGATGTCACCCTTTTTCTGTCATTTTGGGTTTCATCCTCGATTCTCTTCAGGGCAAGTGGAATGGTCGTCCTGCCCAGGTGTGGACACTGTGGTTAAGAGAATGCAGCAGATTTGGGACCAAGTGGTGGATAAGTTGTCCCTCTCTCAAGAAAAGGCCCAGCAGTTTTCCAACCGGCATAGGACCATTGGTCCCCGTTTTAAAGTGGGTGATATGGTTTGGTTGTCGTCTAAGAATATTCCTATGAAGGTTGCATCTCCTAAATTTAAGCCAAGATTTATTGGTCCTTATAAGATTTTGGAAATTCTTAATCCTGTTTCGTTTCGATTGGCTCTTCCAGTTACGTTCAAGATCCATAACGTATTTCACAAATCTCTGTTGAAGAGGTTTGTTGAGCCAGTGGTTCCTATGACAGCACCTCCTGATCCTGTGTTGGTTGAAGGCAATGTGGAATATGAGGTAGAGAAAATATTGGATTCTCGTTTGGTTAGACGGAGACTCCAGTATTTGGTCAAATGGAAGGGTTATGGTAAGGAGGATAATTCTTGGGTCTCTGCCTCCGATATTCATGCTAATAGATTGGTTCGTGCTTTTCACCGGGCCCATCCTGATCGGCCTGGTGGCGTGGATGAGGGTTCGGTGACCCCTCCTCAAGGGGGTGTACTATTGTGAGTTCCCTTTCTGGACTCGCTCTGGTGGTGACGGGACGTGGTGCGGCTGGTTTGATCGGTGGAGATCTGCCACCTGAGAATGAGGATGACGATTGGATCTAAGGATTCTCAGATTGGATTTAAGACAGCCAACGCCTTATTCAGTTGCTGGTGATTCCTTCTGGTTTGTCAGCTCTTGGTTTTCAGCTCTGTTCCAGTCACCTAAAGCTAAGTTTTTCTGCTAATGTTCACACTTGATTTTGTTGGACTATTCAGTTTTTTGTGTGGTCTGCCGGCCCCGGCTGGGGGCTGAGCTGAATTTCCACTCTTATTTATTAGTATTTTGCCAATTGGCTTTTTGTTCCTTACTAGTTCGGTCTCTTTTTGCTCTGTCTCAGAACATTTCAGAGTGCTGATATAGTGGGAGAAGTCTAGTGACTTCAGGGTTAATTTTGCTATCAGAAGTGTTGGACATTATTTTTGTAGGGTTTTTTGCAGGTTGCAGATAGTGTCTTCACTTTCCTTTCCTGTCTAGTTAGTTTGGGCCCCATCATTTGCTCAGCTTATTTTCCTGCCTGTGTTTGTGCCTTCATCTTGATTCACCGTCAATACATTTGTGTGGGCTATCTATTCCTTTGGGGTCTGCTCTGGGGCAGTTAGTTTTCCCTTTTCTTGCTTTAGGCTTATGTAGTCCTCCGGCCGTGATGAAGCGTCTAGGTTCATCGTAGGCACGCTCCACGGCTACTGCTAGTTGTGTGGTAAGATCATGGATCTGCAATCTGCATAGTTACCAACCACTCTGGTTTTCTGTGGCTTAGCTTGCTTAGCGTTTTTCTCCTCGGTGACCCATTCATAACAGGAACAGTGATGAATCACCGTACCACACTGCACAAAGAAAAGGTCCAACATGGCAGGAATAGGTCAATCTGGTTTGGGAGAACTTGATAGACCTGCACAAAGCCCTGACTAAACACCTATCTGACATCTATGGCATGGCCAAGAATAGAGATTAGGAACCCAACCTGTTATGATTGGATCACCGAGGAGGAAAGCAAGACCAAGCTAAGCCACAGAAAACCAGAGAGGTTGGTAACTAAGCGGATTGCACACACCTGATCCTATCCACACAACTAGCAGTAGCCGTGGAGCGTACCTACGATGATTCTAGGCGCCTCGACACAGCCGAAGAACTAAATATGCCTAAAGCAGGAAAGGGGAAATCTAAACTGCCCCAGAGCAGACCCCAAAGGAATAGATAGCCCCCAAACATATATTGTCAGTGAGACAAGATGAAAACCCAAACGCAGGTAGAAAAATAGGCTAAGCAAACGATGGGGACCAAAGTAACTAGACAGGACAGGAAAGGAATGACACTGTCTGCAATCATGCAAAAAACCCTGCAAAAAATGCCCAACACGTCTAATAGAAAAAACGCTGAAGTCACTAGACTTTGCCCACTATATCAGCACTCTGGTATATTCTGAAAACAGAGCAAAGAGAGGCCAATCTAATAAGGGACAAGAACAAACTGGCACAAACAGTAACATAAGGATGGAAATTCAGCACAGCCCCAGTAGGGGCTGGTTGACCACACAAAACTGAAATAGACAGAACCAAATCAAATGTGAACAATAGCAAATGAACACTTAGCTTGAGCATGCAGGGACTGAGCTGGAAACTAAGACCTCAAGAGGCAGGAAAAAATCACCAGCAGTGACAGAGGGAGTCGGCTGTCTTAAATCCAATCAGAAACTCCAGATGTCCAATCGTCCTCCTCATTATCAGTTGGCAGACCTTTGTTAATTAGATCAGCTCCATTACCTCCTGTAACCACCAGAGGGAGCCCGGAAAGAGAACTCGCGACCCCTCTGTCAATATAACCAGCTCCACTACCTTCACTAGTAACCAGAGGTAGGCCAGAAAGTGAATTCACAACACCAACCCCTTTCATTCAAAATCAGTATTTGACCTCACAAATGCTCTTCTGGATGAATGGACAAAGAAATTCCCACATACATCTACAACATTTTGTCTAAAGGCTTGACAAAATAGTTTAAAATGCTAAGACAATGTCTTCTTCAAGCTCATTCAAAAAAGTCAAAAGTATTGTCTGGTGAATGGAGTAAGTGTTATAAAAACACATAGCCGATGGGAGTACCACACTATGAGAAAAACTGGATGTTTCTATTTTTCCTATTATTCCTAATGTCTCGGTGCACTTTCCGACTCACAGTACAGAGGAGAAAAAAAAACGCAAAGGTTAATTAAAATATGCAAACATAATTTGAGTGAAAATAGAGCTGACAATTTGTTGCACAGCAAAAGTATGAAAATGCATCAGCGCATATTTTAAGGAATAGATCAGTCTCATTTGCAGAGTGCAAATAATTACATATAGAAAGAAATTCACAATATAAATCTGCACTGAATTTAGGTTACATGTGAGCACCATTGGCAGTGAAAAATATGAAACTTCAACCTATGTCCCAAATGAACAGATTAAAAATAGTTTAAAATGCTATACCTTCAAATGAATGAACTACCTAGATATTAATGTCTTTGGATTTAGAATTGGATGTCATAAAGGCTTCTTTGGTGTAATGTGGAGGTGTCCCAATACTTTCATCCATACAGTGTATCTTCTGCTTTCTGAAAGCCATTCTTTATTTTGCAGACAGAATCAGATGCCTTGCCAAGATGAATGGTTTCTCTATCTTCACATAATTTAAGGGGTGAAAACAAAGTAGACTATAAGAAATATCATCAGGTAATTGCTGCATTTATTGGACAATATTCATTTCAAACATAGCAGAATGTAGTGACAGAATATGTTTTTTTTCGTGACAAACAGACCCTTGTTCATTTTCCCAGGAGGATTTTCATAGATCGAAGCCAAAAAGAAAAATGGCCATTAACTCACCCTCTAAAGGCCAATATCTTTGTCAATAATTAGAGCGGAATGGTCTAGCTCTAAGATTAGACGTTCCATAATGGAAAGAAATTCATTAAGCACAACAGAGAGAAATAGTCTGTTTCTATAATATACTGCTGAAAATTAGAATTAGTGTGTATGACTGGACTTGTTTCAAATCAAATCCATCTTTTACAGGTGGCGGATGTAATGGGAAACACTGATTGCAAATGGTCTATCTTTATAAAGTTGATGATGCATCTGGAGACGCTGGAGAACAGACTCGTTTTATGACATTTCAACAGGACTAATTATGGACTCTCAGCCTCTTAAAGATGACCTGGAGTTAAAACTACTGTACTTGCAAGAGCAAGAACCTGTGAAGAATATATCGCATAAAAAGTATTGAATTCTGAGTGGAAATTTGCACATTATGAGAAAATCACTTTTAATGTCTTCTTCAAGCTCATTCAAAAAAGTCAAAAGTATTGTCTGGCGAATGGAGTAAGTGTTAAAATCGTCCTCCTCATTATCATGTGGCAGACCTCTGTTAATTAGATCAGCTCCATTACCTCCTGTAACCACCAGAGGGGGCCCAGAAAGAGAACTCGCGACTCCTTTGTCAATATAACCAGCCCCACTACCTTCATTAGTAACCAGAGGTAGGCCAGAAAGTGAATTCACAACACCAACCCCTTTCATTTAACATCAGTATTTGACCTCACAAATGCTCTTCTGGATGAATGGACAAAAAAAATTCCCACATACATCTACAACATTTTGTCTAAAGGCTTCACAAAATAGTTTAAAATGCTAAGACAATGTCTTCTTCAAGCTCATTCAAAAAAGTCAAAAGTATTGTCTGGTGAATGGAGTAAGTGTTATAAAAACACAAAGCCGATGGGAGTACCACACTATGAGGAAAAACTGGATGTTTCTATTTTTCCTATTATTCCTAATGTCTCGGTGCACTTGCCGACTCACAGTACAGAGGAGAAAAAAACCCGCAAAGGTTAATTAAAATATGCAAACATAATTTGAGTGAAAATAGAGCTGACAGTTTGTTGCACAGCAAAAATAAGAAAATGCATGAGCGCATATTTTAAGGACTAGATCAGTCTCATTTGCAGAGTGCAAATAATTACATATAGAAAGAAATTCACAATATAAATCTGCACTGAATTTAGATTACATGTGAGCACCATTGGTAGTGAAAAAGATGAAACTTTAACTTATGTCCCCAATGAACAGATTAAGAATATTATAAATATATCTAAAAAATAAAAAAATATATATCTCTTAAAATATGGTGGTCATATCCTACCAGGGAATGCTGGTATAATGTAGTCATAGTATGGAGGTATTATTGAGTCACAGTATACAGTGGCATAACTAGAGGCTGATGGGCACCGATTTAAAATTTGGACCTGGATGTTGGTTATATGTATGGACCCTTGTACCATTTTAGATCCTATGCGTATTCGCCCCTCCTATAATAATGTTTCCCGTTTCCTGGCTGCTTCCTGTAATATCATGATTGAGGAAAACATCCTGGTTCCTTCCTGTAATAATGTCCCTGTCCTAGGCTATTCCAGGAATAATGTCCCCCATCCTGAACCCCTTCCAGTAATAATGTTGCCATCCTGGCCCCTTACAGTAATAATGCCTCCCGCCCTTGGCCATTCATTAATAATGTCCCCAACCTTGGGCACCATTCTATAACAATGTCGCCATCCTGGACCCCTCCTAGTATAATTTTCTCCATCATGGGCCTTTTCCTATAAAAATGTCCTCTATCCTGGGCAACTTTCAGTAATATTGTCTTTTCCTGGCCCCTTTTAATAATAATAATAATAATAATGTTTTCAGTCCTGGCCCCTTCCAGTAATAGTCCCACCATCCTGGGCTCCATCCTTTATCAATGTCTTCCATCCTTGGTGTCTTTCTGGAATAATGTCCTCATCCTTTGCCTCTTCCTAATATAATGTCCCTCATCCTGGTACAATGCCAAACATCTGGGGCACCTGCGGTGTTTAAGTCATCCATCCTGGGCCGCTTATGTTTTTTCACCACATTGTAAAAACCCAAATGATTATTCTTACCATTTTCCCCTACAACAACATGCGGTGTCCTCCTCTATATCTGGTGCAGAAGCCTGCAGCTGAATTTGTTGTGCCGGTATCAGATGATGTCACTGTCATGTGCCACCTGTCACGGGCAAGCAAATGTCTGCTGTCGACTTCTGATGACCAGCAGTATGTATTGCAGTGTACAGTGCGCAGAGTCAGTCGGTCTATGCACTGCAACACTTTTCAACTGAATGTGTGTCCAAGGATGCACATGCCGGTGAAGCTGACGTCAGCGGGCCCCCTCTCATATTGGCTCAGTCGTGGTTGCACCATCTGCGACCTCAATTGTTACATCCCTGACAGGTGGTTTTATCCAGTTATGGCAATTTGTGTTCCTCAGTCAGGTTATGATGGCATTGTTCAGTTGCAGTATGATGGCGTTATCCATCGATAGAATTGTGCTGTTATTCAGTTCTGGTATGGTGGTGCTATTCAATCACAGTACTGTGGTGTTATTTAATCAGACTAAGTCATGGTATTGTTATCTAGTCATGGTATGATGTAGTTATCCAGTAAAATTATGATGGTGTTATTGAATTAGGTTATGATGGTATTATTTAGTCATGGTATGGTGGAGTTATCTAGCCACAAAATAATGTTGGTATTCAATTAGAGTATTATGGTGTTAATCAGTCACAGCTAGTGTTGAGCATTCCGATACCGCAAGTATCGGGTATCGGCCGATACTTGCTGTATCGGAATTCCGATACCGACTTCCGATATTTTTTCAATATCGGAATTCGGCATCGGAATCGGAAGTTCAGTTGATTGACGGCCTGACGTCATCGTGATGCGCGGTGTGTGCGCATCATGATGCGCCGTCATTTCGGGCCTTCCGGGGGTCTCTGCCGGCCTGCCGGGGGGCTGTGTGGACTGCCCGGGGTCTGTACCGGCCTGCCGGGGGGCTGTGCCGGCCTGCCGGTGGTCTGTGCACCCTGTGGGGGTCTGTACCGGCCTGCCGGGGGGCTGTGCCGGCCTGCCGGGGGGCTGTGCTGATGTCCGGGGGTCTGTGCAAGCATCGTCCGATGGGACTACAAGTCCCATCGGGCGATGCCTGCTACCATGACAGTGATTGACACATTAGCCAATGATGGGACAGTAGTAGTCCCATCATCCGGCTAATGTGTTAAATGTTAAAAAAAAAAAAAAATAAATAAAAAAATACTACATACATACTACATGCATGCTATGTGCCGGCCTGCCGGGGGGCTGTGCTGATGTCCGGGGGTCTGTGCAAGCATCGTCCGATGGGACTACAAGTCCCATCGGGCGATGCCTGCTACCATGACAGTGATTGACACATTAGCCAATGATGGGACAGTAGTAGTCCCATCATCCGGCTAATGTGTTAAATGTTAAAAAAAAAAAAAATAAATAAAAAATACTACATACATACTACATGCATGCTACATACATACTACATGCTACATACATACTACATATATACTACATACATACTACATACATGCTACATACATACTACATGCATGCTACATACATACTACATGCTACATACATACTACATGCATGCTACATACATACTACATATATACTACATACATGCTACATACATACTGCATGCTACATACATACTACATACATACTACATGCATGCTACATACATACTACATGCTACATACATACTACATATATGCTACATACATACTACATACATGCTACATACATACTACATGCATGCTACATACATACTACATGCTACATACATACTACATGCATGCTACATACATACTACATATATACTACATACATGCTACATACATACTGCATGCTACATACATACTACATACATACTACATACATACTACATGCATGCTACATACATACTACATATATACTACATGCATGCTACATACATACTACATGCTACATACATACTACATATATACTACATACATACTACATACATGCTACATACATACTGCATGCTACATACATACTACATACATACTACATACATACTACATGCATGCTACATACATACTACATGCATGCTACATGCATGCTACATGCATGCTACATACATACTACATGCTACATACATACCACATACATACTACATACATACTACATACTACATATATACTACATGCATGCTACATACATACTACATGCTACATACATACCACATACATACTACATACATACTACATACATACTACATGCTACATACATACTACATATATACTACATGCATGCTACATACATACTACATGCTACATACATACCACATACATACTACATACATACTACATACATACTACATGCTACATACATACTACATATATACTACATACATGCTACATACATACTACATGCTACATACATACCACATACATACTACATACATGCTACATATATACTACATGCATGCTACATACATACTACATATATACTACATGCATGCTACATACATACTACATATATACTACATGCATGCTACATACATACTACATGCTACATGCATGCTACATACATACTACATACATACTACATGCTACATACATACCACATATATACTACATACATACAATACATTCATACAATACATACATAGACATACAGTACATATAACATAGAGTAACATACTTACCAATACTTGTCACATTGTTCCCCGAAGCCATTGTCTTTTCCGGAATAAATATTAACATAACAAACCACAAAAATACTCACCCACGATCCGAAGCAGTCCACGAGTGTGTCCCACGACGATCTTGGGTAGAGAACTGCAGCATCAGATGATGCTGCCGTTCTCTACGGGCTGCAGGAATCCAATGACGGAAGGTAGGTATCCTTCCGCACTGTATTCCTCCGCCACTTAAAAAAAAAAAAGTCCCTAGTCTCACTTTATGCCATTGCTGTGTGGGAATTTCCCACACAGCAATGGCATAAAGTGAGACTAGGGACTTTTTTTTTTTTTAAGTGGCGGAGGAATACAGTGCGGAAGGATACCTACCTTCCGTCATTGGATTCCTGCAGCCCGTAGAGAACGGCAGCAACAGCTGATGCTGCAGTTCTCTACCCAAGATCGTCGTGGGACACACTCGTGGACTGCTTCGGATCGTGGGTGAGTATTTTTGTGGTTTGTTATGTTAATATTTATTCCGGAAAAGACAATGGCTTCGGGGAACAATGTGACAAGTATTGGTAAGTATGTTACTCTATGTTATATGTACTGTATGTCTATGTATGTATTGTATGAATGTATTGTATGTATGTAGTATATATGTGGTATGTATGTAGCATGTAGTATGTATGTAGTATGTATGTAGCATGCATGTAGCATGTAGTATGTATGTAGCATGCATGTAGTATGTATGTAGCATGCATGTAGTATATATGTAGCATGTATGTAGTATGTATGTGGTATGTATGTAGCATGTAGTATGTATGTAGCATGTATGTAGTATATATGTAGTAGGTATGTAGCATGTAGTATGTATGTAGTATGTATGTATGTGGTATGTATGTAGCATGTAGTATGTATGTAGCATGCATGTAGTATATATGTAGTATGTAGTATGTATGTAGTATGTATGTGGTATGTATGTAGCATGTAGTATGTATGTAGCATGCATGTAGCATGCATGTAGTATGTATGTAGCATGCATGTAGTATGTATGTAGCATGCATGTAGTATATATGTAGTATGTATGTAGCATGTAGTATGTATGTAGTATGTATGTAGTATGTATGTGGTATGTATGTAGCATGTAGTATGTATGTAGCATGCATGTAGTATATATGTAGTATGTAGTATGTATGTAGTATGTATGTGGTATGTATGTAGCATGTAGTATGTATGTAGCATGCATGTAGCATGCATGTAGTATGTATGTAGCATGCATGTAGTATGTATGTAGCATGCATGTAGTATGTATGTAGCATGCATGTAGTATGTATGTAGTATGTATGTAGTATGTATGTAGCATGCAGTATGTATGTAGCATGTATGTAGTATGTATGTAGTATATATGTAGTATGTATGTAGCATGTAGTATGTATGTAGCATGCATGTAGTATATATGTCGTATGTATGTAGCATGCATGTAGTATGTATGTAGTATGTATGTAGCATGCATGTAGCATGCATGTAGTATGTATGTAGTATGTATGTAGCATGCAGTATGTATGTAGCATGCATGTAGCATGCATGTAGTATGTATGTAGTATGTATGTAGCATGCAGTATGTATGTAGCATGTATGTAGTATATATGTAGTATGTATGTAGCATGCATGTAGTATGTATGTAGCATGTAGTATGTATGTAGCATGCATGTAGTATGCATGTAGCATGTATGTAGTATTTATGTAGTATATATGTAGTATGTATGTAGCATGTAGTATGTATGTAGCATGCATGTAGTATGTATGCTTTTTTTTTAACATTTAACACATTAGCCGGATGATGGGACTACTACTGTCCCATCATTGGCTAATGTGTCAATCACTGTCATGGTAGCAGGCATCGCCCGATGGGACTTGTAGTCCCATCGGACGATGGCTGCACAGACCCCCGGAGCCTGCACAGCCCCCCGGCAGGCCGTCACAGCCCCCCGGCAGGCCGGCACAGCCCCCCGGAGCCTGCACAGCCCCCCGGCAGGCCGGCACAGCCCTCCGGCAGGCCGGCACAGCCCCCCGGCAGGCCGGCACAGCCCCCCGGAGCCTGCACAGACCACCGGCAGGCCGGCACAGACCACCGGAGCCTGCACAGCCCCCCGGCAGGCCGGCACAGCCCCCCGGCAGGCCGGCACAGCCCCCCGGCAGGCCGGCACAGCCCCCCGGAGCCTGCACAGCCCCCCGGCAGGCCGGCACAGCCCCCCGGCAGGCCGGCACAGCCCCCCGGCAGGCCGGCACAGCCCCCCGGAGCCTGCACAGACCACCGGCAGGCCGGCACAGACCACCGGAGCCTGCACAGACCCCCTGGCAGGCCGGCACAGCCCCCCGAAAGGCCCGTACAGACCCCAGAGAGGCTGTACAAGGGCAGGAAAGGGTTTTTCTTATTCCGATACCGGAAGTCCCATAGACTTGAATGGGACTTCCGGTATCGGAATCGGCGATACCGATACTTTTTTTAAAGATCGGCCGATACCATCCGATACGATACTTTGAAGTATCGGACGGTATCGCTCAACTCTAGTCACAGCTACTTAAAACTATTCAGTCATGGCATGATGCTGCTACCCAACCATGTTAGAGTAGTATTATTCAGATATGATGATGTTATCAAGTGACAGCATTGTGACGTTATTCAGTCACAATTTGGTGGTGTCAGCCAGGCAGACTATAGCGGTGCTATTCAATCAGGGTATGTTTGTGTTATTCAGTCTAATAAAACTTGATAATAAAACTTCATAGTTAATACAGTCGAAACCAGAAGTAATATGGTGACCAGCTCTTGAAGAAGACTATTTAACAAATTAATACAGTAGCTCTCATTGTAGAGCCTTGACCGTTCTGGACATTGAATCTTTCTTTCTTGGAGGGTGCGCCCCCTTATGTTTTAAGTAGATTTTACATGAAATAGCTTTGATTACAGATGTGTATTTTTTTTGGTGGAATATGTTTGGTGCAGCAACTCCATTCCTGTCTATGAGTGATTAGTTGCTAGCTCTCCATCAGGCGCAATAGATCTGACAGGCAGACAGTAATTAGTTTCACTTCTCTCTCCTTGCCCACTTATCAGAAAACCCCACCCCTCCTAGTTATCTCCTGACTCTACAGGCTCTGTGAAACCTGATATCACAGTGACTCAGCAGACCTTCTAGTGAGCAGATATCAACACTTTGGCTTCTCAGGCACATTGCGCCTGATTTCAACACAAATTGAAAGGTTAGTATTTTCTTTTTTTATTCATCACGATTGTGTATTTAGCTTGTTTTATGAAGGATTAATGCTACGTTAGTGTACATAAGTATTGTTTTCTTAGACAAAAGGAGGGTGGCTTCTAAGGCACATTGCGCCCTAACACATACTCTTTCTCTCTTGCTTCAGATTTTCTGCTGCAATGGCCAGAAAACAGTATGATTCATCTAAACCCTTTCATTTAGAAGAAATGAAGATTTTTTTGTTAGAAGATGATGAGGAAGAACCAGCAGTAACTGAGGATTTAGAGGAATCTAGTGACATTTCATCTGAAGATGAGGTAGCAGAATGTAACACTGATTCTGGAACAGAGCAGGATGGTGATGACACTGATACAGAGGAAACAGACACAGATCTAGCTTATTATTTGGGCAAAGATAAAAATACAAAGGACGTCCCAAGGACGTTCCAGAACAAACACCGACTCTACCACCTTCTAAAAGACGCAGTTGTACTACCTGCTCATTTGTATCTGGTTATAGAAAGGCTTTCTAAATATGACTGCAAAATATGTAAAGAATCAATCTGCCTTTCCCATGCAACTTTCGTCTGCCAGCCTTGCTTTTCTAAGTGTACCTGTGCTGCTTCTGCTGCAATTGAAACCACTGAAGATGAGTAGAAAATAAATAAGTAACATCTAAGTGCAATATCCTTTAAGTTTTTTTCCATAATTTTATATTTAAGCAATAGTTAAGTAAAGATAACTGGAGCCTATTTGGCGGTACTACCGAAAAGTGGTACTTTTAGTTTTAATAAGTTTATGGTTAATAAATGTTTTTTTTTGCATCTGATTTGGTGTAATCTCTTTTAATACATTCCTATGAAGGTCACTGACTACTTCTATAGTCCTGAAATTGAAATATGTAGCTACTATAGGTGGTTTTCTGACCTGTGCTTGTCAGGCACATTGCGCATGAACTGAGGAGAATCTATATTGCGCCTGATGGAGGGCTAGATTTGTATGCTGTTCATAAAGTTAGAACAAAAAAAACCCCAGAGGCTCACACAGGGAGAGCATGTGACTGTATTTCCTGTTTTTTCCTATGTCTGCATATGAGAGAAGCAGGCTGCTGTAGAGGCTGCACAGCTAGAGACGCACAAATTATTTTTTCCTGATCTGTTATGGGTCGCCCTCCCAGGGCTGTGGGGTACTCGGTACCAGGCTGGTGTCAGTGGGATGTGTCACAGCAGCGGTGACCCGGTCCGTGGCCCTGGGCGCCCAAATCGATGGTGGTTTGTGATATAGATTATGTGATAGTTCGGGACGCCACCTGTGGTGTTTGGCAAGCAAGATGTTATGCCAACGCTGCGTGCAGATCCTGTGGGGCTGAGGGTGTGTTGCAGCATAGATGGTATAGCTCCCCACAGGTGAAACTGTAACCCCAGGGCAGTGTAATGGCAATAGATGAGAATAGGCGTAGGCGGTGTGAGGAATGCTGATACCCAGATGTAGCGGTGCTGACGGTGTTAGCGCACAAATGAATGGAAGACACCAGGGCTTGCAGTTCCAAAGCTTTACTCACAGTACGTGGTACACACTGGTGCTTGCCTCTGTGCCGTGTCCTCCGGGGCAGAGACTCAATCAACCTCCCAGGCAAGTCAGGATTCTCCTCTCCAACACTCCACCAAAATGTACCTCTCCTGAACGACTCCTCTATTGCGCCTTAAGGTGTGAAGAGCTCCAGTACCGTGGTACTCTGGAGTTCCTCCTGTCAGATGTTCCTAACAACTCTACTTGTATGGCAGACAGCTGTAGCCTCTCTTGGGTCTCCCTTCTCCGGAATCCTGGCTCTCTATTCAGTTGCTGTTGTGCCACAAGTTTTAGATGGGAGTAGTGCATTTACAGCCAACTACTCCACCGGTGTCTGCTGCAGAACCATAAGCATCCATACAACCTCGGGGACCGGGCCCCGGCCTTGCCCTGAGAACCTATAGGCAGGGTTCCTCTTCCAACCCACGTCTCCTCTCTGTTCTCCTACGCCTTCATTCCGCACTGTTCTTTCTCTCTCTTATGGAAGCTTAGGTTTCAGTTCTACATCTTTCTCTTTCTGTTCCTCTCCCGTGCCAGCTGGCTCAGATCACTGAGGCAGCTGCAGCACTCCTTCTCCTCGGAACCATCCTCAGGCTCTCCTGACTGACTGTCATTCTCCCGCCTGACCTCCCGTCAGACTGACCTGTAATTCTAAACCTTCCAAACCTTTTATATGGATCTCAACTTCACCCACCTCCCAGCACATCCAGTGTTCCATGCAAGGAACCACCAAGGCACTCCTAATGTCTAGGAGTAGAAAGACACCTCAATGTAGTTGTGCAGAACTACCCTGTTGTGTGGGGTGCGAGTGTTGGAGTGAGGAAAGGAGTTCCCAACTTACCTAGTTGGGGCACTACACCTTAGGAGAAGGTGCAGTACCTCTGTGGCGACTGAGCCTCAGGGGCGCCACAGTTAAGCTTATCATATATTGTTCCCGATTGTTCCTGAATAAAAAAGCTCTGTTGTCACACGCTTGGAGAGTATCCTGAATAATCCGCTGCCAACATTTTTGCAATTTGCCCCCAGCAAATTAAACAAAATCAGAGCATCTTTTAATCACCACTATGCGCTGCATCTTCCTGCTAGGCTGGAAATTCCAATTGTGACTAGTTACGAAACCACACTGTGTATGCTAAAGCGGGCCTAGTCGTGCTAAAAATTTCATCCTATAGTGCATGTTATAAGGTCAACACATTTGTTCTTGCTCTAATTTGAAGGTTCTTTAATTATGCACTCTGCATATCAATGCCATACTGGCATTTTTGTCAAGTGCAGAAAACCAACAGATCAACACTGGATAATTACAGAACCTTCAAAGAATACTGCAGTAAGAGAATACTTTCCAGCAGCACAGACAATTTTTTAATGTGTTTTAGCATCTTTTGGTAATTTCAATCAGGCGGATCTTTTCCCCAGCCATGTTACAGTGTCAGAAAGCTATTTTATCCTTTAGAGTGATTGTGTCATGACACAACCACCCAATGTCAGCAAAACTATTGTTTATGCTATCTGCTATATTAGGGTTTTAACCTTTTGTGCTCTTCTCACTTCATAGTCGCTGTTTACTCAAGGTAGTGGTGATGTGGTAATACCATGATATTTACAACATCCACTTTAGCCTGGGACTTCTTGCTGCAATAAGGCCCAGGATGACACACAGCACAATTCAATTTGCAGAGAATAAATTTGCTATGAAAAGAATTTCCTTGTAAAATGTGCGTAATTTGTCAAATTTGAATCTCATCAGAACCACTCGTGTCCACGTTGGACCATATTTTTGTATGGCCATTTAAGTAATTTTTAGATACAGTATCTCACAAAAGTATGTACACCTCTCACATTTTTGTAACTATTTTAACTATATCTTTTCATGGGACAACACTGAAGATATGACACTTTGATACACTATAAAGTCTTCAGTGTGCAGCTTATATAACAGGGTAAATGTAGTGTGCTCTCTAAATAACATATGGAAAAGACGGTCCAGCTCAAAGGGGTAAAATCCAAAATATTTTATTTGGATATCCATAAAATAGGTATACAAAATACAAAAAATCCATATACCGCACCGGAAAACCAGAGGGAAGGTTGAGGAGACACTGTACGCGTTTCGAGCGAAAAGTTCTTAAACTCAGTATGAAAAATATTCAGGATTGAGAGTCCTCAGTAGTTGATACCTTTTAATGGCTAACTGAAAAGATGGCAAGAGAACAACAAGGTTTACCCGTCCAGGCCTCCAAACAAATGCACTATCAGGGTGCAGTGGACCCATATAATAAAGATGGCCACACAGGTGCAAAAATACCAATCAAGCAACTGCTCGCAGCCTACCAATACATGGAGGGGGCGGTTGCCTGGTATGTTGATGCACAAAACAACTTGTATGCGGCGCTGTTCACACTAAGGCCATACACAGCGTCCAGGCCAGCCTAGTAGTGACACCCTCACATATTTTGGCCAAAATATCAGCTAATACTCCACATTTTTTTTAAATGTGTTTTTTGCACTTTTTATTCGGGGTGCAGCTGGGCCCATTTGGTCTTGTAAACTGCGGTGTCTGTTCACACGGTATGAATTTTGTTAGCGCTGGGCAGCCCGCCTGAGCTAATAGAAGGGTGTCACTACTAGGCTGGCCGGGACGCTGTGCATGGCCTTAGTGTGAACAGCGCCGCATACAAGTTGTTTTGTGCATCAACATACCAGGCAACCGCCCCCTCCATGTATTGGTAGGCTGCGAGCGGTTGCTTGATTGGTATTTTTGCACCTGTGTTGCCATCTTTATTATATGGGTCCACTGCACCCTGATAGTGCATTTGTTTGGAGGCCTGGACGGGTAAACCTTGTTGTTCTCTTGCTGTTTTCTATTATTGGAGGATTTTCAAGTCCTCTTTTTGTACTGTGCTGTATTAGTATTTAGTGTTAGGTACCCGTAAACGTGGAGATCTTTGACGTAGGTTACGGGCTCACGTATTTTGGCCAAAATATCAGCTAATACTCCACATTTTTTTTAAATGTGTTTTTTGCACTTTTTATTCTGGGTGCAGCTGGGCCCATTTGGTCTTGTAAACTGCAGTGTCTGTTCACACGGCATGCATTTTGTTAGCGCTGGGCAGCCTGCCTGAGCTAATAGAAGGGTGTCACTACTAGGCTGGCCTGGACGCTGTGCATGGCCTTAGTGTGAACAGCACCGCATACAAGTTGTTTTGTGCATCAACATACCAGGCAACCGCCCCCTCCATGTATTGGTAGGCTGCGAGCGGTTGCTTGATTGGTATTTTTGCACCTGTGTTGCCATCTTTATTATATGGGTCCACTGCACCCTGATAGTGCATTTGTTTGGAGGCCTGGACGGGTAAACCTTGTTGTTCTCTTGCTGTTTTCTATTATAGGAGGATTTTCAAGTCCTCTTTTTGTACTGTGCTGTATTACTAACTGAAAAGATGGTAACACATTGCATGCTTTCGAGACTACTCAGGTCTCTTCATCAGGCTAGACTAATACAAAATCTGAAGTCACATATTTATGCACAATACAGCCTAGAAAAAATGCAATAGATAAGACAAGTGACGTGAAGCAGAACTATCAATATGGGAGAGGGAGAAACATAAATATAAACATTGGACCAGTTCATAGATAAGGAGTCCAGATGTTTTATGGTCCTCTGATTGGGGTCTAGTTCTGTGTTGTGATTCCCCCACAAGGTTTTAAAAGGAAATTCCTTAATTGATGTAAAAAGACATAAATCCATGCGACACATTCATTCCAGCACTAATAGTGTCAAAGGTCGTCATAAATTTGTACTCCCAAACTCGTCTGTCTCTCTGAGAATTGAAGTTACCTTTCATTACCAGTAATTTCATATCCAAGTTGCTGTGATCAGGGATACAGAAATGTTTTGCCACAGGTAGATCCATTCTTTTTTCTCTTATTGTGTGACGATGAGCATTCATCCTTGTTCTAAGCTTTTGCCCTGTCTCCCCCACATACAGACCCCCAGTTGGACATTTAGTGCAAATAATTAAGTACACCACATTAGATGTAATGCAGGTGAAAGTACCTGGGATCTTGTAGTCCTGATGTGAGTTGGGGATCTTTATCTTGTCCGCGGTCATTTTAAATGGACAGGTTTTACATTTTTTCTGGTTGCAAGGAAAGGTTCCTGCAGCTGTTGGAGAGGACAGGGAGCTTCTGACAATGATGCTTCTTAAATTTGGGGGCTAACTAAAACACAGCAGTGGGGAGTCTGGAAAAATGGATTTTAATCGGGCATTTTTTTGTAGTAAAGGTTGTAATTTCCGTGCAGCTCCCCTTAGCACCTCCAGATTTGGGTTGTAGGTGACTACTAGAGGCACTCGGTTATTTTCTTCTTTAGCTTTATAATGTAGCAGGTGATTCCTTGACAATCTGGTGGCTCTTGTAATTTGGTTTTCAATTGTTCTTGAATGGTAACCCTGATTCAAAAAGGTCTTTTTGAGGCGACCAAGGTGTTTGTCTCTATCCATGGGGTTGGAACATATACGATTGTATCTGATGGCTTGGCTATAGATAATAGAGTTCTTTATGTGTTTTGGATGGAAACTGTCCCATTTAAGGTATGTTGGATGGTCGATTGGCTTCTGATACAGGGATGTCTCTATTTCATTGTTTTTTAGCTTAATGATGATGTCCAAAAAAATTAATCTCAGTACTGGAGTAGTTGAGTGTTAAATTGATGGTGGGATGAAATTGATTAAACTGTTCGTGGAACGTCTTTAGTAGAGTTGAGCGATACCGTCCGATACTTCAAAGTATCGTATCGGATGGTATCGGCCGATCTTTAAAAAAAGTATCGGTATCGCCGATTCCGATACCGGAAGTCCCATTCAAGTCTATGGGACTTCCGGTATCGGAATAAGAAAAACCCTTTCCTGCCCTTGTACAGCCTCTCTGGGGTCTGTACGGGCCTTTCGGGGGGCTGTGCTGGCCTGCCAGGGGGTCTGTGCAGGCTCCGGTGGTCTGTGCCGGCCTGCCGGTGGTCTGTGCAGGCTCCGGGGGGCTGTGCCGGCCTGCCGGGGGGCTGTGCCGGCCTGCCGGGGGGCTGTGCCGGCCTGCCGGGGGGCTGTGCAGGCTCCGGGGGGCTGTGCCGGCCTGCCGGGGGGCTGTGCCGGCCTGCCGGGGGGCTGTGCCGGCCTGCCGGTGGTCTGTGCAGGCTCCGGGGGTCTGTGCAGGCATCGTCCGATGGGACTACAAGTCCCATCGGGCGATGCCTGCTACCATGACAGTGATTGACACATTAGCCAATGATGGGACAGTAGTAGTCCCATCATCCGGCTAATGTGTTAAATGTAAAAAAAAAAAAAAAATTACATGCTACATACATACAACATGCATACTACATACATGCTACATTCATACTACATACTACATACATGCTACATTCATACTACATAAATACTACATGCAACATACATACTACATATATACTACATGCATGCTACATACATACTGCATGCTACATGCATGCTACATACATACTACATACATGCTACATACATACTACATATATACTACATACATACTACATACATACTACATGCATGCTACATGCATGCTACATACATACTACATATATACTACATGCATGCTACATACATACTACATGCATGCTACATACATACTACATACATACTACATGCATGCTACATACATACTACATATATACTACATGCATGCTACATACATACTACATGCTACATACATACTACATACATGCTACATACATACTGCATGCTACATACATACTACATACATACTACATACATACTACATGCATGCTACATACATACTACATATATACTACATGCATGCTACATACATACTACATGCATGCTACATACATACTACATGCTACATACATACCACATATATACTACATACATACAATACATTCATACAATACATACATAGACATACAGTACATATAACATAGAGTAACATACTTACCAATACTTGTCACATTGTTCCCCGAAGCCATTGTCTTTTCCGGGATAAATATTAACATAACAAACCACAAAAATACTCACCCACGATCCGAAGCAGTCCACGAGTGTGTCCCACGACGATCTTGGGTAGAGAACTGCAGCATCAGATGATGCTGCCGTTCTCTACGGGCTGCAGGAATCCAATGACGGAAGGTAGGTATCCTTCCGCACTGTATTCCTCCGCCACTTAAAAAAAAAAAAGTCCCTAGTCTCACTTTATGCCATTGCTGTGTGGGAAATTCCACAGACCCCGGGCAGTCCACACAGCCCCCCGGCAGGCCGGCACAGCCCCCCGGCAGGCCGGCAGAGACCCCCGGAAGGCCCGAAATGACGGCGCATCATGATGCGCACACACCGCGCATCATGATGACGTCAGGCCGTCAATCAACTGAACTTCCGATTCCGATGCCGAATTCCGATATTGAAAAAATATCGGAAGTCGGTATCGGAATTCCGATACAGCAAGTATCGGCCGATACCCGATACTTGCGGTATCGGAATGCTCAACACTAGTCTTTAGCTGTTGCTCAGACTCCGTCCAGATGATTAAAATATCATCAATGAAGCGGTAGTAGGCCAGGGGCCTGATGGGGCATGAGGGCAAAAAGTTGCTTTCAAGCTTGGCCATGAAAAGATTTGCATACTGTGGAGCCATTTTACTTCCCATAGCTGTGCCAGTCTCCTGTAGATAGATTCTGTTGTCAAATTCAAAGTAATTGTGGGTGAGGATGAATTTTATAAGTTTCACCACAGCATCAGCATCGGTCCCTGTGTTTTCCATGAAGAATTTGCAGGCATTTAAACCATCTTGGTGTGGGATATTAGAGTACAAAGATTCCACATCCATGGTGGCCAGGATGGTTCCTTCTGGTAGAGGACCTATTGCTGCTAGTTTATTCAATAGGTCAGTTGTGTCCTGAATGTAGCTGGATGTATCCTTCACCAGTGGTTTAAGAATACCCTCTACCCATCCAGATACCTGCTCAGTGAGGGTGCCCACACATGATATAATTGGTCTTCCTGGATTTCCAGATTTGTGGATTTTGGGAAGCATGTAGAATGTCCCTATTCTTGGAGTCTCTGGTATCAGGTAATCGCCAGCTCTTATGGACTGGTCAGGCAGACAAGAAACCAACTTGTTTAGTTCCTTGTAATAGTCCTGTGTAGGATCTGACTCCAATTTTCTATAGTAGCGTGTGTCCATAAGTTGCCTGTTTGCTTCCTTCATGTAGTCTGACGTATTCATCATGACTATTGCACCTCCCTTGTCAGCAGGTTTAATGATGATTTCTTTGTTGGTTTTTAAACACTGTATGGCCTTTCTCTCCTGGGCACTGATGTTGGATGCTTGTCTCCTGTTAGTGTCTATGATTGTGGATTTTATCAAATGTCTGAAGGAGTCTATATAGTTATCCAAATGAGGGTTGCGTCCAGGTGGAGGTGTCCAGTCTGACCTTTTCCTAGTTGTTACGATCCCTTTTCCTTCGGTCTGAGTGTTTTCTGAATCTTCTGTATCATTGAAATATTCCCTCAGGCGCAGTCTCCTGAAATTCTGGTTCATAACAAGGAAAAGAAACTACACAGATTACGCCTCAATTCAGGACGCTATACAAACAGATACAAAACAAATCCAAAACCTGACAACTTGGACAACCACTCCATTCCAGACACAAAAGCATCTAACTGTGTCATCAATCTCTCAGATTATAAACCCAACAAAGTGGAACTGGCTGTGCTTTCTAGAGGACTCTCATTTTGTCCCACTAAGGCCCTAGATAAAACTGAACTCTGCAGTGATATGGAACAGTATTTCAGGAGACTGCGCCTGAGGGAATAGCCGAGTCTATGGTGCCTACAGTTTCGGTGCTTCCTATGTGGGCTGCGAGTTCTGGTAATAAAGGCTAGTTCAGTAGTGCCAATAGGACAAGCACCCCCTGTAGGATTGTGGGATTCGGTAACTGCGGCCGGCTCACGGCCTTGCAACTTTGTTTTTTTCATGGGTACCTTCTGCTACCCATCCGGGTTCCAGCACCATCAGCTGGTTCTCGGCAGAGCCTTTGGCCTAGGTGCCTTCTTCTTGGTATCCGATTTCCAGCAACGTCTGCTAGTCCTTGATAGTGCTTTGTAGCACAGGTACCTCCTGCTTAGAAACCGTGTTAGAGCACCGTCAGGTGGTCCACGGTTCTCCCATTGGCTCTTGTTCCTTCTGCTGTCCCACCGGGTTCCAGCACCGTCAGCTGGTCCTCGCTAGTGTCATTTGCTCTTGCAGCTTCTGCTACCCATCCGGGTTCCAGCACCGTCAGCTGGTTCTCGGCAGTGCCTTTGGCCTAGGTGCCTCCTTCTTGGTATCCAAGTTCCAGCAACGTCTGCTGGTCCTTGGTAGTGCTTTGGAGCACAGGTACCTCCTGCTTAGTAACTGTGTTCCAGCAACGTCATCTGGTCCACGTTGTGCCATTGGCTCTTGTTCATTCTGCTGCCCCTCCGGGTTCCAGTACCGTCAGCTGGTTCTCGGCAGTTCCTCAGCCTTCTTGTAACTTCTGCTACTTTTCCAAGTTCAAGTTTGTGGAAATGGTTTTTGATTCTCACTCTGGATCTCCCTGACAATGACCCTGAAGACGACGACCCTGAAGACCACACAGAAGAATACCTAAAAGATGACCCTGAAGAAGATGACCAAGAGGACAAAGAACAGGAAGACAACCACCAAGATGCAGAACAACAAGAGACAGAAGACCAAGAAGCATAAAAACCAAAAGCAGAAGAACATGAAGCATAAGACTAAAAATCAGAGCAAATGATATTATCTAATTTATAAGTAGAAGAAGACTAAGCAATGTATGGGGGTGAGTCCATTCCTCCTCATGGTGCCCCTGGAAAAGGCCTGCTGCTGCAGGCCAAACTGAACGCGGACAAATCCTGTTGTAAATCTTTTGTGACAGGCTGAACGGAAGGTGTAATCTTCAAACTTTTATAGATAACAACTACAGGAATGCCTGACACAAATAAGAATATGATGAAGAAGAATAGGAAGAAGATGAAGAAGTAGAATATGAAGAAGAATAAAGGAAGAAGAATAAAAGAAGAAGAAGAAAAAGAAGAAGATACTGCTGCTGCTGCTGCTGAAGATGATGAAGGAGAAAGTGTGGGAGAAGTAAAAAAGAAGGTGAACAGCATGGAAGTAGTGAAACATACATATCTGACAAAAAATTAAAGACTTTAACATAGTCAATATCTTTGTAACTACGAACGTCTTTAAAAAAAAAAATCCTGCTATTCCATTTGATTGGGCTAAAGCTCTATGGCTTTTATGTCTCCTACACCTCCCACAATACATTCTACATTATTATTAGTTGTTTTTCTCCATGTAGAATTAACCGACAGGGAAAGAAAGGGGTTTTTTTAATTCCGAAATTTCTGTTCCATTGACTTGAATGGGACTTCCGGGATTGGAATCGGCGATACCCGATACTTTTTTTAGATCGGCCGATCCATTCTGATACGATATTTTTCAGTATCAGGTGGTATCGCTCAACACTATTCTTTAGACATTTTATCTCTTATTGTTACTGCGCTATTGATTTTCATGGTTCAACAGTGGTTGGTCATGTGGGACCTTAGCCATTTTTTTTTTTACCCCCGACTTCAGGAGATAGCCACTACAGGTGGTTTCCTCCAGGGGATCTCCGTTTAGTTGTATTTACTTTTTTCTTTTGTTTCTTCTGTTTAGTTTAGTTCTTTCTTTACATTTCCAGACTTTTTAGAGAGTTGCTTTCTGGAGTGAGTATTAATGCATATTAACATCCTTTCATATAATGTTAGAGGTCTTAACAGTCCCTATAAGAGGTATATTACATAATAATAATAATAATAATAATCTTTATTTATATAGCGCCAACATATTCCGCAGCGCTTTACAGTTGAACAGTTTCAAACACAACAGTCATAAGTAACAACGTTAACAATACAATAATTAAAGCGAAATAAGACGACCCTGCTCGTGGAGCTTACAATCTACAATGAGGTGGGGGGGATACAAAGCACAGGTTTGTATTACATGGAAGGAGATCAGGATGTACCAGGCAGACATAATTTGCTTGCAAGAAGTGAAGCTGGCCAAAAATAACCATCCTCCCTTTCAACATAAAAATTACTCTAATATGTTTAAGTCACTAAAATTGAACAAGAAAGCGGGAGTAATTACTATTATTAGCAACAAAATCCCATTTCAATTGATTGAGGAAGAGATAGACCCAGAAGGAAGATTCCATATATTAATCTGTAATCTTAACGGCAAACCTTTCGCGATTGTTAATATTTATGCCCCGAATACACGACAATTTCCCTTTTTCAATAAATTGATCAAAAAAATTGAGAAGATTAATCGGGGCGAGTTGCTGCTGGTGGGAGATTTTAAAATAGTGCCAAATGCTAGCATGGACTCATCATCCAAGGCTCGTTTGAAATGTCCAACCCTAGATAACTGGATTTTTGCCAATGAACTCTATGATGTTTTTCGGTGTCACAATACCTCTTCTAGAGAGTACTCTCATTACTCTACGGTTCACAAATCCTCTTCAAGAATAGACCTATTTCAGCTAATATTTTTTCATTGTCTAAATTTAAATCCATTGAAATTTTGAATAAATCGTTCTCAGATCATTCGCCAATCAGGGCAAAGTTTGCATTAGGCCCTCCATCCAACAATTCTTTCTTATGGAAGACCAATTTAACAATTCTTAGAACACAAAAGTATAGGGGCATCATAGAAGAGTCATTGAATAATTATTTTAAAGAAAATGCTACAGAAAATGGAGACCCATTTATATTGTGGAAAGCACACAAGGCGGTCATTAGGGGTTGTATTATACAGTTGTCCTCTCGGTTTAAGCGAGAAAAAAGGGACAAAATAAGGAATCTACAATCCCTAATTAACTCAAAGTAGGATCAGCAAAATAGGTTACCTATCCCATCGCATGATATTCACATGGAAATTCTAGAATTACAGCAACAATTAAAAACACAACTAATGTCCGACTATGATGCTGCCACACGAGCTTCTAAATTTAATTATTATGCGTCTGAAAATAAGCCTAACCATTATATGATGAAAAAATTAAAAAGAGATAGACTTACCAGGAGAATAAATAGGATTAAAAGTTCGACAGGATGTCTCCATTCGCATCCACAGGACATTGCGAATGTCTTTGCTACATTTTTTGAAACATTGTACAACTTACAACAAGATCCCACGATTCAGTCTCCAGATCAAAATATAATCAACTCCTTTTTAGCGGGCCTAAATCTTCCTCAAATAGATAAATTAGATTTGGAACAATTAAATAAACCCATTTCCATAGAAAAAATCAATAATATCATTCACAAACTTTAATCGTTGAAGTCTCCTGGTCCTGACGGGTTTGCTAAAGAATACTATCAAATATTTTCTAAAACTCTCAAGATAACTTGCTCAGTGAAGTTCTCCTGTGTACCGGTGAATTCTCAAAAGGTACACTCTGCAACACCATGGACCAAAGTCACTATGCTCCTTGAGTCCAGGAGATCGTCCGTTTGGCACCTGTTGATGAGTACCCGGCACAGCTGCGGTTTGCCACCTGCAGTGCACGAAGGGGCTGTACAGACTGGCCAGGCATACATAGACATAAGGTGAGTATATCTGCAGTCCATGGGTTCAGACATCAGAGGGCAGGTGATAGCCACATGTCAAGACCCTTGACACTGCCAAAATTTAATAACCACCCGCTGATGGCCCCTCACCTTAGGGGTCTCCTCTTTGCACCGCAGATCGCCCCTCATCTTAGGGGTCTCCTCTCGCAGGTCCACAACCTGCTGCAAAATCAGCTCATACATTCTTTGCTGCTGCTTATACAATAGGTCTTGCTGCAGCTGCAACTGCAGCGCCTCTTGCTGCTGCCGCCGGAACTGCAGCTACTGCTGCTGCTGAATGAGGACCACCTGTTTCAAAAGCTATTCCATTTTTCCAACCGGCTTGCTCACCGACATGCAGCACTCTTTAGGGTATACCTCAGTTCACACTGCCCGCATTCTCGAACCATATGTAGTGCAGCGTTATCCACACTGAGCAGTGATGAGTCAGTGACCCAGAAAAGTTCCAAACAAAAGTCTCTTTAATGCTTATTCATAGCAAAACACAGCACACAATATCCTCTGGATCGCAGCCGGGAACAGGACAGTCTGCCTCCGGATCGCAGATGGGCACAAAACAGTCCACATCTGGTTCGCAGGTGGGCACATATCCTCCAGATTACAGTCACTAAACATACCAGTCCACTTCCAAGACCAGTTGCCAAGGGTGACTACACCGCCGTGTACACTGTGAGTACCAGACCTTTCAGCTCCCTTGGCTGTTTGGCTCTGCTTGCTTGTGTTCCCTCACACAGGTGGAGCTCTGCAGAGCTCTCTGCTCTGCACTCTTACAAACACCAAACTGACGCTGACACACCCAAACCCTTTCCTGCAGGGCTTTTAACTAGAATCTGTGGCCATGGGCCACAAGGAAAGTCCAGGCCGGGAATGAAACGGACTGCACCACTAACATCTGTAGTCTGTTTCAAAACACAAAAGCCCACAGTGCGTTTCCCTAAAACTGCCTTGGACAACCAGCATGTCCAATACCTTTACTCACTTTTATTCTGCATTGCAATCACAGCTACGCCTGTGACTGCAATGCATTCTTATGGCCTCAATACGCCTCTATGCGCATCCTAGGGGGAACACACAGCGACCCCTACATGTAACACCCGTCACTGCCTCACAACCGTCAAAGTAAAGCAATTTTATTTAAATATGGTGTGGTGATATTTAGCTGCAGCATAATAGTATTATTTAGTTCATGCACAGATGTATCTACCAGAGATGAACGAATCCGCCAAGCTTTGAATTCAGCAGATCACTCAAATTTTGCATGGAAATTAATTTGCATTGAAGTTATTCCATGCAAATCAAATGTTCCTTATTATGCTCTGGAGTCTATCCAGTCCCAAAGAATTATAAAAATAAATACTCACCTTGACGCTTACCTGTCCCACTACACCCAAAGCTTGCTGTCCATTAGTGTTGAGCATTCCGATACCACAAGTATCGGGTATCGGCCGATACTTGCTGTATCGGAATTCCGATACCGACTTCCGATATTTTTTCAATATCGGAAGTCGGCATCGGAATCGGAAGTTCAAAGTTGATTGACAGCCTGACGTCATCATGATGCGCGGTGTGTGCGCATCATGATGCGCCGTCATTTCGGGCCTTCCGGGGGTCTCTGCCGGCCTGCCGGGGGGCTGTGTGGACTGCCTGGGGTCTGTACCGGCCTGCCGGGGGGCTGTCCGGCCTGCCGGTGGTCTGTGCACCCTGTGGGGGTCTGTACCGGCCCGCCGGGGGGCTGTGCCGGCCTGCCGGTGGTCTGTGCACCCTGTGGGGGTCTGTACCGGCCTGCCGGGGGGCTGTGCCGGCCTGCCGGGGGGCTGTGCTGATGTCCGGGGGTCTGTGCAAGCATCGTCCGATGGGACTACAAGTCCCATCTGGCGATGCCTGCTACCATGACAGTGATTGACACATTAGCCAATGATGGGACAGTAGTAGTCCCATCATCCGGCTAATGTGTTAAATGTTAAAAAAAAAAAAAAAAATACAACATACATACTACATGCATGCTACATACATACTACATGCTACATACATACTACATACATACCACATACATACTACATACATACTACATACATACTACATACATACCACATACATACCACATATATACATACATACTACATACATAACACATATATACTACATGCATGCTACATACATACTACATGCTACATATATACTACATACATACTACATACATACATACTACATATATACTACATGCATGCTACATACATACTACATGCTACATACATACTACATATATACTACATGCATACTACATACATACTACATGCATGCTACATACATACTACATGCTACATACATACCACATACATACTACATACATACTACATACATACTACATGCATGCTACATACATACTACATGCTACATACATACTACATATATACTACATGCATGCTACATACATACTACATGCTACATACATACTACATATATACTACATGCATGCTACATACATACTACATGCTACATACATACTACATATATACTACATGCATGCTACATACATACTACATGCTACATACATACTACATATATACTACATACATGCTACATACATACTACATGCATGCTACATACATACTACATGCTACATACATACCACATACATACTACATACATACTACATGCTACATACATACTACATATATACTACATGCATGCTACATACATACTGCATGCTACATGCATGCTACATACATACTACATGCTACATACATACCACATATATACTACATACATACTACATACAATACATTCATACAATACATACATAGACATACAGTACATATAACATAGAGTAACATACTTACCAATACTTGTCACATTGTTCCCCGAAGCCATTGTCTTTTACGGAATAAATATTAACATAACAAACCACAAAAATACTCACCCACGATCCGAAGCAGTCCACGAGTGTGTCCCACGACGATCTTGGGTAGAGAACTGCAGCATCAGCTGTTGCTGCCGTTCTCTACGGGCTGCAGGAATCCAATGACGGAAAGTAGGTATCCTTCCGCACTGTATTCCTCCGCCACTTAAAAAAAAAAAAGTCCCTAGTCTCACTTTATGCCATTGCTGTGTGGGAATTTCCCACGCAGCAATGGCATAAAGTGAGACTAGGGACTTTTTTTTTTTAAAGTGGAGGAGGAATACAGTGCGGAAGGATACCTACCTTCCGTCATTGGATTCCTGCAGCCCGTAGAGAACGGCAGCAACAGCTGATGCTGCAGTTCTCTACCCAAGATCGTCGTGGGACACACTCGTGGACTGCTTCGGATCGTGGGTGAGTATTTTTGTGGTTTGTTATGTTAATATTTATTCCGTAAAAGACAATGGCTTCGGGGAACAATGTGACAAGTATTGGTAAGTATGTTACTCTATGTTATATGTACTGTATGTCTATGTATGTATTGTATGAATGTATTGTATGTAGTATGTATGTAGTATATATGTGGTATGTATGTAGCATGTAGTATGTATGTAGTATGTATGTAGCATGCATGTAGCATGCAGTATGTATGTAGCATGCATGTAGTATATATGTAGTATGTATGTAGCATGTAGTATGTATGTAGTATGTATGTGGTATGTATGTAGCATGTAGTATGTATGTAGCATGCATGTAGTATGTATGTAGTATATATGTAGTATGTATGTAGCATGTAGTATGTATGTAGTATGTATGTAGCATATATGTAGTATGTATGTAGCATGTAGTATATATGTAGTATATATGTAGCATGTAGTATGTATGTGGTATGTATGTAGCATGTAGTATGTATGTAGCATGCAGTATGTATGTAGTATATATGTAGTATGTATGTAGCATGTAGTATATATGTAGTATGCATGTTGCATGCATGTAGTATATATGTAGTATGTATGTTGCATGTAATATATATGTAGTATGTATGTTGCATGTAGTATATATGTAGTATGCATGTTGCATGCATGTAGTATATATGTAGTATGTATGTTGCATGTAGTATATATGTAGTATGAATGTAGCATGTATGTAGTATGTAGTATGAATGTAGCATGTATGTAGTATGCATGTTGTATGTATGTAGCATGTATGTAGCATGTAATTTTTTTTTTTTTTTTTTTTTTTACATTCAACACATTAGCCGGATGATGGGACTACTACTGTCCCATCATTGGCTAATGTGTCAATCACTGTCATGGTAGCAGGCATCGCCCGATGGGACTTGTAGTCCCATCGGACGATGCCTGCACAGACCCCCGAAGCCTGCACAGCCCCCCGGCAGGCCGGCACAGCCCCCCGGCAGGCCGGCACAGCCCCCCGGAGCCTGCACAGCCCCCCGGCAGGCCGGCACAGCCCCCCGGCAGGCCGGCACAGCCCACCGGAGCCTGCACAGCCCCCCGGCAGGCCGGCACAGACCACCGGAGCCTGCACAGACCCCCTGGCAGGCCGGCACAGCCCCCCGAAAGGCCCGTACAGACCCCAGAGAGGCTGTACAAGGGAAAAACAGGATTTTTCTTATTCCGATACCGGAAGTCCCATAGACTTGAATGGGACTTCCGGTATCGGATTCGGCGATACCGATACTTTTTTTTAAGATCGGCCGATCCATTCCGATCCGATACTTTGAAGTATCGGACGGTATCGCTCAACTCTACTGTCCATTGATCTGCAAGATCATACTCATCTTCTTCTACAATCTTCACTCTAGGGCTTCCAGGCTTGAGTAGGCCTCAGATATCACAATTGCATGCAATCATGGCCCATCGTATTAACACCAAGTGTATCATGATGTCACGATGCACATCTCCAAAGGAACTGACTAAACCTTGAGTGATACATGTCATAACATCACAGCATGCATCTGAAGCGCTAAGTGAAGATTCTGAAAGAAGATACAAGAGAATGCATTAAGCACTTTAAGCACCTGAAAGTGGGCTAAAATGGCAGGACAAGTAAGCAGAGAAGTGAGTATTTACATTATTTTCAAAATAAAATAAAAACACCAGTAATTTTACTAAAAAAAGAAATGCTGGTTATGATTATTAATAGGAATCCACATTTCCCCCAGGTGGGGGTGGACAGTAAGAGTGTATCTGCTCACTCAATTTGAGCCTCAGGTAATCCACCCCTCTAAGTTATTGCTACAGTGATATCCCCAAAAAACATGTATGGATACAATCTAATAATGCTTCAGTATATATTTCTCAATTGACCTGTATGTCTGCCAAAAGTTCACAAAAAAGAGGATGATGGGTCCGTCCATTGTAAACAACTCAGTAAATGGTAGGAGGTTGACGAATGGTCAAACACCGTGATGAGGTCCAACATTAAGAATGTCCCGGCCGGCAGCGTCACTCAAAAACAAATCCTCAGTGACATCTCTGCAAACTATGGAGGCCAGGAAATGTCCTTTATACTCACATATTGAATATGATGGCTCATACTACTATGAAAGGAGTCACTTTGGATTCCTGTGATGTTCCCGATAAAGGAAAGCATTTCTTTCCTAAACGGGTAGGAAATTCTTAGAGAATTCAGTGCATCTTATTCCTGCAAGCCTTTCATTAAAAAGTGTATGAAGCGCAAGTCTTGATGAATCAGGAACATAAAACGTACATTTACTCTGATAAAGTATAAAAAAAATTATTTTGAAATTTACATTTGTATTAGAGATTACTGATGACTGATACAGATCAGCATAGTAGCTAAGTGTTCATCATTGATGGTTTATTTTTTGAAAGCATACAATTCTCCTATTCAGTTGTGAATTACATCTGACAGCAGTAAATGTTCACTTTCTTAGAGTACTATTCTTATTATAATTCTTTCAATGTCCATACAAAAGGATGGTAGCTCCATATCCCAGGCATATAGCTGTAAACATTGCTCTGTATGAGATATTCTGCTCTGAAAACCAAAGAATCATTCTCCATGTCTATCTTTCAGTCGCATGGTGTGATATTATATAAGGACAAGCAATCACACAATAGTCTATGATGGGAAGTGCTGGGCAGTGTGTTAGAAGGGAGAAGGAAGAGGTGTTGTGTAAGCAATTGTTATTCAAATGGATAAAAGCCACTGGGTAGATGCAGAAAGACAAAGGAAGGGAGAGAAGGAAAGCCGGGAAACTCAGCCAGTCATATTGATTTTCTGTTTTATTTTAAATGTCTATTCTTCTTAACTTCAATAGAGAATTGAGGAGTAGATGGCTTGATTTGCCTACCTCCCTTTGTGTTAGTTCTGTAATAACATGCAAAGTCTTACACAATTCCTTCTATTCCTAAGGTTTTCTGCTGGTTATACTGAAGGTGGTTGACTTAACAATAGTGATAGCTTAAAAATGAAATTTAGTCCAACCATTTAAAACAATAAACTTTAGCAAACTGAGTACAGTGGTCTTTCACGCTACAAGAAAGGGTTTTTGTGTCAAGTTTATACAGTTGTGGCCAAAAGTATTGACACCCCTGCAATTTTGTCAGATAATAATCAGTTTCTTCCTGAAAATGATTGCAAACACAAATTCTTTGTTATTATTATCTTCATTTGATTTGTCTTAAATGAAAAAACACAAAAAGAATTGTCCTAAAGCCAAATTGGATATAATTCCACACCAAACATAAAAAAGAGAGTGGACAAAAGTATTGGCACTTTTCGAAAAATAATGTGATGCTTCTCTAATTTGTGTAATTAACAGCACCTGTAACTTACCTGTGGCACCTAACAGGTGTTGGCAATAACTAAATCACACTTGCAGCCAGTTGACATGGATTAAAGTTGACTCAACCTCTGTCCTGTGTCCTTGTGTGTACCACATTGAGCATGGAGAAAAGAAAGAAGACCAAAGAACTGTCTGAGGACTTGAGAAACCTGATTGTGAGGAAGCATGAGCAATCTCAAGGCTACAAGTCCATTTCCAAAGACCTGAATGTTCCTTTGTCTACCGTGCGCAGTGTCATCAAGAAGTTTAAAGCCCATGGCACTGTGGCTAACCTCCCTAGATGTGGACGAAAAAAAAAAAAATTGACAAGAGATTTCAACGCAAGATAGTGCGGATGTTGGATAAAGAACCTCGACTAACATCCAAACAAGTTCAAGCTTCCCTGCAGTCCGAGGTTACAACGGTGTCAACCCGTACTATCCGTTGGCATCTGAATTAAAAGGGACTGTATGGTAGGAGACCCAGGAAGACCCCACTTCTTACCCCAAGACATAAAAAAGCCAGGCTGGAGTTTGCCAAAACTTACCTTAAAAAGCCTAAAACGTTTTGGAAGAATGTTCTCTGGTCAGATGAGACAAAAGTAGAGCTTTTTGGGCAAAGGCATCAACATAGAGTTTACAGGAGAAAAAAAAGAGGCATTCAAAGAAAAAAACACGGTCCCTACAGTCAAATATGGCGGAGGTTCCCTGATGTTTTGGGGATGCTTTGCTGCCTCTGGCACAGGACTGCTTGACCGTGTGCATGGCATTATGAAGTCTGAAGACTACCAACAAATCTTGCAGCATAATGTAGGGCCCGGTGTGAGAAAGCTGAGTCTCCCTCAGAGGTCATGGGTCTTCCAGCAGGACAATGACCCAAAACACACATCAAAAAGCACTAGAAAATGGTTTGAGAGAAAGCACTGGAGACTTCTAAGGTGGCCAGCAATGAGTCCAGACCTGAATCCCATAGAACACCAGTGGAGAGATCTAAAAATGGCAGTTTGGAGAAGGCACCCTTCTAATATCAGGGACCTGGAGCAGTTTGCCAAAGAAGAATGGTCTAAAATTCCATCAGAGCATTGTAAGAAACTCCTTGATCGTTACCAGAAGCGGTTGGTCGCAGTTATTTTGGCTAAAGGTTGTGCAACCAAGTATTAGGCTGAGGGTGCCAATACTTTTGTCTGGCCCATTTTTGGAGTTTTGTGTGAAATGATCAATGTTTTGCTCTTTGCTTCATTCTCTTTTGTGTTTTTTCATTTAAGACAAATTAAATGAAGATATTAATACCAAAGAATTTGTGTTTGCAATCATTTTCAGGAAGAAACTGAGTATTATCTGACAAAATTGCAGGGGTGTCAATACTTTTAGCCACAACTGTAAATGATCCACTGCCCCTGTTCGAAGGATCTAAGAAGGTTCCAGCAATTGGACCCAAAGTGATTAGTAAGTTATTCGCTACTCAATGGACAATGTTCAGAAAATGTTACCCAAAATAAAAATCTAATGCAAAATTAAAGAATAAAAAATACAGATAAAAATAGTCCTTAACGTTAAGCAGCACACATTTGCACTCCTTCTTCGGCTCCTCTCTCCTCACAGGAGGACACCATCTTTCAGGATATCTCTTCCTCATAGTTATTTGGTCTTTGTAACCTGGTGCATCATACAGTTTAAGATGTTTCACTTGTCACCTGCTAGCCACTAACAAGTATTTATTTATTTTAACTCGAATAATTCCACAGTGCATTACAGACATTACTGGCACTGTCCCCATTGGGGTTCATAGTCTAACTTCCCTATGTCTTTGGAGTGTGGGAAGAAACACACAAACACAAGAAGAACATACAAACTCCTTGCAGATGTTGTCCTTGTTTGATTTTCATCTTAGGACCACAGCACTGGAAAGCTGCAGTGCTAATCAGTGAGCCACCCTGCTGACCTAAGCTTGCTCTTGCTAACTACATAGGCCGTCAGCATCTGACAAAGCTCCTCTGTCACTGACACAGAATGGAGTGAAAACAACATCTAAATAGCCTCTGCCACTCAAACTCTTTGCTCAGCCATTTTGTTTCTTGGTTATTAAACTTCAAACTCCTAAATCATTTCAGCATTACCATGATTCAGTGCAAGAGATCAGTGGGCCAGTGGGTTTGGTCGAACATAAGAAAAAAGTTTAGTTTGGGTGCAAGAACTTGACTCTAGACACGAACCATATATAAGTCAATGGGGACGGAAAAATGGCTGCAAAATGGTCATAGTAAGGGCTCGGGGGCTACAAAAGGAAGCAGAAAGGGAGTAAAAGCATAACAATTACCCTGCAAACAAATGTGGAAAGGAAAATCACTTAAGTAACATAGAATTAAAAAGAATAATCTTGAACCAGGAGGTGTAGTTCCAAGTGGAGTGTAGCAGTGCCATGGGTGTACATTTTACTTTATTTATTTTAATAACCAGCCAAGGGAAAGTAGACAACTGTGAACTGGTGTTATTATTCTGGGAAAGGTGCAAAATCCATAAAGGTTTGCAGCATATTATTATCAGCTCACAGCTGTCTGTTTAACCTTTACTGGTTGCGAAAAAAGGAGGAGCCCTCAGAAAATGATATTGGGTCCTTCCTATTTTTAATAACCAGCACAGACTAAAAGACAGCTGCAGGCTGATCTTAATAGGCTGGGGAGGGGCCATGGATATCGCCCCCCCCAGACTAAAAACAACACAGCCCTTAGCCAATCCTGAAATGGCACTTCTTCATGCTTGCCCTGGTGCATTATAAAAAGTGGGGTAATTCTCACCTGAATGTTAAACCATAATAAGGAGGTTCCACAATGATCCCCGACTGTACTGCATCCAGTTGTTGTGGTAAGCTGTGACATCAGGAATCTGACCACTCATCAAAGGAGGTGGAATACACTGTGATTATCATTTGAACCTGGCTGCAGTGATGAGCGGTGACATACTTAAGGCTACCACAAGTTACAGGTACAATTCTGATAGTAAGTTTAGTGTGAGCTGGCCTGTGAACTGTGGTAACCTTACTGTAAGCACATTTGAGAAGTTAACTCACCAAAACCCTGACTAATGCACTAGCAGGATGCAGCAGACCTCCATTGATAAAGGCTGGGACACCACAGGTGCAAAACCACTGATGAGAACAGCCAGTAACCCAATATGGTCTGGCTGCCTAGTGGAAAAAAAATGCACGCAAATAGGGTTTGCATAGGACACCAGTCACACAGATAAGTGTGGTGCAAAGTGTCCGAACAGCCTATTAATGACGCCCATAGTATTAGCAGGCGGGCTGCGCAGCACTATATATATGCATCACACAGAAAAAACCAAGCCAACATGAAGAGGTCTAACTGCATCCTGCAAAAATGATAAAAAGTGCAAAAAGATAAAAAGATATGGGGTATTAGTTACTATTTTGGCCAAAGTAGATTAGCTCACAACCCAACGTCAAGGGTCCCCAGATTTTGTGAGTCCCTAACACTAAATCTGAACAGAGCACATAATGAAAAAGTTCCCAAATATTAAAAAAAAACACAATAGAGAGGTTAACTCACCAAAACCCTGACTAATGCACTAGCAGGATGCAGCAGACCTCCATTGATAAAGGCTGGGACAGCACAGGTGCAAAACCATTGTTGAGAACAGGTCAATAACCCAATATGAGATAACCTCTTAAATGTGTTTTTTTGAATTTTTGGGAATTTTTTCCTTATGTGCGCTAACCTTACTGTAAGGTCACTTCAGTTCACAGCAGCTGGCTCTCACACTGGACAGCACTGATGTACAACCGCGAGTCCAGCACTTGGGCAATGACGTTACGCCCATGAGAAGTGACCGCCAGTAACCTTTGCGGTCTATAGCTTGCAGTTCTGGCTCACAGTGATGACATGACCACGTGAACGAGACTGCAGAGGTTATTAGCGGTCATTCTCACGGGTGTAACATCATCATTCATTAGAAATTACCTTAAATACCCTCTGCAGCCTTGTTCTCGTGGTAATGGCTCACGGGCGATGATGGTAATGACCTGGTTGGATGTTGTCAGACCTGTGGACAATTTTTTTAAATTAATAAATGGGTAAACAAGAGAATGTGTGGGTGAGTCTTTAATCAAGTAAAATGTTTTTTTCCAGAGTTTGTATTTTTTTTTTTAGTTACCGGGTTAGTAATTGGGATGTCTGATAGACACCTCTTCATTACTAACCAATAAGCTTAATGTCAGCTGACATCACTAAGCTGACATCAACCCCAAAACCATTACCTCGCTTGCCAATTCACCAGGGCAAGCAGGAAGAGCCAAGGCTAAGTGCCAGAATTGGTGCATCTAAAGGATATGCCATTTCCGATGCGGCTGAAGGCTGCTCTTTTTAGATTGGGAGGGGGCCAATAGCCTTCCCAGCTTATTAATTTTATCCTGCAGATGTCTGCTTTGCCTTCACTGGTTATTAAAGATAGAGGGGACGCCACATAATTTTTTTAGGGTCCTCTCTATTTTTAATAACTAGCCAAGGCAATGAGATAGCTGCGGGCTGATATTAATAGACTGGGAAGCTGCATGTATATTGGTCCTTCCCAGTCTAAAAATACCAACTCACAGGTGTCTGCTTTCCCTTGGCTGGTTTTAAAAATGAAGGAGGCAGCACTTTGTTTTTTTTTTCGTTATTTATTTATTTTTACTGTCAGGCCATGTCACGTGTTGTGCCGACAATCACAGCCATGCCATTAGTTAGACATGGCTGTGATGGAGCTGGAAATGCCCACAGCCTTAAAGCTTGTTGATTGGCTACATTGCATCCTTTCAGCAAGCTTTATTAGACATCCGGACTCAAACAGGAAACTGGACACACAGTAAGTTGTCCAAGCTCAAGGTCAGGTACCAGAAACTAGAATTAACACAAATGACCCAAAATAAAAGTGAAAAAACTCAAATCAAATATACACAAAGAAGAAGGTAAGTAAATATAACACCACAAGGAGTATAGATCACAAAATAGTTTTTATTAATGTAAAGTACCAATAAAATACACCATCAGAACTGCAAAGTGCCACAAATTCAGATAAAGGTTATCTCCATATAACAGCCATTATAAAAAAGTGCCATAATGGACATAGCCTCATAATATTCAAATATGCCACTTTTGCAAACAGGGGGGATTAAAATAATATAATATTCTCCTGAGAAAGTCTTAATGAAACGTGCGTTGGGGCGTCAGGGACAGAGTTTCTCTCCATTATTGCCCATTTTTATAAGTATCCTTTATTACTGACATGGCGGTTCACAGGGGCTTTTCACAGCAGACTAGCAGCATTCATGGAAAGGCAATGAAACAATGTTAATTTTTGCACTGATGCACTTTATGATATATTTGATATTGTATTATTTTAATCCCCTCATGTTGTCTAAAGACTAGATCTTGCATGTCCTGGGCCCTTTAATTAATTATTTTTTTGCTGTTTGCAAACGTGGCATATTTAAATATTATGTGGCTATGTCTATTATGGCACTTTTTTATAATGTCTGTTACATGGAGATAACCTCTCTCTTAATTTGTGGCAATTTGCAGTTAGAGTATAGATCACAAAATAGTATTTATTAATAAAGTATTACTTTGTGATCTATACTCCTGGTGGTGTTATATTCACTTACCTTTTTCTTTGTTTATACCAGACACTAGAAACTTTCCATTTTGGTTTCGCTCTTCCCTATTCCGCACTACTCACGGCACCACTACAGGCTCACAACATTCAGAATGCTGGAAATGAACAGAGAATTAAAACACACTGAATATAAGTCCATGCAAACCACACAAATCTCACAGGTCATCATCTAGCCTGACAGTACAATGCAATTGCATACAGAAACAAGCTGTGCAAAATCATAAAACTAACATTTATACTAAATTAAAAATAGCCCAAGTGCAAAGAGAATGTCTAGAGTCTGCACCCTCTTAGAAATTGACATTTACATTGCAGCAACATATCTGCTATATGTTTTTTCAGAATATCCCATTAAAAGGCACTGTACTTTACATTTATTGCAGATTCTTCATAGCACAATCCACACCAATATCTACAACCAAGAGGGAGCTTCACTCTAAATAAGATTAAAAAGTCAATGTATGGTTTGTATCTTATAAATACTCATAACAGTTCATCTTGTAGAAATGCTACATACCATAATTGGCTGATATAGAAGCCATAATCATATCCTATACTAGCTTAATGCAATAAATGTGATCCTAAAATGATGAGATCAGAAGCTGAGCATAAACAACTTTAGAAATATGTGATGTCTTAGGTCATATATGATGACTTGATATTAGAAGATTATTTCAAAAAATAAATTTGTAAGGCATTTTTTTTTATTTTCTTTTTAACCCTTTCCCAACATATGACGTACTGGTACTCCATACTTTCCGGGTACTTGTCACAAAAGGATGCATCAGTACGTCATGTTGATTGTGCAGGCAGAGGAATTCAGCTTGAGTGATAGACAAACTCTGGCTTTCACAGCCAAGGGTAGTGCTCGCATTGCTCCCCAGCCGTTTAACCTTCTAAATGCCGCAATTAATAGTGATTGCAGCATTTACAAGGCTAGGAGAAGGAGGGGTCTTCTTCTCCAACTCGATCGGCTCACTCTTAATGTCATCGCCAGGGCCTAATCGTTGCCATGATGGGGTAAGAAGTGAGGTCTTCCTGGGTCTCCTACCATACAGTCCCTTTTCATTCAGACGCCGACGGATAGTACGGGTCGACACTGTTGTACCCTCTGACTGCAGGGCAGCTTGAACTTGTTTGGATGTTAGTCGAGGTTCTTTAGCCAACATCCGCACAATCTTGTGTTGAAATCTCTTGTCAATTTTTCTTTTCCATCCACATCTAGGGAGGTTAGCCACAGTGCCATGGGCTTTAATCTTCTTGATGACACTGCGCATGGTAGACAGAAGAACATGCAGGTCTTTGGGGATGGACTTGTAGCCTTGAGATTGCTCATGCTTCCTCAAAATTTGGTTTCTCAAGTCCTCAGACAGTTCTTTGGTCTTCTTTCTTTTCTCCATGCTCAATGTGGCACACACAAAGACACAAGACAGAGGTTGAGTCAACTTTAATCCATGTCAACTGGCTGCAAGTGTGATTTAGTTATTGCCAACACCTGTTAGGTGCCACAGGTAAATTACAGGTGCTGTTATTTACACAAATTAGAGAAGCATCACATGATTTTTCAAACAGTGCCAATACTTTTGTCCACCCTCTTTTTTATGTTTGGTGTGGAATTATATCCAATTTGGCTTTAGGACAATTCTTTTCGTGTTTTTTCATTTAAGACAAATTAAATGAAGATAATACCAAAGAATTTGTGTTTGCAATCATTTTCAGGAAGAAACTGAGTATTATCTGACAGAATTGCATGGGTGTCAATACTTTTGGCCACAACTGTATCTATCTATCTATCTATCTATCTATATCTTTAGCACCTAAAAATGTGTAATTTCTATTCTGCATTCCATTCTGGTATGTGTCACATGGACAGCACACTGATGTTACACGGATGGTACACATATACACATGGATGGCTCACATGTACACATGGATGGCACACCGATAGTGCAGAAGTACAGACTGACGGCCAATAGAAAACCACACAGGTAGTAAAAGCGGACCATCTCACGCATCAGTTTTTTAAGCGGACTTGTGAAGGGGGCCTTAGTCATATACATACTTTAAAATCAGGCTGACTACCCAGCACTATATTAATGCACCCTAAAAGGACAGGAGGTAGACTCACAAGACAATGAGGTCCCTTGAGGTGACTTGCGAACTTGCGTATTTTAGCAAAAGTATCAACTAATACCTTTTGTATTTTTTCACGGACAATAGATGTGCGAGTGGTTTTTCATCACCTCTACTGTCTCCGCCTTTACCATGGAGGCCGCTGCATCGTGTAGTGCTTTACTATTGTGACCACGTACTGGTAAGTATGGATGCTTTTTTATGTGATGTTATAGAATTTTAAAGTGATATTTCTGTTAAACACTGGCATGCTACTAAACATGAATAGGACATCAATTTTAATACAAAGTGTATTGACATCTGGTCTACGTACATAGAATGGTCGTGCCAAGCTATTGCCTCAGTGTAATGTGTTATGGGTAGCATGTCATTTGCTCTATCTGTAGCTGCCTTAGACCTTGTATTTTGGGCAGTACGGTGGCTCAGTGGTTAACATTGTTGCTTTGCAGCAGTGGGGTCCTGGATTCAAATCCCAAGGACAACCTCTACAAGGAGTTTGTATGTTCTCCATGTGCTAGTATGGGTTTCCACCCACACTCCAAAGACAATCTGATAGGGGATTTAGTTGTAAACCCCAATGGGGACAGTGATGATATCATCTGTAAAGCACTGCAGAGTACGATAGCACTATGTAAGCAAAGTATAATAAATAAATAATAAAAAGCCATATGATTGTTTTCAATGAGAACAATTGTTATTATATTTTATTGTTTTGCCTGTTGTGGTTATTTGCTGATTGGAAGTTTACATTCTACAGTGTTGCAGTGTTCACAATGAGGCAGTAAGATGCCTCAACATCTCTGGAAATACACTTTAATATTCTGACTCATAATTGCAGAACCTCGAGGGAAAAATCAACATCCAATATTGCAACCTAGCATGATTTCCTTGACGTCTTCCCCTTGTTGTGGTTTGATTTATATTTCTAATATTACCTTTCATATTGGAATGAAGGAATCAATTTATTGAGGGTATTTCTAGTGTGCACACATGTGCTAAATCATTGTCTTGCCTGAAACCAATCATGTGATTTTACTGACATTTAATCAATAATATTGGAATCTTTATTTTCTTTTGACACAACACTGAATACTACATGGATTATGCAGATGGCACAATTAATATTTACTCAATTTAAATTGATTTATCCAGTTTAATATATTCATCAACTTGAGAAGAATCTGCTTCCCCAATCCTAAACACCTGGAACAATAGGCCCTGGTGCTGGTTTATCCTCCATCTCCTTCCCTTGATCCTTGACCTAATTTCTCTTACACTTTTCACTAATGTTTAGGTCCTATTGGAAATGGATCTGTAGACAGACTCTTAAAAGGGACCTGCCACCAGTTTTTGAGTCTGTCAACAAATGCCACTATCTTTATCTGCTGCTCTTATGCCTTCCACAAATGTGTACCTTGTCTCCTGACTCCCCCGGTATATTCCAAAGATACAATTTGATTTGATCTCACTCTGTATTTAAATGAGGATGGTCCTACCCAATGAGTATAAGTCTTGCTGTGTCTGTTCCTCCTCTCTGCTTCCAATAGCCGTCCCACAGCCCTGATTGATGTAGATGATTCATCCTACATCATCTACATAGCTCACCAAATTCTGGCGCTTGCGCTGGTGTTCATTGTCTCCTGACATTTGATTTGGTACTGTGCTGTGTTTAAATGAGGATGGATCAGTCCCATGGGCATCATCCCTGTGATGTCTATGCCTCCTTCCTGCTCCCAATAACCATCCTCAGACCCTGATTGATGTGTGTGTGCTATCCACATAACTCTGTGAATTCCTGCACCAGTGCAACAGCATCAACAGCCTGCGCAGGTGCACTCTGCTTTCCCCTACTATAGGCAGAGCAAAGGACATCACTGCACATGCCCTCAGCACTGCAGAGCAAAGTGCATCTGCGTGGGCTGGCAATGATACTGCACATGCGCCAGAATTTGTTGAATGGCTATTGGGAGTAGGGAGGAGGCACAGATGTCACAGCGATGACCCCCATTGAATAGGACATTCTCATTTAAATACAGTGCGGAACCAAACCAAATGGTATTTTTGGAGTATACAGTACAGGAGGAGTCAGGAGACAAAGACACTGTATATATAAGTGAACTGCATAACAGTAGCAGATCAAGGTGATGGCATTTATTGATAGACTCAGAAATGGATGACAGGTTCCATTTAAGACATTTTAGCCAACTTAGCTCAGGCACCTTCTTTTTACAGGCCCAGAGCAACAACCTGGCCTGTCACTATGTTATGTAGACTATGACACAACGTATACCTGCCATAATTGAACTTACTTAAGCTTTCCCTCTAATGTAATTCCAAGACATACACGCATACTTTCTGTTTCCCCACTAGACTATCAACTTCTATCTGACATTTGACTTACCTCTTAAACTTTCTTTATGTTTGACTATATCTCGCTAATTTGGTATGTGCTATTTTATTAATAAAGTGTTATTTTATATTTTGCATAAGTTTCAGCTACTTAGAGAAGCCACTGAAAGCTTATGACATTCCAGTTGGCTGACATAAAACACAATATTTCATTTTTAGTCCATAAAGTTAGTAACTCATTGAGGTTTACCATTTCAAGGAACATCTCGATTAAACGGAAAACTTTTCTTTTTTTCAAACAGTAGTGCTAAAACAAGTGTAAAGAGAACCTGTCACCATCAAGGTGCAGCCCCATCTACAGCACCATCTAATAGAGCTGGAGCTGAGTAAATTCATTATACGGCCACGTTCACACGTTCAGTATTTGTAAGTAATGCAGGTGATAAAAGTGCTAAACTTAAAGTCCTATAGCGGGACTAAGTAAAAAAGTTAAATAAAAGTAAAACAATATTGTGTAATTATTTAAAAAAAAAAAATCACAAACTGATAAGATAAGATGTTATACCCATAAATTGTGTTTTATTAAAAAAAAAGTACATGTTTGGTATCGCCACATCCAGAAGGACCCGATCTATAATACTGGCAACAGAGAAACAACAGTGGTAGATCAGCTCACCAAATAGTTGGGCATAGTAGATGTGGAATTCTCTGAAGCCATGCATGGATCCAGTCAGAGCAGCTGCACATTTCAAAAATTAAGGGAGAAACAATCCAGTGGGAATAAAGGCTTTCTTTTAAAAGTAAAACTTAGCATTTATTCAAATTTAAAAAACTCCAAAATTACAGGCAATGTAGTATAACATACTGTTAATAGAACCTACTAGTTTCGACCTATAAAACTGTCCCACTAGTTAAACCTTTCAGTGAACAATGTAAGCAATAAATAAAAAATGAGGCAAAAAATATGCTTTTTCATCATACTGCCTAACAGAAAGTGGAACAAAAATGGTAGAACTGAAAACATCATCTTGTCCTGCAAAAAAAACAAGCCAGATTTTCTTGCAAAAAAAACCAACCTCTTTTGGTGCATAAGAGAGATAGCACAAAGAATAAATCAAACCAATTCTTCATCTGCTGTTGATTTGTTCATTCTGTCTCCCATATATCGCAGTAAGTCATGGCTCACATTTATCCTGCGCTCTATGCTGAGCACTTACACCATGTTTTTCCTACAAATCTCTGAAATATTTATTTCAGACTGGACCATCAGCAAAATATTATCTATAATAAGTCAGTTGGGGACACTGTGGACGCTGTCTGGCCTACGATCCGACAATGTCCGTCATTTTAGGCGTGCATAAAAATGTGATCGGCCACAGTTTTGTGCATTTCTGAAGAGAAGGACAATGCTGAGCAGAGGTGTGATGGAGTCCAGAGTAACATTGCTGCTGCAATATAATAAATGGATCCCTCAGGGGTTTTATTTGAATCACATCACTTGGAGATTTACATGGAAACACCGATGTAAGTGCCTAGCGTATAGCACAGAATGAACGTGATCCAAATTGTTATGAAAATTATTACCAGCAAAACTTTCAAATCAATCCACAAAAAAGCAAGTTCTCAATCAGGTTCATCATCTGTTAATGGAAATATAGGGGGCTTCAATATTACTGGTAGTAAAAAGGCTGTGGAAATACGAAATGGCTTTTCGCGCCCCCCAAAAAATAAATTCACGAAATTCTCATCTCCCAAATCCAAATGTACACTTTCTTCTGAGCCCACAGTCTGCCTATGGCTGGAGTCACACTAGAGAGAAAACGCATCAGCCATATATTTCTCAGCCATATTTTATGGGCTGAGAAAATTGCAGCATGAGGCGATTTTCAGCGTATTCCTCCAAAAATACGCCAATGCAAGTGTATGGGGGCGAGAAAAATACGGATTACACACGGACCAGATGTGTGATTGGCGAGAAATATGCAAGATTTCTCCAGGTGACAGGAAATGGGCTCAGCCATTATAAGGAAGCTTTGACATGCTAATTAGCTCAGAAAGCGCTCCTGACATCCCAGAAGAACTCCTCCACGGAGTCCACTATCATGTCCATATACATCAATGTGGAAATGCTTATCATTCTTGTCCAAGAGAGGCCAGAACTGTGGGACCAGATGGATGCATATTATTCTGACCGGGCCAGAAAAGAGGCAGCATGGAGGCGCATCTGTGTCCAAATGTTTCCTGATTTTGAGGACCATCCACTTGAGGGCCAGCAACAAATTTGTAATTTCTATCATGTCTTCTAAATCATACTAATGCGCAAAATAACACGTTTTCCCATTAGCCCTTAAAATAATATTATGGGTAGGCTTGGCTCATTCTGTGTAATCTATCTTATGTTTAAATGACACCTTACTAGGCCACATGACTATGATAAATTTATGTTAAAGTGTTGGTCAAATTGGGCAATGTACTAATAAATTATTTTGTGACATTGCAGTGGAAGATGTCATGAGTCACTGGCGCAGCATCCGCGACCAATACAGGTGGGAACATCAGCAGCGGACCAGGAGTGGGGATGCACGACCGACCAAGAGGAAATATATTTATTATGACCGGCTGTCATTTCTGGCTCCCATTCTTGATCTTAGACCGTAAGTACATACATCACACCACATTACACATATACTGTTTAGGGTCATATCTACAATTTTTTATTTTTTTTTAACATTTCAAAACAGAACTCAGTCCAATATCACTGAGAGGGAGACAGTGTCTGATTCGGAGGCCATTATCGATCCAGTTGGGGGAGGTGAAGAGGTGGCTGGCCCATCTTCTAAGCCTTCCACCTTCATTCCCCAAGCTCCACCAGCATCAGCACCAGCAGTGGCATCATGCAGCCTGGAGGACCAGGAAAATAGCAGCAGCCCTACTGTGCCTCTTGAGGCCTCACCCCAGTCTGCCGTCATACCCCGCTGTGCCCAATGAAGGAGAGACATCCCTCCCTCTGACACAAGGAGGCATGTCGACATGGGGGTGTTAAATTATCTGTCCAGGGCTGCCCAGGATGAGGGTGAGGAGGCATATTCCCGCAGCCTGGCCCGGTGCCTCCGTCCCCTACCCCGGGAGGTGAGACTTTGTGTGCGAGGATCCATTCAGATTCTCATTGATGCCTGCACACCCCCAATACCCCATATGAGGTATTTGATTTTTTAGAGCGGTGGCAGCTGTCACCCCATAACCTGCTCCGAGTTTCCCCAAACCCAGATGTACAGGCTCAATCTGGATCTGAGCCACATCCTCCACGGGTGCCTACACCACACCCCATTCCACCTCAACCCAACCCTGGCCTCCAAAGGCACAAATGGCAGCCTATATTCCACCTGCCCAATATGGCCACTTGTTCAGACCCAGCGTCGGAGGCTGGTCCCAACCTGGCTTTGGTCAACATGGCCAGATTGGGCGGTATGACTCACGTGGCTACTAAAATCCTCAGGAGTATCATCTCCAATATCCATGTGGCCACTTCTATAGTCAGCACCAGGATCCTGGCCACATCACACATCATGGGCAAGAATATGTACCCACACAAGATGAAGGTCAAGTTGGGCAGCATACCCAGCAACAAAGTGAGGCTGGACTCCTGCTATAACCACCCCCAAGCAACCAGAATTTGTAAATTCTTTTTTTGTTCTTTTGCTAATGCAAATTTCTGTATTTTGCTAAATATTTGGTTTCACAAATATGCCAAAAAATGTTTGGCATAAAAGCCATATGAGTTTAATATGGTTTTATGTTTCTAAAGTTATATTTTGGCTGGATAAAAAGTTCAAAATTGCCGAGTTTTCTCTCTTACTGAATTCATATCTTGTACATGAAAATTTTCTAATATTTGACACAATTTAAATGAAAACACACACAAACTTCAAGAACAAACTGGCTTTTATCTAAACAAAAAATTGAGAATTACAACTTAGATATAGCATGCTCATGCCAGGGTCTTGCACCCTGAGGTGTTACAAAATAATTAGTGAACACTAGAGTTGAGCGATACCAGCCGAAACTTGAAAATATCGGATCGGAATGGATCGGCCGATCTTAAAAAAAAGTATCGGTATCGCCGATTCCGATACCGGGAACCAATGCAAGTCAATGGGGCCAAAATATCGGAATTAAAAAAAACCCTTTCTTTCCTTGTAGGTTAATTCTACATGAAGAAAAACAACTAAGAATAATGTAGAATGTATTGTGGGAGGTGGAGGAGACATTAAAGCCATAGAGGTTTAGCCCAATCAAATGGAATAGCAGGAATTAAACTTTTTTTTTAAAGACGTTAGGAGTTACAAAGATATTGACTATGTTAGCCTCATTTATATTTTGCCAGACATGTATGTCTTCTTCTTCTTTCTTCTTTCTTCTTCTTTCTTATTCTTCTTCCTTTTTTTACCTTCTTCTTCTTATTATTCCTTTTTTTACATTCTTCTTCTTCTTCCTTTTTTACATTCTTCTACTTCCTTTTTTTACATTCTTCTTCTTATTCCTTTTTTTACATTCTTCTTCTTCTTTCTTTTTTTAAATTCTTCTACTTCCTTTTTTTACATTCTTCTTCTTCTTCCTTTTCTTACATTCTTCATATTCTTCTTATTCAACAATTATTATTCTACATATTCAACTTCTTCATCTTCTTCCTATTCTTCTTCATCATATTCTTGTTTGTGTCAGGCATTCCTGTAGTTGTTATCTAGAAAAGTTAGAAGTTTACACCTTCCGTTCTGCCTGTCACAAAAGATTTACAACAGGATTTGTCCGCGTTCAGTTTGGCCTGCAGCAGCAGGCCTTTTCCAGGGGCACCACGAGGAGGAACGGACTCACCCCCATACACTGCTTTGTCTTCTTCTGCTTATAAATAAGATAATATCATTTGCTCAGAGTATTAGTCTTATGCTTAATGTTCTTCTGCTTTGTTTTTTTATGCTTCTTTGTCTTCTCTCTCTTGTTGTTCTGCATCTTGGTGGTTGTCTTCCTGTTCTTTGTCCTCTTGAACCAGCTGACGGTACTGGCACCCGGAGGGGCAGCAGAAGGAACAAGAGCCAATGGCACAACCGAGGACCAGCTGACGGTGCTGGAACCCGGTTACTAAGCAGGAGGTACCTGTGCTACAAAGCACTACCAAGGACCAGCAGACATTGCCGGAACTCGGATACCGAGATGGAGGCACCTAGGCCAAAGGCTCTGACGAGAACCAGCTGACGGTGCTGGAACCCGGAGGGGTAGCATAAGCTGCAAGAGCAAATGGAAATAGCGAGGACCAGCTAACAGTGCTGGCACCCGGAGGGGCAGCAGAAGGAATAAGAGCCAATGGCACAACCGAGGACCAGCTGACGGTGCTGGAACCCGGTTACTAAGCAGGAGGTACCTGTGCTACAAAGCACTACCAAGGACCAGCAGACGTTGCCGGAACTCGGATACCGAGATGGAGGCACCTAGGCCAAAGGCTCTGACGAGAACCAGCTGACGGTGTTGGAACCCGGAGGGGTAGCAGAAGTTACCCCTGAAAAGCAAAGTTGGCATGCCGCAAGCTGGCCGCAGTTACCGAATCACACAGTCCTACAGGGGGTGCTTGTCCTACTGGCACTACGAACAAGCCTTTCTTACCAGAACCCGCAGTCCACATAGGAAGCACCTAAACTGCTGGCACCCTAGCCTCGGCTAACCCAACCGCAACACGACATTGCAACTTGGGGTGGCAAACTGACATTGACACTTCCCGGAAACAGCAGGCAGGGCTGGAACCAAGCTGGGCAGGAGGGAGTACCCGTGCCAAAGTCAGTTATGAGCAGCAACTGGCGATGTTGGAGCCCAGGGACAAGCACTTAGCAGGCTGAGGCCTGATGTGCTGTCAATTGGGAGGCAGCAGGACAGATTGCCATCAAAACAGCAGGGGAACAGCTGACGTTACTGAACCCCACAAACACAGGAGCTAGTGTTTTACTCTGTGAAGACGGCACTTCCGAGCAACAACTGGCTGTGTCGAAGCCCAGGGACAAGCACGGAGCAGGCTGAGGCTGCATTGAAGAAATTTTAAGATCGGTTGTAGACTTCTACTAATTTTAACCAAGCTCCACTTAGGCCTGTGGCTTCACTGATTTTCGTATTTCCCCTGTCCTCCAACCCCGCCAGTTACAGCTCCAAAGTGGTGTCTGCACAATCCACACTTGTTCCTGTGTTACAGGTGTTCAGTCCGGTCAGTTAATCCCCTGATGTGTGTCCGGCAATGTCGCCTGCTCTGTCCACATTCCCATAACTAGTTATGGGAATGTGGACAGAGCAGGCGGCAGCAGGAGACTTGCCATCTCCACAGCAGGGGAACAGCTGGCAGTGCTGAACCCCACTAACACTCGAACAAATGTGTTTGGCTCTGTAGAGACGACACTTCTGACACTTCCGCGTCTGCACAATCCACACTTGTTCCTGTGTTACAGGTGTTCAGTCCGGTCAGTTAATCCCCTGATGTGTGTCCGGCAATGTCGCCTGCTCTGTCCACATTCCCATAACTAGTGGACAGAGCAGGCGACATTGCCGGACACACATCAGGGGATTAACTGACCGGACTGAACACCTGTAACACAGGAACAAGTGTGGATTGTGCAGACGCCACTTCGGAGCTGTAACTGGCGGGGTTGGAGGACAGGGGAAATACAAATATCAGTGATACTCGTATTTCCCCTGTCCTCCAACCCTGCCAGTTACAGCTCCGAAGTGGCGTCTGCACAATCCACTTGTTCCTGTGTTACAGGTGTTCAGTCGGGTCAGTTAATCCCCTGATGTGTGTCCGGCAATGTCGCCTGCTCTGTCCACATTCCCATAACTAGTTATGGGAATGTGGACAGAGCAGGCGACATTGCCGGACACACATCAGGGGATTAACTGACCCGACTGAACACCTGTAACACAGGAACAAGTGTGGATTGTGCAGACGCCACTTCGGAGCTGTAACTGGCAGGGTTGGAGGACAGGGGAAATACGAGAGACAGTGGAGCCACAGGCCTAATTGGAGCACGGTTAAAAATCAGTAGTGGTACGACTGTGTAGGCAGCAGGAGACTTTGCCATCCACACAGCAGGGGATCAGCTGACGTTACTGAACCCCACTGAGACACGGGAGCAAGTATCTCTTTCCGTGTGGACGGCACTTCCGAGCTACAACTGGCTGTGTTGAAGCCCAGGAAATAGGAGGGTGTAGGCAGAGGCCTACTGTCTTTGGAATGTGGAGACAGCAGGAGAGACTGCCATCCACACAGCAGGGGATCAGCTGACGTTACTGAACCCCACTGAGACACGGGAGCAAGTATCTCTTTCCGTGTGGAGGGCACTTCCGAGCTACAACTGGCTGTGTTGAAGCCCAGGAAATAGGAGGGTGTAGGCAGAGGCCTACTGTCTTTGGAATGTGGAGACAGCAGGAGAGACTGCCATCCACACAGCAGGGGATCAGCTGACGTTACTGAACCCCACTGAGACACGGGAGCAAGTATCTCTTTCCGTGTGGACGGCACTTCCGAGCTACAACTGGCTGTGTTGAAGCCCAGGAAATAGGAGGGTGTAGGCAGAGGCCTACTGTCTTTGGAATGTGGAGACAGCAGGAGAGACTGCCATCCACACAGCAGGGGATCAGCTGACGTTACTGAACCCCACTGAGACACGGGAGCAAGTGTCTCTTTCCGTGTGGAGGGCACTTCCGAGCTACAACTGGCTGTGTTAAAGCCCAGGAAATAGGAGGGTGTAGGCAGAGGCCTACTGTCTTTGGAATGTGGAGACAGCAGGAGAGACTGCCATCCACACAGCAGGGGATCAGCTGACGTTACTGAACCCCACTGAGACACGGGAGCAAGTATCTCTTTCCGTGTGGACGGCACTTCCGAGCTACAACTGGCTGTGTTGAAGCCCAGGAAATAGGAGGGTGTAGGCAGAGGCCTACTGTCTTTGGAATGTGGAGACAGCAGGAGAGACTGCCATCCACACAGCAGGGGATCAGCTGACGTTACTGAACCCCACTGAGACACGGGAGCAAGTATCTCTTTCCGTGTGGACGGCACTTCCGAGCTACAACTGGCTGTGTTGAAGCCCAGGAAATAGGAGGGTGTAGGCAGAGGCCTACTGTCTTTGGAATGTGGAGACAGCAGGAGAGACTGCCATCCACACAGCAGGGGATCAGCTGACATTACTGAACCCCACTGAGACACGGGAGCAAGTGTCTCTTTCCGTGTGGAGGGCACTTCCGAGCTACAACTGGCTGTGTTGAAGCCCAGGAAATAGGAGGGTGTAGGCAGAGGCCTACTGTCTTTGGAATGTGGAGACAGCAGGAGAGACTGCCATCCACACAGCAGGGGATCAGCTGACGTTACTGAACCCCACTGAGACACGGGAGCAAGTATCTCTTTCCGTGTGGACGGCACTTCCGAGCTACAACTGGCTGTGTTGAAGCCCAGGAAATAGGAGGGTGTAGGCAGAGGCCTACTGTCTTTGGAATGTGGAGACAGCAGGAGAGACTGCCATCCACACAGCAGGGGATCAGCTGACGTTACTGAACCCCACTGAGACAAGGGAGCAAGTATCTCTTTCCGTGTGGACGGCACTTCCGAGCTACAACTGGCTGTGTTGAAGCCCAGGAAATAGGAGGGTGTAGGCAGAGGCCTACTGTCTTTGGAATGTGGAGACAGCAGGAGAGACTGCCATCCACACAGCAGGGGATCAGCTGACGTTACTGAACCCCACTGAGACACGGGAGCAAGTGTCTCTTTCCGTGTGGAGGGCACTTCCGAGCTACAACTGGCTGTGTTGAAGCCCAGGAAATAGGAGGGTGTAGGCAGAGGCCTACTGTCTTTGGAATGTGGAGACAGCAGGAGAGACTGCCATCCACACAGCAGGGGATCAGCTGACGTTTCTGAACCCCACTGAGACATGGGAGCAAGTATCTCTTTCCGTGTGGAGGGCACTTCCGAGCTACAACTGGCTGTGTTGAAGCCCAGGAAATAGGAGGGTGTAGGCAGAGGCCTACTGTCTTTGGAATGTGGAGACAGCAGGAGAGACTGCCATCCACACAGCAGGGGATCAGCTGACGTTACTGAACCCCACTGAGACACGGGAGCAAGTGTCTCTTTCCGTGTGGAGGGCACTTCCGAGCTACAACTGGCTGTGTTGAAGCCCAGGAAATAGGAGGGTGTAGGCAGAGGCCTACTGTCTTTGGAATGTGGAGACAGCAGGAGAGACTGCCATCCACACAGCAGGGGATCAGCTGACATTACTGAACCCCACTGAGACACGGGAGCAAGTATCTCTTTCCGTGTGGACGGCACTTCCGAGCTACAACTGGCTGTGTTGAAGCCCAGGAAATAGGAGGGTGTAGGCAGAGGCCTACTGTCTTTGGAATGTGGAGACAGCAGGAGAGACTGCCATCTCCACAGCAGGGGAACAGCTGGCAGTGCTGAACCCCACTAACACTCGAACGAATGTGTTTGGCTCTGTGGAGACGACACTTCTGAACACTAACTGACGCTGTTGGAGCCCAGGATTAGGCGTGGAGCAGGCTGGGGCCTACTGGATTTTGGCAGGTGAAGGCAGCAGGAGACTTGCCATCTCCACAGCAGGGGAACAGCTGGCAGTGCTGAACCTCACTAACACTCGAACAAATGTGTTTGGCTCTGTGGAGACGACACTTCTGAACACCAACTGACGCTGTTGGAGCCCAGAATTAGGCGCGGAGCAGGCTGGGGCCTACTGGATTTTGGCAGGTGAAGGCAGCAGGAGACTTGCCATCTCCACAGCAGGGGAACAGCTGGCAGTGCTGAACCCCACTAACACTCGAACAAATGTGTTTGGCTCTGTGGAGACGACACTTCTGAACACCAACTGACACTGTTGGAGCCCAGGATTAGGCGCGGAGCAGGCTGGGGCATACTGGATTTTGGCAGGTGAAGGCAGCAGGAGACTTGCCATCTCCACAGCAGGGGAACAGCTGGCAGTGCTGAACCCCACTAACACTCGAACAAATGTGTTTGGCTCTGTGGAGACGACACTTCTGAACACCAACTGACGCTGTTGGAGCCCAGGATTAGGCGAGGAGCATGCTGGGGCCTGTTGCTTTTGGCTGGTGAAGGCAGCAGGAGACTTGCCATCTCCACAGCAGGGGAACAGCTGGCAGTGCTGAACCCCACTAACACTCGAACAAATGTGTTTGGCTCTGTAGAGACGACACTTCTGAACACCAACTGACGCTGTTGGAGCCCAGGATTAGGCGAGGAGAAGGCTGGGGCCTGTTGCTTTTGGCAGGTGAACGCAGCAGGATACTTGCCATCTCCACAGCAGGGGAACAGCTGGCAGTGCTGAACCCCACTAACACTCGAACGAATGTGTTTGGCTCTGTGGAGACGACACTTCTGAACACCAAGGACGCTGTTGGAGCCCAGGATTAGGCGCGGAGCAGGCTGGTGCCTACTGGATTTTGGCAGGTGAAGGCAGCAGGAGACTTGCCATCTCCACAGCAGGGGAACAGCTGGCAGTGCTGAACCCCACTAACACTCGAACAAATGTGTTTGGCTCTGTGGAGACGACACTTCTGAACACCAACTGATGCTGTTGGAGCCCAGGATTAGGCGAGGAGCAGGCTGGGGCCTGTTGCTTTTGGCAGGTGAATGCAGCAGGAGACTTGCCATCTCCACAGCAGGGGAACAGCTGGCAGTGCTGAACCCCACTAACACTTGAACGAATGTGTTTGGCTCTGTGGAGACGACACTTCTGAACACCAACTGACACTGTTGGAGCCCAGGATTACGCATGCCGCATGCAGAGGCCAATGGGCAGCGGTTTTTATGGAGGTTGTTGACTACTACTGATTCTAACCTTGCTCCACTTAGGCCTCTGGCTCCACTGTCTCTACTATGTACCCTGGCCTCCAACCCCGCCAGCTATGTCTCTGAAGTGGCGTCAGCACAATCTACACTTGTTCCTGTGTTACTGGTGCTCAGTCCCGTCAGTTGATCCCCTGATGTTTGTCCGGCAAGTTCGCCAGCTCTGTCCTCATTCCCACTACTGGTTATGGGAATGTGAACAGAGCAGGAGACCTTGCCGGACACACATCGGGGATAAACTGATGGGACTGAGCCACAGGAACACAGGAACAAGTGTAGATTGTGCTGACGCCACTTCAGAGATGTAGATGGCGGGGTTGGAGGTCAGGGGAAATAGTAGAGACAGTGGAGCCAGAGACCTAAGTTGGGCACGGTTAAAAATCAGTAGTGGTTTGAATGTTGATGGAGCTGGTGACTTTGCCGTCCACACAGCAGGGGATCAGCTGGCGTTACTGAACCCCACTAACACAGGAGCTAGTGTGTTTCTCTGTGCAGACGACACATCTGAGCGACAACTGGCTGTGTTGAAGCACAGGGATTATAGTTCAGGTGGTAGAAAAATGAACACACCAGCAGACCTGGATACAGTTGCCAACCACTAATTTAGTCTGTAAGAGGAATGGCAAAGTCTTTGGAGATCCAGGCCTTGTTCATTTTCAGAAAAGTCAGCCGGTCAACATTATCGGAAGATAGTCGCGTGCGACGGTCTGTTAGTACACCACCTGCGGCACTAAAGACACGTTCCGATAATACACTGGCAGCAGGGCAAGCCAGCACCTCCAATGCATACTGGCTAAGCTCTGGCCATGTATCCAGCTTAGAGACCCGAAACTTGAAGGGGGAAGAGCCATCTGGGAGTACAGTGACAGGGCAAGACATGTAGTCTGACACCATCTGACGGAAGCGTTGCCTCCTGCTGACTCGAGGCGTCGCTGATGGTGTAGACAATTGTGGTGGACACACAAAACTTTGCCACATTTGGGCCATAGTGGTCTTGCCTTGTGCTGCGGCGCTGCCTCTGCTCCCTCTTTGTGCAGAGTTTCCTCCACTGCCTCGACGCACAGAGCTGCTTTGTAAAGCACTAGCAACAATGCTGTCGGGTGGAATGGAAAACATTATGGACTGCACCAGTGACTCTTCGTACTCCCGCAGTTTACGCTCCCGGTTCAACGTTGGTATGAGCCTTTGTACGCTGTCCCGGTAGCGAGGATCTAGGAGGGTGTACACCCAATAATCAGCCGAGACGAGAATGTGGGCGATGCGGCGGTCGTTTCTCAGGCACTGCAGCATGAAATCAACCATGTGCTGCAGACTCCCAACTGCCAAAGAACCGCTGTCCCCTGTTTGAGGCGTGACCTCGGCCTGCTCTGCATCACCCCACCCTCGCTGTACATACTGAGTAGAGGTTTGTGTACCTCCCTCCTCTGGAGAGATGTCTTCCTCCTCCATCGACTCCTCCTCATCCTCCTCACAAAGTGTCCCCTGCCTAGGACTTTGTGAGGAAACACGTAGCGCAGACTGTCCAGAAGCAGATGGCATTTGGGACTCCTCATCCTCCACCTCTTCCGAAACCTCATCCCTTAGTGCTTGCAGTGTTTGTTGAAGCAGGCAGATAAGGGGGACGGTCATGCTGACTAGTGCATCATCTGCACTCGCCATCCGTGTGGATTCATCGAAGGCACGCAAAACGAGGCAGATGTCCTTCATAGAGGCCCACTCAATGGTGCTGAAGTGTGAACGGCGCACAGTGCGACTTGTTTGCGCCTGATGCAGCTGGTACTCCATGACTGCTGCCTGCTGCTCACACAACCGCTCCAACATATGTAACGTTGAATTCCACCGGGTGCGTAGGTCACATATGATGCGATGTTCCGGAAGGCCAAATCGTCGCTGCAGAGCAGCGAGGCGCGATCTTGCCGTGCTGGAACGCCGCAAGTGAGCGCACTCTATGCGGACCTTGTGCAACAGTGCATCAAGATCCGGATAGTCCCTCAGAAAGCTCTGCACGACCAAGTTAAGAACATGTGCCAGACATGGGATGTGTGTGAGGTTGCCTAGGCCAAGAGCTGCCACCAGATTTCGGCCATTGTCACACACTACCAAGCCCGGCTGGAGATTCGCTGGCCCAAACCACACATCGCTCTCCAGCTTGATAGCATTCCAGAGCTCCTGCGCTGTGTGGCTTCGATTCCCCAAAGAAATTAATTTGAGTACAGCCTGTTGACGTTTGGCCACGGCTGTGCTCATATCGGTCGTAACAGGCTCCTGCTCTGCTGTTTCTGAGGAACTTGAGTAGGAGGAGGAGTCTATGTGTACAGACTGGAGTCCTGCAATCCGTGGCGTTGGAAGAACACGTACAGCGCCACTCTCCAGATCTGTACCCGGCTCCACAACATTGACCCAGTGGGCAGTGAGGGAAAGGTATCGTCCCTGTCCATGGTTACTGGTCCACGCATCGGTGGTCAGGTGGACCTTGCTACTAACGGCGTTTAGTAGCGCATGTTTTATTTTGCCCTCAACATGTTTCTGCAGGGCAGGGACGGCTCGCCTGCTGAAATAAAAGCGGCTGGGCACGTTGTATTGGGGGACTGCCAATGCCATTAAGTCCCGGAAGGTGTCAGTGTCCACCAGCCTGAATGACAGCATTTCAACTGCCAGAAGTTTGGCAATGCCAGCATTCAGAGACTGTGCTCGGGGATGGTTTGCCGAGTAAGGGCGCCTTTTATCCCATGCCTGTGCTACCGATGGCTGTGATGGATGGGAACGTGCTGCTATGGGTGGAATCTGACAGGGTCTCCGGACAACAGTGGCAGAGGTTCTTCCTTGGCGATCCTGAGAGGAAGCCGAACCAGCAGTGTGTGAGCTGGAGGAAGAGGCCCCAACAGGAACTGAAGAGGTGGTAGGTGGTGCTGTACGTTGGCCTACGTCTTCAGGGTGTCTCTGCAACTCCAACTCGTGCTTGGTGCGCACATGTTTCCACATATTTGTGGTATTGAGGTTGCTGACATTTCTCCCTCTTTTGACTATCTGATGACACAGCTTGCATTTGACAAAGCAAATGTCATCTGCAACTGTGTCAAAAAAGGACCACGCACTGCAACTCTTGGGAGCGCCCGTTTTGCCTTTGGAATGAGGAATGCTCCTAACGGGTGCCGAAGTGGAGGGTACAGGCAACCAAGTCTTCCCCCTCCCTCTGCCTCCTGTTTTGGCCGGTAGGGGAATCTCTTCCTCCGAGCTGCTCCCACCACCTTCCTGTTCCTCACGCCATGATGGGTCAAGGACCTCATCATCTTCCCTCCCCTCTTCAAACAGCTGCTTCTCCGGGGTTGTCCCGCCAGCACCGTACGCACCAGAAAGTGGCAACTGAGTCTCGTCATCATCTGATGCGTACTGAGGTGTGCTGACCATAGGCACTGGCCCACTCGCCTCTTCAGATTCAGAGGGACAAAGAAGTTGCGCATCACTGCATACTCCCTCTTCTTCACATTCAGGAATGCTGCTTGGCTGGCCCCCTCTTTCCAAGCCAACAGATTCCGAGAACAGAAGTAGAGACTGTGATGGCTCCTGTCCATGTCTCTCTGACTGCCTGGGCACTTTGGCAGGTGGTGAAGAGACAGATGGTTGCTCTTCGGTGCTCTGGTCCTGAGAGGCTGTGGAAGTAATTGAAGTCAATGCGTTAGCTGCCATCCATCCGACAACGGCTTCAATTTGTTCCTCCCGCAGCAGTGGGGTACGTTGAGGTCCTACAAAGCTGCGCATAAAGGACTGTTGCCTGCTAAAACTGGGGGATGCTGATCCACTGGTGCCCGCAGCAGGCCCAGAATCCCCACGTCCTCTACCTGCAGAATCCCCACGTCCTCTCCCTGCAGAATCCCCACGTCCTCTCCCTGCTGAAACTCCACGCCCACGCCCACGCGCCTTACTCCCTGCCTTCTTCATCTTGCAAGACTGCTTAAGATAGGCAGAAAAGTACAAAGGGGGGCCTTAGTGTGCTTATTCCTGAACAGCTGGTTACAGGTACAAGAAACACTAATTCTATGAAGTGTGTGTGGACTACACTTTAATAGGAGCTGATGTGGCCTACACAAGTTCCAAATGTAGTGTTTGGTGAACTTTTTTTGTGGTTTCTTTGTTGGAAACAAACTCAAAGTATGTGAACAAAGAATTGAAACTGATAGTATCACCAACTTTTTGGAGCTATTACAATGCAGGCAGGTAACCTACAATGCAAAAGATGAGGCTCCAAAAAAATTGGGTAATACTAATCTGGCTGCGCCGGCAGGGCACAAGCCAGAAAAAAAGGATCCTCTATCTACTCCTATATAGTGTTTGCAACCAACCAATGTTGATGGATACGGATGGATGCACACTAATAGGAGAAGAAAAAATGAGCTGCACTCAAAGACAAATATGTGTGAGGCAGTGACGCACGTTGAGTGTCCTACAACCAGACGTAGCTGCAGGACACTCTACTCAGCGTGAGCTGCACTCACACACAGTCAGAGACCTCTCAGACAGCCGTCAACAGTGCAGCTAAGTGGGCACTGGCACTGACAGGCTGCAGAAAGGCTCCGCTGTGTACTCCTATATAGTGTTTGCAACCACCGTAGATGGAGACGGATGGATGCACACTAATAGAAGAAAAAATGAGCTGCACTCAAATACAAATATGTGTGAGGCACTGACGCACGCTGAGCGTCCAACAGCCAGACGTAGCTGCAGGACACACTACTCAGCGTGAGCTGCACTCACACACAGTCAGAGACCTCTCAGACAGCCGTGAACAGTGCAGCAAAGTGGACACTAGCACTGAAAGGCTGCAGAAAGGCTCCGCTGTCTACTACTAGTGTTTGCAACCAACGTATATGGATACGGATGGAAGCACACTAGATTGAAATTGTGTAAAAAATGCAGCTCAAAAATTAAAAGATGTATGAGGCAGCAGTGATCACACTGGGTGGCCTACAGCCTGACGTGGCTGCAGGACCCACTCCACAGCGTGAGCTGCACTCACACAGCCCTTGCAGACAGCTGTGAACACTGCTGCTAGGGCAAAGAAGGCTACAGTGGTGGTTTATGTAGCCTGGGTAAAGCACTAGAAGTTTGGTGGAATCGCTATTTCTAACTGTCCCTCACAGTCTTCTACAGCAGCCTGTCCCTAACTGAATTCCCAGCAGAGTGAACCAGAAATGGCGGCTGCAGTGGCTTTTATAGTGCATCATGACATCATTTCAGCAGCCAATCACAGCCATGCCAATAGTTAACATGCCTACATGCCTAACAGGATGTGCCCACACTTCGGAGGATTCCCATTGGCTTAATCAAAGCAAGCAGGCTCATAGCATGATGGGAACTTCCGATTCCGATTCCGGAATCCGATATGACAAAAGTATCGGAAGTCAGTATCGGAATTCCGATACCTCTAATTTCGGCCGATACCCGATACTTGCGGTATCGGAATGCTCAACACTAGTGAACACATCACGTACTTTCAGTCCAGAGAGCGGACGATGGGGAGGGATCACATGTGGTCTAGGCCTACTCACATTGCCAAACACACCTTCAGCACCATCAGATGAGGAGCAATCATGTATTCGGGTGAAGTTACGTTGGATCACACATGCTTTAATGACCTCATTAACTTTAGCTTCATTGAGCTAAATGGCTGACTGGAGGACCCGTTCATTCGGCACAAAGAATGCCAAAGGCGCACTCCACCAGTCGTCGTGCACATGATAGGCGCAAGTTAAAGATTCTGCGCCGGTGGTCCAGGTTTCGACAGGGATATGGCCTCATTACATGAAGGGTCAATTGAAAGGCCTCATCTGCAACAAGGACATAAGGCACAGGTTCAAAATTGGAGCCTGGAAGCTGACGTGGTGGTAGGTCCAACTGGTTATTGTGCGGCCGCCGACCCATAATGGAAGAATTGAAGACTCTAAAGTCTCCAGTTCTTCCATAGGCCCCAATATCTACAATTATAAACCTGTAGTGACTCTCTACCAGAGCTAACAAAACTACAGAAAAATATTGTTTATAATTATAGAATTGGGACCCTGAGTTTGGCTGCTTATGCACACGGATGTGCTTCCCATCCAGGGCTCCAATACAATTGGGAAAGTGGCAGTGCTACTCAAATCCTCTGGAAATCTGCAACCAGTCTTCCATCTTGGACTCAGGCATGACCATTTGATGAAGTCGTGAACAGATTTTGGAACAGGTAGACCGGACTGTGCCTGATATTGTGGATTTCCCTATCAAAAATTCATTGTTTAGTGACACATATGACAGAACAGTTGTAAGGAAGCTAAAAGAGAAGAAAAATAAAAAAAAAATTAACAAATATGTTCAAGGTTTGAAACAAATCATATTCAGAAAACTTACAGTGTGGAACTAACAAGCCATGCAATAACAACATTAAAAGAGTTACAATGACTATGTGATTTTCCTAACAAATACATATTGTTATTAATGCGAGTTTATATTTTGGATATATTAAGAATAAAACAACCTAATTTTGTAACAAGAACTATATACTACATTTCAAAACATCAACAGAGAGTTTGAGGAGGAGGAATACATACCGTAACATAAGGAGAAGGTGCTCCTCAGCAGAAATACATTTGTGCATCCTGGTGTCGTGAAAGGTGATCCCAGGGCACACTGTCTCCAACAAAATATCAAAAGTGGCAAAGTTCATGCGACAATATTGGTAAAATTGTTGGGATGGGTCTGCAGAGCTGCATAGAGATAGAGACGGTGGAAACGGCCTTTATTGAGGCGTTGTCTCAAAAGCGGATGGACCCACATTCGTCTCCTCCTCCTCGGATCCACAATCACTGGGTATGGTTGCTCAAAGTGGCCAGACAAAACCCAGTTGTATAGCACCCACTCAGTTGGGGTGAAGCTAAGTCTGTCTGAAATTTTGCACACAAACCACAAATACACCAACACAAGCACATCAACAAAATAGCCAGATTGGGGGCTGCCACCTTTTGTATTGGCAATAAATGGGGTTGCTGATGATGATTTAAATTATTTTCAGGCCTCAAAACCGTTAAATGTCCATTGTGCAAGGTTGTGAGAAAAGAACGCTATATGGATGCCATACGTATGCTATACGCATACTTACATGCACAAAAACGCAGCAACGCCTTGGCATCGGATGACATATGGATCACTGTTCAGGGAACATTTCTGCGTATTACGACCGCAAAATACAGACTGCATTTTTATACCTTGTGTCTGACCCCAGCCTAAACCACATTTAGCGTCCACAGGTTTGGTATTTCTGTAGTGATGAGACCTCACCTAATTTACTGGTGCATGTCTCCAAAAACACGAGCTGGGCATAATGTACTGGGCGCTACAATGTACGTGCACTACAAAATACGAGCACTGCAGTGTATTGGCACTACAATACCAGATTTGCAATTTTCACTCAGCAACATCCACTGCTGCTTGTTTCTGGAACATCCATTGAGTCAAATCATCAGTACACTATTGATGAGCGAGCATGCTCATCACTACTCATTACTTGCTCGAGCATCAATGTGTTCAGGATGCTTGAGTCCCCTCTCTGCATGTTTGGTGCTTTTTAGACAGCCAATGAACATGTGGGGATTGCCTGCCAGTCACTGTAAAGCCATAGGCATCTTGGTTGTGGCATTACTGTAATTGGTTGGCAAAATAACATCATCAGGTCTATATAAGACTCGTGACGCTATGCTTGTCACACTGCACCCTGGAAACAGGCAGAGTAGGGGGAGGTGTTGGTAAGAGAAGGACAGAATTGTAGCTGCGTATTAGCCAGGGATTCAACTACAATTATATTACTTGTAAGTGCAACAACAGTCCTTCTTAGGGCTAATTATTATAAATAGTAATACTGCTGTTAGCAGCACTTAGACCGGGGTCACACTTGCGAGAGACTCGCAAGAGTCTTGCGTCTCAAAACCGGTCACTGCCGCTGGCGCTTGGGTCCGGAGTGTGCAGCTGCATGTACTGTATTTCCATGCAGCTGAGCGCTCTGGTCCGAGTGACGGCGGCAGTGCCGGGTATTGAGACGTGAGACTTGTGCGAGTTTCTCGCATGTGTGACCCCGGCGTTAGGGAGAGATTGTGCTGACAGGATTGTGTTGGACAGTATAGGGTGAATTGTACGTTCTTCATGCTGCAGCCTGTAACTCATCAAAAACCACTTCTCAGGGCTAATGATATTCTTTTTGCTCTTAATTCTACAAATTGTTCTCAGCAGGGAAATATTATACATAATTTTTACTGCGGCAGTTGTGCGTCAAAAATATACAGTGGGGAAAAAAAGTATTTAGTCAGTCAACAATAGTGCAAGTTCCACCACTTAAAAAGATGAGAGGCGTCTGTAATTTACATCATAGGTAGACCTCAACTATGGGAGACAAACTGAGAAAAAAAAATCCAGAAAATCACATTGTCTGTTTTTTTTTCATTTTATTTGCATATTATGGTGGAAAATAAGTATTTGGTCAGAAACAAGCAATCAAGATTTCTGGCTCTCACAGACCTGTAACTTCTTCTTTAAGAGTCTCCTCTTTCCTCCACTCATTACCTGTAGTAATGGCACCTGTTTAAACTTGTTATCAGTATAAAAAGACTCCTGTGCACACCCTCAAACAGTCTGACTCCAAACTCCACTATGGTGAAGACCAAAGAGCTGTCAAAGGACACCAGAAACAAAATTGTAGCCCTGCACCAGGCTGGGAAGACTGAATCTGCAATAGCCAACCAGCTTGGAGTGAAGAAATCAACTGTGGGAGCAATAATTAGAAAATGGAAGACATACAAGACCACTGATAATCTCCCTCGATCTGGTGCTCCACGCAAAATCCCACCCCGTGGGGTCAGAATGATCATAAGAACGGTGAGCAAAAATCCCAGAACCACGCGGGGGGATCTAGTGAATGAACTGCAGAGAGCTGGGACCAATGTAACAAGGCCTACCATAAGTAACACACTATGCCACCATGGACTCAGATCCTGCAGTGCCAGACGTGTCCCACTGCTTAAGCCTGTACATGTCCGGGCCCGTCTGAAGTTTGCTAGAGAGCATTTGGATGATCCAGAGGAGTTTTGGGAGAATGTCCTATGGTCTGATGAAACCAAACTGGAACTGTTTGGTAGAAACACAACTTGTCGTGTTTGGAGGAAAAAGAATACTGAGTTGCATCCATCAAACACCATACCTACTGTAAAGCATGGTGGTGGAAACATCATGCTTTGGGGCTGTTTCTCTGCAAAGGGGCCAGGACGACTGATCCGGGTACATGAAAGAATGAATGGGGCCATGTATCGTGAGATTTTGAGTGCAAACCTCCTTCCATCAGCAAGGGCATTGAAGATGAAACGTGGCTGGGTCTTTCAACATGACAATGATCCAAAGCACACCGCCAGGGCAACGAAGGAGTGGCTTCGTAAGAAGCATTTCAAGGTCCTGGAGTGGCCTAGCCAGTCTCCAGATCTCAACCCTATAGAAAACCTTTGGAGGGAGTTGAAAGTCCGTGTTGCCAAGCGAAAAGCCAAAAACATCACTTCTCTAGAGGAGATCTGCATGGAGGAATGGGCCAACATACCAACAACAGTGTGTGGCAGCTTTGTGAAGACTTACAGAAAAAGTTTGACCTCTGTCATTGCCAACAAAGGATATATCACAAAGTATTGAGATGAAATTTTGTTTCTGACCAAATACTTATTTTCCACCATAATATGCAAATAAAATGAAAAAAAAAACAGACAATGTGATTTTCTGGATTTTTTTTTCTCAGTTTGTCTCCCATAGTTGAGGTCTACCTATGATGTAAATTACAGACGCCTCTCATCTTTTTAAGTGGTGGAGCTTGCACTATTGCTGACTGACTAAATACTTTTTTTCCCCACTGTACAGTCAGACTTGGTTGGATCTAAATAGCATTTCTATATTGATACTGCAGTCTTATATGTTTATCTGAAATGACGAAATTTTACTGGCTTTATAATACTGAAATATTTTGAGCAGTGAAATTTTAGACGGCATTTATCATGCTACAGTTGGGCCTCGACCCCCACCCCCCAAAAAAATGATACTCATCTGAATAGGGCACGTTTTGCTGGCATTGTAATACTGCATTTTTTTGAGCAGTGACGTTTAATACAGCATTTATGGTGGTACAGTTGGGCCTCAAAACAACAAAAAAATTGTTTGTGAAAAATAATCGCATTGCCATATTGATACTGCAGTTTTATACGTCCATCTGAAGTTGTCACATTTTGCTGGCATTGTAATTCTGTGTGCAATGTTTTCTCAGCAGGGATGTATCATTCGTAGTTTAAAATGGGTATGGCACGTGCTAAGGGATGGGGAAGTTAACATGCTGATGGTGAGCACAGAGGTCGAGGCCATGGGCAAGGTGAAGCTGTGCCTGCTGCGGGAGCACAACAAACACACACATCATGTCGATTTGGATTTCTGGATCACGGAGTGAATTACTTATACGATGGACTACTTGCTAGAGATGGGGTGCACCTTACGAAGACTGGAAAACATGTATTTGGAAGCCGCCTTGCTACACTTGTAAGGAGAGCTTTAAACTAGAACAACATGGGAAGGGAAGCAAAAGACCAGAAAAAGCCATATACCTGACAAATGCTATTGAGAACTCTGCTATTAGAAGTGGAAAGGAAGAACAAAGACAAAAGAATCTAATTAATAAAAATATTGGAGAAAGAGAAACCTATCACAAACTAAAATGTTTCTATACTAATGCACAAAGCATGGGCAACAAACAAGGAGAATTGGAACTACTAACACAGGAAAAGAAATATGATGTCATTGGAATCACTGAAACTTGGTGGAACAATACACATGATTGGAATACAAGACTAGAAGGATACAACTTATTTGCAAGAAACAGACTTGATAAACGAGGAGGAGGTGTTACATTGTATGTTAGAAACGCGTATATCTGCACAGAGATTGAAGCTTCAGAGACTGGGAGTTCTGTGGAAACTGTTTGGGTAAGAATACAAGGACAGAACAATGGAAAGGACACCATTGTAGGCATTTACTACAGGCCGCCTGTGCAAACTGAAGATATGGATGAACTCTTTATGCATCAAATGGCCAAGTTCTCCAAAAAATATGACATAGTGGTCATGGGAGATTTCAACTATCCAGACATTTGGTGGGAATCTCTCTCAGGCAAAACTAACAGGTCAAGGAAATTCTTATCCTCTCTTGCTGACAACTTTATCTTCCAAAAGGTAGGGGAGAAAACAAGGGGAACTGCTACCTTGGATCTAATCTTTATAAACAGGGAGGAAATGGTTGAGGAGGTAAAAGTGGCTGGGACCCTAGGAGGTAGCGACCATGCTATTTTAGAATTTTGGATAACTAGAGGAGGAAGACCTGTGAAGACTCAGACGTCAAGGTTAGATTTCAGAAAGGCAGATTTTAAGGGATTCAGAAAGAGAATTGGAGGGATCCAATGGCTGGATATCCTTAAAGACAAAAATGTCCAGGAAGGATGGGAAATCTTGAAAAATGAAATTCTCAAAGCACAATTGTTAACAATTCCAAAAAGAGGGAAGAATAGGAAGCATTTAAGGAAGCCAGGATGGATGAACACAGAACTTAAGCACATGCTAAAAAGGAAGAAAAAAGTGTTTATAAAATGGAAAGAGGGAGGCATAGCTAAAGAAGAATATAATGCTGTCTGCAGAACCTGCAGGGCACAAATCAGATTACTAAAGCTGACAATGAATTGAGGCTTGCAAGAGATGTCAAAAGCAATAATAAAGGATTTTGGGGATATGTCAAAAGTAAAAGAAAAGTCAAAGATGCTATAGGATTTTTACAGGATGAAAATTATGAAATGGTAAGACAGGATGTTGAGAAGGCCGAACTTTTAAATTCCTATTTTGCATCTGTTTTCTCTCAGAAAGGAAATGTAACATCAACTGTTCTTCACTGTCCTATTAAAGGAATAGAAGAATCCAGGATATCTATAAACAGAAAGATAGTGAGGAAACACTTAGCTAACCTAAATGAATTCAAGTCTCCAGGTCCAGATGAATTACACCCCAGAGTACTGAAGGAGATAGCAGAAGAAATTTTTGAACCCCTCTCCATAATCTTTGAAAATTCTTGGAGAACAGGAGAAGTCCCAGAAGACTGGAGAAGAGCAAATGTTGTTCCTATCTTCAAAAAGGGGAAGAAGGTGGACCCAGGCAACTATAGGCCGGTGAGTCTGACTTCTATACCAGGAAAGATCTTTGAACAAATTATTAATCAACATGTATGTCAGTACCTGGATAAGAATGAAGTGATTAAAAAGAGTCAGCATGGGTTTGTAACTAATAAGTCATGTCAGACTAACTTAATTTCCTTCTATGACGGAATCACTGATTGGGTGGATCAAGGAAATGCTGTAGATATAGTATATCTTGACTTCAGCAAAGCCTTTGACAAAGTATCTCATACAATCCTTATTGAAAAAATGACTAAGTATGGAATGGACAAGGCAACTGTTAGGTGGATTCATAACTGGCATAGTGATCGGACCCAAAGAGTGGTCGTAAATGGCTGCACATCCAGTTGGAAGAATGTCTCAAGTGGGGTACCACAGGGCTCTGTCCTGGACCCTGTATTGTTCAACATCTTTATCAACGATTTAGATGAAGGAATTGAGGGTAAACTGATTAAATTTGCTGATGACACAAAGCTAGGAGGGATAGCTAATACTAGAGAAGAGAGAGAGAGGATTCAAAAAGATATAAATAAACTGGAGAAGTGGGCAGCAACTAACAGAATGGTTTTTAACAGGGAAAAATGCAAAGTACTACATCTGGGCAATAAAAAAGAAAAGAGCATATACAGAATGGGAGGAATAGGCCTAAGCAACAGCACATGTGAAAAAGACTTGGGTATACTAATAGATCACAGACTGAATATGAGTCAACAGTGTGATGCAGCAGCAAAAAAGGCAAATGCAATTCTAGGATGTATTAACAGAAGCATACAGTCTAGATCACGTGAAGTCATTATTTCCCTCTACTCCTCTTTGGTCAGACCTCATCTGGAATATTGTGTCCAGTTTTGGGCACCACATTTTAAAAAAGACATCAACAAACTGGAGCAAGTTCAGAAAAGGGCAACCAGAATGGTGACCGGTCTGCAAACCCTGTCTTATGAGGAAAGGTTGCAGGATTTGGGATTGTTTAGTTTGCAAAAGAGAAGACTGAGAGGAGACTTAATAGCTGTCTACAAATATCTAAAGGGCTGTCACATTGTAGAAGGATCAACTTTATTCTCATTTGCACAAGGAAAGACTAGAAGCAATGGGATGAAACTGAATGGGAGGAGACACAGATTAGATATTAGAAAAAACTTTTTGACAGTTAGAGTGATCATTGAGTGGAACAAGCTGCCACGAGAAGTGGTGAGTTCTCCTTCAATGGAAGTCTTCAAACAGAGGCTGGACAGACATCTGACTGGGATGATTTAGCGAATCCTGCTTTGAGCAGGGGGTTGGACCAGATGGCCCAGGAGGTCCCTTCCAACTCTACAATTCTATGATTCTATGATTCTATGATCTAGCTTCCTGTACAACTTTGTAAGGGGATGCAGAACACCACTTTTGAAGCCAGACCAGTGTGAAAAGGTTGTTAAATGGATTGCAGATAATGCTTCCAGTCACTTTGCCAGGACTACCCTGCCTACCACACGATTCAGTCTCAGTAGCCGTGATTCTAGACCACATAATCCTAACCCTGATCCTCTTCCCTCCCACCATGCAGAGTGCCAGGAGACACGTGATCCCATATTTACACACTCCAAACAGCTGTTCACAGTTTCATGTCTAAATTCTGACCTCTCGCCCTGCCCATTATAAGCGGGACATGAGGAAATTACATGTAGCGATGCCCCAAATTTGAGCAGCCACACTAACAATAAGCCAACAGTGGGAAAATGCAATTACTGTCACAAGAGGTAGAGGATGATGAATAGACACAACTGACAACAAGTGGTGTTGTTATGCCAGCAAGTTAGAAGGAGGACCATGGTGTGTAACTGAAAAACGATGTGGTTGAAGATGAAGTCACTGACTCAACATGGGAAGGTGATATGCAGAGTGAGGATCACAGGGCACAGGTTGAGTGATCCGTAACACCACAACAGGCAGGAATACACAATGGCAGTGGGGTAGCCAGAGACACAAGGCAGGCAAATGTTCTCCAGAGCACCAACATGGGTGAAGTTGCCAAGCAAAGGTTTAAGTTAAACGAAAAAAGTGGTTTGGTACCGTGTTAGCCAGTAGAAAAAAATACATAAAGTGCTCTCAGTGAGAGAAACAAAATAGAAATCTTGTGAGTATGATACCTTTTAATGACTAACATATAATAGTGAATGATGTTACAAAGCAAGCTTTCGAGACAACTTACGTCTCTTCGTCAGGCTGATATAACAAAATATTTGAAGAAACCTTACTGTATATAAATAACTTTTCTTCAAATATTTTGAACAAAAAAAACAAACCACTTTTTTGTTTTTTGAAGCCCGAATTGACAATTTTTAGAGGCCTACCTCAAAGATTATTTTATATATATACACCCATGGGTAAATGTTTTTTTCAGGCCATGTACTTTGAGCATTTGCATTACTAGTCTAGGATACCCACTCCTTAATAATGGAAAAAAATGTTTTATGAGGCCCCCACTATGTCTTTTCAAATGGGTATTGTAGTGCCTCCTTCTAATTTTGGCATCCCTTGCACTTAGTGCTTCACCAGTGTAGGAGAATATGCGCATATTCATGACTTTAATGAGCGGCACCACATGACTGCTGAACATAGGCGCCGGAGACCGTTGGAGAAGCAGGGGCTGCAGAGACCGTGCCAGGAGGGGGTAAGTATGATCTGACACTCCAGCTCCCCCTCCCCCACTGACCCCTTGGCTTATATGACTCGAGCATAAGCTGAGTCATATACTGCTCTTATTTGCAATTCGTGTAGGGTGAGATGTGATAGTAGTTATAACATATGACAGGCATCTAGTCAGGCATTATTGCCTTATAAATTCCAAGCCTTGCTGCTGTTTTTCTTTCATGTACTCATTGACTAATTCAAGTTTGTTACAGTGATCTGTACCTAGAGATTCATCAAAGCTGGCAGTATTACTTGCATTTCTCCAGAGTTATTTTCTGCCATGTACAAGAAAAAAAGACTTTTCAGGGCCGATTCAAATCTCTTCTATATTCTACAATTATACTGCTCTGTTCTGCAATTCGACTATGGTGAGGTGTGACAGTAGGGAAAGCCTATGATAGACATCTAGTTGTGGATTATTGACTTATAAATTCTAAGCCTCACTGGTAGTTTTTTCAATGCACTCATTGATGTATTCATTTTTATGGTGTTTTGCACTCAGAAATTGATCAAAGAAGGCAAAATTAGCTGATTTAATGTGTCCATTCAGTTGCTCTTCAACACCTGTATGTAAGAGGTAGTGGGAGACTTTGCACTACTGGAGCTGGAATTACCACTTCTGAACTCTCAAGTGCTTTTTTCCATCTATTTCTGGGTGGTTTTTCAAGTTTTGGGGCATGATTGTCCTGCTTGATGACCAATGACCTAGGAAGCAAACCCATCTTTCTGGCCCGGGCACTACATTGTGACCAAAAATCCTTTGGGTATCATCACATTTCATGATGCCTTGTACACAGTCAATGCACCCAGGGCCAGAGGCAGTAAAATAAGACCAAAATATCTTTGAACATCCATCATATTTGACTGTAAGTACTGTGTTCTTTTACTTGTAGGCCTCATTCCATTTAAACTAAACAGTAGAATTATGTGCTTTGCCAAAATACTCTTATCTTGGTCACATCTGTCCACAAGACACCTGCTGACCCTCTAATAATAGAAAGGGCTGCCTGATGGCCCTCTACAAATAGTAATGGCTGACCGATGGCCCTGAAAAAAAATTGTATTCTTCAATGTGTCTGATATTGTCTCACACACCACATGGCCAGATAAGGTATTAAAATGATAAAGTTACATTTCCTGTTGAATTTTTTTTCACCATTGAAAGCAATGCAAATCTGCAAGAATGCAGTAAAAACACTGCGTGTTACCATAGCCCAAGGTGTAAAGGAAAAAAAAAATCCTAATTATTTTGCTTTATATAGAAGTCAGAATCCTGGAAAGAAGATTTCTCAACATTTTTTCCTGTCAAATCCATTTTAAGGCTTTTTCTGTGTTATTCTCAGTCTGTAAAAGTGGCGTAATACTCCAACAACATTGTTCTCAGCACCTGGGATTCATAGATGCTTCCAGGGGTCTTCTCCATGCTGTACTCATGTTGTTTCAACACTGTTTCCATCTGTGAGGGGGAGCTCCACTGGAAAATTGCTCGAGGTTCCCATTGACTTCCATTTTACTCGTTACTCAAGTCGAGAATTATGATTTGTTCCACTCGAGTAGCAAGTACCTGAGCATTTTAGTGCTTGCTCATCTCTACATTACTCCTGTAGATACATTCCCAAAGGGGTATAATTTCCAAAATGGGGTAACTTGAGGGGATAATCTGCTTGTCTAGCAATAGAGCACTGTAGTCAACAAACTATTCTAGGAAAATCTGTGCTCCAGGAGGCAAATAGCGCTCCATCTCTCCCAAGTGTTGCCATGTGGCTATGCAGTACTGTACAGCCACATTGGGGGTATTTCTGCAGTCATCAGAAATTCAAAATATAATCATCATGTTTCATCTTGTAAAGTCTGAGGCTAAAGTCAAATTTTTGTGGTAGAAATGTACCGCATTTTTCGGACCATAAGACACACTTTTTTCCTCCAAATTTGGGAGGAAAGTGTTGGGTGCAACTTGTAATATGTGGAGAGGGGCAGCGGTGGAGTGGGATCTCACTTGCAGGAAGCAGAAAAATGTTGCCGCTGCAGGAATCCAGCGCTGTGGAAACCACATGGCCCCGAAGCTTAAAGTGAAGGAGTATTCATTAGCTGCTTCCATGCCCACCTGTCAGCATCGAGTAGTGGGCGGGGAGAAGCAAATGAATATTCCTTCAGTTAAACAGCAGACCAACATGGTTTTTCCAGCACTGGATTCCTGCAGTGGCAGGGGAGATCGTGTGTCTGGTAGAGAAGGAGGCAACAGGAGCAGGGTGCCACAGAAGAGATTGCCGCAGTTGCATACCTGACCGCACAGGGTGGGCTGTGCTGATGCTGAGTGCTCCCATCATTATAGGACCTGAGGTGAGTTAATGAAGAGGATGAGCTGGAGCATTACATGATAGCACAGAGCCCTCCCTCTTCATTTTGTCATCACAGGTCATGCAGACACCACACTATAAACAAGGTAGCTTCCTCTTAAAGGACCGGTGGTGAGGAAATAAGAGGGATGGCTCTGTGCGGTCATGTGATGCTCCAGCCCTTCATTACCTCACCATTGGTCCTGTAAGCTGTAGAGAGAGATAATTTCAGTTTTCTAGCGTAAATAGCTGGCTGACTGCAGGACCTGCACTAATGTGAGCACAGCCTGTACAAAAAAGAATGAATTAAAAGTTTAGTAATTACAACACATAAAAAAGCACTCTGCAACTCCTGTGGTGAAATATATCTCCCAGCATGCCATAGGATCTGCAGGACATGCTGGGAATTAAAGTTCTCCCATGGGATCTTAAAGCAGCAATCCAGTGTTATTTTTCAGTGCTGGAGTGGTGCTTTAAATATAAGCCCTGTGCCCCCATTCTTACACTCACCATCCAGCATCTTTACATAGTACTTTACAAACACCACACTGGTCCCGCAGCACCATTTTCTACCCATAGCTTCCAACATAATATCATACTATTATATATAATACATAACACCACATATAATAGTATGTTATTTATGTTATTAAATATTTTACCACATTTTTTGCGTCAAATATTTTTTTCCCTATCTTCCACCTCTAAAACCTGTGTGCGTCATAGTCCAGTGCATCTTATAGTCCGAAAAATACAGTAATTATTTCTTCACTGCCCAATGGTATAAAGTTCTGTTACAATATGATCAATATGATAACTGCATCCCTAGGTGAATTGATTGAGAGGTGAAATTTGTAAAATAGGGTCATTTATGGGGGGTTCTGCTGTTCTGGCACCTCAGGGGCTTTCCCAGTGGGTTATGGCACCCGCAATCCACAACAGTAAAATTTATACTATAATGTGGCACTCCTTTCTTTCTGATCTCTGCACTGTGCCTGAAAATTAGTTCCCAATGAGGGAGATATATTATTTCTTCACTGCCCAATGGTATAAAATTCTGTGACATTATGATCAATATGATCAGTGCACCCCTAGGTGAAATCATTGAGAGATGAAGTTTGTAAAATAAGGTACTTTAAGGGGGTTTTGCTGTTCTAGTACCTCAGAGGCTTTCCCAGTGGGACAAGGCACCCGCAAACCATAATAGTAAAATTTATACTATAATATGGCACTCCTTCCTTTCTGAGCTCTGCACTGTGCCTGACAATTATTTCACAATTACATGTTGGTTATTGGTGCACTCAGGAGAAATTGCACAACAAGCTGAGATGTCCATTTTTTCCTACTAGCCCTTATATAAATTAAAAAAACCTGGGGTTAAAACAACATTTTAGAGGTAAAAATTTAATTATTATTTCTTCACCGCCCAATGGTATAAAATTCTGTGTGGCACATATGGTGTGGCGGTGCACTCCTAGATAAATTAATTGTTGGGTGTAGTTTGCAAGGGGAGGTCATTTATGGGGGTTCCTGTTGTTATTGCACCTCAGGGACTCTGCCAGTGTGACCTGGCACTCCCAAACTATTCCAGTAAAATCTGAACTTCAATATGGCACTTCTTTCCTTCTAAACTTGCTTGTGACTCAAAAGTATTTTTTTAACACATTTGGGGCATCAGTGTACTCAGGATAAATTTCACAACACATTTCGGGGTCAATTTTCTCCTGTTATCCTTGTAAAAATGAAAAAAATGGGGGCTAAAACAACATTTTTGTGGGAAAAATATATTTTTTTCATTTTTACGGTTCAACGATATAAAATTCCATGAAGCATCTGTGGGTTCAAGGTGTTCAACATATAGCTAGATAAATTTATTGATGGGTCTAGTTTCCAAAATGGGGTCACTTCCAAAATGGGAGTTTCAACTGTTTAAGCACATAAGGGACTTTCCAAACGCAACATGATGCGTTTTGACATCACTCCTTCCTTTCCGAGTCCTGTCGTGCGCCTAAACAGTAGTTTTCCTACACATAAGGGGTATTGGAGTGCTTAGGGAAATTGCACGACAAATTTTAGGTTCCCTAAATTACCAAATGTTGTTGACATAACCTTCTGGTTTACCGGCATAAGAATTAAAAGTTTGAAAATTGCTACATTTTCACCAAAATGCCAATATTTTCACAATTAAACACAAGTTATATCAAAAATATTTTACTACTATTTTGAAGTACAAAATGATATGAAATAACAGTCTCAGATTCAATGGTTTCAGTTGAAGCGTTCCAGAGTTATTACCACAAATAGTGACAGTGCTCAGAATTGTAAAATTTGGCCTGCTCGTGAAGATGAAAACAGACTGGGTGGTGAAGGGATGAACAGATGCGTAGGGCACCTGATTTTGTGTTTACTAGAGTTCATTTCAATTTCTCCTTTTCTTGTACTTATTCCTGGAAATTCCATTCACAAAGAAGTTATTTTCTGCAAATTTAAAGTCCTTTATTATACACTGGGGTATCTTCAAACCCCAGAGCATAATAAATGTAATATGTAATGTAAAAAAAATCCTCATACTCACCTCACTGCTAATCTCTCTGTTTCCTCATCTCATCATCACCCGTTTGGTCCTATTTGCATCTTTAGATCACCTTTGGCAGCACAGAAATCCCCAGGGCTTTCTCACTAGACCAAGAATTTAGGGTTTTCTACTTTCAGGTTTTGGGCATGCGCAGAACCCACCCATTCCTACAAACCCATTAACCCTGGCCTAGAAAATGTATTCAGAGTGGTCAATAGATAGCTGAAGACGCAAAAAGAAGCAGATGGGTGATAAATGAAGAGGCCAGAGAGATGAGTATAAGAAATGTAATTTATATTTTAATGACTCTTTACGATTTAGAAAAAAAATGGTGGCCAGTAGTTATTTAAAATGAACCAAATACATCCAATAAATGTTTCTTCCAAAAGTTTGGAGTTTATTTTGTTGAAAACTGAACTTTGAAGAAATTTGTATAATTTCCAACCAGAAAGGACTACAGAATTACATTAATAATGGGAGGAGGTTAGGTCATCTTCTCATACATTTTCTCAAAAGAAATCACAAGAACTGTTTCTGTAGCTGAGTATCTGAGAACATTTCAATAATTTACATGGGTTCACCAAAGATGAGCTCAAAAGCTTGCATAGGATTTGTGCTAACTATTCAGGCCTTAGTAATAGCCAAAATGGGAAAAGACCTTTCTCGCGCAGACAGAATATTGATATAATGGAGAGGCATGCACTCTATTTAAAATGTGGCTATGAGAAAAGCACTATTTCTAAATTGATTGACAGCTTTACAATGACCTGAACCTTCTTCCCAAGCATTGTTTGCATTGTAGCGATTTCTGCACAATTAGGTAATGTTCTGTTCATTTGAATGGCATCTTAGTAATTTGTTACACTTGAAAGAACATAGTTAAGCGAGCTCAGACCTCAATCTCTTACCCCGTAGGACACGATCAGGTCACATAATTGTAATTTCATCAGATGAAAGCTGCCCAGGTATAAACTAGATGACTGTAACCCTTATAAATACAAGAAAGCAGGTGAATTGTTCAGCTAAATGGCACCACAATGATCATGTTCTGTTACCACCTTGGTCCGATAGAACGTAATTAGACTTTTTATTTTTTTCTTAAAGTTGAAATGTTCTCCGCTTGGCTAAAGTATTAATTTTCACCTATGCTAAACTCTTCCAATGAATAATTTATTGCTTATTTATTCTGCCTGAAAGGAAGGTCAGAATATGCATTTAAATGGAAATGCGCTTTGCAAGAGTAGCACAAAAGATGCTTGTAATATCATTGCCTTTCAGCTGGACGGAGATCGCAAGTGGCAGGTCTGCTAAGAGTGGATGCAACCACTTTATACTAGGGTCTTATCAAGCGCTATCACTATTGTAATACACAGGATGGCAGGAAAGGGTTGTACATTCAGAATGTCCCTGGGGCTCACTTTGATGTCAACTACCAAAAGATCAATGCAAAACGATACGTTCACATTTAACTTGACTTCTCCAAAAACACTGACTCATGACATCTGTAAATCTCAAGATTTCTCTAGTTGTTTGTCAGATTGAGAACATCGTCTTGCGTTTTTGACAAAAGGCAAGTTATTGTACTCCCAAAATTGTAAAATGTTTAAATATCATTTTTTAAAAAATATTTATAAATTAATAAGCAGATAATCTTTTGAGAGCACATAAGATTTTGCGTAGTCTTAGAGGGTTTGTTTATCACAGAATAGATGGTAAATTACTGATTTATTATTGTTATGATCTCTGGAACTCTCACCAGTCCAAGGAATGAGGTTCTGAAGTGCACGTGTCAAATGAAAATTTAGAATTGAAAGGCCTCAGTGGTTGATACCTTTTAATGGCTAACTGAAAAGATGGCAACACATTGCAAGCTTTTGAGACTACTCAGGTCTCTTCATCAGGCTAGACTAATACAAAATCTGAAGAGTCACATATTTATGCACAACACAGCACAGAAAAAATGCAATAGATAAGACAAGTTATGTGAAGCAGAATTGACATTATGGGAGAGGGATAGACATAAATATTGGAACAGTACATAGCTAAGGAGTGTGAAAGTTTTATTGCCCTCTGATTGGGGTCTGGCCTTGTGTTTTATAAACTGCTCCAATATTTATGTCTATCCCTCTCCCATAATGACAATACTGCTTCACGTCACTTGTCTTATCTATTACGTTATTTCTGTGCTGTGTTGTGCATAAATATGTGACTTCAGATGTTGTATTAGTCTAGCCTGATGAAGAGACCTGAGTAGTCTTGAAAGCTTGCAATGTGTTACCATCTTTTCAGTTAGCCATTAAAAGGTATCAACTACTGAGGACTCTCAATTCTAAATATTCTTCTATTTACTGGCTAACACAGTACAAAGATATACATCTTTCCAGTGTCAAATGAAGCAGTGACCGTGCAAATGAATGGAGCTGCGGTGTATCTACAGTATAGTCATTACTGACTTCAGTAGTGGCATTTCACTCTAGTTGTAAGGATCAATGAGGGTCCAAGCAGTTAAACCCCCTGACATCAGCAAGTGAATCCCTGCGCCATATAAAGGTGATGACTTGCCTTGTTGAAACAAGGATTTCAAGGTGAGTTTTAAAGGTTTCTTTTGTAAATACAAGCCAAAATGAATTGGGCAATTGTTGCAAACAAATCTAAATATCTTTTCCAATTATTTATGATTTTGACACAGTAGCAGCACATTGAAACTCAACAAGAAAACTGAAATCACATTGATCCATGGACTTAAAGCCATGTAGTGTCTTTCTAGACGTGCTTAATCTCTTCCAACAGAATTGCATTGCGAAAAGCCAGCTACATCCAGTTAGCAGGAGACTATTAGTATGCAAGTTGCATAGTGTATACATAGCAGAAGAAATAAAGTGAATGCAGTCACATTATGCCCCCTACGTTACTACAACAATCAGAAAGGAAAAAAATCGGTATTTGTCATAGCACTGCAGAGGTCACAATTGGACCTTACTCACCTGTTTCACGCTACCATGTAACAGTGGCACAGAACCACTTTGACAACTTGACCTATGTTATGAGCAAAATGTTGTGTAGCCCTAACATACGATAGATAGTGTGAGTATTATGTTTGTATGGGCTAACAAAAATATATATACAGCTGTGCTCAAAAGTTTACATGACCCAGCAGAATTTTTGCTTTCTTGGGCTTTTTTCAGAGAATATGAATGATAACACCAAACCTTTTTCTCTACTCATGGTTAGTGGTTGGGTGAAGCCATTTATTGTCCAACTACTGTGTTTACTCTTTTTAAATCATATTGACAACCCAAAACATCCAAATGACCCTGATCAAAAGTTCACATACCCCATTTCTTAATACAGTTTGAAGTCTTTTGTGGTAGTTTTGGCTGAAGTTCTTTATTTTCTTGATTGTAAAGCTGCCCACTCTTCTTGCCAAAAAACCTCCAGTTCCTGTATATTACTGGGCTGTCTAGCATGAACTGCGTGCTTGAGATCTCCCAGAGTGGCTCAATGATATTGAGGTCAGAAGACTGAGATGTCCACTCCAGAGCCTTCACTATGTTCTGCTGTAGCCAATGACAGGTCGACTTGGCCTTGTGTTTTAGATCGTTGTCATGTTGGAATGTCCAAGTACCTCCCATGCGCAGCTTCCGTGCTGATAATTGCAAAGTTCCTGTGCCTTTGTAGCTCACACATCCCCAAAACATCAGCGATCCACCTCCGTGCTTTAGAGTAGGAATAGTGTTCCTTTCATCATAGGCATTGTTGACCACTCTCCAAAAGTAAAATTTATGGTTGTGGCCAAAAAGTTCAATTTTGGTCTCATCACTCCAAATTACCTTGTTCCAGAAGTTTTGTGGCTTGTCTCTGTGTGTATTATAGGCTAGATACTTTGTAGCATTTGCGCAGTAATGGATTTCTTTTTGACCACTCGACCATGCAGCCCATTTTTTTTCAAGTGCTTCCTTATTGTGCATCTTGAAACAGCCACACCACTAGTTTTCAGAGAGTCCAGTATTTCAGCTGATGTTATTTGCGTTTTTTTCTTTGCATCCCAAACAATTTTACTGGCAGATGTGGATGAAATCCTTGCTGATCTACCTGACCGTGGTTTTTTTTTTTACAGAGCCCCTGATTTTCAATTTGTTAATCACAGTTTGAACGCTGCTGACTGGCATTATAAATTCCTTGGATATCTTTTCGTATCCATTTCCTGTTTTATACAGTTCAACTACCTTTACCCTTAGATCCGTTGACAATTCTTTTGCTTTCCCCATGACTCACAATCCAGAAATGTCAGTGGCTGGATGTTTGTCTGGATCCCAGAAACTCACTCAGCTTTTATGCACATACACTGATTACAAACAAACAGGTCACAGGTGAGGATGTTACCTTTATTAGCCATTCAAATCCACTTGTGTCAACTTCTGTGCATGTTATCAGGTCAATAGCATCACTGTATGTGAAGTTTTGATCAGGGTCAATTGGATGTTTTGTATTGTCATTATGATTTAAAAAGAGAAAACAGTAGCTTGACAATTAATGGCTTCACCCAACCACTAACCATGAGTGGAGAAAAAGATTTGGTGCTATTACATTCTCTTAAAAAAGAACAAAAAAGCAAAAACTCTTCCAGAGTATGTATTTTTTTGAGCACAACTGCGTATATATATATATATATATATATATATATATATATTGTACAGTTCACGCATCACATTACTATAGACTATTCACTTCACAGTATTTTTATTTTAGGGATATTATAGGGAAATGATTTGCCCCGGCACTGACCTCTAACAGTCAATGCGTGAGTACAGAGTGGCAGAGGCTGGCGATGGACACTGAGACCGGTGGTCGGACTACCTCTGGCTTTGAGCTTGGAAAAAAGCCCAGTAAACTGCCTGATCTGGACGGCAGCATGTAAACAAACTGGCTGCAGGGAATGAAATGACATTGAAGAGGAAGCAAAGTTAGAAACCAAAAACAAATTTATAAGGGTGATGTAAATTACAATACGGCACAGATCAGCTTAAAAATAATTTGGATTTTGGAGTTGGACAACCTTTTTAATCTGGCAGGCAATGGCTGATCATTAATCATCCCACTGAGGCCAACCAACTATTACAAAAAGTCACTAATTTTTTAATCAATATGGCTTAATATTTTCCAACATCTTTACACAAGAGAACTTGCATAAGCCAGTGATAATTCTCCTGAAGTGCTAGACTTAACTTGTTTCAATGAGTACATTGTACATAATAATGTTGGGTGCCACATTCATCACAACATAGCATGTCTTAAAGCTGCTGAACTCAGGAGCATAGTCTGTAACAAAGGCCCACAACCAGTTTTGTATTGTGTAACTTTGGTGCCGTTTTAGTAGCAGTTAGTTCTGGATCCCTACTGATACCATTGAGCAATTTTGGTGTCATGTTCTTTGTGGCAGCAGATCTTTTAAATGAATCCATATTTTTAAACTACTTTTGACTCATCTTTAATTCTAGTCCTTATATATGCCAAAATTTGGTTTCTTCAGATTGGAAATGCTTTCTTTTAGAATAAGAAGTATAAAGATTTACATATTGTCCCTATTTTATGGAATCATATGATTATCCTCACTTTAGAAAATTCTGTGCTTTTTGCATCGAAATCTTAAATAGAATTTATCACCAGCAGTAAGCCTTCCCAGAAACCCCCTCACCAAAAAAACCTACTTACATGCACATGTAATGCTTTAAGAAAAGTGCATCAATACCTTTGCCTAGACAGTCAGTTCTTCCATTACTGAGAAATCAGCATTTGAAGTTTTTTGCCAATTGCTATGATAGATCTGATGCCTCTGTCACTCCAGCTCTATTTCCCGCCTCCTCCTGCTAGACTAACAGTTTTTTTGCCTAAACTCAAACTTAGACAGGTAGTGTGGCGAGCACTCTTGCCTGGAGAGTTCCGAGGTGCTGGTGAAGTGGGATGGCATTCCCCGTAGTAGAGAAATGTTCAATCTCCGCACACTCTTCATAGATGCTTGTGAAAATTTTATTGTATACATGCTGCAAAACACAATTCAGGTGCAGGGATAGAGGAAATGGTGAGGCGACAAGAACATAATGTTTCGACCCTCACAGGGTCTTATTCATATAGTCACTGTTGGCAAGGTTCACTGAACGGTATAAAGGATATTCTGATTGCAAAGGATACCTGGGTCCAGGGGACATCCAGCGCAACTGCGCCTTGTATTATAGGCTGCAAAGTGACTTGCCAACAGCGACTATATAAATAAGACCTTGTGAGGGTCGAAACGTTATGTTCTTGTCGCCTCACCATTTCCTCTATCCCTGCACCTGAATTGTGTTTTTGCTCCATCTATACAATAACATTTTCACAAGCATCCATCAAGAGTGTGCCGTGATTGAACATTTCTAAACTCAAACTTACACAGCAGGAGAAGGAGGCACTGAGAGCAACACAGAGATGAAGTGACAGGGGCTTCAGCTATTCAACCTGGTTTGCATATCAATGTAAACGCTAGTTTCTCAGTAAAGGAGGAACAGACTGACAATGGCAAGGTATTGCTGGACTTGTCATTGACAGAGCTGAATGCACATGTAAATTTTTGGGGGTGTAAAATTCTGCTGACCAATTAAACAGTTTGTAAATTTTACTTTCCTAGTGTGTTTAGGTTTTCAGCACCATGGACAGTGGATAAACCGGATAAAAAGCAAAGTATGATAGTTGATTGCAAATTCTATATTAAATATGCAAAATATTTGTCTTCCTCAATGGATTAAGTTTAGTCAATTCCTGTTTGTCAGGAAGGTCTACTGTAGTGCCACAAAGTGATAAATTACACAAATTCTATGGAAAATATAAATTAATCTAGAGTGATAAAATCTCTTTGCGTTGCCTCTAGAGTTGAGCGATACCAGCCGATACTTGAAAATATCGGATCGGAATGGATCGGCCGATCTTAAAAAAAAGTATCGGTATCGCAGATTCCGATACCGGGAACCAATGCAAGTCAATGGGGCCAAAATATCGGAATTAAAAAAAACCCTTTCTTTCCTTGTAGGTTAATTCTACATGAAGAAAAACAACTAAGAATAATGTAGAATGTATTGTGGGAGGTGGAGGAGACATTAAAGCCATAGAGGTTTAGCCCAATCAAATGGAATAGCAGGAATTAAACTTTTTTTTTAAAGATGTTAGGAGTTACAAAGATATTGACTATGTTAGCCTCATTTATATTTTGCCAGACATGTATGTCTTCTTCTTCTTTCTTCTTTCTTCTTCTTCTTCTTCTACTTCCTTTTTTTACATTCTTCTTCTTCTTCTTCTACTTCCTTTTTTTACATTCTTCTTCTTCTTCTTCTACTTCCTTTTTTTACATTCTTCTTCTTCTTCTTCTACTTCCTTTTTTTACATTCTTCTTCTTCTTCTACTTCCTTTTTTTACATTCTTCTTCTTATTCCTTTTTTTACATTCTTCTTCTTCTTCTTCTACTTCCTTTTTTTACATTCTTCTTCTTCTTCTTCTTCTTCTTCTTCTTCTTCTTCTTCTTCTTCTTCCTTTTCTTACATTCTTCATATTCTTCTTATTCAACAATTATTATTCTACATATTCAGCTTCTTCATCTTCTTCCTATTCTTCTTCATCATATTCTTGTTTGTGTCAGGCATTCCTGTAGTTGTTATCTAGAAAAGTTAGAAGTTTACACCTTCCGTTCTGCCTGTCACAAAAGATTTACAACAGGATTTGTCCGCGTTCAGTTTGGCCTGCAGCAGCAGGCCTTTTCCAGGGGCACCACGAGGAGGAACGGACTCACCCCCATACACTGCTTAGTCTTCTTCTGCTTATAAATAAGATAATATCATTTGCTCAGAGTATTAGTCTTATGCTTAATGTTCTTCTGCTTTGTTTTTTTTTATGCTTCTTTGTCTTCTCTCTCTTGTTGTTCTGCATCTTGGTGGTTGTCTTCCTGTTCTTTGTCCTCTTGAATAATGTAGAATGTATTGTGGGAGGTGGAGGAGACATTAAAGCCATAGAGGTTTAGCCCAATCAAATGGAATAGCAGGAATTAAACTTTTTTTTTAAAGATGTTAGGAGTTACAAAGATATTGACTATGTTAGCCTCATTTATATTTTGCCAGACATGTATGTCTTCTTCTTCTTTCTTCTTTCTTCTTCTTCTTCTTCTTCTACTTCCTTTTTTTACATTCTTCTTCTTCTTCTTCTACTTCCTTTTTTTACATTCTTCTTCTTCTTCTTCTACTTCCTTTTTTTACATTCTTCTTCTTCTTCTACTTCCTTTTTTTACATTCTTCTCCTTATTCCTTTTTTTACATTCTTCTTCTTCTTCTTCTTCTACTTCCTTTTTTTACATTCTTCTTCTTCTTCTTCTTCTTCTTCTTCTTCTTCTTCTTCTTCTTCTTCTTCTTCTTCCTTTTCTTACATTCTTCATATTCTTCTTATTCAACAATTATTATTCTACATATTCAGCTTCTTCATCTTCTTCCTATTCTTCTTCATCATATTCTTGTTTGTGTCAGGCATTCCTGTAGTTGTTATCTAGAAAAGTTAGAAGTTTACACCTTCCGTTCTGCCTGTCACAAAAGATTTACAACAGGATTTGTCCGCGTTCAGTTTGGCCTGCAGCAGCAGGCCTTTTCCAGGGGCACCACGAGGAGGAACGGACTCACCCCCATACACTGCTTAGTCTTCTTCTGCTTATAAATAAGATAATATCATTTGCTCAGAGTATTAGTCTTATGCTTAATGTTCTTCTGCTTTGTTTTTTTTTATGCTTCTTTGTCTTCTCTCTCTTGTTGTTCTGCATCTTGGTGGTTGTCTTCCTGTTCTTTGTCCTCTTGAACCAGCTGACGGTACTGGCACCCGGAGGGGCAGCAGAAGGAACAAGAGCCAATGGCACAACCAAGGACCAGCTGACGGTGCTGGAACCCGGTTACTAAGCAGGAGGTACCTGTGCTACAAAGCACTACCAAGGACAAGCAGACGTTGCCGGAACTCGGATACCGAGATGGAGGCACCTAGGCCAAAGGCTCTGACGAGAACCAGCTGACGGTGCTGGAACCCGGAGGGGTAGCATAAGCTGCAAGAGCAAATGGAAATAGCGAGGACCAGCTGACAGTGCTGGCACCCGGAGGGGCAGCAGAAGGAACAAGAGCCAATGGCACAACCGAGGACCAGCTGACGGTGCTGGAACCCGGTTACTAAGCAGGAGGTACCTGTGCTACAAAGCACTACCAAGGACCAGCAGACGTTGCCGGAACTCGGATACCGAGATGGAGGCACCTAGGCCAAAGGCTCTGATGAGAACCAGCTGACGGTGCTGGAACCCGGAGGGGTATCAGAAGTTACCCCTGAAAAGCAAAGTTGGCATGCCGCAAGCTGGCCGCAGTTACCGAATCACACAGTCCTACAGGGGGTGCTTGTCCTACTGGCACTATGGAACCAACCTTTCTTACCAGAACCCGCAGTCCACATAGGAAGCACCTAAACTGCTGGCACCCTAGCCTCGGCTAACCCAACCGCAACACGACATGGCAACTTGGGGTGGCAAACTGACATTGACACTTCTCGGAAACAGCAGGCAGGGCTGGAACCAAGCTGGGCAGGAGGGAGTACCCGTGCCAAAGTCAGTTAAGAGCAGCAACTGGCGATGTTGGAGCCCAGGACAAGCACTTAGCAGGCTGAGGCCTGATGTGATGTCAATTGGGAGGCAGCAGGACAGATTGCCATCAAAACAGCAGGGGAACAGCTGACGTTACTGAACCCCACAAACACAGGAGCTAGTGTTTTACTCTGTGAAGACGGCACTTCCGAGCAACAACTGGCTGTGTTGAAGCCCAGGGACAAGCACGGAGCAGGCTGAGGCTGCATTGAAGAAATTTTAAGATCGGTTGTAGACTACTAATTTGAACCAAGCTCCACTTAGGCCTGTGGCTTCACTGATTTTCGTATTTCCCCTGTCCTCCAACCCCGCCAGTTACAGCTCCGAAGTGGCGTCTGCACAATCCACACTTGTTCCTATGTTACAGGTGTTCAGTCCGGTCAGTTAATCCCCTGATGTGTGTCCGGCAATGTCGCCTGCTCTGTCCACATTCCCATAATGGGAATGTGGACAGAGCAGGCGACATTGCCGGACACACATCAGGGGATTAACTGACCGGACTGAACACCTGTAACACAGGAACAAGTGTGGATTGTGCAGACGCCACTTCGGAGCTGTAACTGGCAGGGTTGGAGGACAGGGGAAATACGAGAGACAGTGGAGCCACAGGCCTAATTGGAGCACGGTTAAAAATCAGTAGTGGTACGACTGTGTAGGCAGCAGGAGACTTTGCCATCCACACAGCAGGGGATCAGCTGACATTACTGAACCCCACTGAGACACGGGAGCAAGTATCTCTTTCCGTGTGGACGGCACTTCCGAACTACAACTGGCTGTGTTGAAGCCCAGGAAATAGGAGGGTGTAGGCAGAGGCCTACTGTATTTTGAATGAGGTGACAGCAGGAGAGACTGCCATCCACACAGCAGGGGATCATCTGACATTACTGAACCCCACTGAGACACGGGAGCAAGTATCTCTTTCCGTGTGGACGGCACTTCCGAACTACAACTGGCTGTGTTGAAGCCCAGGAAATAGGAGGGTGTAGGCAGAGGCCTACTGTATTTTGAATGAGGTGACAGCAGGAGAGACTGCCATCCACACAGCAGGGGATCAGCTGACGTTACTGAACCCCACTGAGACACGGGAGCAAGTATCTCTTTCCGTGTGGACGGCACTTCCGAACTACAACTGGCTGTGTTGAAGCCCAGGAAATAGGAGGGTGTAGGCAGAGGCCTACTGTATTTTGAATGAGGTGACAGCAGGAGAGACTGCCATCCACACAGCAGGGGATCAGCTGACATTACTGAACCCCACTGAGACACGGGAGCAAGTATCTCTTTCCGTGTGGACGGCACTTCCGAACTACAACTGGCTGTGTTGAAGCCCAGGAAATAGGAGGGTGTAGGCAGAGGCCTACGGTATTTTGAATGAGGTGACAGCAGGAGAGACTGCCATCCACACAGCAGGGGATCAGCTGACATTACTGAACCCCACTGAGACACGGGAGCAAGTATCTCTTTCCGTGTGGACGGCACTTCCGAACTACAACTGGCTGTGTTGAAGCCCAGGAAATAGGAGGGTGTAGGCAGAGGCCTACTGTATTTTGAATGAGGTGACAGCAGGAGAGACTGCCATCCACACAGCAGGGGATCAGCTGACATTACTGAACCCCACTGAGACACGGGAGCAAGTATCTCTTTCCGTGTGGACGGCACTTCCGAACTACAACTGGCTGTGTTGAAGCCCAGGAAATAGGAGGGTGTAGGCAGAGGCCTACTGTGTTTTGAATGAGGTGACAGCAGGAGAGACTGCCATCCACACAGCAGGGGATTAGCTGATGTTACTGAACCCCACTGAGACACGGGAGCAAGTATCTCTTTCCGTGTGGACGGCACTTCCGAACTACAACTGGCTGTGTTGAAGCCCAGGAAATAGGAGGGTGTAGGCAGAGGCCTACTGTATTTTGAATGAGGTGACAGCAGGAGAGACTGCCATCCACACAGCAGGGGATCAGCTGACATTACTGAACCCCACTGAGACACGGGAGCAAGTATCTCTTTCCGTGTGGACGGCACTTCCGAACTACAACTGGCTGTGTTGAAGCCCAGGAAATAGGAGGGTGTAGGCAGAGGCCTACTGTATTTTGAATGAGTTTACAGCAGGAGAGACTGCCATCCACACAGCAGGGGATCAGCTGACGTTACTGAACCCCACTGAGACACGGGAGCAAGTATATCTTTCCGTGTGGACGGCACTTCCGAACTACAACTGGCTGTGTTGAAGCCCAGGAAATAGGAGGGTGTAGGCAGAGGCCTACTGTATTTTGAATGAGGTGACAGCAGGAGAGACTGCCATCCACACAGCAGGGGATCAGCTGACATTACTGAACCCCACTGAGACACGGGAGTATCTCTTTCCGTGTGGACGGCACTTCCGAACTACAACTGGCTGTGTTGAAGCCCAGGAAATAGGAGGGTATAGGCAGAGGCCTACTGTATTTTGAATGAGGTGACAGCAGAAGAGACTGCCATCCACACAGCAGGGGATCAGCTGACATTACTGAACCCCACTGAGACACGGGAGCAAGTATCTCTTTCCGTGTGGACGGCACTTCCGAACTACAACTGGCTGTGTTGAAGCCCAGGAAATAGGAGGGTGTAGGCAGAGGCCTACTGTATTTTGAATGAGTTTACAGCAGGAGAGACTGCCATCCACACAGCAGGGGATCAGCTGACGTTACTGAACCCCACTGAGACACGGGAGCAAGTATCTCTTTCCGTGTGGACGGCACTTCCGAACTACAACTGGCTGTGTTGAAGCCCAGGAAATAGGAGGGTGTAGGCAGAGGCCTACTGTATTTTGAATGAGTTTACAGCAGGAGAGACTGCCATCCACACAGCAGGGGATCAGCTGACGTTACTGAACCCCACTGAGACACGGGAGCAAGTATCTCTTTCCGTGTGGACGGCACTTCCGAACTACAACTGGCTGTGTTGAAGCCCAGGAAATAGGAGGGTGTAGGCAGAGGCCTACTGTATTTTGAATGAGGTGACAGCAGGAGAGACTGCCATCCACACAGCAGGGGATCAGCTGACGTTACTGAACCCCACTGAGACACGGGAGCAAGTATCTCTTTCCGTGTGGACGGCACTTCCGAACTACAACTGGCTGTGTTGAAGCCCAGGAAATAGGAGGGTATAGGCAGAGGCCTACTGTATTTTGAATGAGGTGACAGCAGAAGAGACTGCCATCCACACAGCAGGGGATCAGCTGACATTACTGAACCCCACTGAGACACGGGAGCAAGTATCTCTTTCCGTGTGGACGGCACTTCCGAACTACAACTGGCTGTGTTGAAGCCCAGGAAATAGGAGGGTGTAGGCAGAGGCCTACTGTCTTTGTAATGCGGAGACAGCAGGAGAGACTGCCATCTCCACAGCAGGGGATCAGCTGGCAATGATGAACCCCACTAACACTTGAACGAATGTGTTTGGCTCTGTGGAGACGACACTTCTGAACACCAACTGACGCTGTTGGAGCCGAGGATTAGGCGAGGAGCAGGCTGTGGCCTACTGGATTTTGGCAGGTGAAGGCAGCAGGAGACTTGCCATCTCCACAGCAGGGGAACAGCTGGCAGTGCTGAACCCCACTAACACTCTAACGAAGGTGTTTGGCTCTGTGGAGACGACACTTCTGAACACCAACTGACGCTGTTGGAGCCCAGGATTAGGCGAGGAGCAGGCTGGGGCCTACTGGATTTTGGCAGGTGAAGGCAGCAGGAGACTTGCCATCTCCACAGCAGGGGAACAGCTGGCAGTGCTGAACCCCACTAACACTCTAACGAAGGTGTTTGGCTCTGTGGAGACGACACTTCTGAACACCAACTGACGCTGTTGGAGCCCAGGATTAGGCGAGGAGCAGGCTGGGGCCTACTGGATTTTGGCAGGTGAAGGCAGCAGGAGACTTGCCATCTCCACAGCAGGGGAACAGCTGGCAGTGCTGAACCCCACTAACACTCTAACGAATGTGTTTGGCTCTGTGGAGACGACACTTCTGAACACCAACTGACGCTGTTGGAGCCCAGGATTAGGCGAGGAGCAGGCTGTGGCCTACTGGATTTTGGCAGGTGAAGGCAGCAGGAGACTTGCCATCTCCACAGCAGGGGAACAGCTGGCAGTGCTGAACCCCACTAACACTCTAACGAAGGTGTTTGGCTCTGTGGAGACGACACTTCTGAACACCAACTGACGCTGTTGGAGCCCAGGATTAGGCGAGGAGCAGGCTGGGGCCTACTGGATTTTGGCAGGTGAAGGCAGCAGGAGACTTGCCATCTCCACAGCAGGGGAACAGCTGGCAGTGCTGAACCCCACTAACACTCTAACGAAGGTGTTTGGCTCTGTGGAGACGACACTTCTGAACACCAACTGACGCTGTTGGAGCCCAGGATTAGGCGAGGAGCAGGCTGGGGCCTACTGGATTTTGGCAGGTGAAGGCAGCAGGAGACTTGCCATCTCCACAGCAGGGGAATAGCTGGCAGTGCTGAACCCCACTAACACTCTAACGAAGGTGTTTGGCTCTGTGGAGACGACACTTCTGAACACCAACTGTCGCTGTTGGAGCCCAGGATTAGGCGAGGAGCAGGCTGTGGCCTACTGGATTTTGGCAGGTGAAGGCAGCAGGAGACTTGCCATCTCCACAGCAGGGGAACAGCTGGCAGTGCTGAACCCCACTAACACTCTAACGAAGGTGTTTGGCTCTGTGGAGACGACACTTCTGAACACCAACTGATGCTGTTGGAGCCCAGGATTAGGCGAGGAGCAGGCTGGGGCCTACTGGATTTTGGCAGGTGAAGGCAGCAGGAGACTTGCCATCTCCACAGCAGGGGAACAGCTGGCAGTGCTGAACCCCACTAACACTCTAACGAATGTGTTTGGCTCTGTGGAGACGACACTTCTGAACACCAACTGACGCTGTTGGAGCCCAGGATTAGGCGAGGAGCAGGCTGTGGCCTACTGGATTTTGGCAGGTGAAGGCAGCAGGAGACTTGCCATCTCCACAGCAGGGGAACAGCTGGCAGTGCTGAACCCCACTAACACTCTAACGAATGTGTTTGGCTCTGTGGAGACGACACTTCTGAACACCAACTGAAGCTGTTGGAGCCCAGGATTACGCATGCCGCATGCAGAGGCCAATGGGCAGCGGTTTTTATGGAGGTTGTGGACTACTACTGATTCTAACCATGCTCCACTTAGGCCTCTGGCTCCACTGTCTCTACTATTTACCCTGGCCTCCAACCCCGCCAGCTACATCTCTGAAGTGGCGTCAGCACAATCTACACTTGTTCCTGTGTTACTGGTGCTCAATCCCGTCAGTTGATCCCCTGATGTTTGTCCGGCAAGTTCGCCAGCTCTGTCCTCATTCCCACTACTGGTTATGGGAATGTGGACAGAGCAGGAGACCTTGCCGGACACACATCAGGGGATAAACTGATGGGACTGAGCCACAGGAACACAGGAACAAGTGTAGATTGTGCTGACGCCACTTCAGAGATGTAGATGGCGGGGTTGGAGGTCAGGGGAAATAGTAGAGACAGTGGAGCCAGAGACCTAAGTTGGGCACGGTTAAAAATCAGTAGTGGTTTGAATGTTGATGGAGCTGGTGACTTTGCCGTCCACACAGCAGGGGATCAGCTGGCATTACTGAACCCCACTAACAGAGGAGCTAGTGTGTTTCTCTGTGCAGACGACACATCTGAGCGACAACTGGCTGTGTTGAAGCAAAGGGATTATAGTTCAGGTGGTAGAAAAATGAACACACCAGCAGACCTGGATACAGTTGCCAACCACTAATTTAGTCTGTAAGAGGAATGGCAAAGTCTTTGGAGATCCAGGCCTTGTTCATTTTCAGAAAAGTCAGCCGGTCAACATTATCGGAAGATAGTCGCGTGCGACGGTCTGTTAGTACACCACCTGCGGCACTAAAGACACGTTCCGATAATACACTGGCAGCAGGGCAAGCCAGCACCTCCAATGCATACTGGCTAAGCTCTGGCCATGTATCCAGCTTAGAGACCCAAAACTTGAAGGGGGAAGAGCCATCTGGGAGTACAGCGACAGGGCAAGACATGTAGTCTGACACCATCTGACGGAAGCGTTGCCTCCTGCTGACTCGAGGCGTCGCTGATGGTGTAGACAATTGTGGTGGACACACAAAACTTTGCCACATTTGGGCCATAGTGGTCTTGCCTTGTGCTGCGGCGCTGCCTCTGCTCCCTCTTTGTGCAGAGTTTCCTCCACTGCCTCGACGCACAGAGCTGCTTTGTAAAGCACTAGCAACAATGCTGTCGGGTGGAATGGAAAACATTATGGACTGCACCAGTGACTCTTCGTACTCCCGCATTTTACGCTCCCGGTTCAACGTTGGTATGAGCCTTTGTACGCTGTCCCGGTAGCGAGGATCTAGGAGGGTGTACACCCAATAATCAGCCGAGACGAGAATGTGGGCGATGCGGCGGTCGTTTCTCAGGCACTGCAGCATGAAATCAACCATGTGCTGCAGACTCCCAACTGCCAAAGAACCGCTGTCCCCTGTTTGAGGCGTGACCTCGGCCTGCTCTGCATCACCCCACCCTCGCTGTACATACTGAGTAGAGGTTTGTGTACCTCCCTCCTCTGGAGAGATGTCTTCCTCCTGTATCGACTCCTCCTCATCCTCCTCACAAAGTGTCCCCTGCCTAGGCCTTTGTGAGGAAACACGTAGCGCAGACTGTCCAGAAGCAGATGGCATTTGGGACTCCTCATCCTCCACCTCTTCTGAAACCTCATCCCTTAGTGCTTGCAGTGTTTGTTGAAGCAGGCAGATAAGGGGGACAGTCATGCTGACTAGTGCATCATCTGCACTCGCCATCCGCGTGGATTCATCGAAGGCACGCAAAACGAGGCAGATGTCCTTCATAGAGGCCCACTCAATGGTGCTGAAGTGTGAACGGCGCACAGTGCGACTTGTTTGCGCCTGATGCAGCTGGTACTCCATGACTGCTGCCTGCTGCTCACACAACCGCTCCAACATATGTAACGTTGAATTCCACCGGGTGGGTAGGTCACATATGATGCGATGTTCCGGAAGGCCAAATCGTCGCTGCAGAGCAGCGAGGCGCGATCTTGCCGTGCTGGAACGTCGCAAGTGAGCGCACTCTATGCGGACCTTGTGCAACAGTGCAGCAAGATCCGGATAGTCCCTCAGAAAGCTCTGCACGACCAAGTTAAGAACATGTGCCAGACATGGGATGTGTGTGAGGTTGCCTAGGCCAAGAGCTGCCACCAGATTTCGGCCATTGTCACACACTACCAAGCCCGGCTGGAGATTCGCTGGCCCAAACCACACATCGCTCTCCAGCTTGATAGCATTCCAGAGCTCCTGCGCTGTGTGGCTTCGATTCCCCAAAGAAATTAATTTGAGTACAGCCTGTTGACGTTTGGCCACGGCTGTGCTCATATCGGTCGTAACAGGCTCCTGCTCTGCTGTTTCTGAGGAACTTGAGTAGGAGGAGGAGTCTATGTGTACAGACTGGAGTCCTGCAATCCGTGGCGTTGGAAGAACACGTACAGCGCCACTCTCCAGATCCGTACCCGGCTCCACAACATTGACCCAGTGGGCAGTGAGGGAAAGGTATCGTCCCTGTCCATGGTTACTGGTCCACGCATCGGTGGTCAGGTGGACCTTGCTACTAACGGCGTTTAGTAGCGCATGTTTTATTTTGCCCTCAACATGTTTCTGCAGGGCAGGGACGGCTCGCCTGCTGAAATAAAAGCGGCTGGGCACGTTGTATTGGGGGACTGCCAATGCCATTAAGTCCCGGAAGGTGTCAGTGTCCACCAGCCTGAATGACAGCATTTCAACTGCCAGAAGTTTGGCAATGCCAGCATTCAGAGACTGTGCTCGGGGATGGTTTGCCGAGTAAGGGCGCCTTTTATCCCATGCCTGTGCTACCGATGGCTGTGATGGATGGGAACGTGCTGCTATGGGTGTAATCTGACAGGGTCTCCGGACAACAGTGGCAGAGGTTCTTCCTTGGCGATCCTGTGAGGAAGCCGAACCAGCAGTGTGTGAGCTGGAGGAAGAGGGCCCAACACGAACTGAAGAGGTGGTAGGTGGTGCTGTACGTTGGCCTACGTCTTCAGGGTGTCTCTGCAACTCCAACTCGTGCTTGGTGCGCACATGTTTCCACATATTTGTGGTATTGAGGTTGCTGACATTTCTCCCTCTTTTGACTCTCTGATGACACAGCTTGCATTTGACAAAGCAAATGTCATCTGCAACTGTGTCAAAAAAGGACCACGCACTGCAACTCTTGTGAGCGCCCGGTTTGCCTTTGGAAGGAGGAATGCTCCTAACGGGTGCCGAAGTGGAGGGTACAGGCAACCAAGTCTTCCCCCTCCCTCTGCCTCCTGTTTTGGCCGGTAGGGGAATCTCTTCCTCCGAGCTGCTCCCACCACCTTCCTGTTGCTCACGCCATGATGGGTCAAGGACCTCATCATCTTCCCTCCCCTCTTCAAACAGCTGCTTCTCCGGGGTTGTCTCGCCAGCACCGTACGCACCAGAAAGTGGCAACTGAGTCTCGTCATCATCTGATGCGTACTGAGGTGTGCTGACCATAGGCACTGGCCCACTCGCCTCTTCAGATTCAGAGGGACAAAGAAGTTGCGCATCACTGCATACTCCCTCTTCTTCACATTCAGGAATGCTGCTTGGCTGGCCCCCTCTTTCCAAGCCAACAGATTCCGAGAACAGAAGTAGAGACTGTGATGGCTCCTGTCCATGTCTCTCTGACTGCCTGGGCACTTTGGCAGGTGGTGAAGAGACAGATGGTTGCTCTTCGGTGCTCTGACCCTGAGAGGATGCGGAAGTAATTGAAGTCGATGCGTTAGCTGCCATCCATCCGACAACGGCTTCAATTTGTTCCTCCCGCAGCAGTGGGGTACGTTGAGGTCCTACAAAGCTGCGCATAAAGGACTGTTGCCTGCTAAAACTGGGGGATGCTGATCCACTGGTGCCCGCAGCAGGCCCAGAATCCCCACGTCCTCTACCTGTAGAATCCCCACGTCCTCTCCCTGCAGAATCCCCACGTCCTCTCCCTGCTGAAACTCCACGCCCACGCCCACGCGCCTTACTCCCTGCCTTCTTCATCTTGCAAGACTGCTTAAGATAGGCAAAAAAGTACAAAGGGGGGCCTTAGTGTGCTTATTCCTGAACAGCTGGTTACAGGTACAAGAAACACTAATTTTATGAAGTGTGTGTGTGTGTGGACTAGACTTTAATAGGAGCTGATGTGGCCTACACAAGTTCAAAATGTAGTGTTTGGTGAACTTTTTTTGTGGTTTCTTTGTTGGAAACAAACTCAAAGTATGTGAACAAAGAATTGAAACTGATAGTATCACCAACTTTTTGGAGCTATTACAATGCAGGCAGGTAACCTACAATGCAAAAGATGAGGCTCCAAAAAAATTGGGTAATACTAATCTGGCTGCGCCGGCAGGGCACAAGCCAGAAAAAAAGGCTCCTCTATCTACTCCTATATAGTGTTTGCAACCAACCAATGTTGATGGATACGGATGGATGCACACTAATAGGAGAAGAAAAAATAAGCTGCACTCAAAGACAAATATGTGTGAGGCAGTGACGCACGTTGAGCGTCCTACAACCAGACGTAGCTGCAGGACACTCTACTCAGCGTGAGCTGCACTCACACACAGTCAGAGGCCTCTCAGACAGCCGTCAACAGTGCAGCTAAGTGGGCACTGGCACTGACAGGCTGCAGAAAGGCTCCGCTGTGTACTCCTTTATAGTGTTTGCAACCACCGTAGATGGAGACGGATGGATGCACACTAATAGAAGAAAAAATGAGCTGCACTCAAATAAAAATATGTGTGAGGCACTGACGCACGCTGAGCGTCCTACAGCCAGACGTAGCTGCAGGACACACTACTCAGCGTGAGCTGCACTCACACACAGTCAGAGACCTCTCAGACAGCCGTGAACAGTGCAGCAAAGTGGACACTAGCACTGAAAGGCTGCAGAAAGGCTCCGCTGTCTACTACTAGTGTTTGCAACCAACGTATATGGATACGGATGGAAGCACACTAGATTGAAATTATGTAAAAAATGCAGCTCAAAAAATAAAAGATGTATGAGGCAGCAGTGATCACACTGGGTGGCCTACAGCCTGACGTGGCTGCAGGACCCACTCCACAGCGTGAGCTGCACTCACACAGCCCTTGCAGACAGCTGTGAACACTGCTGCTAGGGCAAAGAAGGCTACAGTGGTGGTTTATGTAGCCTGGGTAAAGCACTAGATGTTTGGTGGAATCGCTATTTCTAACTGTCCCTCACAGTCTTCTACAGCAGCCTGTCCCTAACTGAATTCACAGCAGAGTGACCAGAAATGGCGGCTGCGGTGGCTTTTATAGTGCATCATGACATCATTTCGGCAGCCAATCACAGCCATGCCAATAGTTAACATGCCTACATGCCTATCAGGATGTGCCCACACTTCGGAGGATTCCCATTGGCTTAATCAAAGCAAGCAGGCTCATAGCATGATGGGAACTTCCTATTCCGATTCCGATTCCGGAATCCGATATGACAAAAGTATCGGAACTAAGTATCGGAATTCCGATACCGCTAATATCGGCCGATACCCGATACTTGCGGTATCGGAATGCTCAACACTAGTTGCCTCTAAAATTCATCTGTAGGTACAAAACAAGAGCACTCCCTATACTAACTCAAAACTTGACTTACGATAGTTTTTCCTCACCAGTACTGAATAGAGCACCTAGTTGCTGTCTGACTTACTATTTGAACAGTTTTAACCCCTTAGTGACGGAGCCAATTTTTAAAATTCTGACCAATATCAATTTATGTGGTGATAACTCTGGAACGCTTCAACAAATCCGATTGATTTTGAGACTGTTTTTTCATAGCACATTATAATTTGTGAAAATGGTAAATGTAGGTTGATATGTTTTGTGTTTATTTATAAAAAAAATATTAGAAACTTGACAAAAATGTAAAAAAAATGCAATTTTTAAACTTTGAATGATTATCCCTTTAATCCAGATAGTCATACCACACAAAAACATTATAAATAACATTTCCCACATGTCTGCCTTACATCAGCACCATTTTTAAAACACTAATTTATTTTGTTTGGATTTAGGAGGTTTAAAAATGTAGCAGTAATTTTTCATTTTTTTCAAGGAAAGTTACAAAATGTATATTTTGAGGGACCTATCCAGGTTTGAGTGACTTTAAGGGTGCTATATATTGGAAAACCCCAAAAAGTTATACCATTTCAAAAACATATTGAAAACATATGTCAGGTAGTTTATTAACCCTTCAGGTGATTTTCAGGAATTAATGCAAAGTGGTATAGCAGGAATGAAAAAGTGTTTGTTTACCACCTAAATGTTGGTAACTTCTGAACTGACCATTATATCCGGGAGACTCTAAGGCCGCTATTTGGCCATGAACTGCTATTGCAAACATCAGAGCCACACAATCATGATCTCAGTGTGTCAATTAGATTATAGCGGAAGCCCCCACAATCTTTTAACCATTTTTCTGATGTAGTCACTTTTGACAGCAGCAACTAAGGGGTTAAACTGATATGGACGGTGCCCACACTGATCGTTTGTAATACAGCAAGTTGTCAGCTATAGTGGACAGCCGACAGCTACTGGATTGTGACCTGTGTGGGGATGATATTCTCTTATATCTCAGGTCAGTAAAAAGATGTATTGGCTGTCATTAAGGGGTTAATAGTGTACTGAGGTACTTGTACTACTGAGACATTTATTGAATAATATTTCTTTAGTGGTTACATAGCTTTTTACAACTTAATAGTAACTTTAATAATGTATGACTCTTAACTCTCAAAATCACTGCAGAATATTTTAGGCCTCTTTCACACATCAGGTTTTCGCCGTCAGGCGCGATCCGGCGCTTTTGACAGAAACCGGATCCGGCGAAATGCAATGCCGGATCCGGTTTCCCCCCCATTGACTTGCATTTGCGCCGTTTCGAGCCGGATGGCCATGCGTTTCATCCTGTTTTCGCCGGATCCGGCAATGTGTCGCGATCCGGCGTCTGGAAAAAACGGCTACTGTAACGTTTTTTGTCTCCGCCGAAAAAGCCGGACACGCCGGATTCGGCGCGTCCGGCTTTTTCACACAATGAAAGCCTATGAGTGCCGCAATGCGCCGGATCCGGTTTTTTGGTCTGAGCATGCTCAGTAGCTCTGCCCACAAGACATATACACTCACTGGCCACTTTATTAGGTACACCTGTCCAACTGTGTGTTAAGACTTAATTTCTAATCAGCCAATCACATGGCGGCAACTCAGTGCATTTAGGCATGTAGACATGGTCAAGACAATCTCCTGCAGTTCAAACCGAGCATCAGTATGGGGAAGAAAGGTGATTTGAGTGCCTTTGAGCGTGGCATGATTGTTGGTGCCAGAAGGGCTGGTCTGAGTATTTCAGAAACTGCTGATCTACTGGGATTTTCACGCACAACCATCTCTAGGGTTTACAGAGAATGGTCCGAAAAAGAAAAAAAATCCAGTGAGCGGCAGTTCTGTGGCCGGAAATGCCTTGTTGATGCCAGAGGTCAGAGGAGAATGGGCATACTGGTTCGAGCTGATAGAAAGGCAACAGTGACTCAAATTGCCACCCGTTACAACCAAGGTAGGCAGAAGAGCATCTCTGAACGCACAGTGCGTCGAACTTTGAGGCAGATGGGCTACAGCAGCAGAAGACCACACTGGGTACCACTCCTCTCAGCTAAGAACAGGCATCTGATGGCTACTTTCAGCAGGATAATGCGCCATGTCATAAAGCTCGAATCATCTCAGATTGGTTTCTTGAACATGACAATGAGTTCACTGTACTCAAATGGCCTCCTCAGTCACCAGATCTCAATCCAATAGAGCATCTTTGGGATGTGGTGGAACGGGAGATTCGCATCAGGGATGTGCAGCCGACAAATCTGCGCCAACTGTGTGATGCCATCATGTCAATATGGTCCAAAATCTCTGAGGAATGCTTCCAGCACCTTGTTGAATCTCTGCCACGAAGAATTGAGGCAGTTCTGAAGGCAAAAGGGGGTCCAACCCGTTACTAGCATGGTGTACCTAATAAAGTGGCCAGTGAGTGTATAAAAGCAAGACAGTGGGACCCACAGCCACACCCTACATGCCACCCAAGAAAGCAACCAAGCGAAGCAGGAGAAGGCAGGAGACCACTGCAGCACCATCAGCACCACCACCACCCCAAATGGAGCAGCAAATGGAACATGCTGAGGAGGGGAGGCCAGCAGCAGATGAGAGACGGTAATTATCAAATCCCCCATTCCTCCAAACTAGGGCTATTGAATATTAAGATATTCATTGGCCCTTTGTTTCTCTTTATTCAACAGCCGCCCAATAGATGCAGCAGCAGCAGCAGCAGCAATGGCAGCAGCTGGAACACCACCCACAGGCATGGAGTGTGGCCACCAGGAAGACAGCACATCATCTTCTGGGAGCCCTCCCTCGCATCGTCAGCGTTTGACGGTAAGTTTTTATTTCCAAAATCCATCTTCTCTGTAATATATGTCTATTCATTGCCTTTTATTTCAAAACAGGATTCACAAGATGAAGAGGAGCTCCCAGAAGAAGAAGGAAGGGGTGGACAGACACCTGGAGTGGGCTCACAATTGGTAAGTTTTTTGCATCAAACGCAGAAACACAACATCACACTACACACAACACATAGAAAACAATGTTCTGCAGACCACACACAGCAAACAAATGCCTACATCCAAAGACATAACATTTTTTGTTTTCTTCTCTCGTCTTCCCAATCTGGTGCTCGGCCAAGAGGTCCTTGCAGTGCCTCCCAGGGTCGTTGGCGACAGCAACGCGGCGGTCACCAGCGTGTAAGTATAAATATTTTTGCTTTGTTTTTTTGCACTTTTTATTTCATTTCTTATGTGGAGGCTAATTATGTTATTTTTGTCTTTTTCTTTAACAGCCTTCACAGCGTGCTCCCGACTCTGATGGTGAGGATGGAGGACTCGATGTGGACCACCTCATCGATCTCGTCAGAGAAAGGGAGCCGCTCTGGAATATGGCTGACCGCCGCCATGCTGACCTTATCGTTACCCGACGACTCTGGGAGGAAATCTGTTCGCTCCTTGTGGGCCGCTGGGAGGACCTCGATGTTCGGGCCCAGATTACAGAGCGTAAGTATATACAGTACCGGTTGCTTGATGTAAACCAGTGTTTCCCGAACTCCAGTCCTCGTGGTCCCCACGGATCATGTGTTCAGGATTTCTATTTACTATGGAAATCCTGAAAACATGACCCCTGGGGACCATGAGGACTGGAGTTTGGGAAACACTGATGTTGTATACTAACTTCTCCTTTCTCGTTTCAGGGAACAAAATTGTGAATCGGTGGCGGTCTGTGAGGGATCGTTTCAAGAAGGAGTTCAATAAAGAGATGCGGGCCCCGAGTGGATCTGGAGGACGCAGGAGCAAGTACAAGTACGCAGAAGCCCTGTCGTTCCTCCGGGAAACAATGGTCACCAGAAGGTAAATATTACACACCACATGTGAAAAAAAAATGTTAGATGTAAAAAATTTTTTCAGCCAGGGCCATACCATGTCAGTATTTTAATTGTTTTTTTTTCTCTTTATTCCACAGCACGGTGAGCAGCACTCGGGAGCCTGCACGATTGGACCCTTCTGAGGCGATCCATGAGGAGACCGGCACCGAGGGACACTTCGACCGCCCCGGTACATCTGCACCTTCCCAGCCTTCCCACACATTCGACCCATCTGTCCCATCCACCAGCACAGGAGCATCGTGGCCGCCTACATTACATGAAGCTGCTGGTGAGGAGATCGCTTTCCCTTTACCCCACCCTTCTGCCCCTGCCACCTCTAGTACACCTGCGGGTACTGGGCGGCAGCGGCAGAGGGGTCAGGAAAAGACTTATGCGCCAGAGTTCTTGCATCTGAATGCATCTTTCCAGAACTGTCTAAAAGTCTTGTCAGAGCAAATCTCCGCAGGCTATCAGCAGATCAACTCCAGCATTCTGGAGGTGAAGACACTTCTGCAAACCATGCATTCAGAAGCAAGATCTTCGCCAAACCACACCTTTTTCAGGTCTGTTGTGGAGCGCATGGAAACGCTCTCTCCTGCCCAGCAGATGCATGTAATGCATTCATGCCACGCTGCTCTCCAGCAAGTTACCTCCCAACCTCCTCCTCCCACCACAGTAGTTCCTCCACCTGCACCCCCTCCAGCCACTTTCCATCCTCCCCCTCCTATTACATCTACACCCCCTCCAGCCACTTTCCATCCTCCCCCTCCTATTACATCTACACCCCCTCCAGCCACTTTCCATCCTCCCCCTCCTATTACATACCATCCACCTCCCCAGCACCATCCACCTCCCCAGCACCATCCACCTCCCCAGCACCAGCAACCTCCCCAGCACCAGCAACCTCCCCAGTACCAGCAACCTCCCCAGTACCAGCAACCTCCCCAGTACCAGCAACCTCCCCAGTACCTGCAAACTCCCCAGTACCAGCAACCTCCCCAGTACCAGACATCTCCCCACTTCCAGCAACCTGCCCCGTACCAGACATCTCCCCACTTCCAGCAACCTGCCCCGTACCAGACATCTCCCCACTTCCAGCAACCTGCCCCGTACCAGACATCTCCCCACTTCCAGCAACCTGCCCCGTACCAAACTCCTTCCCCATACAACTTGCCATCAACATCATCTGCTCCTACAGTCCCTGCCCAACACTCCACTCGACCACCCACCACCTCTTCTGCTTCCCACATGTCCACCCATTCTGTAGTTTTTTCCACACCTTCACCTCTAACTGTTCCTTCCCCACCACGATCCCAGTCCTCTCTCCACACTCCCATTGTCGAAGTGTCCCGCAGCCCCTCCAGCAGTATTTCCACCACACACTACACAGATTTATAATGTGTGTATTTAAATAAAAATGACCAGTTTTATGGTTTCAAAGCTTTATTAAACAAGTTTATTAAAATTTTAAAAAAGTTTACTAAAAAAAACATTTTTCAATAAAAGTTAAATTATTTTACACTGGTTGTCTGTCATTTCTTTCTGCGGCGAAAAAGGTTAAATACAGGGTATTTAAAAGGTGAAATGGTATTCAAAACTAGGTATATAACTGTGGGTAAATTTTAGCTTTTTGCCACAGTTGTGTTCCTGGTTGTGTTTGAAGCAAAGTATTTCACCTAAAAAGTTGTGTTTATTGTTGGTGATTTCCTAACAATGTACACAACTTTTGTTAAAAGGTGAAATACTTTGCATAAAACACAACCAGGTACACACCTGTGGCCTAAAGCTAAAAATAGAGACCATGACAAGATAGCCAACTTTGGTTGGCAAAGGTATATACTGTTGGTACAGAAGGTACACAAGTTTGGTTAGGGCACAAATCTTTCACACTCTGTCATCCTGCCAGTGTACTCTGCCTTGAGGTGACATAAAGTATAGTGCAAAATTGTCCCTCATTACTGAAACCGTCACAGAACTTCTAGTGGTAATGTCATGGTAATCTTGCAAGGTGGTTTCTTCAGAGGTGTCCTCAATGGAAATGGGTTCCTTGCAGATAACAAAATTGTGGAGTACCACGCACGCTTTGATCACCTCGTCCACAGTTTCTGTCTTGAGGTTGATAGCAGTCAATAGGACCCGCCATTTGGCTGTCAGAATACCAAAGGTACATTCAACCATTCTTCTTGCTCTTGTGAGGCGGTAATTAAAAATGCGTTTTGGTCTTGTCAATCCTCTGCTAGAGTACGGTTTCAAAAGGTGTTCTGACAGCTGGAAGGCTTCATCCCCTACACAGACAAATGGCATAGGTGGACCAGATGTTTGCGGCAGCGGTCTAGGTGGTGGGAACTGGAAGGTGTTTCCATACAGTTTACGCCCCATGGCAGACAGTTTGAAAACTTGAGAGTCATTGGAGCGGCCATAGGCCCCAATATCAACCGCAATAAATTTGTATTCCGTGTCAGCGATGGCCATGAGGACAATTGAAAAATATTTCTTGTAATTGAAATATTCCGATCCCGATCCAGCTGGCTTTACAATGCGGATATGTTTCCCGTCCACAGCGCCCAAGCAGTTGGGAAACTGACATATCTGTTGAAACTTGTCAGCAATTTCAATCCACCTCTCTGTTGTGGGCTCTGGTAAAAACTCTTCAGCTAAGGAGTCCCACAGTGCACGGCATGTGTACTTCACTATTCCAGATATGGTGGAAATCCCGAGTCTGTACTGGAAATGCAGTGACGAAAGGGATTCTCCAGTTGCAAGAAATCTGTGGGGAATTAAAAAACAATAAATTAGTTTTAAATCACAGCATTACATACCAAAACTGACCTATAACACTTGGAGATACAAACTACCACCAACAAGATTGCAGTGAAAGTGTGCTCTGATGCGAGCATATCCAATAAATGTGGCTTACCTTAAAGTCACCATCAGACGCTCTGTGGGTGAAACAGAGAAGCGGCAATAGGTGTCCGCTTTTCTTATGAGGTGTGCAATGCGCTCCACCAAGTAATCAAAATTCTCCATTTTCATCCTAACATATCCAAAAAATGTATCCGGGTTTCGTCGAAGGTCCATGCAGAGTGTAGAATAGACCCCACGCGTCATTCTCTTGGCTGTGATGGGGTGGATCCACAAACGTCGTCTACGATGCCTGATGCGCCGCTGTCTCGCTCTCTCCTTCTCCAGAACAATCACCCTCAAACGATTCGCCTCCGCTATAAAATCCGCCAAATTCTTCAAAATATTTCCAATGACAACATCCATCTTCGCCAGTAACTTGCTCTTCTCTCCAACCTGCACTTTCTCCTCTACAACCTGTCAAAGAAGGGCTGTAGGAACATGCTATATATAGTTTTCCAGTAGCCAATCCCGTTCGGAAGGCCACAAGGGTCAATTTTAAAAACCGGATCCGGCGTAATCCGTCGAAAAACGGATAGAAAAACGGATGAACCGGATGAAACGGATCCGGTTTTGTCTGTCAAGAAAAAGACGGATCCGGCAGAAAACCGGATCCGTCACATCCGGTTTTACGAAACATTTGCCGGATCCGGCGTTCCGGCACGACGCCGGATCGCGCCTGACGCCGAAAACCTGATGTGTGAAAGTAGCCTTAGGTGTAACTACTGTAACTATTAAAAATGTTTGACATGCTATAGCCCCAGTTACCAAATGTTTATTTGTGGTGTTCTGGGTCCTAAAACCTCCTCTGATAGCCCAAACCATGAACTAAGAGTATTTCATTTATTTTTTTACATTGTATATATGTTCCTCTATTTGTTCGTTTCAGAACAAATAAGAGAACTTATATATATAATATATAAAGGGGTTTCAGTGGATATCCCCTATCTTGTTATTTTTTTGAGAGGCACAATCAATCGTATGAGGACGGTATCTTTGGGGGCAGGAACATATCTCTAAGAATTGGAGGGGTGGAAACTCATTGGTTTTCTAATTGAAAATGTACAGAAATAAGATGAAATCAAGCAGAATTGTAGCAAAAATCATTACATAACTTGTAATTATATTTAACAAGGTTTAGACTAATACTCCGGTTCCCAATGTTTAAAATCATGATATTGAACTTTTTGCCTTTCAATGATATCGTATATTAATATATTTTTTTTTCCTTGCAATTTTAATTTTATAAACCGTCTGGTTTTTAATGATCAATTTTAATATTTAAATAAAGTGTTTTTTTAACGTATTCTTTCAACAACCATCGAACGCAATTTAAGGCTATGTATAGTAACATTGGAGCACTGCATTTATCATTATCTCATAGTGGGATTGGATGGAGCTGTAGGGTATATAAAGTATATAAAGTCACATGGAGCAACAACTGTCTACTACCCTCTGATGAAGGAAACTGAGTGTTTCCGAAATGGGTAAGGGATCAGTACGGCCCCATGAGGCATCTGTACCTTGGAAAATTTGAGACTTTATATGCCAATTGCTCCCATGCACTGAATCCCAGCTTCAAGTCTGTCTCCGGCTGGGTTGCCCTGAATACCTCAGCACATCTCCACGTCTAGCCGCTCCATCGTGGCCAGTGTCACTAGCATTATACCACTGGACTTTATGACAAGCAACAATGAGTCAGTCTGTGGTCTATCACCTGTGATACAATATCATACCTTAACTGATGCAGTTAGCCTTGGAATGCATTGATCTTGTTTAAGCACCTGTGGTCTTATCCTCATACGGTGACTGCAATACTGTCACTATATACACCAAACAGGCTATGGTTTTTTCATCAATACAACTACCAATCAAATGTTAACCTTTTACAGTTTGGATTGCTTCCTGCATAAACAAATGTGAGGGGTCTTGGCAGAGACTCTGAAGTTTATGTTGTGATTGTAAATTAACATGTTTGCTGCTATCGGTGGTCAATCAAGTGAACGATCATAACCATATTTATACTAATTCACTTTTTTAATACATTTTTGTTATATTGGTTGCTTATTTACATAAGTGGCTACTTGAGCAGTAATTGAGCCTTACAGGGCCATCTTCCATAATGCCGTGGTGTTATCTACTTTCTAGTGATTTAGTATAGTGTGGAATTATGGGGTGTGTTATCCATCTGCAGCCTGGGAAGCTTTTTTGGACTAAGCGTAGGCGCAATACATTGTATACTTAAAATATAAGAGGTTATTGACTCATTACGTATTACCAGATATTTTCATTGTCTTCTCATCCTTGTTCTACAAAATTATAAAGACACAATAATCAGATACATCTCCTGGCCTTACCAAAGAAATGTTTGTTACATCGCATCCCCCTGAACGCATTCAATAACAGCGAGACACAGTCGGTAAGAACGTCCATATCTATGTTCTCTTTACACTGACCGTCCAACTATCGTTTCCAGCTTCTTCATGCTCCACCAGCTGGCCATTCGGTCGAGCCTTTTAATTTCAAGCTTTTCTTCTAGAAATCAATCTGTATTTCGTCTTCTATCCATGCATCATCTCATCTAATTAACTAAATCAGTTACGGTGCAGCAAGACGACGGGCTAATCCTAGACTCCATCTATCACATTAGCTTCAAGTCCAAACACTGAATTACTTGGTAAACCTGGAACTTTCGATCTTCTTGTTTATGAGAGTTAAGTCATTTTATACATAGCTCAGGAGAAATTAAAAAAAAATTCATTTGTTTTTAATTTGACTTTTTATTGCGAAAATCAAAATTTCTCTCGTCTCCACATTTTCATGTTACTTGGCACAGTACTGTCTCTGTGGGAACATAAAATGGCCTCCACTGCTCGGTTTTATTGCCCAAATGGCGGTTACCTTGACAACTGCTAATAACTAATAACCAATAAACAACACTAAGTGAAATACATTTTGTATGCTCTGATGCTGAGATGTTTGCAGTAAAAAGGCAAATTTAAGATTACATTGTTTAAGATTACATTGGAAAAGTCTTTAAAAACAATGTAGAAAATTTGTTTTTTTCAACCTGAATCCCACAATATTTACTATTTGTTATTGCATTGCTAGTCAGCTTCCTTATCCCAATAAATATATACATGTATCTAGCTTTTATATTATAAAGGTTAAATTTAAACTAGTTGTATTGTTTAAAAAAATACATTGAAGAATTGAGGGAAAAAACTGCTTCATTTTTGAGAAGCACGATTTCTTTGGAGAACATCGAACAATATAGCAGAATAACTCATGAAAGTGAATTGATAGGAGTGTCATCAACCCATGACAGAATACACCCTGGTGGATCTCATTAAGTGGCTGCTCTGCTGTCAGTCCACATTTTTTGAACATGGGGAAACGCTCAAGGTAAAAGATTTATTTCAGAATGGCGTGATTTAAATGAAAGATCCATAGCTTCTTGGATTCCACGAAGGAAAATGGAAAGTGTATGGCAAACTGTACATTAACAGATATGTCATTTACACTATGTCCAAATGGTAATTTTTAACCAATAAATTCACAGAGAAGATTCTCTAATCCAAAATGATTCCTTTATTCTGGTGAATGTTGTACTAAAGAGGTAACAATATTGGGTCCCAGGTTCCATTACTGGCTGTTTAGCATTATTGTAATAGACATGGACAATTCATTTAAGACTAAGTGAAATGAACTTGCCATTTCCAACCTAAAACAAATAGGTAGATTGCTGCATAATAAATGAAAAACATAGTGTTAAAAAAAGAAAATATAAGTGTAAATATTCGACAGTTAGATATGTTAATATCCAAATACACTGCATTACATACTTCAGAGCTGTGACCAGGCTTGTACTGGCCATTGGGCAAATGTGAGAAATGCCAAATGTGCAGGTCCGTTCATAGGCCATTTAAAGTGTGACAACAGTATTGGCATCCTCAGGATGTTGGTAATGTTAATGTCGTGGGGGAGCACAGGGCCAATGGCTCTGTGCTCTGTCACTTGTTCCGGCAGGCCGCTGAACACTTTTAGCCCTCGGCCTGCCCGCATCCACTGCAAGACCGGATAGAAGAGGATACAGCAGCTGTAGCTGCATTAGGTAAGTATACATTTTATTTTTGTGGTCTGTGTGAGGGTATATATTGCTGCTCTGGGCAACCATCATACTTTATGGAAGAATGTGAGGGGACATCATACTGCATTATTGCTATGGGGGGACCATTGTACTATTTGGTGAGATCATGGGGGGACCATTACACTATATGGGAGGATGTAGTGGGACCAAAATACTGTATTGGGAATGTGAGGGACAATCAACTATATGAAGGACTGTATGGGGACCATCACACTGTATTGGGGCTATGGGGTGGGACCCTCAACTATATGGATGGCTGTGTGAAGACCATTATGCTATATTGGGGCTTTGAGGGAGAAGCCATCATACTTTATTGGAGAGGTAGGAAAATCGCCATTGTTTGAAAATGAAAAAATTGTTTCCGCCTTTATGTCAAACAGAGATCCAACAGGGAAATTGCTATCTTATGTGATTAAATGGATTGTGAAGAAAAAAACCTGTTAATATCATGTAGGGTCGGTGGGGCGAGCTGGGGGGGTGGTCCCTCTTCTTACCGCACAGAGATAAAAACAGAGACCCGATGGAGGCAGATTCTGGGTGCAACAAGTCCAAGTTTATTTCTCACTTGCCGTCCGCCTGACGGCCTCAGAAGCACACCGCACTTCCTTTACATCACAGCCCTCCGTTTCCAGGGCCGCTTCTTACACACCGCACGTTACACTGGGGGACGTGTATGCACACACCGTCCCCTCTTCACTCGTCGACGCTCCTGACAGGTCCGTCACTGTGGCCGCCTTAGGCCCTTAAACCAACAGCGCTTCCTCTGATCAGTCGTCGTGTCAAATACGGTGTCTCACACCCAGTGCCTCGTCCCTTCTGCGGTTCTTCCTGTCAGGAACACCCCCTTGACGTTCTCTCTCCTCAGTCCCCCTGGTTTAGATTCTCCTCACAGCGCACAGACTGTCGCAGTCCTCCTGTCACTGGAGCTCCCCCTGGGGACTGGAACCTTCTGGAACCCTCCCTCAGTATTTATAGCTCTCCCGGTCCCCTGTCACTGTAACCACGCTCCCCATGACCAACGGTTTCTAAAGCCCTAAGCTGATGTCAAGTCGTTTGCTCACACTCCTCCCTGCCATCTAATGGTCAACCCAAGGTACTGCACGTCCACTACACTTTCCTAGCTGCTTCCCCACTGTAATAACTGACACCTACCTACACTGTGCAAACCTTTCCTTCTTCACTCTGACTAGTCCGTCCGTCCATCAGGTCACCTTCCCTACACTCGCCCTTCCTTTATCCATTGTCGTCCTCGGCAATCGTCATCCCTACCTTCGTCATTCTGAAGCTACACCTACATTCTGTTGTCGGACCAGCTGTTGAGCCAAACCCACTATCTGCGGGGGCCGAACCATACTGGGAGCACTATGCTCTGAGCAGCCTACTGCTACTCACCAGCGCGCACGCCACATGACAACATCTTTCAAATTGGGCTAGGTACACCCATATTCTCTCTATGGCGAGTACCTTCCCCTACTCTCCCCTACTGTCACCTTCCACTAATCGGTACGCCATGATCGAGGTCTCTCACCTTCCAGATCATTACCAGCGCCCGCCTTCCTCCTTCAGGGGTGTCCATGGTGTTGGGGACCTGACCTAGGACAGCTGTCTCTCTCATGTCTTCCAACTCATTTTCCTTTCTTTCAATTACATGTCATGGTCGGCGTCCCGGTCTCCCAGACCTACTCAACTCTTAGATCCCTACCGGATCTCATACTTTCCTTTGGTCCCGCAGACCTTCCCTAAGGCTACTTTCATACATCAGGTTTTCGGCGTCAGGCGCGATCCGGCGTCGTGCCGGAATGCCGGATCCGGCAAATGTTTTGTAAAACCTGATGTGCCGGATCCGGTTTTCTGCCGGATCTGTCTTGTTCTTGACAGACAAAACCGGATCCGTCTCATCCGGTTCATCCGTTTTTCTATCCGTTTTTTCGACGGATTACGCCGGATCCGGTTTTTAAAATTGACCCTTGTGGCACCTCAAGGCAGAGTACACTGGCAGGATGACAGAGTGTGAAAGATTTGTGCCCTAACCAAACTTGTGTACCTTCTGGACCAACCCTATATACCTTTGCCAACCAAAGTTGGCTATCTTGTCATGGTCTACTATTTTTAGCTTTAGGCCACAGGTGTGTACCTGGTTGTGTTTTATGCAAAGTATTTCACCTTTTAACAAAAGTTGTGTACATTGTTAGGAAATCACCAACAATAAACACAACTTTTTAGGTGAAATACTTTGCTTCAAACACAACCAGGAACACAACTGTGGCAAAAAGCTAAAATTTACCCACAGTTATACCTGGTTTTGAATACCTTTTTACCTTTGAAATACCCTGTATTTAACCTTTTTTTAAAACATAGTTCGCCGCAGAAAGAAAAGACAGACAACCATTGTGAAACGATAATTTAACTTTTATTTAAATTTTTTTTTTTTTTTGTAAAATGTTTTTAAAGTGCAAAAAACTTTTTTAATAAAGGTTTTAAACCCAATGGGCATTTTTATTAAAAAACACACATTACAAATCTGTGTATTGTGGGGTGGAAATACTGCTGGAGGGGCTGCGGGACACTTCGACACTGGGTGTGTGGAGAGAGGACTGGGATCGTGGTGGGGAAGGAACAGTTAGAGGTGAAGGTGTGGAAAAAACTACAGAATGGGTGGACATGTGGGAAGCAGAAGAGGGGGTGGGTGGTGGAGTGGAGGGTTGGGCAGGGACTGTAGGAGCAGATGATGTTGATGGAAAGTTGTATGGGGAAAGAGTTTGGTACGGGGAAGGAGTTTGGTACGGGGAAGGAGTTTGGTACGGGGCAGGTTGCTGGAAGTGGGGAGATGACTGGTACTGGGGAGGTTGCTGGTACTGGGGAGGTTGCTGGTACTGGGCAGGTTGCTGGTATGTAGTAGGAGGGGGAGGATGAAAAGTGGCTGGAGGGGGTGCAGATGTAATAGGAGGGGGAGGATGGAAAGTGGCTGGAGGGGGTGCAGGTGGAGGAACTACAGTGGTGGGAGGTGGAGGTTGGGAGGTAACCTGCTGTAGAGCACCGTGGCACGAATGCATTACATGCATCTGCTGGGCAGGAGAGAGCGTTTCCATGCGCTCCACAACAGACCTGAAAAAGGTGTGGTTTGGCGAAGATCTTGCTTCTGAATGCATGGTTTGCAGAAGTGTCTTCACCTCCAGAATGCTGGAGTTGATCTGCTGAAAGCCTGCGGAGATTTGCTCTGACAAGACTTTGAGACAGTTCTGGAAAGATGCATTCAGATGCAATAACTCTTGCGCATAACTCTTTTCCTGACCCCTCTGCCGCTGCCGCCCAGTACCCGCAGGTGTACTAGAGGCGGCAGGGGCAGAAGGGTGGGGTAAAGGGAAAGCGATCTCCTCACCAGCAGCTTCATGTAATGTAGGCGGCCACGATGCTCCTGTGCTGGTGGATGGGACAGATGGGTCGAATGTGTGGGAAGGCAGGGAAGGTGCAGATGTACCGGGGCGGTCGAAGTGTCCCTCGGTGCCGGTCTCCTCAGGGATCGCCTCAGAAGGGTCCAATCGTGCAGGCTCCCGAGTGCTACTCACCGTGCTGTGGAATAAAGAGAAAAAAAAACAATTAAAATACTGACATGGTATGGCCCTGGCTGAAAAAAAAAAGTTACATCTTTTTCACATGTGGTGTGTAATATTTACCTTCTGGTGAGCATTGTTTCCCGGAGGAACGACAGGGCTTGTGCGTACTTGTACTTGCTCCTGCGTCCTCCAGATCCACTCGGGGCCCGCATCTCTTTATTGAACTCCTTCTTGAAACGATCCCTCACAGACCACCACCGATTCACAATTCTGTTCCCTGAAACGAGAAAGGAGTGGTTAGTATACAACATCAGTGTTTCACAAACTCCAGTCCTCATGGTCCCCAGGGGTCATGTTTTCAGGATTTCAATAGTAAATAGAAATCCTGAACACATGATCCGTGGGGACCACGAGGACTGGAGTTCGGGAAACACTGGTTTACATCAAGCAACCGTTACTGTATATACTTACGCTCTTTAATCTGGTCCCGAGCTTCGAGGTCCTCCCAGAGGCCCACAAGGAGAGAACAGATTTCCTCCCAGAGTCGTCGGATAATGATCAGGTCAGCGTGGCGGCGGTCAGCCATATTCCAGAGCGGCTCCCTTTCTCTGACGAGATCCATGAGGCGGTCCACATCAATCCCTCCATCCTCACCGTCAGAGTCGGGAGCACGCTGTGAAGGCTGTTAAAGAAAAAGACAAAAATAACATAATTAGCCTCCACAAAAGAAATGAAATAAAAAGTGCCAAAAAACAAAGCAAAAATATTTATACTTACACGCTGGTGACCGCCGCGTTGCTGTCGCCGACGACCCTGGGAGGCACTGCGAGGACCTCTTGGCCGAGCACCAGATTGGGAAGACTAGAGAAGAAAACAAAAAATGTTATGAGTTTGGATGTAGGCATTTGTTTGCTGTGTGTGGTCTGCAGAACATTGTTTTCTATGTGTTGTGTGTAGTGTGATGTTGTGTTTCTGCGTTTGATGCAAAAAACTTACGAATTGTAAGCCCACTCCAAGCGTCTGTCCACCCCTTCCTTCTTCTTCTGGGAGCTCCTCTTCATCTTGTGATTCCTGTTTTGAAATAAAAGGCAATGAATAGACATATATTACAGAGATGATGGATTTTGGAAATAAAAACTTACCGTCAAACGCTGACGATGCGAGGGAGGGCTCCCAGAAGAAGATGTGCTGTCCTGTTGATGGCCAGACTCCATGGCTGTGGGTATTGCTGCTGCCAGTGATGCCATTTCTGCTGCTGCTGCTGCTGCATCTCTTTGGCGGCTGTTGAGTAAAGAGAAACAAAGGGCCAATGAATATCTTGATATTCCATGGCCCTAGTTTGGAGGAATGGGGGATTTGATAATTACCGTCTCTCATCTGCTTCTGGACTCCCCTCCCGTTCAGCATGCTGCTCCATTTGGGGTGTTGCTGATGGTGCTGCTGCTGCATCTCTTTGGCGGCTGTTGAATAAAGAGAAACAAAGGGCCAATGAATATCTTGATATTCCATGGCCCTAGTTTGGAGGAATGGGGGATTTGATAATTACCGTCTCTCATCTGCTTCTGGACTCCCCTCCCGTTCAGCATGCTGCTCCATTTGGGGTGTTGCTGATGGTGCTGCTGCTGCAGATGTCTGCTGCCTTCTCCTGCGCCTGGTTGCTGTCTTGGGTGGCATGTTGGGTGTGGCTGAGGGTCCCATTGTCTTGCTTTTATATATCTCCTGTGGGCAGAGCTACTGAGCATGCTCAGACCAAAAAAAACGGATCCGGCCACCGGATCCGGCTTTCGCCGGATCCGGCGCATTGCGGCGATCATAGGCTTTTATTGTGTGAAAAAGCCGGACGCGCCGGATCCGGCGTGTCCGGCTTTTTCGCCGGAGACAAAAAACGTTACAGTAGACGTTTTTTCAAGACGCTGGATCGCGACACATTGCGACACATTGCCGGATCCGGCGAAAACCGGATGAAACGCATGGCCATCCGGCGCGATCCGGCGCAAATGCAAGTCAATGGGGGGGAAACCGGATCCGGCATTGCATTTCGCCGGATCCGGTTTCTGTCAAAAGCGCCGGATCGCGCCTGACGGCGAAAACCTGATGTGTGAAAGAGGCCTTACCCGGACCTGTTGCATTTTCTTGTGCATATTGTACACCAAAACAACTTTACAATATCACAAGTACCCATTTTTATAATTTTTTTTTTCATTTTCTTTTGCTTTTAAAACCAACATATAACAACATAACATTGCAGATCCTCTTTCTTCCTCCTTCCTTGGACCTGAACACTCCTCCACTTCTCCGTATCCCCGTTCTGTCAAGTTTCAAATCAGCAAATAACATCCTGTAAGAGGAACATACTAAAAATAAATTCAGCACATCAAACATTTTTTTTTTTTAAACTAGAACTGTTCTTCAGCACTACGCAGTGGCTAGTAGTGAGGGACCCCACAGCCGTGGAGCCCCCGGGGATACTGAGGGTGTCCATTCAAGTCCTCTTCTTTTCCATGACGGCCTCTCCTTGAGTGTGGAGCAGGTTCCACACATCCTGCTCCCGGGCCTTCTTCTTCCTGATCACCTCCGCTACCCACACGGAGGGAACAGCACGGGCCCTGGAGTCCGGTGGGCGGGACTCCGCTGAAAAAGACCGAAAGACAGAAACGGCCAAAGATTTCTGTGGCCCAGCAGCCGTTGGGGTCAGGTGGCAAATGGGGACAAACGGGTCCTCGGGGGCTGGAATCACAGGGCCCGCTAAGTCGGTCGCAGCCGACTCCAGCAGCGGCATAACCGCGGCCTCAGGACAGGCCGCATCCACTACTTCCAACAGAGCCGGAGTAACGGCCGATTTCAACGATGCAGCTGCTATTAGCAGGGAAAGCGCAGCAGCGTCTTCTTTGGGTGAGCTCTGCATTGGTGACTCCGGGCGGGGTAGTTCGGGGACATGAGCGGGGGCCTCGCTCAGCTCCGCATACACCACGGGGCCTGTGGTAACTAGGCCTTCCGGTGCGCAGGGGGCCTTGTGCTGCAGCAGAATGGTGGGGGCTGCTTGCGGAGGCACTGGTAGGGCCGGGGGTACTCTCACCTTCCCCGGCGCTGCGGCCTCCGTCCCATCATCACGCGGTTTCCCCCGCAGCCTCTGTTCCTTGCTCCACTGTCCTGCGGGCCTTCCCTCCGGACTCGGGGGCTCCGCAGAGAAGTCCTCTGCTGGTATTGGTGGTGGCCGTTCTCGCTGACTCCGCTCAGGCTCCGCTTCCCGGCTCAGCATCCCGCTGCCTGCCCGTGGTTCTGAAGATGACTTCTGGTGCAGCTCCATCTCTCGCCGCCATTGCCACTCTAGGCTGCTGATGCCCCGACACTCGCAGCGTCTCATACCGTCCATTGGGCAGCACTCGAATGGCATCAGACAGCCGCAGCCAAGTTTTTCTTCTGTGCCACTCCTCCTGCTGGGTGGGGCGTTGGCAGACCTTTCCACCCATCTGCCAGGGTCCAGTACATGGGAGCGTCGACCTCCGGACACATACTGCTGTCCACGGGGGGTACGTTGGAGGGGGCCCCAGTCCATTCAACACGACTGCAAACACTCGGACCTCTCCCCTGCGCTGTAGTAATGCCGCCATCTTGCGCAGCACCTGATGCCGCCCCGGATCTTCTGTCAGCACCACTGAGTCACCACAGCGCTCCCAATTTGTAATCCACAGGTAAGCCAATTGTAATCCACAGGTATTTATAATCCAAGCAGCACAGTCCAAGTCCTTCTCCATCCTTTAAGGCAGGCCTGCCGCAGAAGATGATGTATTAGCGGCGGCGATCCTGCCGACTACGCCAAATGTAGGGTCGGTGGGGCGAGCTGGAGGGGTGGTCCCTCTTCTTACCGCGCAGAGATAAAAACAGAGACACGATGGAGGCAGATTCTGAGTGCAACAAGTCCAAGTTTATTTCTCACTTGCCGTCCGCCTGACGGCCTCAGAAGCACACCGCACTTCCTTTACCTCACGGCCCTCCGTTTCCAGGGCCGCTTCTTACACACCACACGTTACACTGGGGGACGTGTATGCACACACCGCCCCCTCTTCACTCGTCGACGCTCCTGACAGGTCCGTCACTGTGGCCGCCTTAGGCCCTTAAACCAACAGCGCTTCCTCTGATCAGTCATCGTGTCAAATACGGTGTCTCAAACCCAGTGCCTCGTCCCTTCTGCGGTTCTTCCTGTCAGGACCACCCCCCTGACGTTCTCTCTCCTCAGTCCCCCTGGTTTAGATTCTCCTCACAGCGCACAGACTGTCGCAGTCCTCCTGTCACTGGAGCTCCCCCTGGGGACTGGAACCTTCTGGAACCCTCCCTCAGTATTTATAGCTCTCCCGGTCCCCTGTCACTGTAACCACGCCCCCATGACCAACGGTTTCTAAAGCCCTAAGCTGATGTCAAGTCCTTTGCTCACACTCCTCCCTGCCATCTAATGGTCAACCCAAGGTACTGCACGTCCACTACACTTTCCTAGCTGTTTCCCCACTGTAATAACTGACACCTACCTACACTGTGCAAACCTTTCCTTCTTCACTCTGACTAGTCCGTCCTTCCGTCAGGTCACCTTCCCTACAATCATAACAAATTCCAATCTTTAGTTCCTCCCTTTTAAAAAGTGAATAATACAGAGTTTGCAAAGATTTATGATTGTGCATTTCGACTATATATCATTCATAATTGTAACATCATGATTGCAATTTTGATTAAAGGCCCCTTTACATTTAGCGATGCACCAGCGATCCCGACCACGATATGACCCTGTCAGGATTGCTGGTGCATCGCTAAATGGTCGCTAGTGAGCTGCCACACAGGCAGATCTCACAGCAATGCAGCAGCAATACATCGGTCGCTACTTGCCTTTCACATGCAGCGATCCTGACATCCTCCCGCCCACGTCCACGCGTCGCTCGTCGGCACCAGCAGGAAGCCCAGCAGGAAGCACCCGACGAGAAATGGAGCTGCGCGATCTCGCGCGATCAGCGACAGACAGCGGGGGAGCCAGTCGGAGGTAAGTATCACACATAGCGATATCACTGCTGCGTCACCAAATCGGTGATGCTTTAGCGATATTGCTAGCGATATCGCTATGTGTAAAACCCACTTAAGACTGTTAGACATCATACTTTGTGGGGACAGTGGTGACCATCATATTGTGTTGAGGGCACTGGTGGACATCATGTTATGTGGTCAGTGATGAACATCTTCCTGGAAGGCAGTGAACACTATATTCCTTGGGGGGAAGAGCAGTCATGTCTTGACTATCACACTGTGTATGTGGCTGTGGTTACTATCATACATGTGGAGGAGAGCTCGGGTGACCATCAAACCATGTGGTGGGGTGTTTGGGGTGACCATCATGCTGTGTTGGGTTTGCAAGGATATCATGCTATATAGTGGAGGATTGTGGGGACACTATTCTGTGTGGGTGTATTTTGGAGGGTATTAAACTCTCTGGGGACCATTGAAGGGGTAACCTAGTGGATAAAGACAATAACAGCTTCAATAGAGGCAAAATAATGGTGCAGGTGGCACAATACATATCCTTCTTCTAGTGTTTAAAAGTTTGGAGGTAAGATCTTCTGTCATGTGTCAGGATGGGACTTTTGCTATAGGGTCCTGTGATTTCAATGTAGGCTCCGGCTTAGGGTAGCTATGATAAGGAGGGACACTGCGGGATCATTATCATTATAGGGAAAACAAAGGTGTTTTTATATTATTAAGACATTCGGGTCATTATTTTTTTAAAGGGTAAAGGTGAATTGTTATTAAAAGAGGCACAGGAGATAACTTTTCTATATGGTGCGTTATCATTGCAAGAAGGTGCAGGGGAGGACAATTGCTATGAGAAAGTACAAAATGAGCATTATTACTGTGTAGGGACACAGAGTGGGCATTGTTCTTGTGTGGGGCATGGCAGGAGATTACTATTGCAACGTTTTTTTTGGCCAAGTGTAATCTGAAAATCCTGAATGTCATTAAAGCACAGGAGGTAATGACAATATATTTCCCTACAGGAAGGGTACTGCTCCCTTGGGGGGTCATTGGCAATGGCCTGCAATGTAGTGTAGTGGTGGAGAGGACAAGCAATGAAGCAGGAAAGGAAATTATAGTACACAACAGAAAGTCTTTTACTAATATACAGTCATATGTTAAAGTTTGGGCATCCCTATTAATGTTAACCTTTTTTCTTTAGAACAATTTTGGTTTTTGCAACAGCTATTTCAGTTTCATATGTCTAATAACTGACGGACTCAGTTATATTTCTGGATTCAAATGAGGTTTATTGTACTAACAGAAAATGTGCAATCTGCATTTTAACAAAATTTGACCGGTGCAAAAGTATGGGCACCCTTATCATTTTCTTGATTTGAACACTCCTAACTACTTTTTACTGACTTCCTGAAGCACTAAATTGGTTTTGTAACCTCATTGAGCTTTGAACTTCATAGCCAGGTGTATCAAATCATGAGAAAAGGTATTTAAGATGGCCACTTGCAAGTAGTTTCCTTAATATTGCGTTGATCCAGGGAGCTAGTCTGATTGCCGTATGTGGAGTCGGGAAGGAATTTTTTTCCCCAATGTGAAGCTTACTGTTTGTTACATGGGTTTTTTTTGCCTTCCTCTGAATCAACATGTTAGGGCAAGTTAGGATAGGATATGGGTTGAACTAGATGGACTTAAAGTCTTCCTTCAACCTTAATAACTATGTTACTATGTTACTATATGTATTTATTGGTATAATATACACAGTTGTGCTCAAAAGTTTACATACCCTGGCAGAATTTTTGCTTTCTTGGCCTTTTTTCAGAGAATATGAATGAGAACACCAAAACTTTTTCTCAACTCATGGTTAGCGGTTGGGTGAAGCAATTTTTCTTTAAGTGCCTCCATCTTGAAACAGCCACACCGCTACTTTTCAGAGAGTCCAGTATTTCTGCTGATGTTATTTGTGGGTTTGCATCTCAAACAATTTTCCCGGCATTTTTTGTCCTTTGGGACGGCCTGTGTGGGGGGTCTTCATGATGTGCTCTGATTAGCTATTCATAATGCAGCCTGCTGACTGCCCCCTAGTTTACATAATGAATACATGAACATACTGACAAAAGCCAACCCTTGTGCAGGCAGTTGCGCTGCAGCATAGCCGCATGCTTACTGTGTTAATAATAAATGTGCTTGAGGTTATCCCCATAGTATAAAAAAAAATACATTTGAAAATGGCACCCACTAGAGTTGAGCGACTTTTGGTTTTTTAGGGTCGCGTTTCGTTTCGTGAAACCCGACTTTTCCAAAAGTCGGGTCGAGCAAGATCGTCCGATTATAGGGAAAAGTCGGGGTCGTCCCGAAACACGAAACCCAATGTAAGTCAATGGGGAATAAAAGTCGGCAGTGAGAGGAGGACAGGAAACACACCTACAGTGCCCATTTGAATGCCAAAAGCATCAATTCTTCTTACTTAAGCTTGTCAACCTTAATTAACTTCATAATACAAGTTACGCACTGAAAAATGGGGGTTATTTGGCTAAAGTTGTGGGGGGGGGGAGGGCTGGCTGCAGGTTTTCATGTGCCCTGGGCGAAAGAGCGCCCCTTTAACACATACCACAACTCATGATGCTCCGATACGGCAGATAAATAGCGGTATAGTACAATGAAAAATACCTCACTTTTTACATCTCATGACGAGGCCCATCTATTTCTCCATACAGAATCATTGGTCCCATATAATGTTTGAAACAGTATGTGATGAGCTCCACATAATGCTACAGTATATGTTGGTCCCCATGGATGAAGCTCCACTGTCTTATGGGCCCAAATAATGCTCCAAACATAATGGGCCCCATTTCTAATGCTCTAGTGTATAATGGGCCCTGTAAATGCTGCTCCAGTGTCTGATGTCCACCTTTGGAATGTTCCAGTGTATGGTGGGCCCCATCTATCATTCTCCAGAGTATAGTGCTCCCCAAAAATTGCTGTCCCAAAATTGAAAACAATCAAATAAGTCTCCTCGCTAGGGAATCCCTGTACTTGTCTGGACAGGTGCTATAGCTTGCTTAACAGCTCGCCAGCCGTTCTCACGCCCAGTATGGATTGCACGTGATTGCACAAAGGTTAGAAAGGGTACCGTATCCCTGGATAACATGTATGGATAGCGTACACATTCAAAATATATGTCTCAGGAGGCAGGCTCAGACAGTGTCAGGCCCAGTATGGATTGCACGTGATTGCACAAAGGTTAGAAAGGGTACCGTATCCCTGGATAACATGTATGGATAGCGTACACATTCAAAATATATGTCTATACAGCATGAGGCAGGCTCAGACGGTGTTAGGCCCAGTATGGATTGCACGTGATTTCACAAAGGTTAGAAAGGGTACCGTATCCCCGGATAACATGTATGGATAGCGTACACATTCAAAATATATGTCTATACAGCATGAGGCAGGCTCAGACGGTGTTAGGCCCAGTATGGATTGCACGTGATTGCACAAAGGTTAGAAAGGGTACCGTATCCCTGGATAACATGTATGGATAGCGTACACATTCAAAATATATGTCTATACAGCATGAGGCAGGCTCAGACGGTGTTAGGCCCAGTATGGATTGCACGTGATTGCACAAAGGTTAGAAAGGGTACCGTATCCCTGGATAACATGTATGGATAGCGTACACATTCAAAATATATGTCTATACAGCATGAGGCAGGCTCAGACGGTGTTAGGCCCAGTATGGATTGCACGTGATTGCACAAAGGTTAGAAAGGGTACCGTATCCCCGGATAACATGTATGGATAGCGTACACATTCAAAATATATGTCTATACAGCATGAGGCAGGCTCAGACGGTGTTAGGCCCAGTATGGATTGCACGTGATTGCACAAAGGTTAGAAAGGGTACCGTATCCCTGGATAACATGTATGGATAGCGTACACATTCAAAATATATGTCTCAGGAGGCAGGCTCAGACTGTGTTAGGCCCAGTATGGATTGCACGTGATTGCACAAAGGTTAGAAAGGGTACCGTATCCCTGGATAACATGTATGGATAGCGTACACATTCAAAATATATGTCTCAGGAGGCAGGCTCAGACGGTGTTAGGCCCAGTATGGATTGCACGTGATTGCACAAAGGTTAGAAATGGTACCGTATCCCTGGATAACATGTATGGATAGCGTACACATTCAAAATATATGTCTATACAGCATGAGGCAGGCTCAGACGGTGTTAGGCCCAGTATGGATTGCACGTGATTGCACAAAGGTTAGAAAGGGTACCGTATCCCTGGATAACATGTATGGATAGCATACACATTCAAAATATATGTCTATACAGCATGAGGCAGGCTCAGACGGTGTTAGGCCCAGTATGGATTGCACGTGATTGCACAAAGGTTAGAAAGGGTACCGTATCCCCGGATAACATGTATGGATAGCGTACACATTCAAAATATATGTCTCAGGAGGCAGGCTCAGACGGTGTCAGGCACAGTATGGATTTGACGGCCCAGATTACACAGCGGAGGAGCAGGGAGAGGTAAAGATTGCAAATGCTGGGGCCCTGCCCAAGCAAGGGGGGCCCACTCGTGTGCGTCGGTACTGGCACTGGGCCCCTCATAGTACAGCGGTGTGTCTGACGGCGGGAGTGCACCACCACCGTCAGAGACACTTGATTGCACTATGAGGGACCCTGTGCCAGTGCCCGCGCACAAGAGTCGGCCTACCCACCTGTCCAGGGCAACGGCACTCGCACGGTGTCGTGCGGTAGGTGGTGACCCCGGCCATGGGGGGGGGGAGGCAGCACAGTTAGGGAGTTTTAGAAAGTGGCATATGTTGATGTTGGACATTCAGCTGATGCAAAAGGCGAAATAGGTGAAGTACCAGGAAGAGGTGGACCAAAGCAAGCCATTTTTCTGTCACCCTATGTGTCATCAGGGGAAGGTGGGACAAAATCCGTGGAAACCCATGCGTGGTTCATTTTAATGAAGGTTAGATCATCCACATTTTGGGTTGACAGACGGGTCCTTTTTTCTGTCAGGATTGATCCAGCTGCACTGAAGACTCTTTCCGATAGCACACTTGCAGCTGGGCAAGCGAGCTCCTGTAAGGCATATTGGGCCAATTCAGGCCAGGTGTCCAGTTTAGCGGCCCAATAGTCAAAGGGGAATGACCTGTGTGGGAGAACATCGATATGGGAGGAAAAGTAGTTTGTAACCATAGTTGACAACTGCTGTCTCCTGTCACTTTCCATCGATGCAGTATTACCAGTTGTGTGAGCGGTATTTGAAAAATCAGTCCACAACATTGTCATGAAACCCCTGTCTCCAACGCCACTTCTGCTGTGTGCACCACGAACACCTCTGCCAAGCTGCCCCCGGCCCGTACGGCTCATGTGAGAACCATCACCGCTGCTGTGTGCTGGGAATGCCTCAAGCAACCGATTTACCAGAGTTGCTTGTTTATTAGCCAATATTAGGTCAAGGTTCTCCTGTGGCATGATGTTTTGTAATTTGCCTTTATAGCGTGGATCCAGGATGCTGGCCAACCAGTAGTCGTCATCGTTCATCATTTTGGCAATGCGGGGGTCCCTTTTTAGGATCCGCAAGGCATAATCTGACATGTGGGCCAATGGTCCCGGTGTCAATGATGCACTGCGAGTGCTGGGTGGAGGAGCACTTTCTGGCAAATCCACATCCCTCCAGTCACGCACAAACCCTGTACCAGACCTTGCCACGCCAACATTTTCACTTGCCCCACGAAACGCATCCTCCTCCCCTAAGTAATCATCCCCATCATCCTCCTCCTCCTCCTCTTCTTCCTCCACCTCGTCCAGGAGAGGTCCCTGAGCAGACAATGGCTGAATGTCATCAAGAATTCCCTCCTCCTCTTCCTCCTCATCAACATTGGCTGCAGACGCCTGCTCCTTAAGGTGCGTCAAAGTTTGCATGAGCAGACGCATAAGTGGGATGCTCATGCTTAGGATGGCGTCGTCTGCGCTTACCAGCCGTGTGCATTCCTCAAAACACTGAAGGACTTTACAAAGGTCTTTCAGCTTCAACCACTGCACGCCTGTCAACTCCATGTCTGCTCTCAAAGTGCCTGGCCGTGTATCCTCCCACAAATGCATTATGGCCTGCCTCTGCTCGCACAGCCGCTCCACCATGTGCAGGGTGGAGTTCCACCTTGTTGCAATGTCGATAATGATTCGGTGGTTGGGAAGGTGGAGCAATCGCTGCAGCTTCTGCATACGAACGGAGTGTACAGGCGACCGGCGGATGTGCGCGCACAGTCTTCGCACCTTCTGGCGCAGGGCTGTTAACTCCGGATAATTTTTGAGGAAGCACTGCACCACCAGGTTCAAGGTGTGAGCCAAGCAAGGTATGTGGCTGAGTTTTGAAAGGGCTATGGCTGCCACAAAATTACGGCCGTTATCACTAACTACCTTGCCTGCCTCAAGATGTACACTGCCCAGCCATGACTCAGTTTGTCGCTTCAAGTACTCGGCCAGCACCTCGGCGGTGTGTCTGTCGCCCAAACACATCATCTGCAACACAGCCTGCTGACGCTTTCCACTAGCTGCTCGATAGGGGGACACATCGTGTGCAACAGTGGCAGCTGCAGATGGAGTGCTCGTACAACTGCGCTCTGTGGACGAGCTTTCGCTTCTGGAGGAGGAGGATGAGGAGGAGGGTCGAACGCCTACAGCCAACTGTTTCCTATACCGTGGGCTAGGCAGCACTGTCCCACCACCGCTGTCCCCTGTGGACCCTGCATCCACCACATTAACCCAATGCGCAGTGATGGACACGTAACGGCCCTGGCCATGCCGACTGGACCATGCATCAGTTGTGAGGTGCACCTTTCCGCTCACTGACTGCTTGAGTGCATGGACAATGCGGTCTTTCACATGATGGTGGAGGGCTGGGATGGCTTTGCGAGAGAAGAAGTGGCGACTGGGTAGGTCATAGCGTGGTACTGCATAGGCCATGAGTTCGCGGAAAGCTGTGCTTTCCACCAACCGAAAGGGCATCATCTCAAACGAGATTAGTTTGGCAATGTGGGCGTTCAAACTCAGTGTACGCGGATGAGAGACTGAGTACTTTCTTGACCTACTCATAGTGTCTGGGAGGGTTAGCTGGACTTGAGAGCTGCATATGGTGGAAGTAGCGGTGGACAGGGCGGACTGAGAGAGGGTTGATGATGGTGATGGAGTTGGTGTTCTTTCTGATGGCCTAGAATCAGTCTTTCGTTGATATAACAGTGGGATTCCCTGACTGCTGTGGTCTTGCAACGACACCTCAACATTTGCTGCTGTGCTAACCGGTGGGCTTACAGTGGGGGAAACAATGTAGCGTTGCTGACTACCTTCGTTGTGATCAGTTGCACATGTGGCACTTGAGGTTTGGTGTTGTGTCCACGCTTGCAAGTGCATGCTGGTTAAATGTCTAAGCATGCAACTGGTATTCAAATTTTTCAGATTTTTCCCTCGGTTAAAGGTCTTTGCGCACTTCTTACAGATAACCTTGGCCTGATCATGAGGATTTTGTTCAAAAAACTGCCACACTGCACTCTTCCTACTTTGGCAGACATTTTGCGGCCTAGCACGCTGTGATCTTTTGACCCTCTGGACAAGCTGTCCAGCAACTCTTTTGATGTTTGGAACCTGTCTTTGGAGTGCTCCGGGCCTGCCAGATAACAGCTGTTGCGATGTCAATGTCTGCTGTGGATGCTCCTCATCTGAGCTATTGGAAGCAGCACCCTCTTCCCCCAATGGATGCCAATCTGGGTCAATAACTGGGTCATCCATCACCTCCTCTTCTATGTCATGTGCACCTTTCTCTGTGTCACCGTGTATGGTGGTATAGTGTGCGGGAAGGGGCACCTGAGTCTCATCAGGGTCAAAATCTGGCTCTGTACACTGCAAGGACAATGTAGTGCTCTGAGTGAATGTACCAGCAGAATTATCCATCAGCGGCTGTGCATCAGTGCACTCCATGTCAGATTCATCTTGGCCTGGGTAATTCACCATTTCAATTGATAATCCAGGCATGGTATGTGAAAACAGCTCCATGGAGTAATCAGTAGTATGGCCTGCGTCATCCTTCAATCTTGGTTGGGGTGAAGGACACAAGGAAAGGTGTGGTTCATGAACATGAGCCTCCAATGACGACTCAGTGCTTTTACTTTTTACAACTGAAGAAGAGGAGGCGATAGAGCTGGAGGCTGAGTCAGCAATGTAAGACAAAACTTTTTCCTGATGCTCTGCCTTTAAAAGCGGTTTGCCAACTCCTAGAAAACTAAGCGTTCGAGGCCTTATGTAGCCAGACGATGACGCAGGGTCAGCACCTCCTGCATTCGGTCCTATTTTGCTCTTGCCACTACCATCAGATCCACCACCAACACCATCATTACCAGCTGCCAACCCCCGCCCAATTCCACGGCCTCTTCCACCAGCCTTCCTCATTTTTGGTAGAAATGTAGACAAAATCCAACAAACTATATAGTAATGTTAAACAAGGTACAAGGTGTCTATAGGACAGGGGAGATTTAGAATTTCTGCACACACTTGTGGACAGTGGACACTTTTGGACTGTGTGAGGCCCACTGATATCTGAGCGCTATGTGACAGGCTCGATGGCACAGCTGCCTGTGACCAAAGTGACGAGAGGATAATGGAGATTTTGAATCTCTGCGCACACTTTTGGACACTGGACACTTGTGGATTGTGTGAGGCCCACTGATATCTGAGCGCTATGTGACAGGCTCGATGGCACAGCTGCCTGTGGCAAAAGTGACGAGAGGATAATGGAGATTTTGAATCTCTGCGCACACTTTTGGACACTGGACACTTGTGGATTGTGTGAGGCCCACTGATATCTGAGCGCTATGTGACACGCTCGATGGCACAGCTGCCTGTGACCAAAGTGACGAGAGGATAATGGAGATTTTGAATCTCTGCGCACACTTTTGGACACTGGACACTTGTGGATTGTGTGAGGCCCACTGATATCTGAGCGCTATGTGACACGCTCGATGGCACAGCTGCCTGTGACCAAAGTGACGAGAGGATAATGGAGATTTTGAATCTCTGCGCACACTTTTGGACACTGGACACTTGTGGATTGTGTGAGGCCCACTGATATCTGAGCGCTATGTGACACGCTCGATGGCACAGCTGCCTGTGACCAAAGTGACGAGAGGATAATGGAGATTTTGAATCTCTGCGCACACTTTTGGACACTGGACACTTGTGGATTGTGTGAGGCCCACTGATATCTGAGCGCTATGTGACACGCTCGATGGCACAGCTGCCTGTGACCAAAGTGACGAGAGGATAATGGAGATTTTGAATCTCTGCGCACACTTTTGGACACTGGACACTTGTGGATTGTGTGAGGCCCACTGATATCTGAGCGCTATGTGACAGGCTCGATGGCACAGCTGCCTGTGACAAAAGTGACGAGAGGATAATGGAGATTTTGAATCTCTGCGCACACTTTTGGACACTGGACACTTGTGGATTGTGTGAGGCCCACTGATATCTGAGCGCTATGTGACACGCTCGTTGGCACAGCTGTGACCAAAGTGACGAGAGGATAATGGAGATTTTGAATCTCTGCGCACACTTTTGGACACTGGACACTTGTGGATTTTGTGAGGCCCACTGATATCTGAGCGCTATGTGACACGCTCGATGGCACAGCTGCCTGTGACCAAAGTGACGAGAGGATAATGGAGATTTTGAATCTCTGCGCGCACTTTTGGACACTGGACACTTGTGGATTGTGTGAGGCCCACTGATATCTGAGCGCTATGTGACACGCTCGATGGCACAGCTGCCTGTGACCAAAGTGACGAGAGGATAATGGAGATTTTGAATCTCTGCGCACACTTTTGGACACTGGACACTTGTGGATTGTGTGAGGCCCACTGATATCTGAGCACTATGTGACAGGCTCGATGGCACAGCTGCCTGTGACCAAAGTGACGAGAGGATAATGGAGATTTTGAATCTCTGCGCACACTTTTGGACACTGCACACTTGTGGATTGTGTGAGGCCCACTGATATCTGAGCGCTATGTGACACGCTCGATGGCACAGCTGCCTGTGACCAAAGTGACGAGAGGATAATGGAGATTTTGAATCTCTGCGCACACTTTTGGACACTGGACACTTGTGGATTGTGTGAGGCCAACTGATATCTGAGCGCTATGTGACAGGCTCGATGGCACAGCTGCCTGTGACAAAAGTGACGAGAGGATAATGGAGATTTTGAATCTCTGCGCACACTTTTGGACACTGGACACTTGTGGATTGTGTGAGGCCCACTGATATCTGAGCGCTATGTGACAGGCTCGATGGCACAGCTGCCTGTGACCAAAGTGACGAGAGGATAATGGAGATTTTGAATCTCTGCGCACACTTTTGGACACTGGACACTTGTGGATTGTGTGAGGCCCACTGATATCTGAGCGCTATGTGACACGCTCGATGGCACAGCTGCCTGTGACCAAAGTGACGAGAGGATAATGGAGATTTTGAATCTCTGCGCACACTTTTGGACACTGGACACTTGTGGATTGTGTGAGGCCCACTGATATCTGAGCGCTATGTGACACGCTCGATGGCACAGCTGCCTGTGACCAAAGTGACGAGAGGATAATGGAGATTTTGAATCTCTGCGCACACTTTTGGACACTGGACACTTGTGGATTGTGTGAGGCCCACTGACATCTGAGCGCTATGTGACAGGCTCGATGGCACAGCTGCCTGTGACAAAAGTGACGAGAGGATAATGGAGATTTTGAATCTCTGCGCACACTTTTGGACACTGGACACTTGTGGATTGTGTGAGGCCCACTGATATCTGAGCGCTATGTGACAGGCTCGATGGCACAGCTGTGACCAAAGTGATGAGAGGATAATGGAGATTTTGAATCTCTGCGCACACTTTTGGACACTGGACACTTGTGGATTGTGTGAGGCCCACTGATATCTGAGCGCTATGTGACACGCTCAATGGCACAGCTGCCTGTGACCAAAGTGACGAGAGGATAATGGAGATTTTGAATCTCTGCGCACACTTTTGGACACTGGACACTTGTGGATTGTGTGAGGCCCACTGATATCTGAGCACTATGTGACACGCTCGATGGCACAGCTGCCTGTGACCAAAGTGACGAGAGGATAATGGAGATTTTGAATCTCTGCGCACACTTTTGGACACTGGACACTTGTGGATTGTGTGAGGCCCACTGATATCTGAGCGCTATGTGACACGCTCGATTGCACAGCTGCCTGTGACCAAAGTGACGAGAGGATAATGGAGATTTTGAATCTCTGCGCACACTTTTGGACACTGGACACTTGTGGATTGTGTGAGGCCCACTGATATCTGAGCGCTATGTGACACGCTCGATGGCACAGCTGCCTGTGACCAAAGTGACGAGAGGATAATGGAGATTTTGAATCTCTGCGCACACTTTTGGACACTGGACACTTGTGGATTGTGTGAGGCCCACTGACATCTGAGCGCTATGTGACAGGCTCGATGGCACAGCTGCCTGTGACAAAAGTGACGAGAGGATAATGGAGATTTTGAATCTCTGCGCACACTTTTGGACACTGGACACTTGTGGATTGTGTGAGGCCCACTGATATCTGAGCGCTATGTGACACGCTCAATGGCACAGCTGCCTGTGACCAAAGTGACGAGAGGATAATGGAGATTTTGAACCTCTGCGCACACTTTTGGACACTGGACACTTGTGGATTGTGTGAGGCCCACTGATATCTGAGCACTATGTGACACGCTCGATGGCACAGCTGCCTGTGACCAAAGTGACGAGAGGATAATGGAGATTTTGAATCTCTGCGCACACTTTTGGACACTGGACACTTGTGGATTGTGTGAGGCCCACTGATATCTGAGCGCTATGTGACACGCTCGATGGCACAGCTGTGACAAAAGTGACTAGATGATAAGGGAGATTGGATTGCTTTTAAAAAAGCAGTTTGCGGAGCAGTGGGTAAACAGCAATGCCAGCGTGTCAGGAAGCCTTAAAAGGCAGCCCAACAACCAACACCACTGATACACCACAATATAGCCTCCCCTTGCACTGCACACACAGTGACTTGTGTGTTGTGCAGGCCAAATCGCTAGCAGCAGAAGCAGTTTTTTTGTCTTCTTCCCTGCCGAACGCTCTCCCTACAGAATCAGCAGCAACCTCTCCCTATACTAAGATCGTCAGAAGTAAGATGGCGGTCGGCGTGCACGCCCTTTTATACCCCCTGTGACGCCCACCAAAGCAAGCCAATCACTTGCATGCCCTTCTGAAAGATGGTGGTGACCCGTGCCTAGGTCATCACGTTGCCCACAGTGTCCGTGGATCCTGATTGGCTGAAAAAGAGCGCAAAACAAACTTTTGAAACGCGACTTTGGCGCGTAAGTCGCCAACCTCGTGGCCGACCTCATCCTAGGGTCGGGTTTCGTTTCATGAAACCCGACTTTGCCAAAAGTCGGCGACTTTTGAATTTTTTCGACCCGTTTCGCTCAACTCTAGCACCCACTGTGCCTGCGCAGTAGCATCTATTGGTGAGTATAGAGATCCGATAGCTGCTATTGAGCAGGCGCCAGCGGTGCCATCTTACTAGAGAAGAAAAAAAATTCTGCCTCCAAAATGGCATCACCATCTTCGATAATAAGCTCAAGAACGTTTATTATTAACACAGCAGACATGAGATTATGCTGCAGTGCAGATATCACGGCTGGCTCCTCCATGCAGAAGGGTTTTCTTTTCAGTACATACCTATATTCATTATGCAAACTAGGGGCCAGGTCAGTGAGAGATCACTGACCTGTCAGCAGTCTTTATTATGAGTATCTAATCAGAGCACCACATGAAGCACCTCCCAAGGCCGCCCCGAAGCACGGGCATATCATTAACTCAAAGCTAAAATTAAGGGTTAAACAACAACCACAAGACGGATTTAATCAACCAAGGTATGATTTTAATCAGTATAATGGCGCCGATCTGACATTGTCTGTAGGTTACTGTGCACAATCCTGCTGACAGGTTCCCTTTAAGTGGTGAAAAAAAATCCAAAGTCTCTTAAATGCGATGACCAAAAATATGTAATTCTGGCATTTTAATTTTTTTCTCATTACATCATTTACTGATTGGATTAATTCTTTTTATATATTGATAGATTGGGCATTCTGAATGCGGCTCTAGCACTGCTCTGTGCAGCTGGGCGGCGCTAATAGCTTTTCAACTGTGACAACAACAGGGGTCTGACATCGGGTTGTCATACAACCCATCGGCAACCTGCGATCATGTGACATGGGCATCAATGGGCAGGACTAGTGATGCTCTTCCGGCATGATCATGTTAAATTTCACTGTCAGAGATTGACAGTGGCATTTAACATGTTAACAGCCGCAGGTGGATTGCGATTCCACCCGCGGCTGTTAGAAGCACATGTCAGCTGATGAAATCGCTGGAGCTTGCAGCAAACAGGGGGAGGTCTCCTAAGACATAACTATAAGTCTAAAGGGGGCTTTACACATAGCGATATAGCCAGCAATATCGCTAAAGCATCACCGATTTTGTGACGCAGCAGCGATATTGCTAGCGATATCGCTACATGTGATACTTACCTCCGACCGGCTCCCCCCGCTGGTTATCGCTGATTGCGCGAGATCGGCCTGGTCCATTTCTCTTCACCTGCTTCCTGTTGGCGCCGACGAGCGACCCATTGACGTGGGCAGAAGACGGACACCCTCTCCGCGTCTGAGAGGTAAGAACGACCGCCGAGCATCGCTGCATTGCTAGTAAGATCTGCCTGTTTGGCAGCTCACTAGCGACCATTTAGCGATGTACCAGCGATCCTGACCGGGTCATATCGTGGTCAGGATCGCTGATGCATCGCTAAATGTAAAGGGGCCTTAAGGTAATAAAGAGGTTAATACTGTTATTGGACACAGCAGGTTCCTTTATTTGCCTCTTATACACTTTCTTTTAGACCATAGAAATGTATTTTTAGGGTGGAGAGGGAGATTGAGTGTCAGTAGGTAAATATTCTTCAATTAATGGATGAGAGAGATTCATAGGCAATGAGATCTTTTCACAATTTAGTAACAAGTGAATGGGATTGATAAATAGGTCTAGCTGTGATCATGAGAAATAGTAACTGGAAAAAAAAAGTACAGGCTGCTTTATTTTGTAAAACAAAAAACTCAAAAACATTAATCCCCGTTCAGTTCTGATCATTTATCTGTAAATCCACTGCCGATGCATTACAAAAATGAATGTTCATCAATAAATAAAACACAGAGCAGAGTGATGTCCCATACATTAATAACTCAGGAGGCAATGCACTCAGGCCATTTTTCTTAATTCCTTCATGTTGGAGCAACATTCCTACTTCTATTTGTTGTGTAGATAATCAAATATCAATAGAGTGAAGAGTGTGAAATGATCAAATTAGAGAGGAATCAATCAGGAGTAGCTGCCATACTCGTATGTCATGCAGAGCAATGTGCTCCCGAAGCCAACACAATTTAGTGGGAAAGGAAATAGAAAATACTTCGATTTTCTATAGACAAACTATATTTCTGAAAAATAATATTACTTATGGTATAGGAGTTTGAGTATAGATATGTATGAAAACTATTTATAAGTGTGTGAAATGGCAGCCCACAATTCACTTTCATGGGAATAGACACTATAGAAACCTTGTTTTTTCCCTCAAGAAGAAGGCTTGTCTTATGTCACCGGCAGAACATAGGTCACATGAATAGGATGGCAGACAGAGATGAGGGAAGATCAGCACTGAAGAGAGATTAAAGGGTGAGGGTCAGGGGCGTAACTACAATAGGAGCAGGGTTGCAATTACACTTGGATACTGGAGCATTAGAGGCCCAAAATGACCCTTTGGCCCATAAGGTAAGACTATTACCCTTAAAGGCTTGCAATAACTGGGGATCCTGTTGAAACCTTTTTATTGGGGCCCATTAGTTTCAATTTAATCCACTGGTGAGGGTGATAAGTTTAATGTTACTCACTTTTCCTTTGCTTAACTTACGCTTTTTCTAATACTTCCCAATGGTTAACCCTCTCAGTGCTATTGAGCATCTGGTGTCTATAGTTATCTATTGTGCACCTCTAAGGTCAACATCTAAGGTCTTTTAAGGCCAGCTCAAGCATGTTTGATTAGCCTGAGTATTTAGGTATCAAATGCACAGTGCTACTATGTCCTTTCCAGCTGTCATGCTTTCTCATCATGCTCTGCTACAAGCAGATAGCCAATTGTCTGCTACTGAGTGTTGTCCTCACATCCAAGTTTAGTGTGCACCTTTGATGTCATCATCTAAGTCAAATATCTTTTAAGGCCAGCTCAAGCAGTAGTAGCAAGGCAGCAAGTACACAGTGCTAGCTTGTCCTTTCCAGGAGTCTAGCCACACTTTTCACTTTGCTCTGCTACAACCAGGTGTCTAATTGTTGCTCAGGTGCTCTTGAATGTTGTCCTCACATTCACCTCCAACACCTACATTCATTATTATCAACTTACCGTATATACTCGCGTATAAGCTGAGATTTTCAGCCCATTTTTTGGGGCTGAAAGTCCCCCTCTCAGCTTATACGCGAGTCATATACCAGGGGTTGGCGGGGGAGGGGGAGCGGGGGTGTCAGGGACCATACTCACCCCCTCCTGGCACGTCTTTGCAGCCCCTGCTTCTCCATAGGTCTCCTGCGCCTGTGCTCAGGGTTACGTGGTACCGCTAATTAAAGTCTTGAATATGCGCATATTCATGACATTAATGAGCAGTATCACATGACCGCTGAACGCAGGAAGACGACCGAGGGAGAATCAGGGGCTGCAGAGAAGACCGTGCACCAGGAGGGGGTGAGTATAACGGGGGGCAGAGCAATATTCACTTGTCCCCGTTCCATCGCCGTGCACCACTCTGTCTCCCGGGTCCTCTGATTGTGACGTTCAGCAGAGGGCGCAATGACGTAGTAAGTGCGCCCCCTCTGCTGAACGTCACTGCAGAGACCCAGGAGACAGAACGGCGATGGAGCGGGGACCAGTAAATAACGCCAGTGCGGGGGGCCTGAGCAAGCGGCGACACCGGCACCTGGCCCCCAGCGACGAGAGGTGAGTATGTCATTTTTTTTTTAATTGCAGCAGCATATGGGGGGGTATTTATGGAGCATTTTCTTGAGCCAGCATTAACCCTTGTGTAGCAGCATATGGGGGGTATTTATGGAGCATCTTCTTTGGCCACCATTAACCCTTGTGCAGCAGCATATGGGGGGTATTTATGGAGCATCTTCTTGGGCCACCATTAACCCTTGTGCAGCAATATACGGGGGGTTTATCTACGGAGCATCTTCTTGGGCTACCATTAACCCAGGGTCGGCTTATAAGCAGGTCGGCGTATACACGAGTATATACAGTAGTTCTGCTGTTCCTGAGTGTTGTAGGTATATCCATTTCTGATATAAACAAGTGCTTAACAACCATCATAGCTCTGCTGTTCCTGTGAGCTGTGGGCACATTCACTCCTACTACAACCCAGGTATGTGTCTACCAACTGTGCTGTGAATATATAAGTAGCCGTTGTTTTGGAGCTCAAATATATATTATATGGGTGCTACATCAATACAACATTTAAAGACCAAAAGGAAGAGAAGAAAGCAATGCAATATCAATATACACACCTGTGTACAATATGAAATATATGTTTATGGTGTAATTCATAGATACAGTTGTGCTCAAAAGTTTACATACCCCAGGAGAATTTTTGCTTTCTTGGCCTTTTTTCAGAGAATATGAATGATAACACCAAAACTTTTTATCAATTCATGGTTAGTGGTTGGGTGAAGCCACTTATTGTCAAGCTACTGTTTTTTTTTATTTTTAAATCATAATGACAACCCAAAACATTCAAATGGCCCTGATCAAAAGTTCACATACCCTGGTGATTTTGGCCTGATAACATGCACAGACATTGACATAAATGGGTTTGAATGGCTACTAAAGATAACATCCTCACCTGTGACCTGGTTCCTTGCAATCAGTGTATGTGCATAAAAACTGAGCGAGTTTCTGGGATCCAGACAGACTCTTGCATCTTTTATCCAGCCACCGACGTTTCTGGATTGTGAGTCATGGGGAAAGCAAAAGAATTGTCAATGGATCTACGGGGAAAGGTAGTTGAACTGTATAAAACAAGAAATACAAAAAGATATCCAAGGAATTGATAATGCCAGTCTGCAGCATTCAAATTGTGATTAACAAATGGAAAATCAGAGGCTCTGTAAAAACAAAACCTCGGTCAGGTAGACCAGCAAAATGTCATGGTTTAAACAGGGTTCTTGCCCTGCACTCACAGGGTTAAGTGTTCGTGGCCTCTTTCTGTATCTGGGAGGGGTATTTATACTCACTCTTTACCAGGGTTCTCTGTCAGCTATACTGTTGTTCTGGTGTGTCTGACCCCTGGTGTGCATGTATTCTGCGTTGCTTGTTTGCTTCCCGTGTATGACCCGGCCTGTTCCCTCACTCTGTACTCCATCTCTCGCTTTGGTACTACTGTCTTCTCTGGTTCTGACCTCCTGGTTTGGCTATCGTTACTCCGTTACAGTTTGTCCCTATTGTACCGTCTATTGCACGTTCTGGTTTTCTGACCTATTGCTACGTCCTGACTATCCTTTCTGTCTAAACCCCGTGGTACTGTATTGCTATCTGGTGCTTTGACCCTGGCTTCGTCTGGTTTCTGTCTCTGTCTATGCCCCTTGGTAACATTGTCCCGTAATTACCTTTCTAGGAGTTTCCCTGCAGCTCCTAGATCTGTGGAGCTTAGGCCACGCCCCAGAAGTCATGTGCTTCAGGTCCTGATACTCTGAAGCACGCATTGTTACCGTGGCTGCCCTGCTCCACAGGTATCTTTGAGTACTGTCTTTGTACTCAGGACACCCGCACTGGCTCAGTGAGCAAGTGCAGTGCGGTGTTCCTGACATTATAGCTGACCATTTCAGTTTTTTTTTTCCCCCTCTGAGGAAAAAAAAAAAAAAAAAAAAAAAGTGTGTTATCCTCATGGATCCCATACAAGCTTTGGCTGGTCAGGTCAAGCACCTGACCCAAATGTTCCACAAACTTAATGTGGAACAGCGCACGATGGCCCAGACCCAGCAACAGTTGGTGGATACGGTACAGGGGGCTGCCGCTACAGGGGATTCTTGTGCTGGGGATAGAGATGTGTCATTGGCATTCCCAGAATCTCCGGTCAAATTGCCAGACCTTTTCTCAGGGGATAAAAAGGAGTTCAGGTCTTTCAGAGAAGGATGCAAGCTTTTTTTTTCTCTGAGGCCCCGCTCTTCCGGGGATGAGTTCCAGAGGGTGGGGGTCGTCATTTCCCTACTTCGGGGGGGCTCCACAGGCATGGGCTTTCTCTCTCTCTTCCTCTGCTCCTGAACGCATGTCTGTGAATTTGTTCTTTGAGGCTCTGGGGCACATTTATGATGAGCCTGATAGAGTGCGTCTGGCAGAGGATATGGTGATGAGTGTGACACAGGGAAGGAACTCTGCTGAACGGTTCTGCTCTGAGTTCAGACGCTGGGCAGCGGAGGTCTCCTGGGATGACGCTGCCCTCCGGGGTTTGTTCTGTAGAGGCCTGTCCGAACGTTTGAAAGATGCCCTAGCCCTTCATCCTCCACCGGATTCTTTGGAGGACGCTATGATCCAGGCTGTCCGCATGGACCGTAGGCTGCGGGCAAGAGGGGTCATGCTGCAGGAGAACCCTTTATTCTCCAATCTGAGAGACTCTGCATCTAGTCCTGAGCCCATGGAGGTTGGTGCCACGTCATTGGAGGAAAAAGAGAGGACACACAGGAGAAACAACCAATTGTGCTTTTACTGTGGATCCGCTGGACATTGGAGAAGGAACTGTCCTTCTTGCCCTTCTTCAGTGAAGCCGTCAGGAAAACGACTGAGTCTGGGTAACAATCGAGGAGGTTGCCCAGACTCCCAGGTACCCTTTTACTCTCTTACTAAAATTCTGCTTCCGGTGGAACTGGAACTTACAGGCGGTCCGGTTGGGACTACCGCCTTTGTTGACTGTGGTTCTTCTATTTATCTGATCGATGCCAAAGTTGTGACTTTTCATAAGATAGGGACAGTCAGGTTAAAAGATCCTGTTAAAATCATGGCAATTGATTCTTCTCCTATCACCCAGGAGGGAATTTGTTTCATGACTGATACCTTTTCTCTGAAAGTGGGTTCCACTCACGTGGAAAAATTAAGATGTTTTGTCATAAATAATCTGCCGGCTGGACTGATACTGGGTTTGCCTTGGCTTCAACGTCACAATGCTACTATTGACTGGGTCACAGGGGAGATCATTCAGTGGGGTTGTATGGCTAACGGTCTATGTTGTAACTTGACAACCCTTGTCACCCCAGTAAAATCTGTCAGTGTCGTCTGTCGATCTGGAAGGTATTCCGGAGTGCCTGAAAGATTTTGAAGACGTATTTTCTGAAAGTGAGGCTGAGGCGCTACCACCACATAGACCCTTTGATTGTGCCATTAATCTAGTCCCTGGAGCCAAGTTACCCAAGGCTCGCCTGTTCAATTTGTCCGGGCCCGAATGTCTAGCCATGAAGGAGTACATTACTGAGAGTCTCCGCAAAGGGCATATAAGGCCTTCTGTTTCACCTGTGGCAGCGGGCTTCTTTTTTGTTAAGAAAAAAGATGGTGATTTGCGGCCGTGCCTCGACTTTCGGGAATTAAACAAAATTACGGTGAAAAATACATATCCTCTCCCCCTAATTCCTGATCTATGTAACCAACTCACCGGGGCCAAGTGGTTCTCTAAACTGGATTTACGTGGGGCATATAACCTTATAAGAGTCCGTGAAGGGGACGAATGGAAAACAGCATTCCTGACGACTGAAGGGCTGTTCGAAAACTTGGTTATGCCCTTTGGTCTCACCAACGCTCCTGCTGTTTTTCAGAATTTTATTAATGTAATTTTCTCTGATTTAATCGGTCGTTTTGTGGTTATCTATTTGGATGACATTCTGGTGTACTCGATGGACAGTCAATCTCACTTGCACCATTTGCGGATGGTTCTCATGAGACTGAGGGAGAATCATTTGTATGCCAAGCTGGAAAAATGCTCATTTTTCATGCAAGAAGTATCCTTTCTGGGGTTGATTGTGTCAGGGGAGGGGTTCCGCATGGATCCTAAGAAGTCCAGGCTGTTACGGAGTGGGTGCAACCTCATGACTTGAAAGGGTTGCAACGATTTTTGGGCTTTGTCAACTTTTATAGGAAATTTATTAAGGGCTTTTCGCAGGTGGTAAAGCCTCTAACGGACCTCACTCTCAAGGGAGCTGATGTAAAAAATTGGTCTGTAGCTGCAAAAAACTCTTTCATGACATTAAAAAAGTGCTTTTCTTCAGCCCCTGTATTGGTACAACCCGACCCGTCAAGACCTTTTGTCGTGGAGGTTGATGCCTCGGAAGTGGGGGTGGGGGCAGTTTTGTCTCAGGGCCCTCCTACCCTTACTAACCTGAGGCCTTGCACCTTCTTCTCTAAAAAATTTTCCTCTGCCGAGAGAAATTACGATGTCGGCAATAGAGAGTTGTTGGCGGTAAAGTTGGCTTTTGAAGAATGGAGGCATTTCCTGGAGGGGTCTGTTCATCCCATTACAGTCATCACTGATCACAAAAATTTGGACTATATCGAGTCTGCCAAGAGATTGACCCCCAGACAGGCTCTGTGGGCGCTTTTTTTTTCTCGTTTTCAGTTTACCATCACATTCCGCCCGGGATCTAAAAACATCAAGGCTGATGCCTTATCCCGAAGCTTTGATTCGGTGTCCTCTCCAGAACCTCCCTCCTCCATTCTTCATCCAGGAGTAGTTGTGGCCGAAATCTCATCTGAGTTACAGAGAGGGATTTTGGAGGCCCAGGCTCGGGCTCCTGGTGGTAAACCCCCGGGTAAATTGTTTGTACCGGAACGTTTCCGTCTCGGACTTATGCAGGAATTTCACGATTCTGTGTTGCGTGCTCATCCTGGGATTGCAGCTACCCGGGGGGCAATTGCGAGGGATTTCTGATGGCCCTCTATGGTAACAGATATTAAAAAGTTTGTGACCGCATGTGGGGTGTGCGCTCGTTCTAAAAGTTCTCAGGTCCTCCCGGCCGGGGACTTGGTGCCTTTGCCAATTCCAGATAGACCATGGACACATTGGTCCATGGATTTTATCACAAATCTTCCTCCTTCCAGGGGCAACTAGGTGATATGGGTAGTGGTGGATAGGTTTTCAAAACAAGCTCACTTTGTACCTCTCCCCGCGTTACCATCTGTTGAAATCCTGGCCCGCTTATTTATGCAGCATATAATTAGGTTACATGCCTATGAATGTGGTGTCAGACAGAGGGGTACAGTTTGTAGCCAGGTTCTGGAGGGCTTTTTGCAAAAACCTGGGGATTTCGTTGTCCTTCTCCTCTGCCTACCACCCAGAGTCTAATGGACAGACGGAGAGCACAAACCAATCGTTGGAGCAGATTCTGAGATGCTTGGCCTCTTCCAGGCAGGAGGACTGGTGTGAGGTGTTGCCCATGGCAGAGTTTGCATTCAACAGTCATGTGAGTCAGTCTACTGGGAAGTCTCCTTTTCAGGTTAACTATGGCTTTAACCCACATTTTGGAGAGTTTTCCCGTATGGATTCAGGTTGTCCTGGTGCTGAGGATGTGACACAACGTCTTAGAATTCTTTGGAGAGAGGTTCAGAGGAATATTTCCAAGGCCCAGGAAAACTATAGGCGGTTTGCTGACAGGAGGAGGGGGCCAGGTCCAGCATTTGCAGTAGGGGAGAAGGTGTGGCTATCCACCCGCAATATCAAGCTTAAGATACCTTCTATAAAGCTGGGCCCCAAGTTTATTGGCCCATACAAAGTTGTGGAGGTTGTTAACCCAGTAGCCTACCGACTGCAGCTGCCCACCTCCTTTAAAATTTCTAATGTCTTCCACAGGTCCCTGTTAAAGCCTGTGGGGACGGTGAGAGAGGATCCCTCATCAAATGCTCCACCAGTGCTGGTAGAGGGGCAGCTGGAGTATTAAGTAGGGCGCATTGTTGACTCCCGGTGGGTGCGCCAGAGACTCCAGTATCTGATACACTGGAAGGGGTACTCTCTGGAGGATCGGTCATTGCTTCCGGCCAGTTCGGTGCATGCCGATCGTCTGGTGCGGGCTTTCCACGCCAGATACCCAGACAAGCCTGGGGGTCCAGTGGCCCCCCATTAAGAGGGGGGTACTGTCATGGTTTGAACAGGGTTCTTGCCCTGCACTCACAGGGTTAAGTGTTTGTGGCCTCTTTCTGGATCTGGGAGGGGTTTTTATACTCACTCTTTACCAGGGTTCTCTGTCAGCTATACTGTTGTTCTGGTGTGTCTGACCCCTGGTGTGCATGTATTCTGCGTTGCTTGTTTGCTTCCCGTGTATGACCCGGCCTGTTCCCTCACTCTGTACTTAGTCTCTCGCTTTGGTACTACTGTCTTCTCTGGTTCTGACCTCCTGGCTTGGCTATCGTTACTCCGTTACAGTTTGCCCTATTGTACCGTCTATTGCACGTTCTGGTTTTCTGACCTATTGCTACGTCCTGACTATCCTTTCTGTGTAAACCCCGTGGTACTGTATTGCTATCTGGTGCTTTGACCCTGGCTTTATCTGGTTTCTGTCTCTGTATATGCCCCTTGGTAACATTGTCCCGTAGTTACCTTTCTAGGAGTTTCCCTGCAGCTCCTAGATCTGTGGAGCTTAGGCCACGCCCTCAGCAGTCATGTGCTTCAGGTCCTGATACTCTGAAGCACGCAACGTCACCGCGGCTGCCCTGCTCCACAGGTATCTTTGAGTACTGTCTTTGTACTCAGGACACCCGCACTGGCTCAGTGAGCAAGTGCAGTGCGGTGTTCCTGACACAAAACTTTCATCCACAACTGCCAGGAAAATTGTTCAGGATGCAAAGAAAAACCCACAAATAACATGAGCTGAAATACTGGACTGCCTGAAATCTAGGGTGTAGCTGTTTCAAGATGCAAAAGAAGGCACTTGAAGAAAGATAGACTGCAAGGTCAAGTGGCCAGAAGAAAGCCATTACTGCACAAATGCCACAAAGTATCTCGCCTACAATTTGCAAAACAGCACACAGACAAGCTTTAAAACTTCTGGAATAAAGTAATTTGGAGTGATGAGACCAAAGTTGAACTTTTTGGCCACAACCATAAACGTTACATTTAGAGAGAGGTCAACAAGGCCTATGATGAAAGGAACACCATTCCTACTGTAAAGCACAAAGGTGGATTGCTGATGTTTTGGGAATATGTGAGCTACAAAGGCACAGGCAAATTGGTCAAAGTTGAAGGAAAGATGAATGCAGCACGTTATCAGCAAATACTGGAGGCAAATTTGCAATCTTCAGCCTAGAAGCTGCGCATAGGACATACTTGGACACTCAAACATGACAACGATCCAAAACACAAGGCCAAGTTAACCTGTCATTGGCTACAGTAGAACATAGTGAAGGTTCTGGAGTGGCCATCTCAGTCTCCTGACCTCAATATCATTGATCCACTCTGGGGAAGAAAAGTTTTGGTGTTATCATTCATATTCTCTGAAAAAAGGCCAAGAAAGCAAAAACTTTTACACACAACTGTATATCTGCTTGTATAATTACATGCTGATGTATCTAACTAGCATAATAATGATTATTTTACTTGCTATACTGTATGCCTGCTATTCGAGTCATTTTTAATGTTATATTCAGCATTTCAGGTTTATATTTACAGGTGCATCTGCATGCATACGGCCATACCAGTATGTTTGATCATCATCATCATATAATATCAAAGTGTTTGCATATATGTGTTTCTCTACAATATTAGTCCTATTATTACACACATGGCAAGTCACTAATCTTGGACATAGCCAAGGCTTTGTTGGCCATATCAGGACCGAAATCCACATCTACATATGTGTACATTGATATTAACATACCCATCTGCATTACAGTATATTCCAACATACTTACCTGTATCTTCACATGTCATATATGGAAACATAGAAACATATAATATAAGCTGATGTTGATAACCTCATCATTCAACGCTGTATTTCATACTGATTGACGCCTTTGCTTCACATTGTGATTTTTGGAAATTTATATTTTTATCTATATGTCTGTATACACGTATACGTCTTTTTATTTTTTTTATGTTTTCATTTACTTCGCTATATGAAGATAACAGTGTGCACTGCATGGATTGACATATCCTCTATATGTCTGAACACTTATATGGGACACGCTATTTACCTGGTTTCTGTTTACTTACTTATATTATGATTTGCAGTGGGTTCATATATATAAATATATAGTGGCAAAGTTCATGCCAATTGTCTCATAAGGATGATGTTCACTATTTCTAATAAGTCACAACCCGTCTTTACTAGGTACACTCAATACTTGGAAGTTTTATCATCACATTCTGGTGTCTAATGCGCTCAAACACTTTAAAACTTTACCACTGCAGATAGATCTCATGTGAGCTCAGAATCCATTGGGGAATCTGGTGAACCAATTGTATGGAAGTTAGTCTACGATAAGTATCAGCTGTTGTTGATTGTGATTGCTTTGATTGGGACCTACTGGATTGCTGCATGTGTTACACCACTGGTAACTATTATGTCTTCATTTTATATCATATCTATATTGATAATTTCATTGTTTTTCACTTTCCCTCCCCTGGGGTATTGCCACTCCTCTAGGCTTCTTTGGATTGCATATTATGGGTTTGATATATTGAATATTATATCATTATTAACCTCTTACATACAGTATATGATATATCTATTTAGGTTTATCTTGAACCATGTGACCCTATATCTTAATTTATGGTCTCTATATTGCGATTCTCGTGCCTTAATCTATGCATTGTTTTTGTTTGCTCTTTCATATTTATATATAGGCATTCACATTTTATTAGTTCTAATATTTGCATTTTAATATGATCATGTATTTGCACCCTGCTTAATATCCTGCACATTTCTTATATACCTAGGGCTTTATTCCTGAATGTATTGTCACCCATATTTGTGGATGGGATTCATTTCCTTTTTTTGTATGTTTGGTAAATGCATATTTATTCTGGAGTGTAGTGGATTTCTTTTGAAGTTTAATTGTTTTTATGGAGCATTGATTTTTGGTTTTCAAAAATATGAATTTCATATTATATACAGATGTGAATATCCACATCAATATTGCATTGCTTACTTCTCCTTTTACTTACTAACTGTGCTGCATCAAGCTACCTCCGAACCTACTACTCGTCACAGTTGACCAAAATGTTAGCCAGGTTTCTCTTACATGCTGAATCAAGATGCTGTCCACACACATATTTCTCTCCGCACACTCAACTCTGCTGCTTATAGCATTTCAGCTCAAATGATCTACTTGCCTTCCAGCATTTCCAACTCTGCTTGTTATCCCTGTGCCAGCAGTGTCAATCAGCGCCACCTTTCGGTTCATGCTGTTCACCCTGTTCTATGACTCAGCAATACCACCTCACCTGGTGAGCCCATAACATTTATATTATACTTTATTATGTATGGACAACTAGTGAAATTGCTGGCACAGCATGGAGGAACATGTATAAAGACTGGTTAAAAAGTTAAGCCTGGTCATTACATTTGAAAAACGTTGGAAGGAAGAACTGAGCTAAGAATATTTGTGAGTGATAGTAAAAACGTGATTTTTAAGTATTGATGGCATAACTGTGCAAGTAAATCAATATATGATGTAAAGAAAAAAGTAAAACATGATCCCAAAACAGCAGGAATACTACCTAGTTTTCACAATTGTAGCACTCACTGAAATTGAAAAATCAAGTTCAGGTAGATTAACACATGGTAGAAGCACAAGGAATTACACTTTTAAATGAACTAAATTCAGTGAGAACATGATGGTAGAGATGACAGCAAAAATCAGTATTTTAGTAGTACAGAAATTATGTTATGTTACAGGAGGAGGTATATAATTCAGTTTCATGAGGGTCAAAGATGGTAGTTAAAGGAAAGCTGTCAAGTTTGACATGCAGTCATCTGGTCTGTAGACAGCATGGTATAGAAAAGGAGAAGCTGAATAGAATAGTTTCTAGGTTAATGGAAAAGATTTTGTTTAATTTTATTTTATCTATTGATCAAAAATCAAGTGGGCAGTGCTATTCAGTGATTGACAGCTATCTTTGCATGAACAGTCATCCAAAGAAGACTGTCAATTACTGAGTAGAACCGTCCAATTGACTCAAATCCATACAAACACCAGTGAATAAATGAATTAATAAAATAACCTACTTAATCTTTTCCCACAATACATACATTAATCTAATCAACTTCTCCTGCTCTACTACATCTGCCTGTAGATTGGATACCATTTTCAACATGAAAAGTTTCATTTTAAAGTCAAATATGCTGACAGTTTGTTCGCCTCTGATGCCCATGAAAAAGAAAAGAATATGTGAACAGCTCTGCAGACTTGCCCATCTGTGGTTCACCACAGTCAGTTGGCCAGGTTAAGAGTTATGACCTGGGGGAAGCAACGATTATTGGGGTGCCACCTCTGAGAATTGCACTGCATGTGATGTTAAGGTGGAGGAAGACGAGGAGAGGCCACTTGATGCAGCGCTTGCCATCCACTGGAGCACATGCTCTTTCTTTGCCTCATCTACAAATCATACCACAGTGCAGCTGCCAAAGAAAGGGAGTCGAGTAACCTGTCCAGTAACAGATGTTGTCAGTTATCTTTTGATAGCAAGAGACGGTGTTTGTTTAGCAGAGTTTTCACTCACATTACCACCTAACCCACTTACAAGTCAAACACCAAGCCTGTTCCCCCTTTTATCACAACCTCGCTTTTTCCCACTAATGTTGGATGTATTCTTCCCCTCTTTTAAACAGCTGTTTCATAACCTGAGCCCAAACCTGTCAGTCACCAGTAACTAAATTAACAACCAGTATTTATTTGCTAAGATAGTGGTCCTGCACAACAATATTATCTCAAGCAATTTTGATAAGGAAATGGGGCCTGGTGCCTGTACAACAAGATTAGCCCAAATGATTTTGAATAGGAAATGAGGCCTGTTGCTTAATCATACCAATTGATTTTGATTAGGAAACACAATATTTGCACAAACAATTTTGATTAGGAAATGGGGCCTGGTGCCTGCACTCCAATATTAGCCCAAATGATTTTGATTAGGAATTGCTACCTCCTGACTACAACACAGTATTAGCCCCAAAAAATTTGATTAGGAAATTTGGACCCCTGCCTGCACAACACTATTAGCACAAACTAGTTAGATGAAGGAAGGTCGATTTCAGATTTGATTCTATCAAACTATATGACAACTTGCAGCAGCAGCAGGAGCAACCTTTCTGTGCTGTTACAATGACGAACTGGAGCCAGCAAAACAACACGTCAGATTTTTATATGGATAAGGACATTTGGCTTTGGCAGCCAATGACAGTAGCCCTTGTGTCTGGACATTATGGAAAATTTCTGTGCAATGATCGGTTGCCAAAATATACACACATTAATTTAAAAAATATTAGAGTCTGTGCTCCTCTGACCTATACCCACCCCCTCCAATCATAAAACACATCCCCCCAGCTCATCATACAGCATCACCATCCTAGCCAAAGTCCTTACAAAACCATTAGTGTAACCGCAATCATTTACCGAACTGTGCCCGAATTTAGCTGACTTAGGAAAAATGGCCTGGAACCTGAATGTGAATCTGAATGATCTGCGTTTGTGCTGAATTTGAGATTGGCGAACATTTTCTTAACAAATTCAATCTTCTCTAGTAGGGATAGTGTGTTACAGGTATTTAGTAGGGGATTATTGTCTTATAAATTATAATCCTTGCTGCTAATTTTCTCCATGCACTCATTGACAGATTTGTGTTTTTTAGGGTGATCTGCATCTGTAATTAGAAATTCATCAAGGTACAGTGGATACGGAAAGTATTCAGACCCTTTTAATTTTTCATTGCAGCCATTTGGTAAATTTGGTAAATTAAAAAAAGTTCATTTTTTTACTCATTAATGTACACTCTGCACCCCATCTTGACTGAAGAAAAACAGAAATGTAGAAATTTTGGCAAATTTATTTAAAAAGAAAAACTGAAATTTCACATGGTCATAAGTATTCAGACCCTTTGCTCAGTATTGAGTAGAAGCACCCTTTTGAGCTAGTACAACCATGAGTCTTCTTAGGAATGATGCAACAAGTTTTTTCACACCTGGATTTGGGGATCCTCTGCCATTCTTCCTTGCATATCCTCTCTAGTTCCATCAGGTTGGGTGGTGAATATTGGTGGACAGTCATTTTCAGCTTTCTCCAGAGATGCTCAATTGGGTTTAGGTCAGAACTCTGGCTGGGTCAGTCAACAATGGTCACAGAGTTGTTCTAAATTCAATCCTTTGTTAATTTAGCTGTGTGCTTAAGGTCATTGTCTTGTTGGAAGGTGAACCTTCAGCCAAGTCTGAGGTCCAGAGCACTCTGGAAGAGGTTTTAATCCAGGATATCTTTTTACTTGGCCGCATTCATTTTTTCTTCAATTGAAACCATTCATCCTGTCCCTGCAGCTGAAAAACTCCCCCATAGCATGATGCTGCCACCACCATGTTTCACTGTTGGGTTTGTATTTGGCAGGTGATGAGCAGTGCCTGGTTTTCTCCACACAAACAGCATAGAATTATCACCAAAAAGTTCTATCTTTGTCTCATCAAACCAGATAACCTTATTTCTGATAATCTGGGAGTCCTTCATGTGTTTTTTAATAAACTCTATGCGGGCTTTCATATGTCTTGCACTGATGAGAGGCTTCTGTCGGGCCACTCTGCCATAAAGACCTGACTGGTGGAGGGCTGCAGTGATAGTTGACTTTGTGGAACTTTCTCCCATCTCCCTACTGCATCTGTGCAGCCACAGTGATCTTGGGGTTCTTCCTTACCTCTCTCGCCAAGGCTCTTCTCCCATGATTGCTCAGTTTAGCTGGACAGCCAGGTCTAGGAAGACTTCTGGTGATCCCAAGCTTTCTTCCAATTATGGAGGCCACTGTGCTGTTAGGAATCTTGAGTACTGCAGAAATTATTTTGTAACCTTGGTCAGATGTGTGCCTTGCCAAAAATCTGTCTCTGAACTCCTTGGCCAGTTCCTTTGACCTCATGATTCTCATTTGGTCTGACATGCACTGTAAAGCCCCCGTTACACACTGCGATATCGCTAGCAATATCGCTGTAAAGTCACCGATTTTATGACGTTGCAGCGATATTGCTAGCGATATCACAGCATGTGATACTTACCTCCGACCAGCTCCCCCGCTGGTTATCGCTGATCGCGCGAGAAGCTCCTGGACCATTCCTCGTCGGCCACTTCCTGCGGCGCTTCCTGTGGTGCCGACAAGCGGCGCGTGTAGCCGGGCGGGAGGACGCAGGATCGCCGCGTCTGACAGGTAAGTAGCGATCCCCGTCCCCAGCGATGTCGCTGGTGAGATCTGCCTGTGTGGCAGCTCACTAGCGACCACCTAGCGATGTACCAGCGATCCTGACCGCGTCATATCGCTGGTCGGGATCGCTGGTGCATCGCTAGGTGTAACGGTACCCTAAAGCCCCCGTTACACACTGTGATATCGCTAGCAATATCGCTGTAAAGTCACCGATTTTGTGATGTTGCAGCGATATTGCTAGCGATATCGCTATGTCTGATACTTACCTCCGACCGGCTCCCCCGCTGGTTATCGCTGATCGCGCGAGAAGCTCCTGGACCATTCCTCGTCTTCCACTTCCTGCTGGGCTTCCTGTGGCGCCGCGAACGACGCGTGGAGCCGGGCGGGAGGATGCAGGATCGCCGCGTCTGACAGGTAAGTAGTGTTCCCTGTCCCCAGTGATGTCGCTGGTGAGATCTGCCTGTGTGGCAGCTCACTAGCGACCACCTAGCGATGCACCAGCGATCCTGACCGCGTCATATCGCTAGTCGGGATCGCTGGTGCATCGCTAGGTGTAACGGTACCCTAAGCTGTGAGGTCTTATAAAGCCAGATGTGTGCCTTTACAAATCAAGTCCTATCAGTTTAATTAAACACAGCTGGACTCCAATGAAGGAGTAGAACTATCTCAAGGAGGATCACAAGGAAATGCACAGCATGTGACTTAAATATGAGAGTCTGAGCAAAGAGTCTGAATACTGATCACCATGTGATACTTCAGCTTTTCATTTTTAATAAATTTGGAAAATTTTCTACATTTCTGCTTTTTTTCAGTCAAGATGGGGTGCATAGTGTACATTAATGAAAAAAAGGATTTTTTTTAATTTACCAAATGGCTGCAATGAAACAAAGATTGAAAAATTTAAAGGTGTCTGAATACTTTCTGTAGTCACTGTAAGTGACTGTTATAGTTATAATATATAAATGATGGCTGAAATGTCAAGTATATGGGTCATATTACCTCATACCACTGGGACCGCAGGTAGATCAGAAAAGTCCAGGTGTTCTCTCTCACCCCGAAGTGCGTTTCGCCCTAAGCTTTTTGCTGGGGGCATCACTTATATATTATAATTATAACAGTCACTTGCCTTGTACATTAGTCCCCATTGGGTTGCCTTTCTTTTGCATTTTCCTTTTTTTGCAGCATCCATGTCCTCACTATGTGTCCTTTATAGTCACTCTCATGCTTTATTACATTTATTATATTTCTGTCAAGTAATTATTATTGATATTTGCTAGTAGAGTATGTGATTTTAGACACAGGACTGGGACACAAGTAGCATACTTTTGATATTCTTTGTTACTCAATTTATTCATCTTAATTCCCCCCTACAGGGTACACCTTGTGTTTATTTGTCTTTAGCCTTTTTTATAATTTTTTTATATGTTGTTAATAAAAGCTTTCTGATTTTACGTAGGTTTGGATCTCTTCCTCCGACCAGCTATTTGTACTGGTTTTGTTTTTTTATGTTAATTTAAAATTTTGTATAATGTATAAATGGTGTATAATATTTCCTTGCTCAGAACAATGTGCAGGATTAATAGCAAAAAGAATATTATTAGCCCTGAGAAAGGGTTTTGGTATGAGTTGCAAACTGCAGCATAAAAGACATGCAATTCACCCTTATCCTGTCCCACACTATTCCTTCAGCACAATCTGTCCGCAAGTACTGCTAGCAGCAGTATTACTATTTATTGTAATTAGCCATACAAAGGCTGTTGTACTTAAAAGAAATATAAATGTGGATGAATCCCTGGCTAATAGGCAGCTACAATCCTATGCTTCTTTCACCAGCAACTCTCCCTATTCTGCTTGTGTCCAGGGTCCAGTGTGATGAGCATAGCATCAGCAATCTTATATAGACCTGATGATGCTATGCAGCCAGACAACCACAGTAATGCCACAACCAAGATGGCTACAGCATTACAATGACTGGAAGGTAATCATTGGCTGTCTAAAAAGCACCAAACATGTGGGACGGGGACTACAGCTCCCACTCGAATATTCAAAAAATACTGGCCGAGTAACGAACATCCCGAGCACACTGATGCTAGAGCGAGTAATGAGTAGTGACTAGCGTGCTGTCACATCAGTAGGAAGTCTGAACTCAAGTGGAGCTGGAATTACCACTTCTGAACTCGCCAGTGCTTTTGTTTCTATCTGTTTCTGGGTGCTTCTATAAGAATGTTTGGGGTCATTGTTTTGCTGTAAGACCCATGACCTAGAATGTGAACCCAGCTTTCTGACCCTGGGCACTACACTGCATCCCAAAATCCTTTGGGAATCCTCACATGTCATGATGCTTTGCACATAGTCAAGGCACCCGAGGCCAGAGACAACAAAACAAGTCTAAAATATCTTTCAATCTTCTCCATATTTGACTGTAACTACTGTGTTCTTTTGTTTTTAGGACGCATTTTGTTTACAATAATCAGTAGCATGATGTGCTTTACCAAAAACTCTGTCTTGAGGTGCGGTCACACCAAACGATGCACCAGCGAACCCGACAACGATGCAACCTTGTCAGGATCGCTGGTGCCTCACTAGATGATCACTGGTGAGCTGTCAAACAGGCAGCTCTCACCAGAGATCAGGACCAGCGAGGACACTGGTATCCAAGGTAAATATCGGGTAACTAAGCGCGCGCGGCTCTTAGTTACCCGCTGTTTACCTTGGACACCAGCTCCCAGCATGAACACGCAGGTATCCAAGGTACACAGTGGGTAACTAAGTGACACGCGTGCTTAATTACCCAATATTTACCTTGGACACCAGCTCCCTGCGTCTGCTTACAGCGCTGGGAGCTCGCTGACCGATGGTCTCCCGCTGGCACACAAAGCGATGCGCACTGGCCAGCTGGAGACCAACGATCAAAAAATGGCCCGGTCATTCCTGAATGATCAGCGATACCCGGTGGGGGAGCCGGTCGCTGATGCATGTAACACACAGCTATATTGCTTGCAAGATCACTGATGCGTCACAAAATCAGTGATCTCGCTAGCGATCTCGCTGTGTGTGATGGGGCCTTTGGTATCATCTGCCCACTAAACGTCTACTGGCCCTCTAAAAATAGTGGGGGCTACCTGCTGGCCCTCTATAAATTGTGAGGGCTCCTGATGGCCCTCCAAGTTTGAAACTTTACAGCATTAATACGACAAAGAAAATTCACCCTCCTCAGATGGATAAATTATAATGCATTAGCAATATATGGCTAAGCTGTCTGCTGGCCATCTAAAAATTCATAGCGGGGGCTGGCTGCTGGCCCTCTAAAATTCGAGCCACCTGATAGCCCTTTGACAATATTGAGTGCCATCTGCTGGCCTTCTAACAATAGTAAGTGCCACCTGATGGCCCTCTACAAATAGCGATGGCCTCTTGATGGCCCTAAAAAAAAATATTGTGACTTTCAGAGTCACACACCACATGGCCAGATAAGGTATTAAAATTATAACATTTTGCAAAAACACCCCAACGAAATCACTATGTGTAAACATAGCCTAAGGTTTGGAGGAGAATTTTTTTTTCTCTTATTTATTTTGCCTTATTTACAAGTCATTATCCTGGAAATAATGTTTTTTTAACATTTTTTTCAGTCAAATGCATTTTAAGTGCGGTTTTGCCTGTTTTATTGTCAGTCCTTAAAAGTGGGGTAATCCTCTGACGACATTGTTCCCAACAGTGACCTGGAATACTTGATACTCGAACACCCGAACATTACATTTTGCTCGACTTGAGTAACGAGTACCCGAGCATTTTAGTGCTCGCTCATCACTACTCTACAACAAATGTGAACACACTGTAGAAGAATTAGGATACACCTCACCTAGCAGCGGACATTTGTTTTATTTGTAACATTTGATTCACGTTAATCCTATTGTTCTTTAGTTACAATTTTACTACATCAATTTAGAATTTCTACGAAGTTTCTTTTTCTTCTACATAAAGCGATTCCTCTGCTGGTAACTGTGTAATCCAACAATATGTAAATTCAAAATGAAAATATTTGAGTTATTAGAGGACATAAACATTTCTGAAGTGGATAATTAAAGTATTTTCTAAATCAATGGTTTGTTAGATCATCATATCATTGTCCTCAACATAAGAGATTTCTTCAAACCAATCAAAGCGTTTGTTTTTATTTTCCTCCTCCGAGCCATCTTGGATCAACATTAACAATTCTCTTTGAATCTGTGTGTAATAACAAATTGAACTCTGGTAATTAAAATAATTTGCTAGTCATTATGAATTATTAATGAGTTTGAATATCTCTTGTCTCATTAGTATGTATCTGGTTGGATTTATTTGCATAACCCCAGAAACTATTACCTAGAGAAAAATCCAACATGCTGAGATTCGATTTCTTTTGCAAATTCCAAGATCCTGAGAGCAGAGATTGGGGGCCATACCAGCATTGAGACAGCATGTAAAGTTTCCATTACCCTCAATGCGATGTTTTTTGGCAGATTCTGCTATAATTATGCTAATTTTATGTTTGTTTTTTTTCTGAATAATGACAGTTTTATAATTACTTTTTAAACAAAGCACTTTAATCTTTCTATTATATTTGAGAACTGTCAGCTCTCGTCATGTCATCGAGTCTCAAAATTCACTTATAGGATACGGGACAGGTTACTTGATTTCCTTTTCTCCTGGTAGGTAAGGGTTAAATAAACAATACCATTATTGAAGTTATAATATTGATTTTCTCTCCCTAACTGGCAATCAGATTTTGGCCCACTCCTCAATACAGATCTTCTCCAGGTCTTTCAGATTTCAGGCCTGTCACTGGACAACATTGAGTTTCAAACATTTTTACATTGGGCTTAGGTCTGGAGACTGGCAAGGCCACTTCAGGACCTTGAAATGTTTCTTACGGAGCCACTTCTTAGTTGCCCTGGTTGTGTGGTTTGAGTCATTGTCATGCTGGAAAACGCAGAAACAACCCATCTTCAGAGCCGTTACTGAGCATGACTGTCATGATCCATGTTGGATTGGGACAGATGTAGCACAGATAACCTTTCTTTTCCTTTAAGTCTTTGGCTTAAGGTTAATTTTGCCCCCAGTGGCCGATGGGGTTATTACACTGTAGTTGCTTTAGTTCTGGTTTTGCCCCCGGTGGCCGCAGGGGTTATTACATGTAAATTACCAAGCAGGTGTGATTACCCTGGCTCCTACCTATAAAGGAGTGTCAGGTGTTCTCAATCACTGTTGGTGATATTGTTCATTCCCAACCAAACTTGGTGAAGAAAGGAGCTATTGTGAGGAGTTCCTTGCAGCTCAGCCAGAGCTTGGAATTAGCAGCTATTCAGGTGGAAGCTGGATCCGGGTGTTGTACTCCTTTGCTTGGAGCAATTGCAGCAGAGCAAAGCTAAGTTGTGTGCTTTCCCTGTTTTGTTGTATTTTCCTTGTGTGTATTAGTACAGTGGTGGGACTAGTGTCTGCACCATCCAGTTCACTAGTAAGGGATAGGTGCAGGGCGAGTTAGGAATTGAGGTATCCTGCTCGGTGACAGGTGAAGAGCCTGTATAGGGAACGTTAGGAGTGTTCAGGGACACTGCCACAGGGGAGTGCAGGAGGTCTCCACGTCCCCGTTCCATTGCAGGGACTCGCTGTTGTAACTGTTTCCCCGGTGTTCCCCTTGTTTGTCCTGGTTTGAGTGCCGTCCTGCGGGTCGCGGCACAGAGGACAGGTCACTCCGTGATAATGACCATATCCATGCTCCCATCAATAAGGTGCAGTTGTCCTGTCCCCTTTGTATAAAAGCACCTCCAAAGTATGATGTTTCCCCCACTATGCTTAGGATGGTGTTGTTGGGGTTGTTCTCATACTTCTTCTTCTTCCCAACACATTCATTGGAGTTGATACCAAAAAGTTTTATTTTGGCCTCATTGGAAAACATGACCTTGTCCCATGCCTCTTCTGGATCATCCAGATGGTCATAGGTGAACTTCAAACATGCCTGGACAAGTGCTGGCATGAACAAGTGGACCACGAGTGCCCTGCAGGATTTTAGTCCATGACGGTGTAGTGTGTTACTAATAGTAATGTTTGTGAATGTGGTCTCTGTCTCCTCAGGTCATTGACAAGGTCCTCCCATGTAGTTCTGGACTGATTGCTGTCCTTTCTCAGAATCAACCTTGCTACATGAGGCAAGATCATGCATGGAGCCCCAGATGAGGAAGATGGACAGTCATCTTGTGTTTCTTCCATTTTCTAATAATTGTACCAACAGTTGTTGAATCTCACCAAGCTGTTTGCCTATTGTCCTGTAGCCCATCCCAGTCTTGTGCAGGTCTACATTTGAGTCCTGGGTGCCCTTAGATAGCGCTTTCGTCTTGGCCATGCTGGAGAGGTTGAAGTTTGATTGATTATGTGGACAGGTGTGCTTCATACAGCTAACAAGTTCAAACAGGTGCAATTAATACAGGTAATTAGTGCAGAAGTGCAGAGTAGGAGGGCTTCTTAAATAAAAACTAACAGGTCTGTGAAAGCCAGATTTCTTGCTGGTTGGTGGGTGATCAAACATGTATTTCATGCAATAAAATGCAATTTAAAAATCATGCAATGTGATTTTCTATTTTTTTATTTTTAGATTCTGTTTCTCAAAGTTGAAGTGTACCTACGATAAAAATTACAGAGCTCTCCATTCTAAGTGGGAAATGGCTTCCTGCTGCTACCGGCGGTCACGTGTGCCGATACTTAAGAGAAACAGAATATTCATTTCTCTTAAGTATCGTCACACGTAACCACCGGTAGCAGCAAGAAGGCTCTGTCTGACACTGCGCGTCACTGAAGAGCCTTGAATACTCACTGCTCTCTGCGATGAACAGTCCTGATGAGTATTCCGGCAGCTGTGCTCTGCTTGTGAGCAGCGCATGATGTCCCTGCAATGTGCTGCTTACAAGCAATAAGCAGCTGCTGGCAATGGAGCAGGATGCTGCAAAGGAGAGGAGGAAGGAGGAGGAGGGGGAACCTGGTCAGATATATGTCCAACAATTATTAGGTCATGGTAGGACATGAGGTAGAACGTCTTCTGCCTCTGCCCCAGCTTCCAGTACATTTACCAAGTGAGCAGTTAAGGAGATGTAACATCTCTGACTGTGCTTACTGGTCCACATATCAGTGGTAATGTGGACCTTGCCATGGATAGCGGTGTGCAGTGCACACTTGACTTGGTCCACAACATGTTTGTACAGTGCAGGGATGGCCTGCCTGGAAAAGCAGTGGCGACTAGAAACAATGTACTGCAGGACAAACACCGACATCATTATTTTAAACTATACAACTTCACCAGCCGAAATGGCAGCATTTCAAACCCCGGTAATTTTGAAATGCTGACATTCAGAACCATGGCTCGTAGGTGGCTATGTTGGTATCTTCTCATTTTCTCAAGGATTTGGGGGATGGAAAGCTGAACACTTCCATGGGATAGTGTGGAGATGCTTGTTGACACTAGTGGGGGTGATGATGCTGTCACATTCTCTAAATGCAGGTAGGCAGGTGGTCCTGTTAATTGTAAGTGGAAGGAATAGGCTGAGACCCCAGCAGAAGGAGCAGAAGAAGGCTCAAATCTGTCTTGGTTTTTAAGGTGTGTATTCCACTGTACCTTGGGATGGGATTTCAGATACCTCTTCATACACGTGGTGCTCAAGTGTAGAATATTTGTTCCTCGCTTCAGGGTCTGCAAACCACCTATCCCTTGTTGGCAGCAGGTTCCCAGGAGAAATGTCACGCCAGGAAGCTCTTTTGAGCTCTTTGGTGTTCTTATAGCAGCAACGCGGTAGACAGTAGCAGCCGATGTACTGGCTAGGGGCTACCCACTGTGCCTTGGCAGTGTGGCCACCTCTTCTTGCTCCAAAATGTGCAAGTCACTAGAATGGCCTCTGCTCCATGTGGGGTCTAGGATCTCATCATTCCCCACATCATCTTCCACTGACTCTGTAACCCTGCCCTCCTTACCCGTCTGGACACTGCATAAAGGCACTGCAGTTGACAACTGAATTTCATCATCTATCAAGCAGGGGTCCAATATGCCCAATCTAGATGTATACTATTCTCAGCAGATTGTAAAACTAAAACTTAACATTTATTATTATATTTAAAATATCAATAAAATGCCAAAAAGTGCAAAAAAGTGCTTGTGCCAAGAAAAAGTGCAAGTAAAATAGCAACAAGTGCTATACCGCCTATTCTATTATAAGGACCAATTGACCTTGTATATTTTCTCAGGTCGTTATACAAGATATATCCTGCTACCAGAAGATTTATACACAGTATATCCCGCTTTTTATTGGATTGCAAGATATTAATCTCATGAATTATACATTTACAAACAGGTCTATATTAGCATGATTAAGTATCAACTGAAAGGGCTTAATAGCCTCACATATCTACTTGAAGACCAAAACTTAATAAATGTCCTTATTATTAAAGAAATGGCGGTATTCAATATTCACAAATCATACAGCCTTGCGACATATCAGTTGCTGTCCCAATCATTAATGTCTAACAAATACCTCACCTATGGAGACTTTAGGTCCTGGTTGTTAGCATTTTACAAACAAGGGCCAACATTAACATAGCTCTGATGGTGAGCTCTCAAATAGAAATGTTACACTCACCTGGAGGATCGTGACTCAGAACATCGATGCCCGCAGTCAATTTCTTATATGTGGGTCCCAACCTCAGCATGAACCATGGCGCCTTTGCCTTGCTGAGTGGCCTCTATCTCGAATAGTGTCTCCCAACGCATTTCATCATGAATTGACTCATCAGGGGAATAATGACATCTATCCCGCTGCATGAAAAAAAGCGCCTGACTGCAGGCATCGATGTTCAGATTCACAGCATGGCTGTCATGGCTCTGGAAGTGCCCACAGTCTAAAAGCTTGTTGATTGACTGCGCTGCAGCTTTTAAACAAGCTTTATTAGACTGGCGAATCTGAACAGGAAACCGGATTTACAGTAAAACATGCGTGTTCAGTACCAGACACTAGTTGTCCAGTACGAACTCTGAACTTTCTGGTTAGGTTTCACTTACCCCTAGTTATTATGTCCAGGGCATGTCTTGAAATAATTGCTATGAAGAACGGAAGAAGAGAGTTTTAGGTTAGTATGTTAAAATAAGTAAAGTACAATTATGACTTAGAGAGTAGGTAAACAAACATGCCAGAGTGCTACTATAATATGTCCAGTATTTCTTTCTTTCTCTTTCTTTCTTTTTTTCTTTTTTTCTTTCTTTCTTTCTTTCTTTCTTTCTTTCTTTCTTTCTTTCTTTCTTTCTTTCCTTTCTTTCTTTCCTTTCTTTCTTTCCTTTCTTTCTTTCTTTCTTTCTTTCTTTCTTTCTTTCTTTCTCTCTCTTTCTCTTTCTTTCTTTCTTTCTACATGTGTACTTTATACAGTACAAACCTTTTATCTGTGAATACATCTAATAGCTAAAGCAAAGAGAAACTTCAAATATATACAAGAATCACTTGCTCTTGGAGGCCTGACACAGTACACTAATTTAAGAAATAACTGTGTGATGCTTCATCTCTGTCAATAGCATGTAAAAGTTTGGTTACAATTTGACAAAATTACTGATATTGTGCACAGTTACCAAAATTGAAAATGAAATGATCTCTAAAAGGGAAAAAGTTAAAGATGGCACATTTCCTGTGTATTTTAGGCAAAAAAAATGTGTTTTTTACATGTAAAAATTTACAAAACAGAAAATGAGTCGATCCAAAAGTTTAGGCACCCTTTGAGATTTGTGCGCTCAGATAACTTCGACCAATGTTTTAGACGTTAATGAACAAACCATAACTCTAACAGGTTAATTATCATCATTAGAAAAGGCCATGTGATGCAAATTTTCCAGGTTTATAAAAACCCAGTCTCCTCTAACCTTGTGCCAAAAACAGCAGCCATGGTTTCTTCTAAGCAGTTGCTCAGCACTTTGAAAATGAAAATGGTGGAGGCCCACAATGCAGGGGAAGGCTACAGTTCAAAATACTGTATAATTAAGAAATGACAGTTAACAGGAACAACAGAAAAAAGGCAGGGAAAAACGGAATGGCTCACCGTGTCAATGTGCTTGGTAGCCTTGAATTTGCCAGCAGTGATCCAAAAAATTCCGTCGGATCACAATGAGAGGAAAAAAAAAAAGTTGCCGGATCACACAGCTGAATGATAAAAAACAATTCTTCTTTATTGACATTCTATGACTAAGGGCTGATAGCCAGAAACGCGTAAAAATGTTTTTATCTATTTGTAGATATATCTACACGTTTTTATGATGGTGTGCAATAAAGAAGAATTGTTTTTTATTATTCAGCTGTGTGATCCGACAACTTAGTAAACAGGAACAGTGGAGGTCAAGATAAGGTCTGGAAGACCAAGCAACATTTCTGCTCAAAAGATTGATAGAGAGGCAAATCAGAACCCCCGCTTAACTGCAAAAGATTTTCAGAAAGATTTAGCAAACTCTAGAGTTGTGGTACATTGATCTACTGTTCAGAGACTTCTGCACAAATATGGCCTTCATGTAAGAGACAAGAGACATCTGAAGAAAACATTTCCTGCATCCTCATGATAATATTTCAAGTTAGAAGCATGCAAAAGAATGTCTAATCAATCCTGATGTATTTTGGAAAAAAGTCCTGTAGACGGATCAGGTTAAAATAGAATTCTTTGGCCACAACGGACAAATGTAATTGTAGAGAAAAAATGGAGCAGAATTTCAGAAAAACATCTTGCCAATCATTAACCCCATTCATGACCCAGCCTATTTTGACCTTAATGACCTGGTCATTTTTTGCAATTCTGACAAGTGTCCCTTTATCAGGAACGTTTCAAAGGATCCTAGCGATTCTGAGAATTTTGAATTTTTATTCTGGTAAAGCAGAGAGTTATGTGACACAAAATAGTTACTAAACAACATTTCCCACATGTCTACTTTACATCAGCACAATTTTGGAAACAAAATTTTTTTTGTTAGGAAGTTAAAAGGGTCAAAAGTTGACCAGCGATTTCTCATTTTTACAATAAAATTTACAAAACCATTTTTTTAGGGACCACTTCAATTTGTAGTCACTTTGAGGGGTCTATATGGCAGAAAATACCCAAAAGTGACACCATTCTAAAAACTGCACCCCTCAAGGAACTCAAAACTACATTCAAGAAGTTTATTAACCCTTCAGATGCTTCACAGGAGCTAAAGCAACGCGGAAGGAAAAAATGGACATTTTAATTTTTCCCACAAAAATTTTCTTTTAGCATCAATTTTTTCATTTTCACATGGGCAACAGGATAAAATGGATCCTAAAATTTATTGGGCATTTTCTCCTGAGTACAACGATACCACATATGTGGTCATAAACCACTGTTTTGGTGCACGGCAGGGCTCGGAAGGGAAGGAGCGCCATTTGACTTTTTAAATTTAAACTACTGTATGCTGGAATATTTAGCAGTTGCCATATCGTGTTTGGAGAGTCCCTCCCTGTGTGCCTAAACATTGGAGCTTCCCCACAAGTGACTTTATTTTGGAAACTAGACCCTCCAAGGAGCTTATCTAGATGCATAGTGATTAGAGTTGAGCGATACCAGCCGATACTTGAAAATATCGGATTGGAATGGATCGGCCGATCTTAAAAAAAAATATCGGTATCGCCGATTCCGATACCGGGAACCAATGCAAGTCAATGGGGCCAAAATATCGGAATTAAAAAAAACCCTTTCTTTCCTTGTAGGTTAATTCTACATGAAGAAAAACAACTAAGAATAATGTAGAATGTATTGTGGGAGGTGGAGGAGACATTAAAGCCATAGAGTTTTAGCCCAATCAAAAGGAATAGCAGGAATTAAACTTTTTTTTTAAAGACGTTAGGAGTTACAAAGATATTGACTATGTTAGCCTCATTTATATTTTGCCAGACATGTACTGTATGTCTTCTTCTTCTTTCTTCTTCTTTCTTATTCTTCTTCCCTTTTTTACCTTCTTCTTCTTATTCTTCTTATTCCTTTTTTTACATTCTTCTTCTTCTTCCTTTTTTTACATTCTTCTACTTCCTTTTTTTACATTCTTCTTCTTCTTCCTTTTTTTACATTCTTCTTCTTATTCCTTTTTTTACATTCTTCTTCTTCCTTTTTTAAATTCTTCTACTTCCTTTTTTTACATTCTTCTTCTTCTTCTTCCTTTTCTTACATTCTTCATATTCTTCTTATTCAACAATTATTATTCTACATATTCAACTTCTTCATCTTCTTCCTATTCTTCTTCATCATATTCTTGTTTGTGTCAGGCATTCCTGTAGTTGTTATCTAGAAAAGTTAGAAATTTACACCTTCCGTTCTGCCTGTCACAAAAGATTTACAACAGGATTTGTCCGCGTTCAGTTTGGCCTGCAGCAGCAGGCCTTTTCCAGGGGCACCACGAGGAGGAACGGACTCACCCCCATACACTGCTTAGTCTTCTTCTGCTTATAAATAAGATAATATCATTTGCTCAGAGTATTAGTCTTATGCTTAATGTTCTTCTGCTTTGTTTTTTTTATGCTTCTTTGTCTTCTCTCTCTTGTTGTTCTGCATCTTGGTGGTTGTCTTCCTGTTCTTTGTCCTCTTGAACCAGCTGACGGTACTGGCACCCGGAGGGGCAGCAGAAGGAACAAGAGCCAATGGCACTACCGAGGACCAGCTGACGGTGCTGGAACCCGGTTACTAAGCAGGAGGTACCTGTGCTACAAAGCACTACCAAGGACCAGCAGACGTTGCCGGAACTCGGATACCGAGATGGAGGCACCTAGGCCAAAGGCTCTGATGAGAACCAGCTGACGGTGCTGGAACCCGGAGGGGTAGCATAAGCTGCAAGAGCAAATGTAAATAGCGAGGACCAGCTGACAGTGCTGGCACCCGGAGGGGCAGCAGAAGGAATAAGAGCCAATGGCACAACCGAGGACCAGCTGACGGTGCTGGAACCCGGTTACTAAGCAGGAGGTACCTGTGCTACAAAGCACTACCAAGGACCAGCAGACGTTGCCGGAACTCGGATACCGAGATGGAGGCACCTAGGCCAAAGGCTCTGACGAGAACCAGCTGACGGTGCTGGAACCCGGAGGGGTAGCATAAGCTGCAAGAGCAAATGGAAATAGCGAGGACCAGCTGACAGTGCTGGCACCCGGAGGAGCAGCAGAAGGAATAAGAGCCAATGGCACAACCGAGGACCAGCTGACGGTGCTGGAACCCGGTTACTAAGCAGGAGGTACCTGTGCTACAAAGCACTACCAAGGACCAGCAGACGTTGCCGGAACTCGGATACCGAGATGGAGGCACCTAGGCCAAAGGCTCTGACGAGAACCAGCTGACGGTGCTGGAACCCGGAGGGGTAGCATAAGCTGCAAGAGCAAATGGAAATAGCGAGGACCAGCTGACAGTGCTGGCACCCGGAGGAGCAGCAGAAGGAATAAGAGCCAATGGCACAACCGAGGACCAGCTGACGGTGCTGGAACCCGGTTACTAAGCAGGAGGTACCTGTGCTACAAAGCACTACCAAGGACCAGCAGACGTTGCCGGAACTCGGATACCGAGATGGAGGCACCTAGGCCAAAGGCTCTGACGAGAACCAGCTGACGGTGCTGGAACCCGGAGGGGTATCAGAAGTTACCCCTGAAAAGCAAAGTTGGCATGCCGCAAGCTGGCCGCAGTTACCGAATCACACAGTCCTACAGGGGGTGCTTGTCCTACTGGCACTATGGAACAAGCCTTTCTTACCAGAACCCGCAGTCCACATAGGAAGCACCTAAACTGCTGGCACCCTAGCCTCGGCTAACCCAACCGCAACACGACATGGCAACTTGGGGTGGCAAACTGACATTGACACTTCCCGGAAACAGCAGGAAGGGCTGGAACCAAGCTGGGCAGGAGGGAGTACCCGTGCCAAAGTCAGTTATGAGCAGCAACTGGCGATGTTGGAGCCCAGGACAAGCACTTAGCAGGCTGAGGCCTGATGTGCTGTCAATTGGGAGGCAGCAGGACAGATTGCCATCAAAACAGCAGGGGAACAGCTGACGTTACTGAACCCCACAAACACAGGAGCTAGTGTTTTACTCTGTGAAGACGGCACTTCCGAGCAACAACTGGCTGTGTTGAAGCCCAGGGACAAGCACGGAGCAGGCTGAGGCTGCATTGAAGAAATTTTAAGATCGGTTGTAGACTACTAATTTTAACCAAGCTCCACTTAGGCCTGTGGCTTCACTGATTTTCGTATTTCCCCTGTCCTCCAACCCCGCCAGTTACAGCTCCGAAGTGGCGTCTGCACAATCCACACTTGTTCCTGTGTTACAGGTGTTCAGTCCGGTCAGTTAATCCCCTGATGTGTGTCCGGCAATGTCGCCTGCTCTGTCCACATTCCCATAATGGGAATGTGGACAGAGCAGGCGACATTGCCGGACACACATCAGGGGATTAACTGACCGGACTGAACACCTGTAACACAGGAACAAGTGTGGATTGTGCAGACGCCACTTCGGAGCTGTAACTGGCAGGGTTGGAGGACAGGGGAAATACGAGAGACAGTGGAGCCACAAGCCTAATTGGAGCACGGTTAAAAATCAGTAGTGGTACGACTGTGTAGGCAGCAGGAGACTTTGCCATCTACACAGCAGGGGATCAGCTGACGTTACTGAACCCCACTGAGACACGGGAGCAAGTGTCTCTTTCCGTGTGGACGGCACTTCCGAACTACAACTGGCTGTGTTGAAGCCCAGGAAATTGGAGGGTGTAGGCAGAGGCCTACTGTATTTTGAATGAGGTGACAGCAGGAGAGACTGCCATCCACACAGCAGGGGATCAGCTGACGTTACTGAACCCCACTGAGACACGGGAGCAAGTATCTCTTTCCGTGTGGACGGCACTTCCGAACTACAACTGGCTGTGTTGAAGCCCAGGAAATAGGAGGGTGTAGGCAGAGGCCTACTGTATTTTGAATGAGGTGACAGCAGGAGAGACTGCCATCCACACAGCAGGGGATCAGCTGACGTTACTGAACCCCACTGAGACACGGGAGCAAGTATCTCTTTCCGTGTGGACGGCACTTCCGAACTACAACTGGCTGTGTTGAAGCCCAGGAAATTGGAGGGTGTAGGCAGAGGCCTACTGTATTTTGAATGAGGTGACAGCAGGAGAGACTGCCATCCACACAGCAGGGGATCAGCTGACGTTACTGAACCCCACTGAGACACGGGAGCAAGTATCTCTTTCCGTGTGGACGGCACTTCCGAACTACAACTGGCTGTGTTGAAGCCCAGGAAATAGGAGGGTGTAGGCAGAGGCCTACTGTATTTTGAATGAGGTGACAGCAGGAGAGACTGCCATCCACACAGCAGGGGATCAGCTGACGTTACTGAACCCCACTGAGACATGGGAGCAAGTATCTCTTTCCGTGTGGACGGCACTTCCGAACTACAACTGGCTGTGTTGAAGCCCAGGAAATAGGAGGGTGTAGGCAGAGGCCTACTGTATTTTGAATGAGGTGACAGCAGGAGAGACTGCCATCCACACAGCAGGGGATCAGCTGACGTTACTGAACCCCACTGAGACACGGGAGCAAGTGTCTCTTTCCGTGTGGACGGCACTTCCGAACTACAACTGGCTGTGTTGAAGCCCAGGAAATTGGAGGGTGTAGGCAGAGGCCTACTGTATTTTGAATGAGGTGACAGCAGGAGAGACTGCCATCCACACAGCAGTGGATCAGCTGACGTTACTGAACCCCACTGAGACACGGGAGCAAGTATCTCTTTCCGTGTGGACGGCACTTCCGAACTACAACTGGCTGTGTTGAAGCCCAGGAAATAGGAGGGTGTAGGCAGAGGCCTACTGTATTTTGAATGAGGTGACAGCAGGAGAGACTGCCATCCACACAGCAGGGGATCAGCTGACGTTACTGAACCCCACTGAGACACGGGAGCAAGTATCTCTTTCCGTGTGGACGGCACTTCCGAACTACAACTGGCTGTGTTGAAGCCCAGGAAATAGGAGGGTGTAGGCAGAGGCCTACTGTATTTTGAATGAGGTGACAGCAGGAGAGACTGCCATCCACACAGCAGGGGATCAGCTGACGTTACTGAACCCCACTGAGACACGGGAGCAAGTATCTCTTTCCGTGTGGACGGCACTTCCGAACTACAACTGGCTGTGTTGAAGCCCAGGAAATTGGAGGATGTAGGCAGAGGCCTACTGTATTTTGAATGAGGTGACAGCAGGAGAGACTGCCATCCACACAGCAGGGGATCAGCTGACGTTACTGAACCCCACTGAGACACGGGAGCAAGTATCTCTTTCCGTGTGGACGGCACTTCCGAACTACAACTGGCTGTGTTGAAGCCCAGGAAATAAAAGGGTGTAGGCAGAGGCCTACTGTATTTTGAATGAGGTGACAGCAGGAGAGACTGCCATCCACACAGCAGGGGATCAGCTGACGTTACTGAGCCCCACTGAGACACGGGAGCAAGTATCTCTTTCCGTGTGGACGGCACTTCCGAACTACAACTGGCTGTGTTGAAGCCCAGGAAATAGGAGGGTGTAGGCAGAGGCCTACTGTATTTTGAATGAGGTGACAGCAGGAGAGACTGCCATCCACACAGCAGGGGATCAGCTGACGTTACTGAACCCCACTGAGACACGGGAGCAAGTATCTCTTTCCGTGTGGACGGCACTTCCGAACTACAACTGGCTGTGTTGAAGCCCAGGAAATTGGAGGGTGTAGGCAGAGGCCTACTGTATTTTGAATGAGGTGACAGCAGGAGAGACTGCCATCCACACAGCAGGGGATCAGCTGACGTTACTGAACCCCACTGAGACACGGGAGCAAGTATCTCTTTCCATGTGGACGGCACTTCCGAGCTACAACTGGCTGAGTTGAAGCCCAGGAAATAGGAGGGTGTAGGCAGAGGCCTACTGTCTTTGGAATGCGGAGACAGCAGGAGAGACTGCCATCTCCACAGCAGGGGAACAGCTGGCATTGCTGAACCCCACTAACACTTGAACGAATGTGTTTGGCTCTGTGGAGACGACACTTCTGAACACCAACTGATGCTGTTGCAGCCCAGGATTAGGCGAGGAGCAGGCTGGGGCCTACTGGATTTTGAATGAGGTGACAGCAGGAGAGACTGCCATCCACACAGCAGGGGATCAGCTGACGTTACTGAACCCCACTGAGACACGGGAGCAAGTATCTCTTTCCATGTGGACGGCACTTCCGAGCTACAACTGGCTGAGTTGAAGCCCAGGAAATAGGAGGGTGTAGGCAGAGGCCTACTGTCTTTGGAATGCGGAGACAGCAGGAGAGACTGCCATCTCCACAGCAGGGGAACAGCTGGCAGTGCTGAACCCCACTAACACTTGAACGAATGTGTTTGGCTCTGTGGAGACGACACTTCTGAACACCAACTGACGCTGTTGGAGCCCAGGATTAGGCGTGGAGCAGGCTGGGGCCTACTGGATTTTGGCAGGTGAAGGCAGCAGGAGACTTGCCATCTCCACAGCAGGGGAACAGCTGGCAGTGCTGAACCCCACTAACACTTGAACGAATGTGTTTGGCTCTGTGGAGACGACACTTCTGAACACCAACTGACGCTGTTGGAGCCCAGGATTAGGCGTGGAGCAGGCTGGGGCCTACTGGATTTTGGCAGGTGAAGGCAGCAGGAGACTTGCCATCTCCACAGCAGGGGAACAGCTGGCAGTGCTGAAACCCACTAACACTCGAACGAATGTGTTTGGCTCTGTGGAGACGACACTTCTGAACACCAACTGACGCTGTTGGAGCCCAGGATTAGGCGAGGAGCAGGCTGGGGCCTACTGGATTTTGGCAGGTGAAGGCAGCAGGAGACTTGCCATCTCCACAGCAGGGGAACAGCTGGCAGTGCTGAACCCCACTAACACTTGAACGAATGTGTTTGGCTCTGTGGAGACGACACTTCTGAACACCAACTGACGCTGTTGGAGCCCAGGATTAGGCGTGGAGCAGGCTGGGGCCTACTGGATTTTGGCAGGTGAAGGCAGCAGGAGACTTGCCATCTCCACAGCAGGGGAACAGCTGGCAGTGCTGAACCCCACTAACACTTGAACGAATGTGTTTGGCTCTGTGGAGACGACACTTCTGAACACCAACTGACGCTGTTGGAGCCCAGGATTAGGCGAGGAGCAGGCTGGGGCCTACTGGATTTTGGCAGGTGAAGGCAGCAGGAGACTTGCCATCTCCACAGCAGGGGAACAGCTGGCAGTGCTGAACCCCACTAACACTTGAACGAATGTGTTTGGCTCTGTGGAGACGACACTTCTGAACACCAACTGACGCTGTTGGAGCCCAGGATTAGGCGAGGAGCAGGCTGGGGCCTGTTGTTTTCGGCAGGTGAAGGCAGCAGGAGACTTGCCATCTCCACAGCAGGGGAACAGCTGGCAGTGCTGAAACCCACTAACACTCGAATGAATGTGTTTGGCTCTGTGGAGACGACACTTCTGAACACCAACTGACACTGTTGGAGCCCAGGATTACGCATGCCGCATGCAGAGGCCAATGGGCAGCGGTTTTTATGGAGGTTGTGGACTACTACTGATTCTAACCATGCTCCACTTAGGCCTCTGGCTCCACTGTCTCTACTATTTACCCTGGCCTCCAACCCCGCCAGCTACATCTCTGAAGTGGCGTCAGCACAATCTACACTTGTTCCTGTGTTACTGGTGCTCAGTCCCGTCAGTTGATCCCCTGATGTTTGTCCGGCAAGTTCGCCAGCTCTGTCCTCATTCCCACTACTGGTTATGGGAATGTGGACAGAGCAGGAGACCTTGCCGGACACACATCAGGGGATAAACTGATGGGACTGAGCCACAGGAACACAGGAACAAGTGTAGATTGTGCTGACGCCACTTCAGAGATGTTGATGGTGGGGTTGGAGGTCAGGGGAAATAGTAGAGACAGTGGAGCCAGAGACCTAAGTTGGGCACGGTTAAAAATCAGTAGTGGTTTGAATGTTGATGGAGCTGGTGACTTTGCCGTCCACACAGCAGGGGATCAGCTGGCATTACTGAACCCCACTAACACAGGAGCTAGTGTGTTTCTCTGTGCAGACGACACAACTGAGCGACAACTGGCTGTGTTGAAGCACAGGGATTATAGTTCAGGTGGTAGAAAAATGAACACACCAGCAGACCAGGATACAGTTGCCAACCACTAATTTAGTCTGTAAGAGGAATGGCAAAGTCTTTTGAGATCCAGGCCTTGTTCATTTTCAGAAAAGTCAGCCGGTCAACATTATCGGAAGATAGTCGCGTGCGACGGTCTGTTAGCACACCACCTGCGGCACTAAAGACACGTTCCGATAATACACTGGCAGCAGGGCAAGCCAGCACCTCCAATGCATACTGGCTAAGCTCTGGCCATGTATCCAGCTTAGAGACCCAAAACTTGAAGGGGGAAGAGCCATCTGGGAGTACAGCGACAGGGCAAGACATGTAGTCTGACACCATCTGACGGAAGCGTTGCCTCCTGCTGACTCGAGGCGTCGCTGATGGTGTAGACAATTGTGGTGGACACACAAAACTTTGCCACATTTGGGCCATAGTGGTCTTGCCTTGTGCTGCGGCGCTGCCTCTGCTCCCTCTTTGTGCAGAGTTTCCTCCACTGCCTCGACGCACAGAGCTGCTTCTTAAAGCAATAGCAACAATGCTGTCGGGTGGAATGGAAAACATTATGGACTGCACCAGTGACTCTTCGTACTCCCGCATTTTACGCTCCCGGTTCAACGTTGGTATGAGCCTTTGTACGCTGTCCCGGTAGCGAGGATCTAGGAGGGTGTACACCCAATAATCAGCCGAGACGAGAATGTGGGCGATGCGGCGGTCGTTTCTCAGGCACTGCAGCATGAAATCAACCATGTGCTGCAGACTCCCAACTGCCAAAGAACCGCTGTCCCCTGTTTGAGGCGTGACCTCGGCCTGCTCTGCATCACCCCACCCTCGCTGTACATACTGAGTAGAGGTTTGTGTACCTCCCTCCTCTGGAGAGATGTCTTCCTCCTCCATCGACTCCTCCTCATCCTCCTCACAAAGTGTCCCCTGCCTAGGCCTTTGTGAGGAAACACGTAGCGCAGACTGTCCAGAAGCAGATGGCATTTGGGACTCCTCATCCTCCACCTCTTCCGAAACCTCATCCCTTAGTGCTTGCAGTGTTTGTTGAAGCAGGCAGATAAGGGGGACAGTCATGCTGACTAGTGCATCATCTGCACTCGCCATCCACGTGGATTCATCGAAGGCACGCAAAACGAGGCAAATGTCCTTCATAGAGGCCCACTCAATGGTGCTGAAGTGTGAACGGCGCACAGTGCGACTTGTTTGCGCCTGATGCAGCTGGTACTCCATGAGTGCTGCCTGCTGCTCACACAACCGCTCCAACATATGTAACGTTGAATTCCACCGGGTGGGTAGGTCACATATGATGCGATGTTCCGGAAGGCCAAATCGTCACTGCAGAGCAGCGAGGCGCGATCTTGCCGTGCTGGAACGTCGCAAGTGAGCGCACTCTATGCGGACCTTGTGCAACAGTGCATCAAGATCCGGATAGTCCCTCAGAAAGCTCTGCACGACCAAGTTAAGAACATGTGCCAGACATGGGATGTGTGAGAGGTTGCCTAGGCCAAGAGCTGCCACCAGATTTCGGCCATTGTCACACACTACCAAGCCCGGCTGGAGATTCGCTGGCCCAAACCACACATCGCTCTCCAGCTTGATAGCATTCCAGAGCTCCTGCGCTGTGTGGCTTCGATTCCCCAAAGAAATTAATTTGAGTACAGCCTGTTGACGTTTGGCCACGGCTGTGCTCATATCGGTCGTAACAGGCTCCTGCTCTGCTGTTTCTGAGGAACTTGAGTAGGAGGAGGAGTCTATGTGTACAGACTGGAGTCCTGCAATCCGTGGCGTTGGAAGAACACGTACAGCGCCACTCTCCAGATCCGTACCCGGCTCCACAACATTGACCCAGTGGGCAGTGAGGGAAAGGTATCGTCCCTGTCCATGGTTACTGGTCCACGCATCGGTGGTCAGGTGGACCTTGCTACTAACGGCGTTTAGTAGCGCATGTTTTATTTTGCCCTCAACATGTTTCTGCAGGGCAGGGACGGCTCGCCTGCTGAAATAAAAGCGGCTGGGCACGTTGTATTGGGGGACTGCCAATGCCATTAAGTCCCGGAAGGTGTCAGTGTCCACCAGCCTGAATGACAGCATTTCAACTGCCAGAAGTTTGGCAATGCCAGCATTCAGAGACTGTGCTCGGGGATGGTTTGCCGAGTAAGGGCGCCTTTTATCCCATGCCTGTGCTACCGATGGCTGTGATGGATGGGAACGTGCTGCTATGGGTGTAATCTGACAGGGTCTCCGGACAACAGTGGCAGAGGTTCTTCCTTGGCGATCCTGTGAGGAAGCCGAACCAGCAGTGTGTGAGCTGGAGGAAGAGGTCCCAACAGGAACTGAAGAGGTGGTAGGTGGTGCTGTACGTTGGCCTACGTCTTCAGGGTGTCTCTGCAACTCCAACTCGTGCTTGGTGCGCACATGTTTCCACATATTTGTGGTATTGAGGTTGCTGACATTTCTCCCTCTTTTGACTCTCTGATGACACAGCTTGCATTTGACAAAGCAAATGTCATCTGCAACTGTGTCAAAAAAGGACCACGCACTGCAACTCTTGGGAGCGCCCGGTTTGCCTTTGGAATGAGGAATGCTCCTAACGGGTGCCGAAGTGGAGGGTACAGGCAACCAAGTCTTCCCCCTCCCTCTGCCTCCTGTTTTGGCCGGTAGGGGAATCTCTTCCTCCGAGCTGCTCCCACCACCTTCCTGTTCCTCACGCCATGATGGGTCAAGGACCTCATCATCTTCCCTCCCCTCTTCAAACAGCTGCTTCTCCGGGGTTGTCTCGCCAGCACCGTACGCACCAGAAAGTGACAACTGAGTCTCGTCATCATCTGATGCGTACTGAGGTGTGCTGACCATAGGCACTGGCCCACTCGCCTCTTCAGATTCAGAGGGACAAAGAAGTTGCGCATCACTGCATACTCCCTCTTCTTCACATTCAGGAATGCTGCTTGGCTTGCCCCCTCTTTCCAAGCCAACAGATTCCGAGAACAGAAGTAGAGACTGTGATGGCTCCTGTCCATGTCTCTCTGACTGCCTGGGCACTTTGGCAGGTGGTGAAGAGACAGATGGTTGCTCTTCGGTGCTCTGACCCTGAGAGGATGCGGAAGTAATTGAAGTCGATGCGTTAGCTGCCATCCATCCGACAACGGCTTCAATTTGTTCCTCCCGCAGCAGTGGGGTACGTTGAGGTCCTACAAAGCTGCGCATAAAGGACTGTTGCCTGCTAAAACTGGGGGATGCTGATCCACTGGTGCCCGCAGCAGGCCCAGAATCCCCACGTCCTCTACCTGTAGAATCCCCACGTCCTCTCCCTGCAGAATCCCCACGTCCTCTCCCTGCTGAAACTCCACGCCCACGCCCACGCCCACGCGCCTTACTCCCTGCCTTCTTCATCTTGCAAGACTGCTTAAGATAGGCAGAAAAGTACAAAGGGGGGCCTTAGTGTGCTTATTCCTGAACAGCTGGTTACAGGTACAAGAAACACTAATTTTATGAAGTGTGTGTGTGTGGACTACACTTTAATAGGAGCTGATGTGGCCTACACAAGTTCCAAATGTAGTGTTTGGTGAACTTTTTTTGTGGTTTCTTTGTTGGAAACAAACTCAAAGTATGTGAACAAAGAATTGAAACTGATAGTATCACCAACTTTTTGGAGCTATTACAATGCAGGCAGGTAACCTACAATGCAAAAGATGAGGCTCCAAAAAAATTGGGTAATACTAATCTGGCTGCGCCGGCAGGGCACAAGCCAGAAAAAAAGGCTCCTCTATCTACTCCTATATAGTGTTTGCAACCAACCAATGTTGATGGATACGGATGGATGCACACTAATAGGAGAAGAAAAAATGAGCTGCACTCAAAGACAAATATGTGTGAGGCAGTGACGCACGTTGAGCGTCCTACAACCAGACGTAGCTGCAGGACACTCTACTCAGCGTGAGCTGCACTCACACACAGTCAGAGACCTCTCAGACAGCCGTCAACAGTGCAGCTAAGTGGGCACTGGCACTGACAGGCTGCAGATAGGCTCCGCTGTGTACTCCTATATAGTGTTTGCAACCACCGTAGATGGAGACGGATGGATGCACACTAATAGAAGAAAAAATGAGCTGCACTCAAATAAAAATATGTGTGAGGCACTGACGCACGCTGAGCGTCCTACAGCCAGACGTAGCTGCAGGACACACTACTCAGCGTGAGCTGCACTCACACACAGTCAGAGACCTCTCAGACAGCCGTGAACAGTGCAGCAAAGTGGACACTAGCACTGAAAGGCTGCAGAAAGGCTCCGCTATCTACTACTAGTGTTTGCAACCAACGTATATGGATACGGATGGAAGCACACTAGATTGAAATTATGTAAAAAATGCAGCTCAAAAAATAAAAGATGTATGAGGCAGCAGTGATCACACTGGGTGGCCTACAGCCTGACGTGGCTGCAGGACCCACTCCACAGCGTGAGCTGCACTCACACAGCCCTTGCAGACAGCTGTGAACACTACTGCTAGGGCAAAGAAGGCTACAGTGGTGGTTTATGTAGCCTGGGTAAAGCACTAGATGTTTGGTGGAATCGCTATTTCTAACTGTCCCTCACAGTCTTCTACAGCAGCCTGTCCCTAACTGAATTCACAGCAGAGTGACCAGAAATGGCGGCTGCGGTGGCTTTTATAGTGCATCATGACATCATTTCGGCAGCCAATCACAGCCATGCCAATAGTTAACATGCCTACATGCCTAACAGGATGTGCCCACACTTCGGAGGATTCCCATTGGCTTAATCAAAGCAAGCAGGCTCATAGCATGATGGGAACTTCCGATTCCGATTCCGGAATCCGATATGACAAAAGTATCGGAAGTCCGTATCGGAATTCCGATACCGCTAATATCGGCCGATACCCGATACTTGCGGTATCGGAATGCTCAACACTAATAGTGATCACTTTGAACTCCCAGGTGCTTCACAAATTGATCCGTAAAAAAAAGTACTTTTTTTTCACAAAAAAATTATTTTATCCTCTGTTTTTTCATTTTCACATGGGCAACAGGATAAAATGGATCTTAAAATTTGTTGGTCAAATTCTCCTGAATACACGGATACCTCATATGTGGTCGTAAACCACTGTTTGGGTGCACGGCAGGGCCCGGAAGGGAAGGAGCGCTATTTGACTTTTTGAATGGAAAATTAGCCCCAATCGTTAGCGGACTCAATGTCGCGTTTGGAGAGCCCCTGTGTGCCTAAACAGTGAAAAACCCCCACAAATGAAACCATTTTGGAATCTAGACCCCTTAAGGAACTTGTCTAGCTGTGTGGTGAGCACTTTGAACTCCCAAGTGCTTCACAGAAGTTTATAACGCAGAGCAGTGAAAATAAAAAATAATTTTTTTCCTCAAAAATGAATTTTTAGCTCGCTATTTTTTATTTTCACAAGGCTAACAGGAGAAATTGTACAACAAAAGTTTTTGTGCAATTTGTCCTGAGTACACCGATACCCCATATGTGGGGGGAATTTGGGTGCATGGGAGAGCTCAGAAGGGAAGGAGCGCCATTTTGGAATGCAGACTTTGATGGAATGTTCTGCGGGCGTCATGGTGCGTTTGCAGAGCCCCTGATGTGCCTAAACAGTATAGAGCCCCCACAAGTAACACCATTTTGGAAACTAGACCCCCTAAGGAGCTTATATAGATGTGTATTGAGCACTTTGAAACCCCACATGCTTCACAGAAGTTTATAAACGCAGAGCCATGAAAATAACAAAATCATTTTTTTCCCTCAAAAATTATTTTTTAGCCTGCTATTTTTTTTATTTTCCCAAGGATAACAGGATAAATTGGACCCCAAACTTTGTTGTCCAGTTTGTCCTGAGTACACTGGTACCCCATATGTGGGGGGAACCACTGTTTGGGTGCATGACAAGACTCAGAAAGGAAGGAGCGCGATTTGACTTTTTGAATGGAAAATTAGCTCCAATCGTTAGCGGACATCATGTCGTGTCTGGAGACCCCCTGTGTGCCTAAACTTTGGAACTCTGTCACAAATGACCCCATTTTTGAAACTAGACCCCCTAAGGAACTTATCTAGATGCATAGTGGGCACTTTGAACCCCCAGGTGCTCCACAGAAGTTTATAACGCACAGCTGTGAAAATAAAAAATCTTTTTTTTTTTCACAAACAATTATTTTTTAGCTCGCAATTTTTTATTTTCAAAATGGTAACAGGAGAAATTGGACCCCAAAAGTTTTTGTCTAGTTTGTCCTGAGTACGCTGGTACCCCAAATGTGGGGGGAACCACTGTTTGGGCACACATCGGTGGCTCGAAAGGGAAGTAGTGACGTTTTGAAATGCCGACTTGATGAAATGGTCTGCGAGCGTCTTGTTACGTTTGCAGAGCCCCTGATGTGCCTAAACAGTAGAAACCACCCACAAGTGAACCCATTTTGGAAACTAGACCCTGCAAGGAACTTATCTAGATGTGTGGTGAGCACTTTGAACCCCAAATGTTTCACAGAAGTTTATAACGCAGAGCCGTGAAAATAAAAAAATATTTTTTTTGCTCAAAAAATGATTTTTTTAGCCCGCAATTTTTTATTTTCACAAGGGTAACAGAAGCAATTGGACTTCAACAGTTGTTTCACAGTTTGTCCTGAGTACGCTGGTACCCCATATGTGGGGGGGAACCACTGTTCGGGCACACGTTGGGGCTCGGAAGGGAAGTAGTGACGTTTTGAAATGCCGACTTTGATTGAATGGTCTGCGGGCGTCATGTTACGTTTGCAGAGCCCCTGATGTGCATAAACAGTGGAAACTCCCCACAAGTGAACCATTTTGGAAACTAGACCCCCCAAGGAACTTATCTAGTTGTGTAGTGAACACTTTAAACCCCCAAGTGCTTCACAGAAGTTTATAACACCCGGGTATGAAAATAAACAAATCATATTTTTTCCACAAACATGATCTTCTAGTCCCCAATTTTTTATTTTCCCAAGGGTAATAGGAGAAATTAGACCACAAAAGTTGTTGTCCAATTTGTCCTGAGTACGCTGATATCCCATATGTGGGGGAAAACTACTGTATGGGCACTCGTTGGGGCTCGGAAGGGAAGTACTGACGTTTTGACATGCCGACTTGATGGAATGGTCTGCGGGCGTCATGTTACGTTTGCAGAACCCCTGATTTGCCTAAATAGTAGAAAGCCCCCACAAGTGACCCCATTTTGGAAGCTAGATCCCCAAGGAACTCATCTAGGTGAGCACTTTGAATCCCCAGGTTCTTCACAGAAGTTTATAACGCAGAGCCGTGAAAATAAAAAATCATTTTTTCCACAAAAATATTTTTTTAGCCCCCAATTTTTTATTTTCCCAAGGGTAACAGGAGAAATTAGACTGTCAAAGTTGTTGTGCAATGCTTCCTGACTATGCTGATACTCCATATATGGGGGTAAACCACTGTTTGGGTACACTTCGGGACTCGGAATGGAGGGAGCACTGTTTGACCTTTTGAACGCAAAATTGGCTGGAATAAATGGTGGCACCATGTCGCGTTTTGAGACCCCCTGCTGTGCCTAAATAGTGGAAACCCCTCAATTCTAACTCCAACCCTAGCCCTAACACACTCCTAAACCTAATCTCAACCCTAACCATAACCCTAACCACAACCCTAACCCCAACACACCCCTAACCCTAATCCCAACTCTAACCCTAACTACAAGCCTAACCCTAATCCCAACCCCAACCCACCCCTAACAATATTCTTAACCCTAATTCCAACCCTAACCCTAATCTCAACCCTAATTCAAACCCTAACCCTAATTCCAACCATAACCCTAATTCTAACCCTAACCATAAATCTAACCTTAACCCTAATGGAAAAATAAAAATATTTTCTTTATTTTATTATTTGTCCCTACCTATGGGCGTGATAAAGGGGGAGTTAATTTACTTTTTTTAATTTTGATCACTGTGAGAGTTTATCACAGTGATCAAAATGAATGAACGGAATCTGCCAGCCGGCAAATTGAACGGGCGCACTGCACATGCACCCGCCATTTTGAAAGATGGCGGCGCCCATGAAGGATCCGGCAGGGACACCGGGATGGACTAACGTACATAGGAGGGGGGGATCAGAAGGCGGGGGGAGCGGAGAGAAGGGGGAGAGGAGCAGATGTGATCGCCCCGTCAGTCGGTGGAGGGGGATCGGATCTCGGTCTCCAGCCATGGCAGATTCTATTGCAGCATCGGCCATGGCTGGATTGTAGTATTTCACCAAATTTCATTGGTGAAATATTTCAAATCGCTCTGATTGGCTGTTTCACTTTTAACAGCCAATCAAAGCAATCGTAGCCACGGGGGGTTAAGCCACCCACTAGGGTGAAGCACAGAGGGTCCTGTATGTGTGGCTCGGGTGAGCTTTCAGTGACCCTGGTCACCCGACCCACAGGGGGCTATCAATTCATGACACCACATAGGCATCATGGGTCGGATTGGCACCGACTTTCATGATGCCTACGTGGTGTCAAAGGTCAAGAAGGGGTTAAGCATGGGGATGGATTAATCATGCATTGGGTTTGTGTTGCAGCTAATGATATGGTGGACATTTCACAGGTAGAAAGTAGAATGGATTCAATGAAATTTCAGTACATTATTGATTCAAGCATAATACTGTCTGTAAAAAAGCTGAAGTTGAAAAGAGGATGGCTTCTACAAATGGATAATGATCCTAAACACTTATCAAAATCCACAATAAACTACCTCAACAGGCTCAAACTGAAGGATTTTAAATGGCCCCCACAGTTCTCTGATCTGAACATCATTGAAATTCTATGACTAGACCTTAAAATAGCAGTGCCTTCAAAATTGCGTAGGAATCTCACGGAACTAGAAGAATTTTCCAAGGAAGAATGGATGAAAATCTTTCAAACAAGAAAGGTTCTTGGCTGGCTACAAAAAGTGTCTCTATGCTGTGATACTTGCAAAAGGGGGTGCTACTAGTTACTAACCATGCAAGGTACCCACATTTTTGCACTGGCCCAATTTCTATTTTGTAATTTTTAAAATGTAAAAGATGAATATATATATATATATATATAGTAAGGTAGCGCTGTTATTCAAGTAGGGGATCACTTGCTTGGCAGCCAAATTATCACGTCTGGCACAGGTTTTCCACAAAATCATAACTCCATGCGGTTCATTATGCAGCATAAACCAAGGCAAGCAACATAAAGTTCATATACAAAGCATAGCTTCCATGACAGAGCTTCACTCTGTTTATCCTGTTGTCATACAGGTTATGCACTGTTTAATGCGCAGGCTTTCTAGCCACCAAGTTATCTCTCCCAGTCAGGGTTTACCTCACGACTGCTTCATACTCCAGACGGTCATTCCCTCCCCTGGGTACTCTCAGATACTGGCAGCCATTACATCCAGCATTCAGGTGCTGTCAGGAAAGGAATCCCTGTTATGAATGAGTCACCGTAGGAGGCAAAAACAGAAATACAAGCTAAGTCCAGAAAACCAGAGAAGTTGGCAACTATCAGATTGCAGACCCCTGAACCTATCAACACAACTAGCAGTAGCCGTGGGGGGTTCCTACGATGCCCTAGACCCCTCGATCACAGCCGGAGAATTAAATAGGCCTAAAGAAAGAAAGGGGAAATCTAAACTGCCCCAGAGCAGACCCCAAAGCAATAGGCAGCCCCCAACATATAATGACGGTGAAGCAAGATGAAAACACTAACACAGACAGAAAGATAGACTGAGCAAAGACGGGGCCCAAAACTACCTAGATAGGAAAGGACAGGAAGGCTGCTGTCTGCAATCTGCCAAAACCCTATCAAAGACAAAAGCCAACAAGCTGATATGAAAAAGGCCCTGAAGCAGCTAGGCTTCAAAAACTAAATCAGCACTCAGGTATTTTCAGAAGACAGAGCTAAAGGAATTTAGCACACCCCAGCAGGGAATGGCAGAAATCCAGAAAAACAAAGCAAAACAAAGTCAAAGCACCAATGCAAAAAGCCGAGCAGCAAACTTAGCTTTAGAGGAGCAGGAATTCAGACTGGTCTCCAAGGATCCCACAGAGAAATCACCCGCAGGGCAGAAGGGCGTCGGCAGCCTTATATCCAGTCAGTAACTCCACTCAGCCAGTCATCATCATCAGCCTCAGGTGTTTGATAATCAGGCTCACTACCTTTCTTTACCAGAAGAGGGAGTTCCTCGGGCCTCAGTAGTGAAGGGGAAAATGAACTCACAACAGTACCTCCCCCTTGAGGAGGGGTCACCGAACCCTCAACAACGCCACCAGGGCGATCAGGGTGAGCCCGATGAAAGGCACGCACCAATCAATCGGCATGAATATCAGAGGCACAGACCCAGGAATTATCCTCCTGACCATAACCCTTCCACTTAACCAAATACTGGAGTCTCCGTCTAGCCAGACGGGAATCCAGTACTTTCTCTACCTCATATTCCATGTTACCTTCAACCAATACAGGGTCTGGAGGTGCCACCCCCGGAACAACAGGTTCAACAAACCTCTTCAACAAAGATTTATGGAACACATTATGGATTTTAAATGTAACAGGAAGAGCCAAACGAAAAGAGACCGGATTAATAATCTCCACAATCTTGTAAGGTCCAATAAATCTAGGCTTAAACTTAGGAGAAGCCACCTTCATAGCAATATTTTTTGATGATAACCACACCATATCACCAACCTTAAACTGGGGACCAATGGTCCTATGTCCGTTTCCTGGGAGAGAGATAACTTATCCACCACTTGGTCCCAGATCTGGTGCATTCTCTCCACCACCGTGTCAACACCTGGGCAGGCAGAGGGCTCCACCTGCCCTGAAGAAAATCGAGGATGAAACCCAAAGTTACAAAAAAAAGGTGACATCAAAGTGGCAGAACTAGCTCTATTATTTAAAGCAAATTCAGCCAAGGGCAAAAATGAAACCCAATCATCCTGATCAGCAGAAATAAAACATCTCAAATATGACTCCAAGGTCTGGTTTGTTTTCTCTGTGTGCCCATTGGTCTGAGGGTGAAAAGCAGAGGAGAAGGACAACTGAATTCCCAGCCCGGAACAGAAAGTTCTCCAAAATCTAGACACAAACTGGACTCCTCTGTCAGATACAATGTTCTCAGGAATCCCGTGCAAACGAACCACCTGTTGTAAAAACAGGGGCACCAACTCAGAGGAAGACGGCAACTTAGGGAGTGGTACAAGATGAACCATCTTAGAGAACCTATCACAAATCACCCAAATAACAGTCATCCTTTGAGAGACAGGCATATCAGAGATGAAATCCATTGAAATATGGGTCCATGGCCTCTTGGGGACAGGCAAAGGCATCAACAACCCACTAGAGCGAGAACACGATTTAGACCGGGAGCACGTCCCACAGGACTGCACAAAATTCCTGACATCATGAGACAAGGAGGGCCACCAAAAAAACCGACTCACCAGATCTCTAGTACCAAAAATACCTGGATGACCAGCCAAAGCAGAGCAATGAACTTCAGACATCACTCTCTTCTTCCACTGGTCAGGAACATACAACTTTCCACTGGGACAACGCTCAGGTTTGTCCTCCTGGAACTCTTCCACAGCACGTCTCAAATCGGGCGAGATGGCAGAAAGAACTACCCCTTCGCCTAAGATGGTAGCAGGCTTGGTCACCACAGGAGAATCAGCAAAGAAGCTCCTAGAGAGGGCGTCTGCCTTGACATTCTTCGTTCTAGGAAGAAAAGAAACCACAAAATCAAAACGTGTAAAAAACAAGGCCCACCTAGCCTGTCTAGGGTTCAAGCGCTTAGCCGACTCTAGGTAAATCAAATTCTTGTGGTCAGTGAGGACCACGACTTGATGCTTAGCTCCCTCCAACCAATGTCTCCACTCCTCAAATGCCCATTTCATGGCCAACAGTTCCCTATTCCCCACATCATAGTTACATTCAGATGGAGAGAACTTTCGGGAAAAGAAAGTACAGGGATTCATTTTAGATGTTACAGGATCCTTTTGGGACAAAACAGCTCCTGCACCAATCTCAGAAGCATCCACCTCTACCTGGAATGGAAGTGAGACATCAGGTTGCCGCAAAACCGGGGCGGAGGTGAATCTTCGCTTCAGCTCCAGAAAGGAAGAAACAGCCTCCGGAGACCAATTTAACACATCAGCACCCTTCTTAGTCAAATCAGTCAATGACTTGGCAATACTAGAAAATTTTGCTATAAATTTCCGATAAAAATTAGCAAAACCCAAAAACTTCTGGAGGGCCTTCAAAGAAGTGGGCTGAACCCAATCGTAAATGGCCTGTACCTTGGCCGGGTCCATTTCAATAGTTGACGGGGACAAAATAAATCCCAAAAAAGAAATCCTCTGTACTCCAAAAAGGCATTTAGATCCTTTGACATACAGGGAATTCTCCCTCAAGATCCGGAGCACAGTCCGAATATGTTCCACATGAGAATCCCAATCCTTGGAGAAGATCAAAATATCATCCAGATAGATAATCAAAAATTTATCGACAAAATCTCGGAAAATATCGTTCATGAAGCACTGGAAGACAGAAGGGGCATTAGTGAGCCCAAAAGGCATCACCAGGTACTCAAAATGTCCCTCCGGAGTATTAAACGCCGTCTTCCATTCATCCCCATGCTTAATGCGAATAAGATTATACGCCCCCCTGAGGTCAAGCTTGGTAAACCAGCAAGCACCTTTAACTCTGGAGAATAGATCAGAAATCAGGGGTAACGGATACTGATATTTAACAGTAATTTTGTTGAGGGCACGATAATCAATACAAGGTCTTAATGATCCATCCTTTTTGGCTACAAAAAAAAAAACGGCACCTAAGGGTGACGAGGATGGTCTAATATGACCCTTCTCCAACGCCTCCTTAATATAGGATCGCATAGCCTCGTGCTCGGGTACAGATAAATTGAAGAGCCGACCCTTGGGAAATTTACACCCCGGGCTCAGTTCAATTGCACAGTCATAACTCCTATGAGGAGGCAGAGACGCAGACTCATTCTCACTAAATACATCATAAAAGTCCGCCAAATAATCAAGAACATCACGCGACTGAGGAGAGGTGGAAAACACCGGAGCCTCACTAAAGGCACACCGACAACCCCAACTCACCACAGACACAGATTTCCAATCCAAAACTGGATTATGAATTTGTAACCAGGGAAACCCCAGAACAATAGTATCATGCAGATTATGCAACACCAAAAATCTGCAATTTTCTTGATGGTCTGGGGCGACCCGCATTACCACCTGGGTCCAAAACTGAGGTTTATTTTTAGCCAAAGGAGTAGCATCAATCCCCCTCAAAGGGATAGGCGTCTGCAGAGGTGTCATCGGAAATCCACAACGTTTAGCAAAATCCAAGTCCATTAGGTTTAGGGATGCTCCCGAATCCACAAAAGCCTTGGCAGAAAATGTGGACAGGGAGCAGATCAGAGTAATAGCCAGAAGAAACTTAGGTTGAACACCCCCAACAGAAAACGTGTGTGCAAAGCGTTTCTCTCGTTTAGGACAGACAGAAATAATATGCGAGGCATCTCCACAGAAAAAACACAACTTATTACGCCTTCTGAACTCCTGACGCTGCTCTCTGGAAAAAACTCTATCACATTGCATAGGTTCAGACATTTGTTCAACAGGTGGCAACACCTCTCGTGCAGCTTTGCGTTCGCGCAAACGCTGATCAACCTGAATGGCTAATGACATAGAATCGTCAAGACCAGAGGGAACAGGAAATCCCACCATAGTATCTTTTACGGCTTCTGACAACCCCTTCCGAAAGAGAGCAGCCAAGGCATTATCATTCCAGGTAGTAAGTACTGCCCACTTTTGGAATTTTTGACAGTACAATTCTGCAGAATCACGACCCTGGTTCAATGCCAGCAGGGTCTTTTCAGCCTGATCAATGGCATTAGGTTCATCATACAACAACCCCAAGGCCTGAAAAAATGCGTTCACATTAGTCAGAATAGGATCATCTGGTTTCAAAGAAAACGCCCAATCCTGGGGATCGCCATGCAGCAAAGAGATGACAATTTTAACCTGCTGCGCGGAGCTCCCTGATGAGTTAGGCTTCAAGGCAAAAAATAATTTACAATTATTTTTGAAATTCAAAAATTTAGACCGATCCCCAAAAAATACATCAGGTGTAGGAATCTTTGGTTCAGCAGCATGTGAATGAGCAAGGTAGGCGGAAATTCCCCGCACTTCCGCAGCGAGCTGCTCCACACGATCAGACAATTGCTTTATCTCCATTGAGAGAAAAAAAATTCCCCCTACGGCCTCAGAGATATAGAGGAAAAAATATACGCACCTTTTTTTTTTTTTTTTTTTTTAACAATTCTTTCCTGCTATTGAGTACCCTAGGATCTGCAGTATGGCGGGTGATTCTGTTATGAATGAGTCACCGTAGGAGGCAAAAACAGAAATACAAGCTAAGTCCAGAAAACCAGAGAAGTTGGCAACTATCAGATTGCAGACCCCTGAACCTATCAACACAACTAGCAGTAGCCGTGGGGGGTTCCTACGATGCCCTAGACCCCTCGATCACAGTCGGAGAATTAAATAGGCCTAAAGAAAGAAAGGGGAAATCTAAACTGCCCCAGAGCAGACCCCAAAGCAATAGGCAGCCCCCAACATATAATGACGGTGAAGCAAGATGAAAACACTAACACAGACAGAAAGATAGACTGAGCAAAGACGGGGCCCAAAACTACCTAGATAGGAAAGGACAGGAAAGCTGCTGTCTGTAATCTGCCAAAACCCTATCAAAGACAAAAGCCAACAAGCTGATATGAAAAAGGCCCTGAAGCAGCTAGGCTTCAAAAACTAAATCAGCACTCAGGTATTTTCAGAAGACAGAGCTAAAGGAATTCAGCACACCCCAGCAGGGAATGGCAGAAATCCAGAAAAACAAAGCAAAACAAAGTCAAAGCACCAATGCAAAAAGCCGAGCAGCAAACTTAGCTTTAGAGGAGCAGGAATTCAGACTGGTCTCCAAGGATCCCACAGAGAGATCACCCGCAGGGCAGAAGGGCGTCGGCAGCATTATATCCAGTCAGTAACTCCACTCAGCCAGTCATCATCATCAGCCTCAGGTGTTTGATAATCAGGCTCACTACCTTTCTTTACCAGAAGAGGGAGTTCCTCGGGCCTCAGTTGTGAAGGGGAAAATGAACTCACAACAAATCCCCATCTCCCAACAGGACCTTCCACAACGGACCAACCGGGTCCCTGCATTCACCTCATGTGACCTAACCTGGCCACCTTATATGGTGCGTAGCCACACCCACCGGGTCATATGGCTATGACCTCATCACAGGTCCTTGAACCACTCATACACATTTTACAATAGTGTTCTTAACCCCACTCCTGGGTGAATTTGTAGGTAACTGATCCCTGACACATTGAAACAGCACCTCAGCAGTATCACTGCTGATCCACACACACATATGTCTCCATCTAAAGGCCACCCACCTTGGGATACATAACGGTCATTCAGTATCCTACACCTATCAGGACACTGGAAATGCTTATACTCTCGTCCTGGGACATCCACACAGCGCCCCCTAGCGGACACAGTGGTCACTACACCACAATATATATATATATATATATATACATATATATATATATCGCCTAAAATATTAGGGAAATGTGTCATCTTTAACTTTCACAACTGTTCATAATAACAATTAACAATAATTTTGACCAGTGGACCCAAACTTTTACATGCCACTGTATATAATTGTACTACTAAAATCTGCTGTTCCAAAAAAGACAACTTAACTTCACTGGAGAAAATATTTTTATGAAATAATCTGTAACATGAACAACAGTTACGTTAAAAAAAGGTTTGAATAGAGTGTGGAATCTCTGAATGTTTCAAAGCACACTCTGTGACTGAGGGATGAAAGATATTTCTCCATTACTTCCACAATGCCTGACAAAAGTTGCAACTATGTCCAAAATTGCTTTTCGAAATGTCTTTTGCACAACGACATTGCAGGATGAGCAGGTCTGAAGCACAAATTACTATGCCAATAATTAATGTTGCAAGATTTGGGCCACCACACTCCCATCCTGGTGTGTATATGTATTGTGATAAAGTTACTGTCAAAGTACTGGAGGGGAGATATGTTTCACTGAGGCTATTAGCTTCAGTGATTTGAAACCTAGAAGATTCCTCCAGCACATTATGAGTTGAGAGGGAGTAATCAGCCATTTTAAGGGTTGGGATTTTGTGAACAACTATAGAGAGGGTGGGATGTTATTCACCATATCTCTACCCCAGGGTGTTGTCTGGGATATGAATTTTGAGTCATTAGGTGTTCGGTAGGCCTGGAGAGAGGATCTTCAAGGCTATGTGTTCTGACAAGGAAGCTGAACCAGTGTATGTAGAGTTTTCCTGAACGGGCAGATCCCCTCAACACGGGCTGTGCTGTATGTTATGTTTTGTTTCTGCCTCAGGCTAAACAGGCCTTAATTATTTTGACTAACTCTGCACTGTCTTTTGCAGCCCTCCTAATGAAACGGTGATAGACTTAAAGAGACAGTGTTCCTTTGACTACCTCCGTGTGCAGTCAAGTTAGCCGATCCACCAAAGTGTGTATAAATATATATATATTGTATATATTGTCCTCCATCCTGGAATAGGTTTCCTTCATCCTCATAAACTGTATATAAATATGCCATTCATCCTGGTATGTACCATTGTGTGAAAAAGTAAACACAAAATGCAATTTTTAAATTAAGGTCTTTATTATTAAGGGGAAAGAATCGAAACTTACAGGGCCCTGTGTGAAAAAATGATTTCCCCCCTCTCGATAAAGCATAAATTAACTGTGGTTAACTTTATATCAGCTTCTTTTTCACTGTCACACCTTTTCTTCAAGAAATCACTTTAATAGGACCTGCCTGACAAAGTGAAGTAGCCCAAAAGAGTCTCAAATGCTAGACATCATGCTGAGATGCAAAGAAGTTCTGGAAAAACAAAGAAATTGAAATAAATAAATCTGGAACAGGTTATTATAAAGCCATTTCTGAAGCTTTGAGACTCCAGCGAACCACAGTTAGGACCATTATCCACAAATGGTGAAAACATGGAATAGTGGGGAATCTTCCCAGAAGTGATTGGCCAACTAAAATTACCCCAAGAGCGCAGCAATGACTCATCCAAGAGGTCACAAAAGACCCTACAAAAACATCAAAGAACTGGAAGCCTCACTTACCTCAGGTTAAGGTTGATGCTCATGACTCCACCATGAGAAAGATGCTTGGCAAAAATGGTCTGCATGGCAGAGTTCCATGATGAAAACCACTGCTGAGAAATAAGAACAGAAAAGCTTGTTTATGTTTGCAAGAAAACAACCTTATGATATCCAAGACTTTTCTGACAATATTCTGTGGACTCACAAAGCAAAAGTTGAAATTTTTGGAGGTATCTACTTTGCTGTCAACCAAAAAATCTTGAAGGACAATGTCTGGCCATTTGTTCAGGAACTCATACTGAAGGGCACTTGTGTTATGCAGCAGGACAATGATCCAAAACACACCAGCATGTCCACCTCTGAATTGCTTAAGAAAAACATAATTAAGACTTTGGCATGACCTAGTCAGTGTCCTGACCTTAACCTACTGACATGCTGTGGAATTACCTTAAAAAGGCTGTTCATGCTCGGAAACCCTCCAATGTGGCTGAATTACAACATTTATGCAAAGATGGGTGGGCCAAAATTCCTCCAGAGTGTTGTAAAAGACTGATTGCCAGGTATCCCAAAGCTTGATTGCTGTTGTTGCTGCTAAGGGTGGCACAACGAGTTAATAGGTTTAGGGGGCAATTACTTTTTCACAAATTGCCCTGCAGGCTTGGATTTCTTTTTCTCTTATTAATAAAGCCCTTCATTTAAAAACTGCAATTTGTGTTTACTTGCAGTTTCTCTGTCTAATATTTAAATTTGTTTAGTGATCCCAGACATTTAAGTGTGACAAACATGCAAAAGAATAGGAAATCAGGAAGGGGGCAAACACTTTTTCACACAATTGTATGTCCCTCATCCTGGTATGTATGTCCATTATCCTTGGCCCCATCTTTGTATATGTATTACCCCCATCCTGGTATATATCCCTTATCCTCGGACACATTCTATTGAATGTATCCCCGATCCTGTTATACATGTTCCTTATCATGGGCCCTATTGTGGTATATATATCCCTCATCATGGTAAATGTCTCTCATCCTGGGCCCAATCATGATATATATATCCCCCATCCTGGTATATATCCCTTACCCTCGGACACATCCTGTTGAATATATCCCCGATCTTGATATATACACTCACTGGCCACTTTATTAGGTACACCATGCTAGTAAGGGGTTGGACCCCCTTTTGCCTTCAGAACTGCCTCAATTCTTCATGGCAGAGATTCAACAAGGTGCTGGAAGCATTCCTCAGAGATTTTGGACCATATTGACATGATGGCATCACACAGTTGGCGCAGATTTGTCGGCTGCACATCCCTGATGCGAATCTCCCGTTCCACCACATCCCAAAGATGCTCTATTGGATTGAGATCTGGTGACTGAGGAGGCCATTTGAGTACAGTAAACTCATTGTCATGTTCAAGAAACCAATCTGAGATGATTCGAGCTTTATGACATGGCGCATTATCCTGCTGAAAGTAGCCATCAGATGTTGGGTACATTGTGGTCATAAAGGGATGGACATGGTCAGCAACAATACTCAGGTAGGCTGTGGCATTGCAACGATGCTCAATTGGTACCAAGGGGCCCAAAGAGTGCCCAGAAAAAATTCCCCACACCATGACACCACCACCACCAGCCTGAACCGTTGATACAAGGCAGGATGGATCCATGCTTTCATGTTGTTTACGCCAAATTCTGACCCTACCATCCGAATGTCGCAGCAGAAATCGAGACTCATCAGACCAGGCAACGTTTTTCCAATCTTCTACTGTCCAATTTCGATGAGCTTGTGCAAATTTTAGCCTCAGTTTCCTGTTCTTAGCTGAGAGGAGTGGTACCCAGTGTGGTCTTCTGCTGCTGTAGCCCATCTGCCTCAAAGTTCGACGCACTGTGCGTTCAGAGATGCTCTTCTGCCTACCTTGGTTGTAACGGGTGGCAATTTGAGTCACTGTTGCCTTTCTATCAGCTCGAACCAGTCTGCCCATTCTCCTCTGACCTCTGGCATCAACATGGCATTTCCAGCCACAGAACTGCCGCTCACTGGATTTTTTTTCTTTTTCGGACCATTCTCTGTAAACCCTAGAGATGGTTGTGCGTGAAAATCCCAGTAGATCAGCAGTTTCTGAAATTCTCAGACCAGCCCTTCTGGCACCAACAATCATGCCACGTTCAAAGGCACTCAAATCACCTTTCTTCCCCATACTGATGCTCGGTTTGAACTGCAGGAGATTGTCTTGACCATGTCTACATGCCTAAATGCACTGAGTTGCCGCCATGTGATTGGCTGATTAGAAATTAAGTCTTAACACACAGTTGGACAGGTGTACCTAATAAAGTGGCCAGTGAGTGTATACTACCGTTCAAAAGTTTGGGGTCACCCAATTTTGCGTTTTCCATGAAAACTCATACTTTTATTAATCAAATGAGTTGCCAAATGAATTTAAAATCTATTCCAGACATTGACAAGGTTCAAAAAAAAGATTTTTATTTGAAATAATAATTTTCTCCTTCAAACTTTGCTTTCGTCAAAGAACGCTCCCTTTGCAGCAATTACAGCATTTGGCATTCTAGCAGTTAATTTGCTGAGGTAATCTGGAGAAATTTCACCCCATGCTTCCAGAAGCCCCTCTCACAAGTTGGTTTGACTTGATGGGCACTCTTTGCGTACCATACGGTCAAGCTGCTCCCATAACAGCTCAATGGGGTTGAGATCTGGTGACAGCGCTGGCCACTCCATTACAGATGGAATACCAGCTGCCTGTTTCTTCCCTAAATCATTCCTGCATAATTTGGAGTTGTGCTTTGGGTCATTGTCCTCTTGTAGGATGAAATTGGATCCAATCACGTGCTGTCCACAGGGTATGGCATGCTGTTGCAAAATGGAGTGATAGGCTTCCTTATTCAAAATCCCTTTTACATTGTGCAAATCTCCCGCTTTTTTACCAGCACCAAAGCAACCCCAGACCATCACATTACCCTCACCATGTTTGACAGATGGCGTCAGGCACTCTTCCAGTATCTTTTCAGTTGCTCTGTGTCTCACAAATGTTCTTCTGTGTGATCCAAACACCTCAAACTTGGATTTGTCTGTCCATAACACTTCTTTCCAATCTTCCTCTGTTCAATGTCTGTGTTCTTTTGCCCATATTAATCTTTTCCTTTTATTAGCCAGTCTCAGATATGGCTTTTTCTTTGCCACTCTGCCCTGAAGGCCAGATTCCCGTAGTCACCTCTTCACTATAGACATTGACACTGTTGTTTTGTGTGTACTGTACTATTTAATGAAGCTTCCAGTTGAGGACCTGTGAGGTGTCGATTTCTCAAACTACAGACTCTAATGTACTTGTCTTGTTGCTCAGTTGTGCAGTGGGGCCTCTCACTTCTCTTTCTACTCTGGTTAGAGCCTGTTTGTGCTCTCCTCTGAAGGGAGTAGTACACCGTTGTAGGAAATCTTCAATTTCTTGGCAATTTCTCACATGGAATAGCCTTCATTTCTAAGAACAAGAATACTGTCGAGTTTCACATGAAAGTTCTTTTTTTCTGGCCATTTTGAGAGTTTAATGGAACCAACAAATGTAATGCTCAAGATTCTCAACTAGCTCAAAGGAAGGTCAGGTTTATAGCTTTTCTTATCAGCCAACCTGTTTTCAGCTGTGCTAACATACTTGCACAAGGGTTTTCAAGGGTATTCTAACCATCCTTTAGCCTTCTTACACAGTTAGCAAACACAAAGTACCAGATATTGCATTACAAACCAGACGTTTGCAGCTAGAATAGTCATTTACCACATTAACAATGTATAGTGTATTTCCGAATCATTTAATGTTAGCTTCATTGGAAAAAAAAACTGTGCTTTTCTTTCAAAGAAAAGGACATTTCTAAGTGACCCTAAACTTTTTAACGGTAGTATATGTCCCTTATCATGGGCCCTATTCTGATATGTATCCCTCATCTTGGTAAATGCTCTCATCCTAGGCCCAATCCTGATATATATATATATATATCCCATCCTGGTATATGTCCCTTATCCTTGGCCCCAAACTGGTATATTTCACATCCTGGTACAGTATATGTCCTTTTTCCCTGGGCCCCATCCAGAGATATATATCACCCATCCCATTATATTTCCCTTATCATGGGCCACATTTCCACATCACTGCCATGCACCCCCAGTCACATGGAAGCCAATGTTAGCTGCTGACCTCTGACCGGAGCATGGGAAGAAGCGGTACAGTTTGTGATGTTCTCAGGCACCAGCTGCCGAAAGCAGCTCTAATAATTGTGATTTGGTCTTCCTGAGATCAGCGTGACTAAGTGACAATGATGGGAATCATGTGGGATCCAGCATAATTTTCATAATCAGCAAAGGGGAAGCGCAAGGCTGGAGGATGAAGTTACGAATCTGGGAAAGGGACAATATCCCAAAAGCCTTTACTGGTGAATTTTGGGGACCTCACCAGCAAAATGGCGTAAATGCAAACCAACAAAGACTAAATAGACAGCTGTTGGTTGATATTAATAGCCTGGGAATGGTCACAAGATATTGCCCCCCTCCCCAGTCTAAAAACATCAGCCCTCAGCTACAACAGAAATGGCACATCCATAAGATGCATCAAATCTGGTGCTTAGCCTCGCTCTTCCCACTTGCCTTGGTGCAGTGACAAGTAGGGTATTATTTCTGGAGTTGATGTCAGCTTTGTATTGTCAGCTGACCTCAAACCCAGAAATTAATAATGGAGAAGTGTCGATATTACACCCCCATTATTAACCCCATAGCAAGTTTTGAAATAAACACACAGCAAGAATAAAATCCTTTATTTGCAATAAAGACACTGATGAGAGCTGACACTGATGAGGGCTACTGTCAGCAGTCAGCGCCTGGGATTAGCACAAACTGTAACTCTTTTCTCAGGCGCAGGTACATGTCACACAGATAACACATGGATGTGACACATGGACAGCAAATGGATGTAACAGGGATGTCACATACGTACATATGGATGGCACACGGACAAAAACCACGAATCTCACCAGTACTACTGTATTTTTTCCTGTATAGGAATCATCAGGACGTGTGAAGGAGGCCTAAAAAAACACACTGAATAACATATTGATGAACACACAGAAAACTTATAATTTGCTTGAAAAATCCAGTAAAAAATTAACAATTACATAAAAAGTCAATAATTCAAATTTCAAGTGAAATGACAATAATATTAAAAGTTTAAAAATCGTAAAAATTCATAGAAGAATGTGGTTTTATATTCAGGAGAATAAGCCTTTATGATTCTTGAAATAACTATGAATATTTTGCAGAAAGGCTCACAGTTTATCTACTGAAAACAAAGTGAAGCCTGTTAAATACATCCCTGGGTCACCTTAGTCCTAGGAGAGACGAGCACTTTTATAGTATCTATAAGAACCAAAATGCTGCAACGTCTATAGGATCTTTGTCCTCTGAGATCATCTTCACTTACTGTGTACAGGACCATATATTTTCATTACTCCATCATTCCGTTTTACGCTCACAAGTTAATAACGATGACCTCGGCTGCTTTCATATCTAGAACACACATTTACAGCCAAACTACCCATTTGCAGACTTCATTCACTTTAATGGGTGACTGTCCCAATGTCTACTAAACACTTTGCATTCTAACAATTATTTACTGCTCACTCTGCAGGAAGTAAATGTGAGAAGGTTGCAAATGAGATGAGAAAGGCTCTGTTCACCTTACTGGAACCTGCCATAATTTTCTCTGATTAACCAATTATTGACTGCAGATACAGCATCACTGCTCTGCATTTCCAGGTAAACACTTCCCTAATAATTATGTTATTTTGAAGGTTGTCAAAATCAGAAAAGCTGACATTGTTTTTGCATTAGATTTTCATGAATGTATTGACTTTGAGAACTGTCTCTAAATGTAAGTATTTTGTTTCCTGGATGATTCACTTCAATATTGTTAAAATTGGTCAACCGTACTTCAACCAGAAGATTTTGATATGTGTCACCTCTCAAATTCTTTTAGGTACTAGATTGTCATAGAGACCTTGTGAGAATTCAAATAATCATCCTCATCAATACTCATGTACACTGCTCAAAAAAATAAAGGGAACACAAACAATAGAAAATAACTCCAAGTAAATGAAAATTCTGTGAATTCAAACTGTCCGTTTAGGAAGCCACACTGATAGACAATCAAATTCACATGTTGTTGTGCAAATGGAATAGACAGATGGAAATTATTGGCAATTATCAAGGCACCCTCAATAAAGGAGTGGTTTTTCATGTGGGGACCACAGATCACATCTCAGTACCAATGCTTTCTGGCTGATGTTTTGGTCACTTTTGAATGTTGATTGTGCTTTCACACTGGTAGTAGCATGAGACGGACTCTACAACCCATACAAGTGGCTCAGGTAGTGCAGCTCATCAAGGAAGGCACATCAATGTGAGCTGCGGCAAGAAGGTTTGCTGTATCTGTCAGTGTAGTGTCCAGGCTGGAGGCGCTACTAGGAGACAGGCCAGTACACCAGGAGACATGGAGGGAGCCGTAGGAGGGCAACAACCCAGCAGGAGGACCGCTAACTCCGCCTTTGTGCAAGGAGGAACAGGAGGGGCACTGCCAGATCTCTGCAAAATGACCTCCAGCAGGCCACAAATGTGCATGTGTCTGAGCAAACGGCTAGAAACCGACTCCATGATGATGGTCCGAGGGCCCAACATCCACAGATGGGGGTTGTGCTCACAGCCCAACACCATGCAGGATGCTTGGCATTTGCCACAGAACACCAGGATTGGCAAACTCGCCACTGGCGCCCTGTGCAATTCAAAGCAGGTTCACACTGAGCACATGTGACAGAAGTGACAGAGTCTGTAGACGCCGTAGAGAGCGATCTGCTGGCTGCAACATCCCTCAGCATGACCAGTTTGGCAGTGGGTCAGTAATGGTGTGGGGTGGCATTTATTTGGAGAGCCGCACAGCCCTCAATGTGCTTGAGATCCTCATACCTCTTGTGAGACCATATGCTGGTGCAGTTGGCCCTGAGTTCCTACTAGTGCAGGACAATGCCAGACCTCATGTGGCTGGAGTGTGCCAGCAGGTCCTGCAAGATGAAGGCATTGAAGCTATGGACTGGCCCGCCCATTCCCCAGACCTGAATCCGATTGAGCACATCTGGGACATCATGTTTCGCTCCATCCACCAATGTCACGTTGCACAACAGACTGTCCAGAAGTTGGCGGATGCTTTAGTCCACTTCTGGGAGGAGATCCCTCAGGAGACCATCCGCCGCCTCATCAGGAGCATGCCCAGGCATTGTACAGTAGGGAGGTCATACAGTCACGTGAAGGCCACACACAATACTGAGCCTCATTTTGACTTGTTTTAAGGACATTACATTCCACTTTAATCTTGTGTGTGACTGCAAATCCAGGCCTCCATTAGTTAATAAATTTGATTCCCATTGATGATTTTTGTGTGATTTTGTTGTCCGCGCATTCAACTTTGTACAGAACAAAGTATTCAATGAGAATATTTTATTCATTCAGATCTAGGATGTGTTATTTGAGTGTTCCCTTCATTTTTTTTGAGCAGTGTATATATCAAAAGATATACAGGGCCTTAAAAATGTAAATTTTGAGGTAACTTATAGATTATGTTTTCTCTGATTGGAGTTGTTCTCAATTAATTTATCTCCATCTGGTCTAAATACCATTATAACCTTTAACATTCACAGCTCATCTCTGCACCCTTCTCTCTCCTCTGGTCTTCTGCCGCATATCCGGGCATGGTAACCTTAAAAATACCAGTATCATTATAATATCCCTGAATACAAATATTTTCCTGCTGAGCTCCCCTGAATAAATAATTGCCTCTCACTGTGCACATTGTAAAAATTAAAAAAAAGACTCTCACACTGTCCCTTGTAAGGTGGCTGTCACGATCCATGTTGGATTGTGACAGATTTAGCACAATTAACCTTTTTTACCATTAAGCCTTTGGCTTAAGGTTAGTTTTGCCCCCGGTGGCCGCTGGGGTTATTACACTATAGTTGCTTTAGTTCTGGTTTTGCCCCCGGTGGCCGCTGGGGTTATTACACGTAAATTACCAAGCAGGTGTGATTACCCTGGCTTCTACCTATAAAGGAGTGTCAGGTGTTCTCAATCAATGCTGGTGATATTGTTCATTCGTAACCAACCTTGGTGGTGAAAGGAGCTATTGAGAGGAGTTCCTTGCAGCTCAGCCACAGCTTTGGAGTAGAAGCTATTCAGGTCGAAGCTGTATCCAGATGCCGTACTCTGTTGCTTGGAGCAAGAGCAGCAGAGCAAAGCTAAGTTGTGTGTTTTCCCTGTTTTGTTGTATTTCCCTTGTGTGTATTAGCACAGAGGTGGGATTAGTATCTGCACCATCCAGTTCACTACTAAGGGATAGGTGCAGGGCGAGCTAGGGATTAAGGTATCCTGCTCGGTGACAGGTGAGGAGCCTGTATAGGGATCGTTAGGAGTGTTTAGGGACACTGCCTCAGGGGAGTGCAGAGGTCTCCACGTCCCCGTTCCCTATTGCAGGACCCACCATTGTAACTGTTTCCCCGGTGTTCCCCTTGTGTGTCCTGGTATTAGTGCCATCCTGAGGGTTGCAGCACAGAGGACAAGTCACTCCGTGACAATGGCTTCCAGACACCTAGTTTATGGGAGGTATGTATCAAGGAGGTGGTTGTCCTCTTTGATGTAAACCTGAAGAAATGCTCTAGTGCAAATAGTACTGAGGTTTATTTTGTGCATCTGGATTAGGTAAATGGACAGCCTAAGAGATGGGATGGTCTGGTTTCCCGCATACCCACTTCTGGGTGTGGGTCACATGATAAAATGGAGTCTGCTTGACACATAGTCTGTGTGTGGTGGTAAGAAGACTTCCTTTCTGATGACTTCAGACTGAGCCAGTAGGCTTGATTTGATCCAGACAGTATGTCTTGGACTGTCTCTAAAGTAACTTTGTTGGAACTGTTTACTTTGTTTTTGTGAAAGGGAATTAGGCACCAGTTGCTGAATCTAAACAGTGTTCACTGGTTGACACCTCAGTATGCCTCCTTAGGATCTCTGTGGGGTGGTGCATTCACAAAGAAAACATCAAGGTAAATCATAAGTAATTGAAAGAATTGGAGCACTCACCCAGATCCTTCATGATGTGCAATTTTATTCCATGGTTAAACGTGACATCAAACCATTTTAAAGTGTGGTGTGCAGGTGGCAGGAGAGTTATGCAGATGACAGAGCCTGACGGACTAAGGCCGTTTCACGGTGCTTGCTTAGCACTTCTACGGGTCCATGTACTCATAGCATGCTACGATTATTTTTCTGAAGGTCGAATCAGCATGAGAAAAAAGTTGCCTACCTGCACTGCTCATAGTATTAAATTGTGTGGAATGCTGTCCGATAAAACATCAGATAGTACCCGGCGGTGTTATTCGCTTGTTTAGGTGAGCCCTTTCAGCTACAGACATACAATGAAGCAGTTGAACTGTTTTTGAAAGTGTAGAAATTGCTTTAATACTAGGGCTGTGTGCATAAGGTGCATTTTCCTTGCTGAAATTGGCCAAAATAGCAGCTAATTCAATGAGGATCCTGAAGTGCTGTGCGCATGATTAGTAATTTTCCTTTAAGTATTTGCAATGCTTTTTTCTTCTGCAGCATGTCAATTCTTTGAGCGGAATTTTTATCATTTTCCATCCATTGACTTTAATTGAGTCAGTCAAATCCGTAGTTAAAACGCAGGCGTAAAAATGTTTGCGTATTTGTGGCGCCCTGCGTGTTTACAGCCACAAAAGGGTGTACTGTTTTGTATGTGTTTTATGAGCAATGGGAGTTATGCTTTCTCTGCTAGAGACCACAACACACACACAATTCACCTCCCTCCCTTACTTGTCTGAAGCTTAGAGCTTTGCAGACACACCCTAACTGGCAGGGGGAGGAGCAGAGCTGTTGTTTTCAGTGTGAAGAAGGAGGAGAAGAGAACTCTCTTTGGGAGCCATTAGACATGTGCTCGATCCAGGAGTGAGAGCTAAGATTCATCAGCCCATAGTCCATCCATGCTTTCAGAGCAGGGTGGTAAGCTGAGAGACTGCGTGGGATTGTATGACCAGCAGAAAAGTGTTTTCCCTCAGAAAAACTGCAATAACCTAGGATCAGTGAAGGATAGTGCAAGAGGGAACTGGAGCTGCTTCACACAGGATTCACGCTGCAAGTTTCTGAAGGAGAAAAACACAGTGAGTTGAAGCTATACTGAAAGTTCTAAACTCCGGGAAGCCTTGGTCCCAGAAGGGATTAAAATAGCAGAAGTTACACTGAGTCACAGCAGGGAAAGATAACTCCCATTCTCCAGAGCAGACTGTAACCTGGTGAGAGTTGTAATATCTCCTCTGAACTGCACCTGAACTACAGTAAATGATAAAGTGACTTTCCTTGTCTCCTGCCTGATTACTCCGTGCCTTCTACTTGCATCACAATCTATGGGGGTCTGCCCTGGTTGGAGAGGGTTTAGTATCTGCACTGCCATCACCATCTACTCCCCCAGGGATCATCTGCAGTGCCGGCTTAACTACAGTCGAACACTCCAACTGGCGTCACGAATCACTACATAAACTTTATCCCCATCCAATTCTACCCCTTTTACATGACCGCCTGGGGCCACGGACCGGGTCACCGCCACTGTGACATCTGCCATTGAAGTTATCGGGCCCGGTACCGAGTATCTCACGGCCCCTCGGGCGCGTCATACTCTCTGCAGATTTGCCGAGTTTTTACGGACTTCCAATGGCTTTTCTCACGCTGAGATCACGGCGTGGCGGTTCTGATTGGTGGTAACGTTACCGCCAGTAGATCGTTACTGTCGGTATAAACACTGAGAGGGTCACGCTGTCATATTGTTATTATTATTATAGTGGTTTGAAAAAACCACTATATTGTAATCCGAACGCTGCTAACTTCTTCTTCTTATTATTATAGTGGTTTGAAAAAAACACTATATTGTAATCCGAACGCTGCTAACTTATTATAGTGGTTTGAAAAAACCACTATATTGTAATCCGAACGCTGCTAACTTATTCTTCTTCTTATTATTATTATTATTAAGTTGATTTCCGCAATTAATGCGGCCCGAACCGCTACACGCACAGACTCCGTTGAGGTGTCGTTTCGAAGCCAGCGTCCATGAGAGGTGTGCTAAGTATTTTTCGTGTCGATCGGAGTTGTAGTTTTTGCGCAATTTGCGTTTGAAAATTTTTTTTCCCGTCATTGGAATGCACTGTCTCCAATGCTTTTCAATAGGAAATGGCAAAACGTGCCCTGAGGCGATTGAAATGACAGTTGAGCTCATTGATATGCGCAGGCAGACCCAGTTACTATGCCAACGCCTACGAACTTCACTTGAACCCCAGCACAGAGCCTCTGCCACATAATATCAGCTCTTAAAGCGAAACCCACAGCACAAATGCAAATCTAGCTTCATCACATGACACATGCCCCTGAGAGAGAATGTGTGCGCCAAAGTGGATTTAAAAGAAGCCCAGTCAGCCAAACTAGCTCTTAAAGGGCCAACGCGCCAAAGTGATTGTTAAAGGGCCAACGCGCCAAAGTGATTGTTAAAGGGCCAGCGCACCCAAATGAGTCTTAAAGGGCCGACACACCAAATCGGAGACTGAGCCACCCCGGCCAACAAATCGGAGGCTGAGCCACCCCGGCCTCCAAATCGGACAATGAGCCACCCCGGCCTCCAAATGGGAGGCTGATCCACCCCGGCCTCCAAATCGGAGCCTGATCCACCCCGGCCTCCAAATCGGAGGCTGATCCACCCCGGCCTCCAAATCGGAGGCTGATCGACCCAGGCCTCCAAATCGGAGGCTGAGCCACCCCAGCCTCCAAATCGGAGGCTGAGACACCCCGGCCTCCAAATAGGAGGCTGAGCCACCCCGGCCTCCAAATAGGAGGCTGAGCCACCCCGGCCTCCAAATAGGAGGCTGAGCCACCCCGGCCTCCAAATCGGAGGCTGAGCCACCCCGGCCTCCAAATCGGAGGCTGAGCCACCCCGGCCTCCAAATCGGAGGCTGAGCCACCCCGGCCTCCAAATCGGAGGCTGAGCCACCCCGGCCTCCAAATCGGAGGATGAGCCACCCCGGCCTCCAAATCGGAGGCTGAGCCACCCCGGCCTCCAAATCGGAGGCTGATCCACCCCGGCCTCCAAATCGGAGGCTGATCCACCCCGGCCTCCAAATCGGAGGCTGATTCACCCCGGCCTCCAAATCGGAGGCTGATCCACCCCGGCCTCCAAATCGGAGGCTGAGCCACCCCGGCCTCCAAATAGGAGGCTGAGCCACCCCGGCCTCCAAATAGGAGGCTGAGCCACCCCGGCCTCCAAATAGAAGGCTGAGCCACCCCGGCCTCCAAATCGGAGGCTGAGCCACCCCGGCCTCCAAATCGGAGGCTGATCGACCCCGGCCTCCAAATCGGAGGCTGATCGACCCCGGCCTCCAAATCGGAGGCTGGGCCACCCCGGTCTCCAAATCGGAGGCTGATCGACCCCGGCCTCCAAATCGGAGGCTGAGCCACCCCGGTCTCCAAATCGGAGGCTGAGCCACCCCGGCCTCCAAATCGGAGGCTGATCGACCCCGGCCTCCAAATCGGAGGCTGAGCCACCCCGGCCTCCAAATCGGAGGCTGAGCCACCCCGGCCTCCAAATCGGAGGCTGAGCCACCCCGGCCTCCAAATCGGAGGCTGATCCACCCCGGCCTCCAAATCGGAGGCTGAGCCACCCCGGCCTCCAAATCGGAGGCTGAGCCACCCCGGCCTCCAAATCGGAGGCTGAGCCACCCCGGCCTCCAAATCGGAGGCTGAGCCACCCCGGCCTCCAAATCGGAGGCTGAGCCACCCCGGCCTCCAAATCAGAGTCTCATCGACCCCGGCCTCCAAATCAGAGGCTTTTTGACCTCGGCCTCCAAATCGGAAGCTCAACAACCCCGGCCTCCAAATTGGAGGCTGAGCGACCCCAGCCTCCAAATCTTACCCTGAGGGGCCCCGCCCACCAAATCGGACCCTGAGGGGCCCCGCCCACCAAATCGGACCCTGAGGGGACCCAACCACAAAATCGGACCCTGAGGGGCCCCTGACACAAAATCGGACCCTGAGGGGCCCCTGACACAAAATCGGACCCTGAGGGGCCCAACCCACAAAATCGGACCCTGAGGGGCCCAACCCACAAAATCGGACCCTGAGGGGCCCAACCCACAAAATCGGACCCTGAGGGGACCTGCCCACCAAATTGGACCCTGAGGGGCCCCGCCCACCAAATCGGACCCTGAGAGGTCCCACCCACAAAATCGGACCCTGACGGGCCCCGGCCACAAAATCGGACCCTTAGGGGCCCCACCTGCAAAATTGGACCCTGAGGGGTTCTGGCCACAAAAATCGGATCCTGATTGGCCCCGGCCACAAAATCGGACCCTGAGGGGCCCCAGCCACAAAATCGGACCTTGAGGGGCCCCACCCACCAAATCAGACCCTGAGGGGCCCCGGCCACCAAATCGGACCCTGAGGGGCCCCGGCCACCAAATCGGACCCTGAGGGGCCCCGGCCACCAAATCGGACCCTGAGTGGCCCCGGCCACAAAATCGGACCCTGAGAGGCCCCACCCAAAAAAATCGGACCCTGAGGGGCCCCACCCACAAAATCAGGCCCTGAGGGGCCCCACCCACAAAATCAGACCATGAGGCCAAAGTGGCCCCTGAGAGGCACCCACAGTTAAATCGTATCCTGAGTTGAAAGTCTTGCAGGGGCAGCAGGCAAGTCTCTCTTAAAGGGGCAGCCCGGGCACCATTTCAAACCACTATCTGTACTTCCTTCAGGAAATACACATCTAGTTATAGTGGTTTGAAAAAACCACTATATTGTAATCCGAACGCTGCTAACTTATTCTTCTTCTTCTTATTATTATTATTATTAAGTTGATTTCCGCAGTTAATACAGCCCGAACCGCTACACGCACAGACGCCGTTAAGGTGTTGTTTCGAAGCCAGCGTCCACGAGAGGTGTGCTAAGTATTTTTCGTGTCGATCGGATTTGTAGTTTTTGCGCAATTTGCGTTTGAAATTTTTTTTTCCCGTCATTGGAATGCACTGTCTTCAATGCTTTTCAATAGGAAATGGCAAAACGTGCCCTGAGGCGATTGAAATGGCAGTTGAGCTCATTGATATGCGCAGGCAGAACCAGTTACTATGCCAACGCCTACGAACACCACATGACATCCCAAGGACAGAGCTTCTGCCACATAATATCAGCTCTTAAAGTGAAATACACAGCACAAATGCAAATCTAGCTTCATCACATAACACCCTGAGATAGAATGTGCGACAAAGTGGATTTAGAAGCCCAGTGAGCCACTCTGGCTCTTAAAGGGCCGATGTGCCACAGTGATTCTTAAAGGGCCAGCGCACCGAAATGAGTCTTAAAGGGCCGCGCGCCAAATCGAAAGCTGAGTGACCCCGGCCTCCAAATCGGAGGCTGAGCCACCCCGGCCTCCAAATCGTAGGCTGAACCACCACGGCCTCCAAATCGGAGGCTGAGCCACCCTGGCCTCCAAATCGGACCCAGTGTGGCCCCGCTCAAAAAATCACACCCAGAGTAGCATAGCCCACCAAATCGGATCCTGAGGGGCCCCGCCCACCAAATCAGACTCTGAGTGGCCCCGCCCACCAAATCGGACCCTGAAGGGCCCCCGTCCACCAAATCGGACCATGAGGAGCCCCGCCCACCAAATCAGACCCCGAGAAGCCCTGCCCACCAAATCGGACCCAGAGTGACCCCGCCCACCAAATCGGACCCTGAAGGGCCCCGCCCATCAAATCGGACCCAAAGTGGCCCTGCCCACCAAATCGGACCCAGAGGGGCCCCGCCCATCAAATCGGACCCTGAGGGGCCCCGCCCACCAAATCGGAACCTGAGGAGCCCCGCCCACCAAATCGGACCCAGATTGACCCCGCCCACCAAATCGGACCCAGAGGAGCCCCGCCCACCAAATCGGACCCAGATTGACCCCGCCCACCAAATCGGACCCTGAAGGGCCCCGCCCACCAAATCGGACCCAGAGGTGCCCCGCCCACCAAATCGGACCCTGAAGGGCCCCGCCCACCAAATCGGACCCAGAGGGGCCCCGCCCACCAAATCGGACCCGGGGGTCCCCGCCCACTAAATTGGACCATGAGGGGCCCCGCCCACCAAATCGGACTATGAGGGGCACCGCCCACTAAATCGGACCCAGACTGGCCCCGCCCACCAAAATGGACCCAGGGGGCTCCACCCACAAAATCAGAACCTAAGGGGCCCCACCCACAAAATCGGACCCTGAGTGGGCCCGGCCACAAAATCAGACCCTGAGGGGCCCCAACCACAAAATCGGACCCTGAGAGACCCCGGCCACAAAATCGAACCTAGAGGGGCCCCAGTCACAAAATAGGACCCTCAGGGGCCCCAACCACAAAATCAGACCCTGAGGTGCCCCGGTCACAAAATCGGACCCTGAGGGGCCCCACCCACAAAATCAGACCCTGAGGGGCCCCACCCACAAAACCAGACCCTGAGGGGCCCCAGCCGCAAAATAAGACCCTGAGGGGCCCCAACCACAAAATCGGACCCTGAGAGACCCCGGCCACAAAATCGAACCCAGAGGGACCCCAGTCACAAAATCAGACCCTAAGGGGCCCAGGTCACGAAATCGGACCCTGAGGGGCCCCACCCTCAAAATCAGACCCTGAGGGGCCCCAGCCACAAAACCAGACCCTGAGGGGCCCCAGCCACAAAATCGGACTCTGAGGGGCCCCACCCACAAAATCGGACCCTGAGGGGCCCCACCCACAAATCCAGACCCTGAGGGGACCCGGCCACAAAATCGGATCCTGAGAGACCCCGGCCACAAAATCGGACCCTGAGGGGCCCCAACCACAAAATCAGACCCTGAGGGGCCCCAGTCACAAAATCGGACCCTGAGGGGCCCCACCCACAAAATCAGACCCTGAGGGACCCCAGCCACAAAATCAGAACCTGAGGGGCCGCAACCACAAAATCAGAACCTGAGGGCCCCACCCACAAAATCAGACCATGAGGGACCCCACCCACAAAATCGGACCCTGAGGGGCCCCGCCCACCAAATTAGACCCTGAGGGGCCCCACCCTCAAAATCGGTCGCTGAGGGGCCCCACCCACAAAATCGGACCCTGAGAGACCCCGGCCACAAAATCGAACCCAGAGGGGCCTCAGTCACAAAATCAGACCCTAAGGGGCCCCGGCCACAAAATCAGACCCTGAGGGGCCCCACCCACAAAATCAGACCCTGAGGGACCCCAGCCACAAAATCGGACCCTGAGGGGCCCCACCCACAAAATCAGACCCTGAGGGTCCCCGGTCACAAAATCGGACCCTGAGGGGTCCCACCAACAGAATCGGACCCTGATGGGCCCCACCCACAAAATCAGACCCTGAAAGGCCCCAGCCACAAAATCGGACCCTGAGGGGCCCCACCCACAAAATCGGACTCTGAGGGGCCCCGCCCACAAAATCGGACCCTGATGGGGCCCCGCCCACCAAATTAGACCCTGAGGGGCCCCACCCTCAAAATCAGACCCTGAGGGGCCACAGCCACAAAATCAGACCATGAGGGGCCCCAGCCACAAAATCGGACCCTGAGAGACCCCGGCCACAAAATCGGACCCTGAGGGGCCCCAACCACATAATCAGACCCTGAGGGGCCCCACCCACAAAATCACACCCTGAGGGACCCCAGCCACAAAATCAGACCCTGAGTGGCACCAGCCACAAAATCGGACCCTGAGGGGCCCCACCCACAAAATCGGACCCTGATGGGCCCCACCCACAAAATCGGACCCTGAGGGGCCCCGCCCACCAAATTAGACTCTGAGGGGCCCCACCCTCAAAATCGGTCCCTGAGGGGCCCCGGCCACAAAATCGGACCCTGAGGGGCCCCGGCCACAAAATCGAACCCTGAGGGGCCCCACCCGCAAAATCGGTCCCTAAGGGTCCCTCCCGTAAAATCGGACCCTAAGGGGCCCCGGCCACAAAATCGGACCCTGAGGGGCCCCACCCGCAAAATCGGACCCTAAGGGGCCCCACCCGCAAAATTGGACCCTGAGGGGCCCCACCCGCAAAATCGGACCCTGAGGGGCCCCAACCGCAAAATCGGACCCTGTGGGGCTCCACCCGCAAAATCGGACCCTGCGGGGCCCCCGCCCCAAAAATCGGACCTTGAGGGGCCCCAACCACAAAATCAGACTCAGTGTCCCCGCCCACCAAATTAGACCCTGAAGGGCCCCATCCACCAAATCGGACCCAAAGTGGCCCCGCCCACCAAATCAGACCCAGAGTGGCCCCGCCCACCAAATGGGACCCTGAGGGGCCCCGCCCACCAAATTGGACCCTGAGGGGCCCCGCCCACCAAATCGGACCCTGAGGGGCCCCGCCCACTAAATCGGATTCTGAAAGGCCCCAACCACAAAATCGGACCCTGAGGGGCCCCACCCACAAAATCGGACCCTGTGGGTCCCCGCTGACCAAATTGAACTCTGAGGGGCCCCGCCCACCAAATCGGACCCAGAGTGGCCCGCCCACCAAATCAGACCTAGAGTGGCCCGGCTCACCAAATCGGACCCCGAGGGGCCCCACCCACCAAATCGGACCCCGAGGGGACTCACCCACCAAATCGGACCCCGAGGGGCCCCGCCCACCAAATTGGACCCCGAGGGGCCCCGCCCACCAAATCGGACCCCCGGGGGATCCCGCCCACCAAATCGGACCTTGAGGGTCCCCACCAACCAAATTGGACCCTGATGGGCCCCGCCCATCAAATCGGACTCTGATAGATCCCGCCCACCAAATCAGACCCTGAGGGGCCCAGCTCACCTCACCAAATCGGACCCAGAGTGGCCCCGCCCACCAAATCGGACCCAGAGTGGCCCCGCCCACCAAATTGTACCCTGAGGGGCCCCACCCACAAAATCGGACCCTAAGGGGCCCCACCCACAAAATTGGACCCTGAGGGGCCCCGGCCACAAAATTGGACCCTGAGGGGCCCCACCCACAAAATTGGACCCTGAGGGGATCCGGCCACAAAATCGGACCCTGAGGGGCCCCGGCCTCAAAATCGGACCCTGAGGGACCCCACCTACAAAATTGAACCCTGAGGGGATCCGGCCACAAAATCGGACCCTGAGGGGCCCCGGCCTCAAAATCGGACCCTGAGGGACCCCACCTACAAAATTGAACCCTGAGGGGCCCCAACCACAAAATCGGATCCTGAGGGGCCCCACCCACAAAATCGGACCCTGAGGGGCCCCACCCACAAAATTGGACCCTCAGGGGCCCCGGCCACAAAATCGGACCCTGAGGGACCCCGGCCACAAAATCAGATCCTGAGGGGGCCCAACCACAAAATCGGACCCTGAGAGGCTCCGGCCGCAAAATCGGACCCTGAGGGGCCCCAACCACAAAATCGGACCCTGAGAGGCACCGGCCACAAAATCGGACCCTGAGGGGCCCCGGACACAAAATCGGACCCTGAGGGGCCCCGGCCACAAAATCAGACCCTGAGGGGCCCAACCCACAAAATCAGACCCTGAGGGGCCCCGCCCACCAAATTAGACCCTGAGGGGACCCACCCTCAAAATCAGACCCTGAGGGGCCCCAGCCACAAAATCAGACCCTAAGGGGCCCCAGCCACAAAATCGGACTCTGAGGGGCCCCACCCACAAAATCGGACCCTGAGGGGCCCCTCCCACAAATCCAGACCCTGAGGGGACCCGGCCACAAAATCGGACCCTGAGGGGCCCCGCCCACCAAATCGGACCCTGAGGGGCCCCGCCCACAAAATCGGATTCTGAAAGGCCCCAACCACAAAATCAAATCAGACCCTGAGGGACCTCACCCACCAAATCGGACCCTGAGGGGCCCCGGCCACAAAATCGGACCCTGAGGGGCCCCACCCACAAAATTCGACCCTGAGGGGCCCCGGCCACAAGATTGGACCCTGAGGGGCCCCAACCACCAAATCAGACCCTGAGGGGCCCCGGCCACCAAATCGGACCCTTAGGGGCCCAAATCAGCCCCTGAGGGGACCCAGCCACCAAATCGGACCCTGAGGGGCCCCACCCACCAAATCTGACCCTGAGGTGCCCCACCCACAAAATCGGGCCCTGAGGGCCCCACCCACAAAATCGGACCCTGAGGCCAAAGTGGCCCCTGAGAGGCACCCACAGTTAAAACGGATCCTGAGTTGAAAGTCTAGCAGGTGCAGCAGGCAAGTCTCTCTTAAAGGGGCAGCCTGGGCAGCATTTCAAACCACTATCTGTACTTCCTTCAGGAAATACATATCTAGTTATAGTGGTTTGAAAAAACCACTATATTGTAATCCGAACGCTGCTAACTTATTCTTCTTCTTATTATTATTATTATTAAGTTGATTTCCGCAATTAATACAGCCCGAACCGCTACACGCACAGACGCCGTTGAGGTGTTGTTTCGAAGCCAGCGTCCACGAGAGGTGTGCTAAGTATTTTTCGTGTCGATCGGATTTGTAGTTTTTGCGCAATTTGCGTTTGAATTTTTTTTTTCCCGTCATTGGAATGCACTGTCTCCAAAGCTTTTCAATGGGTAATGGCAAAACGTGCCCTGAGGCGATTGAAATGGCAGTTGAGCTCATTGATATGCGCAGGCAGACCCAGTTACTATGCCAACGCCTACGAACGTCACATGACATCCCAAGGACAGAGCTTCTGCCACATAATATCAGCTCTTAAAGTGAAACCCACAGCACAAATGCAAATCTAGCTTCATCACATAACACATGCCCCTGAGATAGAATGTGCGCCAAAGTGGATTTAGAAGCCCAGTGAGCCACCCTGGCTCTTAAAGGGCCGACGCGCCAAATCGAAAGCTGATTGACCCCGGCCTCCAAATCGGAGGCTGAGCCACCCTGGCCTCCAAATCGGACCCAGTGTGGCCCCGCTCAAAAAATTAGACCCAGAGTAGCACAGCCCACCAAATAGGATCCTGAGGGGCCCCGGCCACAAAATCGGACCCTGAGGGGCCCCGGCCACAAAATCGGACCCTGAGGGGCCCCGGCCACAAAATCGGACCCTGAGGGGCCCCACCCGCAAAATCAGACCCTAAGGGGCCCCGGCCACAAATTCGGACCCTGACGGGCCCCACCCGCAAAATCGGACCCTAAGGGGCCCCAACCGCAAAATTGGACCCTGAGGGGCCCCACCCGCAAAATCGGACCCTGAGGGGCCCCACCCGCAAAATCGGACCCTGAGGGGCTCCACCCGCAAAATCGGACCCTGAGGGGCCCTGGCCCCAAAAATCGGACCCTGAGGGGCCCCAACCACAAAATCGGACCCTGAGAGGCACCGGCTACAAAATCGGACCCTGAGGGGCCCCGGACACAAAATCGGACCCTGAGGGGCCCCGGCCACAAAATCGGACCCTGAGGTGCCCAACCCACAAAATCAGACTCAGTGTCCCCGCCCACCAAATTGGACCCTGAAGGGCCCCGTCCACCAAATCGGACCCAAAGTGGCCCCGCCCACCAAATCAGACCCAGAGTGGCCCCGCCCACCAAATGGGACCCTGAGGGGCCCCACCCACCAAATGGGACCCTGAGGGGCCCTGCCCACCAAATTGGACCGTGAGGGGCCCCGCCCACCAAATCGGACCCTGAGGGGCCCCGCCCACCAAATCAGACCCTGAGGGGCCCCGCCCACTAAATCGGATTCTGAAAGGCCCCAACCACAAAATCGGACCCTGAGGGTCCCTGCTGACCAAATTGAACTCTGAGGGGCCCCGCCCACCAAATCGGACCCAGAGTGGCCCGCCCACCAAATCAGACCTAGAGTGGCCCGGCTCACCAAATCGGACCCCGAGGGGCCCCACACACCAAATCAGACCCTGAGGGGCCCCGCCCACCAAATCGGACCCCGAGGGGCCGCGCCCACCAAATCGGACCCCGAGGTATCCCGCCCACCAAATCGGACGCCGAGGGTCCCCGCCAACCAAATTGGACCCTGATGGGCCCCGCCCACCAAATCGGACTCTGATAGATCCCGCCCACCAAACCAGACCCTGAGGGGCCCAGCTCACCAAATCCGACCCAGAGTGGCCCCGCCCACCAAATCGGACCCAGAGTGGCCCCGCCCACCAAATCAGACCCAGAGTGGCCCCGCCCACCAAATTGTACCCTGAGGGGCCCCACCCACAAAATCGGACCCTAAAGGGCCCCACCCACAAAATCGGACCCTGAGGAGATCCGGCCACAACATCGGACCCTGAGTGGCCCCACTCACAAAATCGGACCCTGAGGGGCCCTACCCACAAAATCGGATCCTGAGGGGCCCCAACCACAAAATCGGACCCTGACGGGCCCCGGCCACAAAATCGGACCCTGAGGGACCCCACCTACAAAACTGAACCCTGAGGGGCCCCAACCACAAAATCGGATCCTGAGGGGCCCCACCCACAAAATCGGACCCTGAGGGGCCCCACCCACAAAATTGGACCCTCAGGGGCCCCGGTCACAAAATCGGACCCTGAGATTCACCGGCCACAAAATCGGACCCTGAGGGGCCCCAACCACAAAATCAGACCCTGAGAGGCACCGGCCACAAAATCGGACCCTGAGGGGCCCCGGACACAAAATCGGACCCTGAGGGGCCCCGGCCACAAAATCGGACCCTGAGGGGCCCAACCCACAAAATCAGACTCAGTGTCCCCGCCCACCAAATTGGACCCTGAAGGGCCCCATCCACCAAATCGGACCCAAAGTGGCTCCGCCCACCAAATCAGACCCCAGAGTGGCCCCGCCCACCAAATGGGACCCTGAGGGGCCCCGCCCACCAAATTGGACCCTGAGGGGCCCCGCCCACCAAATCGGACCCTGAGGGGCCCCGCCCACCAAATCAGACCCTAAGGGGCCCCGCCCACTAAATCGGATTCTGAAAGGCCCCAACCACAAAATCGGACCCCGAGGTATCCCACCCACCAAATCGGACCCCGAGGGTCCCCGTCAATCAAATTGGACCCTGATGGGCCCCGCCCACCAAATCGGACTCTGATAGATCCCGCCCACCAAATCAGACCCTGAGGGGCCCAGCTCACCAAATTGGACCCAGAGTGGCCCCGCCCACCAAATCGGACCCAGAGTGGCCCCGCCCACCAAATCAGACCCAGAGTGGCCCCGCCCACCAAATTGTACCCTGAGGGGCCCCACCCACAAAATCGGACCCTAAGGGGCCCCACCCACAAAATTGGACCCTGAGGGGCCCCGGCCACAAAATTGGACCCTGAGGGGCCCCACCCACAAAATCGGACCCTGAGGGGATCCGGCCACAACATCGGACCCTAAGTGGCCCCACACAAAATCAGACCCTGAGGGGCCCTACCCACAAAATCGGACCCTGAGGGGCCCCAACCACAAAATCGGACCCTGACGGGCCCCGGCTACAAAATCGGACCCTGAGGGGCCCCGGCCACAAAATCGGACCCTGAGGGACCCCCCCTACAAAATTGAACCCTGAGGGGCCCCAACCACAAAATCGGATCCTGAGGGGCCCCACCCACAAAATCGGACCCTGAGGGGCCCCACCCACAAAATTGGACCCTCAGGGGCCCCGGCCACAAAATCGGACCCTGAGGGACCCCGGCCACAAAATCAGATCCTGAGGGTCCCCAACCACAAAATCGGACCCTGAGAGGCTCCGGCCGCAAAATCGGACCCTGAGGGGCCCCAACCACAAAATCGGACCCCGAGAGGCCCCAACCAAAAAATCAGACCATGAGGGGCCCCGGACACAAAATCGGACCTTGAGGGGCCCCACCCACAAAATCGGACCCTGAGGGGCCCCGCCCACCAAATCGGACCCTGAGAGGCACCGCTCACCTAATCGGACCCTGAGGGGCCCCGCTCACCTTTTGAACTCTGAGAGGCCCCACACACCAAATCGGACCCTGAGGGGCTCCACCCACCAAATCGGACCCTGAGGGGCCCCACCCACCAAATCGGACCCTGAGGGGCCCCAACCACAAAATCGGACCCTGAGGGGCCCCAACCACAAAATCGGACCCTGAGGGGCCCCGCCCACCAAATCAGACCCTGAGGGGCCCCGCCCACCAAATCGGACCCTGAGGGGCCCCGCCCACCAAATTGAACTCTGAGAGGCCCCGCACACCAAATCGGACCCTGAGGGGCTCCACCCACAAAATTGGACCCTGAGGGGCCCCAACCACAAAATCGGACCCTGATGGGCCCCGCCCACCAAATCTGACCCTGAGGGGCCCCGCTGACCAAATCGGACCCTGAGGGGCCCCACTGACCAAATCGGACCCTGAGGGGCCCCACTGACCAAATCGGACCCTGAGGGGCCCCACTGACCAAATCAGACCCTGAGGGGCCCCACCCACCAAATCGGACCCTGAGAGGCCCCGCCCACCAAATCGGACCCTGAGGGGCCCCGCCCACTAAATCGGACCCTGAGTCGCCCCGCCCACCAAATCGAATTCTATGGGGCCCCAACCACAAAATCGGACCCTGAGGGGCCCCAACCACAAAATTGGACCCTGAGGGGGCACTGGTCACCAAATCAGACCCTGAGGGGCCCCACCCACCAAATCAGACCGAGGGGCCCCACCCACAAAATCGGACCCTGAGGGGCCCCAGACACAAAATCAGACCCTGAGGGGCCCCACCTACCAAATCGGACCCTGAGGGGCCCCGCCCACAAAATTGGACCCTGAGGGGCCCCACCCACAAAATCGGACCCTGAGGGGTTCCGGCCACAAATCGGACCCTGAGGGGCCCCAACCACTAAATCGGACCCTGAGGGGCCCCGGCACAAAATCGGACTCTGAGGGGCCCCACCCACCAAATCAGCCCCTGAGGGGCCCCGGCCACCAAATCGGACCCTGAGGGGTCCCACCCACCAAATCGGACCCTGAAGTGCCCCGGCCACAAAATCGGACCCTGAGAGGCACCACTCACAAAATCGGGCCCTAAAGGGCCCCACCCACAAAATCGGACCCTGAGGCCAAAGTGGCCTTTGAGAGGCACCCACAGTTAAAACGGATCCTGAGTTGAAAGTCTTGCAGGGGCAGCAGGCAAGTCTCTCTTAAAGGGGCAGCCCGGGCACCATTTCAAACCACTATCTGTACTTCCTTCAGGAAATACACATCTAGTTATAGTGGTTTGAAAAAACCACTATATTGTAATCCGAACGCTGCTAACTTATTCTTCTTATTATTATTAAGTTGATTTCCGCAATTAATACAGCCCGAACCGCTACACGCACAGACTCCGTTGAGGTGTCGTTTCGAAGCCAGCGCCCATGAGAGGTGTGCTAAGTATTTTTCGTGTCAATCGGATTTGTAGTTTTTGCCCAATTTGTGTTTGAAAAAGCATTTTCCTGTCATTGGAATGCATTGTCTCAATGCATTTTAAAGGGAAAATGTTTTCATAGGGAAAACATGGGGCAGTCGTGAGGTGGCAGTTAAGCTCATTGATATGCGCAGGCTCACCCAGTTACTGTGCCAACGCCTATGAACTTCTCAAGACCCCAGGACAAAGTTTCTGCCAGATAATTTCTGCTCTTAAAGCGAAACCCACAGCACAAATGCAAATCTTGCTTCATCACATGACGCATGCCCCTGAGAGAGAATGTGCGCCAAAGTGGATTTAGAAGCCCAGTGAGCCAAACTGGCTCTTAAAGGGCCGACGCGCCAAAGTGATTCTTAAAGGGCCGGCGCACCAAAATGAGTCTTAAAGGGCCGGAGCGCCAGATCGAAAGCTGAGTGACCCCAGGCTCCAAATCGGAGGCTGATCGACCATGGCCTACAAATCAGATGCTGAGACACCCTGGCCTCCAAATCGGACCCAGAGTGGCCCCGCCCACCAAATCGGACCCTGAGAGGCCACTCCCACCAAATCGGACCCTGAGGGGCCCCGCTCACCAAATCGGACCCTGAGGGGCCCCGCTCACCAAATCGGACCCTGAGGGGCCCCGACCACCAAATCGGACCCTGAGGGGCCCCGCTCACCATATCGGACCCTGAGGGGCCCCGCCCACCAAATCGGATCCTGAGGGGCCCTGACCACAAAATCGGACCCTGAGGGGCCCCACTCACAATATCGAACCATGAGGGGCCCCGGCCACAAAATCGGACCCTGAGGGGCCCCGGCCACAAAATCGGACCCTGAGGGGCCCCGGCCACAATATCGGACCCTGAGGGGCCCTGGCCACAAAATCGGACCCTGAGGGGCCCCGGCCACAAAATCGGACCCTGAGGGGCCCTGGCCACAAAATCGGACCCTGAGTGGACCCGGCCACAAAATCGGACCCTGAGAGGCCCCACCCAAAAAAATCGGACCCTGAGGGGCACCACCCACAAAATCAGGCCCTGAGGGGCCCCACCCACAAAATCAGACCATGAGGCCAAAGTGGCCCCTGAGAGGCACCCACAGTTAAATCGTATCCTGAGTTGAAAGTCTTGCAGGGGCAGCAGGCAAGTCTCTCTTAAAGGGGCAGCCCGGGCACCATTTCAAACCACTATCTGTACTTCCTTCAGGAAATACACATCTAGTTATAGTGGTTTGAAAAAACCACTATATTGTAATCCGAACGCTGCTAACTTATTCTTCTTATTATTATTAAGTTGATTTCCGCAATTAATACAGCCCGAACCGCTACACGCACAGACTCCGTTGAGGTGTCGTTTCGAAGCCAGCGCCCATGAGAGGTGTGCTAAGTATTTTTCGTGTCGATCAGATTTGTAGTTTTTGCGCAATTTGCGTTCGAAAATTTTTTTTCCCGTCATTGGAATGCACTGTCTCCAATGCATTTGAATGGGAAATGGCAAAACGTGCCCTGAGGCGATTGAGATGGCAGTTGAGCTCATTGATATGCGCAGGCAGAACCAGTTACTATGCCAACGCCTACGAACGTCACATGACATCTCCAGAACAGAGCTTCTGCCACATAATATCAGCTCTTAAAGCGAAACCCACAGCACAAATGCAAATCTAGCTTCATCACATGACACATGCCCCTAAGAGAGAATGTGCGCCAAATTGTATTTAGAAGCCCAGTGAGCCAAACTGGCTCTTAAAGGGCCGAAGTGCAAAAGTGACTGTTAAAGGGCCGGCGCACCGAAATGAGTCTTAAAGGGCCAACACGCCAAATCGAAAGCTGAGTGACCACAGGCTCCAAATGGGAGGCTGATCGACCCCCCGGCCTTCAAATCGGAGGCTGAGCCACCCCGGCCTCCAAATCGGAGGCTGAGCCACCCCGGCCTCCAAATCGGAGGCTGAGCCACCCCGGCCTCCAAATCGGAGGCTGAGCCACCCCGGCCTCCAAATCGGAGGCTGAGCCACCCCGGCCTCCAAATCGGAGGCTGAGCCACCCCGGCCTCCAAATGGGAGGCTGAGCCACCCCTGCCTCCAAATCGGAGGCTGATCGACCCCGGCCTCCAAATGGGAGGCTGATCGACCCCGGCCTCCAAATGGGAGGCTGATCGACCCCGGCCTCCAAATGGGAGGCTGATCGACCCCGGCCTCCAAATGGGAGGCTTAGCCACCCCGGCCTCCAAATGGGAGGCTGAGCCACCCCGGCCTCCAAATGGGAGGCTGAGCCACCCCGGCCTCCAAATCGGAGGCTGATCGACCCCGGCCTCCAAATCGGAGGCTGATCGACCCCGGCCTCCAAATGGGAGGCTGATCGACCCCGGCCTCCAAATCGGAGGCTGAGCCACCCCGGCCTCCAAATCGGAGGCTGAGCCACCCCGGCCTCCAAATCGGAGGCTGAGCCACCCCGGCCTCCAAATCGGAGACTGAGCCACCCCGGCCTCCAAATCGGAGGCTCTTTGACCTCGGCCTCCAAATCGGAAGCTCATCGACCCCGGCCTCCAAATCTTACCCAGAGTGGCCCCGCCCACCAAATCTTACCGAGTGGCCCCGCCCACCAAATCGGACCCAGAGAGGCCCTGCCCACCAAACCGGACCCTGAGGGGCCCCGCCCACCAAATCGGACCCTGTGGGGCCCCGCCCACTAAATCGGACCCAGAGTGGTCCCGCCAACCAAATCGGACCCAGAGTGGCCCCGCCGACCAAATCGGACCCAGAGGGTCTCCGCCCACAAAATCAGACCCTAAGGGGCCCAACCCACCAAATCTGACCCTGAGGGGCCCCAACCACAAAATCGGACCCTGATTGGTCCCAACCACAAAATCAGACCCTGAGGGGCCCCGGCCACAAAATCGGACCCTGAGGGGCCCCGACCACAAAATCGGACCCTGAGGGGCCCCGGCCACAAAATCGGACCCTGAGGGGCCCTGGCCACAAAATCGGACCCTGAGGGGCCCAACCCACATAATCGGACCCTGAGGGGCCACGGCCAGAAAATCGGACCCTGAGGGGATCCGGCCACAAAATCAGACCCTGAGGGGCCCCGGCCACAAAATCGGACCCTGAGGGGCCCCACTCACAAAATCGGAACCTGAGGGGCCCCACCCACAAAATCGGACCCTGAGGGGCCACACCCACAAAATCGGAGCCTGAGAGATCCCCGCCAACAATTCAAGCCCTGAGGAACCCAGGCCAAGGAATCGGATCCTGAGGGGCCCCACCCACCAAATCAGACCCTGAGGCCAAAGTGACCTCTGAGAGGCACTCACAGTTAAAACGGATCCTGAGTTGAAAGTCTTGCAGGGGCAGCAGGCAAGTCTCTCTTAAAGGGGCAGCCCGGGCACCATTTCAAACCACTATCTGTACTTCCTTCAGGAAATACACATCTAGTATTAATGTTGTAATCCGAACGCTGCTAACTTTTTCTTTTTTTTCAGTTGATTTCCGCAATTAATGCGGCCCAAACCGCTACACGCACAGACTTCGTTGAGGTGTCGTTTCGAAGCCAGCGTCCACGAGAGGTGTGCTAAGTATTTTTCGTGTCGATCGGATTTGTAGTTTTTGCGCAATTTGCGTTTGAAAATTTTTTTTCCTCATTGGAATGCATGTCTCAATGCTTTTCAATGGGCAACTTAAAATGTGCCCTGAGGCAATTCAAATGGCAGTAAAGCTCATTGATATGCGCAGGCACACCCATTTACTATGTCAACGCCTACGAACGTCACATGACGCCCCCAGGACAGAGCTTCTGGCACATAATATCAGCTCTTAAAGCGAAACCCACAGCACAAATGCAAATCTAGCTTCATCACATGACACATGCCCGAGAGAGAATGTGCGCCAAAGTGGATTTAGAAGAAGCCCAGTGAGCCAAACTAGCTCTTAAAGGGCTGACGTGCCAAAGTGATTGTTAAAGGGTTCTGCTCACCAAATCAGACCCAGAGTGGCCCCGCCCAGCAAATCGGACCCAGAGTAGCCTCGTCCACCAAATCGGACACTGAGAGGCCCCACCCACCAAATCGGCCCCCGAGTGGCCCCGCCCACCAAATCGGCCCCCGAGTGGCCCCGCCCTCCAAATCGGCCCCGCCCACCAAATCGGCCCCCGAGTGGTCCCGCCCACCAAATTGGACACAGAGGGGCTCCGCCCACAATATCAGACCCTAAGGGGCCCCACCCACAAAATCGGACCGAGGGGAACCGGCCACAAAATCAGACCCTGAGGGGCCCCAACAAAATCAGACCCTGAGGGGCCTCGGCCACAAAATCGGACCCTGATGGGCCCCGGTCACAAAATCGGACCTTGAGGGGCCCCGGCCACAAAATCGGACCCTGAGGGGCCCCGGCCACAAAATCAGACCCTGAGGGGTCCCAACCACAAAATCGGACCCTGAGGGGCCCCGGCCAGAAATTCAGACCCTGAGGGGCCCTGCCTACCAAATCAGACAAAGAGTGGCCCCACCTACAAAATCGGAACCTGAGGGGCCCCAACCACAAAATCGGACCCTGAGGAGCCCCGGCCACAAAATCGGGCCCCCCACCCACAAAATTGGACCCTGAGGGGCCCCGGCCACAAAATCGGACCCTGAGGGTCCCCACCCACAAAATCGGACCCTGAGGGGATCCGGCCACAGAATCAGACCCTGAGGGGCCCCGGCCACAGAATCGGACCCTGAGGGGCCCCACTCAAAAAAATTGGACCCTGAGGGGCCCACCCACAAAATCGGACCCAGAGGGGCCACACCTGCAAAATCAGACCCTGACAGGCCACACCCACAAAACCGGACCCTGAGGGGCCACACCCACAAAATAGGAGCCTGAGGGATCCAAGCCAACAATTCAAGCCCTGAGGAGCCCAGGCCAAGGAATCAGATCCTTAGGGGCCCCACCCACCAAATCAGACCCTGAGACCAAAGTGGCCCCTGAGAGGCACATACAGTTAAAACGGATCCTGAGTTGAAAGTCTTGCAGGGACAGCAGGCAAGTCTCTCTTAAAGGGGCAGCCCGGGCACCATTTCAAACCACTATCTGTACTTCCTTCAGGAAATACACATCTAGTTCTTCTTCTTATTAAGTTGATTTTCGCAATTAATGCGGCCCGAACCGCTACACGCACAGACTCCGTTGAGGTGTCGTTTCGAAGCCAGCGTCCATGAGAGGTGTGCTAAGTATTTTTCGTGTCGATCGGATTTGTAGTTTTTGCGCAACTTGCGTTTGAAAATTTTTTTTCCCGTCATTGGAATGCACTGTCTCCAATGCTTTTCAATAGGAAATGGCAAAACGTGCCCTGAGGCGATTGAAATGACAGTTGAGCTCATTGATATGCGCAGGCAGACCCAGTTACTATGCCAACGCCTACGAACTTCACTTGAACCCCAGCACAGAGCCTCTGCCACATAATATCAGCTCTTAAAGCGAAACCCACAGCACAAATGCAAATCTAGCTTCATCACATGACACATGCCCCTGAGAGAGAATGTGTGCGCCAAAGTGGATTTAAAAGAAGCCCAGTCAGCCAAACTAGCTCTTAAAGGGCCAACGCGCCAAAGTGATTGTTAAAGGGCCAGCGCACCCAAATTAGTCTTAAAGGGCCGACACACCAAATCGGAGGCTGAGCCACCCCGGCCTCCAAATCGGAGGCTGAGCCACCCCGGCCTCCAAATCGGAGGCTGAGCCACCCCGGCCTCCAAATCGGAGGCTGAGCCACCCCGGCCTCCAAATCGGAAGCTGAGCCACCCCGGCCTCCAAATCGGAGGCTGATCGAACCCGGCCTCCAAATCGGAGGCTGAGCGACCCCGGCCTCCAAATCGGAGGCTGATCGACCCCGGCCTCCAAATCGGAGGCTGATCGACCCCGGCCTCCAAACCGGAGGCTGAGCCACCCCGGCCTCCAAACCGGAGGCTGAGCCACCCCGGCCTCCAAACCGGAGGCTGAGCCACCCCGGCCTCCAAACCGGAGGCTGAGCCACCCCGGCCTCCAAACCGGAGGCTGAGCCACCCCGGCCTCCAAACCGGAGGCTGAGCGACCCCGGCCTCCAAATCGGAGGCTGATCCACCCCGGCCTCCAAATCGGAGGCTGATCCACCCCGGCCTCCAAATCGGAGGCTGATCCACCCCGGCCTCCAAATCGGAGGCTGAGCCACTCCGGCCTCCCAATCGGAGGCTGAGCCACCCCGGCCTCCCAATCGGAGGCTGAGCCACCCCGGCCTCCAAATCGGAGGCTGAGCCACCCCGGCCTCCAAATCGGAGGCTGAGCCACCCCGGCCTCCAAATCGGAGGCTGAGCCACCCCGGCCTCCAAATCGGAGGCTCATCGACCCCGGCCTCCAAATCGGAGGCTCTTTGACCTCGGCCTCCAAATCGGAAGCTCAACGACCCCGGCCTCCAAATTGTAGGCTGAGCGACCCCAGCCTCCAAATCTTACCCAGAGTGGCCCCACCCACCAAATCAGACCTAGAGAGGCCCTGCCCACCAAATCGGACCCTGAGGGGCCCCGCCCACCAAATCGGACCCTGTGGGGCCCCGCCCACCAAATTGGACCCTGAGTGGTCCCGCCCACCAAATTGGACCCAGAGTGGTCCCGCCCACCAAATTGGACCCAGTGGGGCTCCGCCCACAAAATCAGACCCAGAGGGGCCCCTGCCACAAAATCAGACCCTGAGGGGCCGCGGCCACAAAATCGGACCCTGATGGGCCCCAGTCACAAAATTGGACCCTGATAGGCCCCGGCCACAAAATCGGACCCTGAGGGGCCCCAACCACAAAATCGGACCCTGAGGGGACCCAACCACAAAATCAGACCCTGAGAGGCCCCGCCCACCAAATTGGACCCAGAGTGGTCCCGCCCACCAAATTGGACCCAGAGGGGCCCCACCCATAAAATCAGACCCAGAGGGGCCCCACCCATAAAATCGGACCCAGAGGGGCCCCTGCCACAAAATCGGACCCAGAGGGGCCACGGCCACAAAATCAGACCCTGAGGGGCCGCGGCCACAAAATTGGACCCTGAGCGGCCCCAACCACAAAATCGGACCCTGAGGGGCCCCTGACACAAAATCGGACCCTGAGGGGCCCCGGCCATAAAATCGGACCCTGAGGGGCCCAACCCACAAAATCGGGCCCTGAGGGGCCCTGCCACCAAATTGGACCCTGAGAGGCCCCACCCACAAAATCGGACCCTGACGGGCCCCGGCCACAAAATCGGACCCTGAGGGGCCCCACCCACAAAATTGGACCCTGAGGGGTTCCGGCCACAAAAATCGGATCCTGAGTGGCCCCAGCCACAAAATTGGACCCTGAGGGGCCCCAGCCACAAAATCGGACCTTGAGGGGCCCCACCCACCAAATCAGACCCTGAGGGGTCCCGGCCACCAAATCGGACCCTGAGGGGCCGCGGCCACCAAATCGGACCCTGAGTGGCCCCGGCCACAAAATCGGACCCTGAGGGGCCCCACCCACAAAATCGGACCCTGAGGGGCCCCACCCACAAAATCAGGCCCTGAGGGGCCCCACCCACAAAATCAGACCCTGAGGCCAAAGTGGCCCCTGAGAGGCACCCACAGTTAAATCGTATCCTGAGTTGAAAGTCTTGTAGGGGCAGCAGGCAAGTCTCTCTTAAAGGGGCAGCCCGGGCACCATTTCAAACCACTATCTGTACTTCCTTCAGGAAATACACATCTAGTGTTAATTTTGTTATCTTTATTCAGTTGATTTCCGAAATTAATGCGGCCCGAACAGCTACACACACAGACTCCGTTGAGGCGTCGTTTCGAAGCCACCGTCCACGAGAGGTGTGCTAAGTATTTTTTGTGTCTATCGGATTTATAGCTTTTGAGCAATTTGCATTTGAAACATTTTTTTCTCGTCATTGGAATGCATTGTCTCAATGCATTTCAATAGGAAAATTTTGCCATATTAAGACATGGGGCAGCTTCATCACATGACGCATGCCCCTGAGAGAGAATGTGCACCAAAGTGGATTTAGAAGCCCAGTGAGCCAAACTGGCTCTTAAAGGACCGACGCGCCAAAGTGATTCTTAAAGGGCCGGCGCGCCAAATCGAAAGCTGAGTGGCCCCATGCTCCACATCGGAGGCTGATTGAACCCGGCATCAAAATCGGAGGCTGAGCCACCCTGGCCTCCAAATCAGAGGCTGAGCCACCCTGGCCTCCAAATCGGAGGCTGAGCCACCCCGGCCCCCAAATCGGAGGCTGAGCCACCCCGGCCCCCAAATCAGAGGCTGATCGACCCCTGCCTCCAAATCGGAGGCTGATCGACCTCGGCCTCCAACTCGGAGGCTGAGCCACCCCGGCCTCCAACTCGGAGGCTGAGCCACCCCGGCCTCCAAATCGGAGGCTGAGCCACCCCGGCCTCCAAATCGGAGGCTGAGCCACCCCGGCCTCCAAATCGGAGGCTGAGCCACCCCAGGCTCCAAATCGGAGGCTGATCGACCCCGGCCTCCAAATCAGAGGCTGATCGACCCCGGCCTCCAAATCGGAGGCTGATCGACCCCGGACTCCAAATCGGAGGCTGATCGACCCCGGCTTCCAAATCGGAGGCTGAGCCACCCCGCCCTCCAAATCGGAGGCTGATCGACCCTGGTGTCCAAATCGGAGGCTGAGACACCCTGGCATCCAAATCAGACCCTGAGGGGGCCCCGCCCACCAAATCGGACCATGAGGGGCCCCGCCCACCAAATCGGACCCTGAGGGGCCCCGACCACTAAATCAGACCCTGAGGGGACCTACTCACCATATCGGACCCTGAGGGTCCCCGCCCACCAAATCGGACCCTGAGGTGCCCCGCTCACCAAATCGGACCCTGAGGGGCCCCGACCACCAAATCTGACCCTGAGGGGCCCCGCTCACCATATCGGACCCTGAGGGTCCCCGCCCACCAAATCGGACGCAGAGTGGCCCCGCTCACCAAATCAGACCCTGAGGGGCCACTACCACCAAATCGGACCCTGAGGGGCCCCACCCACCAAATCGGACCCTGAGGGGCCTCGCCCACCAAATCGGACCCTGAGGGGCGCCACTCACCATATTGGACCATGAGGGGCCCCGCCCACCAAATCGGACCCTGAGGGGCCCCACTCACCAAATCAGACCCTGAGGGGCCCCGCCCACCAAATCGAACCCTGAGGGGCCTCGGCCACAAAATCGGACCCTGAGGGGCCCCACCCACAAAATCGGACCCTGAAGGGCCCCAGCCACAAAATCAGACCCTGAGGGGCCCCACTCACAAATCGAACCCTGAGGGACCCACCCACAAAATCAGACCCTGAGGGGCCCCGGCCACAAAATCGGACCCTGAAGGGCCCCAGCCACAAAATCAGACCCTGAGGGGCCCCACCCACAAAATCGGACCCTGAGGGACCCCGGCCACAAAATCGAACCCAGAGGGGCCCCGCCCTCAAAATCGGACTCTGAGAGGCCCCACCCACCAAATCGGACCCTGAGGGGCCCCGCCAACCATATCGGACTCTGAGGGGCCCCACCCACAAAATCGGACCCGGAGGGCCCCCAACCACAAAATCAGACCCTAAGGGGCCCCGGCCACAAAATCAGACCCTGAGAGACCCCGGCCACAAAATCGAACCCAGAGGGGCCCCGCCCACCAGATCGGACTCTGAGGGGCCCCACCCACAAAATCGGACCCTAAGGGGCCCTGCCCTCAAAATCGGACCCTGAGTAGACCCGGCCACAAAATCAGACCCTGAGGGGCCCCAACCACAAAATCGGACCCTGAAGGGACCCGGCCACAAAATCGGACCCTGAGGGGCCCCACCCTCAAAATCGGTTCCTGAGGTGCCCAACCAACAAAATCGGACCCTGAGGGGCCCCAGCCACAAAATCGGACCCTGAGGGGCCCCAGCCACAAAATCGGACCCTGAGGGGCCACACCCACAAAATCGGACCCTGAGGGGCCCCGGCCACAAAATCGGAACCTGAGGGACCCCGGCCACAAAATCGGACCCTGAGCGGCCCAACCACAAAATCGGACCCTGAGGGGCCACACCCACAAAATCGGACCCTGAGGGGACCCACCCACAAAATCGGACCCTGAGAGGCCACACCCACAAAATTGGACCCTGAGGGGACCCACCCACAAAATCGGACCCTGAGGGGCCACACCCACAAAATCGGACCATGAGAGGCCACACCCACAAAATCAGACCCTGAGGGGCCCCACCCACAAAATTGGACCCTGAGGAATCCCGGCCACTAATTCAAATCCTGAGGAGCCCAGGCCACTGAATCGGATCCTGAGGGGCCCCACCCACCAAATCAGACCCTGAGGCCAAAGTGGCCCCTGAGAGGCACCCACATTTAAAACGGATCCTGAGTTGAAAGGCTTGCAGGGGCAGCAGCCAAGTCTCTCTTAAAGGGGCAGCCCAGGCACCATTTCAAACCACTATCTGTACTTCCTTCAGGAAATACACATCTAGTTATTATTATAGTGGTTTGAAAAAACCACTATATTGTAATCCGAACGCTGCTAACTTCTTCTTCTTATTATTATTATTATTATTCAGTTGATTTCCGCAATTAATACAGCCCAAACCGCTACACGCACAGACTCCGTTGAGGTGTCGTTTCGAAGCCAGCGCCCAAAAATCGTACCCTAAGGGGCCCCGGCCACAAAATCGGACCCTTGAGGTGCCCAAACCACAAAATCGGACCCTGAGGGGCCCCTGCCACAAAATCGGACCCTGAGGGGCCCCACCCACAAAATCGGACCCTGAGGGGCCCCGGCCACAAAATCGGAACCTGAAGGCCCCCGGCCACAAAATCGGACCCTGAGGGGCCCCGGCCACAAAATCGGACCCTGAGAGACCCCGGCCACAAAATCGGAACCTGAAGGGCCCCGGCCACAAAATCGGACCCTGAGGGGCCCCGGCCACAAAATCGGACCCTGAGAGACCCCGGCCACAAAATCGAACCCAGAGGGGCCCCACCCACAAAATTGGACCCTGAGGGGCCCCGCCCACCAAATCGGACCCTCAGGGGCCCCGCTCACAAAATCGGACCCTGAGGGGCCCCGCCCTCAAAATCGGACCCTGAGAGGCCCCGCCCACCAAATCAGACCCTGAGGGGCCCCGCCCACCAAATCAGACCCTGAGGGACCCCAGCCACAAAATCGGACCCTGAGGGGCCCCGGCCACGAAATCGGACCCTGAGGGGCGCCGGCCACAAAATCGGACCCTGAGGGGCCCCAACCACAAAACCGGACCCTGAGGGGCCCCAACCACAAAATCAGACCCTGAGGGGCCCCAACCACAAAATCGGACCCTGAGAGACCCCGGATAAAAAATCGAACCCAGAGGGGCCCCACCCACAAAATTGGACCCTGAGGGGCCCCGCCCACAAAATCGGACCCTGAGGGGCCCCGCCCTCAAAATCGGACCCTGAGAGGCCCCGCCCACCAAATAGGGACCCTGAGGGGCCCCGCCAACCAAATCGGACTCGGAGGGGCCCCACCCACAAAATCGGACCCTGAGGGCCCCCAACCACAAAATCGGACCCTAAGGGGCCCCGGCCACAAAATCGGACCCCGAGAGACCCCGGCCACAAAATCGGACCCTGAGAGACCCCGGCCACAAAATCGGAACCTGAAGGGCCCCGGCCACAAAATCGGACCCTGAGGGGCCCCGGCCACAAAATCGGACCCTGAGAGACCCCGGCCACAAAATCGAACCCAGAGGGGCCCCACCCACAAAATTGGACCCTGAGGGGCCCCGCCCACCAAATCGGACCCTCAGGGGCCCCGCTCACAAAATCGGACCCTGAGGGGCCCCGCCCTCAAAATCGGACCCTGAGAGGCCCCGCCCACCAAATCAGACCCTGAGGGGCCCCGCCAACCAAATCGGACTCGGAGGGGCCCCACCCACAAAATCGGACCCTGAGGGGCCCCGGCCACAAAATCGGACCCTGAGGGGCCCCGGCCACAAAATCAGACCCTGAGAGACCCCGGCCACAAAATCGGAACCTGAAGGGCCCCGGCCACAAAATCGGACCCTGAGAGACCCCGGCCACAAAATCGAACCCAGAGGGGCCCCACCCACAAAATTGGACCCTGAGGGGCCCCGCCCACCAAATCGGACCCTCAGGGGCCCCGCTCACAAAATCGGACCCTGAGGGGCCCCGCCCTCAAAATCGGACCCTGAGAGGCCCCGCCCACCAAATCAGACCCTGAGGGGCCCCGCCAACCAAATCGGACTCTGAGGGGCCCCACCCACAAAATCTGACCCTGATGGACCCCAGCCACAAAATCGGACCCTGAGGGGCCCCGGCCACGAAATCGGACCCTGAGGGGTGCCGGCCACAAAATCGGACCCTGAGGGGCCCCAACCACAAAACCGGACCCTGAGGGGCCCCAACCACAAAATCAGACCCTGAGGGGCCCCAACCACAAAATCGGACCCTGATAGACCCCGGATACAAAATCGAACCCAGAGGGGCCCCACCCACAAAATTGGACCCTGAGGGGCCCCGCCCACAAAATCGGACCCTGAGGGGCCCCGCCCTAAAAATCGGACCCTGAGAGGCCCCGCCCACCAAATAGGGACCCTGAGGGGCCCCGCCAACCAAATCGGACTCGGAGGGGCCCCACCCACAAAATCGTACCCTGAGGTCCCCCAACCACAAAATCGGACCCTAAGGGGCCCCGGTCACAAAATCGGACCCCGAGAGACCCCGGCCACAAAATCGGACCCAGAGGGGCCCCGCCCACAAAATCGGACCCTGAGGGTCCCCGCCCTCAAAATCGGACCCTGAGGGTCCCCGCCCACAAAATCGGACCCTGAGGGGACCCGCCCTCAAAATCAGACCCTGAGGGGCTCCGCCTACCAAATCGGACCCTGAGGGGCCCCGCCAACCAAATCGGACTCTGAGGGGCCCCACCCACAAAATCGGAACCTGAGGGGCCCCACCCTCAAAATCGGACCCTGAGGGGCCCAACCAACAAAATCAGACCCTGAGGGGCCCCAGCCACAAAATCGGGACCTTAGGGGCCCCGGCCAAAAAATCGGACCCTGAGGGTCCCCGGCCACAAAATCGGACCCTGAGAGACCCCGGCCACAAAATCGAACCCAGAGGGGCCCCGCCCACAAAATCGGACCCTCGGGCCCCGCCCACAAAATCGGACCCTGAGGGTCCCCGCCCTCAAAATCGGACCGGGAGGGTCCCCGCCCACAAAATCGGACCCTGAGGGGCCCCACCCTCAAAATCGGACCCTGAGGGGCCCCATCTACCAAATCGGACCCTGAGGGGCCCCGCCAACCAAATCGGACTCTGAGGGGCCCCACCCACAAAATCGGATCCTGAGGGGCCCCACCCTCAAAATCGGACCCTGAGGGGCCCAACCAACAAAATCGGACCCCGAGAGACCCCGGCCACAAAATCGGACCCAGAGGGGCCCCGCCCACAAAATCGGACCCTGAGAGACCCCGGCCACAAAATCGGAACCTGAAGGCCCCCGGCCACAAAATCGGACCCTGAGGGGCCCCGGCCACAAAATCGGACCCTGAGAGACCCCGGCCACAAAATCGGAACCTGAAGGGCCCCGGCCACAAAATCGGACCCTGAGGGGCCCCGGCCACAAAATCGGACCCTGAGAGACCCCGGCCACAAAATCGAACCCAGAGGGGCCCCACCCACAAAATTGGACCCTGAGGGGCCCCGCCCACCAAATCGGACCCTCAGGGGCCCCGCTCACAAAATCGGACCCTGAGGGGCCCCGCCCTCAAAATCGGACCCTGAGAGGCCCCGCCCACCAAATCAGACCCTGAGGGGCCCCGCCCACCAAATCAGACCCTGAGGGACCCCAGCCACAAAATCGGACCCTGAGGGGCCCCGGCCACGAAATCGGACCCTGAGGGGCGCCGGCCACAAAATCGGACCCTGAGGGGCCCCAACCACAAAACCGGACCCTGAGGGGCCCCAACCACAAAATCAGACCCTGAGGGGCCCCAACCACAAAATCGGACCCTGAGAGACCCCGGATAAAAAATCGAACCCAGAGGGGCCCCACCCACAAAATTGGACCCTGAGGGGCCCCGCCCACAAAATCGGACCCTGAGGGGCCCCGCCCTCAAAATCGGACCCTGAGAGGCCCCGCCCACCAAATAGGGACCCTGAGGGGCCCCGCCAACCAAATCGGACTCGGAGGGGCCCCACCCACAAAATCGGACCCTGAGGGCCCCCAACCACAAAATCGGACCCTAAGGGGCCCCGGCCACAAAATCGGACCCCGAGAGACCCCGGCCACAAAATCGGACCATGAGAGACCCCGGCCACAAAATCGGAACCTGAAGGGCCCCGGCCACAAAATCGGACCCTGAGGGGCCCCGGCCACAAAATCGGACCCTGAGAGACCCCGGCCACAAAATCGAACCCAGAGGGGCCCCACCCACAAAATTGGACCCTGAGGGGCCCCGCCCACCAAATCGGACCCTCAGGGGCCCCGCTCACAAAATCGGACCCTGAGGGGCCCCGCCCTCAAAATCGGACCCTGAGAGGCCCCGCCCACCAAATCAGACCCTGAGGGGCCCCGCCAACCAAATCGGACTCGGAGGGGCCCCACCCACAAAATCGGACCCTGAGGGGCCCCGGCCACAAAATCGGACCCTGAGGGGCCCCGGCCACAAAATCAGACCCTGAGAGACCCCGGCCACAAAATCGGAACCTGAAGGGCCCCGGCCACAAAATCGGACCCTGAGAGACCCCGGCCACAAAATCGAACCCAGAGGGGCCCCACCCACAAAATTGGACCCTGAGGGGCCCCGCCCACCAAATCGGACCCTCAGGGGCCCCGCTCACAAAATCGGACCCTGAGGGGCCCCGCCCTCAAAATCGGACCCTGAGAGGCCCCGCCCACCAAATCAGACCCTGAGGGGCCCCGCCAACCAAATCGGACTCTGAGGGGCCCCACCCACAAAATCTGACCCTGATGGACCCCAGCCACAAAATCGGACCCTGAGGGGCCCCGGCCACGAAATCGGACCCTGAGGGGTGCCGGCCACAAAATCGGACCCTGAGGGGCCCCAACCACAAAACCGGACCCTGAGGGGCCCCAACCACAAAATCAGACCCTGAGGGGCCCCAACCACAAAATCGGACCCTGATAGACCCCGGATACAAAATCGAACCCAGAGGGGCCCCACCCACAAAATTGGACCCTGAGGGGCCCCGCCCACAAAATCGGACCCTGAGGGGCCCCGCCCTAAAAATCGGACCCTGAGAGGCCCCGCCCACCAAATAGGGACCCTGAGGGGCCCCGCCAACCAAATCGGACTCGGAGGGGCCCCACCCACAAAATCGTACCCTGAGGTCCCCCAACCACAAAATCGGACCCTAAGGGGCCCCGGTCACAAAATCGGACCCCGAGAGACCCCGGCCACAAAATCGGACCCAGAGGGGCCCCGCCCACAAAATCGGACCCTGAGGGTCCCCGCCCTCAAAATCGGACCCTGAGGGTCCCCGCCCACAAAATCGGACCCTGAGGGGACCCGCCCTCAAAATCAGACCCTGAGGGGCTCCGCCTACCAAATCGGACCCTGAGGGGCCCCGCCAACCAAATCGGACTCTGAGGGGCCCCACCCACAAAATCGGAACCTGAGGGGCCCCACCCTCAAAATCGGACCCTGAGGGGCCCAACCAACAAAATCAGACCCTGAGGGGCCCCAGCCACAAAATCGGGACCTTAGGGGCCCCGGCCAAAAAATCGGACCCTGAGGGTCCCCGGCCACAAAATCGGACCCTGAGAGACCCCGGCCACAAAATCGAACCCAGAGGGGCCCCGCCCACAAAATCGGACCCTCGGGCCCCGCCCACAAAATCGGACCCTGAGGGTCCCCGCCCTCAAAATCGGACCGGGAGGGTCCCCGCCCACAAAATCGGACCCTGAGGGGCCCCACCCTCAAAATCGGACCCTGAGGGGCCCCATCTACCAAATCGGACCCTGAGGGGCCCCGCCAACCAAATCGGACTCTGAGGGGCCCCACCCACAAAATCGGATCCTGAGGGGCCCCACCCTCAAAATCGGACCCTGAGGGGCCCAACCAACAAAATCGGACCCCGAGAGACCCCGGCCACAAAATCGGACCCAGAGGGGCCCCGCCCACAAAATCGGACCCTGAGGGTCCCCGCCCTCAAAATCGGACCCTGAGGGTCCCCGCCCACAAAATCGGACCCTGAGGGGACCCGCCCTCAAAATCAGACCCTGAGGGGCTCCGCCTACCAAATCGGACCCTGAGGGGCCCCGCCAACCAAATCGGACTCTGAGGGGCCCCACCCACAAAATCGGAACCTGAGGGGCCCCACCCTCAAAATCGGACCCTGAGGGGCCCAACCAACAAAATCAGACCCTGAGGGGCCCCAGCCACAAAATCGGGCCCTTAGGGGCCCCGGCCAAAAAATCGGACCCTGAGGGTCCCCGGCCACAAAATCGGACCCTGAGAGACCCCGGCCACAAAATCGAACCCAGAGGGGCCCCGCCCACAAAATCGGACCCTCGGGCCCCGCCCACAAAATCGGACCCTGAGGGTCCCCGCCCTCAAAATCGGACCGGGAGGGTCCCCGCCCACAAAATCGGACCCTGAGGGGCCCCACCCTCAAAATCGGACCCTGAGGGGCCCCATCTACCAAATCGGACCCTGAGGGGCCCCGCCAACCAAATCGGACTCTGAGGGGCCCCACCCACAAAATCGGACCCTGAGGGGCCCCACCCTCAAAATCGGACCCTGAGGGGCCCAACCAACAAAATCGGACCCTTAGGGGCCCCAGCCACAAAATCGGGCCCTGAGGGGCCCCGGCCACAAAATCGGACCCTGAGGGGCCCCGGCCACAAAATCGGACCCTGAGGGGCCCCACCCACAAAATCGGACCCTGAGGGGCCCCACCCACAAAATCAGCCATGAGGGGCTCCACCCACAAAATCAGACCCTGAGGGGCCCCACCCTCAAAATCGGACCCTGAGGGGCCCAACCAACAAAATCGGACCCTGAGGGGCCCCAGCCACAAAATCGGGCCCTGAGGGGCCCAGGCCACAAAATCGGACCCTGAGGGGCCCCGGCCACAAAATCGGACCCTGAGGGGCCCCACCCACAAAATCGGACCCTGAGGGGCCCCACCCACAAAATCAGCCATGAGGGGCCCCACCCACAAAATCGGACCCTGAGGAGCCCCACCCACAATATCGGACCCTGAGGGGACCCACCCACAAAATCGGACCCTGAGGGGCCACACCCACAAAATCGGACCCTGAGAGGCCACACCCACAAAATCAGAACCTGAGGGGCCCCACCCACAAAATTGGACCCTGAGGAATCCCGGCCACTAATTCAAATCCTGAGGAGCCCAGGCCACCGAATCGGATCCTGAGGGGCCCCACCCACCCAATCTGACCCTGAGGCCAAAGTGGCCCCTGAGAGGCACCCACATTTAAAACGGATCCTGAGTTGAAAGTCTTGCAGGGGCAGCAGGCAAGTCTCTCTTAAAGGGGCAGCCCAGGCACCATTTCAAACCACTATCTGTACTTCCTTCAGGAAATACACATCTAGTATTATTATTACTATTCAGCTGATTTCCGCAATTAATGCGGCCCGAACCGCTACACGTACAGACTCCGTTGAGGCTTTGTTTCGAAGCCAGAGTCCACAAGTCGTGTGCTAAGTATTTTTCCTGTCGATCGGATTTGTAGTTTTTGCGCAATTTGCGTTTGAAAAAACATTTTCCTCAGTGCATTTCAATGGGAAAATGTTGCCATAAAGAAAACATGGGACAGTCGTGAGGTGGCAATTAAGCTCATTGATATGCGCAGGCTCACCCAGTTACTATGGCAACGCCTACGAACATCACATGACCTCTCTAGGACAGAGTTTCGGGCAGATAATTTCAGCTCTTAAAGCGAAACCCACAGCATAAGTGCAAATCTAGCTTCATCACATGTCGCATGCCCCTGAGAGAGAATGTGCGCCAAAGTGGATTTAGAAGCCCAGTGCTCCAAACTGGCTCTTAAAGGACCGACGCGCCAAAGTGATTCTTAAAGGGACGGCGCACCAAAATGAGTCTTAAAGGGCTGGCGTGCCAAATCGAAAGCTGAGTGACCCCAGGCTCCAAATCGGACCCAGTGTGGCCCCGCTCAAAAAAATCAGACCCTGAGTGGCCCCGCCCACCAAAACGGACCCAGAGTGGCACAGCCCACCAAATCGGACCTTGAGTGGCCCCGCCCACCTAATCAGACTCAGAGTGTCCCCACCCACCAAATTGGACCCTGAGGAGCACCGCCCACCAAATCAGACCAGAGTGGCCCCGCCCACCAAATCGGACCCTGAGGAGCACCCCCCACCAAATTGGACCCAGAGGTGCCCCGACCACCAAATCGGACCCTGAGGGGCCCCACCCACCAAATTGGACCCTGAGGGGCCCCAACCTCAAAATCGGACCCTGAGGGGCCCAACCAACAAAATCGGACCCTGAGGGGCCCCGGCCACAAGATCGGGCCCTGAGGGGCCCTGGCCACAAAATCGGACCCTGAGGGGCCCCACCCACAAAATCGGACCCTGAGGGGCCCCGCCCACAAAATCGGACCCTCAGGGGTCCCGGCCACAAAATCGGACCCTGAGGGGCCCCACCCACAAAATCTGACCCTGAGGGGCCTCGGCCATAAAATCGGACCCTGAGGGGCCCCGGCCACAAAATCAGACCCTGAGGGGCCCCACCCACAAAATCAGATCATGATGGGCCCCACCCACAAAATCAGACCCTGAGGGGCCCCACCCATAAAATCGGACTCTGAGATGACCCACCTACAAAATCGGACCCTGAGGGGCCACACCCACAAAATCGGACCCTGAGAGGCCACACCCACAAAATCAGACCCTGAGGGGCCCCACCCACAAAATTGGACCCTGAGGAATCCCGGCCACTAATTCAAATCCTGAGGAGCCCAGGCCACCGAATCGGATCCTGAGGGGCCCCACCCACCAAATCAGACCCTGAGGCCAAAGTGGCCCCTGAGAGGCACCCACATTTAAAACGGATTCTGAGTTGAAAGTCTTGCAGGGGCAGCAGCCAAGTCTCTCTTAAAGGGGCAGCCGGGTACAATTTCAAACCACTATCTGTACTTCCTTCAGGAAATACACATCTAGTATTAATGTTGTAATCCGAACGCTGCTAACTTTTTCTTTTTATTCAGTTGATTTCCGCAATTAATGCGGCCCGAACCGCTACACGTACAGACTCCGTTGAGGTGTTGTTTCGAAGCCAGCATCCATGAGAGGTGTGCTAAGTATTTCTCGTGTCGATCGGATTTGTAGTTTTTGCGCAATTTGCATTTGAAAATTTTTTTTCCCGTCATTGGAATGCATGTCTCAATGCTTTTCAATGGGCAACTTAAAACGTGCCCTGAGGCGATTGAAATGGCAGTAAAGCTCATTGATATGTGAAGGCACACCCACTTACTATGCCAACGCCTACAAACGTCATATAACGCCCCCAGGACAGAGCTTCTGGCACATAATATCAGCTCTTAAAGCGAAACCCACAGCACAAATGCAAATCTTTCCTCATCACATGAAGCATGCCCCAATGTGCGCCAAAGTGGATTTAGAAGCCCAGTGAGCCACCCTGTCTCTAAAACGGCCGACGCACCAAAGTGACTCTTAAAGGGCCAGCGCGCCAAATCGAAAACTGAGTGACCCCAGGCTCCAAATCGGAGGCTTAGCCACCCTGGTCTCCAAATTGGAGGCTGATTGAACCTGGCCTCCAAATCGGACCCAGCGTGGCCCCGCTCAAGAAATCGGACCCAGAGGGGCTCCGCTCACCAAATCAGACCCAGAGTGGCCCCGCCCACCAAATCGGACCATGAGGGGCCCCACCCACCAAATCGGACCCTGAGGGGCCCCGCCCACCAAATCGGACCCTGAGGGGCCCCGCCCACCAAATTGGCCCCCGAGTGGCCCCACCCACCATATCGGGCCCCGAGTGGCCCCACCCACCAAATCGGACCCTGAGTGGCCCCGCCCACCAAATCGACCCCCGAGTGGCCCCGCCCACCAAATGGGACCCTGAGAGGCCCCAACCACAAAATCGGACCCTGATGAGCCCCGGCTACAAAATCGGGCCCTGAAAGGCCCCAACCACAAAATTGGACCCTGAGGGGACCCGGCCACAAAATCGGACCCTGATGGGCCCCAGTCACAAAATCGGACCATGAGGGGCCTCGGCAACAAAATCGGACCCTGAGGGGTCCCAACCACAAAATCGGACCCTGAGGGGCCCAACCCACAAAATCGGACCCTGAGGGGCCCCGGCCAGAAAATCAGACCCTGAGGGGCCCCGCCTACCAAATCAGACCCAGAGTGGCCCCACCCACAAAATCGGAACCTGAGAGGCCCCAACCACAAAATCGGACCCTGAGGAGCCCCGGCCACAAAATCGGGCCCTTAAGGGCCCCACTGACAAAATTGGACCCTGAGGGGCCCCACCCACAAAATCAGACCCTGAGGGGATCCGGCCACAAAATCACACCCTGAGGGGCCCCGGCCACAAAATTGGACACTGAGGGGCCCCGGCCACAAAATCGGACCCTGAGGGGCCCCACCCACAAAATCGGACCCTGAGGGGCCCCACCCACAAAATCGGACCCTGAGGGGCCACACCCACAAAATCGAACCCTGAGGGGCCACACCCACAAAATAGGAGCCTGAGGGATCCCGGCCAACAAATCAAGCCCTGAGGAGCCCAGGCCAAGGAATCAGATCCTGAGGGGCCCCACCCACCAAATCAGACCCTGAGGCCAAAGTGGCCCCTGAGAGGTCACATACAGTTAAAACGGATCCTGAGTTGAAAGTCTTGCAGGGGCAGCAGGCAAGTCTCTCTTAAAGGGGCAGCCCGGGCACCATTTCAAACCACTATCTGTACTTCCTTCAGGAAATACACATCTAGTATTATTATTACTATTCAGTTGATTTCCGCAATTAATGCGACCCGAACCGCTACACGCACAGACCTCATTGAGGCGTCGTTTCGAAGCCAGTGTCCACGAGAGGTGTGCTAAGTATTTTTCATGTCCATTGGATTTGTAGTTTTTGCGCAATTTGCGTTTGAAAAAACATTTTCCTGTCATTGGAATGCACTGTCTCAATGCATTTTAATGGGAAAATGTTGCCATAGGGAAAACATGGGGCAGTCGTGAGGTGGCAGTTAAGCTCATTGATATGCACAGGCACACCCAGTTACTATGCCAATACCTAAGAACTTCACATGACCTCTCTAGGACAGCGTTTCTGGCAGATAATTTCAGCTCTTAAAGTGAAAACCAAAGCACAAATGCAAATCAAGCTTCATCACATGATGCATGCCCCTGAAAGATAATGTGTGCCAAAGAGGATTTAGAAGCCCAGTGCACCAAACTGGCTCTTAAAGGGCCGATGCGCCTAAGTGATTCTTAAAGGGCCGGCGCGCCAAATCGAAAGCTGAGTGACCCCAGGCTCCAATTCGGAGGCTGATCGATCATGGCCTACAAATCGGAGGCTGAGCCACCCTGGCCTCGAAATCGGACCAAGAGTGGCCCCGCCCACCAAATCGGACTCAGAGTGGCCCCACCCACAAAATCGGACCCTGAGGGGCCCCGGCCACAAAATCGGACCCTGATGGTCCCCTCCCACAAAATCGGACCCTGAGGGGCCCCACCCACAAAATCAGACCTTGAGGGGCCCCAACCACAAAATCGGACCCTGAGGGACCCCGGCCACAAAATTGAACCCTGAGGGGCCCCACCCACAAAATCGCACCCTGAGGGGCCCCACCCACAAAATCGCACCCTGAGGGGCCCCACCCACAAAATCACACCCTGAGGGGACCCACCCATAAAATTGCACCCTGAGGGGCCCCACCTACAAAATCGGACCCTGTGGGTCCACACCCACAAAATCGGACCCTGAGGGGCCACACCCACAAAATTGGACCCTGTGGGATCCCAGCCACCAATTCAAACCCTGAGGAGCCCTGGCCACCGAATCAGATCCTGAGGGGCCCCACCCTCCAAATCAGACCCTGAGGCCAAAGTGGCCCCTGAGAGGCACCCACACTTAAAACGGATCCTGAGTTGAAAGTCTTGCAGGGGCAGCAAACAAGTCTCTCTTAAAGAGGCAGCCCGGGCACCATTTCAAACCACTATCTGTACTTCCTTCAGGAAATACACATCTAGTATTATTATTACTATTCAGTTGATTTCCGCAATTAATGCGACCCGAACCACTACACGCACAGACTCCGTTGAGGCGTCATTTTGAAGCAAGCATCCATGAGAGGTGTGCTAAGTATTTTTCGTGTCGATCGGATTTGTAGTTTTTGCGCAATTTGCGTTTGAAATTTTTTTTTCCCGGCATTGGAATGCACTGTCTCCAATGCTTTTCAATGGGAAATGACAAAACGTGCCCTGAGGCGATTGAAATGGCAGTTAAGCTCATTGATATGCGCAGGCACACCCAGTTACTATGCTAACGCCTACGAACGTCACATGACGCCCCAAGGACAGAGCTTCTGCCACATAATATCAGCTCTTAAAGCGAAACCCACAGCACAAATGCAAATCTAGCTTCATCACATGACACATGCACCTGATAGAGAATGTCCGCCAAAGTTGATTTAGAAGAAGCCCAGTGAGCCAAACTAGCTCTTAAAGGGCCGACGCGCCAAAGTGATTGTTAAAGGGCCGGCGCACCGAAATGAGTCTTAAAGGGCCGACACGCCAAATCGAAAGCTGAGTGACCCCAGGCTCCAAATCGGAGGCTGAGCCACCCCGGCCTCCAAATCGGAGGCTGATCGACCCCGGCTTCCAAATCGGAGGCTTATCGACCCCGGCCTCCAAATCGGAGGCTGATCGACCCCGGCCTCCAAATCGGAGGCTGATCGACCCCGGCCTCCAAATCGGAGGCTGATTGACCCCGGACTCCAAATCGGAGGCTGATTGACCCCGGCCTCCAAATCGGAGGCTGATCGACCCCGTCCTCCAAACCGGAGGCTGATCGACCACGGCCTCCAAACCGGAGGCTGATCGACCACAGCCTCCAAATCGGAGCCTGAGCGACCCCGGCCTCCAATTCGGAGGCTGAGCCACCCTGGCCTCCAAATCGGAGGCTGAGCCATCCCGGCCTCCAAATCGGAGGCTGAGCCACCCCGGCCTCCAAATCGGAGGCTGAGCCACCCCGGCCTCCAAATCTTACCCAGAGTGACCCCACCCACCAAATCAAACCCAGAGAGGCCCTGCCCACCAAACCGGACCCTGAGAGGCCCCGCCCACCAAATCGGACCCTGTGGGGCCCCACCCACTACATCGGACCAAGAGTGGCCCCGCCCACCAAATCGGACCCTCTGAGGTCCCGCCCACCAAATTGGACCCAGAGTGGTCTCGCCCACCAAATCAGACCCAGAGTGGTCCCTCCCACCAAATCATACCCTAAGGGGCCCCGCCCAACCAAACGGACCCAGAGTGGCACCACCCACCAAATCGGACCCAGAGTGGCACCACCCACAAAATCGGATCCAGAGTGACCCCACCCACAAAATTGGACCCTGAGGGGCCCGGCCACAAAATCGGACCCTGAGGGGCCCCACCCACAAAATCGGACCCTGAGGGGATCCGGCCACAAAATCAGACCCTGAGGGGCCCCACCCACAAAATCGGACCCTGAGGGGCCCCACCCACAAAATCAGACCGAGGGGCCCCACCCACAAAATCGGACCCTGAGGGGCCACACCCACAAAATCGGAGCCTGAGGGATCCCCGCCAACAATTCAAGCCCTGAGGAGCCCAGGCCAAGGAATCAGATTCTGAGGCGCCCCACCCACCAAATCAGACCCTGAGGCCAAACTGGCCCCTGAGAGGCACTCACAGTTAAAACAGATCCTGAGTTGAAAGTCTTGCAGGGGCAGCAGGCAAGTCTCTCTTAAAGGGGCAGCCCGGGCACCATTTCAAACCACTATCTGTACTTCCTTCAGGAAATACACATCTAGTTATAGTGGTTTGAAAAAACCACTATATTGTAATCCGAACGCTGCTAACTTATTATAGTGGTTTGAAAAAACCACTATATTGTAATCCGAACGCTGCTAACTTATTCTTCTTCTTATTTAGTTGATTTCCGCAATTAATACGGCCCGAACCGCTACACGCACAGACTCCGTTGAGGTGTCGTTTCGAAGCCAGCGTCCATGAGAGCTGTGCTAAGTATTTTTCGTGTCGATCGGATTTGTAGTTTTTGCGCAATTTGCGTTTGAAAATTTTTTTTCCCGTCATTGGAATGCACTGTCTCAATGCATTTGAATGGGAAATGGCAAAACATGCCCTGAGGCGATTGAAATGGCAGTTGAGCTCATTGATATGCGCAGGCAGACCCAGTTGCTATGCCAACGCCTACGAACGTCACATGACCTCTCCAAGACAGAGCTTCTGACACATAATATCAGCTCTTAAAGCAAAACCCACACCACAAATGCAAATCTAGCTTCATCACATGACACTTGCCCCTGAGAGAGAATGTGTGCCAAAGTGGATTTAGAAGCCCAGTGAGCCACCCTGGCTCTTAAAGGGCCGATGCGCCTAAGTGATTCTTAAAGAGCCGGCGCACCAAAATGAGTCTTAAAGGGCCGGCGCGCCAAATCGAAAGCTGAGTGACCCAAGGCTCCAAATCGGAGGCTGATAGACCCTGGCCTACAAAAAGGAGGCTGAGCCACCCTGGCATCCAAATCGGACCCAGAGTGGCCCCTCCCACCAAATCGGACCCAGAGTGGCCCCGCCCACCAAATCAGACCCAGAGTGGCCCCACCCACCAAATTGGACCCTGAGGGGCCCCACCCACAAAATCGGACCCTGAGGGGACCCGGCCACAAAATCGGACCCTGAGGGGCCCCGCCTGCAAAATTGAACCCTGAGGGGCCCCAACCACAAAATCAGATCCTGAGGGGCCCCACCCACAAAATCGGATCCTGAGGGGATCCACCCACAATATCGGACCCTGAGGGGGCCCACCCACAAAATCAGACCCTGAGGGCCCGGTCACAAAATTGGATCCTGAGGGGCCCCAACCACAAAATTGATCCATGAGGGGCCCCGACCACAAAATCGGACCCTGAGGGACCCCGGCCACAAAATCGGACCCTGAGGGACCCCACCCACAAAATCGGACCCTGAGGGGATCCGGCCACAAAATCAGACCCTGAGGGGCCCCGGCCACAACATCGGACCATGAGAGGCCCCAACCACAAAATTGGACCCTGAGAGGTCCCGGCCACAAAATCGGACCCTGAGGGGCCCCGCCTACAAAATTGAACCCTGAGGGGACCCAACCACAAAATCAGATCCTGAGGGGCCCCACCCACAAAATCGGATCCTGAGGGGCCCCACCCACAATATCGGACCCTGAGGGTCCTCACCCACAAAATCAGACCATGAGGGCCCCGGTCACAAAATTGGATCCTGAGGGGCTCCAACCACAAAATCGATCCCTGAGGGGCCCCAACCACAAAATCGGACCCTGAGGGGCCCCACCCACAAAACTGGACCCTGAGGGGCCCCACCCACAAAATTGGACCCTGAGGGGCCCCGGCCACAAAATCGGACCCTGAGGGACCCCAGCCACAAAATCGGACCCTGAGGGGCCCCTCCCACAAAATCGGACCCTGAGGGGATCCGGCCACAAAATCAGACCCTGAGGGGCCCCGGCCACAACATCGGACCCTAAGGGGCCCCACTCAGAAAATCGGACCCTGAGGGGCCCCAACCACAAAATCGGACCCTGAGGGGCCCCAACCACAAAATCGGACCCTGAGGGGCCCCGGCCACAAAATCGGACCCTACAAAATTGAACCCTGAGGGGCCCCACCCACAAAATCAGACCCTGAGGGCCCCGGTCACAAAATTGGATCCTGAGGGGACCCAACCACAAAATCGATCCCTGAGGGGCCCCAACCACAAAATCGGACCCTGAGGGGCCCCACCGACAAAATTGGACCCTGAGGGGCCCCACCCACAAAATTGGACCCTGAGGGGCCCCACCCACAGAATTGGACCCTGAGGGGCCCCCGCCAAAAAATTGGACCCTGAGGGGCCCCACCCACAAAATTGGACCCTGAGGGGCCCCGGCCACAAAATCAGACCCTGAGGGACCCCGGCCACAAAATTGGACCCTGAGGGGCCCCACCCACAAAATCGGACCCTGAGGGGATCCGGCCACAAAATCAGACCCTGAGGGGCCCCGGCCACAACATCGGACCCTGAGGGGCCCCACTCACAAAATCGGACCCTGAGGGGCCCCAACCACAAAATCGGACCCTGAGGGGCCCCAACCACAAAATTGGACCCTGAGGCGCCCCAACCACAAAATCGGACCCTGAGGGGCCCCGGCCACAAAATCGGACCCTCACGGGCCCCGGCCACAAAATCGGACCCTGAGGGGCCCCGGCCACAAAATCGGACCCTGAGGGGCCCCACCCACAATATCGGATCCTGAGGGGCCCCACCCACAAAATCGGATCCTGAGGGGCCCCACCCACAATATCGGACCCTGAGGGGCCCCACCCACAAAATCAGACCCTGAGGGCCCCGGTCACAAAATTGGATCCTGAGGGGACCCAACCACAAAATCGATCCCTGAGGGGCCCCAACCACAAAATCGGACCCTGAGGGGCCCCACTGACAAAATTGGACCCTGAGGGGCCCCACCCACAAAATTGGACCCTGAGGGGCACCACCCACAGAATTGGACCCTGAGGGGCCCCGGCCAAAAAATTGGACCCTGAGGGGCCCCACCCACAAAATTGGACCCTGAGGGGCCCCGGCCACAAAATCGGACCCTGAGGGGATCCGGCCACAAAATCAGACCCTGAGGGGCCCCGGCCACAACATCGGACCCTGAGGGGCCCCACTCACAAAATCGGACCCTGAGGGGCCCCAACCACAAAATCGGACCCTGAGGGGCCCCAACCACAAAATTGGACCCTGAGGGGCCCCAACCACAAAATCGGACCCTGAGGGGACCCGGCAACAAAATCGGACCCTGAGGGGCCCCGGCCACAAAATCGGACCCTCACGGGCCCCGGCCACAAAATCGGACCCTGAGGGGCCCCACCCACAAAATTGGACCCTGAGGGGCCCCGGCCACAAAATCGGACCCTGAGGGGATCCGGCCACAAAATCAGACCCTGAGGGGCCCCGGCCACAACATCGGACCCTGAGGGGCCCCACTCACAAAATCGGACCCTGAGGGGCACCAACCACAAAATCGGACCCTGAGGGGCCCCAACCACAAAATTGGACCCTGAGGGGCCCCAACCACAAAATCGGACCCTGAGGGGCCCCGGCCACAAAATCGGACCCTGAGGGGCCCCGGCCACAAAATCGGACCCTCACGGGCCCCGGCCACAAAATCGGACCCTCACGGGCCCCGGCCACAAAATCGGACCCTGAGGGGCCCCACCCAGAATATCGGATCCTGATGGGCCCCACCCACAAAATCGGATCCTGAGGGGCCCCACCCACAATATCGGACCCTGAGGGGCCCCACCCACAAAATCAGACCCTGAGGGCCCCGGTCACAAAATTGGATCCTGAGGGGCCCCAACCACAAAATCGATCCCTGATGAGCCCCAACCACAAAATCGGACCCTGAGGGGCCCCACCGACAAAATTGGACCCTGAGGGGCCCCACTCACAAAATTGGACCCTGAGGGGCCCCGGCCAAAAAATTGAACCCTGAGGGGCCCCACCCACAAAATTGGACCCTGAGGGGCCCCGGCCACAAAATCGGATCCTGAGGGACCCCGGCTACAAAATCAGACCCTGAGTGGACCCACCCACAAAATCGGACCCTGAGAGGATCCGGCCAATAAAATCAGACCCTGAGGGGCCCCACTCACAAAATCGGACCCTGAGGGGCCCAACCACAAAATCGGACCCTGAGGGGCCCCAACCACAAAATCGGACCCTGAGGGGCCCCGGCCAAAAAATTGGACCCTGAGGGGCCCCACCCACAAAATTGGACCCTGAGGGGCCCTGGCCACAAAATCGGACCCTGAGGGACCCCGGCCACAAAATCGGATCCTGAGGGGCCCCAACCACAAAATCGGACCCTGAGAGGCTCAGGACACAAAATCAGACCCTGAGGGGCCCCAACCACAAAATCGGACCCTGAGAGGCACGGGCCACAAAATCGGACCCTGAGAGGCCCCAGACACAAAATCGGACCCTGAGTGGCCCAACCCACAAAATCGGACCCTTAGGGGCCCAACCCACCAAATCGGACCCTGAGGGGCCCCGCCCACCAAATCGGACACTGAGGGGCCCCGCCCACCAATTCAGACCCGGAGGGGCCCCGCCCACTAAATCCGATTTGGAGGCCGGGGTGGCTCAGCCTCCGATTTGGAGGCCAGGGTGGCTCAGCCTCCGATTTGGAGGCCGGGGTGGCTCAGCCTCCGATTTGGGAGGCTGGGGTCAAAGAGCCTCCGATTTGGAGGCCGGGGTGGCTCAGCCTCCGATTTGGAGGCCGGGGTGGCTCAGCCTCCGATTTGGAGGCCGGGGTGACTCAGCCTCCGATTTGGAGGCCGGGGTGGCTCAGCCTCCGATTTGGAGGCCGGGGTGGCTCAGCCTCCGATTTGGGAGGCCGGGGTCAAAGAGCCTCCGATTTGGAGGTCGGGGTGGCTCAGCCTCCGATTTGGAGGCCGGGGTGACTCAGCCTCCGATTTGGAGGCCGGGGTGGCTCAGCCTCCGATTTGGGAGGCCGGGGTCAAAGAGCCTCCGATTTGGAGGCCGGGGTGGCTCAGCCTCCGATTTGTAGGCCGGGGTGGCTCAGCCTCCGATTTGGAGGCCGGGGTGGCTCAGCCTCCGATTTGGAGGCCGGGGTGGCTCAGCCTCCGATTTGGAGGCCGGGGTGGCTCAGCCTCCGATTTGGAGGCCGGGGTGGCTCAGCCTCCGATTTGAAGGCCGGGGTGACACAGCCTCCGATTTGGAGGCCGGGGTGACACAGCCTCCGATTTGGAGGCCAGGGTGACACAGCCTCTGATTTGGGAGGCCGGGGTCAAAGAGCCTCCGATTTGGAGGTCGGGGTGGCTCAGCCTCCGATTTGGAGGCCGGGGTGGCTCAGCCTCCGATTTGGAGACCGGGGTGGCTCAGCCTCCGATTTGGGAGGCCGGGGTGGCTCAGCCTCCGATTTGGAGGCCGGGGTGGCTCAGCCTCCGATTTGGAGGCCAGGGTGACTCAGCCTCCGATTTGGAGGCCGGGGTGGCTCAGCCTCCGATTTGGAGGCCGGGGTGGCTCAGCCTCCGATTTGGGAGGCCGGGGTCAAAGAGCCTCCGATTTGGAGGTCAGGGTGGCTCAGCCTCCGATTTGGAGGCCGGGGTGACTCAGCCTCCGATTTGGAGGCCGGGGTGGCTCAGCCTCCGATTTGGGAGGCCGGGGTCAAAGAGCCTCCGATTTGGAGGCCGGGGTGGCTCAGCCTCCGATTTGGAGGCCGGGGTGGCTCAGCCTCCGATTTGGAGGCCGGGGTGGCTCAGCCTCCGATTTGGAGGCCGGGGTGGCTCAGCCTCCGATTTGGAGGCCGGGGTGGCTCAGCCTCCGATTTGGAGGCCGGGGTGGCTCAGCCTCCGATTTGGGAGGCCGGGGTCAAAGAGCCTCCGATTTGGAGGCCGGGGTGGCTCAGCCTCCGATTTGTAGGCCGGGGTGGCTCAGCCTCCGATTTGGAGGCTGGGGTGGCTCAGCCTCCGATTTGGAGGCCGGGGTGGCTCAGCCTCCGATTTGGAGGCCGGGGTGGCTCAGCCTCCGATTTGGAGGCCGGGGTGGCTCAGCCTCCGATTTGGGAGGCCGGGGTCAAAGAGCCTCCGATTTGGAGGCCGGGGTGGCTCAGCCTCCGATTTGGAGGCCGGGGTGGCTCAGCCTCCGATTTGGAGGCCGGGGTGACACAGCCTCCGATTTGGAGGCCGGGGTGACACAGCCTCCGATTTGGAGGCCGGGGTGACACAGCCTCCGATTTGGAGGCCGGGGTGACACAGCCTTCGATTTGGGAGGCCGGGGTCAAAGAGCCTCCGATTTGGAGGCCGGCGTGGCTCAGCCTCCGATTTGGAGGCCGGGGTGGCTCAGCCTCCGATTTGGAGGCCGGGGTGGCTCAGCCTCCGATTTGGAGGCCGGGGTGGCTCAGCCTCCGATTTGGAGGCCGGGGTGGCTCAGCCTCCGATTTGGAGGCCGGGGTGGCTCAGCCTCCGATTTGGAGGCCGGGGTGGCTCAGCCTCCGATTTGGAGGCCGGGGTGACTCAGCCTCCGATTTGGAGGCCGGGGTGGCTCAGCCTCCGATTTGGGAGGGGCCCACCAATTCAGACCCGGAGGGGCCCCGCCCACTAAATCAGATTCTGAGAGGCCCCAACCACAAAATCGGACCCTGAGGGGCCCCACCCACAGAATCAGACCCTGAGGGGCCCCGCTGACCAAATTGAACTCTGAGGGGCCCCACTCACCAAATCGGACCCTGAGTGGCCCCGCCCACCAAATCGGACCCTGAGTGGCCCCATCCACCAAATCGGACCCTAAGGGGCCCCACCCACAAAATCGGACCCCGAGGTGCCCCGGCCACAAAATCGGACCCAGAGGGGCCCCACCCACAAAATCGGGCCCTGAGGGGTCCCACCCACAAAATCGGACCCTGAGGCCAAAGTGGCCCCTGAGAGGCACCCACAGTTAAAACGGATCCTGAGTTGAAAGTCTTGCAGGGGCACCAGCCAAGTCTCTCTTAAAGGGGCAGCCCGGGCACCATTTCAAACCACTATCTGTACTTCCTTCAGGAAATACACATCTAGTTATTATTATTAAGTTGATTTCCGCAATTAATACAGCCTGAACTGCTTCACGTACAGACGCCTTTGAGGTGTTGTTTCGAAGCCAGCGTCCACGAGAGGTGTGCTAAGTATTTTTCGTGTCGATCGGATTTGTAGTTTTTGCGCAATTTGCGTTTGAAATTTTTTTTTCCCGTCATTGGAATGCACTGTCTCCAATGCTTTTCAATGGGTAATGGCAAAACGTGCCCTGAGGCGATTGAAATGGCAGTTGAGCTCATTGATATGCGCAGGCAGACCCAGTTACTATGCCAACGCCTGCGAACGTCACATGACATCCCAAGGACAGAGTTTCTGCCACATAATATCAGCTCTTAAAGTGAAACCCACAGCACAAATGCAAATCTAGCTTCATCACATGACACATGCCCCTGAGATAGAATGTGCGACAAAGTGGATTTAGAAGCCCAGTGAGCCACCCTGGCTCTTAAAGGGCCGACGTGCCACAGTGATTCTTAAAGGGCCAGCGCACCGAAATGAGTCTTAAAGGGCCGGCGCGCCAAATCGAAAGCTGAGTGACCCCGGCCTCCAAATCGGAGGCTGAGCCACCCCGGACTCCAAATCGGAGGCTGAGCCACCCCGGACTCCATATCGGAGGCTGAACCACCCCGGCCTCCAAATCGGAGGCTGAGCCACCCTGGCCTCCAAATCGGACCCAGTGTGGCCCCGCTCAAAAAATCAGACCCAGAGTAGCACAGCCCACCAAATCGGACCCTGAGAGACCCCGGCCACAAAATCGAACCCAGAGGGGCCCCAGTCACAAAATCAGACCCTAAGGGGCCCAGGTCACGAAATCGGACCCTGAGGGGCCCCACCCACAAAATCGGACCCTGAGGGGCCCCACCCACAAAATCAGACCCTGAGGGGCCCCGCCCACCAAATTAGACCCTGAGGGGCCCCACCCTCAAAATCAGACCCTGAGGGGCCCCAGCCACAAAATCGGACTCTGAGGGGCCCCACCCACAAAATCGGACCCTGAGGGGCCCCACCCACAAATCCAGACCCTGAGGGGACCCGGCCACAAAATCGGACCCTGAGAGACCCCGGCCACAAAATCGGACCCTGAGGGGCCCCAACCACAAAATCAGACCCTGAGGGGCCCCAGTCACAAAATCAGACCCTGAGGGGCCCCAGTCACAAAATCGGACCCTGAGGGGCCCCAGCCACAAAATCAGACCCTGAGGGACCCCAGCCACAAAATCAGAACCTGAGGGGCCCCAACCACAAAATCAGACCATGAGGGACCCCACCCACAAAATCGGACCCTGAGGGGCCCCGCCCACCAAATTAGACCCTGAGGGGCCCCACCCTCAAAATCAGACCCTGAGAGACCCCGGCCACAAAATCGAACCCAGAGGGGCCTCAGTCACAAAATCAGACCCTAAGGGGCCCAGGTCACGAAATTGGACCCTGAGGGGCCCCACCCACCAAATTAGACCCTGAGGGGCCCCGCCCACCAAATTAGACCCTGAGGGGCCCCGCCCTCAAAATCAGACCCTGAGGGGCCCCAGACACAAAATCAGACCCTGAGGGGCCCCAGCCACAAAATCAGACCGAGGGGCCCCAGCCACAAAATCGGACTCTGAGGGGCCCCACCCACAAATCCAGACCCTGAGGGGACCCGGCCACAAAATCGGACCCTGAGAGACCCCGGCCACAAAATCGGACCCTGAGGGGCCCCAACCACAAAATCAGACCCTGAGGGGCCCCAGTCACAAAATCAGACCCTGAGGGGCCCCACCCACAAAATCAGACCCTGAGGGACCCCAGCCACAAAATCAGAACCTGAGGGGCCCCAACCACAAAATCAGAACCTGAGGGGCCCCACCCACAAAATCAGACCATGAGGGACCCCACCCACAAAATCGGACCCTGAGGGGCCCCGCCCACCAAATTAGACCCTGAGGGGCCCCACCCTCAAAATCGGTCGCTGAGGGGCCCCACCCACAAAATCGGACCCTGAGAGACCCCGGCCACAAATTCGAACCCAGAGGGGCCTCAGTCACAAAATCAGACCCTAAGGGGCCCCGGCCACAAAATCGGACCCTGAGGGGCCCCACCCACAAAATCAGACCCTGAGGGACCCCAGCCACAAAATTGGACCCTGAGGGGCCCCACCCACAAAATCAGACCCTGAGGGTCCCCGGTCACAAAATCGGACCCTGAGGGGCCCCACCCACAGAATCGGACCCTGATGGGCCCCACCCACAAAATCAGACCCTGAGGGGCCCCAGCCACAAAATCAGAACCTGAGGGGCCCCAACCACAAAATCAGAACCTGAGGGGCCCCACCCAGAAAATCAGACCATGAGGGACCCCACCCACAAAATCGGACCCTGAGGGGCCCCGCCCACCAAATTAGACCCTGAGGGGCCCCACCCTCAAAATCGGTCGCTGAGGGGCCCCACCCACAAAATCGGACCCTGAGAGACCCCGGCCACAAAATCGAACCCAGAGGGGCCTCAGTCACAAAATCAGACCCTAAGGGGCCCCGGCCACAAAATCAGACCATGAGGGGCCCCACCCACAAAATCAGACCCTGAGGGTCCCCGGTCACAAAATCGGACCCTGAGGGGCCCCACCCACAGAATCGGACCCTGATGGGCCCCACCCACAAAATCAGACCCTGAGGGGCCCCAGCCACAAAATCAGAACCTGAGGGGCCCCAACCACAAAATCAGAACCTGAGGGGCCCCACCCAGAAAATCAGACCATGAGGGACCCCACCCACAAAATCGGACCCTGAGGGGCCCCGCCCACCAAATTAGACCCTGAGGGGCCCCACCCTCAAAATCGGTCGCTGAGGGGCCCCACCCACAAAATCGGACCCTGAGAGACCCCGGCCACAAAATCGAACCCAGAGGGGCCTCAGTCACAAAATCAGACCCTAAGGGGCCCCGGCCACAAAATCAGACCATGAGGGGCCCCAGCCACAAAATCAGACCCTGAGGGGCCCCACCCACAAAATCGGACCCTGATGGGCCCCACCCACAAATCCAGAACCTGAGGGGCCCCAGCCACAAAATCGGACCCTGAGAGACCCCGGTCACAAAATCGGACCCTGAGGGGCCCCACCCACAAAATCAGATCCTGAGGGACCTCAGCCACAAAATCAGACCCTGAGGGGCCCCAGCCACAAAATCGGACTCTGATGGGCCCCACCCGAAAAATCGGACCCTGAGGGGCTCCACCCGCAAAATCGGACCCTGAGGGGCCCTGGCCCCAAAAATCGGACCCTGAGGGGCCCCAACCACAAAATCGGACCCTGAGAGGCATCGGCTACAAAATCGGACCCTGAGGGGCCCCGGACACAATATCGGACCCTGAGGGGCCCCAGCCACAAAATCGGACCCTGAGGGGCCCTACCCACAAAATCAGACTCAGTGTCCCCGCCCACCAAATTGGACCCTGAAGGGCCCCGTCCACCAAATCGGACCAAAAGTGGCACCGCCCACCAAATTGGACCCTGAGGGGCCCCGCCCACCAAATCGGACCCTGAGGGGCCCCGCCCACCAAATCGGACCCTGAGGGGCCCCGCCCACCAAATCGGACCCTGAGGGGCCCCGCCCACCAAATCGGACCCTGAGGGGCCCCGCCCACTAAATCGGATTCTGAAAGGCCCCAACCACAAAATCGGACCCTGAGGGGCCCCACCCACAGAATTGGACCCTGAGGGTCCCCGCTGACCAAATTGAACTTTGAGGGTCCCCGCCCACCAAATCGGACCCAGAGTGGCCCGCCCACCAAATCAGACCTAGAGTGGCCCCGCTCACCAAATCGGACCCCGAGGGGCCCCACCCACCAAATCGGACCCAGAGGGGCCCCGCCCACCAAATCGGACCCTGAGGGGCCCCGCCCACCAAATCGGACCCCGAGGGATCCCGCCCACCAAATCGGACCCCGAGGGTCCCCGCCAACCAAATTGGACCCTGAGGGGCCCCGCCCACCAAATCGGACTCTGATATATCCCGCCCACCAAATCAGACCCTGAGGGGCCCAGCTCACCAAATCGGACCCAGAGTGGCCCCGCCCACCAAATCGGACCCAAAGTGGCCCTGCCCACCAAATCAGACAAAGAGTGGCCCCGCTCACCAGATCGGACCCCGAGGGGCCCCACCCACCAAATCGGACCCAGAGGGGCCCCGCCCACCAAATCGGACCCCGAGGGGCCCCGCCCACCAAATCGGACCCCGAGGGATCCCGCCCACCAAATTGTACCCTGACGGGCCCCACCCACAAAATCTGACCCTGAGTGGCCCCACTCACAAAATCGGACCCTGAGGGGCCCTACCCACAAAATCGGACCCTGAGGGGCTCCAACCACAAAATCGGACCCTGACGGGCCCCGGCCACAAAATCGGACCCTGACGGGCGCCGGCCACAAAATCGGACCCTGAGGGGCCCCGGCCACAAAATCGGACCCTGAGAGACCCCACCTACAAAATTGAACCCTGAGGGGCCCCAACCACAAAATCGGATCCTGAGGGGCCCCACCCACAAAATTGGACCCTGAGGGGCCCCACCCACAAAAATGGACCCTCAGGGGCCGCGGCCACAAAATCGGACCCTGAGGGACCCCGGCCACAAAATCAGATCCTGAGGGGCCCCAACCACAAAATCGGACCCTGAGAGGCTCCGGCCGCAAAATCGGACCCTGAGGGGCCCCAACCACAAAATCGGACCCTGAGGGGCCCCGGCCACAAAATCGGACCCTGAGGGGCCCAACCCACAAAATCAGACCCTGAGGGGCCCCGCCCACCAAATTAGACCCTGAGGGTAACCACCCACAAATCCAAACCCTGAGGGGACCCGGCCACAAAATCGGACCCTGAGGGGCCCCGCCCACCAAATCGGACCCTGAGGGGCCCCGCCCACTAAATCGGATTCTGAAAGGCCCCAACCACAAAATCGGACCCTGAGGGGCCCCGCTGACCAAATTGAACTCTGAGGGGCCCCGTCCACCAAATCGGACCCCGAGTGGCCCGCCTACAAAATCAGACCTAGAGTGTCCCCTCTCACCAAATCGGACCCCAAGGGGCCCCACCCACCAAATCGGACCCCGAGGATCCCCACCCACCAAATCGGACCCCGAGGGTCCCCGCCCACCAAATCGGACCCCGAGGGGCCCCGCCCACCAAATCGGACCCCAAGGGTCCCCGCCCACCAAATTGGACCCTGAGGGGTCCCGCCCACCAAATCGGACCCTGAGGGGCCCCGGCCACAAAATCAGACCCTGAGTGGCCCCACCCACAAAATGGGACCCTGAGGGGCCCCACCCACCAAATCAGACCCTGAGGGGCCCCGGCCACAAAATCAGACCCTGAGTGGCCCCGCCCACCAAATTGGACCCCAAGGGGCCCCGCCCAACAAATCAGACCCTGAGGGGCCCCGCTCACCAAATCGGACCCTGAGGGGCCCCGCTCACCAAATCGGACCCTGAGGGGCCCCACCCACCAAATCGGACCCTGAGGGGCCCCGGCCACAAGATTGGACCCTGAGGGGCCCCAACCACCAAATCAGACCCTGAGGGGCCCCGGCCACAATCGGACCCTTAGGGGCCCCACCCACCAAATCAGCCCCTGAGGGGACCCGTCCACCAAATCAGACCCTGAGGGGCCCCACCCACCAAATCGGACCCTGAGGTGCCCCACCCACAAAATAGGGCCCTGAGGGCCCCACCCACAAAATTGGACCCTGAGGCCAAAGTGGCCGCTGAGAGGCACCCACAGTTAAAACGGATCCTGAGTTGAAAGTCTTGCAGGTGCAGCAGGCAAGTCTCTCTTAAAGGGGCAGCCTGGGCAGCATTTCAAACCACTATCTGTACTTCCTTCAGGAAATACACATCTAGTTCTTATTATTATTATTATTATTATTTTCCAGTTGATTTCCGCAATTAATGCGGCCCGAACCGCTACACGCACAGACTCCGTTGAGGTGTCGTTTCGAAGCCAGCGTCCATGAGAGGTGTGCTAAGTATTTTTCGTGTCGATCGGATTTGTAGTTTTTGCGCAATTTGCGTTTGAAAATTTTTTTCCCCGTCATTGGAATGCACTGTGTCAATGCTTTTCAGTGGGAAATGGCAAAACCTGCCCTGAGGCGATTGAAATAGCAGTTAAGCTCATTGATATGCGCAGGCACACCCAGTTACTATGCCAATGCCTACGAACGTCACATGACGCCCCAAGGACAGAGCTTCTGCCACATAATATCAGCTCTTAAAGCGAAACCCACAGCACAAATGCAAATCTAGCTTCATCACATGACGCATGTCCCTGAGAGAATGTGCTCCAAAGTGGATTTAGAAGCCCAGTGAGCCACCCTGGCTCTTAAAGGGCCGACGAGCCAAAGTGATTCTTAAAGGGCCGGCGCACCGAAATGAGTCTTAAAGGGCCAGCACGCCAAATCGAAAGCTGAGTGACCCCGACTTCCAAATCAGAGGCTGAGCCACCCCGGCCTCCGAATCGGAGGCTGAACCACCCCAGCCTCCAAATCGGAGGCTGAGCCACCCTGGCCTCCAAATCGGACCCAGTGTGGCCCCGCTCAAAAAATCGGATCCTGAGGGGCCCCGCCCACAAATCAGACTCCGAGTGGCCCCGCCCACCAAATCGGACCCCGAGGGGCCCCGCCCACCAAATCGGACCCCGAGGGATCCCGCCCACCAAATTGTACCCTGACGGGCCCCACCCACAAAATCTGACCCTGAGTGGCCCCACTCACAAAATCGGACCCTGAGGGGCCCTACCCACAAAATCGGACCCTGAGGGGCTCCAACCACAAAATCGGACCCTGACGGGCCCCGGCCACAAAATCGGACCCTGACGGGCGCCGGCCACAAAATCGGACCCTGAGGGGCCCCGGCCACAAAATCGGACCCTGAGAGACCCCACCTACAAAATTGAACCCTGAGGGGCCCCAACCACAAAATCGGATCCTGAGGGGCCCCACCCACAAAATTGGACCCTGAGGGGCCCCACCCACAAAAATGGACCCTCAGGGGCCGCGGCCACAAAATCGGACCCTGAGGGACCCCGGCCACAAAATCAGATCCTGAGGGGCCCCAACCACAAAATCGGACCCTGAGAGGCTCCGGCCGCAAAATCGGACCCTGAGGGGCCCCAACCACAAAATCGGACCCTGAGGGGCCCCGGCCACAAAATCGGACCCTGAGGGGCCCAACCCACAAAATCAGACCCTGAGGGGCCCCGCCCACCAAATTAGACCCTGAGGGTAACCACCCACAAATCCAAACCCTGAGGGGACCCGGCCACAAAATCGGACCCTGAGGGGCCCCGCCCACCAAATCGGACCCTGAGGGGCCCCGCCCACTAAATCGGATTCTGAAAGGCCCCAACCACAAAATCGGACCCTGAGGGGCCCCGCTGACCAAATTGAACTCTGAGGGGCCCCGTCCACCAAATCGGACCCCGAGTGGCCCGCCTACAAAATCAGACCTAGAGTGTCCCCTCTCACCAAATCGGACCCCAAGGGGCCCCACCCACCAAATCGGACCCCGAGGATCCCCACCCACCAAATCGGACCCCGAGGGTCCCCGCCCACCAAATCGGACCCCGAGGGGCCCCGCCCACCAAATCGGACCCCAAGGGTCCCCGCCCACCAAATTGGACCCTGAGGGGTCCCGCCCACCAAATCGGACCCTGAGGGGCCCCGGCCACAAAATCAGACCCTGAGTGGCCCCACCCACAAAATGGGACCCTGAGGGGCCCCACCCACCAAATCAGACCCTGAGGGGCCCCGGCCACAAAATCAGACCCTGAGTGGCCCCGCCCACCAAATTGGACCCCAAGGGGCCCCGCCCAACAAATCAGACCCTGAGGGGCCCCGCTCACCAAATCGGACCCTGAGGGGCCCCGCTCACCAAATCGGACCCTGAGGGGCCCCACCCACCAAATCGGACCCTGAGGGGCCCCGGCCACAAGATTGGACCCTGAGGGGCCCCAACCACCAAATCAGACCCTGAGGGGCCCCGGCCACAATCGGACCCTTAGGGGCCCCACCCACCAAATCAGCCCCTGAGGGGACCCGTCCACCAAATCAGACCCTGAGGGGCCCCACCCACCAAATCGGACCCTGAGGTGCCCCACCCACAAAATAGGGCCCTGAGGGCCCCACCCACAAAATTGGACCCTGAGGCCAAAGTGGCCGCTGAGAGGCACCCACAGTTAAAACGGATCCTGAGTTGAAAGTCTTGCAGGTGCAGCAGGCAAGTCTCTCTTAAAGGGGCAGCCTGGGCAGCATTTCAAACCACTATCTGTACTTCCTTCAGGAAATACACATCTAGTTCTTATTATTATTATTATTATTATTTTCCAGTTGATTTCCGCAATTAATGCGGCCCGAACCGCTACACGCACAGACTCCGTTGAGGTGTCGTTTCGAAGCCAGCGTCCATGAGAGGTGTGCTAAGTATTTTTCGTGTCGATCGGATTTGTAGTTTTTGCGCAATTTGCGTTTGAAAATTTTTTTCCCCGTCATTGGAATGCACTGTGTCAATGCTTTTCAGTGGGAAATGGCAAAACCTGCCCTGAGGCGATTGAAATAGCAGTTAAGCTCATTGATATGCGCAGGCACACCCAGTTACTATGCCAATGCCTACGAACGTCACATGACGCCCCAAGGACAGAGCTTCTGCCACATAATATCAGCTCTTAAAGCGAAACCCACAGCACAAATGCAAATCTAGCTTCATCACATGACGCATGTCCCTGAGAGAATGTGCTCCAAAGTGGATTTAGAAGCCCAGTGAGCCACCCTGGCTCTTAAAGGGCCGACGAGCCAAAGTGATTCTTAAAGGGCCGGCGCACCGAAATGAGTCTTAAAGGGCCAGCACGCCAAATCGAAAGCTGAGTGACCCCGACTTCCAAATCAGAGGCTGAGCCACCCCGGCCTCCGAATCGGAGGCTGAACCACCCCAGCCTCCAAATCGGAGGCTGAGCCACCCTGGCCTCCAAATCGGACCCAGTGTGGCCCCGCTCAAAAAATCGGATCCTGAGGGGCCCCGCCCACAAATCAGACTCCGAGTGGCCCCGCCCACCAAATTGGACCCTGAAGAGCCCCGTCCACCAAATCGGACCCTGAGGAGCCCCGCCCACCAAATCGGACCCTGAGGGGCCCGGCAACCAAATCGGACCCAGAGTGACCCCGCCCACCAAATCGGACCCTGAAGGGCCCCTCCCACCAAATTGGACCCAGAGGGGCCCCGCTCACCAAATCGGACCATGAGGGGCTCCACCCACAAAATCAGACCCTAAGGGGCCCCACCCACAAAATCGGACCCTGAGTGGGCCCGGCCACAAAATCAGACCCTGAGGGGCCCCAACCACAAAATCGGATCCTGAGAGACCCCGGCCACAAAATCGAACCTAGAGGGGCCCCAGTCACAAAATAGGACCCTGAGGGGCCCCAACCACAAAATCAGACCCTGAGGTGCCCCGGTCACAAAATCGGACCCTGAGGGGCCTCACCCACAAAATCAGACCCTGAGGGGCCCCACCCACAAAATCAGACCCTGAGGGGCCCCACCCACAAAATCAGACCCTGAGAGGCCCCACCCACAAAATCGGACCCTGAGAGACCCCGGCCACAAAATCGAACCTAGAGGGGCCCCAGTCACAAAATAGGACCCTGAGGGGCCCCAACCACAAAATCAGACCCTGAGGTGCCCCGGTCACAAAATCGGACCCTGAGGGGCCTCACCCACAAAATCAGACCCTGAGGGGCCCCACCCACAAAATCAGACCCTGAGGGGCCCCAGCCACAAAATCAGACCCTGAGGGTCCCCACCCACAAAATCGGACCCTGAGAGACCCCACCCACAAAATCGGACCCTGAGGGGACCCACCCACAAATTCAGACCCCGAGGGGCCCCGGCCACAAAATCGGACCCTGAGAGACCCCGGCCACAAAATCGGACCTTGAGGGGCCCCAACCACAAAATCAGACCCCGAGGGTCCCCGGTCACAAAATCGGACCCTGAGGGGCCCCACCCACAAAATCAGACCCTGAGGGGCCCCAGTCACAAAATCGGACCCTAAGGGGCCCCACCCACAAAATCGGACCCTGAGGGGCCCCACCCACAAAATCAGACCCTGAGGGACCCCAGCCACAAAATCGGACCCTTAGGGGCCCCACCCACAAAATCGGACCCTGAGGGGACCCACCCACAAAATCGGACCCTGAGGGGACCCACCCACAAATCCAGACCCTGAGGGGCCCCGGCCACAAAATCAGACCCTGAGAGACCCCGGCCACAAAATCGGACCCTGAGGGGCCCCAGCCACAAAATCAGACCCTGAGGGTCCCCGTTCACAAAATCGTACCCTGAGGGGCCCCACCCACAAAATCAGACCCTGAGGGGCCCCAGCCACAAAATCAGACCCTGAGGAGCCCCAGCCACAAAATCGAACCCTGAGGGGCCCCACCCACAAAATCGGACCCTGAGGGTCTTAAAGGGCTGACACGCCAAAGTGATTCTTAAAGGGCCGGCGCACCGAAATGAGTCTTAAAGGGCCGGCGCGCCAAATCGAAAGCTGAGTTACCCCAGTCTCCAAATCGGAGGCTGAGCCACCCTGGCCTCCAAATCGGATCCAGCGTGACCCCGCCCACCAAATAGGACCCTGCAGGGCCCCGCCCACCAATTCGGAATCAGAGTGGTCCCGCCCACTAAATCAGACCCAGAGGGGCCCCGCCCACCAAATCGGACCCTGAGGGCCCCACCCACCAAATCGGACCCTGAGGGCCCCGCCCAACAAATCGGACCCTGAGGGCCCCCGCCCACCAAATCGGACCCTGAAGAGCACCGCCCACCAAATCAGACCGAGAGTGGCCCCGCCCACGAAATTGGACCCTGAGAAGCCCCGCCCACCAAATCGGACCCTGAGGAGCACCGCCCACTAAAACGGACCGAGAGTGGCCCCGCCCACCAAATCGGACCCTGAGGGGCCCCGCCCACCAAATCCGTCCCAGAGTGGCCCCCCACTAAATTGGACCCAGAGTGGCCCTTCCCACCAAAATGGACCCAGGGTGCTCTGCCCACAAAATCAGACCCTAAGGGGCACCACCCACAAAATCGGACCGAGTGGACCCGGCCACAAAATCAGACCCTGAGGGGCCCCACCCACAAAATCGGACCCTGAGGGGCCCCACCCACAAAATCAGACCCTGAGGGGCCCCAGTCACAAAATCGGACCCTAAGGGGCCCCACCCACAAAATCGGACCCTGAGGGGCCCCACCCACAAAATCAGACCCTGAGGGACCCCAGCCACAAAATCGGACCCTTAGGGGCCCCACCCACAAAATCGGACCCTGAGGGGACCCACCCACAAAATCGGACCCTGAGGGGACCCACCCACAAATCCAGACCCTGAGGGGCCCCGGCCACAAAATCAGACCCTGAGAGACCCCGGCCACAAAATCGGACCCTGAGGGGCCCCAACCACAAAATCAGACCCTGAGGGTCCCCGGTCACAAAATCGTACCCTGAGGGGCCCCACCCACAAAATCAGACCCTGAGGGGCCCCAGCCACAAAATCAGACCCTGAGGAGCCCCAGCCACAAAATCGAACCCTGAGGGGCCCCACCCACAAAATCGGACCCTGAGGGGCCCCACCCACAAAATCAGACCCTGAGGGGCCCCAGTCACAAAATCGGACCCTAAGGGGCCCCACCCACAAAATCGGACCCTGAGGGGCCCCACCCACAAAATCAGACCCTGAGGGACCCCAGCCACAAAATCGGACCCTTAGGGGCCCCACCCACAAAATCGGACCCTGAGGGGACCCACCCACAAAATCGGACCCTGAGGGGACCCACCCACAAATCCAGACCCTGAGGGGCCCCGGCCACAAAATCAGACCCTGAGAGACCCCGGCCACAAAATCGGACCCTGAGGGTCCCCAACCACAAAATCAGACCCTGAGGGTCCCCGGTCACAAAATCGTACCCTGAGGGGCCCCACCCACAAAATCAGACCCTGAGGGGCCCCAGCCACAAAATCAGACCCTGAGGAGCCCCAGCCACAAAATCGAACCCTGAGGGGCCCCACCCACAAAATCGGACCCTGAGGGTCTTAAAGGGCTGACACGCCAAAGTGATTCTTAAAGGGCCGGCGCACCGAAATGAGTCTTAAAGGGCCGGCGCGCCAAATTGAAAGCTAAGTTACCCCAGTCTCCAAATCGGAGGCTGAGCCACCCTGGCCTCCAAATCGGATCCAGCGTGACCCCGCCCACCAAATAGGACCCTGCAGGGCCCCGCCCACCAATTCGGAACCAGAGTGGTCCCGCCCACTAAATCGGACCCAGAGGGGCCCCGCCCACCAAATTGGACCCTGAGGGCCCCACCCACCAAATCGGACCCTGAGGGCCCCGCCCAACAAATCGGACCCTGAGGGCCCCCGCCCACCAAATCGGACCCTGAAGAGCACCGCCCACCAAATCGGACCGAGAGTGGCCCCGCCCACGAAATTGGACCCTGAGAAGCCCCGCCCACCAAATTGGACCCTGAGGAGCACCGCCCACTAAAACGGACCGAGAGTGGCCCCGCCCACCAAATCGGACCCTGAGGGGCCCCGCCCACCAAATCCGTCCCAGAGTGGCCCCCCACTAAATTGGACCCAGAGTGGCCCTTCCCACCAAAATGGACCCAGGGTGCTCCGCCCACAAAATCAGACCCTAAGGGGCACCACCCACAAAATCGGACCGAGTGGATCCGGCCACAAAATAAGACCCTGAGGGGCCCCACCCACAAAATCGGACCCTGAGGAGCCCCACCCACAAAATCAGACCCTGAGGGGTCCTAACCACAAAATCAGACCCTGAGGGGCGCCGGCCACAAAATCGGACCGAGGGGCCCAACCCACAAAGTCGGACCCTGAGGGGCCCCAGCCACAAAATTGGACCCTGAGGGGCCCTGCCCACCAAATCAGACCCTGAAGAGCACCGCCCACCTAATCGGACCGAGAGTGACCCCGCCCACGAAATCGGACCCTGAGGCGCCCCGCCCACCAAATCCGACCCAGAGTGGCCCCCCACCAAATTGGACCCAGAGTGGCCCTTCCCACCAAAATGGACCCAGGGTGCTCCGCCCACAAAATCAGACCCTAAGGGGCACCACCCACAAAATCAGACCGAGTGGACCCGGCCACAAAATCAGACCCTGAGGGGCCCCACCCACAAAATCGGACCCTGAGGGACCCCAGCCACAAAATCAGAACCTGAGGGGCCCCAACCACAAAATCAGACCATGAGGGACCCCACCCACAAAATCGGACCCTGAGGGGCCCCGCCCACCAAATTAGACCCTGAGGGGCCCCACCCTCAAAATCAGACCCTGAGAGACCCCGGCCACAAAATCGAACCCAGAGGGGCCTCAGACACAAAATCAGACCCTAAGGGGCCCAGGTCACGAAATCGGACCCTGAGGGGCCCCACCCACCAAATTAGACCCTGAGGGGCCCCGCCCACCAAATTAGACCCTGAGGGGCCCCGCCCTCAAAATCAGACCCTGAGGGGCCCCAGACACAAAATCAGACCCTGAGGGGCCCCAGCCACAAAATCAGACCGAGGGGCCCCAGCCACAAAATCGGACTCTGAGGGGCCCCACCCACAAATCCAGACCCTGAGGGGACCCGGCCACAAAATCGGACCCTGAGAGACCCCGGCCACAAAATCGGACCCTGAGGGGCCCCAACCACAAAATCAGACCCTGAGGGGCCCCAGTCACAAAATCAGACCCTGAGGGGCCCCACCCACAAAATCAGACCCTGAGGGACCCCAGCCACAAAATCAGAACCTGAGGGGCCCCAACCACAAAATCAGAACCTGAGGGGCCCCACCCACAAAATCAGACCATGAGGGACCCCACCCACAAAATCGGACCCTGGGGGGCCCCGCCCACCAAATTAGACCCTGAGGGGCCCCACCCTCAAAATCGGTCGCTGAGGGGCCCCACCCACAAAATCGGACCCTGAGAGACCCGGCCACAAATTCGAACCCAGAGGGGCCTCAGTCACAAAATCAGACCCTAAGGGGCCCCGGCCACAAAATCGGACCCTGAGGGGCCCCACCCACAAAATCAGACCCTGAGGGACCCCAGCCACAAAATCGGACCCTGAGGGGCCCCACCCACAAAATCAGACCCTGAGGGTCCCCGGTCACAAAATCGGACCCTGAGGGGCCCCACCCACAGAATCGGACCCTGATGGGCCCCACCCACAAAATCAGACCCTGAGGGGCCCCAGCCACAAAATCAGAACCTGAGGGGCCCCAACCACAAAATCAGAACCTGAGGGGCCCCACCCAGAAAATCAGACCATGAGGGACCCCACCCACAAAATCGGACCCTGAGGGGCCCCGCCCACCAAATTAGACCCTGAGGGGCCCCACCCTCAAAATCGGTCGCTGAGGGGCCCCACCCACAAAATCGGACCCTGAGAGACCCCGGCCACAAAATCGAACCCAGAGGGGCCTCAGTCACAAAATCAGACCCTAAGGGGCCCCGGCCACAAAATCAGACCATGAGGGGCCCCAGCCACAAAATCAGACCCTGAGGGGCCCCACCCACAAAATCGGACCCTGATGGGCCCCACCCACAAATCCAGAACCTGAGGGGCCCCAGCCACAAAATCGGACCCTGAGAGACCCCGGTCACAAAATCGGACCCTGAGTGACCTCAGCCACAAAATCAGACCCTGAGGGGCCCCAGCCACAAAATCGGACTCTGATGGGCCCCACCCGAAAAATCGGACCCTGAGGGGCTCCACCCGCAAAATCGGACCCTGAGGGGCCCTGGCCCCAAAAATCGGACCCTGAGGGGCCCCAACCACAAAATCGGACCCTGAGAGGCATCATCTACAAAATCGGACCCTGAGGGGCCCCGGACACAATATCGGACCCTGAGGGGCCCCAGCCACAAAATCGGACCCTGAGGGGCCCTACCCACAAAATCAGACTCAGTGTCCCCGCCCACCAAATTGGACCCTGAAGGGCCCCGTCCACCAAATCGGACCAAAAGTGGCACCGCCCACCTAATTGGACCCTGAGGGGCCCCGCCCACCAAATCGGACCCTGAGGGGCCCCGCCCACCAAATCGGACCCTGAGGGGCCCCGCCCACCAAATCGGACCCTGAAGGGCCCCTCCCACCAAATTGGACCCAGAGGGGCCCCGCTCACCAAATCGGGCCATGAGGGGCTCCACCCACAAAATCAGACCCTAAGGGGCCCCACCCACAAAATCGGACCCTGAGTGGGCCCGGCCACAAAATCAGACCCTGAGGGGCCCCAACCACAAAATCGGATCCTGAGAGACCCCGGCCACAAAATCGAACCTAGAGGGGCCCCAGTCACAAAATAGGACCCTGAGGGGCCCCAACCACAAAATCAGACCCTGAGGTGCCCCGGTCACAAAATCGGACCCTGAGGGGCCTCACCCACAAAATCAGACCCTGAGGGGCCCCACCCACAAAATCAGACCCTGAAAGGCCCCACCCACAAAATCAGACCCTGAGAGGCCCCACCCACAAAATCGGACCCTGAGAGACCCCGGCCACAAAATCGAACCTAGAGGGGCCCCAGTCACAAAATAGGACCCTGAGGGGCCCCAACCACAAAATCAGACCCTGAGGTGCCCCGGTCACAAAATCGGACCCTGAGGGGCCTCACCCACAAAATCAGACCCTGAGGGGCCCCACCCACAAAATCAGACCCTGAGGGGCCCCAGCCACAAAATCAGACCCTGAGGGTCCCCACCCACAAAATCGGACCCTGAGAGACCCCACCCACAAAATCGGACCCTGAGGGGACCCACCCACAAATTCAGACCCCGAGGGGCCCCGGCCACAAAATCGGACCCTGAGAGACCCCGGCCACAAAATCGGACCTTGAGGGGCCCCAACCACAAAATCAGACCCTGAGGGTCCCCGGTCACAAAATCGGACCCTGAGGGGCCCCACCCACAAAATCAGACCCTGAGGGGCCCCAGTCACAAAATCGGACCCTAAGGGGCCCCACCCACAAAATCGGACCCTGAGGGGCCCCACCCACAAAATCAGACCCTGAGGGACCCCAGCCACAAAATCGGACCCTTAGGGGCCCCACCCACAAAATCGGACCCTGAGGGGACCCACCCACAAAATCGTACCCTGAGGGGACCCACCCACAAATCCAGACCCTGAGGGGCCCCGGCCACAAAATCAGACCCTGAGAGACCCCGGCCACAAAATCGGACCCTGAGGGGCCCCAACCACAAAATCAGACCCTGAGGGTCCCCATTCACAAAATCGTACCCTGAGGGGCCCCACCCACAAAATCAGACCCTGAGGGGCCCCAGCCACAAAATCAGACCCTGAGGAGCCCCAGCCACAAAATCGAACCCTGAGGGGCCCCACCCACAAAATCGGACCCTGAGGGTCTTAAAGGGCTGACACGCCAAAGTGATTCTTAAAGGGCCGGCGCACCGAAATGAGTCTTAAAGGGCCGGCGCGCCAAATCGAAAGCTGAGTTACCCCAGTCTCCAAATCGGAGGCTGAGCCACCCTGGCCTCCAAATCGGATCCAGCGTGACCCCGCCCACCAAATAGGACCCTGCAGGGCCCCGCCCACCAATTCGGAATCAGAGTGGTCCCGCCCACTAAATCAGACCCAGAGGGGCCCCGCCCACCAAATCGGACCCTGAGGGCCCCACCCACCAAATCGGACCCTGAGGGCCCCGCCCAACAAATCGGACCCTGAGGGCCCCCGCCCACCAAATCGGACCCTGAAGAGCACCGCCCACCAAATCAGACCGAGAGTGGCCCCGCCCACGAAATTGGACCCTGAGAAGCCCCGCCCACCAAATCGGACCCTGAGGAGCACCGCCCACTAAAACGGACCGAGAGTGGCCCCGCCCACCAAATCGGACCCTGAGGGGCCCCGCCCACCAAATCCGTCCCAGAGTGGCCCCCCACTAAATTGGACCCAGAGTGGCCCTTCCCACCAAAATGGACCCAGGGTGCTCCGCCCACAAAATCAGACCCTAAGGGGCACCACCCACAAAATCGGACCGAGTGGACCCGGCCACAAAATCAGACCCTGAGGGGCCCCACCCACAAAATCGGACCCTGAGGGGCCCCACCCACAAAATCAGACCCTGAGGGGCCCCAGTCACAAAATCGGACCCTAAGGGGCCCCACCCACAAAATCGGACCCTGAGGGGCCCCACCCACAAAATCAGACCCTGAGGGACCCCAGCCACAAAATCGGACCCTTAGGGGCCCCACCCACAAAATCGGACCCTGAGGGGACCCACCCACAAAATCGGACCCTGAGGGGACCCACCCACAAATCCAGACCCTGAGGGGCCCCGGCCACAAAATCAGACCCTGAGAGACCCCGGCCACAAAATCGGACCCTGAGGGGCCCCAACCACAAAATCAGACCCTGAGGGTCCCCGGTCACAAAATCGTACCCTGAGGGGCCCCACCCACAAAATCAGACCCTGAGGGGCCCCAGCCACAAAATCAGACCCTGAGGAGCCCCAGCCACAAAATCGAACCCTGAGGGGCCCCACCCACAAAATCGGACCCTGAGGGTCTTAAAGGGCTGACACGCCAAAGTGATTCTTAAAGGGCCGGCGCACCGAAATGAGTCTTAAAGGGCCGGCGCGCCAAATCGAAAGCTAAGTTACCCCAGTCTCCAAATCGGAGGCTGAGCCACCCTGGCCTCCAAATCGGATCCAGCGTGACCCCGCCCACCAAATAGGACCCTGCAGGGCCCCGCCCACCAATTCGGAACCAGAGTGGTCCCGCCCACTAAATCGGACCCAGAGGGGCCCCGCCCACCAAATCGGACCCTGAGGGCCCCACCCACCAAATCGGACCCTGAGGGCCCCGCCCAACAAATCGGACCCTGAGGGCCCCCGCCCCCCAAATCGGACCCTGAAGAGCACCGCCCACCAAATCGGACCGAGAGTGGCCCCGCCCACGAAATTGGACCCTGAGAAGCCCCGCCCACCAAATCGGACCCTGAGGAGCACCGCCCACTAAAACGGACCGAGAGTGGCCCCGCCCACCAAATCGGACCCTGAGGGGCCCCGCCCACCAAATCCGTCCCAGAGTGGCCCCCCACTAAATTGGACCCAGAGTGGCCCTTCCCACCAAAATGGACCCAGGGTGCTCCGCCCACAAAATCAGACCCTAAGGGGCACCACCCACAAAATCGGACCGAGTGGATCCGGCCACAAAATAAGACCCTGAGGGGCCCCACCCACAAAATCGGACCCTGAGGAGCCCCACCCACAAAATCAGACCCTGAGGGGTCCTAACCACAAAATCAGACCCTGAGGGGCGCCGGCCACAAAATCGGACCGAGGGGCCCAACCCACAAAGTCGGACCCTGAGGGGCCCCAGCCACAAAATTGGACCCTGAGGGGCCCTGCCCACCAAATCAGACCCTGAAGAGCACCGCCCACCTAATCGGACCGAGAGTGACCCCGCCCACGAAATCGGACCCTGAGGCGCCCCGCCCACCAAATCCGACCCAGAGTGGCCCCCCACCAAATTGGACCCAGAGTGGCCCTTCCCACCAAAATGGACCCAGGGTGCTCCGCCCACAAAATCAGACCCTAAGGGGCACCACCCACAAAATCGGACCGAGTGGACCCGGCCACAAAATCAGACCCTGAGGGGCCCCACCCACAAAATCGGACCCTGAGGGGCCCCACCCACAAAATCAGACCCTGAGGGGTCCTAACCACAAAACCGGACCCTGAGGGGCCCCACCCACAAAATCGGACCGAGGGGCCCAACCCACAAAATCGGACCCTGAGGGGCCCCAGCCACAAAATTGGACCCTGAGGGGCCCCAGCTACAAAATCAGACCCTGAGGGGCCACACCCACAAAATTGGACCCTGAGGGGCCCCACCCACAAAATCGGACCCTGAGTGGCCACACCCACAAAATCGGACCCTGAGGCCAAAGTGGCCCCTGAGAGGCACCCACAGTTAAAATGGATCCTGAGTTGAAAGTCTTGCAGGGGCAGCAGGCAAGTCTCTCTTAAAGGAGCAGCCTGGGCACCATTTCAAACCACTATCTGTACTTCCTTCAGGAAATACACATCTAGTTATTATTATTAATGATTCTCCCTGCTGTCTTTGTCTTTATGCTCTGACTTTATGGCAGTCCTACCATTTGCGCCTGCCTGCCTGTATAATTCCATCAGTACATGGAATTTTAATCAGAACAGATAAAAAAAAAATGAAATGTAGAAAATAATATGAATAAATATAGAAAGCATGATTTTATGAGGAGAAAGGAATACTGCATATTTGGCTGCAATCGACACGGGCCCTAGAACAAACCAGTAATATCATTTCATTTCATGTAAAGGCCCAGTAGAGATTTTCTCAGAGAATTGTTTTCGTTTTGTTCTTTTTTTCTTTGTTTTCCATATATTGCAGGCGTTTCTGCTCACTAGCCTAGGAAAGGCTTTACAAGCTGTGCTCCAACATTCCCATGGTGCTCACAACTATCGGTGATGATGTTGTACATCCATTTAATCAATGAAACCTTCCCGGAAACAGAAAGTACTTTATAAACAATTAAAGAGCAAAATGGGTGATTATAGGGAGCGCTGCTCTGTGGCAGTCTACCTACACTGTCCACCTTATACAACAAAAAGGTGCAGCAAGCTGGAATCTGCCACAGGGTAAAAAGCCGGGGATCCTCATCAAGTGTCACTGGGGAAATATAACGCAGGAGAAAATGGAAAAATGGAGGCGAAAGCTTCAATTACTGTGCAAAACCCAAGAGTCTCCGCAACGAGACTTAACACAGATTTCTTTTTAATAACTTCTCGTTACAGCAAGAAAAGCAATGATCACTGGGTAGGAAGAGAAAGGCAACCTGCTGTCAGCTCCCTAAAATCATTGAGCGCCAGTCTCTTTGTGAATGTGTTATAGGGAGAATGCAGCAAGCTAGCGGCACTGCTGTAATACAGACGAACCAGGAATTCAGGCAGGTGGTACTCCCCCATATGGCTCCAAGGTGAAGCTTACCTGTTCTATTTCTGAATATTTCATTTGCTTGCACAATTATTTTAGTCTACGCACAATACCCAATACTCAAGTCAAACGATGAAGCACATGAAGAGGATCTCCGGCTGGAAACAATGTTAGAAAAATCTCAAATGAAGACAAGGAATGAATAATATGTGTCGAGTGCAGTCAGCATGCTTTTCCCTTCTGTGACTGTGTTGTCAGCACAGTTATAATCCATCTTTAAAAGGAATTTGTCAGCAGATTTCTGCTTTATAATCTGAAGTCAGCAAAAGGTAGGGTCTGAGACACTGATTTCAGCTATGTGCCACTTATTAGGCTCTGTTCTGTTGTTTCAATACAATGAGCGTTTTATCAGCAGGAGATTATACCTACCATATAAGGTGCCCACATGCCTGGTGCAACCACATCCCCACTCAAGCACTGATTAGCATTTTACTGTCAATATATAATGTACACAGAAAGCTGTGGTGTGGGTGGGGCTAGATTTTTGAGCTCTGCCTTTTGCTACATCTAAAAACTCTGATTGTGCAACTGCTGCACCCAGTAAACTAAGTGATACATCATTGAAATCAGGGTCTCTTTCCCTACATTATGCTGCTCTCAGATGAGGTAGCAAAAACCTGGTGACAGATTTTCTTTAAGCTGAAGAGCTGACTCATTACAGAATGACTGCTTGTTATGGATACCCTGTCTAATAACTATAGACTTTTACATAAGGTTGTCAGACAGCTGGTAATAATCAACAACATTAACAGAAATAAACATGTGAAATAGATCACTCTGTCTGTAATGACTCTATATAATATCACGGACCAAAACACTGAGCACGTCCCCCTCTGCACAGCGTAATGCATATATGGCCAGAATATCTATTGCCGCACTAAACACGTACTGAGCACCATAGCACTGTGATCATGACAACAATTCACCATGACAGACAGCAATGATACACACCCCCTCCCCTCTCCCATGCTCTTCCTGTCTGTGGAACGCAGCATGACGCCGGTGAACCGCACACGAGGGCACTTCCGCCCCCGAACTTCCGGTCGGCAGCAACAGCCTCCATGTCTGTGGAACGCAGTATGACACTGCTGAACCGCACGCTAGGGCACCTCCGCCCCCGAATTTCCGGTGGGCGATAACAGCCTCCATATATAAATTACACCTATGGGCGCACTTCATACAGCACGGATGACAAGCGGTGGAAACCGCGTCTACATGTCTATCTACCACACAACTCCATTACCGGTAAGGTACAGTAGTTTATAGGTGTATAGCAGACTGGTCACTAGGTTCATTTAGGAGAACGCTACTAATCCTGAGCCTTCTCTTATTCCACAGACGCATAGTCCGTTATACCTAGTCACAGTTACCTATGGTATGTAAAACCACTATATCACTATGGGCTCACTGGGATTTGGGGCATAATTAATAGTTAAATAATAATACCGTTCTTTCATAGGACAGGTGGCCCTATTAAACAAGTACATTCAGTACACTATGTAGGTACGTGCTCTGTTATTTTGGTATACTTCAGTGCAAATATCATTCCTATCTCTAATTGCCCTGCTCATTTGCTGTAATATTTGTCTGGTGTACGACATAAATGCTATTTCAAATATGATTGTACCCAGCAGTACTCCATTGTATATACTTTTGTTTATTATTTGTAATTTCTTTGTTTCAGTACAATGACGAAGGTCATTATTGACTGAAACGTTTACTGTATGTACTGTACTTATTAAACTTCATTGTCACTTGCATCTCCACGTGTGTGTGCCAAGTCAATTTGCACGCATCTATATAATATACAGTGAGGAAAAAAGTATTTAGTCAGCCACCAATTGTGCAAGTTCTCCCACTTAAAAAGATGAGAGAGGCCTGTAATTGACATCATAGGTAGACCACAACTATGAGACAAAATGAGAAAACAAATCCAGAAAATCACCTTGTCTGATTTGGCAAGATTCATTTTGCAAATTATGGTGGAAAATAATTATTTGGTCACCTAAAATCATGCAAGATTTCTGGCTCTCACAGACCTGTAACTTCTTTAACCCTCCGTCAGGCGCAATAGATCTGACAGGCACACAGTAATTAGTTTCACTTCTCTCTCCTTGCCCACTTATCAGAAAACCTCACCCCTCCTAGTTATCTCCTGACTCTACAGGCTCTGTGAAACCTGATATCACAGTGACTCAGCAGACCTTCTAGTGAGCAGATATCAACACTTTGGCTTCTCAGGCACATTGCGCCTGATCTCAACACAAATTGAAAGGTTAGTATTTTCTTTTTTTATTCATCACGATTGTGTATTTAGCTTGTTTTATGAAGGATTAATGCTAAGTTAGTGTACATAAGTACTGTTTTCTTAGACAAAAGGAGGGTGGCTTCTAAGGCACATTGCGCCCTAACACATACTCTTTCTCTCTTGCTTCAGATTTTCTGCTGCAATGGCCAGAAAACAGTATGATTCATCTAAACCCCTTCATTTAGAAGAAATGAAGATTTTTTTGTTAGAAGATGAGGAAGAACCAGCAGTAACTGAGGATTTAGAGGAATCTAGTGACATTTCATCTGAAGATGAGGTAGCAGAATGTAACACTGATTCTGGAACAGAGTAGGATGGTGATGACACTGATACAGAGGAAACAGACACAGATCTAGCTTATTATTTGGGCAAAGATAAAAATGCAAAGTGGAACAAAAAGGCACCCAAGAACAAACAGCGCAGAGAATCCCACAATATTATTACACACCTTCCTGGAGTTATTGGAAGTGCTAGAAAAGCTAAAACTGCAGTGGAATGTTGGAGTAATCTAATTACAGATAGCATGTTGGAAACTATTGTTCGGTTCACTAACCAGTATATTGACACAATCAAAGAGCAATTCTCCAGAGAGAGGGACATCAAAAACACTGAAGTGATTGAACTCAAGGCATTTATTGGCTTGTTATACCTAGCTGGTGCTTTCAGAGCAAATAGACAAAGTTTGGAGGAGCTGTGGGGGACAGACGGTGATGGCATCGAAAAATTCAGCCTTGTGATGAATCTGAAACGATTCAAAGTCCTGATCCGTTGCCTCCGTTTCGATGATCGAAGTACCCGGACAGAACGAAAAGGTTATGACCGGCTTGCACCAATTCGGGACATATTTCAACAATTTATTATGAATTGTCAAAAAAGCTATTGCCCGGGGCAAAACCTCACTATTGATGAGATGCTTCCAGGTTTCCGTGGAAGATGTGGTTTTCGGCAATATATACCATCAAAGCCAAACAAATATGGAATTAAAATTTTTGCCATGGTTGATGCAAGGATGATGTACACTATGAACATGGAAGTTTATTGTGGAAGACAGCCACCAGGTCCTTTCAATGTGAGCAACAAGCCTAGTGATGTGGTAAAGAGAATTGCTGAGCCAATGTTTGGATCTGGTCGAAATATCACTGCTGACAACTGGTTTACTGACTTTGATCTGATTGATTTTTTAAAAACGAAAAAGCTGTCATATGTGGGAACTGTTAGAAAAAACAAAAGGCAGTTGCCGACAGATTTTCTATATACAAAAGGCAAACAACAGTATAGCACTATGTTTGGGTTCAGTAATGGAAAGATTTTAGTTTCTTACACCCCACGCGAGAGGAAAAATGTGATTTTGGTCTCTTCATTACATAATGATTACACCATTGATCCAGAGTCTGGGGAGCTAAGGAAACCAGAAATCATAACTTTTTATAATTTGACCAAAAGCGGCGTTGACACTGCTGACCAAATGTGTGGCAATTTCAATGTAAGTCGAAATACCAAACGCTGGCCGATGGTAATCTTCTTTACAATGCTGAATGTGGGTGGCATCAACTCACAAGTAATTTACCTCGGTAATGAACTTAAACAAATGCGCAGAAGAATGTACCTAAAACAATTGGCTAATTAACTGGTGAGTGGAGAGCTAAGCCTAAGAAGTACAAAGACGGTTGGAATGCCCCTTGCCCTGCAACACCGGTTGAAGAGATATCGTCCCAAGGACGTTCCAGAACAAACACCGACTCTACCACCTTCTAAAAGACGCAGTTGTACTACCTGCTCATTTGTATCTGGTTTCAGAAGGCTTTCTAAATATGACTGCAAAATATGTAAAGAATCAATCTGCCTTTCCCATGCAACTTTCGTCTGCCAGCCTTGCTTTTCTAAGTGTACCTGTGCTGCTTCTGCTGCAATTGAAACCACTGAAGATGAGTAGAAAATAATTAAGTAACATCTAAGTGCAATATCCTTTAAGTTTTTTTCCATAATTTTATATTTAAGCAATAGTTAAGTAAAGATAACTGGAGCCTATTTGGCGGTACTACCGAAAAGTGGTACTTTTAGTTTTAATAAGTTTATGGTTAATAAATGTTTTTTTTTGCATCTGATTTGGTGTAATCTCTTTTAATACATTCCTATGAAGGTCACTGACTACTTCTATAGTCCTGAAATTGAAATATGTAGCTACTATATTTGGTTTTCTGACCTGTGCTTGTCAGGCACATTGCGCATGAACTGAGGAGAATCTATATTGCGCCTGACGGAGGGTTAAGAAGCTCCTCTGTCCTCCATTCATTACCTGTAGTAATGGCACCTGTTTGAACATTATCAGTATAAAAGACACCTGTCCACAGCCTCAAACAGTCACACTCCAAATTCAACTATGGTGAAGACCAAAAAGCTGTCGAAGGACACAAGAAACAAAATTCTAGCCCTGCACCAGGCTGGGAAGACTGAATCTACAATAGTTAAGCTGTTTGGTGTGTATGAACTCAACTGTGGGAGCAATAATAAGAAAATGGAAGACATAAAAGACCTCTGACAATCTCCTTCGATCTGGGGCTCCACGCAAGATCAAAATGATCACAAGAACAGTGAGCAAAAATCCCAGAACCACATGGGGGACCTAGTGAATGACCTGCATAGAGCTGGGACCACCGCAACAAAGGCAACCATCAGTAGCATTCTACGCCGCCAGGGACTCAGATCCTACAGTGCCTAACGTGTCCCCCTGCTTAAGCAAGTACATGTCTGGGCCCGTCTGAAGTTTGCTAAAGATCATTTGGATTATCCAGAAGAGTATTGGGAGAATGCCATATGGCCTGATGAAACCAAAGCAGAACTGTTTGGTAGAAACAAAACTCGTAGTGTTTGGAGGAGACAGAATGCTGAGTTGCATCCAAAGTACACCATACCTACTGTGAATCATGAGGGTGGCAGCATCATGCTTTGGGGCTGTTTCTCTGCAAAGGTACCAGGACAACTGATCTGTGTACATGAAAGAATGAATGGGGCCATGTATCGTGAGATTTTGAGTGCAAACCTCCTTCCATCAGCAAGGGCACTGACGATGAAATGTGGATGGGTCTTTCACCATGATAATGATCCCAAGCACACTACCAGGGCAACAAAGGAGTGGCTTCGTAAGAAGCATATGAAGGTCCTGGAGTGGCCTAGCCAGTCTCCAGATCTCAAAACCATAGAATACCTTTGGAGGGATTTGAAAGTCCATGTTGCCCAGTGACAGGCCCAAAACATCACTGCTCTAGAGGAGATCTTCATGGAGGAATGGGCCAACATACCACCAACAGTGTGTGTCAACCTTGAGAAGGCTTACAGAAAGTGTTTGACCTCTGTCATTGCCAACAAAGGATATATAACAAAATATTGAGATGAACTTTTGTTAATGACCAAACACTTATTTTCCACAATAATTTGCAAAATAAATCTTGCCAAATCAGACAAGCTGATTTTCTGGATAAGTTTTCACATTTTGACTCTCATTGTTGTGGTCTACCTATGATGTCAATTACAGGTCTCTCTCATCTTTTTAAGTGGGAGAGCTTGTGTAGGGAAGGTGACCTGACGGACGGACAAACTTGTCAGAATAGAGAAAGAAAGGTCTGTACAGTTTAGACAGGTGTCAGTTACTACAGTGGGGAAACAGCTGAGAAAGTGTAGTGGACGTGCAGTACCTTGGGTTGACCATTAGAGGGCAGGGTGGAGTGTGAGCAAAGGACTTGACATCAGCTTAGGGCTTAGGAAACCGTTGGTCATGGGGGCGGAGTTACAGGGAACCGGGAATTATATAAATTTGACAGGAGGGTTCCAGAACGTTCCAGTCCCCAGGGGGAGCTCAAGTGACAGGAAGACTGCAACAGTTTGTGCACTGTGAGGAAAACCAAACCAGGTGGACTGAGGAGAGAGGATGTCAGGGGGTGGTCCTGACACAAGGTACCGCAATATAGACGAGACACAGAGGTGAAGCATACCGTAAGGAAGACGACTGACCAGTAAAATTACTGTTGGTTTATGGGCCTAAGGTGGCCACAGTGATGGACCTGTCAGGAGCGTCAATAAGTGAAGAAGGGACAGGGCGTACATGTACGTCCCTGGTGTGAAAGTATGGTGTGCATAACGGGCCCTAGAAACGGAGGGCCGTGAAGTGAAGTGCGGTGTACTACTGAGGCCGTCAGGCGGATGGTGAGTGAATAAACTTTGACCTGTTGTACCCGACACTTGCCTCTATCGTGTCTCTGTTACATCTCTGCGTGGTAAGAGAGGGACCACCCCCAAGTCCGACCCACCGACCCTACACTTGGCGTAGTCGGCAGGATCGCCGCCGCTAAAACGTCATCTTCTGCGGCAGGCCTGCCCTAAAGAATGGAGAAAGACTTGGACTACACTGCTTGGATTACAAACACCTGTGGATTACAAATTACTCACCTGTGGAGTACAAATTGGGAACACTGTGGCGGATCTGCGTTGCCAGCAGAGGATCCGGGGCAGTACCAGGTACTGTGCAGTATGGCTGTGTTGCTTCAGCGAAGAGGAGAGGTCCAGGTGTTTGCAGTTGTTCTGAATGGACTGGGAACCCCTCCAATGTACCCCAGGGGGAAGCGGTATGTACCCGGAGGCCAACGCTCCCATATACTGGACCCTGGCAGATGGGTGGAGAGGTCTGCCACCGCCCCACCCAGCAGAGGGAGTGGTACATGTGAAAAGCTTGACTGTGGCTGCTTGGCGCCATTCGACTGCTGCCTAACGGACGGTATGAGGCGCTGCGGATGTCGAGGCATTGGGTGCCTGGAGTGGCAATGGCGGCGGGAGGTCGAGCTTCGCCAGAAAGCCCTGCGGATCCCCTGAGCCTGGAGGCTAGCCCCGCCGGATGGCGGGGTGATGAGCGGACACTGCGGGAAGAGCCGCGTGATGATGTGACAGAGGCCATGGCACCGGGGAAGGTGAGAGTTCCCCCGGCCCCGACAGTGGCTCCGCAAGCGGCCCCCACCATTCAGCCGCAGCACGCGGCATCCTATGTCCCCGAGAGCCCGGCCAAGGAGGGTCCTACCATATGCGCAGAACTGAGCAGGGCCTCCGCTCCAGGTCCCGAACCACTCCACCTGGTGGCGCCATGCTTGGTGTCGCCGGTGTGGAGTCTGACCATGGAAGACACTGTTGCATCCCCTCTGCCGCTAGCGACCTCATCTTCAAAGGCGGCCCCTGCCCCGACTCTGGAAGAAAATTCAGGTGCGGCCTACCCTGCGGCCACAGCTGCTGTGCTGGCACTGGAACCGGCTGCGGCCTGTTTGACAGGCCTTGTGGCCAATTCTTCCGGGAACACGGCTGCTCCCACCCACCACCCGGCCCCAGTGGCTGCTAGGCCGCTGACATCATCGGCCGCTTCTGCCTCGCTCTCTTCTTCGGCGGAGCCCCGCCTACCGGACTCCAGAGCCTGCGCTGTACCCTCCGTCTGGGTCACGGAGGTTATTAAGAAAAAGAAGGCCCGGGAGCAGGAGATATGGAACCTGCTCCATGAAAAGGGAGAGGCAGGTATGGCGGCTAAGAGATCTATGGGATGGCTGGTGTATACCAACATTGCCAAAGGATGCGGCTTTTTTCGGGATGAGACTGGCCAGAAAGTTTATATAAATGTGACTTCTATTCGTCACGGTCGGGCTTTGAAAGAAAGAGACTTAGTGTCATACTACAAAGTGTACTGTCCCCGTGGTTTTTATGCGGTGGCCGTACTTGCAGATCCCGAAGCATGTGAACCCCCATAAAAAGGACTTGTGTGGACACCCTCGGTATCCCAGGAGCTCCACGGCTGTGGAGCCCCTCACTTCTGACCACTAAAAGTGGGTTAGACTGTCGGGAGTTCGATGCACCGTTGTGCAGGTCATATGGACAGTTATGTTTAAAAAAAAGATGTTTTTGTTGTTGTGGTTTAACTGTTCTTTCTATTTCCTTTTTCTTTCTTTTGTCTATGTTCCTTTTAAAGGAGAGTATTCGTAAATATGTTTACCTGACAGAGTGGGGATACGAAGAAGAGAGGGAGTGTCCATGTTCAAGGAGGTGGGGGGAAGAAGATATGCAATGTTATGTTGTTATATGTTGGTTTTAAAAGCAAAGGAAAATGAAAAAAAAATATAAAAAATGGGGTACTTGTGATATTGTAAAGTTGTTTTGTTGTATAATATGCACAAGTAAATGGAACAGGTCCGGATAAGAGAGGGTCTGAGCGACCAAAGGGAAGAGTGAGATCCAAAGGGGGTCTATGTGTTGAGAAGGTCTGGGAGACCGAGACGCCGACCATGACATGTAACTGAAAGAAAGGTAAAAGAGATGGAAGACATGAGAAAGACAGCCGTCCTAGGTCAGGTCCCTGACACCACGGACACCCCTGAGGGAGGAAGGTGGACGCCAGTAATGATCTGGTAGGTGTGAGGCCTTGATCATGGTGTATCGGACAGTGGAAGGTGACAGAAGGGGAGAGTAGGGGAAGGTACACGCCATAGAGAGAATATGGGTGTACCTAGCCCAATTTGAAAGACGTCATGTGGTGTGCGCGCTGGAGAGTAGCAGTAGGCTGCTCAGAGCATGGTGCTCCCAGTATTGTTCGTCCCCCGCGAGTAGTGGGTTTGGCACAGCAACTGGTCCGACAACAGAGTGTAGGTGAAGCTTCAGAACGACGAAGGCAGGGATTGCGATTGTCGAGGACGACAATAGACAAAGGAAGGGCGAGTGTAGGGAAGGTGACCTGACGGACAGACAGACTTGTCAGAATAGAGAAAGGAAGGTCTGCACTGTTTAGACAGGTGTCAGTTACTACAGTGGGGAAACAGCTGAGAAAGTGTAGTGGACATGCAGTACCTTGGGTTGACCATTAGAGGGTAGGGAGGAGTGTGAGCAAAGGACTTGACATCAGCTTAGGGCTTAGGAAACCGTTGGTCATGGGGGGCGGAGTTACAGGGAACCGGGAATGATATAAATTTGACAGGAGGGTTCCAGAAAGTTCCAGTCCCCAGGGGGAGCTCAAGTGACAGGAAGTCTGCAACAGTTTGTGCACTGTGAGGAAAACCAAACCAGGGGGACTGAGGAGAGAGGAAGTCAGGGCGGTGGTCCTGACACAAGGTACCGCAATATAGACGAGACACAGAGGTGAAGCATGCCGTAAGGAAGACGACTGACCAGTAAAATTACTGTTGGTTTACGGGCCTAAGGCGGCCTTAGTGATGGACCTGTCAGCAGTGTCAATAAGTGAAGAAGGGACGGTGCGTACATGTACGTCCCTGGTGTGAAAGTACGGTGTGCATAACGGGCCCTAGAAACGGAGGGCCGTGAAGTGAAGTGCGGTGTACTACTGATGCCGTCAGGCGGACGGCAAGTGAATAAACTTGGACCTGTTGTACCCGACACTTGCCTCTATCGTGTCTCTTTTACGTCTCTGCGTGGTAAGAGAGGGACCACCCCCCAGTCCGGCCCACCGACCCTACACTTGCACAATTGGTGGCTGACTTAGTCCTTTTTTTCCCCCACTGTAGCATTATTGGGATTGGACGTGTAATAGAACTTGATGCCTACTTGAACTTTATAAGTCTCTAGATACACGACTTTTATTTACCTTTGCACAATACCCTTTTGATAAGCTAATTATTCATTTGTGAACTTCATTTGAAGAAACAATTCTTCCAGGTCATCAAACTAAGGTCTTTTCAGGTGTGATACCATCTGTTAATGTGTTTTTTTCTGCATTTGGTTTCCCCATATAGTTTTAGCAACTATCCCTATTAATTAATAACGTTTTTTTTTATTCTTAAGCGGCTTTTGACTTCCTTCTTCATTTAAATTTAATACTCCTATGACTTGGCTGATGTACCAAGTGGTGAGCATATGTAGCAGAAGGGGGTGGCCAACACAAAACAGCTGAGGTAATTCAGTATGGGGAGCTCCAGGAGATCACCTGAACTGATTAATAGAGATGAGCGACTTTGCCTTTTTCCGGGTCGAGTCGGGTTTCATGAAACCCGACTTTCGCAAAAGTCGGGTCGAACGAAATCGGCCGACTATAGGGAAAAGCCGGAGGCCGACTGAAACACGAAACTCAATGCAAGTCAATGGGGAAGCAAAGTCGGCAGGGAGTGGAGGACAGTAAACACACCTACAGTGCCGATTTCAATGCCAAAAACATCAATTCTTATAACTGAAGCTTGTCAACCTTAATTTACTTCCTAATAATAGTTACGCATTGAAAACTGGGGTTATTTGGCTAAAGTTGTTGGGTGGTTGGGATGGCTCCAGGTTTTCGTGTGCCCTGGGCCAAAGAGTGTCAGTGCGCCCCTTTAACACATACCACAACTCATGATGGTCCGATACATCACAGAAATATAGGTATAGTACTGTACAATGACTAGTGTTGAGCGATACCTTCCGATATCGGGAAATATCGGATCGGATTGGATCGGACCGATACCCCAAAAAGATCGGATATCGCCGATTCCGATATCGGAAACCAATGCAAGTCAATGGGACACAAATATCGGAATTAAAATAAATCCTTACTTTCCTTGTAGGTTAATTCTACATGAAGGAAAACAACTAAGAATAATGTAAAATGTATTGGGGGAGGTGGAGGAGACATTAAAGGCATAGAGGTTTAGCCCAACCAAATGGAATAGCAGAAATTAATTTTTTTTTTTAAGACATTCAGAGTTACAAAGATATTGACTATGTTAAGCTTTTTTATATTTTGTCAGATATTTATGTTTCACTACTTCCATGTTCTTCACCTTCTTTTTTACTTCTCCCACCCTTTCTCCTTCATCATCCTCTTCAGGGTCATCTTCTTGGTCTTCTTCGGGGTGGTCTTCAGGGTCGTCGTTTTCGGGGTCGTCGTATTCTTCGGGGTGGTCTTCAAGGTCGTCGTCTCCACGGTCGTCGTTTTCGGGGTCGTCCTCTTCTTCGGGGTGATCTTCAGGGTCGTTGTCTCCAGGGTCGTCGTTTTAGGGGTCATCGTCTTCTTCAGGGTGGTCTTCAGGGTCGTCGTCTTTAGGGTCATCATCAGGGAGATCCAGAGTGATTACCAAAAACCATTTCAAAAAGCTTGAACTTGGAAATGCTGCAGAAGGTACAAGAAGACTGAGGAACTGCTGAGAACCAGCTGACAGTACTGGAACCTGGATGGGTAACCGAAGGTACAAGAGGCAATGGAACTACCGAGGACCAGCTGAAGGTACTGGAACCCGGTTACTAAGCAGAAGGTACCTGTGCCAGAAAGCACCACCAAGGACCAGCAGACGTTGGTGGAACTCGGATACCGAGAAGGAGGCACCTAAGCCAAAGGCTCTGCCTGGAACTAGCTGATGTTACTGGAACCCAGGGGGACATATTCAAGATTGACTTCCAAAGAACCAGCTAATGGAACTGGAACTCAGATAGGCAGCAGAAGGTACACATGAAAAAAAAAGTTGCAAGGCCGCGAGCTGGCCACAGTTACCGAAACCCACAGTCCTACAGGGGGAGCTTGTCCTATTGGCACCCCTGAACCAGCCTTCATTGCCAGATCCCGCAGCCCACATAGGAAGCACCTAAACTGCAGGCATCATATTCGGCTAACCCGACTGCAACACGACAGTACAACGTATCGGAGGCAAAGTGACGTTGACAATACCCGGAAACGGCTGGTGTGCTGGAACCAGGCTGGGCAGGAGGGAGTACCCATGCCAATAACACTTCTGAGCAGCAACTGGCAGTGTTGGAGCCCAGGGATTACAGTAGAAACAGAGTGTAGCCAGAGGCCTAATTGGAGCAAGTTTAATATCTGTAGTAGTGTGAATGTGGACAGAGCAGGAGAAATTGCCGGACACACAGCAGGGGATCAGTTGACGTTACTGAACCCCAATAACACTGGAGCATGTGTTGACTGTGCAGACGGCACTTCTGAGCAGCAACTAGCAGTGTTGGAGCCCAGGGTAAATAATAGAAATAGAGTGGAGGCAGAGGCCTAATTGGAGCAAGTTTAATATCTGTAGTAGTGTGAATGTGGACAGAGCAGGTGAATTTGCCGGACACACAGCAGGGATCAGCTGACGTTACTGAACCCAAATAACACTGGAGCATGTGTTGACTGTGCAGACGGCACTTCTGAGCCCAGGGATTACAGTTCAGGGGGTAGAAACATGAACACAACAGGAGACCTGGATACTGTTGCCAACCAATTATTTAATATGGAAGAGGACTGGCAAATTCCTGCGAGATCAAGGCCTTGTTCATTTTCAGAAAAGTAAGCCGGTCAACGTTATCGGAGGATAGTCGCATGCGACGATCTGTTAGTACACCACCTGCGGCACTAAAGAAGCGCTCCGATAATACACTAGCAGCAGGGCAAGCCAGCACCTCCAATGCATACTGGCTAAGCTCTGGCCATGTATCCAGCTTAGAGACCCAAAACTTCAAGGGGGAAGAGCCGTGTGGGAGAATACTGAGAGGGCAAGACATGTAGTCTGTCACCATCTGACGGAAACATCGCCTCCTGCTGACTGGAGCCGTCTGTGATGGTGTAGATATTTGTGGCGGAGACACAAAACTTTGCCACATTTGGGCCATACTGGTCTTGCCTTGTGCTGAGCCGCTGCTTCTGCTCCCTCTTTGTGCAGAGCTTCCTCCACTGCTTCGACGCACTGAGCTGCTTTGTAAAGCACTATCAGCACTGCTCTCGGTTGGAATGGAGAACATGATGGAATGCACCAGTGTGTCTTGGTACTCCCGCATTTTACGCTACCGGTTCAACGGTGTTATGTGGCTTTGTAAGTTGTCCCGGTAGCAAGGATCTAGGAGGGTGTACACCCAATAATCAGCCATGTTGAGAATGTGGGCCATGCGGCGGTCGTTTCTCAGGCACTGCAGCATGAAATCAACCATGTGCTGCAAACTGTGAATGGCGCGCAGTGCGACTTGTTTGCGCCTGATGCAGAAGGTACTCCATTACTGCTGCCTGCTGCTCACACAACCTCTCCAACATATATAACGTTGAATTCCACCTGGTGGGTAGGTCACATATGATGCGATGTCCCGGAAGGCGGAATCAGCGCTGCAGAGCTGCCATGCTGGAACGCCGCAAGTGAGCGCACTCTAAGTGGACCTTGTGCAGCAGTGCATCAAGATCCGGATAGTCCCTCAAAAAACTCTGCACGACCAAGTTGAGCACATGTGCCAGACATGGGATGTGAGTGAGGTTGCCTAGGCCCGGAGCTGTCACTAGATTTCGGCCATTGACACACACTACCATGCCTGGCTGGAGATTCGCTGGCACAAACCACACGTCGCTCTCCTGCTTGATGGCATTCCAGAGCTCCTGCGCTGTGTGGCTTCAATTCCCCAAAGAAATTAAGTTCAATATGGCCTGTTGACATTTGGCCACAGCTGTGCTCATATCGGTCGTAACAGGTAAGCGTTCACCGGTCCATGTGGAGGTAGACTGTGACGGCTCCTGCAGCACTGATTCAGAGGAACTGGAGTATGAGGAGGAGTCAATGTGTACAGACTGGATTCCTGCAATCCTTGGAGTTGGCAGAACACGTACAGCGCCTGTTGTGAGTTCATTCTCTGGTTCACCAGTTGTGAGTTCCCCTTCTGGACTCCCTCTGGTGGTGACGGAAGGTGATGCAGCTGGTTTGATAAGTAGAGATTTGCCACCTGAGAATGAGGATGACGATTGGATCTCAGGATTCTCAGATTGGATTTAAGACAGCCGACGCCCTATTCAGTTGCTGGTGATTCCTTCTGGCTTGTCAACTCTTGGTTTTCAGCTCTGTTCCAGTCATCTAAAGCTAAGTTTTTCTGCTAATGTTCACACTTGATTTTGTTGGTCTATTCAGTTTTTTGTGTGGTCTGCCAGCCCCGGCTGGGGGCTGAGCTGAATTTCCACTCTTATTTATCAGTATTTTGCCAATTGGCTTTTTGCCCCTTACTAGTTCGGTCTCTTTTTGCTCTGTCTCAGATTATTTCAGAGTGCTGATACAGTGGGAGAAGTCTAGTGACTTCAGGGTTAATTTTGCTATCAGAAGTGTTGGACATTATTTTTGTAAGGTTTTTTGCAGGTTGCAGACAGTGTCTTCCCTTTCCTTTCCTGTCTAGTTAGTTTGGGCCCCATCATTTGCTCAGCCTATTTTCCTGCCTCTGTTTGTGCCTTCATCTTGTTTCACCGTCAATACATGTGTGGGGGCTATCTATTCCTTTGGGGTCTGATCCTGGGCAGTTAGTTTTCCCTTTTCTTGCTTTAGGCTAATGTAGTCCGAGGCGAGGCATCTAGGTTCATCGTAGGCACGCTCCACGGCTACTGCTAGTTGTGTGATAAGATCAGGGATCTGCAATCTGCATAGTTACCAACCACTCTGGTTTTCTGTGGCTTAGCTTGTTTTGCTTTTTTCTTCTCGGTGACCCATTCATAACAGCGCCACTCTCAAGATCTGTACCCGGCTCCACAACATTTACCCAATGTACAGTGAGGGAAAGATATTGTCCCTGTCCATGGTTACTGGTCCACGCATCGGTGGTCAGATGGACCTTGCTACTGATGGCGTTTAGTAGTGCATGTTTAATTTTTCCCTCTGCTTGCTTTTGCAGGGCAGGGACGGCTTGCCTGCTGAAATAAAAGAGGCTGGGCATGTTGTATTGTGGGACTGCCAATGGGACTGCCAATGCCATGAAGTTACGGAAGGTGTCAGTCTCCACAAGCCTGAATGAGAGCATTTCAAGGGACAGTAGTTTTGAAATGCCAGCATTCAGAGCCTGTGCTCGGGGGAGGTTTGCTGAGTATGGGCGCCTTTTCTCCCAAGCCTGTGCTACCGATGGCTGTAGACTGGCCTGGGAGTGTGAGGATGACAGGGAACGTGGTGCTGTGAGTGGAATGACACTGTGTCTCTGTACAACAGTGCCAGAGGTTCTTCCATGGCGATCCTGTGAGGAAGCCGAACCAGCTGTGTGTGAGCTGGAGGAAGAGGCTACAACACGAGCTGAAGAGGTGGTAGGTGGCGCTGTAGGTTGGCCTAGGTCTTCAGTGGGTCTTTCTAACTCCACCGCGTGCTTGGTCCGCACATGTTTCCACATATTTGTGGTATTGAGGTTGCTGACACTTTTCCCTCTTTTCACTTTCTGATTACACAGCTTGCATTTGACAAAGCAAATGTCATCTGCAACTGTGTCAAAAAAGGACCAGGCACTGCATGTCTTGGGAGCGCCCGTTTTGGGTTTTGGAAGAGGTATGCTCCTAATGGGTGCCGAAATGGAGGCTACAGGCAACCGAGTCTGCCCCCTCCCTCTCCCTCCTTTTTTGGCCATTCGGGGAATCTCTTCCTCAGCTGCTCCCACCACCTTCCTGTACCTCACGCCATGATGGGTCAAGGACCTCATCATCTACACTCCCCTCTTCAAATGACTGCTTCTCCTGGGTAGTCTCGACAGCACAGTACACACCAGAAAGTGGCACCTGAGTCTCATCAGATGCGTACTGAGGTGCGCTGACCATAGGCACTGGCCCACCTGCCTCTTCAGGTTCAGAGAAACAAAACTGTTGCGCATCACTGCATACTACCTCTTCTTCAAATTCTCGAATGCTGCTTGGTTGGCCCCCTCTTTCCAAGCCAACAGATTCAGAGAACAGAAGTAGAGATGGCTCCTGTCCAGGGCTCTCTGACTGCCTGGGCAATTTGGCAGGTGGTGAAGAGACAAAGTGCTTTGGACCTGAGAGGATCTGGAACTAATTGAAGTCGATGCGCTAGCTGCCATCCATCCGACAATGGCTTCAATTTGTTCCTCCCGAATCAGAATTCCGATAACGCTAATATCGGCCGATACCCGATATTGCAGTATCGGAATGCTCAACACTAACAATGACACATACTACATGACTGATCTATTTTAAATTTTACAATAGCTCAAAAACAGGACAGTATATTACTCCATACAGTGTTATGGCCACCACATTGTGCACCATACAGAATAATGAGCCCCATATATTTCTCCATACCAAATAATTAGTCACATATAATGTTCCATACAGTATCTAATGAGCGCCACATAATGCTCCATATATAATGGGCCCTATTTGTAATGCTCCAGTGTATAATGTGCCCCTTAGATGCTGCTCCAGTGTCTGATCTGCCCCATTTACATTGCTCCAGTACATGATGGGCCTCATGGATGATGCTCCAGTGTATCATGGGCTCTATTATTGCTCCATAAATAATGGGCCCCATTTGTAATGCTCCAGTGTATAATGTGCCACTTAGATGCTGCTCCAGTGTCTGATCTGCCACATTTACAATACTCCAGTACATGATGGGCCTCATGGATGATGCTCCAGTGTATCATGGGCTCTAATATTGCTCCATATATAATGGGCCCCATTTGTAATGCTCCAGTGTATAATGTGCCCCTTAGATGCTGCTCCAGTGTCTGATCTACCCCTTTTACATTGCTCCAGTACATGATGGGCCTCATTGATTCATGAATGATGCTCCAGTGTCTGATGGGCTCTAATAATGCTCCATATATAATGGGCCCCATTTGTAATGCTCAGGTGTATAATGTGCCCCTTAGATGCTGCTCCAGTGTCTGATCTGCCCCATTTACATTGCTCCAGTACATGATGGGCCTCATGGATGATGCTCCAGTGTATCATGGGCTCTAATAATGCTCCATATATAATGGGTCCCATTTGTAATGCTCCAGTGTATAATGTGCCTCTTAGATGCTGCTCCAGTGTCTGATCTGCCCCATTTACATTGCTCCAGTACACGATGGGCCTCATGGATGGTGCTCCAGTGTATGATGGGCTCTATTAATGCTCCATATATAATGGGCCCCATTTGTAATGCTCCAGTGTATAATGTGCCCCTTAGATGCTTCTCCAGTGTCTGATCTGCCCCATTTACATTGCTCCAGTACATGATGGGCCCTATTTTTAATTAACCCAGGCATGGTATGTGAAAACAGCTCCATGGAGTAATCTGAGGTGTGTGCTTCCACATCCTTCACTTTTGGAGTGAGTGAAGGACACAAGGAAAGGGGTTGCTCCTGACCAGAAGCCTGCAGTTACGACTCAGTGCTTGCATTTTTTACAACTTCAGAATAGGAGGCGATAGAGCTGGAGGCTGTTTCAGCAATGTAAGCCACAAACAGTTCCTGATTCTCAGGCTTTAAAAGCAGTCTACCTACCCACAGAAAAGGGAGCCTTACAGGCCTTCCAGAGCTACACCATGACGCTGGCTTGACACCTCCTGCCTTAGCTGCTATTGTGCTTTTGCACTACCAGCAGATGCACCACCACCACCATCAGTACCAGGTGGCCCTTCACGCCCACATCCACATCCTCTTCCACCATACTTCCTCATGTTTTTGAAAATGGACCCAAAATACCAGCAGATATATGGTACTGTATCATAAGCGTACAGCTCTATACAGTCTATGGATAACAGTAAATCTCCGTATATATTTCATGAAGCATACACAGACGCTCACAGGCTCAGTATGGATTACCCAATAAAATAATAAGTTGAAAAAGGGTACAGTATCACCAGATAAAAGGTATATATAGTATAGTGTAAACATTCTGATTCTCCGTATACATTTCAGGAGGCAGACACAAACGCTCTCAAGCCCAGTATGGATTACATAAGAATATGAAAAGCTGTAAATGGGTTATGTAACACAAGCGTACAGCTGTATACAGTGTTGGGGTAATCTTAAAGTTCCAAATATATTGCCGGAGTAACAGACAGACGTTTACAGGCTCATTATGGATTATACCAGAATCTAAATAGCTAAAAAGATTACTGTTTCTGAAGCGTTCTGCTGTATATAGTGTTGGCCAAATTGAAAATATCGGTATATATTTCCATAGTCATCCTCAGACGCTCACTCAGATTGGTTTTGACCATAATAAAAAATGTTGTAAAAAAGTTCCTGGATAACAAGATAGCAAGTATATATTTTTTAGGGGACAATTGAAATCTGCGTATAAATAGTCCCGTAGTCACTCTCAGACGCTTACACAGTATGGATTGGACCACAATGCTAAATGTCAAACAAAGGTAGTGTATAACAAGATACAAACTGTATCGAGTATAGTGTAAAAATTTGTTTCTCTGATTCACCGTATATATAGAAGGCGTGACCCACACACGCTCACTCACTATGGATGATGTAGGGAAGGTGGACTGACAGACATACCAGCCTGCAGTGAGAAGCAGAGGTGTAGCGCAGTGTAGGTGTGAAACCGACTAAGATAAAGAGAAAGGGTGCAGTGTTTTAGCTTGCTCATTGGAGGGCAGTGGAGGGGGTAGGAGTGGGACTGAATAACTGCCATTGGCCAGAGAAACTGTTAGGTGATGGTGGGTGGAGTTACCAGAACTAGAAGTATAAAAGGCTGAGGGAAGGTTCTGGAAGAGTCAGTCAGCAAAGGGAGCACAGTAAAGAGGAAGTTCTGCTGAGGAAATAGAGACAGTGTAAAGGCTCCAGAGAGGATTGACAGTTGAGGCGGTCACGGGGGGGTGGGCCAGAGGACGGTAGCCGCAGACGAAGACGGCCTGGGGCTATCATAGGGACAGTGTGCTCAGACTGGTGCAGCGCTGAGGTGGTTGGGCCTAGGCCAGCCACAGTGGAAGAGCCACATAGGACGCCACGATTATAGTTACAAAGGAAGTGAAGGTACCGGGGCCTGTGTACAGAGAAATGTGAAACGGTTGTGGTGAATTGCTGTTGTCGACCGAAGGATGGGCACTAAAAACAGACCTGTTCAATACAAACTCTGTCTCAGTCTCATGTTTGTCTGCGGCAAGAAGAGGGTCCTCCCCCCACAGTTGGTTATCCTACAGATGATACCATAATACAAATTTTTGACACAAGGTACTGTATCAGCACATACCAGGTGTGTCCAGTCTAGGGTTAAATTTCCGTCTATACTTCCGGAGTCAGACACAGACACTCACAGGCTCACTATGTATTACACCAGAATTTAAAAAGTAGAAAAAGGGAAAGGAATTCATAGCATACATCAGTATACAGTGTTGTGGTACTTTTAAATCTTCATATACATTTCAATCTCAGTAAGCCAGTCAAGAATCTCCGCTACTGGAAACTACATGGATACAAGTATAGACGCAAAGTCAAGTGTTAGCAGAAATTTTGGAATTACTCATTGCGGGGAAACCTCCCGGTATATGTTGCAGAGGCGATGCAGACCATCAATTACTGTGTCTGTGGAGAAAGTGAAAAAGGTTCTTTGTGAAGAAAGGATTGCTTTATCGCAGTAGCGTGGATCACATCACCGTTACTCGACTCCATCAAATTGTGATCACAGGGAGAGATGTACCCATGTCCTCACTGCCTATCATGATGTGTCTGGTCATTTTGGAGTGCAAAAGACAGAAGCCACTGGCCGTAGGTGATTCTATTGGATTGGCATGAGAGGAGACATTGAAAAATGGTGGCAGGAATGTCACACGTCTGTGACTATCACAACTGTGAAAGGTGATCATAAACCACCACTGCATCCACTTGTAAGTTGACGTCCATTTCAAATGGTAGCCATTGATCATCTGAAGGTAGAGGCCAGCAGGACAGGCCATAGCTACATCTTAACCATCATTGATCAATACACCAAATTTCGAGTGGCCGTCCCTGTGAAGGATTTAACTGCCCAGACTACACAGCGGTGGAGCAGGGAGAGGTAAGTATTGCAACTTGCAAGTGCTGTGGCCGTGACCAAGCAGGGGGGGCACAATCGTTGTCAACGGTACTGGCACAGGGCCCCTCATAGTACGCTGGTGTGTCTGACGGCGAGTGGGCCCTCCCACCGTCTGAGACACTGTATTGTACTGTGAGGGGCCCTGTGTCATTGCCGGCGGCCATCAGTGGGCCCATCCACCTGTTCAGAGCAACGGCACTTGCCGGGGTGCGCCAGGTCTTGACCCCAGCCAATGGGGGAGGGGTGGGCAGCGCAGTTAGGGAGGTTTAAAAATTGGCATATGTAGATGTGCTGGCTGGACATTCAGCTGCTGAAAAGGGCATAATTGGGCAAGTCCGAGGAAGAGGAGGAAGAGGAGGTGTGCTTAATGGTGGCGGTGGTCTTACAGTGGGAGTAGTGATGGTCGTAGTTGGCTACCTTCAGTCGGAGCAGGTGTACATGTGCTACCTGAGGTTTTGTAGTGCGTCCACGCTTGCAAGTGCATGTTGATTAAATGTGTAAGCATGCAACTGGTATTCAAATTTCTGAGTTGTTTACCTCGGCTAAAGTTCCTTCCGCACTTCTTACAGCTAACCTTTGACTCATCAGTAGGATTTTGGACAAATAAGTGCCACACTGCACTCTTCTTACTATGGTAAACATTTTCTGGCCTTGCACGCTGTGCTAAGTTGAACGTCTGGTCAAGCTGTTCTGCAACTCTGTTAGTTTTTGTTCCACGTTTTAGGACAGCTACGGACCTGCTAGATAACCGCTGCTGCGATGTCAATGCATGCTGCGGATCCTTCTCCTTATCTGAACTATTGCCAGCACCACCCTCCTCCCCCAATGGATGCCAATCCGGGTCCAGAAATGAGTCATCCATCACCTCCTCTTCAAAGTCAGCTGCACCTTCCTCTTTACCTTCCTCTGTGTCACTGTGTAAGGTGGTATGGTATGCGGGAAGGGGCACCTGGGTTTCATCAGGGTCAGATTCTGGCTCAATAGACTGCGAGGACAATGTAGTACTGTGGGTCAATGTACCAGCAGAATCATCTAGCAGTGGCTGTGCATCAGTGCAGTCCATGTAAGATTCATCTTGGACTGGGGAATTCAGGATTTGACTGGATAATCCAGGCATGGTATGTGAAAAGAGCTCCATGGAGTAATCTGCAGTGTGGGCTGCCGCATCCTTAACAAGGAAAGGGTTTTTTTTATGACCAGAACCCTGCACTGACGACTCCGTGCTTGCAGGTTTCGACCGTTCAGAAGAGCAGGCAATATAGCTGAGGCTGTTTCAGCTATATACGTCAAAACCTGTTCCTGATGCTCCGGCTTTAAAAGCGGTTTTCCTACTCCAAGAAAAGGCATCCTTACAGGCCTTCTTCGGCCAGAGGATGACGCAGGCTCAACATCTCCTGCCTTAGCTGCTATTGTGCTTTTGCCAGAACCAGCCGATGCACCACCACCATCAGTACCAGCCGCGCCCCCCTGCCCACGTCTGCGGCCTGTTCCACCATACTTCCTCATGCTTGGGAAAATGTAACCAAAATACCAGCAGAGAGATGGTATTGTATGAGGAGCGTCCAGCTGTGTAAGTTGTATTAAACAAATTAAATCAACGTATATATTATGTTAGTCACAGACGCTCTCACAGTATGTATTGGACCGTAATCCAACAAGCAGATATACCGAACTGTTTGAAAAACAGACATGACTCTAAGGTGTAGATGTAGAAAAACGGACAAACTCCTCGTTTTTTTTTTCCAAAGTCACACACAGGTAGCTTCTATTTGTCCATGCTAGAAGGCGTTACACGGTAGTGTGTGAGGAGCATACACCGTTGTACGGTGTGAGTATGTAAAATTGTCAAGCTCCGTGTATTTGTATATGGACTGACACACGCTGTTTCTCTCTATTTTTGACCGAAATCAAACAGCAGATACACGAAACTGTTTGAAAAATGGACTCGACTCTAAGGTGTAGGTGTTGAAAAACGGACAAACTCCTCAGTTTTTTTTTTCCAGAGTCACACACAGGTAGCTTCTATTTGTCCGTGCTAGAAGGCGGTACACGGTAGTGTGTGAGGAGCATACACCGCTGTACGGTGTGTATGTAAAATTGTCAAGCTCCGTGTATTTGTATACGGACTGACACATGCTGTCTCTGTCTATTTTTGACCGAAATCAAACAGCAGATATACGAAACTGTTTGAAAAACGGACTCGACTCTACGGTGTAGGTGTGGAAAAATGGAAAAACTCCTCAGTTTTTTTTTTCCAGAGTCACACACAGGTAGCTTTTATTTGTCCGTGATACAAGCCGGAATACACGGTAGTGTGTGAGGAGCGTACACCGCTAGACGGTGTCTGTATGAAAATTGTCAAGCTCCATATATTCGTATACGGACTGACACACGCTGTCTCTGTCTAGTTTTGATCTTAATCAAACAGCAGATATACGAAACTGTTTTAAAAATGGACACAACTGTAAGGTGTAGGTCTGGAAAAACGGACAAACTCCTCTGCTTTTTCTTCCAGAGTCACACACAGGTAGCTTCTATTTGTCCGTGATACCAGCCGGAATACACGGTAGTGTGTGAGGAGCGTACATCGCTAGACGATGTGTGAAAAAATGAATGATCAGTAACTCACCAGGACAAAATAATAAAAATTGAAGTGCTTTGAAAAAAGCAGTTTGAACAGCAGTGTGCACACAGCAATGCAGTTAGCAGGTAGCCTTAAAAGGCAGCCTAATCACCACCAGCGCTGCTGCACACAACAAAAATCCTCCCCTTTCACTGCACACTAACTGTACAGTGAAAAGCGCTATCAGCAGAAGCAGTTTTTTTTTCTTCTTCCCGGCCTAACGCTCTCCCTGTTCAGAATCAGCAGCAGCACCTCTCCCTATTGTAAGATCGGCAGAAGTAAGATGGCTGTCGGCGTTCACAGCCTTTTATACCCCCTGTGACGCCACACAAAGCAAGCCAATCATTTCAATGCCCTTCTCTAAGATGGTGCTGGCCGCTGCCTATGTCATCGCGTTGCCCACAGTGTGCGTCCTCCATCATTGGCTGAAAAAAGGCGCTGGAAGCATCATTTGAAACGTGACTTTGGCGCTGGGGTCGCCGACATCATGGCCGACCTCTCGCTATGGTCGGATTTCGCTTCATGATACTCGACTTTGGCGAAAGTCTGCGATTTTTGAAATTGACCGACTTGTTTCTCTCAACTCTACTGATTAATTTTTGCAGTGACAGAACAAGGAAAATCTGCATTGTTTTATAGGATGGTGAAGCAGTTCTAATCAATACAAGATTTTCTGTGACCAGACCCTGCAATCCTCTGTCCCCTTTCTTTTCTGTCACGTATACCCATGACAGAAAGAATGTAAAAAATGATTGACTTTTCAGGCAATAGGAAGTTACAACTTAATCGTAATAGGATTTAAAATGTTAAAATGTTACTAATTTCATAAGGACCTACAAATTAAGATGCAATCTTCCTAAACAGGACCTTAAGCACATATTTTTTAGGACAACTACACAAAATCCCCCACCCCAAAGACAGGAGCCATACAACATCTGCGGTTAGCATCTCTTTTTGCCTGTTTACTAGCTATCAAAAGACCACTTTCGAACTCCTTCAAAATCTTAAGTAATTGAGAGGAAAATATCTCCTCCTCTGACATGGAGGACTGTTACCATGAAAAGTTCTCAAACACTGAATGAAAATCCCTCCCTGCAAAGAAAAAGCAAGATCTCAAGAGCAGTAGAGGAACAGTTATTTACAGCTACGCTTGTAACAGTTAGCAACTTTTGAAGTAGAACCAAATGAACCATTTTGCTAAAATGGTCCGCCACCACCCACAAGACAGTGTTACCACCTGAGCTAGGAAAGTAGGCGACAAAGTCCATGAACAAGTGAATCCAGAGCTGTGACGGAAGATCGTTAGGCAAGAGATATGGACATATGCATAAATATCCTTAGAAGCATTGTGCCATGAAAAAAGACCTAGAAAGAGATTGCCACGTGGCTGAAGCATCTGGATACCCCCAAAAAATGCCTACTGAGGCTGTCTGATGTTTACACACTTAGCAGCATCAATATACATCAGGTTTTTATAAGCGGTATAGATAATTAACTTATATCTTACCCCTCCTACCAATGTCTTCATTCCTCAAAGGCTCTTTTAACTGCCACAAGCTCTCAGTCACCCATATCATAGTTAGACTCTGCTTTAGAAAACTTCTGGGGAAAAAAGCACAAGGATGTAGATACCCACTTTTTTCACTGAAAGAAATTCTCCCATCCCAATAGTTGAACCAACTCCGCTGACAAAGAAAGGTAGATCGACCTAGGGCTGTGTGACAACAGGAGCCTTCGAGAAAGCTGTCTTGAGAGCAGAAAAAGCATTTTCCACTTCTGATGACCAGGAAGAAACATTTGTTCCCATCTTAATCAGGTTAGTTAAAGGCTTGGTTTTGAATCAAAAGTTGTTAATTAACTGCAGATAAAATTTAGAAAAGCCAAGAAATCTCTGTAACGTTTTCAGGTTACTTGGTTTAAATTCAGTCAAAGACTGCTAGCACCTTAACGGGGTACATCTGAAACTCTGATGCAGAAACCCAAATGTCCAAAAACAAGACCTGCTATACCTCAATTGACATTTCTCCAGTCTAGCAAATAAATGATTTTTATGTAGAACTTGGAAAACCTGACTGACATGCTCACAATGCTTTTCCTGAGTACATGGGTAAATGAATACATTGTCTAAGGAAATCACCACAAGTCTACCCACCAGTGAGCAAAAAATGTAATTTGGTCACTGCAGTTAAGGGACCCGGCTGGGACCTGCAGTAACTTCAATGATGTCACTGCTAGTCAATGATACTGTGCTTGCAGCAGCTCATTCTCCAGAGGTTTTCAGCCTGGATGGTGACATCTTTGCAACATCCAGGTTGAAAACTATTTATCGCAGACATGGATTAAGGCATGGGAGAGAATGTTGGACAGGTTAGAGACATGGCTGTTTTTGATTTTTGATTTTTAAAGGAGACAATGGGTTTTTATAAAGGGAAAAAAATGTATATTAAATGGAAAGATGGGGGATATCTAAAGAAGATTATAATGCTGTTTGCAAGGAATGCAGGACAAGAGTAAGAAGAGATAAAGCCAGTACTAAAGTGAGGATTTCAAGGGAGACCAAATGCATTAAAAAGTATTTAGGGGGTATGTCAAAAGCAAAAGAAAAGTCAATTATGCTATAGGATTTTTTCAGGATGAAGAGGGTGAAATGGTCAAAAATGTTGAGAAAGCTGAACTTTTAAATTCTTATATTGCATCTGTGATCTCTAAGAACGTAATTTTAATATCAACTGATCTTCACGGTGCCATCGAAGGAATTAAAAATGTCCACTATCAATAAACAGAGCCGTGGTGAGGTAATTTAAATTAAGTTCAATCTCCTTGTCCAGATGAATTACATCCTAGGGTACTGAAAGAGTTAGAAGAGGAAATTGCAGAACCCCTAGCCAGAGTATTTGAAAAATCCTGGAGAACAGGAGAAATCCCAGAAGATTGGAGAAGGGTAAAATGTTGTTCCTATCTTCAAAAAAGGAATGGAGATGGAGCCAGGAAATTACAGGCAAGTGAGCCTTACTTCTATACCAGGAAATATATTTAACAAATTATTAAACAGCATGTATGTAAGCACTTGGATATGAATGCAGTATTTAACCAGATCCAGCATTGATTTGTAGCAAATAAGTCATGGCGGGCTAATCTAATATCCTTCTACAATGGAATCACTGACTGGGTGCATCAGTGAAATCTGATAGATATAGTATATCTTGATTTCAGCAAAGCATTTGATAAAGCATCTCATGCTATCCTTATTGAAAAAATTACCAAGTATGGGATTGACAAGGCTACGATCAGGTGGAGTCATAACCTGCTCAGTGATCGTACTCAAAGAGTGGTAATAAATGGTTGCACATCCAATTGGGAAAGTGTTTCAAGTTTGGTACCACAAGGCTCTGTCCTGGCCCCGGCATTGTTCAACATTCTTATAAATGACCTAGGTAATAAAACTGAAGATAAACTTATAAAATTTGCAGACAATGCAAAGATAGGAGCCATAGCTAACACTAGAGAAGACAGGGAAAGGATTCAGAAGGATCTAGATAGGCTTCAACAATGGGCAATGACTAATAGAATGGTATTTAACAGGGATAAATGCAAGATTCTGGGCAAGAAAAATGAAAATTACATCTACAGAATGGGAGGAATAGAACTAAGCAACGGCACATGTGAAAAAAAAATTGGAAACACCAATAGTTTACAGACTGCACATGAGTCAACAGTGTGATGCAGCAGCAAAAAAGGCAAACACAGTTCTAAGATATAATAAGAGAAGCATGGATTCCAGATCACGTGAAGTAATTATCTCTCTCTACTCTTCCTTGGTCAGGCCAAGGAGTAGTAGACATTGCAAAAGAGTAAAAAAAAAAAATTAAAGGAGAAAAAAAGACATTGAAAAACTGGAGCAAATTCAGAGAAGAGCTACCAGGATGCTAAACAAGTGTGTGATTGCAAAGTATTTCATACGAGGAATGGTTACAGAACCTGGGAATGTTAACTTGCAGAAAAGAAGGCTTAGGCTGGTTTCACACTTGCGTTTTTTTGCGCTGCTTTTTAGCGCAAAAAAACGCACGCGTTTTTCCCCCTATACTTTAACATGGGTGCGCATATGTGCGCATACATATGCGCACGTACACGTTTGTAATCGCATGCGTTTTTTTACAGTGTGCGCTCGGGCGCACAAAATGCATCCTGTTGCATTTTTTGTGCATCCAACTTGCCCTCCAAAAAGCATGCACACGCAATGCGTTTTTTTTTTACAGCAAAACACCCATTAAAGTCTATGGGTGTGCAAACGTGCGCATTGTAATGAGCACATATGCGCAAAAAAACGCATGCGTTTTTTTTAAAAATGCACTAAAACCCGCAAAAACTGCACCAAACGCATGATGCATTTTTTCATGCGTTTGTGTGCGCAAAAAAACGCGCAGCAAAAAAACGCATGTGTGAAAGTAGCCTAAGAGGAAAATTAATACTTGTCTACAAATATCTGAAGGGCTGTCTCAGTGTAGAGGGATTGTCCTAATTTTCATTTGCACATGGAAACATGAGAAACAATAGAATGAAACTGAGAGAAGATACAGAATAGATATTAGAAAAAACTTTTTGACAGTGAGGGTGATCAATGAGTGAAACAGGCTGCCACAAGAGGTTGTGACTGGTGAGTTCTCCTTGAATAGAAGTCTTCAAAGGGAGGTTGGACAGACATCTGTCTGAAATGGTTTAATGCATCCTGCACTGCATTCAGCTGGGGTTGGACACAATGATTCTTGTGGTCCCTTACAACTCTAACATTCTATGATTCTATCATTCATTGAAATGGGCATTAGGTGAATATTTTTGTTGTTTGATGTTTTCTGCTTTTTATGGGAGACAATGGCTTCAGTGGAATGGGTGTTAGATGAGTATAACTGTGTTTGTTATTTTTTAAATGTAAAAGTGTGTTTTTTATTTCAAATAAATGACTTTATTCTGGCTATGTGTTTATTTCCAATATAACAATAGGATTAGTAATAGATTACTAAGTCATGAGCTTGATGTCACTGGACATTACATAGATGACATCAACCCTACAACTATTACCCCACTTGCCACCACCACAAGACAAATGGAAAGAGACAGGCAAAGCACCAGAATTGGTGCATCTAACAGATTAGTCTTTTCTAGGGTGGCTTCGGGCTGCTATTTTTAGGCTGGCAAGAGACCAATATTCATGGCTCCTAGCCAGCCTTAGAATTCCAGCCCCCAGCTGTGTACTGAAGCTTGGGTGATTGTCAAAAATGGGGGGACACCACCTGTTTTTTAAATTATTTATTTAAATAATTAAAACAAAAAAGTCATGGGGGCCATTCTATTCTTGATAATCAGGCTTGCTCAAACTGGCTGCTAAGGGTTGCAGCCTGCAGCTGTCAGCTTTGCCTGGCTGGATATAAAAAATACAGGGGATTCTACACCATTTTTTTTAAATTTATTTATTTATAGCGCAGGCGATGGCTAATGAAGACTCCCATCAGTCACCACCTGCTCTTGCTGTTATTAGCGGCAGCAGGTGTGGACTGATGGGAGTTGTAGTCCAATTGGTCAGTGCCTGTGACTAGTGTTGAGCATTCCGATACCGCAAGTATCGGGTATCGGCCGATATTAGCGGTATCGGAATTCCGATACTTAGTTCCGATACTTTTGTCATATCGGATTCCGGAATCGGAATCGGAATAGGAAGTTCCCATCATGCTATGAGCCTGCTTGCTTTGATTAAGCCAATGGGATTCCTCCGAAGTGTGGGCACATCCTGTTAGGCATGTAGGCATGTTAACTATTGGCATGGCTGTGATTGGCTGCCGAAATGATGTCATGATGCACTATAAAAGCCACCGCAGCCGCCATTTCTGGTCACTCTGCTGTGAATTCAGTTAGGGACAGGCTGCTGTAGAAGACTGTGAGGGACAGTTAGAAATAGCGATTCCACCAAACATCTAGTGCTTTACCCAGGCTACATAAACCACCACTGTAGCCTTCTTTGCCCTAGCAGCAGTGTTCACAGCTGTCTGCAAGGGCTGTGTGAGTGCAGCTCACGCTGTGGAGTGGGTCCTGCAGCCACGTCAGGCTGTAGGCCACCCAGTGTGATCACTGCTGCCTCATACATCTTTTATTTTTTGAGCTGCATTTTTTACATAATTTCAATCTAGTGTGCTTCCATCCGTATCCATATACGTTGGTTGCAAACACTAGTAGTAGACAGCGGAGCCTTTCTGCAGCCTTTCAGTGCTAGTGTCCACTTTGCTGCACTGTTCACGGCTGTCTGAGAGGTCTCTGACTGTGTGTGAGTGCAGCTCACGCTGAGTAGTGTGTCCTGCAGCTACGTCTGGCTGTAGGACGCTCAGCGCGCGTCAGTGCCTCACACATATTTTTATTTGAGTGCAGCTCATTTTTTCTTCTATTAGTGTGCATCCATCCGTCTCCATCTATGGTGGTTGCAAACACTATATAGGAGTACACAGCGGAGCCTTTCTGCAGCCTGTCAGTGCCAGTGCCCACTTAGCTGCACTGTTGACGGCTGTCTGAGAGGCCTCTGACTGTGTGTGAGTGCAGCTCACGCTGAGTAGAGTGTCCTGCAGCTACGTCTGGTTGTAGGACGCTCAACGTGCGTCACTGCCTCACACATATTTGTCTTTGAGTGCAGCTCATTTTTTCTTCTCCTATTAGTGTGCATCCATCCGTATCCATCAACATTGGTTGGTTGCAAACACTATATAGGAGTAGATAGAGGAGCCTTTTTTTCTGGCTTGTGCCCTGCCGGCGCAGCCAGATTAGTATTACCCAATTTTTTTGGAGCCTCATCTTTTGCATTGTAGGTTACCTGCCTGCATTGTAATAGCTCCAAAAAGTTGGTGATACTATCAGTTTCAATTCTTTGTTCACATACTTTGAGTTTGTTTCCAACAAAGAAACCACAAAAAAAGTTCACCAAACACTACATTTTGAACTTGTGTAGGCCACATCAGCTCCTATTAAAGTCTAGTCCACACACACACACTTCATAAAATTAGTGTTTCTTGTACCTGTAACCAGCTGTTCAGGAATAAGCACACTAAGGCCCCCCTTTGTACTTTTTTGCCTATCTTAAGCAGTCTTGCAAGATGAAGAAGGCAGGGAGTAAGGCGCGTGGGCGTGGGCGTGGAGTTTCAGCAGGGAGAGGACGTGGGGATTCTACAGGTAGAGGACGTGGGGATTCTGGGCCTGCTGCGGGCACCAGTGGATCAGCATCCCCCAGTTTTAGCAGGCAACAGTCCTTTATGCGCAGCTTTGTAGGACCTCAACGTACCCCACTGCTGCGGGAGGAACAAATTGAAGCCGTTGTCGGATGGATGGCAGCTAACGCATCGACTTCAATTACTTCCGCATCCTCTCAGGGTCAGAGCACCGAAGAGCAACCATCTGTCTCTTCACCACCTGCCAAAGTGCCCAGGCAGTCAGAGAGACATGGACAGGAGCCATCACAGTCTCTACTTCTGTTCTCGGAATCTGTTGGCTTGGAAAGAGGGGGCCAGCCAAGCAGCATTCCTGAATGTGAAGAAGAGGGAGTATGCAGTGATGCGCAACTTCTTTGTCCCTCTGAATCTGAAGAGGCGAGTGGGCCAGTGCCTATGGTCAGCACACCTCAGTACGAATCAGATGATGACGAGACTCAGTTGCCACTTTCTGGTGCGTACGGTGCTGGCGAGACAACCCCGGAGAAGCAGCTGTTTGAAGAGGGGAGGGAAGATGATGAGGTCCTTGACCCATCATGGCGTGAGCAACAGGAAGGTGGTGGGAGCAGCTCGGAGGAAGAGATTCCCCTACCGGCCAAAACAGGAGGCAGAGGGAGGGGGAAGACTTGGTTGCCTGTACCCTCCACTTCGGCACCCGTTAGGAGCATTCCTCCTTCCAAAGGCAAACCGGGCGCTCACAAGAGTTGCAGTGCGTGGTCCTTTTTTGACAGTTGCAGATGACATTTGCTTTGTCAAATGCAAGCTGTGTCATCAGAGAGTCAAAAGAGGGAGAAATGTCAGCAACCTCAATACCACAAATATGTGGAAACATGTGCGCACCAAGCACGAGTTGGAGTTGCAGAGACACCCTGAAGACGTAGGCCAACGTACAGCACCACCTACCACCTCTTCAGTTCGTGTTGGGCCCTCTTCCTCCAGCTCACACACTGCTGGTTCGGCTTCCTCACAGGATCGCCAAGGAAGAACCTCTGCCACTGTTGTCCGGAGAGCCTGTCAGATTACACCCATAGCAGCACGTTCCCATCCATCACAGCCATCGGTAGCACAGGCATGGGATAAAAGGCGCCCTTACTCGGCAAACCATCCCCGAGCACAGTCTCTGAATGCTGGCATTGCCAAACTTCTGGCAGTTGAAATGCGGTCATTCAGGCTGGTGGACACTGACACCTTCCGGGACTTAATGGCATTGGCAGTCCCCCAATACAGCGTGCCCAGCCGCTTTTATTTCAGCAGGCGAGCCGTCCCTGCCCTGCAGAAACATGTTGAGGGCAAAATAAAACATGCGCTACTAAACGCCGTTAGTAGCAAGGTCCACCTGACCACCGATGCGTGGACCAGTAACCATGGACAGGGACGATACCTTTCCCTCACTGCCCACTGGGTCAATGTTGTGGAGCCGGGTACGGATCTGGAGAGTGGCGCTGTACGTGTTCTTCCAACGCCACGGATTGCAGGACTCCAGTCTGTACACATAGACTCCTCCTCCTACTCAAGTTCCTCAGAAACAGCAGAGCAGGAGCCTGTTATGACCGATATGAGCACAGCCGTGGCCAAACGTCAACAGGCTGTACTCAAATTAATTTCTTTGGGGAATTGAAGCCACACAGCGCAGGAGCTCTGGAATGCTATCAAGCTGGAGAGCGATGTGTGGTTTGGGCCAGCGAATCTCCAGCCGGGCTTGGTAGTGTGTGACAATGGCCGAAATCTGGTGGCAGCTCTTGGCCTAGGCAACCTCACACACATCCCATGTCTGGCACATGTTCTTAACTTGGTCGTGCAGAGCTTTCTGAGGGACTATCCGGATCTTGCTGCACTGTTGCACAAGGTCCGCATAGAGTGCGCTCACTTGCGACGTTCCAGCACGGCAAGATCGCGCCTCGCTGCTCTGCAGCGACGATTTGGCCTTCCGGAACATCGCATCATATGTGACCTACCCACCCGGTGGAATTCAACGTTACATATGTTGGAGCGGTTGTGTGAGCAGCAGGCAGCAGTCATGGAGTACCAGCTGCATCAGGCGCAAACAAGTCGCACTGTGCGCCGTTCACACTTCAGCACCATTGAGTGGGCCTCTATGAAGGACATCTGCCTCGTTTTGCATGCCTTCGATGAATCCACGCGGATGGCGAGTGCAGATGATGCACTAGTCAGCATGACTGTCCCCCTTATCTGCCTGCTTCAACAAACACTGCAAGCACTAAGGGATGAGGTTTCAGAAGAGGTGGAGGATGAGGAGTCCCAAATGCCATCTGCTTCTGGACAGTCTGCGCTACGTGTTTCCTCACAAAGGCCTAGGCAGGGGACACTTTGTGAGGAGGATGAGGAGGAGTCGATGGAGGAGGAAGACATCTCTCCAGAGGAGGGAGGTACACAAACCTCTACTCAGTATGTACAGCGAGGGTGGGGTGATGCAGAGCAGGCCGAGGTCACGCCTCAAACAGGGGACAGCGGTTCTTTGGCAGTTGGGAGTCTGCAGCACATGGTTGATTTCATGCTGCAGTGCCTGAGAAACGACCGCCGCATCGCCCACATTCTCGTCTCGGCTGATTATTGGGTGTACACCCTCCTAGATCCTCGCTACCGGGACAGCGTACAAAGGCTCATACCAATGTTGAACCGGGAGCGTAAAATGCGGGAGTACGAAGAGTCACTGGTGCAGTCCATAATGTTTTCCATTCCACCCGACAGCATTGTTGCTAGTGCTTTACAAAGCAGCTCTGTGCGTCGAGGCAGTGGAGGAAACTCTGCACAAAGAGGGAGCAGAGGCAGCGCCGCAGCACAAGGCAAGACCACTATGGCCCAAATGTGGCAAAGTTTTGTGTGTCCACCACAATTGTCTACACCATCAGCGACGCCTCGAGTCAGCAGGAGGCAACGCTTCCGTCAGATGGTGTCAGACTACATGTCTTGCCCTGTCGCTGTACTCCCAGATGGCTCTTCCCCCTTCAAGTTTTGGGTCTCTAAGCTGGATACATGGCCAGAGCTTAGCCAGTATGCATTGGAGGTGCTGGCTTGCCCTGCTGCCAGTGTATTATCGGAACGTGTCTTTAGTGCCGCAGGTGGTGTACTAACAGACCGTCGCACGCGACTATCTTCCGATAATGTTGACCGGCTGACTTTTCTGAAAATGAACAAGGCCTGGATCTCCAAAGACTTTGCCATTCCTCTTACAGACTAAATTAGTGGTTGGCAACTGTATCCAGGTCTGCTGGTGTGTTCATTTTTCTACCACCTGAACTATAATCCCTTTGCTTCAACACAGCCAGTTGTCGCTCAGATGTGTCGTCTGCACAGAGAAACACACTAGCTCCTGTGTTAGTGGGGTTCAGTAATGCCAGCTGATCCCCTGCTGTGTGGACGGCAAAGTCACCAGCTCCATCAACATTCAAACCACTACTGATTTTTAACCGTGCCCAACTTAGGTCTCTGGCTCCACTGTCTACTATTTCCCCTGACCTCCAACCCCGCCATCTACATCTCTGAAGTGGCGTCAGCACAATCTACACTTGTTCCTGTGTTCCTGTGGCTCAGTCCCATCAGTTTATCCCCTGATGTGTGTCCGGCAAGGTCTCCTGCTCTGTCCACATTCCCATAACCAGTAGTGGGAATGAGGACAGAGCTGGCGAACTTGCCGGACAAACATCAGGGGATCAACTGACGGGACTGAGCACCAGTAACACAGGAACAAGTGTAGATTGTGCTGACGCCACTTCAGAGATGTAGCTGGCGGGGTTGGAGGCCAGGGTAAATAGAAGAGACAGTGGAGCCAGAGGCCTAAGTGGAGCATGGTTAGAATCAGTAGTAGTCCACAACCTCCATAAAAACCGCTGCCCATTGGCCTCTGCATGCGGCATGCGTCATCCTGGGCTCCAACAGCGTCAGTTGGTGTTCAGAAGTGTCGTCTCCACAGAGCCAAACACATTCGTTAGAGTGTTAGTGGGGTTCAGCACTGCCAGCTGTTCCCCTGCTGTGGAGATGGCAAGTCTCCTGCTGCCTTCACCTGCCAAAATCCAGTAGGCCCCAGCCTGCTCCTCGCCTAATCCTGGGCTCCAACAGCGTCAGTTGGTGTTCAGAAGTGTCGTCTCCACAGAGCCAAACACATTCGTTCGAGTGTTAGTGGGGTTCAGCACTGCCAGCTGTTCCCCTGCTGTGGAGATGGCAAGTCTCCTGCTGCCTTCACCTGCCAAAATCCAGTAGGCCACAGCCTGCTCCTCGCCTAATCCTGGGCTCCAACAGCGTCAGTTGGTGTTCAGAAGTGTCGTCTCCACAGAGCCAAACACATTCGTTCGAGTGTTAGTAGGGTTCAGCACTGCCAGCTGTTCCCGTGCTGTGGAGATGGCAAGTCTCCTGCTGCCTTCACCTGCCAAAATCCAGTAGGCCACAGCCTGCTCCTCGCCTAATCCTGGGCTCCAACAGCGTCAGTTGGTGTTCAGAAGTGTCGTCTCCACAGAGCCAAACACATTCGTTCGAGTGTTAGTAGGGTTCAGCACTGCCAGCTGTTCCCGTGCTGTGGAGATGGCAAGTCTCCTGCTGCCTTCACCTGCCAAAATCCAGTAGGCCACAGCCTGCTCCTCGCCTAATCCTGGGCTCCAACAGCGTCAGTTGGTGTTCAGAAGTGTCGTCTCCACAGAGCCAAGCACATTCGTTAGAGTGTTAGTGGGGTTCAGCACTGCCAGCTGTTCCCCTGCTGTGGAGATGGCAAGTCTCCTGCTGCCTTCACCTGCCAAAATCCAGTAGGCCACAGCCTGCTCCTCGCCTAATCCTGGGCTCCAACAGCGTCAGTTGGTGTTCAGAAGTGTCGTCTCCACAGAGCCAAACACATTCGTTAGAGTGTTAGTGGGGTTCAGCACTGCCAGCTGTTCCCCTGCTGTGGAGATGGCAAGTCTCCTGCTGCCTTCACCTGCCAAAATCCAGTAGGCCCCAGCCTGCTCCTCGCCTAATCCTGGGCTCCAACAGCGTCAGTTGGTGTTCAGAAGTGTCGTCTCCACAGAGCCAAACACATTCGTTCAAGTGTTAGTGGGGTTCATCATTGCCAGCTGATCCCCTGCTGTGGAGATGGCAGTCTCTCCTGCTGTCTCCGCATTACAAAGACAGTAGGCCTCTGCCTACACCCTCCTATTTCCTGGGCTTCAACACAGCCAGTTGTAGTTCGGAAGTGCCGTCCACACGGAAAGAGATACTTGCTCCCGTGTCTCAGTGGGGTTCAGTAATGTCAGCTGGTCCCCTGCTGTGTGGATGGCAGTCTCTCCTGCTGTCACCTCATTCAAAATACAGTAGGCCTCTGCCTACACCCTCCTATTTCCTGGGCTTCAACACAGCCAGTTGTAGTTCTGAAGTGCCATCCACACGGAAAGAGATACTTGCTCCCGAGTCTCAGTGGGGTTCAGTAACGTCAGCTGATCCCCTGCTGTGTGGATGGCAGTCTCTCCTGCTGTCACCTCATTCAAAATACAGTAGGCCTCTGCCTACACCCTCCTATTTCCTGGGCTTCAACACAGCCAGTTGTAGTTCGGAAGTGCCGTCCACACGGAAAGAGATACTTGCTCCCGTGTCTCAGTGGGGTTCAGTAACGTCAGCTGATCCCCTGCTGTGTGGATGGCAGTCTCTCCTGCTGTCACCTCATTCAAAATACAGTAGGCCTCTGCCTACACCCTCCTATTTCCTGGGCTTCAACACAGCCAGTTGTAGTTCGGAAGTGCCGTCCACACGGAAAGAGATACTTGCTCCCGTGTCTCAGTGGGGTTCAGTAACGTCAGCTGATCCCCTGCTGTGTGGATGGCAGTCTCTCCTGCTGTCACCTCATTCAAAATACAGTAGGCCTCTGCCTACACCCTCCTATTTCCTGGGCTTCAACACAGCCAGTTGTAGTTCGGAAGTGCCGTCCACACGGAAAGAGATACTTGCTCCCGTGTCTCAGTGGGGTTCAGTAATGTCAGCTGATCCCCTGCTGTGTGGATGGCAGTCTCTCCTGCTGTCACCTCATTCAAAATACAGTAGGCCTCTGCCTACACCCTCCTATTTCCTGGGCTTCAACACAGCCAGTTGTAGTTCGGAAGTGCCGTCCACACGGAAAGAGATACTTGCTCCCGTGTCTCAGTGGGGTTCAGTAACGTCAGCTGATCCCCTGCTGTGTGGATGGCAGTCTCTCCTGCTGTCACCTCATTCAAAATACAGTAGGCCTCTGCCTACACCCTCCTATTTCCTGGGCTTCAACACAGCCAGTTGTAGTTCGGAAGTGCCGTCCACACGGAAAGAGATACTTGCTCCCGTGTCTCAGTGGGGTTCAGTAACGTCAGCTGATCCCCTGCTGTGTGGATGGCAGTCTCTCCTGCTGTAACCTCATTCAAAATACAGTAGGCCTCTGCCTACACCCTCCTATTTCCTGGGCTTCAACACAGCCAGTTGTAGTTCGGAAGTGCCGTCCACACGGAAAGAGATACTTGCTCCCGTGTCTCAGGGGGGTTCAGTAATGTCAGCTGATCCCCTGCTGTGTGGATGGCAAAGTCTCCTGCTGCCTACACAGTCGTACCACTACTGATTTTTAACCGTGCTCCAATTAGGCCTGTGGCTCCACTGTCTCTCGTATTACCCTGTCCTCCAACCCTGCCAGTTACAGCTCCGAAGTGGCGTCTGCACAATCCACACTTGTTCCTGTGTTACAGGTGTTCAGTCCGGTCAGTTAATCCCCTGATGTGTGTCCGGCAATGTCGCCTGCTCTGTCCACATTCCCATTATGGGAATGTGGACAGAGCAGGCGACATTGCCGGACACACATCAGGGGATTAACTGACCGGACTGAACACCTGTAACACAGGAACAAGTGTGGATTGTGCAGACACCACTTCGGAGCTGTAACTGGCGGGGTTGGAGGACAGGGGAAATACGAAAATCAGTGAAGCCACAGGCCTAAGTGGAGCTTGGTTCAAATTAGTAGTCTACAACCGATCTTAAAATTTCTTCAATGCAGTCTCAGCCTGCTCCGTGCTTGTCCCTGGGCTTCAACACAGCCAGTTGTTTCTCGGAAGTGCCGTCTTCACAGAGTAAAACACTAGCTCCTGTGTTTGTGGGGTTCAGTAACGTCAGCTGTTCCCCTGCTGTTTTGATGGCAATCTGTCCTGCTGCCTCCCAATTGACAGCACATCAGGCCTCAGCCTGCTAAGTGCTTGTCCTGGGCTCCAACATCGCCAGTTGCTGCTCATAACTGACTTTGGCACGGGTACTCCCTCCTGCCCAGCTTGGTTCCAGCCCTGCCTGCTGTTTCCGGGAAGTGTCAATGTCAGTTTGCCACCCCAAGTTGCCATGTCGTGTTGCGGTTGGGTTAGCCGAGGCTAGGGTGCCAGCAGTTTAGATGCTTCCTATGTGGACTGCGGGTTCTGGTAAGAAAGGCTTGTTCCATAGTGCCAGTAGGACAAGCACCCCCTGTAGGACTGTGTGATTCGGTAACTGCGGCCAGCTTGCGGCATGCCAACTTTGCTTTTCAGGGGTAACTTCTGATACCCCTCCGGGTTCCAGCACCGTCAGCTGGTTCTCGTCAGAGCCTTTGGCCTAGGTGCCTCCATCTCGGTATCCGAGTTCCGGCAACGTCTGCTGGTCCTTGGTAGTGCTTTGTAGCACAGGTACCTCCTGCTTAGTAACCGGGTTCCAGCACCGTCAGCTGGTCCTCGGTTGTGCCATTGGCTCTTATTCCTTCTGCTGCCCCTCCGGGTGCCAGTCAGCTGGTCCTCGCTATTTCCATTTGCTCTTGCAGCTTATGCTACCCCTCCGGGTTCCAGCACCGTCAGCTGGTTCTCGTCAGAGCCTTTGGCCTAGGTGCCTCCATCTCGGTATCCGAGTTCCGGCAACGTCTGCTGGTCCTTGGTAGTGCTTTGTAGCACAGGTACCTCCTGCTTAGTAACCGGGTTCCAGCACCGTCAGCTGGTCCTCGGTAGTGCCATTGGCTCTTGTTCCTTCTGCTGCCCCTCCGGGTGCCAGTACCGTCAGCTGGTTCAAGAGGACAAAGAACAGGAAGACAACCACCAAGATGCAGAACAACAAGAGAGAGAAGACAAAGAAGCATAAAAAAAACAAAGCAGAAGAACATTAAGCATAAGACTAATACTCTGAGCAAATGATATTATCTTATTTATAAGCAGAAGAAGACTAAGCAGTGTATGGGGGTGAGTCCGTTCCTCCTCGTGGTGCCCCTGGAAAAGGCCTGCTGCTGCAGGCCAAACTGAACGCGGACAAATCCTGTTGTAAATCTTTTGTGACAGGCAGAACGGAAGGTGTAAACTTCTAACTTTTCTAGATAACAACTACAGGAATGCCTGACACAAACAAGAATATGATGAAGAAGAATAGGAAGAAGATGAAGAAGTTGAATATGTAGAATAATAATTGTTGAATAAGAAGAATATGAAGAATGTAAGAAAAGGAAGAAGAAGAAGAATGTAAAAAAAGGAAGTAGAAGAATTTAAAAAAGGAAGAAGAAGAAGAATGTAAAAAAAGGAATAAGAAGAAGAATGTAAAAAAAGGAAGAAGAAGAATGTAAAAAAAGGAAGTAGAAGAATGTAAAAAAAGGAAGAAGAAGAAGAATGTAAAAAAAGGAATAAGAAGAAGAAGAAGAAGGTAAAAAAAGGAAGAAGAATAAGAAAGAAGAAGAAAGAAGAAAGAAGAAGACATACATGTCTGCCAAAATATAAATGAGGCTAACATAGTCAATATCTTTGTAACTCCTAACATCTTTAAAAAAAAAGTTTAATTCCTGCTATTCCATTTGATTGGGCTAAACCTCTATGGCTTTAATGTCTCCTCCACCTCCCACAATACATTCTACATTATTCTTAGTTGTTTTTCTTCATGTAGAATTAACCTACAAGGAAAGAAAGGGTTTTTTTTAATTCCGATATTTTGGCCCCATTGACTTGCATTGGTTCCCGGTATCGGAATCGGCGATACCGATACTTTTTTTTAAGATCGGCCGATCCATTCCGATCCGATATTTTCAAGTATCGGCTGGTATCGCTCAACTCTACCTGTGACCAAAGCTTCGGGTTCACACTGTCATCTGACAGCGTGGGAGTGCGGCTCATTGACCATAGCTAATAATCTTACCACTGATCAGAGGCAGTGTTTGCCACGCTGTCACACAAATAACAGCATGGCAAACACTGGATGTTCGAGACCCCTATTCATATAAAAGAGGTCCGATTTTGTTTTCCCGGTTTGGGTACTGTTCTGGTACCTGAACTGAAATTTTCTTAATGGTTCAACTGACCCTGCAAGACCCCAACATCCAGGGGTTTGCCCATCACAACCCATGACCCAATCTATTGAGTCTTCCAATTAGCCAAACAACTAACAATACCATGTCAAGGGGTCTCTCGTACCTCCTGAGGAACCACAACTGTTGTGAATTCTCTCTCTGGCTTCCCTCTGGTGATTACTGACAGTAGTGGAGCTGGTAAGATTGACAGAGGGGTTGCGAGTTCTCTTTCTGGGGTCCCTCTGGTGATTACTGGAGGTAGTGGAGCTGATCTGATTGACAGAGGCTTTCCACCTGATAATGAGGAAGACGATTGGAGATCTGGGGTTTCTGATTGGGATTTAAGACAGCTGACTCCCTCTATCCCTGCTGGCGATTTTCTTCCTGTGCCTTCTGAGGTCTGATGTCTCCTGCTCTTTCCCTGTGTGGTTCAGCTAAGTGGTTCATTTGCTATTCTGTTTGCATTTGATCTGGTTTTGTCTGTCTCTGCTTTGTGCGGGTCAGCTAGCTCCGGCTGGGGCTGTGATGAATCACCGCCCATATGTTACTGCGTGTGCCAATTTGTTTTGTCCCCTGTTATATTGGTCTCTTTTTGCTTTGCTTTCAGAATATACCAGAGTGCTGATATAGTGGGGGCGAAGTCGTGCGACTTTAGTGTTTTTTGTGCATCAGACGTGTTGGACTTTTTGCAGGATTTTTTGCATGATTGCAGACAGTGTCTTTCCTTTCTTGTCCTGTCTAGTCAGTGTGGGCCCCATCATTTGCACAGTCTATTTTTCTGCCTGCGTTTGTGTTTTCATCTTGTCTCACCGACAATATATGTTTGGGGGATATCTATTCCTTTTGGGGTCTGATCCGGGGCAGGTTAGATTTCCCCTTTCTTTCTTTAGGCTTAGTTAGCTCTCTGGCTGTGCCGAGGCATCTAGGATCATCATAGGTATGCTCCATGGCTACTGCTAGTTGTGTGGACAGGATCAGGGGTCTGCAATCTGCTTAGTTACCAACCTCTCTGGTTTTCTGTGGCTTAGCCTGGGCCTGCTATCCTCCTCGGTGACCCATTCATAGCACACAACACTGCCATTAAGGGCAAAGGAAAATGTGAAGTAAAATACAAAACCTCAGGGTGAGAAACTAAAACACACTCATGTAGGGTAGATATGGAAAGCTGCTAAGGAGAAACAAAGATAAAACAAACAAATATTATCTCCCAGAAAAATAACAGTGGTAAAAGGAAAAAGTGCTGGAAGGAAAAACAAACAGACTCACTGTAAGAACTTGCATCCACCAAGAGGTATATGTTGTGAATTCCCTGGCTCAGGCTTCTGAGCCGAAGCTCCCCCTGCTCCCTCCGGTGGTTACTGGAGTTAGTGGAGCTGGCCAGATTGATAGAAGTTTGCCACCTGATGATGATGATGACGATTGTAGATCTGGGGTTACTGATTGGAGTATTTAAGTCTGCAGACTTCCTGCAATCCCTGCTGGTGATTGCTTTCCTGTGCATTCAGAGGTCTGATGTCTTCTGCCCTGTTCCTGCATTGTTCAGCTAAGTGGTTAATTTGTTAATCCTTTGCATCTGATCTGGTTTTGTGTCTCTCTCTGCTTGTTGTGCGGCTTCAGCTTGCTCTTCTGGGGGCTGTGCTGGACCACCTCTCCTTATGTTACAGCCTGTGTCAGCTTGTTCAGTCCCATGTTATATTGGTCTCTTTTGCTTTGCTCCCAGTTCATACTGGAGTGCTGATATAGTGGGGGCGAAGTCATGTGACTTCAGTGTTTTTTTGTACATCAGACGTGTTGGATTTTTCAGGGTTTTTGCATGATTGCAGACAGTGTGTTTCCTTTCCTGTCCTGTCTAGTTAGTTTGGGCCCCATCGTTTGCTCAGTCTATTTTTCTGCCTGCGTTTGTGTTTCATCTTGTCTCACCAACAATATATGTTTGGGGGCTATCTATTCCTTTTGGGGTCTGCTCCTGGGCAGTTTAGATTTCACCTTTCTTTCTTTAGGCTTAGTTATCTCTCTGGCTGTGCCGAGGCGTCTAGGGCATCGTAGGTATGCTCCACGGCTACTGCTAGTTGTGTGGATAGGATCAGGGGTCTGCAATCCGCTTAGTTACCAACCTCTCTGGCATTCTGGTAGCTTAGCCTGTTTCTGCCATCCTCCTCAGTGACCCATTCATAACAGGAATAGCCAGCATGAAAGTAAAGGATGATATAAAACCCCTCCCAAAATGTTATAGGGCAAACCAAAATGGGAAAATGGGAAACATCTGGAGAGGATCAAACCAAGAAAGGAAAACAAAGACTATAGAAACCATCAGCATTTAGACAAGGTAGAAAGGGCAATAGCTTAGCAGACAGAGAAAGTGACCACATGCAACAACAAATAACAGGATCACATCCCCAATCCGAGCTGAGACAATTTATCATTCCCCTCCTCAACTCTTCACTCAGTAGCTGTCTTCTCACCCCTGCCAGAGTAATTTGCAGTGACTCTGTCATGCAAAGAAAATAGAATTTCTGTTTCTACATAGAGCTTAGAAGGATTCATTTAGTCAGTTTTTATCACGTGATGTCTTAGACCTAATGGAAAAGAAAATAATTAGCTGGGTAGAAGGTCAAAATAGGCAATTTTAAATACTCAGCTATATATAATGATTGCAATACATTAAAAAGATAATAATTTTGCTGGGATTACTTCTTAAATAGCCTTCCTTACCCAGTGTTAATCAAAAGGCAGCAAACACAAGCTAGAGACTGAAGTAACCCTTAAGCTCCCCTCACGGCACCTTAAGTCTCAGGGAATAGACAGAACAACCGTATGATTGTTTCACGTTGCCTGCTGCAAAGGTATGGTGCTGGCTAGCAACAGAAACCAATGAGTAGTGTTGAGCATTCCGATACCGCAAGTATCGGGTATCGGCCGATACTTGCTGTATCGGAATTCCGATACCGACTTCCGATATTTTTTCAATATCGGAATTCGGCATCAGAATCGGAAGTTCAAAGTTGATTGACAGCCTGACGTCATCATGATGCGCGGTGTGTGCGCATCATGATGCGCCGTCATTTCGGGCCTTCCGGGGGTCTCTGCCGGCCTGCCGGGGGCTGTGTGGACTGCCCGGGGTCTGTACTGGCCTGCCGGGGGGCTGTGCCGGCCTGCCGGTGGTCTGTGCACCCTGTGGGGGTCTGTACCGGCCTGCCGGGGGGCTGTGCCGGCCTGCCGGTGGTCTGGGCACCCTGTGGGGGTCTGTACCGGCCTGCCGGGGGGCTGTGCCAGCCTGCCGGTGGTCTGTGCACCCTGTGGGGGTCTGTACCGGCCTGCCGGGGGGCTGTGCCGGCCTGCCGGGGGGCTGTGCTGATGTCCGGGGGTCTGTGCAAGCATCGTCCGATGGGACTACAAGTCCCATCTGGCGATGCCTGCTACCATGACAGTGATTGACACATTAGCCAATGATGGGACAGTAGTAGTCCCATCATCCGGCTAATGTGTTAAATGTTAAAAAAAAAACTAAAAAAAAAAAATACTACATACATACTACATACAAACTACATGCATGCTACATGCATACTACATGCTACATACATACTACATATATACTACATGCATGCTACATACATACTACATGCTACATACATACTACATATATACTACATGCATGCTACATACATACTACATGCTACATACATACTACATGCTACATACATACTACATGCTACATACATACTACATGCTACATACATACTACATATATACTACATACATACTACATACATGCTACATACATGCTACATACTGCATGCTACATACATACTACATACATACTACATGCATGCTACATGCATGCTACATACATACTACACACATGCTACATACATACTACATGCTACATACATACTACATATATACTACATACATGCTACATGCTACATACATACTACATATATACTACATGCATGCTACATACATACTACATATATACTACATGCATGCTACATACATACTGCATGCTACATGCATACTACATACATACTACATACATACTACATGCTACATACATACCACATATATACTACATACATGCTACATGCTACATACATACTACATACATACTACATACATGCTACATGCTACATACATACTACATATATACTACATGCATGCTACATACATACTACATATATACTACATGCATGCTACATACATACTACATATATACTACATGCATGCTACATACATACTACATATATACCACATGCATGCTACATACATACTGCATGCTACATGCATACTACATACATACTACATACATACTACATGCTACATACATACCACATATATACTACATACATGCTACATGCTACATACATACTACATACATACTACATACATGCTACATACATACTACATATATACTACATGCATGCTACATACATACTACATATATACTACATGCATGCTACATACATACTACATATATACTACATGCATGCTACATACATACTACATATATACTACATGCATGCTACATACATACTGCATGCTACATGCATACTACATACATACTACATACATACTACATGCTACATACATACCACATATATACTACATACATGCTACATACATACTACATACATACTACATAAATGCTACATGCTACATACATACTACATATATACTACATGCATGCTACATACATACTACATATATACTACATGCATGCTACATACATACTGCATGCTACATGCATGCTACATGCATGCTACATGCATGCTACATACATACTACATACATACTACATACATACCACATACATACAATACATTCATACAATACATACATAGACATACAGTACATATAACATAGAGTAACATACTTACCAATACTTGTCACATTGTTCCCCGAAGCCATTGTCTTTTCCGGAATAAATATTAACATAACAAACCACAAAAATACTCACCCACGATCCGAAGCAGACCACGAGTGTGTCCCACGACGATCTTGGGTAGAGAACTGCAGCATCAGCTGATGCTGCCGTTCTCTACGGGCTGCAGGAATCCAATGACGGAAGGTAGGTATCCTTCCGCACTGTATTCCTCCGCCACTTAAAAAAAAAAAAAGTCCCTAGTCTCACTTTATGCCATTGCTGCGTGGGAAATTCCCACACAGCAATGGCATAAAGTGAGACTAGGTACTTTTTTTTTTTTTAAGTGGCGGAGGAATACAGTGCGGAAGGATACCTACCTTCCGTCATTGGATTCCTACAGCCCGTAGAGAACGGCAGCATCAGCTGATGCTGCAGTTCTCTACCCAAGATCGTCGTGGGACACACTCGTGGTCTGCTTCGGATCGTGGGTGAGTATTTTTGTGGTTTGTTATGTTAATATTTATTCCGGAAAAGACAATGGCTTCGGGGAACAATGTGACAAGTATTGGTAAGTATGTTACTCTATGTTATATGTACTGTATGTCTATGTATGTATTGTATGAATGTATTGTATGTATGTAGTATATATGTGGTATGTATGTAGCATGTAGTATGTATGTAGTATGTATGTAGCATGCATGTAGCATGCAGTATGTATGTAGCATGCATGTAGTATATATGTAGTATGTATGTGGTATGTATGTAGCATGTAGTATGTATGTAGCATGCATGTAGTATGTATGTAGTATGTATGTAGCATGCATGTAGTATATATGTAGTATGTATGTAGCATGTAGTATGTAGCATGCATGTAGTATATATGTAGTATGTATGTAGCATGTAGTATGTATGTAGCATGCATGTAGTATATATGTAGTATGTATGTAGCATGTAGTATGTATGTAGCATGCATGTAGTATGTATGTAGTATGTATGTAGCATGCATGTAGTATGTATGTAGTATGTATGTAGCATGTAGTATGTAGCATGCATGTAGTATATATGTAGTATGTATGTAGCATGTAGTATGTATGTAGCATGCATGTAGTATATATGTAGTATGTATGTAGCATGTAGTATGTATGTAGCATGCATGTAGTATATATGTAGTATGTATGTAGCATGCATGTAGTATATATGTAGTATGTATGTAGCATGTAGTATGTATGTAGCATGCATGTAGTATATATGTAGTATGTATGTAGCATGTAGTATGTATGTAGCATGCATGTAGTATATATGTAGTATGTATGTAGCATGTAGTATGTATGTAGCATGCATGTAGTATATGTAGTATGTATGTAGCATGTAGTATGTATGTAGCATGCATGTAGTATATATGTAGTATGTATGTAGCATGTAGTATGTATGTAGCATGCATGTAGTATATATGTAGTATGTAGCATGTAGTATGTATGTAGCATGCATGTAGTATGTATGTAGCATGCATGTAGTATGTATGTGGTATGTATGTAGCATGTAGTATGTATGTAGCATGCATGTAGTATATATGTGTTATGTATGTAGCATGTAGCATGCATGTAGCATGCATGTAGTATGTATCTAGTATGTATGTAGTATGTATGTGGTATGTATGTAGCATGCATGTAGTATGTATGTAGTATATATGTGGTATGTATGTAGCATGTAGTATGTATGTAGCATGCATGTAGTATGTATGTAGTATATATGTAGTATGTATGTTGCATGTAGTATTTATGTAGTATGAATGTAGCATGTATGTAGTATGCATGTTGTATGTATGTAGCATGTATGTAGCATGTAATTTTTTTTTTTTTTTTTTTACATTCAACACATTAGCCGGATGATGGGACTACTACTGTCCCATCATTGGCTAATGTGTCAATCACTGTCATGGTAGCAGGCATCGCCCGATGGGACTTGTAGTCCCATCGGACGATGCCTGCACAGACCCCCGAAGCCTGCACAGACCACCGGCAGGCCGGCACAGCCCCCCGGCAGGCCGGCACAGCCCCCCGGAGCCTGCACAGACCACCGGCAGGCCGGCACAGCCCCCCGGCAGGCCGGCACAGCCCCCCGGAGCCTGCACAGCCCCCCGGCAGGCCGCCACAGCCCCCCGGCAGGCCGGCACAGCCCACCGGAGCCTGCAGCTCACCGGCAGGCCGGCACAGCCCCCCGGCAGGCCGGCACAGACCACCGGAGCCTGCACAGACCCCCTGGCAGGCCGGCACAGCCCCCCGAAAGGCCCATACAGACCCCAGAGAGGCTGTACAAGGCAAAAACAGGGTTTTTCTTATTCCGATACCGGAAGTCCCATAGACTTGAATGGGACTTCCGGTATCGGAATCGGCGATACCGATACTTTTTTTAAAGATCGGCCGATCCATTCCGATCCAATACTTTGAAGTATCGGACGGTATCGCTCAACTCTACCAATGAGGCTTTGCATCAAAATGGATGTACGTTACAACATTATTTTGGACCACTTGTAGGTATTTTATTGATTCATGTTGGCATTTTATGGTATTAAAACAATAATATTCTTTAACACCTTAACCCCTGGAGCTTTTTTTCGGTTTTGCGTTTTTGTTTTTTACTCCCCTCCTTCCCAGAGCCATAACTTTTTTTATTTTTCTTTCAATATGGCAATGTGAGGGCTTATTTTTTGCGGGACAAGTTGCACTTTTGAACAATACCATTGGTTTTTCCATGTCTTGTGCTTCAAAATGGGAAAAAAAATCCAAGTGCGGTGAAATTGCAAAAAAAGTGCAATCCTACACTTGTTTTTTGCTTGGCTTTTTTTTTAGGTTCAATAAATGCTAAAACTGACAGTCATTATGATTCTCCAGGTCATTACGAGTTCATAGACACCCAACATGTCTAGGTTCTTTTTTATCTAAGAGGTGAAGAAAAATTCCAAATTTTGCTAAAAAAAAATTGGGCCATATTCCGAGACCCGCAGCGTTTCCTTTCTTCGTTGCAGCTGAGTGAGGGCTTATTTTTTGCATGCCAGGCTGATGTTTTTAATGATACCATTTTGGTACAGATAAAATCTTTTAATCGCCCATGATTGAATTTTAATGCAATGTCGCGGCGACCAAAAAAATGTTATTCCGGCGTGTGGACTTTTTTTCTCACCATGCCGTTTAGCGATCAGGTTAATCCTTTTTTTATTGATAGATTGGGTGATTCTGAATACGGCGATACCAAATATGTGTAGGTTTGATTTTTTTTTTTTTTCTTTTTTATTGAAAATACTATAATACAACATTATCACAAATATACAACACAGGTCAAAGTAACATAAATGTGTAATTATGCAACCATTGCAGTATAAACAAAGAGTTCCGGTCTTAACCCTCTCACACCCAGGGCCCTCCCCCAACCTTTATTTGACTGGTTCAACTGTGACTCGCTAACTGTGTGGCTTCCCAAGCCTGCCAATCCCTGGTGAACTTCTGTAAGGTGTTATTTTTGTGGGCAAGCATTTTTTCAAAAATAAACGTGGTATTAACTGCTTGAGCTATGGCCTCTTTCTTAGGAATAACATCTTTTTTCCACTGTTTAGCTAATAGGAGTCTTGTCGTTAACACAATATGAGCCGTTAGCACTCTAGAGCACGGAGGGAATGCATGTATGTTTAAGAGGAGGAGTGCCACCTCGGGAGACGGCTGGACGATCTGTCCCACTACAAGTGAAATAAGTCTAAAGGCGTGATCCCACAAAGAAGTTATAAGTGGACAATCCCAAAATATATGATATAAGGAACCCACCTGATTACAGTTTCGCCAACATAGGTGTAAGGTGTTGGGAAACATGGAATGGAGCTTCACGGGAGTAAAATACCAGCGGAGTATCAACTTCAAGTGTGATTCAAAGTGGGACGCACATCTAAACATCCGTCCTGCCAATTTAATTGCTCTTAACCAGTCCTTGTCAGGTATGGCTTTACCAAGGTCTTTTTCCCAAGATATGAAGGGTATAGATTTTACAAATCTGCTCTTATGTCCCAAGGAATCATAAAGGGGTCTCAAGCCCATATCTAGGGATGAGGAAGATGAGAGGGTCCTAATAATATCACTATTAACCCTATATGGGAAGTTTAGATATTTCTTTAAAATGTATTGTACCCAGAGATATGAGAAATGGTCTTTAAAGGTCAAGCCAAACCTGTTTTTCAACTGGGCAAAAGGTAAAAGAGTGCGATCTTCAACTATATCGCTTAATACCGTGATCCCGCCTATCTTCCAATGGTACAGGTCAAGGTCCTCTGAAAACACCTCCAGAACTTCTAAAGGTGCCTCGAGAGGCAATGCAGGGATGTGTGTCTGAGTGGAGGAGTGAACCTGAAGCCAATTAGAGGAGTGTTTAGTCAGTGGAAGGAGGGTCCCCAGGTTCTGTAGGTCAACCAGAGCTGCCCATAGCACCACCCTGAGATCGTGTGAGGGTGCAAGATGTGCCTCTATTTGGGACCACCTACTTGGGGGGTCGCGATTCCACCAGTTCTTCAACCGGCTGAGTTGAGTTGCTATATAGTAATCATTCACATTAGGGAGTCCCACCCCCCCACTGGCTTTGCGCGTTGCAACAAATGTCTTGACCACCGAGGCTGCTTTCCTCCCCAGATGAAGGCGTTCAGAAGAGAACGTTGAAAAAACACCTTCGGAGGTGATATCGGCACTGTGTGAAATAAGTATAACATTTTGGGCAGTAATAACATCTTAAACAGTGCAATACGACCCACCGAGGAGACGTCAAATTTCTGGAGTCTGCTCATCTCATTCTTAATATCTGCTAGTACGGGGAGGTAATTGGCTTTGTGCAAATTAGTGGAGGATGATGTTACCAACGTTCCCAGGTATGAAATTTGCTCCATCTGCCAGTCCATCCTCATAATGGCCTTAAGGCGTTTCAACTGCGGTAATGGTATGTTAAGGGGTAGAGTTTGAGATTTATTCTCATTAATTTTGTAGTAAGATAGGAGGCCAAATTTTTCAATAATCTCTAGAGCTGCCGGCAAAGACTCCAGGGGGTGTGCTAACGTCAATATCACATCATCAGCATACAACGTGATGCAATGAGATTGTTTCCTCACCTCTATGCCCCAGATATCTGGACTTTGCCTGATTGCTTGGGCAAGTGGTTCTAAAGCTAAAATGAACACTAGGGGGGAGAGAGGACACCCTTGCCTAGTGCCATTTGTAATGGGGAATGTCTCTGACATGGTATCATTCACAAAAACCCTGGCCGATGGAGCAGAATAAAGAGCTTTAATAGCAGTCAGCACCCGACCCCCAAACCCCATACGCTCCAGAACCGAGAAGACAAACGACCATCTCACTTGGTCGAATGCCTTCTCGGCGTCTAAGGCCACTACCACCGCTGGTGTTCCCCTTCTATTTATTACATCTATCAAATCAATTACTTTCCTGGTGTTGTCAGCTGCAGTCCGCCCTTGCACAAAACCAGCCTTGTCTGGGTTAATAAGGTAAGGAATGATAGGCGCCAATGTCAGAGCAATACACTTGGCATAAATTTTGACATCAGTGTTTAACAATGAAATCGGGTGGAAGTTTTGGGGCACCTCCGGTGGCTTTCCCTGTTTTGGGAGTGTGATCACAGTAGCTGGCAGCATTTCTTTTGGGAAGCTCTCTTCATTTGCTGCTAATTGTAGGGTTTTGCATAAGTGTGGGACTAAGGTCTCCTGGCAAGCTTTATAGTACAAGTTGGTAAAACCGTCCAGGCCTGGGACCTTCGCCACTGGAAGAGAGTTAATCACTTTGGTCTATTCAGTCCCCGTCAAAGGTGTGTTTAAGATTTCTAAATGGTATGGTGCAAGAGTTGGGAGATTAATGCTTGACAAAAACAGATTTGTATCAGGGGCTGTTGGGCCATGGAGGTCTGCTCTTGGATCTAAGTGATACAAAGAAGCATAGTAATCCTTAAATTTATTGGCAATTTCCCGAGGAGTGTAAATCTTAGAATCGGGAGATAAGTTCCTCAAAAAGGGGATCTTAGTTTTAGAAGTTTTAATTTTCACTCTGGATGCTAGCAGTTTACCCGCTTTATTATTTTGGGAGTAGTAATGGGCTTTGGTGATCATAAGATTTTTTTCATAATTGTGTAAGAGTAATTCCCGCAATTCCAGTCAGAGATCACGTAGTTTACACATTTGGGCAGAGGATGGGGCTCTTTTATTCATGTATTCCAGTGAACTGATTGATTCTGTAAGGTCTGATAAGCGTTTTTCTTTTTGCTTTTTAAGAATGTGGCCTATTTTAATAAAGTGGCCCCTGATAAACGCTTTATGGGCATTCCATACATGGAAGTAATTAGTGACCGAGTCCGCATTGAGCTCAAAGTATTCTTTAAGAGCTACTTTTGTTTGTGCCACTAAATGGGGGGTTTTTAGAATAAAGGGATTCATCTTCCACGGGGAGTAAAGGGGGCACTCAGATTCTTCCCGAATAGACATCTTTAAGGGAGCATGATCTGACCAAGTTATTATACCTATTTCTGATGAATTGACAATATTAAGGAGACCTGCTAACCAAGAATAGGTCTATCCGGGAGTAGGAGTGATGTACCTGTGAAAAGTAGGTATAGTCCTTCTCACATGCATGAAGAACCCTCCATATGTCATATAGGTCCTACTGAATGTCTAAGGGGGGGAGAACAGGCGGCCCCTGGAGGTTAGGGTGGAAGAGTCCAGAGAATTATCAAAAACACAATTAAAATCGCCACATATGATTACATGGCCCTGTTTAACTTTATTGATTCTAGTTAATAATTTTTTGATAAATCTAGTCTGCGCTTGGTTTGGAGCATAAATGACGGCTATAGTATATAAAACATTATTTATGGTGCCCACTTTTATGAGGTATCGACCTGCAGGGTCAAGTTCTAGATAAGTCAAGGAGAAAGCAACAGACCCCTTGATAGCTAACATCACCCCTCTCTTTTTTTTCGAGAAATTAGATTGGACCATATATGGAAAGAGCTGATGAGACAGTCTGTGGTAGTCTTTGTCCAATAAGTGCGTCTCCTGGGCACAAAACACCTCACATTTAGCTGCAACCGCCTCTTTCCACATATAAGATCTTTTATGAGGGCTGTTTAGGGATCTAACATTAAGTGAGCATATTGTATTAACCATATTGTAAACATACAGATGCTAGTATGACTAATGGGTTACCCATTACACCTGTCAGAATTCCCTGCAAAGCGGGAAAATGCTGGACCAGAATAAACCACAGGTATGCAAAAGGATAGAAAAAAACAAAAACCAAACACAATGCAAACTAATAAAATCAGAAGTAGAGTCATGAAACAGACCGAGGATTGCACTTCGGTCCACAAATCGCGGAAGTAGGAAATCCGTGGGGGGTATATCACTGTCCGCACCAATCAGTCAGGATGCCACCCTTGTTAAAAGATAGCAAAATATAGATAATGATTATATCTTCAGCGCCTGTTTCTTTTTGGGAGGAATTTCTGCCATGTCTCCTCTGCCCTTACAGGCGGCTCTCTTTGTTTCTGAGGTTGTTCCTACACTTGTATATCCCAGGTACGAAGCAAATCTCTTCCTCTTTCATATGAAGAGACATATGCCATGATCCTTTGTTGCTAATGAGCAATTTCTTGGGGTACCCCCACCTGTATGCCACCTGAGATTCTCTGAGGGCTGCAGTGATGGGATTCATTAGTCTGCGGACGGAAGCGCAGTGTCTCTGCCAAGAGATCAGCATAAATTTTGATTTGGTGGAAAGGTGAAGGTAGAGATCCTTTCTTTCTGGAATAAGACAGAAGTTCCTCTTTAATATGATAGCAATTAATGCGTGCAACAATATCACTTGGAACAGTGTCTGGCAAGTGGCTTGGGCGAGATACTCTGTGCGCTTGATCAATAATTAGTTCATATGGTGAACAGGAGGGGACCACCGCTTGGATTAAATTTTGCACATAATCCCTCAGCTCAGAGGGTGTGGTGGTTTCTGGTACACCCCTTAATTTCAGGTTGTTCCCGTGGTTATGACCCTCCAAGTCCACAAGTTTATTATATATGGCTTCTATGTCTTCTGCCATGTCATTGTGAGAGTTAATAAGGTTGTTATGGGAAGATGCAATTTCTCCCATTTTGTCCTCCACATGGGACACTCTCTCCTCCACTTCCTGAATGTGAGATGTAACAGGTTTTAACATTAAAGAAAAGTCATTTAGCATTGCGGTACTAATAGCCATCAGCATATCTTTAATTTAAGTTCCTGAAGCAGGGAGATCTGTTGTAGGAAGTTGCTGTAATACTGCAAGAGATTTACAATTCTCCCCTCCAGAATCCCCTTTCTCTGCAACATCTCTCTTGTTATTCTGGGAGTGCAGGGGAGGTGTGTGTGGCGCCCCCAGGAGTATGGTCGCCACACTGGCATTGCCTTCCTCCAGGGAGGGTGATGTTAGGCTTGGAAGCAATGAAGGGTCTCTCTAGCAGTTAACCATAACATGCAACACAGTTCCCACTCCAGGCCAGCAGAGGGAGCTCTGAACCAGAATTGGGGGAGGAGTGCTCTCTGAGGGCCAGGAAGGGAAATGAGGAGTTAGTGTGAGGAGGCCGAAGTGTGTAGATGTGGAGAGAGAAGCTGGGAGGCTGAGTGGAGTTGAGAGCTCGTTCCCAGCTGGAGCACATGATCTGGAGCCTGGTCTCCACAGTTGTATGGATACTGAAGGTTCTGCAACAGAAACCAGAGGAATAGGAAGCTATAAATGCTCTATTCCCACCTAAGACTCAGAGGCACAACAGCAAGGGGTGAGCCAAGAGAAGAGATAGAAGGCTACAGCTGTCTGCCATACGAGGTAGATCTGAGAGGGAATAAGAAGGAGGAACTTCAGTGTAACACAGTACTGCATGTACCTCAAGTAAGCGCTAGGAAGGAGACTACACAACCTATCTGCATAGAGAGATTCCTGAGTTGCTTCCAGGCTAATTAGCTCCTGTGCCATCTGTAATCAGGACCCAGGACTGCATTTGCCAAGTCAAAGTATAGGTAAAGAAACTACACTTTGTTGTGTCCTTGCCTTCTTCCTGCAACTTCTTCAGCACTGCTACATCTCTGTGCCAGACACTGCACCCTCTTCCTCAACATCTATCCTCACCAATCTACACTGCCCTGGGACTACAGCCCTGCCTGTGGAGGGCTATAACATCACTGCTGCACCACACCATCTGTCCCAGAGGATCTGTCTGCAGCGTCGGCTTAACACCTCCCTTGCCGAACACCCCAGGTGGTGTCACGAATCACTTATAAACTTTATTCCACCACTCAATCCCCTTTTACATGAGCGCCCAGGGCCACGGACTGGGTCATCGCTGCTGTGACATTCCCCTCTGAAGGACCGGCCCGGTACCGAGTACCCCACAGCCCTGGGAGGGCGACCCATGTGCATTACTCCATATCCATCCGCCGGCCTACTGGAACTACATTTCCCTCATGTCCCTCCGCAAGTAGGGAAAATCTAGATCCTGGTGATGGACCAGACCCAGGAGATAAGGTGAGGTGGGTGTTGCCTCATCCAGCACCGCAGCGGTGGTCTTTGCTGGGCTCAGGGGCAGTGGAGAGGGGGACTCTCCCGAGGAGCATGAGACTCTGCTTACTGAGGGGCCATCTTGCCTGGTATCCCTGTTGAAGAAAATCTCCAATTTGCTTTGGTTTTTGAGATTTATCTTACCCCTTGTCATCTTGCCAGTGATCAGTGAGGATTCGGGCAGCCGAGTGGGTTGATTAATAAGCAGGAAAGGCGCTGGAATTGTCGCTTTGCAGGGTCTCAGGGAAGGAGCATTCAGCTCATGCAACTGGCATCCTATGCATCCAGGCCACGCCCCTTGATTTTATTTTTATTGTTTTATTTTGAATGGGGCGTAAGGGGGGTGATTTGAACTTTTATATTTTTTTATATTTTTTATATTTTTAAACACTTTATTTTACTTTTGGCATGCTTCAATAGTCTCCATAGGAGACTAGAAGCTACCACTACCCGATCGGCTTTGCTGCATAGTGGCGATGAGCAGATCGCCTCTATGTAGTAGAATTGCTGACTTGCTATGAGCGCCGACCACTGGGTGGCTCTCACAGCAATCTGGCACTTACAACCATAGAGGTCTCCAGGAGACCATGGTTTGTCATGCCGACACACCAGTGACCTGCGATCATGTGACACGGGTCACCGTTGTGCGTATTTCCGGCCCTAAGGCCGGAAGTGCCATTTGAATGCCGCTGTCAGCATTTGACAGTGGCATTTAACTAAAAATATGTACCTTCCTAAACATCCGCAGTCACAACACCGTATATAGACTTGCCATACTCTGCAACTTCTAGGAACAGCATAATCTGAAAGATAAAATGACAAAAATGAAGCCAAATGACCTGGACAAATTTGCATGATAAGGAAAGGCATATAGGAAATAATAAAATGGTACATTTTTACTTTTCATGTGGATTATTTCAGTATATTTAATCCCAGATGTACAAACTGTGAATTGGAAGAATCCAAAACATACCATTTTTTATCTTTTATGCTGTCATAAACATTTATTTATAGAGAGTAGTAGCCTCTTCAAATAGGTGATTGGCAAGGATGCTAAGAGTTGCCCCAATGTAATCTTTTTGGCTTACTCTGTGGATTTGATATTTAAAAAACTGAAATACTATTTAATTTTAAAGCCTGTAGAAAATATGTTTGTCATACTAAGTCTACTGCTGAGTCCGTAGACTGAACACAGCAGCAAGTAAGCCTTCGGACTACAATACACCACAGCGCCAGTAATTCTAGAGTTTTTAGATCAATTTCTATATTCTATGGAAGGCTGATTGCATGACTATAAGGCATGTTTTAATATTTCCTAGAGATAAAACATTATACCAAACTTTAACATTTTGACAGCACGGCACAAACCTTCATTAAATATTTTGAAATATTTGGAACCAATTTTCTACATATTTTCTGTATTTCTTGCATAGCAACGTTGCTTTACCCACTCTGCTTATCACATTACAGCTTGCCAAAATGAGATTTGCTGAGGTTTTAACATGTGATCAACACCCCTGGGGATTCTAGTTCCATCTCACTGACCCCAAGCATCCACTGATTAATTCCAGTGGTCAAACAGAGATCCAAATGAAACGAGAGCCAGAGGCTTAAAAGATATATAATTGTGCCATGAGGGACTGTAAGAGAGTTGGCCACCTACGGGAATTTAGCGTAGAATTTATAACACAGATTATATACGGATCATCCTTTCTTGGTGCTATCCAGTTTAAAACCAGCAGAGCTATTTACCAGCTTATGATGGATAAAATGATTCTTAACTTTACTACTATATTGTTTGTACTGTTTATCCTTATTATAACTTTCATTGAAAACAATTGAAACACATTATTTTATAATCACGCTTTCGCAATGTCTTTTTAATTCTACATAAAGAAATCTTAAACATTGAATAATAAAAAATTATTCAACTATTTACATATATTTTTGTTAATGGATGCCATCCCTTTTTAAGATCTCTGCTTTCTATGGGCTTGCTTACACTGGCAATTAATAAGGAGGCGTGCAATGCGAGAAAATTTTCTGTGCTGCACCTGGGTGTTCAAGGTGCTCACTACATGTTTACATAGGTTCTTGAAGGTTCTAGTTTCCAAAATGGGATCACTTGTGGGGGGGGTTACCAATCGCTTAGGCAAACTAGAGGCTCTCCAAGCACAACATGATACTGTTTTTGAGGCACACATTAAGGGTTTGCGATCTTCTTAGTTGTCTGCTACCAAATCTGATAAATGAATAATACTTATAGATATCCTTGATAAAGGCAAAACGCTGAAACGTTGGATGCAATTTTTGTTTTTTCTTGAATAGCCGGCTGTGAATAAAATTGCTAACATTTGGTGAACAATGTTTTCCTTATTTGAGTGCCGAAGGGTACCATTCTATATGACTTTACTATTTTCATTCAGAGCACCATCTTGTTAATTTGGAGTGCGTCACTTTTGATCGACTTTACGTGAAGTACAATATGTCATGAGAAAATAATCTCAAAATTAGTGAGATCTGTTGAAGCGTTCCGGAGTTATTGCCACATAAAATGACACTGGTCAGAATTGTAAATTTTGGCCTGGTCATGAAGGTGCAAATACTGTATCCTTGGGGGATAAAAGGGATAACTGTTATATGAGGATCGGGACTTTCACAGGGGTTCCTGGGCAAGGGTCAAAGAGTCAACTACTGCTCAGTGAGGCAAGTTGGCAAGAAGGATAGAAAGGTCAAAACTAAGAGGAAAGCAAAGGTAGAAAATCCTCAGCCAGGAGAAGCATAACTAAACAAGCTGAGGTTAAAACCGAGTAGCACAAATACAACACAGAAGCAGACACCACAGAAATAAGCCAGGCAAGCATAAAGTTATATTTGACAGCTTCCAGCAGTAAAGGCTCAAATAGGGTTTTGTGCTGTCCTATCTGCCAAGGTCGGAAGCTAATAACTGCAGCTAAACAGCACACACCCATACTGTCAGAACTGGACAGCACTATAGGTCCCAGCCATCCAAATTTAAGTGGCTGCACAGAGTCTATGCAATCCAAAGCTTCTGGTTCCAACATCTCTTCTATCACCAGCTCCGCCTGCAAAGTAAACACGTAGGCGGTTGGTGAAAGATGCAGACGTCGCAAGAGGAGGTCCTGATGGAGATGAGATGTGACGCTTATGCTCTACATGAGAGAGAGGATCTCACCACTAGAGCTTACACTCTACTGAAGAAAGTGACTTATTCAGTGACTTGGGAAGTGGAAAACAACTCTACTCTACACTGGAACCACTTATTCGATGGTCCACGTGCTGATCACCACTGAACAAGGTATGATAATCCAGTTGATGTCATAGCTGCAGGGCATTATGGGGAGGACCATGCTGCCACATAAACAGACATTAGCCACTCTTTCGTACCCCAGCAATGTTGGAAATATTGTTGGGGCACTTTTTTTGTGCGAATGACGAATTGAAACGCAAAGTGTTTGAATTCTCATGAAATCATGAATTTCAGGAAATTCAACTCAAATTTGATCCTTAGCAAAACTATCCGCTTATCTCTATCTTTAACCCATTCCATCATGGTCAATTTATGATTCTATGCTTTTGATTTTCCCCCTTCTGTTTTAAGAGTCAGTAACTTTGTGATTTCTCAAGTGACATAGTCATATAAGGGATTGTTTTTTTCATGAGGCAAGTTGTAGATTTAAGTAATCGTATTAAGTTTTCCATCCAATATACTTGAAAAAAAATAAAGAGAAAAAAAATCAATTTTTTTAGTTTAATTTCATAGTCTTTATTTTGAAAAATTGCCTGGCAGCATGATTATCCAGGTCAGTAGTAATATGAAGATACCAAAGGTATAAAGCTATTTTTATTATTTAAATAAATAAAAATGTTTTCTTTAGTCATTTTCTAAGACTCGTAACTTTAAAAAAAAAATTTTCTTAGATGGACTTAGTGGATAATAGCTTACTTTTTTTGTGTGGTAAGATAAAAGACCAGATGCAGAAAAGCTTTCACACCGGAAGTCTGTCGATAAAAGCTTTGAAAAGTTACAAAATGTACTCGCAATTTGGAGTTAAAGAGTAAATGTCATTTTAATTTTGATTAATACATCAAGTGTACACGTGTTAGGGTTGGAGGAACGCACTAAATAAACTATGATAAAGAAGTGCGTTTTCACCCCGAGATCCTCCATGCAGAGGTGTAAAACTGCAGCTAATGTGAACAATGGCGGCACTGCACTGTAAGGGTATGTGCACACGCTGCGGATTCCGCTGCGGTTCCGCAGCGGTTTTGGCCGCTGCGGACCCGCAGCAGTTTTAGCTGCGGTGTACAGTACCATTCAAATGAATGGTAACCAAAAACCACTGTGTAGACGGTGCGGATTAATGTCAATTCTTTCTGCGGAATCCGCAGCGGTTTCCTATCTCCACCATTGTGGAGATGGTGAAACCGCAGGACCAAACCGCAGGCTAAACCGCAGATAAACCGCAGGTCTTTTGACCTGTGGTTTTATCTGCGGTTTTTGCAAAATCCGTGCGGATTAATCCGCAGCGGATTCCGCAGCGTCTGCACACACCCTTAGTGTTCACAAAGAGCACACTGGGTTAACTGCACACAGTGTGTACGGAACGCAAAGGTGCTGCGCTCTGTAGCTCCACAGAGTGGTATAAAGCTACAGAGCACCTACGGCTAAGCACACTGCATTAGACATCACACAATGTTCACTGAACCTAAAGAACCTGCCCTGTAACTCTACAGCACGGTAATAAGGAACGTGTCTAAGCACGTGGGGAACTGTGCTCTAAGTACTACACGTGTTAGCTGGTGCGTGACAAAGTGCTGGCCTGGCTGTGCCCTGTGATCTTAAGAGCAGCAATCATCAGCACTTGGCCTGACTGTGCCCTGAGTACTAACTGATGTGTGCCATGGCACGTGGCCAGACTGTACCCTGTGTAGATGTTAACCTGCCTCACTAGGGTCAAATAACTCATCCACTCTCAGCACTCACTCACAGGCACAGGCCATTAAGGCAGAACCGAAGCCTCAAGCACACACGATGCAAGATGAATGTGATCATAGCGTGCCAACAGGCGCCTCAGAGATCCTTTTACAGAGTAGGCCAGTCAGAAAGGACCTTACTCGCTGGCCAATCCGGACTCACCGCTGGACCTGAGCAGGTGACGACAGACCACCAATGGGAGGTTGCCACCTCACGAGCATGCTCAGTAGAGCGAATCCTGGATTTTGCCTCAGGAGTGACTGCTCACCGCTGACTATTGCCAGTTACTACAGCTTCAGCTATACCAGGAGAGGCAGCAGTAACCAAGCGCACAGCCCAAGTCTGAGCATGATGCTGAGACCAACGTCTTTGCTGAGCAGCATTCACTGTGGTTGAGACCGAAGGAGGGACCGGAGGAGAAGACAAGGCTTGGAATCCATCATGTGCAGAGGGAGAATCCCGGTTCCTAACACACATGAAAATAAGAAACTTTGCAATATATTTTTATCAGAAATATCTGCTTTTTCTTTCTGCCAGAATTTACTGTATTAGTCATTATCAAAATTCTCAATTCTGATGTAAAATCTGCATTCAGTGAAGACAGATTTTCCCATTACTGAGATAGGAGAAGGCTTCTTCAGGGCTAAGAAATAATTTATAATGTATGCAGTTTGTACTTTGAAATTTGGAGACAAATCCATTTTAACGTTGTCATTTCCTATCACAATATTCACACAAACTAATATATGAATCCAATGAAGAGGAGCATTCAGAAGCACACTTAATGTTTTTAATTTACAAAAGTTAAATACAATTTTTGCTCCGTGTCAGTACACAGTAGCTTTTAGAGTTCTAACTAAACTGAACTTTTCTGACACATTTCATATTTGCTCTCTTCTACGCTGCTCTAACCACTGTATGTTCCTCTCTTTCTGTTCCCTTTTCTCCATATCCTCTCTCATTCTCTTTCCCTAGAGCCTTGTATCCACGGCCCAATGACCTCAATTTTCTCAGCAGAGAAAAGAACAGGTCAAGTGAAAAGTGCTTAAGGAAGTAGATGGGTCTTGGCCGCAAATTGTAGAGTTAGCCATTTCGCAGTTTGCAAACAATAATAAAAAAGTAAATGAATTTTATATGTTGTCGGCAATCAAAACAAGTTCGTGGCACAGGTAAACAAGCACTGTGTTTGCTTTAGAAGCTAAACCCACATAAAATATGGTGTGAATAACTTATCTGCTCAAGATATAAAACTGCTGAGAGGCAGAATGTATAAACAAGAAACTTTCATGTATCTGATGACACCTCGTAAATATTTTTCTTTTTTTCCCATTAAAGTGATACTTAGGACAAAAGCAGAAAATATAGCTTAGTAAAGGCATCTACCACCAGCGTCGGACTGGAACACCTTGGGCCCACCAGAGAAAATCATTCTTGGGGCCCACTATGTAGCTGCATAGAGTTAAATACCAGACCACCAATTAAGCGGTAAAACACGCTAATATCCGGGCATAATACCGTATAAGGTTGTACATGTCTTAATTATGTAGCAGGAGTTG